>NC_137758.1:6129504-7503504 GCF_963264785.1 Psittacula echo
GGAACCACAAGCCCTCTCGTTCCTTTTCCAGGTCTCGCAGGTAGGATGAGTCTTATAATGGCTATTTAATACGGAAAATGCATGCTTCCATGTCTTGGGAATACTGGAGAAGGTCGTGGTGGAGAATCACATACAGTGTCTTATGAGGTTCATCACCTTGACTAAAACACTCGGTTTTACTAAGCAAAGGGTATTTTTAAATGCATAAATGTCCTCTACCAGTTTGGGTTGGGGGGTTTAAAGCAAACTGCTACTCTCAGCACGTGGGCACTAACATGTCTCCTTTCCTACAGTCGCTCCAGGTCAAATGAGAGGAAATAGGACTGTGAGAAGGAGCTGTGTACAGGATGCCCTTAGATCTGAGGCCAGGAGGAGTATGTACAGAACATTTTGTTTTGAAACTTCATAAAGCTTGGTGCATTTTTAAAATGTTTTAGCTGTTGAACTCGCTTTATTCCTTGTATCTTGTAACAGGTGGCAAATGTAAAGATGTGAATCTGTATATGGTTCTGAGCAGATCATATGATTTGTAATAAGCCCTTTACAATGTACCATTACACACAGGGTGTGTTTGTCCCGAGTCTAGGCAGTGTGTCTTGCATGGATAGAAGAATGCTTCAGGTCTTGATGTGCTGGGTGGGGGTTGTGCTAGGATTCAGCTCTTGGGAGGACGGGGGCAAGGAAGGGGTGTTCACTGTGGGAGCGTGGCCGGGAGCGGTGTCTGTCTGTGCTGAAAAAGATGTAGATGCTTCGTAGGAGAGTTGTCAAACAGTCAGGAGCGGGGAGTGTGTGGAGGGAATGACGGAGCTGCAGCTGTATCCAGAGCTCTGGTTCTGACTTCCATTACCTGGAACGGAGCTGCTTTATATTCTGTGAAATATAAACTTGTAGCCGTAGGGTCAGTTGGCTTTGTACTTTATGTCACTAGAGTACTCAACTAGGTGAGTGTTGATTGCCCATCTATTCCAGAACCTCTGAACAGACCAAATACACAGCAGAACTGACAACTGGAGTGGATGTCTTGGGTGTGTAATGGTACATTGGGAAAGCTATGATTTAAACATTTCTTTACTGTACAAGAATTTTCATGTCACTTGTAAAATGTCTTTTGTGAGATCCTTGGGATTAAAGTTTTGGTTACAACTTGTTGTTTAGTATTTGACTTGAGTACCTGCTATATACACTCGCATCACAGAATGGGTGCTGAGGGCTCAGGATGCAGCTATGGCTTCACATGAAAATGTGCCCTGTGGGATGGAATGAGGTGCCTGTCGCTGCTACAAGCATTTTAATACTACTATTACTGATGCAGCCAAGCTGAGCTTAGGTAATGCTGGCTTGACTAATAGTCTGTTAGCAAGCTCTGGGATGCTGACTTTGAAAACCAGCTGGAGATTCAAAGGTTCACAGTGGTTTTGGTGTCCTGGATGTGGATTGGTAACACAGGAGCTATTCTTCACATCTCAATATTGAACCAGCTGGAGTGTGAGCTGAAGCTTTGTGTGAAGATGTCCCTTGGGTCATAAAGCCTGACAGTGTGGCTCAAGTGTGGTCATGGCTCCCAAACTGCCTTCAGGCTCCCTTTTATTCCCCTGGTGTCCAATAGAAGATGAGCTGCATCCATTTACATCATGTGCACTTAGATTAAATATGTCATGCTGAACAGCCATGTGGCTTGATTTCCTTTGTTAGTGCTTAGGCTGGGACCAAGATCAAGACAAATCTGTGGTGGACACAATGCTGCTTCTCCTTGTGCTGCCTGGAAAGGGGCTATGGAAGAGGTGTGTGGGCAAGGTCTAGTTCACTGTCAGCAGCTGGGGCAGAGGTGTGACTGCATTGCCTGCTGAGGTAGAGCATGTTGATTTATTCCTTATTTAACTTTTGTACTACTTATGGTAGGAGTCAGTGGTCTTAAAAGCCATCTCCAACCTAAATGGTTCTGTGGGTCCCTTGACCACCAGCTATTAGCCCCCGGCCCAGACTGTGCTGTCCCTTAAACACAGGCGGTGTGTGCAGCCAGGCACGGCCCTCGATCCCCAACCCTTGCACAAACACGGATCTCTTCAGCCTGGGGAGGAGGAGGCTGGGCCGGGCCCACAGCGGAGCCGTGGCTGCACTGTCGCGGTTCCCCAGCAGAGGTCAGGGCGGCCTCACCTGCGATGGGGATCCTGGTTCCCAACGGGCTTTGGTCCTGCAGGACCAGCTGCTCCTGGAGTGCCGGCACCAGATGAAAGGGTTGGGATGGTGTCATGTGCTCTGTGCAGCTGTGTTCCTGGGTTTAACCCGTGATCCTGAAGGCCTTGATCCTGGAAGTGCTGCACCTCTGCGCTGGCACCGCCATTCCTCTTGTGGTTATGTGGTGTGGAGGGACACAGCCTGTAGAGGCTTCTCCCTGGGGAAATGAGGGAAGGAAAGCTGAGGTACAGGAGGCAGTACTCGGTGGGGAAGCTGGTGGTGATTCAGTTCTGGGGTTGTGATTTCGTGTTTTACTCCTCAGCCAAATGCAGAAGTTGGACCTTGGGCTGGAGCAGAACTGCTGCTTCCCAGCAAGTGACTGCTTCTATGCAGCAGTCAGGTGTGGGGAGTTGATGGGGAGCAAAGTCAGCGGCTTCTAAAGGAAGATGGGAGCTGTGTAAGCACCGGCTGTGACCAGCCCTTCTCACAGGGGGGCTGTTGCCATGTTGTGGTTTCAAGGCAGTGGCACATGCGTGGATCTGGGGCTTCCCATTTGCTTCTAGGAGAGGGTGACCAGCCTGAGAGCACTGGAATGTGCCCATAGGTAGAGTGATGCAGCTTCTGCTTGAAAAGTTACTCTGAAGCTGAAGTGATAAATGTTTTTGTTCTGGAGCCAGGGACATCCCTGGCATCTCCCACAGACCCTCAGAGCAGGAATCAGCTCAGCAATCTGTCCTGGCCAGAGAAGGACACACACTCACCAGCAGTTCACTGGCGCAAGGAGGTGGCTCCCCCTCCGTGCTCTGAACGGTGATGGGATCTCTGCTGCCTGTGCTCTTGAACTGTCTCAGCCTGGTTTCACGGTGCTCACTCTGAGGCGCTGAGCTCCTTTGCTGACTGGGGAGAGCTTCAGCTGCCTCTGCTCTTGCCCAGCAGAAGCATCCTGAGGCTAACACCGAGTTCCTCAGACACCCAACAGCGCAGCATATGGGCACAGCCGTTAAGCACCGTTAACTCCCCTCTGTTGTTGTGCATCGTGTTCTTTTCCCACACTGTCCCCGGGGAGAGCATTGTGTGCAAATGGTTCTGCGAAGAAAGGGAGGTTTCATTTCCTTTTTATGTACATGCTGCGCTTTGTTTATGACAAGGAAGATCATTGTAGCAATGTGCTTTGCACTTAGAAAATGGAGAGGTTGAAGATGTTCCTTCTTTCCCTGGGGTATGTCCCACCAGCCCTGCGACAGGTTCAGCTGACCCGGGTCATTCATGGCATGAAGCTGCCACCCTACCCAGCACCAGCAGCGGTTGTAGTTTAGCCCTGCTTGAGCTGCTGCTGAGGGGCTGCTGCAGTTCACCCGCAGCCCAGATGTGTTTCCAGCCACACTGGGAACTCGGACATACTCTGATGGATTCCATACTCGCTGCCTTTGCACCGCTGTTGGTTTGAAGTCAGAGGAGGCAGCAGTGACGTTGCGCTGGAACCTCCCCGCAGCACCCGGAAGGGTGGGTCACGCCTCTTATCTCTGACCAGCTCCTGCTTCGGAGGGACCTGCCAGCGGAACTCACCCCTGGAAGGCACTGCCCGAGGTTCTGCAGCTTTTATCCCCTGCTGGTACCGTCCCCGCTTCCAGTTTCCAGTTTTCCTTTCTTTGGCTCAGCAGCCCGTGGCCCCGCAATGACAAAGATCCACGAAGCAGCTGAGCGTTGGACAAACTTCTTCCTGTTTCCACTGGCCTCAACCCTTGTCCTCGTCCACACCCATGTTCAAATCAGACCCTCAAAATACCGCCCCAAAACCTGGGCTACACCAGGAATCACCCTCCTCTGGTGCTGCTTAGCTAGCGAAACGCAGCAACTGGAGCATCAACCCCCTTTGCAAACCAAAGGGCATCTCCAGTAGCTCCAGTTCAACCTTAGATCCCGTGTAGCACCCGAGATGTGCCACAAAGACACGGGCCTTGGGTTCCCACACAAAGAGCTCCAATTTCCCACCTCAACCTGCCAAAAACAGGCAAAAGCAAACAAAACCAAGACAGTTTTTGCTTGGCAGCCGTGGAGCGCAGCGGTGCTGGAGATGCAGCAGCCCAGCCCATGCAAGAAGTGCTTCGGCTTCCTAGAAATCCTGTGCCTGTCACTGTTTTTTGTTTCATTTCTGAAGTTTCGCTGTTGGTTCCATTCTGTAACTTCAAACAAACACTGTTGTGATTAACATAAACACGAGCTCCGGACAGATACAAAATGGGCTGTGCAAGGGGAACGCTATGTTCCCAAGTGATTCATTCAGCTATTATTTAATAATTTAGGAGCTGACATAACTTCTAGCTGAACAAATCTCCACATTGAGCCGAGCGGTGGCTCTGCCCGGGCCTCTGGGGAATTTTAGCTGTTGGATTTTCAGCGGGAGTCATCCCACTTGGAGAAGGGGAACGTGTGCGTCCTTCCCAGCTAGATTGTGCCACCGAGTCCAGGGCTGTTACTCCACGACCTCCCTGTGGTTCCCCAGGCTTCACCCTGCTACAGTCCCAGTCACACTGTCCTGTACTCTTGGCTGGACCACAGGCAGACACGGTGCCATGGACCAATGGCACGAGCACACAACGCAGCCTGGTGCTGCCTTCGTGCACCGTGGCCCTGGTGAGCTGCCACCCTCCCTCGGGAGCCGCGGTATCAGGGTGGAGCCGTGGTATCAGCGTGGGGCACCGTGGCCCCGCGGTGTCCCTTTGGGGATCGCTCCCACCAGCTGTGACAGGGCCATTATCTGCGCCCTGCGCAGCCTTGGCTTTGCCCGTCAGTACCGGGCACCGTTCCGTGGTGAGGGAGCTCCGTGCTTGGCCTTTCCCCCACTGCTGCTGATGGAGCGCTGGCCATTGCCTGTGCTATGGAACGTTTGTGAGTTGCCTGTTTCAGTGGATCATGGACAGGTTTGGGTTGGAAGGGACCTTAAAGCTCTTCCAGCTCCAACCCCTGCCACGGGCAGGGACCCCTTCCACTGGAGCAGCTTGCTCCAAGCCCCTGTGTCCAACCTGGCCTTGAACACTGCCAGGGATGGGGCAGCCACAGCTTCTCTGGGCACCCTGGGCCAGCGCCTCAGCACCCTCACAGGGAAGAGCTTCTGCCTTAGATCCAACCTGAACTTCCCCTGCTTCAGTTTGAACCCATCACCCCTTGTCCTATCCCTACAGTCCCTGATGAAGAGTCCCTCTCCAGCATCCTTGGAGCCCCCTTCAGACACTGGAAGGTGCTCTGAGGTCTCCACGCAGCTTCTCTTCTCCAGGCTGAGCAGCCTTAGAAGACTAAAACCAATGTCAGTCGCTATCAGTCCCTGCAGAGCACTCACTGGCTGCCGCGCTGCCTGTGCTGGCAAACAGTGGATGGATCAGCTTTACACACACTGCGCTGCCCGAGCCCTTTGGGAGGAGGCTGCCCCAGCTGGAGATAGGCTTCAGGCACAGGGCGCTACTGCTCCTGCCAATAGGAATTGCTGTAGCTGCCCGGCTGACATGTCCCACTTGGAAACTCGTGGCTGAACGTTCAGATTTGGAGCCAAGAGTTCCCCCCACCCAGGGTCAGTTTGACAGGGGCTGGAGGGTGTTTGTTTGCCCTATTGACACTTTTGGGGTTTCTGTTTCATGTTTCACAGCATCCCTCTCCTTCAGTGTCTCTCTCCTGCTCTCCTTGTGGTGTGTTACAGTTGGTCAGCTGTAAATGAGGGCTCCAGAGGGCTGGAGCAGCTCTGCTCTGGAGCCAGGCTGAGAGAGCTGGGCTGGGTCAGCCTGGAGAAGAGAAGGCTCCTGAAGGGGAGACCTGAGAGCAGCTCCAGTGCCTAAAGGGGCTGCAGGAAACCTGGAGAGGGGCTTGGGACAAGGGCCTGTAGGGACAGGCCAAGGGGAATGGCTTTAACCTGCCCGAGGGGAGACTGAGCTGAGCTCTTAGGCAGAAGCTCTTCCCTGTGAGGGTGCTGAGGCGCTGGCCCAGGGTGCCCAGAGAAGCTGTGGCTGCCCCATCCCTGGCAGTGTTCAAGGCCAGGTTGGACACAGGGGCTTGGAGCAAGCTGCTCCAGTGGAAGGTGTCCCTGCCCGTGGCAGGGGTTGGAGCTGGAGGAGCTTTAAGGTCCCTTCCAACACAAACCAGGCTGGGATTCTGGGATTCTACAGAATCTTTTGTTCTTATGCAAAGCCCAAGTTTGCTGTGGGAGGTGGGGAGGGCTCTGGTGCACATCCTGCTGGCATCTGAATGACAGGACATTTGTAACCTGTTTCCATCCTCTGTTGCACCAACACAGCACTGAAAATCAGCAGATTTCCTGTCCCTGGTGCAATGTGGATTCTCAGGGGCCAGGCAGGTAAAAACCAGTGAGGGTGGCTGGAACCAGAAGAGAAAGCATTTATCTGGTACCTTGAACTCCTCAACACACCCCCTGTTCGATGGAACCAGGCATTGCTCCACCGTGCTGTGCGCGCCGTGTCCATCCCCAGCACCAGGCCCAGCCCAGCTCTGTGCAGGGAGCAGGCGGGTCCGTGTGGGGTGGGAGCTCCTCAGCCCAGCTCCAGGAAATGCTCCTGTGCGTGACCCACACGTGGCAGGGAAGCACAACCGACCCTTACCCCGGCGTCTGGGCGGTGGCGGCCATCCCGACGCCACTGCTTTATTGGAGCTGTGCACGCAGAGCTGTCCCCTCCCCTTCCCTCTGCACCCCTGTGAGTCACGGTGCAGGGCAGCGTCCGTCTGCCCGCGGTGCGCGGGCTGGGCACTGCCCTCCTGCAGGTGCCACTCCTTTCCCTGCAGTGCCATGGGGCTGACCTGCCCCAGCTCTGCCTCGTCCCTCTTCCCCCTGCGCAAGGACAAAGCAGTTCACGACCCACGCTCACCCTCACCCTGGTTACAGCATTCCTGAAACCTGCGACAGGAGCCCGGGGATCCCAGGAGGTGGTGACTGTGCTCAGCTCTGGGCCCCTCACTGCAAGAGAGACATTGAGGGGCTGGAGCGGGGCCAGAGAAGGGCACCGGAGCTGGTGCAGGGCCTGGAGCACAGTGTGATGGGGAAGGGCTGAGGGACCTGGGGGGTTCAGTCTGGAGAAGAGAAGGCTCAGGGGGGACCTGATCGCTCCCTGCAACTGCCTGACAGGAGGATGGAGCCAGGAGGGGCTGGGCTCTGCTCCCAAGGAACAAGGGATGGGACAAGAGGAACCGGCCTCAAGCTGCACCAGGGCAGGTTTAGATGGAGCTGAGGAACAATTCCTGCCCCAGAGGGTGCTCAGGCATTGGAACAGGCTGCCCAGGGCAGCAAATCCTTCATCTCTGCACTGTGACATGTGTGTCATCCAATGGGAAGAAGTTACATGGGTTCACAGCATCCCATGGGCCTGGCTGCACTGGGAGCTGCTGAGGGCTGGGGACCCCGTACACTCCACGGATGAGAGGAATTCTGCTCCAGGCTCCACTTATTCCTACCTGCTTGCTGAATCCTGTGGAAGGTCCCAGAGCTGTTCCTGTCTTTTCCCTGCCTGCTCCTACCCAATGGGATCTTCCCCTGCCCTTGCTGAGACACCAGTAGGGAAGAGCTGGCTGCAAGAAAACCCTGTGGACGTTGTGGATGGACCTTACTCCCTGCAAGGAGCTTTGCCAAAGGCTGGATGCCGTTTGCCGTGATTCCCAGCGGAGCATCCATGCCCTTCCGCAGCTGTCTGCGTGGTCCTGCCTTGCTCCGGGGTCATAGTGAATGGGGTGATGCAGACAAAGGAGCCTGGGTTGGAAGCCAGGTCCCCGCTGCCATCCTCAGTGGGCGCTGGACAATGAGGTCCTGTGCTGCCAGCAGAGAAACCCCAACCCACAAAGCTTCCTCATGGAACATCAGTGGAGCAATTACGTTAATGACTGTGAACGGGGCTAAACCCAATCTTGGATGAAAATGAGGGGCCAAATGAAGCGCCCAATTCATAGCCTGGCTCCCGCATCCAGGAATATTTCCAGTAAGCAAAAGCCTTGTCCTTGGGACTGTCTCATCCCCCATTTGTGCTCACTGGGACTCGATTTCCACTCTGCTGGCTCCGGTGTCTCATCAAAATGCCTTCATAAATGGAGCAAACAAGGGCTGTATGTGGCAGGGAACCAGGCGATTAACACGATCCCAGTTCTTGGAGGGGCAGAGTTAATGAAGCATCCAGCGTTTTGTCATTCTTGCCTTTCTTTCCTGGGAAAATCCTATTAGTAGAAAATCACTTAATTGGGCACTTCAAAGAGCTGATGGGAAAACAGCCTCTGCCGGGCTGGAAACGCCATTCAGCCGAACACTGGCTCCATTTAGGCTTCTGCTGGAGCGGGAGGGTTTCATTAAGAGCCTTCACGTTTCCTGCTTTAAAGAAAAAAGCTTGTTAGGAGAGATAATAAAAACCTCAGAACCCGAGCGGGGGGGCTGAGTCCTGCTCGGGAGGGATTCCACTGCCTGCAGGCACGGGGCTTTGCTTCAGGGCTTTCTCTCCAGCAGAGCTTCGGACCCCTCGCGTCCATGGCCACCGACCCGAGCCGAGGGCTTTCACACCTGCCTCTGGGCTGTTCCTGTGAGCAAAAGCTGTTTGAGGGGCGCAGGAGCCACCCTGTGCCCCGGGAGAGCTGGGTGACAGCCCGGGCAGGCCTCTGGGGTGGAGGTTCTGCAGCAGTGAACCCCAAACCCCATGTGCTGGTCCCTGCTTTCATTGCTGGGGGGGGGTCCCGTGGTCCTTCCCCTGCTCCCAGGTTGGTTCCCGGGGTGGAAATCCAGGTTTTTGCAGAGTCTGAGTTTACCCCATGTTGATGAAGAGCAGCGTGCCCTGAGCTCCATCCCCAGCTCCTGCCCCAGAGACGTGAAGGGTGCTTCACCTGCCTGACCCTTTCCAGTTTCCTCCCCCTACACAGGTTGATCTCTGGGGTACCCCCAAAAAACACAGACTCTTCCCATACCCCTCTGACCACCAATTAGAATCACAGAATCACAGAACAGTTTGGGTTGGAAAGGACCTTGAGATCATCCAGTTCCAACCCCCCTGCCATGGGCAGGGACACCCCACACTAAACCATGGCACCCAAGGCCTCATCCAACCTGGCCTTGAACACTGCCAAGGATGGAGCATTCACAACCTCCCTGGGCAACCCATTCCAGTGCCACAGTAAAGAATTTCTTCCTTAGATCCAATCTAAACTTCCCCTGTTTCAGTTTGAACCCGTTACCCCTTGTCCTGTCACTACAGTCCCTGATGAAGAGTCCCTCTCCAGCATCCTTGTAGGCCCCCTTCAGATACTGGAATTCTCCAACCCTTGCTGCTGGGCAGGGCTGGGTAAGGACCCATGTGGATCCCTTCACTCCTGCAGCCAACACTGACAAGCTTCCATCTGGGAAAATGCTCCCAGGTCATTTCCTGTATGTATTAATGACATTTTATAGTCAGCCGTTATAAAATCCTTACATGCAGGTGTTTGTGTGCCTTCAGAACAGCTGTGTGGGCATGGGTTGGACCTCAGTGTGTGATTCCCTCCAAACGTGTCAAGAACCTTCCTTGGAACAACATTTGCTTCTTCATTTTGCGGTCAGGATTACTGCATGTGGCTGCACAAAGGCACGTTTCCCCACTCTTCTCCATCCCATCAAAGCCTGGGACATTCAGATCTTGATTTCATAGAATCCTGGAACGAGCCAGACTGGAAAAGCCCGTTCAGCTCATCCAGTGCAACCTCCACCCCAGCACTGCCAAGGCCACCCCTAACCCATGGCACTGAGGCCTCGTCTCCACGGGGTGTGAACCCTTGCAGGGACGGTGACTGCAGCCCTGCCCTGGGCAGCCTGTTCCAATGCCTGAGCACCCTCTGGGGCAGGAATTGTTCCTCAGCTCCATCTAAACCTGCCCTGGTGCAGCTTGAGGCCGGTTCCTCTTGTCCCATCCCTTGTTCCTTGGGAGCAGAGCCCAGCCCCTCCTGGCTCCATCCTCCTCTCAGGCACTTGTAGGGAGCCATCAAGTCCCCCCTGAGCCTTCTCTTCTCCACACTGAACCCCCCAGGTCCCTCAGCCCTTCCCCATCACACTGTGCTCCAGGCCCTGCACCAGCTCCAGTGCCCTTCTCCAAACCCAAACCCAACTCAAGCCGTTCCCCAGCTCCGTGATGAAGCTCCCACTCACATCCCCTTGTGGGTGGGAGCTCCCCGCTGCTCCCCATGTCCCTGTGGAGAGGATGAAACTTGGTGTCAGAGGCGATGTGCCCGGGCACATTCCCTGATGGAACGCTGAGGATGGGCTGAGTCACAACCAACTCCCCACCATGAATAATCTGCACCATGTCTGCAGTGGCTTCCTCCCCGCTCCGCATCTGAGGGTCCCACCTTGGGAGATCCCCCTGGGAAGGAAACGCTCCTGAGGGCCCCCAAGCAAGGCTTGGCATTGAGGTGCTAGGAAGAAGGCTGCTTTGAAGGCTACAAAATACATTATTAATACGTTATTAATATATTCCTTTTGCTTCCAGGCATCAGGATGGGTTTTCCAAGCAAATTATAAGGACGGATTCTCCCACCACCACCCCTCTCCTGGTGGGGGTTTGGGACACCCCTTGGGGAGGGAGCCAGTGGTGGGAGATGTGGCAGCTTCTACACTGCGACCATAGAGGGAAAGAATGGAACACCCCATCTACCCTCAGCGCCGGTTCTGGTCCCCAGTCCTGCTCCTCTGACCTCCTCCTCCTCTGTGTTGTTGGGGCTGGACGTGATGAGTCACCCTGGGACTGGTTATTTAAAGTTCCTGCACCGCCTGGCATTAATCACGCTTCTTTCCCCCACCTTTTCTTTTCCTGCTGATGCTGTTGCAGACCCAACCATGGACTCCTTGACCCAGACCCTGGCCCCATCCTTTACCCACTTCCCATTCCCAGTAACTCATTTTGCACCGACGCTGGTCCGCAGCCAGAGCTCCCCAGCTCCGAGGAAGAGGAGCAAGAGCTGAGTTTGCAACAAGCAGAAACCTGCGTCCCGCCATTCAGGGCACAGGGACCGGACCTTCACCCCCCAGAAACCACAGGGAGAATCACAGAGTTACTGCCCGAAGGGAAAACCCGCGCCTGATTCGTTTTCTCCCTGGTTTTGCCCCGGAATGAGGCATCCCTGTGTAAGCGGGGATATTCCCATCACTGCGCCGGGCGGTTTGTGTCACGTCACTTCTCTTCTGAAGCCCTGCTCTTGCATCAGCGGGGCTGGGGCTGGCTGCGGGTTGCACAATCGAGGCCACTCCTTCCCGCCACTTCGGGCGCCCATTTGAAAAGCTGCCGGGTCTGACAGTCCCGTTCCCTTCTCCGTATTTGGGAAGGGGCCTTTATCCCACAAAAAGAGCGGCTTTAAGCACCGAGCATCCTCTTAGCAGAAGCTGCTTCACCTGAGAGCCCCAGCTCGCAGCTGGAGGCTGCGCTGACCACAGGGAGATGCCCACAGCTCTGAGGATGTGGCCGGAATGGTGCTGGGTTTCCCACTGGTGCCAGTCTCATCCTTCTGCATCCAGAGGGGGCGAAGCAGGGAACTGCACCGGGAGCAGCGCTGGGGGTTGGTGAGGGAATGATCCATCCCCGCGCAGCGCCGCATCCAGCCCTCTGCAGTGCGGCTCCGAAAGCTGCTCTGTGCGATCAAGAGGGAAAATCATTCCCGTGTGGAAACACTCCTGTGGGAAACGGCTATTCCAGCTTGCCCCTTCCTCTCCCTGTGTGTTATGAATGGAAAACCAGGAGGGATTTGGGAGCATTTGGCTCCAGACCTCAGCTTTCCAGTACAGATCTTCTGCATTGTGTAATCCTCATTTAGGATGCTTTCACACTCCCCATCCTCCTTTCCCCTTTCCTTCACATCCCACCATGCCCATCCGGAGGCAGAGAGCAGCCACCCAAACACGAGCACCTTGGCCCAGCGCCATGAGCTGTGGCCAGCGATGGCAAACGCTGCTGCAGCACGCAGCAACCTCCAGCCAAACATGCCCGGACGTATTCTCCAGCTGCTGGGGCCCGTGGGAAGCTGCTGGGCCAGCTGCGAAGTGCACGGGGGTGGGTGCATGCCAAGGGTCCTGCTCAGCACCGCGGCTCCAGGGGCCTTTGAGGGTGCCTGGCACTCCCAAGGGACCACTTCAGCTGGGTCTCTGTCCCCTGGAAGGGAGCTGTCGCTGCTGGTGCTCCATGGAGCTCGTTGCGGTTGCAGCCCTTTGCGGGTGATGCCCGCGGTGCCCAGGCAGTTTAGGCCGTGCTGGGAGGGTGATGCAGAGCACAGCCCCCCATGTGTGCTGACACCGCGGGCGCCAGCCTCTGCTCCGTGGAGCAGGGATGGACCCATGGACCAGGCACAGGGGCTGGTGCCCTCCAGCCTCACAGGTGAACCCCAGCAGAAGCTGCTCTGGGTTTGCTGTGCCTGTGGGCTCGGGTGCATTTTCCAGATAAGCCACAGATCCCCCTAGATCCTGCCTGCGGGCTCCTGCAGGACATGCGTGGGCTTGTTCCTCCTCATCATCTCTGCCCGGGCTGAGACCAGCAGCTCCTTCCCAAAGCACTTTTCTCTGGCCACAGCTGGAAAAGCAGAGCCAGGCCCTGGGGAGAAAACCCGGGGGGAGACCAGAGCAGCCCATGGGGCCGGGGCAGTGCCATGGGACAGGGGAGCATCATCCCGGGGTGGGCACCCCACGGGGCTGAGTCACCCCTTCCTTAATGCATCGTGCCCCTTCCCACAGGGACCTGGTGGGCAGGGAAGCCCGGGTGGGGGAATGCCCCCCCCCCCTTCAGGCAGATAAAGTGCTGCTTTGTAGGGTTCCTGGGGGCACCCCTGTACCTCTTGATGGGGGTGTCCCTGTATCCTCTAAGGGGCAGGTGTCTCCATCCCCTGGTGTGAGGGTCGCTGCAACGCCCTAGGAAGGGACTCCCTGTATCCCCTGAGGGGGGAGATCCCCGCACCCCGTCCTAGGAAGGGGTTCCCTGTATCCCCTGCTGTCCCTTCATTCCCCCGGGAAGGGCTTCCCTGCACCCCCTGATGGGGGGATCTCTGCACCCCCCCGGAAGGGTTTCCTATACCTCCTAACGGGGGATCCCTGTATCCCCTGGTGCAGGGTCCCCGCACCCCGTAGCACGGGGGTCCTTGTCTCCCCGGTGAGGGGGGTCCCGGCGCTCCCCCCTCCGCACTTTCACCCCCCCCAACATCGAGACCCGGGACTCAGGGGGCAGGGACCGGCCTGGGCGGGGCGGGGAAAGCCCGGTGGGAGCGGGGAGCAGCGGCGAGGCCCCGCCCCGCGGCCGGTATAAAGAAGGGCGGAGAGCACCGGCTGCCGGGAGACGCGACGCGACGGTGAGTGCGGCAGGGCCGGGGCAGGCGCGGCTGCGCTCCCTCCGTGCCCGCCGGCGGGGCGGTGTCACCGGGGGGTGCCGCTGGGCCGGGGCTGCGGAGCGGGGGAAGCGCCCGGTGGCCGCGTCCGTAGCGCTGCGGAGGGAGCGGGGCCGCGGTGCGGCGGAGCCCGGGCACGGTGCGGGGGGCGGGAGGCTGGGGCCGGGCCGTGCTCGCCCCCTGGCGGTGCGGGAGCGGAGCGGGCGCGGCCCCGCCGCGGAGCATCCTCTGTGGGTGCGCGGGGCTCCGGAGCCGCTGAGGAGCCCCCCCCAGCTCATCGGTGTCATGAGAGAGGCGTCCTCGGCGCCTGGCGCCGGGTGACGGCGGCTCCAGGCGCGGGGCTGCAGCTCCTCCTGCACCCAGCCCTTCCCCGACTGGTGTAACTGGTCCCGGGTGTCGCAGGTGCCTGCGGGGTGGTGATGGTCCACCCTGGGTGTGCCCTCATCGGGGTGAGGCTGCAGCACAGCCCTGCACCTGCAGCACCTCCTTGATGGAGTCTTGAGGTTCTCAGATGAGTTGTGGGAGCCTCGCAGCTCTGCAGAGGCTGATGCAAGTGATGCCGGCCCATGGAGGGGACGGTGGCCAGGGTCTGCTCCTTCCCTTCGGGTGGCCCCGGCGATCTGCAGCCATGAGTTGGGGTGAAGCTGTTGTCTTAAGGCTCCAGGTGGCATCTGAGGAGTAGGAGATTGGTACCTGACAAGGCAGGGAGGGCTGCGCGGTGCCTGGTCAGGGTGTCAAAGCCCATCCCCTGCCTGTTCGCTGCCA
Organism: Psittacula echo; assembly: GCF_963264785.1. Lineage (NCBI taxonomy): Eukaryota > Metazoa > Chordata > Aves > Psittaciformes > Psittacidae > Psittacula > Psittacula echo. Next base: position 6,143,803 of record NC_137758.1, read on the forward strand.
GGGCTTGCCTGGACATGCTGGGACTTGCCCCGCAGTGAGGTCACCCTGCTCGTGCTCCGCCTGCCACCACATAGGAAGCTGGATTTCTATTTTTACCCGGGATGCTCCGTCTGGGTGGGGAGCGGGGCCAGGCTGGGGCAGGGCAGGGCAGAGGGGCTGAGTGGCCACAGGGATGGATGGGAGGCACCTCCTGCCTCGGGCTGGAAGCTCTCCGGTGCCCACTGGCATGTCTGGGAATGGGGGTGCTGAGTTAGGATAGAGTCTTTCCCGCAGGAGGCTGAGCCCCCATCCCTGGGGATGTTTAGGCTGAGGGCAAACCTGAGAGTCTGGTGTGGTCCCGGGCTGGGTAGGCCATAAGGAAGGTGGTCTTGCATGGTGGTGTTTGTGAATCTGGTTTTAAAGCACAGATTGGTCTGTATTAGAAGGGACCTTAAAGCTCCTCCAGCTCCAACCCCTGCCACGGGCAGGGACCCCTTCCACTGGAGCAGCTTGCTCCAAGCCCCTGTGTCCAACCTGGCCTTGAACACTGCCAGGGATGGGGCAGCCACAGCTTCTCTGGGCACCCTGGGCCAGATTCAATGCTGGCCAAGCAGGGTCAAGCCTTGGCTCCAAAAGCCACCACATCCCGGAGCGTTGCTTGCTCTGCTCTATGACAGGGCTCCTCATGGCAGCGGGTGGTTTGGGGGAAAGGCTCTGCCACTCGCTGCCAAGGTCAAAGCTTTTGGCACTGATCTGAAGAAAAACAAAACCAAACACAAGCAGGGTTATGTCTCTGGTTACCCAACAGCTTCTTGCAGATTAGGAGGGTGGTTAACAGTGGTCAAGCTTGTGGCATGTTCCTGCAGTTGCTCAAAAGGCTTCCTTGCCACTGAGCCTGGGTTCTGGAGGTGAAGAAATGGGTTAGAAAAACATCCTGTTACTTCACTTGCCCATGTACCAACTCGCCTTGTGCCTGTGTGGAAGGGGAATGAAGCAGGTTGTGATGCTGCAGGTGGTAGCATCGATGCTGGATGCTCTGCCCTGGCAGGGCTTTACCTGCTGGAGGAGGGGCCATCACCATGTGCACCTTCCCCATCCTTCTGCAGCATTCCTTGGATGATGGACTTGATGATTTTAAGGGTCTTTTCCAACCTATCTTGATTCTTTATGAGGCTGTGTTTGACCTCGGTCATGCTCAGACCTCTGAGACACCACTAAAACCCAAGAGGAGCACTGGGCAGATGGGGGTTCCCTGCACGCTGCCTCAGTGCAGAGCCCAGCCCTGGTTGTCCCACCTTGGTTACCACGTGCGTTGCTCTGGTAGAACATGTGCTGGCCCTCGGGCTTGCTCGTGGTGTGTCCAGCACCCCAGTAACTTGCTCTGTTCCCTCCCAGCCACCACGATGCCCCTGTCTCAGAGCAAGGCCGGCCAGGTGCCATGCAACAGCAAGGTCTGCAGGAACCTCTTTGGCCCCGTGGACCACCAGCAGCTCCAGCACGACTTGGAGAGCCTGCTGAAGCAAAACCTGGAAGAAGCTCAGCAGCGCTGGAACTTTGACTTTGAGACGGAGACTCCCTTGGAAGGACACTTCGAGTGGGAGAGGGTCTTCCTGCCTGAGGAGCTGCCCCAGGAGGTCCACAGCCTGGTCAGGGCCACCAGCAGCAAGAGCAGGAGCTCCTTGGTCCCCTCCAATGAGCACCTTGGCAGGATTTGCCCCGAGGGATCTCAGCAGAGCTCAGGGGTTTACAGGGCTGGTGCCCCGCGGAGCTTGAAGCGTGGGCAGGCCACCATCAAAGGTGAGTGCTGGGGGTGGGGGGGGTACCCTGGGGTTGTGGCTTTCCTGGTAGGGACAGATGGAGGGAACTTGAATGCAAGAGCCCTGCCTGGCTCCTGGGCATGGGAAGGGACCACCTTCCACTGCACCTCTCCTGGGTGAGCAGAGCCCGTCTTCCAAGGGGAAAGGCTGCAAACTGGGTGTCTTTTGGATGCTGGGGGTTAGGCAGGGCCCTTATATTGGGCTTGTGGGGTTTATAACTGAGGGTGCCCCAAAATAGTTGTTCACCTTCAGCTGCCATGGCCTGAGCCTGTCCTGTAAGATCAGGGCCTGGAGTAGAAATGCAGGTGAGACCAAACAGAAGAGATGGTGGCCAGCTCTTCTCTTCAGAGTCTTTGGGAGGTGGCTGTAAGATGGAGCCCAGCTGGGCTGGGTTTTGAGGAGCTTCCCTGGGGCACCTCCCTCTTCCTGCTCCATTGCTTCCAACAGGCTGGAGGCACTTCCCAACCCTCTCTTTCTGCCCTCTAGACTTCTACAGCTCCAAGCGAAGGATCATCCCTGAGAAGCCCAAGCCATGACATGGTGCTCGGCTCCTCTGCCATCGGGAACAGCTGCTGATGTTCCCTGGGGGTGTCTGTGGCTCTTTCCCCCCTCTCTGTACTGTGTAAGCTGTCTATGAAGCAATGTAGAGTCTGTAGTTCCCTATTTATGAGTAGTCTGGGGTCCTGAGGGACCTTCACTGTGTGCAATGTATGAGTGGCCCATGTTGCGGCTTGTAGCCACAACAGAGGGGATGGAGGAGAACTGAAAGGGGCCTGATGGCACTAAGGCATTACCTTGCCTGCAGAGAAGAAATGTGTCCTTTGCCCAGCGCTGGTGGGACCAAGCATCATCCTGTCCAGCCGTGGTCCAGCGTTGGTGGGACCAAGCATCATCCTGTCCAGCCGTGGTCCAGCGTTGGTGGGACCAAGCATCATCCTGTCCAGCTGTGGTCCTTCTCCTGCCTGATGGCTGGCCATGGGGGACACTTGTGTCCCAGCCACTTGGTGGCACCAGGTATCCTTAAGAAAGGGTCCCTGAGGTAGATTGCAGAGCTCTGGGGCAGCCTGGCCAGAGGACGCCTCAGTTGCTGGCACATGGTGGTGACCCTCTTCCCAGCAGGATGGACCCAGCAGTGTCAAGCCCTTGTCCATGTGTGTAAGAGTGATGTAGGGGCTGCCTGGGAGCGGAAACGCTGTTCCCTGGACAGCCCTTCCTTGGGGTGACTCACTGGTGGTGTCACCCGTCGGACAGGCTGCAGATGGTGACAGAGCTGCTGGAGGTTCCCACTGCTGTGCTCATTGCAGGACCAATGCTGCCTGTGGGAGGCTTTGGGGTCCCCTGGATGCTGCTGACCCAAGCCCTCCCCTTCCTGTCCTTGGCTTGTTGAGTGGTGCTGCTTGCCCTTGTGTTCCTGCCTCTTTCAACACTGACACTGGGCTGGGGAGCTTCTGTTCCTGCTGTTGGCTTGCTCTAGGACGGTGTCCTGCTCCCCAGCAGGGATGATTGAAAGAAGAAATTGTAGCTTTTTTTTTTTTTTTGCCTGTTTTCCTGGACTTTTTCCTCCTTTGGGCCTGGGGTGGGGAGAAGACCCTCACCTGGCTCTGCAGAGTGGGTGGCTTCGGTCACCTCTGGGACCAAGGGATGTCCTGGAGCGAGGGCTGCTCTGTCCCAGCGCCGAAGGGTCAGTCCCTGCTCTTGAGGGACTCGACACTGTCAGGTCTCAGCACTTTCATAGGGTTCATCTCCTGCTCTGCTGGATTTGGACTCTGGAAACTGGTGCAAGATGGTTCCAGGTAGAAAAGGGACAGGGTCAACCTCCTGCCTTGCACCATGATGCACTTTGCTGTCAGTGAAGCTGGCGAGCTCCCAGCACTAAATGTTTATTTATATAAAAAAGGCTATTAACTATGTGGGGGGAAGGGAAAATACCTGTTAGACTCCAAATGTTAACTCTGAATAAACACTTGCCTCATGTATGGGAATTGGTGTCTCTGGTTGATGGGAATGACTGTGCTGCTAGTGGGGTGGCTGCAGCATGAGCCCAGTGATGCCTTCAGCCAGCATGGGAAGGGGCTGTTGCAGCCCTGGGTGCCTCCTGCAGCATGGAGGGTCAGAGAGGGGGTTGATGAGCTGGGTGAGGGCTGAGAGGAGTAAAATCTCCCCACAACCCATGTGCTTAACCCTGCTCCTGGTGCAGGCCTGGTGCTGCCACCATGTACCCAGTAGCAGCCACTGCCACTTGTGTGGGATCTCCCTGTGGGAATGCAGGCTCCTCTGCTGCCTTTGTTCCCTTTCCCTGCTATGACACTGGATTTCTGTTCCTAGTCCTCAGTGCACTGTCTTACAGGGCAAATGGCCATTAGCTGTGGGCAAGCTGGTCACATCCCCCTCCTCTAAAGGGGTCCTGGGTGCCCAGGCCAGTGAGTGACCTGTGCCGTGGGACCCAGACAAGCAAGAGCATGTGGAGGCACTGCAGGTAAAACACAACAGCGAGCCCTGGGTGGGACTGAAATGAGCTGCTGGGGCTGGAATTCTCTGGGAGACAGGAATGCCTCCACCATCAGCTGCTTCTTCCAAGGGCTGAGCAAGACTTGTGTGTGGGCTGTGAGATCAAGTTAGGGTTAACGTGAGAAATCATGGACTGGTTTGAGTTGGAAGGGACCTTAAAGCTCCTCCAGCTCCAACCCCTGCCACGGGCAGGGACCCCTTCCACTGGAGCAGCTTGCTCCAAGCCCCTGTGTCCAACCTGGCCTTGAACACTGCCAGGGATGGGGCAGCCACAGCTTCTCTGGGCACCCTGGGCCAGCGCCTCAGCACCCTCACAGGGAAGAGCTTCTGCCTTAGATCCAACCTGAACTTCCCCTGTTTCAGTCTGAACCCATCACCCCTTGTCCTGTCACTCCAGTCCCTGATGAAGAGTCCCTCTCCAGCATCCTTGTAGCTCCCTTCAGACACTGGAAGCTGCTCTGAGGTCTCCACGCAGCTTCTCTTCTCCAGGCTGAACAGCCCCAATGTTCTCAGCCTGGCTCCATACAGGAGGTGCTCCAGGCCCATAAATGCCCTCATTAGCAGAGGATCCAGGGGAATACAAAGGTTTGATGGTAACAACCTTGTGCATTGTTCAGCCAAGGATCCCTCAAGGCTCTGCGCTTGTGTTGGGTGACCCCACGCATGCCAGTGCCCCTTGAGATGCTTGCAAAGCACCATCACTCAGCCTTTTAGCTGCTGCTGAGTCAAGCCCTCCGGATTTAGCCCTTTTAATCTCTTTCCCTTACATCAGCCCCCTCTGCTGTCACCTCCTGTCTGTCAGAGCAGTGGCGATGGAGGAAGTGACAAATAAATCAGCAAATACCCCTTTGTCCCTGTGTGTGGGGCTCTGAGCACAGCCCAGGTCTGGCTCTGCTGTGCAAGAGGGAGCTTGGCATCTAGGTTTGGATTTTGCACCCACATGGGAGGCTCTAGCCCTGCACAGCCTCTCCCAATGGGGAGGACTGTGTGTGTGCCCAGCTCTGGGGACACAAAGTGGTGATGGGCTTCCTGCAGCTGAGCAATGGATGGAAAGCTTGCACTTCCAGGTTGGGTTTTGCTGCTCTCCCATCCCATCCTCAGCACGGAACAAGGATGCTTGGGTTCACACGGTGGGGCTGAGAAGAGGGTCAGGTTCTTCTCCTCCTTTCCCCACTATATTCAATCCCAAGACCTGCCTGACTTCTCCTTGAGGCTGGAAAGGGCTCTTGGTGCTGCAGAGCTGGGTCATACCCAGGAGGAGCAGCAGCACCTGAGCTGCTTCCCCAGGTGGAAGAGCAGCAGAGCAGGGCTGGGCTGTGGCTGTGGGTGCGATGGGGCAGGGCACTGTGCAGCCGGTTCCCAGCAAGGGATTGAATCAGTTTAGATGGGGAGAGACAGGCACCTCCTGCCCTGGGAGCTCAGCCCTGTGCTGGGAGCTCGGGGGTTAGTTCTGGTTATAACCTAAAGTTAACGGTTGGATTTCCCCTTGTTGCGATCCTTTCCCCATTTTGCAGTTAAAGGAGAGCAAAAATGCTCATACCCCACCTAAATCCCCTGTCCCCTTGCAAACCAGAGCGGGTGCAAGCCATGGGCAGTCAGTGGGTTCGGTGCTGGCTAAAGCTGAGTTAATGATTCCAACAGGAGCCTTGGTAAACCCACCAGTGTGAGCAGCACAGTGGGATGAGCTCCAAACCCTGGGGCTGAAAAGCCTCTGTGAGCTGTGGTGTGTGCAGGTTTGTCCTGTAGGTAGGATGCTGTATATGTGGGTTATAGAGAGTCTTGTAGTTTGGGTTATTTGGCCTCTTAAAATACCACTTGCTATTTCTTTGCTGCTTTTCCCCTGCCCCAAACACCCTCCAGACCACTGCAAGCAAGGAAAGGATGGGGATGTCTGCTGTGATTCCCGGTGATGCCAGTGGTGCCTTTGCAGAGCTTCTTTGGGATCTGGGGGGCTTGGGGGGCTGGTGACCCTCCGGATGGGCCCTTCCTGCACCCTGCTTGCAATGCAGCAAACAGGAAACGTGTGAGCACCGGCAGTTGAGTGTAACCCAGAGCGGAAAGTGCCTTGAGTAAGAGCAAGAGAGCACAGGAGCAGCATCCCCCGGCCCCGGGCGCTTCGCTGCCCTGGGCACCCCGAAACTGAGCGTCCCTCTCGGCCAGAGGGAGAGGTGAGATTTGGTGCCCCAGGGAGAGCTCCTGCAGCACCTCAAGAACAAGAAAAGCAAGGAAAGGAAGGGGTTTTCTCGCTGTTGGTGAGCTGGGGGGGGCTGTTTCTTGCTGCCTGTGGGGGGACTGTGGCTGATGGGCCTTTACTGATGGCTGGGAGCAGCATGGGGTGTTCCAGAGGGGATCAGGTCCCTGGGAGTCGGTGATGCTGCAGGCTGGGGGGTGCGTGGTTCCCATCTCACCCGCCCTGCTTGTTCTGTGCCTCTGCTATGGCTGTGCTGGGTCAGAGCAGGTAACTGGGGGATTCCTCATGCTTTAAACAACCCCAGTGCCCCCCAGAGCTCCCACTTCTGCTGTCTTAGAGGCTGGCATCACCATAAAGGCACATGGTTTCTGTCCACCACCTCTTCCACCCCCGCTGAAGCATCCTGTGGGACTCCAGCAGCTCCACAAGGCCCTCTTGGTTTAAGGGGATGTTTGGAGGGCCTATTCCTGTGTTTCCAATGCAGGCTGGGATTTAGCACAGGGCTGGAGCAGCCGGGGGTCTCTCCAGGCTGGGAGCAGAAAGTGGGGCTGCAGCATGGCCCCGCTCTGCGTCACAGCTCCCCATAGCCGTGGGCTCCTTCCCTTGGGTTCTGGCTTTGCCATGCAGAGAACAAGTCCTCATGGGCCCAGTGGCTGTTGGTGACGCTGCCATCACCCAGGCTTCACGAAGGCCTCCCCAGCTCTCACCCAGCTCCCGAGGTGACTCACGGCTGTGAAAGCTGGGGGAGGACGACCAAAAGCTGCTGCTGGGCTCTGAGAAGGCAGCTGGGACCAGCCCCTTCTGCCCAGCATCGATGTGGCTGCTCCTTTGCTGCTGCCACCTCCTGGGTTTCCCCCAGGCGCTGGTGCCCTGCGCATCCTCCATGGGAGATGTGGGATGGGTGGGGGCAGGAGGAGGTGCTCACCCAGTGGGTGCTGGGCTCACAGCCATTGCTCACTCTGGTTGAGGCTCCGTCTGTGCTGCGCTGCTGTTCCTATTGCCAAACCCAGGGGCCCTTTACAGCAGACAAAATGCATTTCCAGCTCAATCCCACTCCACCATCTTCAGCCAAGGTCTCCAGCAAGGAGGAGCTGGCCAAGGGTCAGCAACCATCAGTTTCCCCCGGACAGGACTGAGCTGGGGTCCATGGCCGAGCGCCGGGCAGGCACCAAGAGCCGGCGGCTGGGCTCCAGCCGACGCAAGGGCTTCGGTGAGGCACCAACAGCAGCCCCCAGCCCCGGCAAGGAGCCACCGTGGGCAGCAGAAATAGTGCAGAGGGTGCAGGAGCTCCTCAGGGAGCAGGACAAGGAGCAGGCGGGGGTTGTCACCCGCTCAGACATACAGGTAAGGGATGGGGATGTCTCCTCGGGTCAGATGCTGCTGGGGCAGGTGGAGAATGGGTGCTGGGAGGGGTGTTCTGCTGATCTGCTTTGTTCTTAGCAATTGCAGGAGGAAGATCTCCCATGCAGCAGGGAGGAGCTGGAGCTCGTCTTCGATGGGCTGGATGCTGCCGGCACCGGGCAGCTGAGAACTGAGGAATTCACTTTTGGATTCTGTAAGTGCCGGCACGACGCCTCCAAGCTGATCCTGGACACGGCCCTGGTGCTTTCCCAGGAGATATCTGAAACACTGCCCTTGCTGGGTGGCAGAGGATGCCCCCAAAGTTGTCCGCACGTCCAGGTCTCATCCCATGGCTCCGCTGGTGGGAGGTCCTCTTGTGCCAGAATGGTTTCATCGAAGCCATGGGGTGGAAGTGTTGGGTTTTGGGCTTTGCTGTCACCCTGGCCTGGCACTGAGGGTTTGGGATCTCTGTTGACAGGGCAGTTCCTGAGCTCCCAGAAAGCTGCCAGGGACCATCGCCGGCGGAAAACAGCATCCCGGAGAGTCCCCATGGTCCTTCCCAGCCCGGCGCTGGAGGAGGTGGACAGTGAGGAGCGGAGGCAGTTCTCTGCCTTTATGGACCAGTTGGGCACAGACAGCATCTCTGAGGAGTAAGCCGCCCTGTTTAGCACCCATGGGTGTCCTGCTGGGATGGGGTAGACAGGGAAAGGCTTGGGCAGGAGTGAGAGAGTGAGCCCAGAAATGACTTGGAGGTGCCTTTGGCCCCAGCACAGGTTCATGGTCACCCCAGTGCTCATCTGTGCCCCAAGACCAAGCATCCTCAACAGTGTGAGCTAAATCATAGAATCAGATTGGAAAAGCCCTTTCAGCTCATCCAGTGCAACCTCCACCTCAGCACTGCCAAGGCCACCCCTAACCCATGGCACTGAGGCCTCGTCTCCACGGCTGTGAACCCTTGCAGGGACGGTGACTGCAGCCCTGCCCTGGGCAGCCTGTGCCAATGCCTGAGCACCCTCTGGGGCAGGAATTGTTCCTCAGCTCCATCTAAACCTGCCCTGGTGCAGCTCGAGGCCGGTTCCTCTTGTCCCATCCCTTGTTCCTTGGGAGCAGAGCCCAGCCCCTCCTGGCTCCATCCTCCTCTCAGGCACTTGTAGGCAGCCATCAGGTCCCCCCTGAGCCTTCTCTTCTCCAGACTGAACCCCCCAGGTCCCTCAGCCCTTCCCCATCACACTGTGCTCCAGGCCCTGCACCAGCTCCATGCCCTTCTCTGGCCCCGCTCCAGCCCCTCAATGTCTCTCTTGCAGTGAGGGGCCCAGAGCTGAACACAGGATTCGAGGTGCGTCCTCACCAGTGCCCAGTGCAGGGGGACTCAGCACCCCACATGGTGACCCAGGGCCCCATAGCTGGCCTGGTTTGGGGGGGTTTTGAGGCAGTTTCACACAAAACACCCTTCTCCCTGCAGACAGGGGATCTGGGAGCTCTGGCGGCAGCTCCAGCAGGATGAACCCCGGCTCCTGGACAGCCCGGAGGACTTTGTGGCCAAGATGAGGCACCGCATCCAGGAAGTGAGGAGCAAGAAGGAGGCTTTGGAGGAGACCCTGAACAAGTGAGTCAGCCCTGGGCAGTGGAGAGGGGTGGAACGGGAAGGATGGGGCCACCCAAGGAGGAAGAAACCTGGGTGTTCGCGACAGCTCCATCAGCGGCTGGAGCAGAGGTTTCACAGGGAGCTGCCGTTTGGGGTCGGGCTCCACACATGGGATGGCCAAAGCGCTGCAATCAGCCTGCGGGGCTCATCCTTGCTGGGAGAGCCCCTCCGGGCAAACCCTGCTGCAGCCTGCGGGCAATGTGGGGGCCCAGGGGCCTGCACCCCCAGCATCAGGGTCTCATCGCCCAGCCCTTGGCCTCGCTGTCCCCGGCAGGCGCGTGGCCGAGCACGGCAAGGAGGTGCAGCGGCTCTGTGGGGCTCTGGAGCAGCGGATCCAGCGGGAGCAGCAGCGGCTGGAGCAGGAGGTGGGTCCCCGGCTGCTCCGCTCCCCTCACTGCCCACCCCAGGAGGAGCCCAGCTCCCCCATGGCAGCTCCCAGGCGGGTCAGTGGGTGCTAATGTCCTTGCTGCCGTCCCAGAGCATGGCCCGGAGCCCCCAGCGTGCTGCAGAGCTCCAGCGGATGCTGGATGCCAGCGAGAAGGAGGTGCAGTGCCTGGTCACAGCGCAGCTGGAGGTGAGCCGGCCCCAACTCCCGGTCCCCCTTCATGCGTACGGGGTCTCTGGGCTGGGCTGCAGCAGCAGCGCTGTGCTATAGAGCTGAGCCCAGTCTGTCCCCACCAGCTCCTGCTGCAATTGTCACATAGAACCTCCATCACCACTCCTGCCACCCCTATCCCCACGCTCCCCTCCATCCCCAAAGGACCCAGTCTGGGTTTCCCCCCCACGGCCCCAGATCTAGAGGAGCTGGGTGTCCATCAGTTCCCTTTCTGCACGGGGGTCCAGGCAGGTCTCAGTGTCCTTGTTGCCATCCCACAGCTGGAGACACGGTGCCACAGCCTCCACAGCACCGGGAACGGGCAGCTGGAGGAGAGCAAGCGAGTGCTGGAGCAGCACCTTCAGCACCTCCACCAGCAGCTCCAGCAGACCCATGGGTGCCTGCGAGCAGCGAGGGCTGCGGTGGCTTGGGAGCACGTGGAGGAGCCCGGGTGAGTGGCTGAGTGGCCATCATGTCCCTCTGCCCGCATGTGGTTTCCTCCTGGGAGCTGCTGAGGTTTGATGGGTCTGAGGCATCACAGAGCTTCGGTGGTCTCCACAGTGCAGAGTAGAATCACAGTATCATAGAATCAACCAGGTTTGAAAAGACCTTTAGGATCTTCAAGTCCAGTCGTTCCCCAGATCACCACTAAATCATGTCACTGGGGGCCTCATCTACGTGGTTTGTGAATACTCAGTCACAGCTTGGTTCAAAAAGCATCAGTAAAAAGCCAGGACTATCAGCAGCATGTCTCTTTGAGGGCAGTGCCAGCAGAGATGGGGATGTCCCTACTCAGAAACACCCAACCAGCACTGATCCAAAAGCTGTCCTGCTACAGCCCAACACCGCTTGTGGGGCTGAGGACAGCCTGGGGCAGGGGTGGATGCGGTGGAAAGGATGCAACTGCCATTTTGACCCCCGTGCTCTGTGTTTGCAGGGACAGAGCAGTGGCAGAGCTGCCCAGCGAGACACCCACGTCCCCACAGGTACTTCAGTTGGGATTTGGGGTCTTCAGTGGGGATGGGATGAGGTGTTAATGCTCCAGAGCAGTGTGCTGTTAGGTTTGGGACCATTGGGAAGCCCAAGAGCACAGGGTGCTTCAGCAGCAGGAGCAGTGCCTCCCCTAAAAGCTTTCTCACTGGGTCAGTATGGTGCCATAGAGATGTGTGGGAAGGGAGGGGGGGAAAGCACCCCCAAGATTTCTTGTGGGTACATCTCGATGCCTGCTGGAGAGCTTGGCATCGTTTCAGGTGGATACACTCCCTCATCAAGCACTTTCCCCTCTTCTTCCCACCTTTTACCACAGATGAGTCCGGAGTTGAGCAAGAAGTACCGCTCCGAGATGCGGACCAAGCGGGGGTCCCAGAGCAGCGAGCTCAAAGCCAAGAGCACCCACCAAGTGTAAGGGGTCCTGGGTAACGCCTGCTGCTTCAGCTTGTGCCCCCGAGGTCTGCAAGTCCTCCTCCCGCCCCAGGCAAACACCATGTTTGGTCCTTTCAGTGTTCCTTTCCCTCTCACCCATCTGGAGATCAGGTCCCTTCATAGAACCCCAGCCTGGTTTGTGTTGGAAGGGACCTTAAAGCTCCTCCAGCTCCAACCCCTGCCACGGGCAGGGACCCCTTCCACTGGAGCAGCTTGCTCCAAGCCCCTGTGTCCAACCTGGCCTTGAACACTGCCAGGGATGGGGCAGCCACAGCTTCTCTGGGCACCCTGGGCCAGCGCCTCAGCACCCTCACAGGGAAGAGCTTCTGCCTAAGAGCTCAGCTCAGTCTCCCCTCTGGCAGGTTAAAGCCATTCCCCTTGGCCTGTCCCTACAGGCCCTTGTCCCAAGCCCCTCTCCAGGTTTCCTGCAGCCCCTTTAGGCACTGGAGCTGCTCTCAGATCTCCCCTTCAGGAGCCTTCTCTTCTCCAGGCTGCCCCAGCCCAGCTCTCTCAGCCTGGCTCCAGAGCAGAGCTGCTCCAGCCCTCGCAGCATCAAGTGAGCTAACCCCAACTTGTCACCTTGCATCACTCCCTTGGCCTAGGCACTTGCTGTATCTGGCTGAAAGTTTTCTTTTCATCTCCAGTAATGTGAACATGGAGCCCGGGAAGGGGCACGCTCACTTCCCAGACAGGATAATGGCCATGGATTTGGCTCCCTTTCCCCTGTCCCCATCGCTGCCTGTGCAAACTTCCAGTATCCCCAGGGGGTCAATAAAACTGGGTCTGGAGAGGGATGGGGTGAGGTGGCAGAGCAGAGACCCCCTGGTACTGGCCCAGGAGGACAGGAGGAAGCTGGGGACTGAGCTGATCCTTTCCATTTTCCGCCCTTTCCAGGGTTTGGGAACTGCTGCCTGCAGAAATAAGCATTGTGGGACCCCCGCAGGGAGCGAGCTCTGTGGAAGAGGACCCCTTCCCAGAATCTCCGAAAGAGGAACGCTTCTCTGACCAGAGCTCTTTGCTAAGAGAGATGGATGATGCAACAGCAGCTCTGAGCAAACAGCTGAAGCCACAGGCACCAGGTGCACCCCCTGCACCAGCAAACACTGCACTTCACCCCCAGAATGATGCTGAGCCCCAAATTGGGCTGGAGGAAGCCACAGTACATGGAACAACCCCCAGGGTGCAACAAGAGACCCTCTCTGGTCATACTGGTCACAAGCTGCTTGAAGAAGACACAGAAGAAGGACCAGGCACAGCTCCAGATGTGCCACAGGCTGGTGCGTCCATGGGAGCCGGGCACCACAGTGCTCAGGAGCCAGAGCAGGGAGAGGAGGAACAAAGGATGTTATTCCTGCAAGGAAAGGGTGGTGGTATGAAGGAGGCGATGCTAAAGGTGGCAGAGCATCTCCAGGGAGCACTGGGAGAGAACACGGAGGCAGGAGAGCAGGTGCTGATGGAGGTGGAGGGAGCAGGATGGATGCAGGAAAAAACAAACTGGGAAAAGGCACAGCTCCTGCGAGAAGCTGAGGAAGTGGCATTAAGGCAGGGAGAAAACCTGGAGGCAGGTCTGGGGTCAGCAGAGGCTGGGGAGGCAGGGCTGGTTGTGCGACAGTGCCTTGGCATGGATGAGCTTCACCCAGCTGCAGCTCAGCCGCTGGGCACGGGGCTGGGGGAAGAGGCTCAGCCACCACTGGGGCTCTCCAAGGGACTGGAAATGAAGCCAGGAGAGCTCCTGGAGCCAGAGCCACCACCCCAGGGTGAGGCACGAATAGGAGCAGCCCAGGGGCACAGTGTCCTTCCCGAGGTGACTGCAGCTCCTGGGCCCGGGATGCTGGAGGAAGATCCTGTCAGTGCAGAGGTGAAGCTCCAGGGAGAGACCTTGGGTGCTGAGGTGCTGCCAGCCCAAGCTCAGCATGGAGCTGGAACTGAGGAAAGGGAGCTGGGAGTAACAGAGGGTGAGTCTGCAAGGGGAGATGCAGAGCAGGGCAGGAGTGTCGGTGCAGAGGTGCCGGTACCAGGGGTGCTGCCGCCTGAGGATGTGCAGGAAGGGGGAGCAGGAACAGATGTGCCACTGCTGGAGGTGCAGAGCAGCAGAGCCAATGTGCAGCTGCTGGCAGAGGTGGAGGCAGCTCTGCAGCCATGGGTTGAGGCTGGCTCCCTGGGGACAAAGCAGGGAGGGAGCGTGGCTCCAGATGTGCAGCCACTGGAGGAGGGTGATCGACCAGAGCTAGGGCTGGGGGAGGACATGGGTGCTGCTGTGGTGCACAGTGAGGGTCCTTCTCCAGCAGAAATATCTCTGAGGAGCCCAGACCTGTGTGGCCTCTTCCCAGTTAAGGCTCAGGCACTGGAAATGGTGGAGGCAAAGGGCTCCTGGCCAGATATTCAGCTACATAGGGGTTCCAGTCCAGAAACACCCCAGGGAGAGGAAGGTCATACAGTGGTACATCTCCAGGAGGAGGATGAGGATGGTGCACAAGAGCAGAATGAGCATGGGCTGCCACAGGAGCCTGTACTTGATCCACAGGGAGCAGGACTTGGGCAGGGAGAGTGGCCTGCTGCAGGCGTGCAGCCACAAGAGGATGCTGAAAGCCTGGGCAGGCTGGAGGACCAGAGCATTGATGCAAGTGTGCAGATGCTTGCAGAGATGGATGAGGTCAAAGTGACCCCAGGCTGGAACACTGAAGGAGATCTGCAGCTCCTGAGTGAGGTCAGCTCCCTGGGTACAGAGCAGGGAGGGAGCGTGGTTCCAAGTGTGCAACCTCTGGATCAGGTCGGTAAAGCAGTGTTAGTGGATTTGGAGGCAGAGGATGCCCAGGCAGACATGGAGCTGCGTGGGAGCCTCAGCCCAGAAGCTCCATGGGGAGCAAAGGGTGGAACAGCTGCTGAGCTCGAGGAGAAGGATGAGGATGGTGCACAAGAGCAGGGTGAGTGTGTGCTGCTGCGGGAGCCTGTGCTTGATCCGCAGGGAGCAGGACTTGAGCAGGGAGAAGCGGCTGCTGCGGGCCTGAAGCCACGGCAGGAAGCTGAAAGCCTGGACAGGCTGGAGGACCAGAACATTGGTGCAAACGTGCAGGCACTTGCAGTGGTGGAGAAACTCAAAGTGACCCCAGGAGGGAGCACAGAGGCAGATCTGGAGCTCCTGAGTGAGGTCAGCTCCCTGGATACAGAGCAGGGAGGGAGCATGGCTCCAGATGTGCAACCTCTGGATCAGGTCGATAAAGCGGAGTTAGTGGAAATGGAGGCAGAGGATTCCACAGCTAATGTAGAGCTGCGTGGGGGTCCTAGTATTGAAACCCTCCATGGAGGTGAACACCATGCAGCCTTGCAGCTTGTGGAGGAGGATGAGGATGGGGAAGAGGGGCAGAGTGAGCGTGGGCTGCCACACGAGCCTGTGCTTCACCCCAATGGAGTGGCCGTCAGGCAGGGAGAGGGGGCTGCTGCAGGCGTGCTGCCGTGGGGGGAGGCTGAAAGCCTGGACAGCCTGGAGGACCAGAGCACTGATGCAAGTGTGCAGATGCTTGCAGAGATGGATGAGGTCAAAGTGATCCCAGGAGGCAGCACAGAGGCAGATCTGCAGGTCTGGAGCGAGATCAGCTCCCCAGGGACAGAGCAGGGAGGGAGCCTATCTCCAGATGTGCCAGATGTGCAAACCCTGGATCAGGCTGACAAAGCAGAGTTAGTGGAAATGGAGGCAGAGGACTGGGCAGACATGGAGCTGCATGGGGGTCATAACCCAGAAACAGCCCAGGGAGGAGGGGGGCATGCAGCCCTACATCACTTGGAGGAGGATGACGATAGGGCACAAGAGCAGGGTAAGAGTGGGCTGCCACAGGAGCCTGTGCTTCACCCCCATGGGGTGAGGCAGGGAGAGGGGGCTGGTGCGGGTGTGCAGCCCCGTGCAGAGGCTGTAATCCTGGACACACTGCAGGCTCAGAGCACTGCTGCCAATGTGCAGCCTCTTGCAGAGGTAGATGAGCTTGAACTGACCCCAGAGGCAGATCAGCAGCTCCTGAGTGAGGTCAGCTCCCTGGATACAGAGCAGGGAGGGAGCATGGCTCCAGATGTGCAACCTCTGGATCAGGTCGATAAAGCAGAGTTAGTGGAAACGGAGGCAGGGGGCTGGGCAGGCATGGAGCTGCATGGGGGTCATAGCCCAGAAACACCCCAGGGAGGGGGGGACCATGCAGCCATGCAGCTTGTGGAGGAGGATGAGAATGGGGAAGAAGGGCAGGGTGAACACGGGCTGCAACAGGAGTCTGTGCTTGATCCGCAGGGAGCAGGATTTGGACAGGGAGAGGAGGCTGCTGCGGGTGTGCAGGCACAGGACAAGGCTGTAATCCCAGACAGGCTGGAGGCCCAGAGCACTGATACGAGTGTGCAGCCACTGACAGGGCCAGAGGAGCTCAGATCAAGCTCAGGAGGGAGCCCAGAGGCAAATGTGGGTGCAGCTGGGATGCGGGAGGGGGAGCAGAGCCACACTCCAGGCTCAGATGTAGCTCACATGGCAGAAGGGTGCAGGGAAGCTTCCGGTGTTCATGTGTCCCCTCCAGCTGAGGCCACTTCGTGTCCTGAGTGTGCCGCTGCTCCCAAGGCTCCTGGTGTGGAAGCAAAGCTGGGAGCACTCACTGGTCCTGATGGCCAGATCCTGGAGGATACCCAGACACTGGAATTACCACAGGGAGAGAGGGCTGCTGCAGAGGGGAGACCTCTGGATGGAGCTCAAGGTCTGGAAGTGGGGCAGGGAGAGAGGCTGGAGGCAGGGGTGAGGAGTTCAGTGGAAACTCAGGCTCTAGGGCTAAAGCAGGGCCATGATGATGGTGCACCTGCACCAGCCTTCGCAGTCTCCGAGGTGCCATTACAGATCAGCACACTAAAGCTGGAAGCAATGATGCAGGAGGGTGTTCTCGTTCCAGATGTGCGGCCGTTAGGTGCTTCAGGACAGGCAGCCCAAAGCGAGCTCCAGGAGCAGGTCTCAGCACAGGCAGAGAAGCCACCACATGCAACGGAAACAGAGAAGGCAGCTGCTGGACCTGCTGAGCTTCCAAAACAAGAGGTGGCAACACCATCACCCCTTCACACAAGGGTCCTACAGGAAGAAGATGCTGGGAATGATGAGTTGGGGATGGTCCTTGGAGGCAGCTCACTGGGGGATGCAGCCAGCATGCAACCTCATAAGCAGTCCTTGGGAGAACAGAGCAAAGACCTCGATGTTGATCAATGGAAGAAGCAAGAGGTTGGAAGGAAAATGAGCCAGGAGGGCGAGCCAAGTCCAGGAGAGCCAGGGACTGTCACTGCAGATGGGGCAGGAGCTGCCCCAAGGGGTTCTCCTAAAGCCCCCCTGGACCCAGATCACCTCTACAACGTGCTGTTTGTCGGGGACTCCCATGTGGGCAAAACATCGTTCCTGTACCGGCTGCACGCCGACACCTTCAACCCTCACCTCACTGCCACTGTAGGTAGGTCTCCTCCAGCTTCTCTCCAGCACAGCTCTGCACCCGCTTGGGTCTCCGTTGCAATTCCCTTTCCTCCACCCCACAAGCTCCTGGTGATCATTACAGGCATGTTACAGCTCACATCAGGTGTGCTACACAACCTGTCACCAAGGACCAAATAGGAGTGCTGACTTAACACACCTGAATGCTCTGCAGCAGGCGATGCTGGTCCTTGTTGCTCACTCTAGGGCACCAATGTCCCTAGGGCACCAATGTCTCTAGGGCACTGATGTCACAGAATCACAGAACATTAGGAATTGGAAGGGACCTCAAAAGATCATCTAGTCCAATCCCCCTGCCGTAGCAGGAACACCTAGATGAGGTTACATAGGAATGTGTCCAGGCGGGTTTTGAATGTCTCCACAGAAGGAGACTCCACAACCCCCCTGGGCAGCCTGTTCCAGTGTTCCGTCACCCTCACTGAGAAGAAGTTTCTTCTCAAGTTTAAGTGGAACCTCTTGTGTTCCAGTTTGAGCCCGCTACCCCTTGTCCTACCATTGGTTGTCACTGAGAAGAGCCTGGCTCCATCCTCGTGACACTCCCCCTTTATATATTTATATACACTAATAAGGTCACCCCTCAGTCTCCTCTTTTCCAAACTAAAGAGACCCAGCTCCTCATAAGGGAGATGCTCCACTCCCTTAACCATCTTTGTCGCCCTGCGTTGGACTCTCTCCAGCAGTTCCCTGTCCTTCTTGAACTGAGGGGACCAGAACTGGACACAATATTCCAGATGTGGTCTCACCAGGGCAGAGTAGAGAGGAAGGAGAACCTCTCTTGACCTACTGACCACCCCCCTTCTAATACACCCTAGGATGCCATTGGCCTTCCTGGCCACAAGGGCACAATGCTGGCTCATGGTCATCCTCCTGTCAACCAGGACCCCCAGGTCCCTTTCCCCTTCAGTGCTCTCTAATAGGTTATTCCCCAACCTGTACTGGAACCTGGGGTTGTTCCTACCCAGATGTAACACTCTACACTTCCCCTTGTTATATTTCATCACATTTTTCACAGCCCAACTCTCCAGCCAGTCCATGTCCCTAGTGCTCTTCTCTCTGCTTGGCCTTCTATCTCTATTCTCCCCTCTTAACCAGCCTGGTTTTATTCATCATGAGAACAGAGAGCTTCCCCAAACCCCGGCCATTAAAGATCTAAAAGCCAGAGGTTCATTTGAGACCAGCCCCCTTGTGCTGCAACCTCAGGTCATACCTGCACCATGTGCCTTTTCCATCCATCTCCTGCCACAGAGATGAATTCTATAGTACGGAGATATCCCTTTTTATGTCTTCTAGGACTGGATTATCAGGTGAAAAACTTTGTCGTGGACAACAAGCGCTTTGCTCTACGCCTGTGGGACTCAGCTGGTCAAGAAAGGTGAGTGCTGAGCTGTCTGCTTACAGAGAGCAACCTCTGGTGCTCCTTATTCTGGTAGTTTGGAGGATATGGATGTTCTTGGCTTTGCTAAGCAAAGGAGGGTTGTTTAAGGACAGACTCTGTACAGTATGTGGTCTGATAGAGCATAATAAAGGAAGTAATTAAGATAAAAATAAGCATCAGGCTGCTCGTGCTGCCTCTACAATCAGTATAGGAGCAAAATCTGGGTTTGCTTTTTAATACACATGCTTTCCCACCGGGATTCCATATTTCTTCTAGGGAAAACCTCCTCAGACCATATCAATGACCATTTAAAATGCACGCAGGTACCACAGCATCACCAAGCAGTTCTTCCGGAAGGCGGATGGGGTTGTGCTGATGTACGATATCACATCCGAGTATTCCTTCTTGGATGTGCAGTACTGGCTGAGCTGCATCCAGGTGGGTGAAGCAGGAAAACCTCATCCTGTCCCCAAGGTCTTGGAACTGGAGGTGACTCTGAGATCAGTGTTTTCTCCCCTTGACCTCTGCCACTGGTTAGAGATGGGCATCTTGGGGTGACCAAACCCTTTGTAAAGAGCATTCTGCTTTGGTTTTGATTAAAAATAGTTTTTCTTGGAGGATTTAAATTCAGATAGTGACAATTTCACATTTTCCACATTTGTTTCCTGGGGTAATTTGTTAATAGCAACATGATGATAATGATCAACTTCAATTCAAAAGCACTGCAGAGGATTGAAAGGGATTTTGATAACACTTATAAATCAAGAATAGTCCCCTTTGAGTCCTGGGAAATGGGAGGTAACTCGTGTCTTACTAAAAACTGCTTGTCAGAGATTTCCAGTCAAGTGCAAATTCAGTGTTTAAAAACACTGAACAAAACAGGATGTCACCTTGCTCAGCGCCTGTAAATCCCAGCCAGAGCATCTCTGGAGGGTTCCTGAAGTTGAACACAAAGTGAACTCACTGTGAGAGGAGCTCATCCAATGCTCTGCCCTTTAATAGACCAGGTTAGATGATTTAATGGCAAAAATAAAATCCCTCTCATAAATGCTGTTAAACTCATTCAAGAATTTAAGGTTTTGGTATTGGCCCAAATCTGTGGGCATCCTTCACAGTGCTCCAGGATGTGTCTGGACAGTGTGGCTGGCTGTGATCCAAGGGAGGTTGAGATGTGCTCCTGATCCTACCCTCTTTAATTGCCAGGAAGGAGCAGAAGATGGAGTTGCTATTCTGCTTCTTGGGAACAAAACTGACTGTGCTGCAGAGAGACAGGTCCCTATGGAGCAGGGGGAACGCCTGGCCAAGGTAGGTGCATGGCCCTGCTAAAGCATGTGTCCACCCAGGTTAGGCAAGGACAGCTAAGGGTGGATTCCACCAGCCTGGGGACACAGAGAAAGGCTAAAGTCTTTGACTTACCCTTTGCGCATTGGTGGTCATCAAAGTGATCTCTGAACCCATCTTCCGACCTTCCCTGCCTTGCTTTCTCTTTGTCATCTTAGTTTTGACTCAGCACCACCCCAGTAAAACTTATCCAGCTTATGGAGCTGGATCTATAAATCAAAACGTTTTCATCTCTGCTTCTCTTTGCTATGAAGTGTCACAGATCTTCCCAGCATCAGAGAAATTATAAAACCACCAAATTATTCTGGTTTAATGATACTGAAATGCTTAAAGTACAATTAATCTCTTCTGATGTAGATGGCCAATGGAAAACTAGGTGAGAACAATCTCACCCTTACCAACTTAAATTTTATGGGATTTGGGCCAGTATCCAGTGACCAGTTCTCATAGAATCCCAGCCTGGTTTGGGCTGGAAGGGACCTTAGAGCTCCTCCACTTCCAACCCCTGCCACGGGCAGGGACCCCTTCCACTGGAGCAGCTTGCTCCAAGCCCCTGTGTCCAACCTGGCCTTGAACACTGCCAGGGATGGGGCAGCCACAGCTTCTCTGGGCACCCTGGGCCAGCGCTCAGCACCCTCACAGGGGAGAATTTACAGATTTCACAAATGGAGACAGTAGCACAAGGGATAGATGCTTTTTCTTCCCCAAAGCAGTCACTGGCAGGCACAAAAGACCTGGGAATATGCAGTTACATCTCTGTATTTGCTCCACGAACCAGAGGGTATCACATCACATTCTGTCTGCCTTTTCCTTGGTATTAGAAGTTGGTGTTGCAGCTACCAGAAAAGCTGGATTTCACCCTCATATTCCTGTAAATAAGATACTGAGTAATTTGTTTCCTTGAGTCCCTCCTGTCTCCCCTGTGACTGTCCTGTGGCTATTTACTCATTTACTCCCATATTAAGCTATTCAGCTGCAAGAATATTACATTTCTATGTGTGCTCTGTGTCTTCCAGGAGCATCAACTCCTGTTTTACGAATGCAGTGCTGCCTCCGGCCACAACATCTCCGAGTCCATGGTCAGCTTGATCAGGTGAGGTGTGTGCTTGGATTTTGCCAGCTCTCCTGACTTTAATGGGCTCCCTTGCTACTTTTTTAACTCCAAATGCTGGTGTGTTTGTGTCACCGGAGGCTCCATGTGCCCAAATACCAGGGAAAATTCAGAACAGCATGTGCATGGCTGTGATGAGCTGGAGGTAAGTGCTGAAAGATGTGTCCTGAATTAATAAGAGATCAATAAAACCCTTTTCAGGATGCTGCTGATTTCTCTCTTGGTTGACAGACAATAAATTCTGTCTGTGACTTGATTTAGGGTGGCATTTTTAGCAGAGTCCATGGTTCTCAAATCATGTTGAGCTGGAAGGCTCCTACCTCCTTTCATTTGTGCTGAGCCCCCCTTGACAATGCTCGTCAAGGCAAATAGCACAGAAATACAAAATATGGAGGAAACACCTGGCTAATTTCCTTCCTTTTCTCCCAGGTTGCTCAAAGGTAATGAGGATAAACTGAAAAATAAGGCAGAAGAGGTTCCAAAGCTACCCCAGAAGAAAAAGAGCTGCTGCTGGTGATGGAGAGATGCCCCCACTATGATCTGAAACTGCAGTGACAGACAGAAAAGCATAAAAATAGCCTTCAGACACCATCTCTGCTCTCCATGTGTCTGCCTGGCCTCATGTCCCTCAGATGCTGAGAGCAAAAGTCGCTGTGGAGGAGTGGCTGTCACCCGGCCCCTTCCCTGCTCATCTCCTGCCACCACCGTAGAGGACAGGAGCCCTTGTAAATACTTGTTGGGAAACTTTACCGCTTTGTTTTGGAGACAAAAAATGGGCTATGGAAAGAGGCAGAATAGGAAATTAGATGGATCCGAGATGCTGGAATGATATTGGAAGCAGCAGGGAGCAAAACCGAGTTTTGGGATGAAAGACACGAACACCAGGAGTCACCTGGTCAGCTGGTGTGTAAAACAGGGGGTTTAGGGCTGTTGGTGCTGCTGTGTGGTGGTGCCTTTTCCTCTGGCTTTGCAATCTGATCTGGAACAATGAAATATGCAATATATCCTAAATGCATTTTTAACTCCCTGCAGTTAGGCAAGGTAAAGTTAAGTTTTTCTCTTTCCGGGTTTATTGTGCCAGTGCACAGTAATGGCTCTTGACAGAAAACTGCTAAAAACAAATGTAAAACCTCCAAGAACACGTCCAGGATAACACAAAGAGCACTGGGGTGGTGGGATGCATGAGCAGGTAAATGCTTGCAGGAGCTCTTTTCATTGCATTGCCCCCAGAGCACATATTTGCACAGGGTGAGGAGGGCAGAGCAAGCTGCTGCACCCTGCCCTTCTGCACTGGGGTGGCTTCTGTATGAAGTACTGAATTGGGATGAAAAAGAAAAACCAGTTTGAAAAACCTAAACAAGCACATTTCAAGGGGGTTTTAATTATTTTTCTTGCTACAGCTTCATGCAGAGAACTGCATTTTTTTGCAGAGAAAGACATAGAGACTGAATAAATTAAATGACAATTGTTGTGTTTTAGTGGTTTTCTGTGTTACAGGTGTTGCCTTGTCCTCCAGCAAGGAGACGTATTTAAAGACTGTGCTTTTATCCAGATTTGGGGGAAATAGTTCTGCTCAGATGGGTTTGCCTTTCGTTGACGTTACTATCTATATGTACATTATGGCAGAGCAGCATAGCAGCCAGTTTCTGCTTTATAACAATACAGTGACAACAAGTGTTGGTTTCCTAATAACACTATATGCTAAAGAAAAGGATATCATTCTGCATGTTTCTGACTCTGTTATAGCTCAGCTTTCCTAGGAAACAAGGCTTAAGAGCTCCTGCTGCCCGTGTGTTTGTACCTGTTGGTACAAAAGTTCCTGGTGGGGAGCAATTGCAAAGCTCTGAGATGTTGTGACTTGTGTGAATAAAGGCCTGAGTAACTGAGACTAATTAATACCCCCATTGATGGAAAAATTGCAGTTTAAGGTTAGTCTCTATCAAGACAAAATGTCCATGGGAGAGACCTGCAGGGCACAGAGCCGGGTAAGAGCAGACCTTCCCAGTTCTGCTGCACACAGAATTACCTCTTCAAAATGGGCCAGCTCTCTGTGATACCCAAAAGTGCTCAGTGGAAACGATGCTGATTTCTAGATGGAGATGGACCAAGCTCATGCTTGGAAAGATCAGGGTTATGAGCTTCTCCAGGTAGGGTACAACTTTACAGCGATGCAGGAACTGATGAATCATTTCGAGACGAGTTATCTCTTCTGCTTGCCTCATCTCAGTGTTACCTCTGTACTACTGAAGCTCCCATCCCATCCCCTAAATGTCTTCCCTCAGTTGCTCCTACCAAAAGCCATCCTCCCCTGGCCCTGTTGTTGAAAGATGGTCTTTTCTTAAAGCAAGATATTTACACCAATGTTCCGTATCAGTCTTTACCATATTTCATTATTGAAATATTTTACTGATGGGGCAGTGGGAGCAGCCTGAAGACCACAGCTCCTCAGGAAGAGTTCCTCAGCTGACAGCTGTGCCTGGGTTCAGTATCTGGGGTATCTTACTGGCTTTTTTTTTACTGGTGTTTGGGCTCGTCTTCAACATTTCTGCTTTTCTGGTTTGTCTTTAAATAATATAACTCCAAGCACACTTTGCCAAGGCTGAATTCAAACAGTCCCAGACTGGTTTGGGTTGGAAGGGACCTTAAAGCTCCTCCAGCTCCAACCCCTGCCACAGGCAGGGACCCCTTCCACTGGAGCAGCTTGCTCCAAGCCCCTGTGTCCAACCTGGCCTTGAACACTGCCAGGGATGGGGCAGCCACAGCTTCTCTGGGCACCCTGGGCCAGCGCCTCAGCACCCTCACAGGGAAGAGCTTCTGCCTAAGAGCTCAGCTCAGTCTCCCTTGTCTCAGCCTGGTTCTCCCATTAGATGGCAGCAAATGCAGCAACACCTTCCAACTGCAACGTTGCTTCTGCAAAGGAAGAAACCAGGAGCTTGGAAAGGACCCAAGAGAGAGATCTGCAAACAAAAGCTTCCCAGAAGAGCAGACAGAAAGAAACGTCTGTCTAATTCCACTAGAAATTACGGACTGAGTTTGTGCCCAAAGCATAAACCACGTGTTACTCCACTCCAAACCTCCCCTCCGAACCTGGAAATGGATTTTTCATTGCTAGGTTGAGAGAAATGTGAGGAAGGCGATAAAGGATGTTGGGAAGTATGGCCAGGGCGTTGCATTTGAAAGCGTCTTTCACCTTTAATAATTTATAATCCCTGTAAACTTTCCCACTCCAGAATCCAATGGACCGCTCCTTTGCAAGCTGTTAAATGCATGCATGAGTGTTTGGAGGAAGATCAAGGGCTGAGATATTAATAGCAAGAGGGAAATGCATATTTGTTTGGACCACAGGAATCCTGGTTTAAAATCGGGCTGTTTCCCTTCGAGCCATTTGTAATTCCTTGAGGCACTCCACAGGAATTAGAGGAGCTGCCCCAACCAAACCCAGATTGCAGAAGATCTCGGGTACCAGCCCAAGCTCAGCGGGTGTTTGCCACCATCTCACTTGGATGCTTCCACTGAAAGCAGAGAACCCAGACGAGCTCTTGATAAGTCAGAACAAATCATCGGCCAAAGCTTCCAGTGTCCCAGCCACTGGGTTTTGGGCCTCACCCAACAGCGTCTCCCTGAATTTCACCCCATTCCCCTTGAAAGGCAGGAAAATCAGGATGCGGACAGCATCGCGCTTCCCGCGCTGGGATGGACAGGGCAGGAAGTTCAAACCTGATCAGAAGAAGTACTTTTTCTCGCAGTGTTTAATTCAACTGCAGGATTCATCACTGCAGGAAGTTGTTGAGGCCAAGAACTTAAACAAGGCTCAAAAGGGACGGGGGAGATACCAGAAAAGCCCATCACAGCCACAACCAACTGCTGATTGAAAATGCATTTAACTGCAGTTAGGTGCTGAAGCCCATATCTGGGGGCTGGGTAAGGCTGAGACTCCTCAGTCCTCATTTCTTCCAAGCTTTTCATGTCAGGGGTGGCTTTGGAGACCTCTTGCTCCATCCATCAGCCCTTTACTCCTGCAAGCCTTTCCTATACATTTTAGGGCTTTCCCATGCTTTTTAGGGGGTTAACACCCTGTGCATGGTCACCACTTGTCACTGAGCTGCGGGAACGAACACCCATGTCCCCATGGGGCTGGGGTAAGTGGGGCTTGGGGGGCACTGGATGGGTCTCTTGGGGAGCACAAATGCAGCTCGGCAGAGCTGGAGGAGGTAAATGGGACCGATGGGGCTGCCGTAGGGTTTGGGAGGGTGTAAGGGCCGATGGGTGGGTGCTGTGGAGGGATGCTTGGGGGTAGAGAGCTGTCATGGGTGTGTGGATCTGGCTATGAAAGGCATTGGAGGTGCTGTGGGGTCTCAGGGGTGCTGGGGGGGGTGTCTGAAGGTGCTGATTCAGGTCTGAGGATACTGAGGACTCAGCTTTTGGAGGGGGTCTGTTGGTAATGGGGGGGTCACACAGGTGCTGGGGGGGTCTCAAGCTGATCACGGGCTCAGGTGGATGCAGGGGGGGTCTTGGGGTTCCTGGGGAGGGCTCAGGGTGGTCAGGCTGGTGCTGGGGGTTCAGGTGTGTGTGTGGGGGGGTGTCTGATGGTGTTGGGGGTTCAGGCAGGGGCTGGGAGGTGTTGAGGGTACCCATGGACTCCGGTGGTTGCTGGACCGGGTGTGTTAGGGTGCTGGGGCTCAGGTGGGTGTTGGGAGGTGTCTGTGGGTAATGGGAGGGGGTCAGGGTGGTGCTGGAGGAGTTAAGGGTGACCTTGGGCTCAGGTAAGTGCTGGGGGGTTCCCGTAGGGATACGGGGCCGGGGGTCCCCGTGTTCTGGGCTTAAACGGGAGCTGGGAATTGCAGGGGCACTCTGGGCTCCGGTAGGTCTCGGGGGGGTGTGTTAGGCCCACCGGGGAGGGGGTATCTGGATGCTGGGGGGGGTGTTCAGTGCCACCGGCGGTTGTCCCGGCTGCGGGCGCCCTGGGGGCGCTGGGCCGGGCCATGGCGGAAGCAGGAAGCGGCGGCCCGCCCCCGCGTCCCGCCTCCATCGCGGGCGGGAGGAGCCCGGAGCCGGGCGGCGGAGCGGGGAAGCCGCCGGGCGGTGCCGGGGTGAGGCCGGGGGCGGCTGAGGGGGGGGACGGGGCGGGGGTCCGGGAGGGGGGATGCCCGGAGCAGCGGGCAGGGCTGGGCCTCGGCCCCTTACTGCGCGCCCGGGCCTGGGGGGCTCCCGGGCCTCAGCGAGGCCCTCCGCAGGCTCCCAGCGGTGGGGGTGGGCGCTGGTTTTTGCTCCAGTTTATTGACTTTTAAAGCAATATAATCATCCCGGCTGGAGCTGCCGCTTGAGAGAAGCCAGGGTGTTCTCGGGCCGGTCTCTTTCCGCAGGGTTTGAGGCTGGGACCTGAACCCCCGAGCAGGGCTGAGGGAGGCCGCGCAAGCGGTGCTAAAGCAGGGACTGGATTGTATTTGTATCGCTGTTTCAGGTTCAGCAGCAAGGCGAGCACCTTTACGTTCTAACGACTTCTTCGACAGCGCTTCTCTCTAAATATTCAGCTTTCCAAAGCCTGGCTCTGAACACCGACCACACACCGGGGCCAAGAGCTGGGCCCTTGGGTGGAAACCCTTCAGGCTGAGAGCTGCTGCTGCCTGTGTGCGTGGAGAGCTGCTTATTCCTCCCAGGGTGGTGGAGTCCATAAAGAAATAGAATAGCAGATGGGTGCCCTAGTTTAAACGGCCTGGCTCTGAGGGGCTGCTGTTTGCAAGGAATAAGGCTCGCTCAGTATGTGTGTGTGATGGTGAAGAGGGTACAGTAGTCTGTTGTTATTATTTTGTCGGCTGTATTGTGGCGATAGGAAGGGAAATAATAGGTTATTATTTGGTTTTTAAGGCCTCATCTGTTCTCAAAACAATGTGGGAGCGTAATGCTTGGTTTCCTAGCTGAAGACGTGGGTTACTTTTGAGTTTGGCAAGGGGCTGTGTTGGGTTTTTAGCGTCTGTGACTTGCAGGGCTTGAATACAAAGGTGTTGCTCAGGGTTGAATACAAATGTAGAGGTGGGAGAACTGGGATGTATCTCAGCATTTCATCACTGTAGGATGTTTCTGCTGTTTAGAAAGGGGGAAGTCACCGTGATTGGCACCATTTCTGTATGGGATGATTGTTTTAAGAGCAGGCAGACCTTGCATGCCTGGAAGCTTGTGAAATCTGCTGGAATTCCACACGGGAGAGCTTCACAGGCGAAAGCTTTGGCACACGGCAGCCAGAGGAAGCTAGATAACCCCTCAGACCAGTTAGCACACCACTTGCAGTGTCAAGGCAACTAGAGTAATGGCAAAAGCTGGGGGGAAGAAGATGTTTAATATCCTGCAGATGTGCTGGCCCCTGCTTGTTGTGTGAATCACGGCATTACATGAACGAAGGAGAAAAGTCTGTTTTACAGAGTCAAGTGCATGCCAGGTGCTTTACAGACAAGAAGAAAAGGTCCCTGCCTCGGAGAACTTAGGATCGAACCTGCTTTGGGGCAGCTTTGGTAGCCCATGGGGCTGCGCAGGTGGGAAGATCTGGGACAAATATTTGTGTGGAACGCAAGGAATGTCGGTAGCTCATTAACCTGGCAAAGCAGTGCAGCGTGTTCTCCTTGCCTGCTTGGGGTTAGGTTTTAATTTGGCATTTTACTCTTCTGGCCTTTCTAAGGCTGTGGCTAGAAATCTGGCACTAATGTTAATATAACATCTGATGCGAACGGCTTGAGTTGGGTGCTCAGGCAGCTGCTGGCCGAACAAATGGGTTATTTTTCAGGCACATAATTTTTCTCATCTGATTCACCATGGGATCATATAAACAAATGTGCAGGAGCAGAACAGGGAGTTGATCCTGGTGGGGGGGAAGAGCCGTTGCTGAAGCTGTTGAAAAGTGGGTTTGATTTTTAGTGATAGTACCTAGCATCTGTTTCGCAGAGAAAAAGGTATTAAAAATGCCATTGTTTGAGTTCTGTATGACTATTGAGTATTGAGTTCATGT
This sequence comes from Psittacula echo, assembly GCF_963264785.1. Lineage (NCBI taxonomy): Eukaryota > Metazoa > Chordata > Aves > Psittaciformes > Psittacidae > Psittacula > Psittacula echo. Next base: position 6,171,619 of record NC_137758.1, read on the forward strand.
AGGAGCCCATGGTTTAGGGGGGAAGCTGGCCTCCAGTTCTTTAAAGGCAAATAATATTTCAAGTTTGGTTGCCAAACAAAAGAATCTCAGTTCTTGATATGTATACATACATACATTTGTGGCTGGTTTGTGCTGTGGGAGCAGTCAGAGCGAGTTACAGCAGAGCAAATTGAAGTTTAGGTAGCACGTTATGCAGCACTTGTCAGCTTGTTCTCAAGTGAGCCAAATGGATCTGTGCTTTTGAAACGCTGTGCTGTGAGGTGTGTGCAGAGCAGACCCATGTAGATAGTTATACAGTTCCCATGGTGCAGTAACAGGCTTCGCTGAGCAAGTTGGTGAATTGGGTGAAAATGCACAATGTGTTAATGAGCTGGCTCCTGGTGTGAGGTAGTATTTAGAGTAAAAGGGGAACAGGGGCCTGATTTCCATTTTCAGCAGTGAGCTGGGTGTATGAGTCATGTATATCATCAGATCTAAGGAAGAAGTTGTTCCCTGTGAGGGTGCTGAGGCGCTGGCACAGGGTGCCCAGAGAAGCTGTGGCTGCCCCATCCCTGGCAGTGTTCAAGGCCAGGTTGGACACGGGCTTGGAGCAAGCTGCTCCAGTGGAAGGTGTCCCTGCCCGTGGCAGTGGGTTGGAACTGGATGAACTTAAGGTTCCTTCATCCCGAACCAGTCTGGGATTCTATGCTGCTTGTGTTTTTTACATGCTGGTCCTCAGCCTGAGCTTTGAGGGCAATGCCTTGCTAAACTCTGCTCCCCAGAAAGTTTCTGTTGTCTCAGTTTGATCAGGTTCAGGTTTTCCCAGCTCAGAAACAAGAGGCAAAACAAGACCTCACAGATGCTCCTTTCCCCAGCAGTGTTTTTCCAAGGCAAAATATCTCTCTAACAATGGGATTCTCACGTTGGCAGCTATTAGCTTGTCCAGCAGTTTCTTTGCATCTTTTCTTCAGCCCATCTGCTGCTCTTGGTGCCACGAGGCTCTGCCTTTGTGGCAGATGAGGAAGGGAGTGGTAGAGAAACACATTTGTTTTTTTGGCATCTTAATATTGATTGCTCATAGATGTGTTCTTACAAGCTTCATGGTGGGAAATAACTTGCTGTCAAATGAAGTTTTGTCTCTGTCTTGGGTTCACAATGCAATTCCTGCTGCATTTCTGCATGTGAACGTCCTGCAGGCAAACTCAGAGGAACCCAAGAGCTTTCGCTGCCTGCAAAGCATGCTGCTATCATGTTACGGTTACTCAATAATCAGTTGGCTTGGACATAAGGTTGCAAAAATGGAGACAAATTTTAAATTGTTGAACTTTGCCCCATACATATTGTTTATTTTCCTGTCCTGGTCCTATTGCTGACAGAGGATTTAATGAAAACAAATCTGTGTCAAACTAAGCGACTAACATTGCGCTGCAGGAGAGCTTAGCTTGGCTGCTGTGTGTGACGATCAGCTTTGTATTGCTGGCTTTTGTACTTGGTGAGCAATCACTTTATAGGATGGATTCATTTGGAATAGATGAATAACTGCAGTTTCATTCATTTCTGGGAAGCTTTGTTCATTTACATAAGCTGCGAATCTCAGGCAGTTCTCCTCTTGTCAGGAAATTTCATGGCTTCTTTAGGTCCCTAGGAGATACAGGACCAGCAGAGATTGTTGGGACTGCAGCTAAATGGTGTGCGTTTAGCTGTGAAGAGGTTTTGCCTTCCTCTTGCTTAGGCATTGGGATGTTCCTGTGATTTCTCTGCACATGCTGATGCTGAGCTGTGCAGCTGGAGTGTGTTTGCTGTTAACGTACTGGATCTCTCCCCAGGGATTTTTTCATCGGAGGCCATGGAGCTTTTGTCCAACGAGCTCAGCATTTATGACAAGCTCTCAGAGACGATTGATCTAGTGAGGCAGACTGGCCACCAGTGTGGGATGTCAGAAAAAGCCATTGAGAAATTCATCAGGCAGCTCTTGGAAAGGAATGAACCCCAAAGGGGACCTCCGCGGTATCCTGTCTTAGTGGCTCTCTACAAGGTAAGATGGAGAGGGACTCTTCATTAGAGACCATAGAGATAGGACAAGGGGTGATGGGTTTAAACTGAAAAAGGGGAAGTTCAGGTTAGATACAGGGCAGCTCTTCCCTGTGAGGGTGCTGAGGCACTGGCACAGGGTGCCCAGAGAAGTGGTAAATGCTCCATTCCTGGCAGTGTTCAAGGCCAGGTTGGACAGAGCCTTGGGTGACATGGTCTAGTGTGAGGTGCCCATGGCAGGGGGGTTGGAACTCGATGATCTTAAAGTCCTTTCCTACTTAAACCATTCTATGATTCCATGTCTTTTGTGCATGCACGGACCATTTGAGGGCTGGAGTTCCCCTTTTGCACCTGAGACTTTCACTTCCCATTGCATTTTCTTGATGAATTTTCTTAAGTTCTTAATTTGAAAAGCTGCAAGGTGTAGCTTCCTGCATCCCTTGAGCTGGTTTGAAAACAGAAGGCAGCTGACTGAGCTTTGAAATTGCTCATGTGTGCTGAAAATTTAACATGTCAACACCTTCCTCTCCTGAAATTATTAAAGAATGAGACTTGCATTGATCCTTCAGGCAAAGATTCCCACTATCAGCACCCTCAGAGGAAGTGTGAGGAAGGAAGGAAGGAAATTCAGGGTTGAATAATGAAGAGATACAGATTCTGTTTCTGAGCCTATCACAAGCTTCTACCTGTCTTTATTCTCCTTCTAGCCTATAAAATAAGCCTGTTGCCATGATGCTCAATGCTAGAAAAATGTTTTGAGACCCTTAACTAAAGGATGCTGTGAAAAGCTCTGCAAAGTGGGTGAAAGGATGCTGCTGTTGGCTAGGTTTGAGCTGTTTGCTGCAAGGATGACAACCTTCCCACTGGTGTAATATCCAGTAATATTTTAGTGTTGCCTTTAAATCCACTCAATGGTTTCTAGTAAAAAAAAAATCAAGCTTTCTTCCTCACATCTTATAGAAGGCTGTAAAATAAGGCAGGAAACTGATAATTTGAACTTTCAGCTTCTGCTCTTGTTTTTGTTGTAGGTTCACTTTGACTTTGGCTGGTTGGGGGGGAGAAATGTGTCGTGTCATCTCTTTAAGGCTTATTTGGGATTCTGATATGGAGGAGGGAGTGGTGCCAACTCTGCCAAAGTGGTTTGAGGCTTGACGAATGTTTGCACAAAGCCTTGAAAACCTTGTGCAAGAGGGGTGGCAGCAGTGCAAAGAGGGGTAGCAGTAGTGCCAGCTTTGATTTGAGCAGGTTGGAGGAATGGGAACTGTTTGTAGATAATCCTCATTGCTCTGGTTCTGGATTACTTACAGTGCTAAAATCCATGAACACAGTTGTGTAGCTGGAGTTTGAAGGCTGCTTAGTTTTGTCCTTGGACAGCCCTGTCAATAAAACCAGAGTGTACATAAATAGCACTGCAGTTGAACGAGGAGCCGCAGCAAAAACTGGAGTGTTCATCTTATGGTGCACAACCACAACCCTTTGATAGCAGCCAGAGGTGTGTCCTGTTCTGAAGACGCATCAGCTGGCTGCACTGTGATTAATTCTGTGCCTGTTTTCTCTCTTAGGGCCTGCTCACCCTGGGACTGGTGTTGCTGACTGTTTATTTTGTGATCCAGCCATACAGCCCGCTGCCACCTGAAGCTCCGCTCTCCAGAGCCCATGCCTGGGGCTCCCTCATCGGTCACATCCGGCTGCTCTCTCTGCCTATTGCCAAGAAGTACATGCTTGAGAGTAAGGAAATGATTTCTCTGCTCTAACATAAGCCTCACAAGAAATACCAAGTGAAATATCAGCCATGCAAATCATTTGAGTGTCTCTCTGAGCACCAAATAACAAATGTGTTACTGGCATGGCACCATGGTTTTCTCTCTTCCTACCACTGTACTTAAAAATAGCAATCTGAATTCTAGCTAGGGCTCTTTTCCTTCCATTCACTGGGGTATATTTGATCTCTATCTTCATAATTTTGTTCTTGCACATTCTCTTTTCCCTGCTTTTTTTTACCTCAGGGTTTTTTCTTCCACAAGAGTTCCCCTTCCTCTGCAATTCTGAGAATCTGAGATAGTTATGCTGGGTAAATGTCACCGCTTCTATTTCTTTTTCTAAGTAAGCAAACAAGACCAGTTTATCAACCAGATCTTGATAGCTGTGGGCAAAGGGCAGAAACCTCAGCATGTGACCTGGGTTTAAGGAAAAGTAGTTTTTGCCAAGTGGAGTATTGAGAAAGGACTGTGGACTTGAGAGCCAGTGTTTATAGCAGTTAATGTAGGATTAAGGGTAATGCGTGTGTGTGAGGAAGGGAGATAAGCAGCTCCCTATTGAGGTGGACCCATCATGGGACAGGAACATAATAGATTTTTCTAGACTGGTGTAATAGAAATGGAAAAGTTTGAGTATTTCTTGTTCTCAGTTAATCATTTACACTGACTTAGGCTGGCAAAGGGGTGTGAGCATGGGCTCAGCCTCTCTGATAAAACACAAAGACTGTCAGTAATGATAAAGCTGTGAATTATTTTGGGCAGAGATGTGGCACAATGTTGATCATCTGTCAGCTCCCTGTAAAAACAAGCTCCTGTTTCCATGCCGTCCATGGGTTTATATTTAGCTTGGGCAGCTCATTGTGTTAGAGTTGTCTGGGCTGGCTCTGACCTTCCTGCTGGAGCTAAAAAGGGCTCCCTGAAGTGCTGACGCTGTTCTGTGCTTTCTCTTGTGTCTCCCTCTCTTCCTCTGACATGTGAGATTGCTGTTGATTTGGGTTGTAGGGGTGGGACGGGGTATCCCCCATTGTTCCTTTCCTTCCTTATACACTGGGATCTCTCACAGGGAGGAAGAAACAAAGGCAAGGAGATGGCTGATAGCCACTTGATGTTACCAGCCTGCTTATTTACTCCATGTCAGCATTGACACAAGTGAACACCCCTCCACTTCTCTATGGGGAAGCAAAGCAATGGGCACTTTAATGCTTGTATTTGTTCAATGAAGTTTTGTGGAGAAAGCTGAGAGGTTCTTCCTTCGGATGCTGCAGGGCCCCCTTGGATGGGGAGAGCCCAGGGAGGTTCCTTGGGACAGCAGGATGGATGGAGAGGAAGGATGCAAGGTTGTTTAAATGTATATAAAATCCCTCATGCCTCCATGAGTCCTGGAACTCTTCTGAAGTGATGAGCAAGAGAGTGGGCAGCAAGCCAGCCCTGGGGAAAGGAGGGGACAGGGCAGTTCCCACTCTGTTTTTCCGACAGTATTAGGTTGTAGTGGAAAACACGTGTCCCAGTTAACAGATTTGCTTGGGTTGGCTGGGGTGACTTTGATCCTGCCTCAGCAAAAGGAACTGGGCTAGTCCCTGGCTATTGGAATGGGAGAGTGCAGCACCCAGCCTGACCTTGGCTGGTTCCTGTGGGAATCCCTCATGTGCCGGCTTCTTGCAGGCAGCTGCGGCCAGCAGGGCTGTCCCAGTGTCTGGCTGTCCCAACAGCTCTGGTGTCAGCTTCACAGCTTGCATCTGGTAGGGATCTGGAAGAAGGAGCTTCATGTCATGTGGCTGAGTGGTCTCCCAAGCTCTCTTTCAGCCCTGCCTTGTACATGATGAAATATTTTGCCCTTAATTTTGGCTTTTTCTGCTGAAGGAACGGGGTAAAGTTACATCTTGCCATCCTGTTAATGTGAGCATAAGGCTGGGAAGGTATCAGGGGCTGAACCAGACCTCAATGGTCACAATCACAGGCAGGGATCACCAGACAACCCTTCCTTCATGGGAATCTCCAGAAGCAGAAGTAGACACTGGAGAGCCTGTTAGCCCCTTAACTACAGAGGATCCAGCCTTGTTAGAAAGCATGGGCACAGTCTTCAGCCTCAACTGGGTCCCAGAAACAAAGGTGTCAAAGAGGACAGGTTCTTCTGTACAGGAGAAGGCACTGTGCAAGAGACTGAGCAGCAGAGAAAACTGCTAAGAAAGGACTCGCTGTACAGACTCCTCTTCCTTTCTCTATGTAGATCCTGGTAGATGAAGATTTTGAGGGGGCTGAGGATGAAACTTGGAGCTTTCTGTGCTTGGGCACCAGTTCAAATTCAGCTTGAGCTGTTCTTGTTGAAAGCCACCTGGTAGCAGTTTGGAGGCTGCCTTGGCCCACCGGCAGTGCTGGCAGACATCCCTGGCCACTCAGTTCGGTGTGGACAGAGCCCAGCCATAGGGAGTGTGGGCACATGGGTGGTCCAGTTCACTTCCTTCAAGTGCCTGAGCAGGCAGGGGCAGTGGCCTGGGGCTGTGCTGTCCCTCTTGAGCCTGCTCAGGCTTGGAGCAGCTTTCCTGTCTCCAGGTTTGCAGGATGGAGCCGGTTCCCCTGGTAGGTGTGGGCTGAGCAGCCAGGTTTGTGTTGCAGAACAAGGGGAGCTTGGATACCTGGTTTCCTCCAGGAGGCAAAGCTCCATGTTAGAGTGGTGGTGAGGCTTTGGGAGGAGCAGGGGTGCAGGATACTGCTCCCCTCTCCCTCCAGCTCAGGGTGATCTGCCTTCACTCTCACCTTCACCCTCATCCCTTCCACCCCAAGAGCTGTGCTGTGGATGACAAGGGCTGTCTGTCTGTCGTTGGCTGTGGGTGGATCTTTGAGCGGCTGAGGTGAGAGTGCTTTGTGGATACTGCTCCTCTTGTGTTAAGTTTGTAGGATTAGGTCCAAAGTAAATTTCCTTTTTGCCTGTCTCTTTGCTCTGTTGTTTGCTGCTTTCTCCCCCGGATCAATTCCCATGTTAAATCTGATGTTCCTGCCCTTTGTTTCTTCAAAGCTGACTCTTGGACCCTTGGGTTTGGAGTTTGTGCCTCTCTTTCAGCTGTTTTCCCAGGACTAGGAATCGAGGTCCCTTTGGCTGAGGAAGAGTTTTTGTGGATAACTGGTTTGCATTTGCTCTTCCTGAGCTTGTATTTGCACAGAGCTTGTGAGAGCCCCACTGCTGGGTCCCACTGCCTGCTTCGCGCTGGGGAAGCACCTCTCGCCACTGCAGCATGCGGGGTGAGCTGGGTGGATCAGTGCTTCACATACACCCAGGGACATGAGGGGTTTGCAGATCTCAGGGCTTTACTTGCTGTAAGGAACAATGGATTTTGGGTGGGCATGTGAGTTAACTCAAGGCTTTTTAGTGCTGATGGAAAGAGAAAGTAGGCCTATGTAAGCTGGAATCTTTGCTCTGACACAGGCTGACAAATCATAGAATGATTAGGGTTGGAATGGAAAGGATTGTTAAGATTGGTGATCCTGCCCCTCTGCTCTGCTCTCGTGAGACCCTACTTACAGTACTGTGTGCACTTCTGGTGTCCCAACATAAGAAAGACATGGAGCTGTTGGAGCAAGTCCGGAGGAGGCCACAAGGATGCTCAGGGGCTGGAGCACCTCCTGTATGGAGCCAGGCTGAGAACATTGGGGCTGTTCAGCCCGGAGAAGAGAAGCTGCATGGGGACCTCAAAGCAGCTTCCAGTGTCTGAAGGGGGCTCCAAGGATGCTGGAGAGGGACTCTTCGTCAGGGACTGTAGTGACAGGACAAGGGGTGATGGGTTCAAACTGAAACAGGGGAAGTTCAGGTTAGATCTAAGGAAGAAGTTCTTTACTGGGAGGGTGGTGAGGCCCTGGAACGGGCTGCCCAAAGAAGTGATAAATGCTTCATCCATGGCAGTGCTCAAGGCCAGCTTGGACAGAGCTTTGAGTGATACAGTCTAGTGTGAGCCGTCCCTGCCCATGGCATTCCCTCTGTGTTTCAGTTCTCAGGTTCAAAGTAGGGGTACAACTACTTCCCTCTCCCCTGCAAGCATTGGGAAGAAATATGATGAGGTCCCAAAGTCTGTAGTAATCAAAGCCAAATGAAAAGGAATTTTCTCTCTTTAGTAACAGACATTTTAAAACCACACCGGTGGTCACTCTGTTCTCCAGAGGTTATTCCCTTCACAGCTTTGTGACATGCTTATAGGTTTCTCAGTCTATAAATCTGAATTTTGGTGTCAGCTGGTTGATGACTGTTCCCTGCCAGCCACACAGAGCAGTGACATTATGAGCAGACCCTGAAGTTGCTCTTACATTAACCTGTGTGTCTGCCTGTGGTAAGTTCACTCCATGCAGCTCAGCAGAGCAGGTCATGGGTGGTGAACAGGCTTTCGTCCAACAACGTTACAGTCTCCACGTGTATTGATAGAGGGGTTTGTAATGACCTTGAAGAAAATCCAGCTTTGCTTCTAATAATGAGCCCTGGTCCTGACCATGTACACCGCACTGTTCAAAATCAACTGGATCAGTAGCTGCTCAGCACACCTCAAATCAGACACAAGCACACAGTGTTGTGCAAGTTCCCCCCCAGCTTGGAGAAGATTCCTTGTACTAAATACCCCTTTTTGCCTAGACCAGTAGGGCTAAAACCGTATTTATGGGGTTTATACATCATCTATTTTGGAGAAAGGAGCTGTGGAGGAGCAGTGTTGAAGCAGCACCTTGTGAATGGTCTGTGACTGTCACATCAGGAGGCCTGGTGGGTGTGAGAGCTGTTTGTTGGGGACAGGTCACAGGAGGCTGGGTTACAGGGAGAGGACAGCAGCCTCTGCCTCTTGGCTGGCCACCTTCAGTTCAGCTGTAGGCTTGCCTTGGCCCCTGGCCAGGTCCTGTCTCCTTTCTGATCTTAACCCCTTGCAGGCAGCCACGTTTCTCTCTGCTTCTCACGCTCCTCCCCTCTTACTGCAGCCCTGCAGTGTTTATCCTTGGTGCAGCTCTGTGCAGAAAGGGAGCAGGCAGTGTGCCTGCCTTCCCCAAGGGTGGACTTTCTGCTGCTTGAGCCCAGCGAGACCTGAGCCCCCAGGTATTCAGCCACGCTTTCCCTGTGGGTTTTGCAGCCCATGCTGCATCTGAGCTGCTGGGTTCAGTGGTGCATGAGCCCAAGGAACACAGGCCTGCCTGAACAAAAGAGTTGCACAACAAGGCGGCTTGGGAGGTAAACCAGGATCTGATTTCTAGCTGCTTGCTACCTTCAGCAAACTTTCTCCCCTTGCTGACAAAGGATCTTACTGTTTGTTTCTTCTTAAGCAAAGTCAAGCTGGTTTGCTCTTGTGTTTGTGCATGTTCTCATGCACCCGCTCCAGTGACTGGAGCATTTTGAGGTGGATGTGAGCATTGGATGTGAGTGTGATGTAGGCTCAGTACTGCACAGGACTTGCTCCCGTTGCCACACAGCTGCCAGTTTATCTGGTTTTTTATGAGTGTCTAAATAACCCTTTTATAATACAACCTGAGAGAGACCAACAAACATGTGTTGGCTCATCCAAAGGGGAAAAACCAGGCTGACTTTGCAGGGCAGGATGGTGCCAAGCTGGTTCCATATACTGCTTTGGCCTCTGTTCAACCAGTGGACTGTTTATTTAGATTTGCTGACAGTAAACTAACTGCAAATCATTGTGGTAATGTGGAACATGAAAAACTCTTCATTTTGCTTCTCTATTTTGATGCTCTCAGAATTTCTTGGTTCCTCATTTATGGAGCAGGTGGGTTTGTTCTCCTGGAAAGAGAGCGTGCTATCCGTGGCCTGTTGCAGAGGCATTCAGCAGCCCAGCAGAGCCCTCTCTGCACTAGTGACACAGACACATCCGGGCTGAAGCCATCGTCACGTCACGCAAGTGGCAGCAAGTGGGAGGGATTTGTTTCAGCAGTGTGCTGTTCCCCTGAGCCACATTTCTCATGCAGACGCTGCCAGCACAGCACAAGCTGGCTTCCAGGGCAGTAACCAGAAGTGCAGGCTGGAGTGGACTTTGGAGACTTTCCTAACAGCTTGGTCCCTGCCCTCTAGATTGGTAGGTGCAGATTTCTCCTGGAAATAATGCTCTTTCACCCCAGACGACTGCGTTCCTCTTGGGCTGGGCCAGGCAGACTTGATTTCACAATATTTCGTTGGATCAAAATCACTTTTGTGCTTTGCTAGAAGTTGACTAATCCTCCTTTGGTTGTTTGAGCAGCCGTTACCCATTAGTGCAATGAATGAGCAGCTCTTAGAGCTGTTGACTTTTTACCCAGAACAAAGGTTTCTTGGTGCGTTTATTTGTAGCTGTTATTTTGTTGCTGGCTGTTCCTAAAAATGCAGTGAACCAAGCTGGGAGATGCTTTCTTCTGGCATAAATGTATTAAATATACTCAGAGCTAAAAAGAAGTTCAATATGAGAAAGAAGCGAGAAACTTGTGCTGAACAGGGACCATCTTTGTAGTGTATATTTAAAACCCCCACTGTGATGCATTCCTTAATCAGGACTTCCACACTGTAGTTAATAATCGTTCCTTATGATTCCTGTCTGGCTTGCTCAGGAACCCATCGATGAGCCTTTGACATGACATTTTAAAAGATTGAATTAGTTTTTAGCCTAGTGAAAGATTTCAGCAAAATGGAGCTTGGAAAACATTGGTTTTGCAACAAAGTGCTCCAAATGTCTCCTGAACTGTGCCACACAGTAACTACAGCGCTTCATTTCTGTCTGCGTAAAGTGAGAATGACGAGATCTTCCCACATTATAGATTGTGATCATGAATTCGTGTCTAAATTGCTTTATCTTTCCATAAAATCTGGGAAAGGGGGCATGGTGATAAGCATATAGTGTATCCTGCTGCAATGGCATAGGACAACGAGTAACAAGCTGTTTACTTAAGGAGTATAGTATCTGTAAGTGTAGAGTGGTCCCAGGATGGCAAGTGGCTACTTGTATCTCAGTAGCTGGTACAACCTGGCCTTGCATAGTCTGGCTGTCAAAGCAGTAACAATGGGTTATGGGCTGCAGTTTCACTTCAAGGTTAAGGGCTAGACCTTGCAAATTCCTGTCCTTAAAAGAATGGAAAACAGCACTGTAAAATTCAGCATCTGGAAGGTAGATCTGTCCAGCTGGAGGGAGAGCTGTGGCCCTTCTGTGCTGACATCAGAGCATCTTGTGGGTCCTTCATCACAAGCTGGTTTGTGTTGGAAGGGACCTTAAAACTCATCCAGTTCCAATCCCTGCCACGGGCAGGGACCCCTTCCACTGGGGCAGCTTGCTCCAAGCCCCTGTGTCCAACCTGGCCTTGAACACTGCCAGGGATGGGGCAGCCACAGCTTCTCTGGGCACCCTGGGCCAGTGCCTCAGCACTCTCACAGGGAAGAGCTTCTGCCTAAGAGCTCATCTCAGTCTCCCCTCTGGCAAGTTAAAGCCATTCCCCTTGGCCTGTCCCTACAGGCCCTTGTCCCAAGCCCCTCTCCAGGTTTCCTGCAGCCCCTTTAGGCACTGGAGCTGCTCTCAGGTCTCCCCTTCAGGAGCCTTCTCTTGTCCAGGCTGCCCCAGCCCAGCTCTCTCAGCCTGGCTCCAGAGCAGAGCTGCTCCAGCCCTTGCAGCACCTGCATGGCTTCCTCTGGACTCACTCCAAGAGCTCCATATCCCTCTTATGTTGGGGGCTTTTCTTATGCTGGTGGTAGAGTCTTGCCAGGGTGCAGTTCAGAGAGAGAATCCCCTCCCTTGACCTGCTGGTCACACTTTTGATGCAGCCCAGGATACTGGGACTCTTACAGGTGGGACTGAATGTCTCCTAAAAAGCGTTACCCTCTGTAAGCATAAGAACCAGCTTGTGATTGGGCTTTCACTATGAAAATAAATAGAAGAGGTTGGTATCCCATGGACTGTCAGATTTGCATCCCTGAAGCATCCCTTTGGACAAGGGGAAAGTATGGTTATAGACAGCAGAGGGTAGGCTGAGGTCTTAACCCCTTCCTTTGAAGTGTTTCTTCAGATCTACCTTGAAAAATCCCCTGGCTTTTACAGATGTGCAGCTGTGGGGTGATATTGTAAAAGTGGAGATCAGCATCTTCTCACTGCTGAATCTAGCACATAGTAACGAGGTTGTGGCTGTCAGTGTGGCACCATAAATGAGTTGCTGAGTCCACCCCTATCCTGAGCTTACCTTTGAATTGGCCACTGTAGAGTTGGTCATGCTTTGTGAGAGCCCTGAGGTTTTCCTGCTGTACTACCTTGATTACAAGTATTTTTCTACTTCTTGATGGTACAATGGGTTCTGTGAGGGACAGTCCAGAAGTGTTGTGGGTGTTAATGGAACAGCCAGGCTTGCACAATGGACCTGTAAGAGCGGACAAAGAAATGTCTTGTGAATACCCAGTGTGCAATCCAGTCTTTCTTAAGAGCCCTGACTTCCCTGGGCTTGCTGAAGTTGGATACTCCTAAGCACTGGTCCCTAGTGATGTATAAGGTGGGAACTGGAGAATAGCTTTGTCCTAGGAAAGAGGAATTGGGCATTTGGAACCAAATTTTGCAGGTTGTGGAACTACTTAATGCATTAGGCAGCCCTCTGGGAAGCTTTCTTCTAGTTATCATGGGTGATGGTAGCGACAACAACAGGTCAGGATGGAACTGGGGGACTGTGAAGTTCTAGGGAAGTGTCCCTTCGCCTGGAGCAGACGCTCCTCTCAGACATGGCTGTCACTTGCCTTCTTCCTCAGGCTTCCTGCTTCTTCAGCCTTGCAGTCCTGAGTGCTGGGAGCAAACCAGCTCTGTGGGCAGCCAGCAGCTGCCTCAGCACCTGCAGTTCTACGTGCAGGACACTGATTTCAACACTTCATTAGGGTCAGGAGCAGCCCTTGGCTCTGTGTATCCTGCAGGAGTGAAGGGTTCCCCTTCAAAGCAAAGGCTTTGAACCTGCTGCAGAGGCAGACTGATATTTCACCCTCTGTATGGTCCCTGAAGAGACCAGAGCAGCCTCAGATCTACATGGGCAAGTTTCCATGGGGTTTATTGCTTTGCTGCAATGGGCAGAAACAGGGCCAGATCTTCTCAGTAACCTCTTAGCTTCCAATCTGATCGTCCACACCCAGCATCTCTGGGGTTGTGCTCACACACCCCTCTCGTTCTGGGGACAGCCAAAAACTTGGGAAATCCTCTGTGAAAATGGCCAAGAAGGGAGGAGTGTTCCATTAAAACTGATGGTAAGTTGAGAATTATTATTTTTCTGCATAGTGGGAAGTATAGTCATAAACTTCTAGCATGAATCATAGATGTGTGCTAAGGAATACTGTTATCTCTTCATCTGTGTTGTGTTAGCAGCTGGAAGTCCCCAGCACTGCCTCTGCTAGGAGCTCTCCTGACACAGGGGAGAAGACGGCTCTTCTGGAGAGATAATAAAGCATAAAAGCAACTATTAGGTAGGTCTGACTGATGGGGAATTGAGGTTCCCCTCAAAAGGGGTGAGAAAGCACAAGCAGGGAGGAGAGGTGAGTTGGGACTGGCCTGCACTTGTGTTGCGTGATGGATAATTGTATGTGTCAATCCTACAGCTGCTTTCCTGCACTCAGCTCCATAGGGATGGTTGCACACACCCAGCACTTCGGTGGTTGAGTGTGAGTGGATGGGCCCGTGGTGTGACGCTTGCACTGGGATGCAGAATGCATCTTTTCAGTCTCCAAGCAGACTGTGTGTGCCGACAGACAGCGCTCGGCTTAACCCGGAACAATCCCCCAGGGTGTCTGGGCAGGGTGATAATGTAGAAGGAATGCAGGGAGGGTAATGGAGAGAGAATCAGCATCCTCACTGCACTCCTGCTGTGGTCCTCAGTGTGTAGCTGAGTGCCCTCTCGTCTCCCCAGTCTCTTCTCCCCAGTCTCTTCTCCCTCTCAGCATGGGCAGGGCAGGCGCTTCTCGCTGCCTGTACTTGTTATGCCAGTCACACACATGCTGGTGCACAGACTAACACCCTCAGCAATCAATCTAAAAGATTAATTACCAACAAAAAAAAGAGATCCCACAACCCCACTTGCAGCATTTGAAATGCGTCTCAACTGTGTTCTGCTTGGGTTATTCATGGGGCAAAGAAATCACCTCCTGAATCAAGCAATTGAGAATGCAAATATCCCAGCCTGGCTCAAAAGAGGAATCAAGCTCTGTACTGTCAAGCTGATTTGCATCCCCTTATGTGGGGTCCTGCTCTGAGCCCAGGGAGAAAATTTAGGGACAACTGTGCTTAACGCTCTGGGATGAGGTTTCTTAAGTGTTGCCCAGAGAGAAATTATAGTATTGCTGCTCCCGGTGTAACAGACCATAAGATAAGTTTTCTTGTTCTCTTCATGGCAACTGCCCTTCCTCTGGTGAGATCTTTCAGCCTTTTGTTTCCTGTCCCTGACCAGCTGTTTTTTGTGAGTTGAGTTGTTTTGTTGTTGTAAAATTGAAGCTTTTTACAGGCAGGGGAACAAAGATGTTCTTTTTTCTCTTGTGAGCAGGGAGGGAAAGTAGGTTGGAGCAGGTTCTCATGGGAGTGGGACTTCTGCTTCCAATAAGGATTTTACAGTTTCTTTTGCCTTTTTACCCTATTCCCTGAAAGCAATGTAGACGTGTCTTCCAGAAAGATTAGGAATTACATCCTGATCCCTTTCAGTCCATATCCCAGCAGTGGGGTGGGAAATGCAGCATTTGGGAGTAGATTGGAAATAGAAAGAAAAAAGCAAAATGAATCCCAATCTGCTCCTTGTTGTTATGTCCCAATGAACCTAAATCCTCTGTAATGTTCCTTGTTGTCTGTTGCGGATGTCAGAGGGAGAAGTAAAACAAAAGGTTGCCTGTTAAGTGCTGTTCATCAGTTATGACCCATGCACAGAAGCATGAGCATGGCTGGAAACCACGATGGCGGTAACAGGCTGTGTAGGGTCTTTTTCCCTCTAAAACCATTGTGCATCCTCATTTCTCCAACTTCATTTTTCAGACAGGCTTCACTGTCTTTTCCTTCCCCCCTTTTCCATCCACTCTGTTTCTGAGTGGGTGGCCTGCAGTGATGGCCAGGAGACATGAGCTGGTTTGTCATGAGCTGTTTTGACATGTGCTGGCACCATACAGGATGGATGGGCCTGTTTCGAGGACAGATCTTTGGATGTTCCGTGTGAGATATGTCCCAGGCCTTGGGCTTTTCCTGACCCACCCTGACAATCCCACTTGGGTGGATTTGCTGTCACTGCCTGAGTTAAACCTAGAATCATAGAATCGCAGAATGGTTTGGGTTGGAAGGGACCTTAAGATTGTGCAGTGCCAACTCCCTCCTATGGGCAGGACCACCTCACATCTCCCCATTGATTTAAGGCTGCAGAACCAGGGCTGTCACTGTCATGAAATTAGAGCCACAACCTTTTAGTGTGGCAGCTGCTCCTAGGGATCCTTTAACATAGAAATACATGGGGAATTTAGCATCATCAGCTCTTGTCCTGTTGGTTTGGTGCTGCAACATGTGGCTTCTGTTAATGGTTGTTTACTAGTTTGTGCTGGGAGGGCTGTTAGGTTGGAGGAGGGAGGGAGGATAGAGGCATCAAGTCATGGTTTCACATAAAAACTGGCTATTTGAAGATGTAACATGAATTATAGGCCTGTTCAGCCCGTTGTGGTGTAACAATGATTTCTCGGATTGAAAATTGATATAGCTGTGGTTCAGGGGTTTCTCATGGTGGGACTTTTCTCCCCATTTCATCTTCAAGTCAATGTGAATGGAAAGAGCAGCAGCATGTCCTGGTGAGATCCTGCATTCCATGGTATCTTTTGCACATCAGAGACTGGGCAAGCTTTGCCCAGGACAGGGAAGTTAACACAGAAGTAAAGGGGGGTGATTTCAGGGTTCATGGCACCAGTGCTAACCCTGTCAGAGTTACTCTTTTCAACCAGGATCTTTAATTTTGTCTTCTGAATGTCTCCTTGATCACACGTGTGGATTCCTCTTGTGCCTGTGGACTTGTTTCATTTGAATGGCACTATGTGTGGTGGTTGCCACTCTTCTGTTGATAATGAAGGGGTAGCTTAGCCTGTATGTACAGAGAAGTGGCATTTCCATAAAGCTTCTCCCAACCCTGAGCCATATCTCCAGCATCTTCAACCTGTGCTGGAAACATGCTGTGATGAGTTCCCTGCCTGGGGAAACTTGCTCTTTTTGAGTAACTTACGGCCATTAGAAGCTGTAAGAAATCTCAATATTTCGTGTTAGGGATGAGTTTATCATGAAGTCTCTCCATTTCATTTTTGGTCTTATTAACCACGTTTCTCTTGTTTCATTCCCAGAATGCCAGGACTGGTGGGCAGCAGGTTGCAGGCAGAACACTTCTACGCTTCCTGCAAACTGCACAGTCTGTTCTGCTGTGAAAAGCCTTCAGATAGTGACAGACTTTGGAGAACTATCCGAAAAGCTCCAGAGGCCTGAGCCTTTTCTAATCAAGGTAATGCAGGGCTTTGTAAGGCTGGATGATTAGTCCAAACTCACCAACCGAAGACCCCTGGCCAGGATTTTCAACTACAAACTGCTGATTGAGGTAGAACATGTAGCTAAGACAACATTTAGCCCCAGTCGAAAGATGTTAGGGGTGAGGAGCTCT
This sequence comes from Psittacula echo, assembly GCF_963264785.1. Classification (NCBI taxonomy): domain Eukaryota; kingdom Metazoa; phylum Chordata; class Aves; order Psittaciformes; family Psittacidae; genus Psittacula; species Psittacula echo. The sequence goes on from NC_137758.1 coordinate 6,187,998, forward strand.
CTGCATCCTTAGCAAGTTGTTCCTCTGACTAATTACTGTGGTTGGAAACAGCAGTCTAGATGGCCGTCCCTCTTAGATGTTCTTTGGCAGGATGGAAATGGGAGCAGGGGGGAACATCAGGTGCACAGCTTTTATCTTTGGTTTGTGTCATTTAAGACAGGGCAGCATCTCTCCTATGAAGAAATCAAACATTTTCAGTCTCAGGATCCAAAACTGGCGGAGGTTATAATAGAAGAAAACTCAGCTGAATTGTGGAGCTGCCCATTTTTCTTTCCCTGGTGAGTTAAAAACAAAACGTGATAGATGATACACATCCTTTCTGTGGAGGTGTCCAACCTCTTTGCCTTGGTTGGACTTGATGATGTTAAAGGTCTTTTCCAGCGTAGTTTATTCTGTGATTCTATATGAACAACCAGGAGCTTGTGACCTGCGCTTTGACTTTCACACTGAGTAGGGGAACAGCAGTGGGTCATGGGCTCTGCTTGCTGGCACTGATGTAACCCAAGGAGAAGGCTTTACACTAAAAATGGAGTGTTGTAGCTGGGACTTCACGTATTGTTCCCTTTGCAAGGCAAAAATATCCCAGTAACTGCTCGGTCTTGTTCTTCAGGCCATACTTTAATCATCTGGGCTGTGGTCTGATCACCTGAGGCAACCGGTTTACATCTCTAATCCCCTCTGTCTGCTCGGTGGAAATCCTCCACCATTAGTGTTGGCTGAGAAGGGATACCATGACTTCTGCAAAACACTAAGAAGTGGCAGAAAGCAATTTGTGTTTGGTCCCATGCAGGAAAAATGGCCAACCCTAATCCTGAGCTGCTGTTAACTAAAAGCTTTTTGCTGGAGCCTTTAGTGTGGCTCTAAGCCATGTGAACAGTTCAGAGCTCTTTAAGATTACAGAGCAACCCAGCAACGTCTTTTCATGTGGAGAAAGGTTGAGGAGAACGTGGGGAGGTGCCTCCTGATGTGGAGCAGGAGCTCCACAGGAGCCAGCAGCAGCTCCTGGCATGTTCGTATGAGCAGAGGAGCATGGTTCAAGCAGACCTGGAGAAGGGCATGGTGGAGCCTGTGCTTTAGATGGAATCTTCTTGCTGCACTTCTTGTCGGCAGCACTGGTAGACAGATGATCAGGGTACAGGAGTGTTAATCATGTCACTAGACTGAGATGTAAAAATAACAATCCCCACCCTGCCTTTTCCAGTTACACTTCCTGGCCTAGAGAATAGACTTATATTCCCCCTCCTTGCCATGTGGTTTCAGTTATGGTTGTGTCCAGTACCACCTCTATATCTTTGTAATTAACGGATACAATTGACGACTCAGATCGTTTTAAGGGAAGAAAGCGGGAAGTTAACTTTAGGCATCCATCGTGATCTTTGTTACCTGTTTACATGGTCCTGCTACAGAAGGAGATAAGAAGGAGCACAGGTTTAGAAGCTGGGAAGTCAAATTTGCTCCTAGCTCCTGGGGCTGGGCTGCTGTGCTGTTTATCAAGCAGGAATATTTGTGAAGAAGTAGAAAATACTCTTTTAAACACAAGCATTTTCATTGCATGAAATTTCTTTAATATGGGTTGTTTTGTTTAGGAACAAATCTGTGAATAAAACTCGGATTCTTCAGGAATTTTTCCCTGCTTCCTCTTTGCTGTCCTTCCCCAAGACAGTGTCCCTGGAGAGCTGCTTCCTCATCCGCCATCCAGATTTGGGGAATAAGGTGAGAAGAAATTCATCCCAGAGACATTATCTCCTGACTGTTAGTTGTCCTCCAGAAACTCCAAGTCTCTGGGGGATTTGCAGGATGGTTTCAGCTGATGCAATCCTGGCAAGAAGGGTTTAGGGGTTAGAGTTCTGTCCATCCCTGTGTAATGTGGCATCTCAAGGTTGCTGTGCCACCCAGAAGCTGTCTGGCTTTGTGCAGGTGGTACACCAGGCCCATCTCCCTCAGCAGTTAGAGATGCCCAAGTGGTGTCCCAGCTCTTTTCACTTTCTGGGTGAGGAAGGGGGTAGTCTTTTGTGCACAGTTAGGCAGAATTCATTGAAGAGTTGCATTGTAGGAGCTGTTTGGGGCAGTGAGTTTCCCCTCTTCTGAGATACCTGCCATCGAGGTGTTTCACTGAAGATAGTGACACTTCAGGCTTCCAGCCTGATCTCCTCCTGCTTTCTTGTGGGTTTTGTGGTGCAGAGAGCCTGTATTGCCTTGGGCAGAGATGGGAGGAGGAATCTTGCATGCAGCTGAGCTCAGGTAGGACCTACTGGTAACTGGGAGGAGCAGCAAAGCTGTGGTTTGTGTTGTGTCACCTTGGTGCAGGGCAGAGACTTGCCCCTTTTTTGGTCAGACAGAGCCAAGGGAAGCTGGCAAAGCTGATGAAATGTTCTCCTCTCATCCTAGAGCTACAGTCTGCACAGCCTCTTTGCTGTTGGGAGTGGACAGCTCACCCTGACTGTCATACCTCTGGACAAGTGCAGAGGACACTGTGAGATGTTCAAGGTGGAGCTGGAAGCTGGAGATTTGGGTGAGTACTGGGGTTATAGTATGCAGGGTCTGGAAGATCCCTTGATGTCAGGAGACTGCTTCCAGCTGGGTCTTTCCTGTGTGACACCTGAGAAGGTGGTGTGTTCCATTACCACCTCCAAACTGGTGTGTGCCTGCTTGTCCCAGTACAGAGATCATCCTGGACTGGGATACATGTGATGTTCAGTGTGAAAAGTGAGCAGGGTGGGCTGCATGAGACACGATGCTCTGGTGGGTATCACAAACCCAGTGTGTCACCAAGGGCAGTGTCTTTTCAAAGAGCTTCTGCATACCTGCATCACCTGATGAGAAGTGGAGCAGTCATTAAGAATGGATTCATCTAATACAGCCTCTTCATTGCCTCTCCCAAAGGTTATGCCAGTGCAGATTACTGGATGATGAGCTTCATGGCCAAAGGGACAGAGCCAGCAGTGATTTGTGATGGAGCTGCTAGCTAAGGACATGGGTGGGAGAACAGAGCTGTTTCCAGGACAAGAAGACTTTCAGCTTTGAAGCCAAGGCAAGACAATAGAGCTGGGCAGGCAGCTTTGCTACCCTGCATGTTTACAATGTTTAAAAAGGACTGTTTTCCTGACCCTTGAGATAATTCTTTGCCTTTCCCCAAATGTATTTTGGGAGAAGCTCAAGCTATTTATGACCTTCCCTGTCCCGTCAGGTAAGCCCTGGGTTTGCAGCAAAGGGATTTCTCAGGATGAGATTCACTTTGTGTCCTTTGTGGACTATGGCACTTCTGAAACTTCCTGGGGGGTTTGGGAGTGGAGGGGGTGTGTAACACTTGTGTGTACATTCCTCCTGAGGAGGAAGCTTTGAGCCTGTCTTGTCAGACCAGCTCTATAAAGGGAATGAATTGATGTGTTCCAACTTCACCCCATCTCCATCACATGTGCAGCTGTGTGCCTCAGTGGTGTGCCCCATAAAGCCCATCTCTGCTCCATGCTCCAGGGGTGAGATGACCCTTGCAGCCTAAGGGCAGAGACCCTCAGCATCGTTCTTGTACCAAAGTAATCTGTTCAGGCCTCTTCTTCTTGTGATCCCTCTCTTGCGGTTCTCTGTCAGCAGGTTATGAGTAAGTCAAATTGTAACTGTGCTTTTTCTTTCCCCACCTCCTTTCCTACAAACATACCAAGGCAAGTTTTGTGCTGGTGGTGCTGAGGGCCTCGTAATTCTGGATGGAGATGGGGCTGGGGGCAGAGCAGCTCTGTACAAGTTCCATCTCCTGATTCTGCACTTCAGACACCAGGGCTGCTCCACTGTTTCCTCCTTGCTTTGGGAGGCGCTGCCTGTGTCCCCAGCCCAGGGTACCTACAGGAGCACCTGAAAACTTCCTTGTCCCTGGCATTTTTTTGCATCGCCTCCATCCAGACCTGGAACTCTGTCTTCAGAGTGAACGTTGGTTTTTCCTGAGTCCTTTCCAAGCTTCCTTCACTTGCTTCCTGTTGCTCGAGCACTGCTCAGCAATGCCCTGAGAGAGGCTCAGTTTCAGTGTTTGCAGGCTGTGGATGCTGAGGGCTCTTCCAAGTCTGATCCTTTGGGTCTTATCCTGTTGTGGAAGATCATTTACAGATGTGTCAGGGCTGAACTCACAGGCCAGGGCTGGGGTTCAGGACATATTCTCACACTTGTTAATATGGAATTGGGAGGGGTTTTGTTTGAAAGCGAGTTAACTCTGTTCTCAGGAGCAAGAACCTTTTCCTCTATAAATACTTCAGGTACATGTGAAATGACAGATTGGAAAACTGTCTGCCCAGCCTTTGTTTTTGAGTGAGACCAGGAGAATGGGAGCAAACACTGTGCTGATCCTAGTAAACTCTGACAAAAGCTGCCAAGTGGGATGACCACGTCTGGCTCCTGCACAAGGATAAGGCAGAGGACAGTTCCTGCTCCAAAGAATTTAGTCTGAGGCCTTGACACTACAAACATTTCTATGCATAACCCTTGGTTTTCTCCTGTAAACAAATGAGAACAGCCCCAGGACTTGTGTCAGTCTGGGTGCAGGGCCCTCAACACTGCACCAACACACAGCAGGTCTGGTAGAACCAAAGGGGAAGAGTGTGACTGAGTCAGGACAGGAAAGGACTAATCTAATTTGTGACAAAATATTAAAGGGAATTGGATTAATAAGACTGCCATCAGTATAATTAATGCCTGGGGGGGGTGGGTTCCACTTGTGACACTACATGCAATCTTGTACATGCCAAGACACACACCCCCCTCCTCCTCTCCCTCCTCTTAAAGCCTGGGTCTTAGTTAATGGAAATCTGGGGGTTTGGTGATGGCAGACTTAGGGCCTCGTTAGTGACTGTTGCTATTTACACTCTGGCAGCTTCTCAAGTCAAATTCAAAGGCTGATGAGGTGACTTCACCTCTCACTGGGGTTGTACCTGAGCCGTTTGGTTAGAGATGTGTATGGGGAAAACCTGCTGGGCCTATGATAGTGGAAGCTATGGGTGCTTTGGTGGTGCTGCCACTTCCAAGTGTCCTTGAATGTAACTTGTAAAAGCTGCAGAGACAATTCTCAAAGTGTCTGTGAAATGCCTGTGTTTTGTGAGTCCCTCTTAAGCCATTGTGGCTGTCTGGATCCTTTGGGAAGAAGCAGAGAAAACGGATCTGTTGGTGCTTGTTGTTTAGACTGGGGGGAAAGGGGAGGGCTCCAGGGCAGGTTTATGGCTATTTAGCAAAAGTGCTCTCAAGTATTGCTTCTCCCCTCCTCAGAGTTGCAGCTGGTTGGACAGAAGATGGTGAATCTGGCCTGTTTGCAGATCAGCTTTCCAAGTGCACTTTATGGTCTCTGCATAAGTTTCCAGCTCTGTGTCTAGGCGATACATTGCATATGTCCCAGCCGTGCTCCCTTTGGAGTTTACATCATTTGTTTTCAAACTTCCAGTATATTTTCTCTTCCTCTTCCAAAAGCTGTAAGGAATTAGCTGCTAAACTGAAACAGGAGGGCAGTTCTTCTGCTGATAAAGAGCCGACCTTGGCCCTGACCACTGCTGAGCCCCAGTCTGTAGCACAGCTTCTAGAGCAGCTCCTGTCTTTAGCTGCCAGAGGAGCAGCGCCGGCAAGGAGCTGAGATGGAAAACTCAGATGTGAAGCCAAAGTGGCAAGGCTGGGGTGGCCAGAAGGAGGTTTTGACCCCTTGGCCATCCAAGCAAGCAAGTCTTGGTTGTCTTCCTCACCCAGGGCTCCAGCTTCCCTTTGCAAGGGCTACAGGAAGGAGGCTGTGGCTTCCCTAGAGAGCCTGGCAGCTCCCAGTGAGCTGCTGAGGCTGAGCTGAGGGAGATGTGGCTGTTTCCTCAGCTACTGAGGCATGGATCAGATGAATCTCTGAGGGTGTGTGTCCCACGTGCTCTCCCTCAGCTCCAGCCTCCCTTTGGCACTTGTGTGCATCCAAGTGTCCGTGCTGGTTCGAACAATCCCCGCTCCCCACCCTGGCCAGCTCAGGGGGGTGCCAATCAATGCATGCAACTTAGCTATTTAAAACGTATTTGTGTGCTTCAGAGCTCTTTGTCCATGAGCTGGGACATGGGCTCTGCTCACTCAGAGGCTGCAAAGCTGCTCTGGAATCACAGAGATCGGTACTACCCGAGAGCCTGGTGGGCAGAGGTGAGGGGGGATCATCCCTCTTCTTGTCAGGGTACAAAGACAGGCTGTCACTCAGCAGCAGGGCTGAGGCTCATGGCTTAAAGCTGTCTCCATAAGCAGGGGTCATTGCCCGTTGCTCTCAGCCAGTCCTGAACTCAGGGTAGCTGAAAGGAGGAGAAAGGAGGGGTGTTACTTCCTTCAGCACCAGGGAATCAGCATCCCCTGTGGGAGCCAGGCTGCCAGCTCCTCTTGATTCTCTTTATTCTCCCCTTTAGTTTTCCCCTCCCCACTGGCATTGCACACACCAGTTCCCCCAGGGCAGCTTTCCAGGTCCCAGCCTCAAACTCCCTGTGCAGTGCCCTGGAGAATGGGTTTCCTGGGAGCCCTGTTGCTTCTCCCAGTCCGCGCTCTGGCAGAGGCTGGTTCTACTGGACTGGATCAGAGCCCCCTGCTGTGATGGCTACGCTCCAGCAGGTCCCACACGCAGCATGGGACACCCTGAGCACGAGGAGGTGCGGAGCAGAGCACCTCATCACTGGAGAGGAGCTCTGTGAGCAGCACCATCCCAGGCAGGGGATGCTCCTGCCTTTAGACCCATGTTCACATTGGAAATGCTGCTCCAGGAGGGAATTTTGCAGATCCCAGGCTCTGTGATCAGAGTTCAGCCCCGTGGCTCCCAGGACACCTGGATACGTTGTGTATTGAGGCCATTGTGGTGGGGGCACAACGAGCTTTGGCTTCCCACAGACCAAACTGTCACCTCTTGCTAAACTTCCTAGGTAGAACTCTGCTTTTCCTCTTCAGGAAGCTCCTTCTTGCACAGAGTTTACTGTCCTGCTGAGTTAAACACGGGAGATGCTGGACTTCCCCTTTGCTCTGGAGATTCAAGCACATGGCAAGTGATTACTTTTGGTGTTATCTCTTTGTCCTCAAAGAGAGGAGCCGTGTTAGAAGGGCTCGGGGGTGCTGGGAAGTCGAGCTGGACATGCATGAAGACTGTTTTGATGCTGAGTGCTATAAATTCAGTGGTGGATTAAAAGAGAAAAGGATGTAAACATGCACTTAATGCAGAATTTTATGGATGGTCCTAATTTAATATATTGCAACCTTTGTAAATACTTGGGAAAAGCCTGTAAAGTGTGTAAATAAATGAGATTTGTATGGAAGAAGAATAAAAACAGTTTTTACTTTTTGCTATTAAATCCAAGTGTTCATGCAGCTTTTCCCCTTTCCTGATTTATTTCCATGTTGCATGTCAGTTATTGGAGGGTATTTCACTGTTTTAGGGCACTTTTTCTGGGTGGAAGTGTCATTTTAAGTGAAAAGTTGGAACATTTCCATTTGGAAATGTCCAAAGGAACACTTTGGGGAATGTTTTGTCAGGTTTGGGCTGGTTCCCAAAGTTGGTGCCACAGCTCTGCTGGTCCTTCCTTTCTTCCTGTAACAATTTGTGTCCTCCCTTCACAATCCATAGAATCCCAGACTGGTTTGTGTTGGAAGGGACCTTAAAGCTCCTCCAGTTCCAACCCCTGCCACGGGCAGGGACCCCTTCCACTGGAGCAGCTTGCTCCAAGCCCCTGTGTCCAACCTGGCCTTGAACACTGCCAGGGATGGGGCAGCCACAGCTTCTCTGGGCACCCTGGGCCAGCGCCTCAGCACCCTCACAGGGAAGAGCTTCTGCCTAAGAGCTCATCTCAGTCTCCCCTCTGGCAGGTTAAAGCCATTCCCCTTGGCCTGTCCCTACAGGCCCTTGTCCCAAGCCCCTCTCCAGGTTTCCTGCAGCCCCTTTAGGCACTGGAGCTGCTCTCAGGTCTCCCCTTCAGGAGCCTTCTCTTGTCCAGGCTGCCCCAGCCCAGCTCTCTCAGCCTGGCTCCAGAGCAGAGCTGCTCCAGCCCTCGCAGCATCTCCATGGCCTCCTCTGCCCTCGCTCCAGCAGCTCCACGTCCCTCTTGTGCTGCTGCCCCAGAGCTGGATCAGGGCTGCAGGGGGGGTCTCCCCAGAGCGTAGCAGAGGGACAGGATTCCCTCCCTGCCCTGTGCTCACGCTCTGGGAATCAGCCCAGGATACAGGGAATCCTACAGGTGGGATTGAATGACTCTTAAAAAGCTCTGCTCTATGTCAAAGGGCAGAGATTCCCTTCCTTGTGAGAAAGGATCAGCGCTGGTTGTAACTCCTGCTGGTCAGCTCACCATGGTCTGACTTACAAGAACGAAGCAGTTTGCAAAGCCCCCAGTGCACGTACTGATCTCTGCAGACGTGATGCAGAGATTGAAGGCCACACTACCGTGTAGTAGCCCTGGCACTACAGCATCCTGACTAAGGCTCACAGGAGATAGCGTGGCAACAAGGATTAAGGGAAACAGGGCACATGGTGCTTGTAGGGAAAACAGCCCGGAAGGAATCACAACCAGGGCATGTGGCTCATGGGGCAAGGTCAAGAGCAGCTGCAGGCAAAGGGGGAGCAGAGCCATTCCCCAACTGCCCAACCTGCCCCGATGGCTCCTGCTGGAGCCAGCATCTGCAGCATGGAGGCTGAGAGCACAAGGTCCCCACCCTGGGGCTGACAGCTCGGGTCCAGCGGCATTAGGTAAGTGCGAGAGGAATGCGGCTCTCCTCCTGCTCACTCAAGGAGCAGCCCCTGCACCCCGGTGCCAGCAGCCTCGGCACAGGCAGGAGCTGTGACAGGCACCAAACGGGTGTGCAAGGCCTGGCTCGAGGCAGGAAGGCTCCAGGAAGGCTCTGCTCCAGGCTGAGGAGCAGCAAAGGCTGGGTTGCCACTGGCTCATGTCTTGAAGGTCTCCAGTGTGGTTCCTCTGGTGTCTGACAGGGCTCAGGCGTTGTCTTGGGAGTAGCAGCGGGATCTTTCTCTCCTCTACTTGCCTGTTTTTATGTGCTCTGGAGGAGGTTCATCATCAACCCCCTCAGGTATGGCTGAAATGAGGAGCGTGAGCACAGGTCATGGAGGGAATCCTGCCCCTCTGCTACGCTCTGGGGAGACCCCCCCTGCAGCCCTGATCCAGCTCTGGGGCAGCAGCACAAGAGGGACGTGGAGCTGCTGGAGCGAGGGCAGAGGAGGCCATGGAGATGCTGCGAGGGCTGGAGCAGCTCTGCTCTGGAGCCAGGCTGAGAGAGCTGGGCTGGGGCAGCCTGGAGAAGAGAAGGCTCCTGAAGGGGAGACCTGAGAGCAGCTCCAGTGCCTAAAGGGGCTGCAGGAAAACTGGAGAGGGGCTTGGGACAAGGGCCTGTAGGGACAGGCCAAGGGGAATGGCTTGAACCTGCCCGAGGGGAGACTGAGATGAGCTCTCAGGTACAAGCTGGGAGTTGAAGGCCTGTTGAGATGTCAGCCCAGACCCTGCTCGCCGGAACCATTGGACTGTCAAGGCCATGGTAGACCCTGGAGCCAAGGAAGGCAAGCAATGGGGTAGGAGATCTGTGGTAAGAGGTGACCGGTGTGGTCCAAACCAGGAGAGGTGGTGAAGCCTCGCCGGGGGAGCGGAGGCGAGGGGGGGCAGAGCCGGCAGCTTGTGCCCAATGTGGCTGCGCTGCCCCGCTCGGAGCCGCGCTCCCAGAGCAGCTCCTGGAGCGGAGCCGGCGGTTGCACAAGCGCAGATGGGGGGGAAGAGGCTGCTGGGGCTCTGCCAGAGCCGCTCCATGGCCCCGGCGCTGGTGCTGAGCCCCGCGATGTCCGCCTGCGGCAGGAGCGCGGCAGAGTCAATGTCTGTGATTGCGGCCAGCCCTGAGCGCAGCTGCGGGCTCTCAAATCCCTGCTTCCGGGGCAGTTTCAGCTCTAGATCCTGTTCTTCCTCTCCTGCTCATCCTTCTGATGGCACAGGGAGGGGGCATCAACCCCCTGTGGATCCCCCCTTCCCAGCAGGCTGCGGGAGCCCCGGAGGGGCCGTTCCTCGCTGCTTTTCCCCCCTCACAGACACGGGGCTGGCTGAGGTGGGCTCTGACTCCTGCCTGGGGAGTTTCCACCCTCCAAACCATTCCCAGCAGTTGCATCCTGTTGCCTTCGTTCACAGACACAGCTGCACTCCAGGGCCAGGGGAGGACCCTTCTATAAAGCAGGGCTTTGCCGGCTCCTTGGGGCTTCTTAGTGTAGTTTAGGAGGGAAGGGGCAGGAGGTGGAAGAGGATCTGTCACCAGGGGCTGCGGGGATGGCTGAGGCTTGGATGCAAAGTGCCCATCCCAGGGTTAGGCTGCAGGCGCAGGGTCTCTCTTGGGGAGCGGACCCTGTGCACTCGCTGGCACGGGCCGTGCTGCTGCTCCTCCATCAAGGCCGATACGTGAGCTGGGTGTGTTCCCGTGGTTCCCAACTCTGCTCTCATAAAGAAATCCATTTCCTCCCCAGTCTTCAAGCTGTTGGGTGTTCCTTGCTTTTGGGAGGTGCTTTAAAGCTGACTGCCAGAGCCGTGGGCTTGCGAAGAGCAGAAGCTGGCTGCGTGATGCTGAGCTCAGGTCTTCCTCCTGTTGTTCTGTTGCTCGCTGTGCTGGAGCTGAGCTCTGATGCTGGAGCATCGCTGAGCAATGAGGAAAAGAAGATTATCTTGGATGGGCATAATAAATATCGCTCCCAGGTGTCTCCTCCTGCCATGGACATGCTGAAGATGGTAAGTGGCTTTTAGTGCAGGGGAATGTCAGAGGAGGTTTGCGTAGTGCAAGCTTTGGTCTTAATGCTTGTAGGGATTGGGGTTTCCTTTAGGGGAGGCAGAGCAATTCTTGTGTAGGGTTACAACCAAGTGTCAATGCCTCTAAAGAGATCAGTTTCTGTTGACCTGTTGAGACGTTTATGATCATTTCTAGAAGTTCCCAAGTGTGATCTGGGTGCCCTGATGCTCTGTGCGAGTGCGATGCAGCTCCCTCTGTGAGTGCCTGCGGGAGGTTGGTGTGATGGGGAGGATGGAGGAGGATGTCCTGCTGTGCGGGCATCACCTGCTGCCTTTCATTGGCTTTTATCTATAGGAGGGAGCATCAACTTCAAGCGTTACAACCAGCTCAGTCAGCTGTTTGGGCTTTCCATCCTGCTCCGAACCCTTGCCATGACTTGCGCGTGGCTCTCGGAGGTGAGGGATCCCTCGTCTGCTTGGGAAACTGAGTCAGGTGCCCACCACCGCGGGTGGCTGCAGCGGGAGCAAACCCGAGCTCTCAAGCTGGTGCTTTTTGTCTTATTCAGCCCCTGGATGTGATCAGCGTTTGGCTGCCGTGTTCTACAGCACGTGAGGGGTTTGTCACTGTTTGCAGAGCAGTGAGAGGAGGAGGGTGGCTGTTGGTCACACAGAGCTGTCCCCGCGTGCCTGCCGCAGACCCCCCAGCAGTTGTCCAGGCTGAGTTAAACCTTTGTGGGCTGGTAAATGGGAGCTTACTGAGCAAACGAAGCAAAAAGCTATGTGCAGGTACAGGAGGTCTGACGAGTGGCTTCAGACTCAAAGGGGACAGAGCCTGAACAGACAGACACAGACATTCACAGACACCCACCAGAGCAAGAAGTCTCAGAGTCTAAGGGCTTTGGAGCCTGAGGTAAAGAACCTCTGCAGGTCCTTAAGTCAGCAGCAGCTCTGAACCAGGGACTGCTGCTCCTGGCTGAAGCTGTCATTGAGGATCGAGTGTTTTGCGATGCTCCTTTCCCCTCTTCTTGCTTTGCTCCTGCTTAAACACAGCGAACCCGCTCACAGCCTGGAGCCGCGGGTTTGGTTTGTGAGCACAGCACACGTGGAGCTCGCAGCAGCCCTGGCACCTCCTTGGCAGAGCTTTCCCAGGACAGCTCCCTCCTCGCTTTCCTCAGGCTCCCTTTGCCTCCGAGCTCCCGCTGCCGCGGCACCGCGCCCGGCTGAGCTCACCCACGGCTTCCATGTGGACGCTGCACCGGGGGCTGCGGAAATGGTAATGGGGGGTCCGGAGCCTGAAGCCGATCTTGTTCTGAACGAGGCAAACCCTGCAGGGGGGAGTCCCTGTTCACAGCCCCAGCTCCGTGCCAGGGGCGTGCGCTCCCGAACCGGGTTTCAGCCGCCGCTCTCAGTCTGGCTTGTGGCCATGGTAGGAGCTCAGTCACCATCCGTGCCCCTTACAGATACCTTGGTGCTTCCCTCCCCTCTAATCCCGAAGTGCTGTTGCTCAGGGGCTCATCCACATCCCCTCGACACCCTGACGGTGACGTGCCCTGCACCAGGGCCATGCCCTGTTCTCTCTTGGACATATCCCTGGCTCTGACTGGGAAGGTCCCCTTTAGGATCCCCTGTTTGCTGGGCTGCCTTCCCAGCAGAGCTGCTGTCTCCATCAAATGGTGTAAGGACGGTCCAAACAGCTGCGGCTTAGGATTCCCTGTGTGCATCCCTGGGAGAAAACCTCTCCTCCTCCTCCTCCTGCACATCCATGTGGCCGGTGTGCTCAGCTGGCGAGGGGGCTGCAGCGCTCCGAGGGGCTCCTGGCAGTGTTCAGCCATCCACATCTCTGATCCAAGCAGACAGATGATGTTTCCCAGGAGCGTGAGCTCGCAGGCTCTGTGCTGTGCCCTGCTCCCCTCCCATCCCCGCTCTGGTCAAAGAGGGGTGGCCCCAGGTTCCCCTCCTGCATGACCCGGGGTGAGTTTCCTCCTTTGTGCCATCCAGTGTCATGGTTCCTCTGTGCTAAGTTGAGGATGCTCCATGATGATGCTGATGTTAGAAGCTGGTGCAGGGCCTGGAGCACAGTGTGATGGGGAAGGGCTGAGGGACCTGAGGGGTTCAGTCTGGAGAAGAGAAGGCTCAGGAGGGACCTGATGGCTCCCTACAAGTGCCTGACAGCAGGATGGAGCCAGGAGGGGCTGGGCTCTGCTCCCAAGGAACAAGGGATGGGACAAGAGGAACCGGCCTCAAGCTGCACCAGGGCAGGTTTAGATGGAGCTGAGGAACAATTCCTGCCCCAGAGGGTGCTCAGGCATTGGAACAGGCTGCCCAGGGCAGGGCTGGAGTCACCGTCCCTGCAAGTGTTCACACCCCGTGGAGACGAGGCCTCAGTGCCATGGGTTAGGGGTGGCCTTGGCAGTGCTGGGGTAGGGGTTGGACTGGATGAGCTGAAAGGGCTTTTCCATGCTGATTCATTCCATGATTCCCTATGCTCTGGGCAAGGTTGTGACAGTCCTGCTGATGCACTGACCTCGTGCTTGACCCATAAGCTAACGTTTGGATGGTGCTGGCACTTACTGTGGAGCTCCTGAGGACTACGCCGGGTTGGGATTTGACTCGTTCTCATGAACAGGGAAGTTGGGGTCCTTGGTGCGTGTCCCTGTTCATGCTGAGAACCCGCGTCCCTCTCTGCACGCTGACACCGAGCTCCTTTCAGAGCTGGGACGCGGAGCTGGAGGCCTTTGCTCAAGCCTATGCAGAGAAGTGCATCTGGGACCACAACAAGGAGAGGGGCCGCCGGGGGGAAAACCTCTTCGCTATGGCCCCAACCCTGGACCTGGAATTCGCTGTGGAAGACTGGAACGGGGAGGAGAAATACTACAACTTGTCAGCTTCCACGTGTGTCTCCGGGCAGATGTGTGGCCACTACACCCAGGTACCAGGCTGCAGCGGGGAGGGATGGGGCTGTTGGGCTCCCAAAGTCCTTGGAAAGGGATGGGGAACCAGGGAGGAATCACAGTGGTACAGAGGAACCTGGGCATGGTCCATGACCAGCCTTTCAGAGAAGACCTGGGTTTAAACAAGCTCTGCAGCCCTTTTTGGGCTACACAGACCTGGGCACCAACTGGTCTTGGGCAGAGATACGAGGTTTCAGCATTGGGTGGCAGCAAGGAGGAGCAGAGATGGTGGTGCTAAGTACAAGTATGGATGTAGAGAGGGTTCCAGGACCAAAGTAGAGATGGTGATGCTCTACCTGTCTAGAAAATACAGCAGGAAAGCTGTGGCACTTGGATATACAACCTGCAGCCCCAGGTTGGTCCAGACAAGGGTAAGAGAGAGAATCCTGAATGTTAAAGTAATGTGGGGATGTGGGATCTGGGGCACACACTAGAGGATGAGGAGGACATTGGTGCAGTGACAGAGCAATGCCAGGGGACAGGTCACCAACAGGGCATCATTTTAAACTGAAACGGGAAGTTCAGGTTGGATCTAAGGCAGAAGCTCTTCCCTGTGAGGGTGCTGAGGCGCTGGCCCAGGGTGCCCAGAGAAGCTGTGGCTGCCCCATCCCTGGCAGTGTTCAAGGCCAGGTTGGACACAGGGGCTTGGAGCAAGCTGCTCCAGTGGAAGGGGTCCCTGCCCGTGGCAGGGGTTGGAGCTGGAGGAGCTTTAAGGTCCCTTCAACCCAAACCAGTCCATGTTTCCATGATTCTATCTGCCTCTCCCCAGCCACCTCACCTTCAGCCCTGTCTCTGCCTCAGGTGGTCTGGGCCAGCACACACCAGATCGGCTGCGGAGCAAAGTTCTGTGAGAAGATCGATGGGATCGAAACTGAGGGCATGCACCTGCTCGTCTGCAACTATTACCCTCCGTAAGTCCCACACCTCCCGTGGCTGCTGCGTCTCGATGGGGCTTCTGAGCTGGAAATGTCCTTCCTGCAGCCCTTCCAGCAGGGCAGGGTTTGGCCTTGCTCAGGAGCAAAGGCAAAGCGATTCCCAGGAAGGTCTCTGTTATCTTGGGTTGGTCACAAAGGCAGGAAGGGTTTTCTGGTGATCCCTGCCCGTGACTGCGACTGCTGAGGTCTGGTTCAGCTCCTGGCACAGACCTGGGGGGGACTTTTACCCCAAAGAGCTCCCCAGGGCTGATGTCGCTGTAGCTGAGGCTCAAACAGCAGCTCCCTGCTCTGTGCCTTGCTCTTCCCTGCCAGCAGCAGAGGTCACCTTGGCTGGAGAAGCCCATTTGCACCATCAGAAATGGTTGGACACGGGAGGAGAGGTGGGTGCCTGCTTGCAGAGCCCTGGGACCAGCCTTGGGGACCACTTGCTTGGAGCTGATGATACCAACAAGAGCAGTTGGTCCCTGAAGGCCTTTAGGGGTCTTGAGCAGAAGGGAGACAAAATCACGTCTCCAAATGCCCATCTCCTGCTCTGTTCTAGGGGCGGTGAAGGATCTGCTCCATGGAGCTGTCCCCGTGGCTTTAGCAGCCTTGGTGCAAAGCTGTTGAGCAAACAGCACTGACAGTGTGGCAGGAGACCAAGAGCTGGCTTTCACATTAGTCCTGAGCTTTGCCTTGGCTGGGATATTCCACTTGGACCAGACCCCCCCTCTGGGATGGGTGTTTCCCCCTCTCCTCACACTTCTTTTTCCTGGCATCTTCTGCTTCCAGGGGTAATATGAAAGGCCGAAAGCCCTACAAGGAAGGACCCTCATGCTCACAGTGCCCCGAGGGCAGAGTCTGCGTCAACTCCTTGTGTGGTAGGTGAAGAGAAGCGGCATGTGTGGGACTGGGACCCCTGGGTTGTGGGGTTCAAGCTCGGAACACTCCTGGAGCTATTGGGAAGCCCTGGACCAGCAGTTCCAGGGCTGGACCATGAGACATGAGGTGTGATGGCAGCCTCTCGATGAGGAGGATCGGGCGAGGACTTGGAGCCCCCGTAGGCAGCAATCTTTGCCTCGTGAGGATGCCCCTTGAGGAGCAGGAAGCGGTGTGAGGGGGATGAGATGTCTCCAGCTTGGGAGCCCAGAGGCGGGACAGCCCCATTAACCAGAGAGGGGCCGGCTGCCGCTTCATCCCCGCTGGTTTCTGCTCCCTGTTCAGTGCAGGGCTCTGTTGAGGGCAGGTAACAGCAGCCCTAACCCCAGCACTTTCCATCTCTTACCAGAACCCACTGTAGAAGAGACCACTCCAGCCCCTGCGACAACAAAGGCAAGCCCCTCCACCCCAACCTCAGCCAGGCCAAAACCCACAGCCACAGCCAAACCAGCACCCACAACACCAGTACCCACTACAGCCACAGCCAAACCAGCACCCACAACACCAGTACCCACTACAGCCACAGCCAAACCAGCACCCACAACACCAGTGCCCACTACAGCCACAGCCAAACCAGCACCCACAACACCAGTACCCACTACAGCCACAGCCAAACCAGCACCCACAACACCAGTGCCCACTACAGCCACAGCCAAACCAGCACCCACAACACCAGTACCCACTACAGCCACAGCCAAACCAGCACCCACAACACCAGTACCCACTACACCCACAGCCAAACCAGCACCCACAACACCAGTGCCCACTACAGCCACAGCCAAACCAGCACCCACAACACCAGTACCCACTACAGCCACAGCCAAACCAGCACCCACAACACCAGTGCCCACTACAGCCACAGCCAAACCAGCACCCACAACACCAGTACCCACTACAGCCACAGCCAAACCAGCACCCACAACACCAGTACCCACTACACCCACAGCCAAACCAGCACCCACAACACCAGTGCCCACTACAGCCACAGCCAAACCAGCACCCACAACACCAGTGCCCACTACAGCCACAGCCAAACCAGCACCCACAACACCAGTACCCACTACAGCCACAGCCAAACCAGCACCCACAACACCAGTACCCACTACACCCACAGCCAAACCAGCACCCACAACACCAGTACCCACTACAGCCACAGCCAAACCAGCACCCATAACACCAGTACCCACTACAGCCACAGCCAAACCAGCACCCATAACACCAGTACCCTCTACAACCACAGCCAAACCAGCACCCACAACACCAGCACCAACCACAGCCAAACCAGCACCCATAACACCAGTACCCACTACAACCACAGCCAAACCAGCACCCACAACACCAGTGCCCATCACAGCCAAACCAGCACCAACCACAGCCAAACCAGCACCCACAACACCAGCACCAACCACAGCCAAACCAGCACCAACCACAGCCAAACCAGCACCAACCACAGCCAAACCAGCACCCATAACACCAGTACCCACTACAACCACAGCCAAACCAGCACCCACAACACCAGTGCCCATCACAGCCAAACCAGCACCAACCACAGCCAAACCAGCACCCACAACACCAGCACCAACCACAGCCAAACCAGCACCAACCACAGCCAAACCAACACCAACCACAGCCAAGCCAGCACCCACAACACCAGCACCAACCACAGCCAAACCAGCACCAATCACAGCCAAGCCTGCACCCACAACGCCAGTGTCCACCACAGCCAAACCAGCACCCATAACACCAGCACCCCCTACAACCACAGCCAAACCAGCACCCACAACACCATCACCCACCACAGCCAAACCAGCACTCACAACACCATCACCCACCACAGCCAAACCAGCACTCACAACACCAGCACCCACCACAGCCAAACCAGCACTCACAACACCAGTGTCCACCAGAGCCAAACCAGAGCCCACTACAGGCACAGCCAAACCAGCACCCACAACACTGGTGCCCACCACAGCCAAGTCAAGACCCACAACCACACTTGCAATCACAACTACGTTCCCAACCACAGCCCAGCCAAGCCCCGCACCACTAACACACATCACAACAGCCAAGCCAAAACCAGCCACCACACTCCCAATGCCAACCCCAGAAAAGCCAAAACCCGTGACACCAGCAACCACCACAGCCATGGCCATGCCAAAGCACACCATACCAGCACCCACCACCACTACTACTAAGCCAAAGGCCACCATGCTAACAACCACCACACCAAAACCCACCACAGCTATGACCAAGCCAGCACTCACCACAACCACCACTACAGCCAAGCCAGCACCCACCACGTCAACACCTACCACCACTACAGCCAAGTCAGCACCCATCACATCAACACCTACCACCACTACAGCCAAGCCAGCACCCACCACATCAACACCTACCACCACTACAGCCAAGTCAGCACCCATCACATCAACACCTACCACTACTACTGCCAAGCCAACACCTGCTGCTACAACATCAGCAAAGCCCAAACTCACCACCACACCACCAGCTTCTACCACAACAGCAAAGATGCAACCAAAACCTACCACAACTACAAAGCCAGAATGCACTGAAACAGAAAGACCCACTCCTACTGAGGCAACTGGGCTATCTCTTTCCTTGGAGCCCACATCAGACTTGGATTATGAAGTATCTCCAGAAGCAGAGGTAGACACTAGAGAGCCTGTTAGCCCCCTAACTACAGAGGCTCCGGCCTTGTTAGAAAGCATGGGCACAGTCTTCAGCCCCAAACCAGTCCCAGAAACAAATCCAGGTCTCAAAGAGGATGGGAAGGAGAAATCAGCCTTTTCCAGCCCACCTCCATTCCTCAGCCAAATAGCTCCAGAGATCAAGTTAGGTTTCAACAAAGCTGAGCTCATAACCCCCTCAAAGCCAGTGGTCTTCAGCCCTGAAGAGCCCACCTTCTTGCGCTTAACTGCATCTTCCAAAGACCAAAAAGGGCAGAGCCCTGCTTTCCAGAACTCCCTCTCAGGTAAGGTAATGGTGGAGTCTGTCCTGGCATGGACCTTCAGACGTTCAGTGATCCCCAGGCAGCATGGAGAACGCTTGGGAGGAACCAGTATCGCACTGGTCCTCTGGATCCTCCTCTTGTGTGTGGCACCAACTCTTCCTCACTCTTTCCTCTAACACTGAAAGGAGCTGGTTGGATGTCTCCTTCATGCAGCACGATTTTGTCTACAGCCTGCTCCCCACTAACCCACCAACCGCATCACTGGATGGCTGCGCTGCTGCCTCGCACCTCGCGGTGCCTTGGTGCACGTCACCTGCATGAGGGGGAGTTCCTTATTCTGTCCGCATCTTCCTCTCTAACTCCTCATTTTCTCCTCTCCCGTCAGCAGGAGCCCTGGACACCGAAGAGCTGGAAACAAACTCGGACCAGGCAAGTGTGGATCAGCCCACGGCTGGAGCCCCCAGTGCCTGCATGGGGCTTTCGCTCTTCCTCCTACCTAGTGTCATCCTGGTGGGCCTTCTGCTTTGAATGGTCTTTCAGCTGTCCCTGCACCAGTCACCAAGGCTTTCTTCAGCACTGGTTGTTCCACAACCCTGGTAGGCTTGGGAGACGCCACGGACAATACAGGTTGACCCGCTCTCTTCTTATGCTGCCTTATCTGCTCCAGCCCCAGTGAGCCAAGGGCAGCTGGCAGTCCCATAGGAACCTGGTCCCCTTCCTGAAGAGACCCAAGGGCAGGAGGGTGTCTGCCATAGTGCTGGTGACCTTGGATGCTTCTCCTTTCCTCTCAGCCAGCCTGGACTTCCAGTCCATTTCCGAATGGAATGCGATGAGCTCTCCCACCTCCCGTGTGGCTGGCCGGCCCTGCCGCACCGTGTCCCCAGGGAAAGCAGAATGACTTGGAAACCCAAGTGGCACTGAGACATGGGCATTGGTGTTTGTCTGTAGATGAGACATGGTGGCTGGGTTTGTCAGGATATGTTTCCAGCAAAAGCACTCTTTGCTCCTTCTGATGCGTCTGTCTCAGTTTTGGAGAAGTTTCATCTCTTCCCTTCTTGTGCAAAAAGAGTGGCTTCTTTATTCTGCAGGAGAGGATTTCTATTTCCTTCCTGGTTCAGGTACAGCTATGGCCAGGCCAGTGCTACCCAAATGTTCTCCTTTCTCCTCCTCACACCTCTGCAGCTTTTGCCTCCTTCCTCTCTTCTGATCTCTGCTGCACGCACCCATTCCACAGTCATGGAATCATAGAATCCCAGACTGGTTTGGATTGGAAGGGACCTTAAAGCTCCTCCAGCTCCAACCCCTGCCACAGCCAGGGACACCTTCCACTGGAGCAGCTTGCTCCAAGCCCCTGTGTCCAACCTGGCCTTGAACACTGCCAGGGATGGGGCAGCCACAGCTTCTCTGGGCACCCTGGGCCAGCGCCTCAGCACCCTCACAGGGAAGAGCTTCTGCCTAAGAGCTCATCTCAGTCTCCCCTCGGGCAGGTTAAAGCCATTCCCCTTGGCCTGTCCCTACAGGCCCTTGTCCAAAGCCCCTCTCCAGCTTTCCTGTAGCCCCTTTGGGCACTGGAGCTGCTCCTTCTCTTCTAGTTCAGTGCCATGACCATTATACGCATGTGCCTGCACCTCTGTGCACGCACACAAGACAAACCTTCAGCACTAAAGAGTTGTTGCTGGCTCCTCATAGAGCTTTCTTCTGCATGGCTTCCTTCTGTGCGTAACTTAAGTGTATTTGAATTTAGATACAGATCCTGGTTGACATATAACTTGTGTGTGATGGAACTGGGTCCAGGAGAAATAAGTCAGCATGTGTGCTGGTGAAAACTGGAGCTCAAGAGAGCCAAGGGGATGATGCTAGAGGTTACCAGTGGTTCCAGGACTTGCTGCAGGAACACTTTCATTGTCTGGGACACTGTTTTAGCCCCCCCCATGTCTCTGTTCCCTTCACCTGAGGGTTCCCAGTGAGTGTTAAATGTGTGACAAGCTTTGCAGAGTGGTGGGAAGGGAATAGGAGACCCAGTCCCTTCTCTGGTCGCTGCATCCTTTGATTTCTTAAACAGATGAGTAGAGAATGACCTGAAGGCCAATATTTGTGTCCTCCCCTCCAATGCTGTGTCCTGTGCATTGCCAGAGCACGCACTGAATAAACCCTGTGGTGAAAGGCTGTGAAGTGTCTTGCTGGGGGATCTGGAGGCCAGGGACCTGCTTATTCTATCACTGAAACACTCTCAATTGTGAGCTTGGGCAGAATCACTCCTGGGGTGCTGCAGGGGTTTGGGTTTGGCGTTGTGAAAGCACCCAGGAACCAGTTTTTGCAAGGGTGCAACTTCATGTTTTGAAGCCTGTGTAAAAGCAGCAGGAGGAGGAGGTTGGGGATGCTGCAGGGAATGTTCCCCGAGCGCCCAGCTGAGGGCAAAGCAAAAGCTGTGTCCCACAGGAATTTTGGGGCAAGAAAAGCAAAAGGAAGAGAGCTCAGAGTTAAAAAACGGGAATCCAAACTGGGGCTGGTGCGCTGCTGGTTCTCTGTTTTCCCAGCCTCTCCCAGCCCAGAACACACAGTTTTTCATCTTTGCAGCAAGGACAGAAGTTAAATGCAAGTGTGTGTCCCCGGTTTCCCTGTTCCTGCAGCACTTTCACTGCAGAACATCCCCCAGCTTCGAGCAGCACACGGGGAAAGGGCCCTGTAAGACTTCAGCTCACCGCCCAGGAGCGATGCTGGCACCAGGCCTTTGCTTTTGGCTTTTCCTCATCCTTTCCCCCTGGCTTTCCCTGGCCAGGCTGCCCTGCAGCTCCTCACTTCCCCTCTCCATGAAGCCCTGCTGCAGGAGCCCAGCAGCACCAGCTTCCTTGCAGGAAACCAGCTGCCTCCAGGGTTTTGCCCGGTCACGCTCGGTGCCAGCCCTGCGGAATGGGGCCCGGCAGATGGCAGTGGGAGGGACACCGCTGAGAACTGGGTAGCTCCAACTCGCAACACAGAACCCTTCGGTGCTTCATTGCATCCCAAGCACCAGATGTAGTTAAGAATCAGATGAGAAGGAGCCTCCTGCCCAGGTAGTGGGGCTGCTCTCGATGCAGGCTGAGCTCCTGCTGTTGAGCTGCTTTCTGGGATAAAGATCCAGCCTTGGGTTAAGGATGGATGAGAGAAACAGAGCCTGAGCAGCTGGTGTTTGCCTGATGTACAGGGTGAGGGTTCAGGCAGGGATGGAGCATTACAGGACCACAGCTGGTGAAGGAGAGCATAGCACAAACTCCCTCTAAACAACAAAAGGAGCAGAAAAGCGTATCTCCTCCCAGCAAAGTCTGGGCATTTGGTCAACACCTGATCTTCTGCCAGTGCTGGATCCCCCACCCTGCTGAGAGCCATCGTGGGGCTGGGAGCAGCAGCACTGCTGTGTCAGCACAACTCCATCGACAGAATGGCAGGATTTCAACGTTGCACCATGATTGTGGGGCTAGGGAGCTTTGTGAGCACTGTTACGGTTTGGTTTCCATGAGGGTCCGATTTCTGGAGACACGCACTTGTGCAAGGACCTATTTATAGAGTCCCTTGTAACAGAAAATCCAGCCCCAGAAAGGAAATTCCCCTTTCCTCTTCCCCCTGCACACCGCAGCGGGGCTGAACCCTGACAGCACAGGCATTTGGGGGGCTTTGGTTTAACCCTAAATTAAGGGGGGTTAGGGAAGGACGGAAGATGACTGTGTGGCAAGGGCAGGGTATGGTGTGATGCACAGGGGAGGACACAAAACATGCAAGAGAGACTCCTGTAGCATTCTCACTCCATTTTTTGGGGTTGGCATGAAGGATGTTCTGGTATTGGCGTGACCAAATGGAAAACTCCTTGGGGAAGGAGCCAATACCATAGCAAAGATGCTGCCAGATTCTGGCAGTCTCATGGCACATATGATGGGAGGAAGAGAAGGTGTTAACCATCAGCTGTGGCCATTTGGGTTGACAGCAGGGGATTTATGGTATTTATAAGGCCTGGCTGCTGCATCAACTCCACCTGCTTGGTTCTCCCCACACCTGGGCCCTACTTCCCAGCAGGGAGAGGGATGTGCCTGGTGCGGGTTGAACAGGAGGAGGTTGCTTGACTTTGGATGCTGATGCTTCCCCTGAATATGGTGTTTTGGAAGGGTTGGGGAAGCACATGCCCCATCCTGAGGGGTTTCAGCTGGGGCTGTGATGCTGGTTGCCAAATTCCCTTGGAGTATCTGGGTTAAAAACCCTCTTGTACCTTCTTTTTGCTAGAAGAAGGCATATACCCCTGCTTGCCATTGTGGCTAGGGATGGCATTACTGCCCCACCGAGCTGCGCTGTGGGATCCTGGCCAGTGAGTCTGGCTGTCCCAAATATCCACAGTTATAAGCCTGCTGAGCCTCCTCCTGGGCAAAGGCTGCCCTTTCCCATACACCAGGAAGCATTAGAGACAGTAAATATTGCCTTGGCTGGTTTCTGAGCTCTAGCTGTGGCTTAGTGGAGACAAGATGATGAGTTGGTGGAGCCTGAAGTCCCCGTGTTTTCCTGTTGCTGGTATCTCTTATGAGCATGCTTACAGCAAGGACTACCTCAGGCAGAGGGAAGCCCAGCCTGCAGCCCTTGAGCTGATTGGAGATGAGGAAGAAGATTAGGGCTTCGCAACAGGATTTGGGTTGGCCCAGGAAAGCACCTACCGACAGCCAAAAATGAATGGTCTTAGCTGCTTGACCAACCCAATCTGCTCCACATCCTTATCATGTCCCAGCTGTGACTTCCCTTCCATGCTCAGGATCTTGATCAAACAGGGAATCTGGTCAGTGACACAGTCAGGAGCCCTGGCCACCCCTCTAGAGGTCCCAGTTCACCAACCAAGCTCCCTTCAAGGCAGTCAAAAGATGCTGTTTTAAAGAAGTCAAACCAAGTGCATTTTCAGAAGAGAATCTCTCCAGTAATATTTTATTCATGGCTTCCAGCTTGCGCAGTTTCATCACTCGAGATCCCCTGCATTAGCATCAATGCAATGGAGGGGACAGAACTGATTTCACTTGAGACACACAGGATTGGCTCTTACAGAATCATAGAATGCTTTGGGTCGGAAGGGACCTTAAAACTCATCCAGTTCCAACCCCTGCCACGGGCAGGGACCCCTTCCACTGGAGCAGCTTGCTCCAAGCCCCTGTGTCCAACCTGGCCTTGAACACTGCCAGGGATGGGGCAGCCACAGCTTCTCTGGGCACCCTGGGCCAGCGCCTCAGCACCCTCACAGGGAAGAGCTTCTTTATATCGAACCTGAACTTCCCCTGTTTGAGTTTAAACCCGTTCCCCCTTGTTAAACATGAGTGGATGTGCCCTGTTCCCATGCTTCTGATGCTATTTTGGTCCCTTCCAAGCAATTTGTGGGTGGGAGCCCTGCCCGTTAGCAAGCAGCTAGAGGATAATAATGCATCTGAGAGGACCAAGCTGTAGTTTTGCACAGCACGTCGCCAGGACTGCTGAAGAGCCAGATTTATGGAGCGAGGGCTGCATTCCTTCACCACTAGACACTGCGGCATCCCCACCCACCAGCTGCTGCCCAGCCTGAGCAAGTCCTGTTCCAGCCTCTCCATAGCTACACCCTAACCCCGGAAGCAGAGGAGCCTTAACCAAGCTGTTTCATTTCTGGGGAGCCCCATGGCCCAAGCAGTCAGGTCTGGGTCTCCCTGTGTGTTAGCTCAGGGTGAAATTGGAGGGCTCCAGTTTCTTTTTGCAGGTCTCTTCCTCCCACTTCATCTGAGAAGGTGGCCTCTGCTTACCTTCGCTCCCCGATGTCTCGGATCTCACCCGTCGCCATGGCAGTGCGATGGCAGTGATAACAGCCTGAGATGTCCTTCAGTCTTGAAGAACTGATGCAGCCCTGATCGTGTTACAGCTCGATCCTACTTGCTCTTGCATATAGCAGAGGGATAGTCCCATCTGCTCCTAAGAAAGAGAAGAAATAACAGTTCCCTGCCCCCGGTCAAGTGCCAGGCTGGAGCAGGCTGTCTTCTCATATCTGTTGGCATATGACAGTACTACCTGCCTGGGAGAACCCAAAAGGATTAGGACTAGCTCCCTTTGGCTTACATCTCTTCTTTACCTGTCTCCCATCTAGGACAGGGTGTTAGTCTGAATCAGTGGCTTATCCTATGTAAGTACACAGGAGCCCTAATCTCCTCGCCAGGGTTTGTGTATTAGCGAGTTAGGTTGATATGGATTGTCAAACCAGAAACAATCACCCTCTTGCTCTATACCATGAGAGAGATGGGAACTTGTCCAAAACAGAATGCGCTTCCTGAGTGGGACCAACCAGCCAAATTGGATCAGCTCCCAAGGCTTTGAGTCTACAGGATAAGCACGCTCTTGGATCTACTTTTTAACCTAGGCTTCAGAATTGGGTGCTCAGATCTATCCCCTTTGTACCAAAGCATCCTCTCCTCTTCACACTTGAGGATAGACCAGAAAAGAACAGCACACTTAAACCATTTACAGCTTGAGCCCATCTCCTTCAAAACCGATCAGAACTGAACACCAGAAGCTGATGTACCAGCTCAATTCATTGTTTCCCTTGCGCCCATGAAACAGATTGGTTTTGTGCAGGAGGGTGGCTCCATACTCATGGCTGAGGCATGGAGCAGTCCCTGGAAGAATGCAATCCTGGATGCTGTAAGAGAAGAGCCACCGAGTTGTTCAACAATGCTGTGCTGTGTTTTGGGACCCTCAGTGGAAAGAAGTGATGCCTCAGGAGCAATGTGGCTGAGCCAGTCCTCCAGTGGTTTTGCTGCTCTTTAAGGAAGGCAATAGACTGTATAGTTATCACCTGAAATGGGATAAAATCCCTCCCACCAAACTATACAACCTACTACCTCACCTCCACAGAGCAGTACAGAGGTCTTGGCTGATGCACGCCGTATCACTGTTTTTGCATTACTTGCACCACCTGCCTCCATGCTTGGTGTAGATGATGAGAACTGAAGACCTGACTGTCTCCTTAGGAAAGACAGTAGATTGTATAGTTAGCTCAAAGGGAGGACCGGACTCCACAACTATTCAATCTACTACCTCAGCCTCAAGGACAGCTTGGGACCATGGCAGTCTGAGGCAGGGAGATGATCCTTATGCAGGTGCTGGCTACTCTGCAGCTCCTGTGAAGAGAAATGTGAAAATTCAACAGCCTTCATGATATTAGGGAAAGGAGTCTCATACCCCACCTGTCCTGGAGCTCCCTTTCCTTCTTGAAACCTCCTTCAGTCCGCTTGGGCTATCCTTAATCCTTGGCAATCACAAACTTCATGCACCCAAGGGCTTACGGAAGCGGCAGCCCTCCCCTTTGAACCCAGGGCCATACATGCAGATAGCAGAGCTTTCCTGGAACTGCAATAATGCCAAGTAACATACAGCCAGGCTGATCTCACCTCTTGAACATACACCATATCTAGAACAAACCTGCCAGCCCAGATAAGAGAATCCATCCATTTAGCTGCTATGCACTCCAGGGAATGGGGCAGATTAGAAATAACTGACTACAAGGAAGCTTTTAGGCTGCAGATGTAATGGTATCGAGCACATCAAGGCAGATCTCATTTCCTAAACAAATGAGTGCAACATGCAGGCTTGGTGTCCATTTAATGCTATAGCACAGCCAGGCAGTATTAGCATGGATCTGAGACAGACTGGCTAACCCCCAAGACCTTGGCTCACCTTCTGAGACTTTCTCATTCTCTGTACACCCAAATCCAGAAGCAAGGTATTAAGCTGGGAGCTTAAAAAGGTTCTTTTGATATGAGAAATCATTCCCTTGGAGATGAAAAGCCATAATGAGAAGGGAGCCACACATAGCACATTAAGCGGGCTGCGTGTGCAGCACAATGGAGCCCCAGAGGAGGACTTCCCACAGGAGCTCAGCAGGAGGTGTCCCCAGGCTCCCTGAGCATCTGCTGAGTGCTGTGGTGGGACAGGCAGGCGCTAAGGCAGAAGTCCCCAAGGAGACGGAGGCTGCCTGATGCTTTGTGCTTCCCCAGCTAACAGGCAACAGCCCGAATAAGTGAGATTCCCCAAGGTTTGGTGAGCTATGGTAGCTGAGATCCTCGAGGTGAGAGCTCAGGATGGCCGGGGGTAGGAGGACATCTGTGCAGCAAGGTTTGGAAAGTGCCCCTGTTCCTTTGCAGAGCTCTCTGAAGTCCTTCTCTCTGGTGTTCAACACGGTCCAGGTAATTCTCTTAATCTCCTTTGACAAACCCAGCCTTCACAAGGGGTGACCCACTGTGCCAGGCCATCTGGCCCAGGCCTCTCCTACTGTGACAGGGTATAAACAGCATCAGAAAATCAATGCTGCAGGACTGATTCCTACAGCATTTAGGTACTCAGCCCATCCACAGCACCAAGTACCTTGCATCCCAAACAGCCTTCTGATGGGAAGTATTACTCTTGCTATTTTACTGGCATAAAAAATGATGCACAGAGGCTGTACATCCATCTGTAGCACATACAACAGCAAGGTTAGACAGCCTAAAGGTCCATCCAGTGTGTCATAGACCACTCTGCCTCATCAGGGACAGAAGAACGAGTTTAGACTGAAGTGTTTCAGCTTTCCAAGAATTAAGCTAGTGTCACAGGCATGAACCAGAAGGGACCGTGGTGGCAAGAAAGCCCATGATTGCTGCCATGCCAGAGGACTGGGGATGTGGATGGTCTGGGTGATCACATTGGGTGATGCAGAAAATCGTCATCTCCAAAGAGACTTGTGGCACCTGACCTGGAGGAACAATTTCTCCTGATTGCCAGTCTGGTGGCTTATATTATTTTAACCATATAAGCAAGACGTATAGGCCAGGCATCTAAAAGGTCACTCTTGCTACCATTGCAGAGAAGAGGTGTTTGGGCCAATCTCAAACTGTGGGTGGGAAATTACATTAAATAACTCCTAGTTCCCATAGATCTAATTATACGTGGAGAGGCAAAAAAAAAATCCCTTCTGACTTCAATCAGTAATCCTGAAAACAGGAGGTTTAATTATAATAATGTCTTAATGAGTATAGGTTTTGGGAATACGCAGCTGCTGACTTTGCAATATTGATCTTGCCAGGATCCTTGAAGAATGGAGTCAAAGAGGAGGATTTAGGAATACTACACCTGGCAATGATCCCTATGACCATCCTCGCCTTAGCTTCGCTGTCACTCTGGTTTGTGCTAGGTGCTGTACCAATTGCAATGACAGCAAGCCCTCATGGTTTGAGGTCTAAACTATCAAGACACAAGATGGGGAAAGAAGGAGAAGCAGAGAGGTGACCAAATCTGTCTAAGATCATAAAGAAAGCCCATGGTAAAGCTGACAGTGGAACCCGCCTTGGGAAGCCCTGCTCCAGTCTCTGGCCATACTGCCAGGGCAATGGTTTGCCTAGGCCAGCCTCAGCCAGGTTAGGACAGGTTGATGTCCATGTCCCCCAGCTGCCTTTGACGGAGAGGTTAAAAATGATGTTCTGTTTTAATATCTGCAGGAGAATCATAGATGCTGGGAGAGACATCCTCACACCCATTCTGGATAACAGCTCAATGATAAAACCCTGCTGGGGTTTCACAAAGACACATTATGAATTAGTCATATATCCGTGCAACCATCAGATTTGTGCAAACTCCATCTCTACAGAGATTCTCTGCACAAATCCCATGGCAATCACCAAGGAGAGCTGCATTCCAGCTCTGCCCTGCTTTCCAGACACAAAGCCTTCCCTTCTAGCCTATCTCTGCTGAAGCATTGGGTTTACAAGCGCCTGAATGTGATGCAGCTATTGAAAATGCTGGGTAGAACAGCCAAGAGGGGCTGTAGGAGGCAGAAGCCTACACCCCAAAGCTTCTCGCTGCCTTCTAAGTTATTTAAGCCCAGGTTTTGGAGATCTCTGGATACTTGACTGCTAAGAACTGGATGGTTTTGAAAGCCACCGTTTTCTGGGTAGCCCCTAAGGCAGTGGCACTGCCGTTTGCCCCTTCCAGATTCACCCGAATCCTTCAAACTTCACCAAATGTGATTTTTGTGAAAAAACTGAAGTCTGCGAGGAGCCCCAGGGAGGTCCCTGTGCTCAGTGTGCCACAGCACAGTCCTAATGCACAGAGCCTCTTAGAGGGGTGAGGCACATTGGCAGGTAAAGGATGAAGGTGTTTCTTCCCAGCAAGATCCTCCAGGCTGGCAGAAAAGCCATTTCCAGTCCAGGTTTCGGACCCATTTTGGGGGGGAAAAGGTGATGTACAGCTGTCCTTCAGTTAGCAGGGTGGCTCGGGATGACAGCCCATCAACCCAAGTGATGTCCCCCAGAGTTCAAAGCATCTCCAGACCAGAGATGCCCGAGCATGGCCAAGTCTCTGCCTTTAAAACAAGGCTGCCTCGGAGAGGAGCTGGAAAGGCTCCGGAGCTTGGAGGAGCTGATCTGGTTTATTAAGGAGCACTGAATGAAATGGAGGAGGAGGGGGAGGAGGCAACCATAAAACAACAGTCACTCCTTTAAAAAGCAGACACTGCTTTCAGCCTTTGTATAGCTGCGGCCCCGCGCGTCGGTGCCAAAACGTGCTGGGGACAGGCAGGGCTTCCCAGCAGGAAACCAGGGCCCTGAGCCTCCGGGAGGTTTTCCAGCCTCATGGAGCATGGGAGGACTGGGGCAGAACCAGCCCCGGCCAAGGCGAAGCCTGCGTGGGCACAAAATGGCTGACTGTCGGCCATTTTGTTTCCTCAGCTTAGCCTGTAGGGAGGCCGGCGGTGACTTCCCGTCCTCCCCTCGCCGCATCGCCGGAGTGGGTAAATTCAAAGCAAACAGCCCCAAAAACCCACCCCAAACGAAACAAACCCAAAGTAAGTGAAACCAAAAAGGAGCGGGGAAGGTTCCCAACAGCTTCCCCAGTGCTGCCGCTGTGTGCGGCTACAAGGAGCACCGTTCAGAGCCGCGCGGCTGCGGGCTGGCAGCGAGAAATGAGCGCACAGAAAACGCAGCAAACCACCCCAAAAACCCATCCTGAACACACCCTGTGCCACTGGAACGGCAACAAATGACATCTGCCAACCTGGCCACGGGCACAAACCGCTTTTAACTTCTCACAGGCCGTGCGGACTGGTGGGAAAGCATCCTGGGGTCGATATGGAAATATCACAATTCGAAAGAGTTATCCATAGGGAAAGGGAAATAGAAGCCAAAATGTTTAAAGTTCATTCCTGCAATAGCCTCTTGTCTCTCGGCAATGCTTTTCCTCCGTGCTGTTTTCATGATGTAGGTAGTATTTCGTATCAACGTTATCATAGCATTGACTATAAAACAATTAGCAAGTATCTTAATAAATAGCCACTCATCTGTTTGGGGTTGTCTTGAGTCCTCTCAGATGTTTATAAACACCTGGATCGTCATTAATGAATCTGGTATTATCATGTATAATACAGGTGTCGGTAACCTGCTTGTTATGTGACTTATCTTTTATTAACCCTTCATAAATCCATTATTAAAGGTGGCCACAAAGGCAGCAGCTGTTTTTCTAAACGTTCATGTATTTTCCTTGTAAATTAGCATAGAATTTACTCTCCCGAAGGAAAAAAATTCCGAGAATTTTTGTCATAAAACGGGTGCTACTGCTATTTCATAGTGCAATCTTTCTAAAATACTAAAAAAAACCCAAAAATACTAAAAATCAAGACATGTAAGAGAAAAAATTATCTTCCTGCTTCACTTGTACCTGCTCCATCCTCAATTTTGTACGTTAAAAACAGACAGAAAGAAGATCTTTTCCTGTAACACTCTATAAAACTCTTCCACGAATACTGTTTCCTGCTCGATGCTCAGCTCCGAAGTTGCTCACAAAAGGTGTATTTCACGTCCATCGCTACCGCAGCTTTGGACCCAAACACTAGGATTTGCTATGCGAACCGCCCGCCCAGCGCTCACACATGCAGCCCTGGCTCCGGGACCACCGCCGCCCATGCAATCCTCCCCATTGTCAAGCTAAAGCAGATACGGAGGCAAATACCTTTCTGTGCAAGGAAAGCGATTTCACCTCTTTCTGCTCCCAGCTCCTCTCCGAAAGCGTCTGCTCCGCTCCCGACGGCTGGGCAGCCCCGCAAGGGGAGGCAGGACGAGCGCTCCAACACCGGTGCCTGAGCAGAGCCCGATCCCACCCATGCCACTGGACTGAGATCCAACCGGCTGTGAACGAAGGGACGTGGCCGCTGACTCCGAGACATCCAGGCTACCGCAGGGAACGCAGATTCACTTCGAAAAAACCAAAAAACAGATCACTTTTATTTGGCACATTTTGTGGTGGATTCGCCACGTTTCTGCGCAAAACTGTATGGTAACGGCACCAAGTTCCCTTAAACTTTTCAAGGCATGTTACTGTTGATGGCGTCTCTGTCGTGTATCACACCTTAACGTGTGCAGGATACACAGGCTGGTGCAGTAAACAGCTTGTGAACACAGTACAGCTCCATCCCCGTGAGAAAAGCAAGGGCGTAAAAAAAAGCCAAGAACAGCTCTTTCTTTTAACATTTAAATTAAGATTTTGTATTCCTGAGAGGAAAACTTTCGAGGCAAGAAGGCAATAAACAAAAGAGAAATCCCTACAGAGAACCAAGCAAATCCTCCGGATCACATCAGTTAAATCCAGGTCGGTGGAAAGGTCGGGTATCAGAGTCACCAACAGCAAGAGGACACACAACAGGTTAAAACGCTACCGTCCGGCAATGACCAGCTCTAATCATACCAAGCCGATGTGTAAAGCCATCCGCCCGTCCAAAAGCAAATGAGACAACAGTGTTCTCTGGTACTTTATAAACACAGAAGAAAAGAGGGCTGTTTTATTGAATATAGCGAACAAACCTTTCCGTCCGGCTATACCATGCAGCCCTGCGACTCTGCATGCACCGAGTAGCCGTTACGCTGCTAGTACAAAAGCTCAGTTTGGCAATTCCAGGCATTTTCAGTGTTCAACATACGCCAAAACTACCCACTCTCTGCCTCTGACTTTGGTCTCGTTCCAAAAGGTCCTTTTTTTCCTCTCTCTCTCTTTTTTTTTCCCCTCTCTCACTACAGCCGGTGCCACGTAGAGACGGGAGAGTTGGGCTCCAAAAAAGAGCCAAGTCCCAGCGTCCTGGCTTCCCCCTTTCCAGACGGAAAACAAAATGGCCATGCAGCAGCCATTTTGTTTGCTGCGGGATGGGAGGGAGAAGGGAAGGGAGGGGAGGCGCAGGCCAGGCGGGAGCGTGTGGGAAGGACGAGGGGGGGAGAAGGGAGGGAGAGGGGAGGGCGTCGATTCGGCAGGAACCCAAAAGCTCCGCAGCGATGCCCGGGCGCATCCTCCCTTCCTCCCGCCGTCCGGCCCCGCGGCAGGACCCATGCGGAGGGATGGACACGGGGCCGGGTTCGCCAGCGCTCCCAGGCCGGTTGAGCTCGATCTGTCCGGCCTGATGGGGGTACGGCTCCTTCCCCAGGCCCGGCTGGCACCTCCCTGCTGCCCGCTGGCACTGGCGGGTGCCTGCACAACAGGGCTGGGGCTCTGTGAGAGCTCCCGATGGGAGCCAGGCAGGAGAGCGGAAACCAACCCGGGAACGTCAAACTCCTGAACTTCCCTGGGCAGGAAACGGTGTAAATAACACCCGCGGGGAGGGGGAGAGGAACCCGGAGCAGGCGAGGAGGCCTTGGGGACAGCGGCTTGGCAGCAGCGTGGCCTCGGCAACCCGGATCCCTCCGGCACCTGCGGTGAGGAGGGAGGAGTGATCGAGGTTTCCTCACTTGCTCCCTTCCGGACAAGCCTGTGTCAGAAACGGAGCCACATGGCCGAGGCCTGTGCAGGGCCTGGGCTGCCCTGCAGCGATGCCTCTGCACTGCCAAGCACACCCGGGGACGGCGCAGGCAGCGGAAGGCCGGGCAGCAATGAGGATGGGGCTGAGCCGCGCTGCAGGCAGCTCTCGCCAGCCCGCGAAGCGCCTCGTGGGCTCCATGACTTTCATCTTCCACAAACCAACACCACAGCTGACCCCTGCGGCCCATGGCTGTAGGGATCCGGGAAGCACCACTCGTCCCTCTCCTCCCTAAAGCACAGGGCTGAGCTCTGAGCTGGCAGCCTTCCTGAAGAAGCCAGCAAGTTGCACCCTTCACTTTCAGGTTAAGTCCCTCCAAGTCCTGGCCAAAACCAGTTTTATAGAGCAAGGCAAGCACCTTGTGACCTTGCGTGAGAGTACCCAGCACAGGAAGACCCTTAGGAGCACACAGATCAAACACATCCTGGGCTTTCTGCTTCTGTAGAAGAGACAAGCAATGTAAATCAGGACTATTCCCAGGATTTAGGATGGGCAAGGGTTCCCAGCCTCAAGCCCTATCCCCTAAGGATGTAGGGAACTGGAAATGCCAAAACCTCGCACAGTTTTGAAGCCGTTACAGATCTTGTAGGAAAACCCTATGAGGAAGGTTGTTAATTGGACAAGGCACTTTGTGGCATATTCATGTGGGATAAATTTAAGCACTGGAGGTTGGACCTGCTAAGCTTTATCTAGTTAGATGTGAAGGCAGTTTCTCTGCAAAGTAATTCAGAGCAGAAACTTAATGCCAACAGCTTGGGTTACCCTGTGAGGAAACCTAAACTCTGAAGCTGTTTTTAATAACCATTATTGCCCACCAACTTTCGGCAAAGTAACCTAAGATCTCCAGGTGAGAAATGTCACGGATTTATTGCTCCATAATGTGCTGTGATTGATTAGTCTTATCCAGATGGCCCTGAAATCAAGCGTCACCTCTAGCAAACTCTATCAATGCCCGTCCTGACTTCTCACAGGGGCTTGGTGGGGAGCCGTATGATCTTGGAGGTAGGTCTGTGCACTTCATACTAACCTTGCAGTGTGGGAATTTGGGAGTTATTTGAAAGCTCCAAATCTGGTTTATTTTAATCGGATTTGGGAAGGCAAGGCTCACTTGAAAACTTTGCACTGAAAGGATATTGCATGTTCTTGTGCAATGCTCTTCCAGGAAAAACAGCAAGGCAGCTTTGCAGAATAAAGACCAAAGGACTCTAGAGATGCTTACAGCAATAGATCAAGAAATGGCCACATGCAGCATGTTAGCTTGAAACTAGGAATAAGAAACAGTTGCTGCTCTGAATATTCTCTTCTAGAAAAGCCCTGACAAACTGAGGAACTTTATTTTTATCCTTATTCTAAGTGAAAACTTGTTACGAACAAGGCAGGACAAGAGGCATTTGTAAGACAGGGTGTTTTGCCTCTCCCTGTAACAGGGTCCCTAGATCTGCTAGGCAGCTCCTTCCTGGTGGGTCCTGAGATGGAGCAGCAGGGGTTAGGGACATACATGGGGCTGAAGATATTAACAGCACACCCAAAATTGCAGACAGCCCCTCAGCACAAAATGCCTGTTCAATATATCTTAGTCAAATGGAGGTGTGCATGGGGTGAAAGATGGGAATAAGAATAAGCAAGAGGGTGTGTGTGCCTGGGAGGCTTATTAGCATGGAGGAGGAGGTACCTGACCACATAAAGAAGGGGAAGGAGATTGTGAATGCCCAGGTTTTGTGGACCAAGGTTCCTGAGAGAGCTGAGATGGTTTGTGCTGGGAGAGGGAGGTGTGAATATGATCAAAATGCTGGGGCTTTACAAAGGACAAGGGAGGAGTTGCTGAGCAGGGGGATATTTTTGTAGCCTCCATTCTGGGCTTAGTAAACTGGGGGTAACTTAATATGTGGTCATGAAAGGAGTCCCTTCCACAGGGCAGGCCGCTTGGTCTTGGTGCTCTCTGCTTTCAGACGCTGCTGCTGTGGCCTCACCAGAGGTCTCATTCAAGGCACACTCCCAACTTGCTGTTCCAGCCTCCAGTATTGTGAAGGGCAAAACCCATCTGAAAGCCACAAGCAAAGGCCTGGTGAGGTACATGGGTCCATGCTTAAGCCCCAGAGACACATTTGTCTTCCTCGGAGACAAACCGTCGAATGCAAGAGTTGGTTCTCATTCTTCTACACACATATATTTGCTGCCAAGGGTTGCCATTTGATAGGAGGTAGAACAAAGCACTCTGTCTGACTTCAGATCAGAGCTGGATGAGAAGAACAAGACTCCCATACCTGTTGGTGATCAGGACTCACAAAAAAGGGTCTGTGATGCTGTCATGAGTCTTGCAAACTGAAGAGCTCTATCCTTGTGCTTTAGCTCTGGTTTTTCCTACCACATTGCAAAGCTGTGGAAATCAGCTGCTCATCATCATGTGTTTGGGGTGGTGGACATCAGAGCTTCCCCTCTGGCTGTTTGCTGGAGTCTCTTCAGGTCTCACTCTTCCCATCTGTTCACATCCCAGTAAGCCCATACAAACACAGCCCCACTGTCACCTCTCACATGACCTCCCCGCACTGACCATTTTGCTTCTGGTTCGTGAAATTTAGAGTGGGTGAAACTGTAAGAAGCAAAGGGGGGTTATTCATTTGCCGATGAGAAAAAACTTTCCTTGTGAAGGAGGATAAATGGCCTTAGCTTTTTTCCCTTAGTTGGTGCGAGCATGTGGGTGAATTGAATTGCTTTTTCTGGGTACTTGGATGGATTCTTCTCCAGGTTTGTTCAGTGGTACCATTCTCGCTGTGCCTGAGCACTCTCTTGGGAGTCTTTTGGACTCCTCTATTCCTGTCTCAGGGGAGCTATGTACATAAGGCAGCAGCAGCAACAACAAAGACACTTGGGAAGGAAAAAAACCAGACTTAAACAGCTGCATTGCTGAACTCCTGCATCCAGTCTTAGTGAGGCACATTGCCTCTGTTTCCTCCTTTGGGAGACAGTCCCTACAAGGGATGCTGAGAAGGTTAATTAGTTAATACACTAATTAACCGAGTGTGCTTTGAACAAAGGAATTGCTTTAGGCACTAGATCTCATGAAGGGCTAAGTCTAATACTGGTTTTAACAAGGTTTGGCTTCCACTTCTTATCAGCTGGGATAGCTTGCCCTCAGCCAGAGAGAAAAGACTTGAACTTATATGCATTATTCATACTGTTGCCACAACATATCTGAAGCACAAATGGCCAGAGTCCATTCAAGCTCTTTCCTGCCTGCTTCTTCCACCGAGGATGAAGATGAAACTGGCTTTCTTCTCACAAACACAGCTCTGGGGCTCCAGGCCAAGGAAACAGAGAAATCCAAGCTAAGGCTCTGACAGCATTGCTAGTCAATGCCCAGCAGTCTGGTTGTGACCCATATCCCACCTTACTCTGGAGGACTGCGCACACCCAAGGCAGCTTCTCCTCAATCTTCCAGAAGATGGATGGAAATAGAGAGTACTCTGCCTGCTGAAGTGAGAAGCGCTTCACTTTCCACATCATTGGGACCCATCCCAAACTGGATTTGAAGCTGCAGCTGCAACAAACCCTGCAAGCCAAACTGTTTTAGACTTTGGCCAGTCCTGAGCTCATCCAAAGACACATGTCAACGGAAGCACCTGAACAGTGAAGCCAAACCCCATAGTGGAGGCTGTAACCTAGTTCTGAAAGGTTCCAATGAAGATGCAACCACTGGAGCCGATGAAGGTTGTTTGCCTTACTCAGGCATGAATACAGCAATCCACCTAGACCCTGCACTTCATCAGGGTGCCAAAAGATACCCTTCAAGAGTGAGACTGTCCCCATGGGCTGGGTGGCAGAGAAATTGTGACAGTTTTGATTGCTCAGGGAACTGAGGTTGAGTTTGGTTTCCAAATGTGAAACTAAATTCTCCTTCCACATGAGCTCTCCAAGCTCTGAGACTGAGGGTTTAGCTGGGTTCCTCCCCAGCTGGAAAAGAAAACTCAAGGCATTGTCACTGCTATTTCTTCTGTGTCACAGTTATACAATGCAAAGGCCTAATCTACAGAGGCTGAAAATCATAACCAGGGAGACAAGAACCTCCAGCCTCTGCATCCCTCTGTGTGGTCTGCTCTGAGGTGTGTGTCGTATTAGACTCCTCAAGGCTGCATTTTCAGAGCTGCATTTTCAGAACTGAACTGCTGCTGAAAGCAGGCCCCTAGAATAAGCAAGATTAGCAAATGTTCCCACCTGCAGCAGTTGTGACGATGACACCAGCAGGCAGACTTCCACCACCCTTTTGGCTGAGCCCCTCTGGAACTGTGGACGTATTTCCTACAGGAAGAGCTCTTCACAGAACTCCTTTTCCAACACAGAAACTATACGGATTCCTGATTGCAGCCAAGCTTGACCACAGACACCATCATCCAGATCCATCTCTCTTCCCTCTTTGTTGAGCAGAAATGCCTTGGAGAAACAGTACCAGCACTGCTAATTAACGGTGTGTTGGCTTTGACCCATCCTCAACTGCCATTTCCTAAAACCAGGATTTTTCTGCTTGTTTATCTTCCCTGGCCTTGTTTGCACACAGCCACCACCCAAAAACCTCTCTCTGTCCAGGGAGGGGGATTTATCACTTCTGTTTCAGCAGCAGCAGAGCGCAGAACAATGTAGGGCCTATGCAAACAAGTACTGCTCTTTTGCTTTTCATTTATTCCTTAGTGGCAAATCAGTGCATTCCAAACCAAATAAAAATCACCAGATTTAGGATCCAAAGAGCAGTCCCAAGCAATATAATAGGGGCTGAAGACAGGTTGCATTTAGAAGTTAAGCAACAAGTAGCCCTTGAAAGCAAATGAAATGTTTAATCTGTGCTGCATACCTCACATTGTTTCTGGCTGGTAATGATGTTTTGCATTCTGCAAATGGCAGAAGCTCAGGTGCCTGGATCACCTAACACCACGCACAGGAGAGAGCTGGGCTGAGCACGTAAACTGCTCTGGGTAGGAACCATCTTTATCTTCCATGTGTGGATAGCACTTAGTACAATGGATCCCTCAAGACATTCCAATGACCAAAGGTGACACAAGTAAGAGCTAATAGAAGCGCAGGCTGACACAGTCTACAGGAGTCCATAGGGCACCAGGACTGGGAATTACAACCCTCTGACTTTGTCACCAGGCTTGACCTTTCAGAAGACCCATGCAAGCTTGAGCCACTGCATAATGAGAAAGCACAATCCATACATCAGCTCCTCCTTCGACTTCATTTCAGCCCAAGCCCCCATGTTGGCCTGGCATTTGCAAGCAAATGCAGGGCTGCCACATGCCTTTGGCATAGTTGGACAAGGCTGCCGAGGAAAAGCAGGTGGAATGAATCCTCAGGACCCTGCACCTAACGACTTTAACCAGTGTCCCTGCAGACCAGGGCTGAAAGCCCAGTCCTATCCATGACCACGTGGGGACTGCATAGCGACTTCACAACCCTGCTAGCCAAACACAATCCACCTTTACCTGCTTGCAGTAAAGCAGAGCCCAGGGGAACAGGCAGTGTCTGTAGAGCTGAGCTTATCGGTGTGTTATAAAGATCACTTTGAACTTGTGTTCAAAGCCCTTTGGAGCAGACGCCCACCCTCCCTCCCTCCAAAGAGGAGGCTTTTCCTGGGCTTGGTCCTGCTGCTTGCAGCAGTCACAGCCGGTCTGTTGGTCTCCTGGGGCTGCTTCTGGCCTGAGCCCCACAGGGAGAGGGAGCAGACGCCGGCTCAGAGCAAGCCTTGCTCTGAGCCTGCCAGGAGAGACCATGGCAGACACGGATAAAGCAGTGCCCGGGAGGCATCTGCCTGCAACGGGGCGTGCGCTGTCGCTGCGCGAGGATGAACAGATGGGTTGATTACACAGGGAGAAATGGACACTAATCGCATCCAGATTCACCAGCTGCAGGATTTCCTCCTGAGCCCTAAAGTACAGGAAGCCCTTACCTGCTTCGTTATCCTGTCTCTGTTCATTAGCCCCTTCCCCCGCCCTGGGAACCACATCTCTTCTAATCCCCTGGGCAGGGGAGGGCCCTGGCTGCAAAGCTGAGATCCAGATGGGAGCTCCCACAGTGCTGAGGCATGGCTGGATCCTGCCCCAAGCCAGGGGCCTATCCAGGCTGTCAGCTCCAGCACAGCCAGGCTCCACCGGCTCAAGTTTCCCTGCTCTGGGAGCTCATTGCTGGACTTTTCTCTTGCCGCTGCCTCTCTGAACAGCCGGGAAGATTTCAGGGCTAACAAGAGGAAGTTGGGCAGCACAGGCTGCGATGGGGCTCGACGCATCGTGTGTCTCCACGTCTCTGCTGAGATGCAGCCGCTTCTGGGGTGGAGAGCAGTGTGTGTGGATCAGCACAGGGCTGATGGAGCTTTAGCAGATTTAAACCAGCAGAGGTGATCCCCCAGCACGTCTCAGGACCACTGACCAAACTAAACTGGGAGGTGATGTTGGTGGAGACCTTGGCTGTGTTCTTAGTCCTGGGAGACTGAAACATGCTGAGCGGTTGGGTTTCATCGCCTCCTGTGCAGTGCCAGCTTGGAGAAAGGAGCAAACCCCTCTTTAGACCCCTTTATCCGTGTCCTTCTGCATCCATCCCAGCTGCAGTGATGTGCAGAGGGATGATCCCCAGCAGCTTCCCCGTGGAGTTCCTCAGCTCCCAGGGTCTTAGCCTAATCTTTCTTCCACTAACAGGAGCCTTGGGAGATTTCGGAACTTCAAGCTATTGATCACAATGGTATCGGCACCCGCCCTGACTTCTGGTGGATGCTTCACATGAGTACTACAGCCTGCTTGACAAATGTTATAACCCAAGCCATTGCTCCAAGATGAGCTTTTTGGGACCCCTTCTCCTTGTGTCTCCTTCATTGCTAACCTCTAGGGCAAGCCCATCAGCCTGCCTCCATCCTGCTGCCTGCTCCCAAGCCATCCCAAGCTGCCCCTCTGACCTCCATTCCCCTTGGCAGAGCCAGTGCCCAGCACTGAGCAAGCAAAGACTGAAGGAGAGGAGAACTGCTCCCTGAATTCCTGATGTTACCTCCAGAATGTTCCTGCCAGCTGAAGCTGATTCAGGTCCCCAGGCCTGGCACTAAAACATCAGCATGGGCCATCCCAGTTCAAACCTGACCCTGAGCATCCCGACTGAAGTCGACCACGTCATGGCTGCCCCACAGAGCCCTCAAGCTGGGAGGAGGAGGAGGAGGAGGAAGCACAACGCTTGTCATGGTCTTGCAGGTGAGGAGAAACCTGCATGGGCCAGGGCTGCCCTGGGATGTGCAGCCATCTCCCTTGGGCTGTTCCTTCGTCCCCAAGCCCAGCAGGACA
Source organism: Psittacula echo (assembly GCF_963264785.1). Classification (NCBI taxonomy): domain Eukaryota; kingdom Metazoa; phylum Chordata; class Aves; order Psittaciformes; family Psittacidae; genus Psittacula; species Psittacula echo. The sequence goes on from NC_137758.1 coordinate 6,227,626, forward strand.
GTGACACTGAGGTGCTGGCAGCAGCCACAGGACAGAAGAGCACTGGTGGCAACGAGCAGGAGCGGTGCTTGCAAAGCCAGCACCCCACAGCCTGGCTGTGGACCTCCCAAAGCCACAGAGTGTTACACACAGGGTGATATTTGGTTGTCATCACCACAATAATAGAACACCTATCTCTTGGACTGCACAGACCTCACTTTATGCAGCATGGTGGTTGTGCCCTTTGCTGAGATACTTCCTCTCTTACATTTTCCATGGCCAGCACTACCCCAGCATGCCAACCCCAGCGTGCATCAGCCCTGTGCATCTCCTGGGCTTTCCAACAGCACAGCTCAGTGCCCATGAGCAGCCCCACAGTAACAAACCAGCCACCTCGCTCCGTCCTCCCAGACCTCACCTTTCCCAGCAGCCAAGTAACATCAAAGATAAACAGTAGCTATGGGCAGCTCCACAGTAACAAACCGGTGCTACAGGAGAAAGTGGAGAGAAATTAGGGATGGAAGAGAGAGAAGAAAAGCAGGAAGGAAACCAAACTGTATTGATTCTTCTGGGGACCAGCTGTGGGGTGATACGGAAGGAGAATCAGATCTGGGTACCTCTGGATACTGTCCCCCATGGTGCATGAAGCCACTGGCATCAGCTCTCCTTTGGATGTGTTTCTACATGGATCCTGTTAAACCTCTGCCCCCAAATCCATTGGAACAATTAGTGGAAAGGCTGAGGACGGAGCCCACAAAGGCCTAATTCAGTCTCCCTGCCTTTTACCCCCTCTTCGCCCACCAGAAGTGGTCAGTGGAGTGATAAAGCTGATTACAGGCATGGTGCAGCATGGGGGAAGCTGGTGCCTGGCCTGTGGACACACAGAGCCCAGTGTTTACTGCACCTGAAATCAGCAGCTTTCACCAGGGCACGTTTTGCTCAGAGGTTGGTTTCTGTTTGTTACCTAAAATAAATGGGAAAAGGAAATAAGAAATCCCAGTCCAAACCCTGCCTTGGCCAGACCTGGCCCTTCTGAGGAAAGGAGTTTTCCCACAGCCACCCTCGACAAACCTGGAGGCCTGATCCTGCTCGCAGGAATGTCAGTGCAAATCCAGAGTGGCTCTGCTGACTGCTGGGGGGGGGTTATAGCAGCCGAATGGGGCTTTCCTTGGGGAAAGGCTCCTGGTTTCCCGCCTGGAGAAGGAGCAGAGCTCGCAGCAGAGCAGCCTGGGAGCACACTCGGGATTCAAAGGCAATGAACAGCGGAAGGATCCAGCTCCCAGTTTGCTGAGCCATGCTCTGGAAGCACGAGCCCTGTTTTGCTGTGAGCTCTGTGGAATGAAGCAGCTGCATCCCTTGGCTGGGTGGCTCTTCCAGGGGTGCCAGATGTTCTGCTTAGGACACGTCACAAGTGTCTTGCTTGAGGTTCAGACTTTCTCTCCTCTGGAGCTGCCCACTGGAGCTTTAGGGGGATTTTTATATCCACCCTCCACCAGCTATTCCCAGGGAAGCTATAGGGATTGGGAGCAAACTGGGAAAGGTCTGGGTTTATCCCAGCCCCTGCTTGTATAAATAATCTGCAAGGAGAAAGCTGGATTGATGAGCAAAACACTTGTGCTGCCTTCTCACTGGCATAAAGGGTCTGGTGTGTAAACGTGCCCCAGTGAAGAGGGCACCCCAATGGATTTGGGTTCAGAGCCCACAAATGACACAGCCCCAGCTCCCACATGGGAGTTTTAGCTTCCAAACCAGCCATGGGTATTGGGAAAACCTTCCTCTGGCTGTGCTGAACGACACACCAGTGAGCAGCAAAGTGCGGAGCCAGATCCCAGCCACCAAACCTGGGTGCACGAGGCCACGCAGCTCACTGGGGGGCTGGAAAGATGCTCAACACCCAGGACAGCATCTCTGGGCCGCAAGGGGCAGGCAAGGTGATCTGGGAGCATCTCTGGAGTGCAGCTGAGATGTGAGGCAAAGCAGGGCAGGGGCACTCAGGTGCCTTATGGCCAGGTCAAAGGCTTTACTGCAGGGCCATGTGTCACTGAAAGAGGGGGTTTGGGGAGAAGGAAGGAGGAGGGGGAAAGCTGAGAGGGGGGGAAGAGAAGGAAGAATTTAGTGAAGGAAGAGGGGCACCTCTCCTGGCTCTGGAGCGCCTGCGAAGTGCCCGGTGGTGGGGCAGAAGGACCCTGCCCTGCAAACAACCTGCTTTTGTTGTGTCCCGAACGGGCCTGAACTCAGTTGCACAGGAGGAGGGCAGGTTCACACACAGTGGGGCCAAACCTGGGCTCGGCTGTGGCCTGGCAGACCCGGAGAGCTCCAGTCTCACCCGGGAGAGGCGCGAACCTGCACGAGGCAGGAGGTGCTGCAGGCCACGAGCAGCCCTGTGGATCCCGATGCCTTCCCAAAGCAGCTTCCTCCCAGGAGCACCCAGCTCAATCCATTTCCAAAGCCTAAAGGCCGCCAGAGCGCTGCTTCACCCGCTGGGACCAGCAGAACCTCCCACTCCATTCCCGGGCATCTCCCCATCCATGCTGCCTGCCCGGGCACGCTGTGCCAGCATGGAAAACAAGCCAGCTTCTAAACAGTTAACGCTGCCAAACCCAGCCCGCTGGAGTTCCCACCTTCCCCAACCGCTCCTGGCTTAATTCACCCCCCCAAAATGAAATGAAATTATCCGCCTCCTCTGCCCTCACCAGCATCCTCCCTCCTTCCCTCCTTCCCATCCTTCCTCTTCCTCCTTCCACCCTTCCCGTGCCGCCACGGTGCGCTGGCACGGCCGGAGCACACGTGTGCCGGGCTGCTCCGTGCTCCCAGCACGTTAGCGGCGGCTGCCATGTTGAATTGCAAATCCGACATGATTCGACACATTTTCTGCCCCCCTCGGCCGGTGGAGAACGAAAGCAGCACCCACACGGCACGCACCCAGCCCCGGCTGGCTCCTGGGGGCATCCCGGGTGGCGGCGCGAGGGCAGGGACGGAAACCACCCTGCGGTCCTGCTCCGAACACTGCCCGTAGGGACCTGCCTATCTGCTGTACATCCCTCTCTATAGGAGACCGACTGTAAAGTCGGCCGGTTTAGCACCACGGGCCTCGATGGGAAGGGGGTTTTTTGGGGGGAGGAGGCAGGTTACAGCAACAACAAAGCCACTGAGCAACTGGAGGAGCGAGAAAACGCTATTTCAAATCAAAGGCAAAAAAAGTAAAATACATAAAAAACCCAACCGCATGGACAAAAAAAACCCTAAAAAGGCAAAATTAAAAGTGAGGTTCGAGTTCGTACCAAAGAGACGCACCGTGGAAGAGAGCGGGTTTGTTGTGGAGTGGTGGCTGGATTTAGCTCCGCTTTCTCCGGACAATCACCGGGGAAGGATCCTTTTCCGAGAAAGGCCAGTTTGAGTGAGACAGCTTTTTTTTTCCCTTCTCTCGCTCTGCTCTCTCCCCTTTTCCTTCTCCTCGCAGCTCAACGCCAAGAAATGGGCGGTGCCTGGATGCCAGGCTCCATCCGAACGAGACACCCAAGGCCAACGGAGGCTGGCACAAAGGCGAGCTGGCAGGAATTCCTGCACTGGGAGCCGCGCGCCCTCGGGATGAGCCCCGACACCTCCCAGAAAACCAACCTCCGACACTGCCTGTTCCGGAAGGTTGCCCCGTTCGGCTCGATAACGCCCTGCCAGGGTCCAACACAGAGGGGAAAGCAAGGATAAGGGAGGGAACACCCCCCAGACCTTCCTTTGCATCGACGCAGGTTAAACAAAAGGCCTGGGGAGGTGAATTATTTTCTCCCACCCCCCCGGCCTCCTTTTCCCGCCCGTCCGTCCCTCTCCTCCCTCCTCGCGCCTCCATCGCCGCTCCCAACATCCAGGCAGAAACGAGCCCTGGGCTCCCTCCTTCCTGGTTTTAGCACGACAGGAGGCGGCGGGTGCTTGAATAGGAGCACGCACACCCAGCGCGAGAGGGATCCGATGGCGGGGAGGAAATCCAAAAGGGACAAAAAAGCCCCGCACGCAAACAACAACCCACCCGCCATGGAGGGCGGTTGGAGCAGCCACCACCCAGGGTGGGTGTTGGGGGTGCTTTGGGTGCCAGGGGGGTGGCTTTGGCCTTATTCCTTCTCTGCCCTGGCACCTGGGTCGTGGCCATTGTACGAGGGGAGCCGCAGCGGGCTGGGGCAGGCACGAGGAGGGGGGCAGCTGCGGTTGGCAGCGCTGCTGGGGAGATGCCAGAAGCCCCAAACAAAACACGTCTTCATCTTGCCTGCACCAGCCTGGGCGCGGGCGAGCGCGGGAGGAGAGGGAGGGAGAGGGAAGCGCGCGCCGGGAGCGAGCCACCGCGCTCCGGCATGGGCCTGCGGCCACGTCCCTCTGCTTCCCGCTCCCTCGGCCCCCTTCTCCCTGCCCACCCGGCTGCTGCTGCCAAGTCCGAGTTGGCACCGCTCCCCCGGCTGCACCGAACAAAGCCGTCACCCAGCCCCGAGCCAGCGCTGACAGTAAGCAAAGTGACAGGCGCATCTTCCGCATGTTAATCCAACCAGCGAGGAGGCGATCGAGCAGCAGAGGCCCCCCCTTTTTATACCATGCACCCCCCCCCCCTCCGCTGCCACCGCCGCCCCATGCATCCATCCCACCCTTGGCACCCGCCGGCCTCGTGCGGCCATGGCGAAGGCCCCCACCGGCGGCAGCACCGAAGCCTCCGCGTCGGCGAGGTTTAAACGGAGCCAAAGCCGCGCTCAGCGGGCAAACGAGGCCACTCGGCATCTGCTGTACCTGTTCCCGCTGCCTTCATCTCGCCTTGGACGCGTGACAAGAGCGCACTCGCCTCTGGTGGGCTCTCCGAGCCGCGGGTCTGTAACCCTTTGCAGGAAGTTGGCACCGATCCCAGGTAGGACTTTACTCCCCGGCTCCCGCTTTCCCCCCCCACCTCCGCCTCCTGCTCCCTCCCCTCCGCTCCCCCACCCATCCTGTCCCTTGGGCCCCCAAAAACACCACCCAGGCCCCTGCTCCCCCTTCATCGGCCAAGGGGCAACACGGAGGGCGGCTGCTGACGGCTGCTGGGCGCCCACCGAGCCCCTTCGCCCGCCGCCGTGCCACACGTACCCTTTCAGGATGACCTGGGCAAGACACACAACAACAACTTCCTGCTCCGGCTCCCTAAAACGCCTGTTTCCACGCAGGGGTTAGGCGGCGCGGCGAGACGGGGGGAGCTGGGAGGAGGTTTGGGGGTTTGTCGTCATTGAACCATGCTTGCCTTTTTTTTTCATATGCCTTTTTTTCCCCTTTTTTTTAACATAGATATTATTTTTTTCTGCCCAGCAGCCCCAACCCAACACGAAGGAGAAAAGGGGGGGAAAAAGCGAAATCAAATGGGAAGAGAATGGCTCCAAGTCGCCAGGACAATGCATGGGGAACGGGGAGATTAGCGTAGCTCTGGAAATGCATCGCGCCCGCCCCGTTTCTGCCCCGTTCACCCCCGCGCCTCGTCTCTTTTAATTCTCCCAGCTCCTGAATTATTCCAGTCCACGAGCAGGAGGGGAAACGCGCAGTCCGGAGTCCCTCGGAGCTGCCAAGAGCATTGCAACAGGAAAGAAAGGAAAGCGCGAGAGGGTGAGAGCCCGGCAGAGCCCTCACAATCAAGCAGCGAGAAGAGCAAGGAGAAATTAACATCCAATTAGTGCCGTGTTTAACGAGGGAGACAGAGGCGGCTGTTGTTTTATTGCCCTGTTCTTTTCAGGCGCAGCTGACAGGCAGCGTTAAGGCACCCCAGCTCCAAGTGACGTCATCAGATTTGGTTTCTTTAATCATTTCTCTTCCCCCCCCCTTTTTTACCTTCCCCCCCCCTTTTCCTCCTCCAAGTTTCACAGCGACAGTCCCAGCAACTCGGCCAAGGAAATTTGGTACTTTCTCGGTTCCCCCCCCCTTCCACCTCTGGCCTCTTTCCTCCCCCCTTCCCCATCCACCGACACCAACCCCGGAAAAACAACCGCGCCAAACCCACCCCAAAGGCTTTGTTCTTCCAAAAAAACACCACCAAAAAAACAAGGAAAAGAGAAGGAAAATCAGCATCAGCATCATCAGAGCCGCTGGGATCCGAGCCGGAGGGAGCCCGGAGGAGGTCTCTCCGCGTGCGCGTCCGGGTGCGTGCGTGCGGCTGTCCCCTCTCCCGTCCCTCTCCCCTTGTAAAACTTGGCGGCCTGTGACGCTGCTCCGGCCTCCGCTGGCAGCCTGACAAGAGCCGCCCGGCGCAGGCGGCTCTTAAGGGAGAAAACTCCATTCCTAAAGATCAGAGAATAAACACGTTTGCAGCAGGGGAAACCTCGGGCACCGGCGGCCGCAGCCGCGGTGCGGATCTCACTGTGTCAGCAGGGAGCATGGGGAGAGGAGATGGAGCAAAACTGGATCAGAACCAGGGAGGCTTTTCCCCCCTTTCACAAATCCCTGGGCCTCCAACTTCTCCCCCGGGATGGGGGCCCAGTGCTGTGCAAGTGCCAAGGGAGGCATGCAGGGACCGTGGTGGCTGCAGGGAAAAGGCATCTCGGCTGACCCTGGCCGGCCTCTGCTGCCTCCTCTTTCCCCAAGCCTGGGATTGCCTCAGGGAGGGATAAAACGCTGCTTGCTTCCCCCCCCAACAGCACTGCAAGGGCAGGAAGTGATGGGACAGCTCAGCCTGGGGAGGACTGGAGGGAGTTACCCCCCATAAAAGGCCCACAACAGCCAAGGGTGAGCATGGACAGCAGTGTCCCCATGCTCTTTCCCTCCTCGTCCAAGCTGCCGGTGACGCCAGCGTGGCAGGGCAGGGCACCGTGCTGAGCTCTCCCGCCAGGCCCTTTGTGCCCTTGCTTTCAGCCGGGATTTCCCCTGGGGAGAAAATCCAGGGGGAGGAATCCAGCAGGACCCTGCTCCTCCGCAACCTCCCGCTCCCGGTGAACAGGACCATCCTGCTCCCACAGGGGATGGGGACAGGGCCACCTTCCTGCTGGCGCCTGGGTCTGGTACAAGCACCCACCCTGAGCAATTCCCAGTCCCACCTTCCCGGCAGCAGGATCTCCTCCCCGAGGGTTAGTATTCTATAGATATTTGTAAGGAATTCTCTGCTAAGAGCTCAGTGCTGTGGGAGAGCAGCACAAGCAAACAGCCTGCTCGGGGGCAGCCGCAGGGGCACTTCCTCATGCGCAGCCGCAAGCCGGGGCCCCTCCATTGCCGCTGGGGCTGGTGAGGGCTTGGCAAGGGGAGCTGGCAGCTCCTGGCCTTTGTGCTGACCAGACACCAGGGTGATGGGCACCGTGCAGTCACTACGAGAGCTTTGCTGGGCTGCTTTTCCACCTGGCTCTGCAGCAGGAAGGGCAGCGCGGCCGGGTGGGGGTTTGGGTTTAACTGAAGGCTCTTTAGCAGGACGATGCAATCGCTCCGAACTCAGCTGCGCTTTTCCTGGGCACAAAGGCTTCGCCAGCACCTAAATCCCATCAGATCCAAGTGTCCAGGCCTGGCACAGGGACAGGGAAGCCTTGACCTGAGTTTCCCTCTCCCGGCTGCCTCCCTTCTCCGCCAGCGGCTGGGAGCAGATGAGGCCAAAGCCCCGGCAATCTCTGTTTTGCACTGCAGGCTGACAAAACCCCAGGGGCCCCGGCCGGCAGCGACCTCCACCCAGCCCGCCTCTGTGCAGCAGAAAGTCAGTATCTGAACCCAGCTCTGCTTCCTGGGCTCATCAGGGAGCACTGGGGCTATCGCTGGGAGAAATCCCTGGCTCCATCCCAGGCGCCGGCCCCAAACCTCCTCCCACAGCCCTTGGTTTGCTCTCCTGGCCACAAGTTTCAGCCTAGATCTCATCTCCCACGGGAGCAGAGCCCCATCAGCTACATGAGAACCAGCACCCAGGGCCAGGCAGCAATTTAACGGAGGAGGGTGCCCAGCCAGGGTTTGGGTTGTCCCAGACTTGCCCGGCTCCTGGTGTGGACACTGTCCCCATGGTGGAACACTTCAAAGGAAGCATGGGATGAGAACGAGGGATAGAAATGGGAGGAGGTAAGGGAATATTTAATCTTCCTCTAAATGGCAGCCCTTACTTCAAGGTAAGACAGTGCCCTGAAAGCTTTGAAACGTGGCCTTCATTTAAAGTGACCAAAACCTCTATTCAAGTGATGTGTTTCCAGCAAAGTTTGTGGATCCCAGTGCACTGGGCAGAAATTGCTGGCAGGGTGCTTGCTCTGGTGCAGATTTAGTTAAATCCCTGAAGTGAATTCCTCAAAGGAAAAGAAATTGCCCTTTTCATCACAGTGGCAGCAGCCAGGCTGTGCATGGCGTGTAGGAGGTTTTACAGGCGTGTGACCAGCAGAAGGTGGCCTTAACTTTGAGGATAAAGGCTCATGTATGTTCCAGAGGAGGTGTTGGGTGATCTGGGAGATGCAATGCCCAGTGTTGGGGTGGACAAGACAAAAGGTCCCGGGGTGAGGATGCAGGGAGGTGTGCAGGGGAGGACAGAGCAGCTGAGCCCATCCAAGGGGGTCTCCATCAGCCCTCGCATAAGAGCTCACAGCTTCCCTGTGGGGGTGCTGAGGCGCTGACCCAGGGTGCCCAGAGAAGCTGTGGCTGCCCCATCCCTGGCAGTGTTCAAGGCCAGGTTGGACACAGGGGCTTGGAGCAAGCTGCTCCAGTGGAAGGGGTCCCTGCCTGTGGCAGAGGATGGAGCTGGAGGAGCTTTAAGGTCCCTTCCAACACAAACCAGGCTGGGGTTCTATGATTCTAAACTCCAAATACCTACTTTCATGTGTGCGTGCACCCAGTGCCATTTGCTCAGCCTAAACCCACCAACTTCCATGGAGCTGTGGAAGCTCAGAGGGAACCTGAGTTTGCAACAGTCTGGATCAGCCCCTGCTAGGGGAAGAAACTGAAGGAAGTGCCCGTCTCAAACTGAAACCTTCCCTGAGGGAGGGCGCCTGCCGTGCAGAAAAAAATACCACTTTTAATAAAAAGAAACACCCAAGTTAGTTGTTTTATAGCTGTATTTTGGAGCATAGTTAAATCCTCTTTGAAATCATCTCTGGTGTTAGGGAACAGGACCATGCATTATTTAACTTCTGTTACTGTAACACAAATCGTTTGGGAGGAAGGGAAGAAAGTCAGGACCCACTTCACAACACCGAACGGAGCTGGGTTGGGGCTGCTGGTCCCAGCACGTACCAGCACTGTCCCGAAAGCCCTGGCTGGGAGGTGTGGATCGAACCCTCTGATGCAGGAAAAGCCCTGTGCCATGGCAGGTTGGGGTCCCAGAGGACCAGGAGATGTGACCCCACACAAGAACCTGCTCAAGGACCCCAAAGCCTCCTGACAGGGAATGCAGCAACACCTCTGTGCAAAAGACTGCTTTGTGGGGGAACCAAACGGGGGAATTGGCCTGGCTGCTGTGGCAGCACAGACCGGTGCAAATAAACCTCCTGTCTGGAGAGCTGAGGGTAAATCCCTCCCTGCTGTCACCAGTGAGCTGCTATGCAAGAGCCAAACGTGCACAAGGAGCTCTGGATCCCAGTGCCTTGCAAGCCTCTGGACAGCTCAAGGTTTGTTCCTCCATTCCAGCCCTGGACCAAGCGCTGCTCCTCTGATGCTGGGGCTCAGGAGGAGCCCCGTGGGGCTCCTGGTGCTGCTGACAGGGAGATGCTCCAGTGGTGCCACTGTGCCAGTGCAATCAGGCCCCACGTCCCCTGGGAAACAGACACCCAGGATACACCCAGCAGCTCTGTGGGATGTATCCTACCTACTTCAGCCCATCCCGCTACAAAAAGCTTTCCCAAAGCAGTTGCCATCACAGCACCCAGCCCTTCCTGAGCGCTCTCTCCATGTCCAAGACCCAACACCACTCCTGAGCTGAGCTGTGCCTCTCCCTTTGGGACTGTGCTGTTTTTCATAGTGGGATGTGTTTCCCTTTTCTGTTTTGGGTATTCCAGTTTCCCTCTCACACCTTGGGAGGTGCTGAGCTTCCAACTGCTCAGGTACCCTCAAAACCTCAAATACAGGTCGCAGGGTTGATCTCGCTCGGGATGAGCCATGCCAACGTTTGCCCTCTCCAGAGGAGAAAGGCAGGAAGCTGGTCAGCTGCTGTAGCCTTCCCAGCAAGGAGACCCTGGATCTCCTGCTGCTCCCCAGCTCAGGCAGAATGAAGCAGTCTTTTGTCCCTCATTTAGTATCTGGGCATTTTCTGGTTTCCCAGACTTCCAGAGCCATAAACTGGACCAAAGAGGCAAGTCAACGCTCTTCTGCTCTCTGCTGCATATCCTGGTTGAAACAGCCATGAGGATGGAGCTTTGGTCCAGCTGGAGCCTGAAGCAAGATGTCCAGAAGCCAACTTGGTGCTGGTCTTACTGGAGAGGAGGTGTCTTATTCTGGCACCACGGAATTTGGATCAAAAACTAAAACTCTACAAATATCAAATCAAGCTCAGGGTTTCTTGAGGACTTCATTCAAGTTCATCACCTCTCCCTGCCCAGGAGTCAGTCAATGGGGAAGCGGGCGGCTGGGATGGGAGCTCTGCGGAAGAGCAGGCTGGAGCCACGGAACAGCTGCCCCTGGGGAGGAGGAGGAAGAGAAGAAGAAGAGAAAGTGCAGGGTCAGGGCAGCCACACTGGGACCCAGCCAGAGAACTGCAGCTGGTTTAGCAGGGGCTGACACATGCCCACTGCAAGGCCTGAGCACCCCGCGGTGCTACAGAGAAAGTGGGGTTTCAGCTCCACGCGTGCTGGAGTTGGGCCTTTCCCCCATTGATAAGGAATAGAGAAGGGCAGAGCCACCTTCCTTTGCTGCATGCAATGCATTGGCTAAAAGTCTGCAGGCTGCCAGCTCAGGGCACTTAACAGGCAGAGCAGTGCTGCCATGCTGGGTACCAGTGCCACAGCTGGAGGGTGAAAACAGGTTACAGCACATGAAGGACGTGGCTCAGGAACCTCAGGAAGGAGCACTGGGAGCCCCAAGCCTTGCGTGTGCCCCTCACCTGGGCACTGAGATGCCTCCAGCAGTGGATCCAGGATGTGAATGCAGGAGCGTAGGGAGGGAGGCCAGCGCACAACCTGCACGGCAACAAGGAATAGCTGAGGCGGTCTGTGGAGGTGTCACATTATCCCACAGGTAACACAAGAGCAGCCGCCAGTGTAAGTGAGGACACAGAACAGTGTCTGCACTGGGCTGAAGGCCAAATGACCAGCTCATTATTTACAATGCAACAGATCATGTGATTTAATTACCCCTGGAGTGCTACCTGGATGCATTAATCCAGGACTATGCACTGTATCTACACCTTCAACAGCCAGCAGATACTTGGAAACCACCACACCAGCACCTTGGATCCAGTCCCCTTCCCACAAGCATGAATGCAGAAGATGTCTTGCAGCAAGGGATTGAGAAAGCCAGCTTGGTCCTGCCCCTGTCTGCACCCACTGCTGTGTGCAGCTTTGCTTTCCCTTGTGCTGCTCCCCAACACAATCCCTTTGATCCCTCCTGACTCCAGTCTACTTCAGACCGGGCCACACCACCACGACTCCCCCTGTTTCTCTTCACTTGAGCTTTTGTGCTGCTCTTGTCTGTGTCCTCTGATCTAAAATTATAAGCAACCTGGGACAGGAAAGGAGATGGCTCTGCGAGGTGCCATCGAGTTTATGGCTCTGTATGAAAGCTTTATGATCGTTAGCAGTGGATTCAGCCAACAAGGGGCTAGAAGAAAGGAAGAGAAAGCCTTAGATCTCAGTGTGATGGACATACCCACAGTTATTCACTGCCATGAGATCTCCCACGAGAAGGAATGGGTATGTCAGCATGCTCACAGCGATCTGAAAGCACAGAAAACCAGGAGCCTCACTAACGTTCACTGTGTCAGAAAACCTATTTCCAGCTTCGGCATGTCAGCAAAGTTATCTTCATTTGGATATAAAGGACAGACCAGCCTTCGCCCCAGATCATGAGCTCTCACCCCACAGATGGCAGGAAGAGGAGAAATGACACAGCCATTTCCTACGTACCCCTATCACGAACTTGGTGTAGCTCCGGATCACCGATGCCTGGCTGAACTGCAAAGAGAAACCAAAGGGATTGTGGAGGAGCTGGGTGACACCAGGCTGTCACTGCCACTAGGTGACATCCCTCTGGGCCTCAAACACAGGGCATGCAGCAGGGGAACAAGGTGGAAAGCCACAGTAATCACACTACACCCCAGCTGGGAATCAGGGAAGACATTTGCTATCAAAGCTGATTCCCCCCCAAAGTGCAGCTGAAACAGCCCTGAGCAGACGCAGCATCTCAGCACTTTCACAGGGCTGTATTCAAAGCCCAGCATCTGTATTCAATGACCCCCCACTTCCTGTTAACTCCTTCCAAGTGCAGGTGCTTGGGACAGGCCCCCCAACCCCTCCACTGGGCACTTGCACTCACGTTATCATCCACAGCGTAGGTGTTGATGAAGTGAGCCAGGAGGTTGCAGCACCAGAGGAAGATGACGTCCCCCAGGATGTGGGGAACTAAACCCCTGCAAGGTGAAAAGAGGGGGGTCAGGTGCAGAAGGGTCCCAAGTGCTGCCTTCTGAGGTGCTCAGCCCTCCCTCCACCAGCACAGAGGAACCCCACTCCCCCAGAATGCATCTTTACTTTGGGAGGAAGTGAAAGGGAGAAGGGAAGAGCCCTCCCAGCCTTCAAACGTGGTTCTACACGTGCTGCAGCTGCTCCAGCCAGGGGATGCTCTGGAGTACGAAGGTTGGGATCTGTCATTCAGACACAACTCAGCCAAGTCACCTTTTTCTACCCCAAATCTCTCCTTGGCCAGCTCCTGCTCTGAAACCCAAGTGAGACACAGATGAAGTGGATCTATCAAGCTCGTTTTACAGATGCTCTTCTGGATGCAGAATGAGAAGTTCATCTCTGGCCTCTTCCTCCTTTTAGAAATTAAAATGAGGGGGGTTGTTCCTGCAAAACCCACTACCGCAATGTGGGATTCACAGGGGGCAGCACTCCAGTCCCTCTGATTTCCCCCCCGTTCCCTGCTGCCCTCTGGAAGCATGGCTAAAACATTAACAGAGCAGTTCAAAGGGTTTCTCCAGGTCAGCCCTTCTCCAGCATCTGCTGCACCACTGCAGGCATCGAGCACAGAGCCTCCTGCTTTGGCTGCGCGGTTGTTGCATTGCAAAAGGATCCTGGTGTGCATTAAAGCTGTGTTTCACCAGCAGATGTGTGCAGTTCTGAAAATGAGCCTGTTGAGTCACCTGAGTGTTTGCTGGGCTGCAAAGAGCACACAAATCCAAGTCATTCCTTTCTTCCCAAACCTGATGCTGCCCATTTGGAGCAGGAGACCAGTTTTGTTTCCTGCTGCAGCAGCAGCAGCACAGTCAGAACCACACGCTCTGCTCCAGGCTGCTGCTTGCTTAGGATTGAGATTTATGCTTTTTGGAGATGCTGCCCAGGTCTCGGGGGCTGGACGCAGCAGAAGTCTTTAATAGAAGAGATGTGATAGATGAGAGCAGCAGCCAGGACAAGGAAATCAAAGCTCTCTGGTCCCAAGGAGAAGGTCTGCTTTGTGTTTAGCTTTCAGCCTTTGAGGAAAAAAAATCCTTTCTCTCACTCAGCCTGAAGACTGAAGCACACTCCTGAGCTGCTGCAGATACAACAGGGGCTTAATAAAGTCCAGAAACAGAGGCTGGGCCGTGGCAGCCACATAAGGAAAACCCTACCCATCTGTTGATAGAGAATCACATCATTTGTTCCATGTGCAGTAAGGATCCATCCCTCTTTCTCCTCCATCATCAAAGTAACAATGGATGCTGGGCCCAAGCTTATGGGGTGACTGGAGACCAGGGCTCTGAGAGCTGCAGAAAGGGGCTTAAAAACCCAAATTCATTTGTGCTACATCTCAAGCCTGGTGAGATGCCCAAGGAAATCCGGACTAGGAATATTTGTAAAAGAGAAGTCATTAAAAGCCAGAACAGGAGCAGGCAGATGAGGAAGGCTGTGATGTACAGTGCTGTGACCCAGCAGAAGAAACCCCAGTGCCAGGGACTGGGAGCAGCCATCTTCAAGCTGGCCATGCACAGCAGTTTTGGAGCCCAGGGAACATCCTTCTGGCCTGCTGGCAGGCAGGAGACTGCTGCAGATATGAGGGGAAGGAGATATGTCCATCCCCTGAAAGTGCTTCTCTCCAGCCATGCACACATCCAGAGCGTGCCACCGTTGGTGCTGCACAGAGGTTGTAAGGCCACCAGAAACAAGCGATTTTAATGGTTTTAATGGAGCAATGATTTTTAAGGGAGAGGATGTGTTTGGATTGCTGGGAGCAGGGAAGCAGCAGTTTGGTCCTAGAGATGCAGCTTGTGCCCCCCTCCCCAGCAGTGTGATTTCCTAGCGGGGCTATAGAGCACGTATAACTTCAGAGCCCTCCTGAGACATTTTGGGTTGTGTTAAAGCTTTTCCTGTGAACTATTAAGTTTAATTAGGCTGCCAACAGTGTTTATTTTATGGGGATAGAAGGAAATGCGGCAGCTCCTGTCACGTTTATTCCTCGGGAGGTGAAGGGGAAGGAGGATTGCAGCCTGCTCTGGCCGTGCCCCACACACAGGGGCCATCCCAGAGGAACCTGTATTTAATGGAGATCTGGGGCTGCACAGCCCAGCAGAGAAGCTGTGGGCTGCAAAAGGAAGATGTAGGGACACTGAAATTGATGGGAGCTCTGCAGACCTCAGGCCCTTTTCCCTTCAGGAGAAGCGGATCATAGGTGATACCCCCTCCGACTGCTTGCCTCTCCCTGATGCGTTCAGGTTTTATCTGGAGGCCCAGATTTTGTGATTGCAGAGCCAACGGCATCAGGCCTGAAATCCCCTCCAGAAATGTCAGAGCTGCCTTTACTATTGTTGACACACTAAAGTGAGTTATCTCCCCACTGGGAGCAGAGGCAGCACGTGGTTCTGCTTTTATGTAAATTGGGGGAAAAAAAGGCAAAAAGCATTAAATAAGGGCTCAAGCAAAAAGGTGTCCAATAGAATTCCACTTCAGTGATGCCACCAATTCACCACCACGCCTCATAAGCAGCTGGAAGCACCTTTCAGCTCCTTTTGGGCCAGTCAGCAATGCCACTGAGCATTGAGCACTGGGCAGCATCGTGTTCCTGCCATACAGGCAAACAGGGTCACTGCAAGCACCCACGGTGCTCCTCAAGGAATGTGCTTCTTACCCAGCCCCTGGCTTTTATTTCAACAAGGGGTCTCATTGTTGCACTTGATCTTGGTGCCTGTTGCACAAACAAGTGCTTTAAATGGCCCTTCACTGAAACACAAGGAAGCATCAAGGGAAAAAGAGAAAGGTATGAAAAAACTACTGGGTTTGTCTGGGCTCTGAAGGTTTGAGTGAAGATAAGATCTGAGCCAAACTTAATGGCCAAGCTGGAATGCTGTCAAAGCCACAGATTTAATCTGTGCTCATGGGAATGATGTGAGAGTCCCAGGGTCAGGCAAGGTTCTGGAGCTCAGCACCACTCTAACTGAGGTTGGCAGAGCAACCAGGAGAGCCACCAGTTCCCTTGGACTACAGGAGAAGGTACTGAAACAACTCACGTACACAAAGAATCCCAGGATCCCTTCTTCCTTAAGTATCCTGCCAATGGCACTGAACACACCACTGCCAAGGAAGGAAAAGAGCTGTAAGCATCAGGGGTTGCTCCATCTCTGCCCTGTGCAGCTTCACACGCGTTCTGCAGCCACCAGGCACAGCAGTGTCACCCCAGCCATTGCGCCTGCACTGCAGTGTGGCTCTGCAGCTCTGTTCTTGCTGCTTCTCCTCAACTCATGAAAGAGGGTCAGGTCTGCCCAGGAGAACACTCAACTTGCTGACAACCATTCAAATGCTGAAGCTAGAAGAACTCTGCTTGGCTTTGCGTGAGTGGATACACGTGCTGCAACCACAGCACATCACGAGCTCTGATTCAGCTAATTCTCAGCCCAAGAACCCTGTGCTGTCCCTGGGAGCTCGTGCTGGCTGTCATGGGTTAGCATGCTTTCATGTGGCTGCACGGGTAGTGCAGAGGGACAGGCTTGGAAAAATCTTGCAGGGCTGCAGCAATGTTTTGTGTTTCCTGCTCTGCCTCCCTGCTGGCTTCTCTTTCTATTAACACCTGAAGTAAAACGGCAGGAGACGCACTGTGTGATGACAGGTGTGTTACAGCCACCGAAACCCCCATGGGCACAAGGCAGAACCAAGGCACCCTGGGTACAGAGCCCAGCCTTCCCCTGTACCTTCACCCTGCAGTCACCCACCCTCTAAGCACAGCTCAGATTCACTTTCTGGCCACTCAAACCTCCTGGGTTGCCAAATCCCCCACTGCCCCTGGCACTGCTGACTCCCAGACTCATGCTTCTGTGTGCCCAAACCCTTCAGAGCTGCAGCCACTCACCTGTACTTGACTTCCCGGCCTATGAACTGGACCATGCAGCGCATAGAGATCACTAGGAGGAGAGAAACACAGGGCTGGCAAAGAAACAAATCCTGTTTGGGTTGCAATGGATGTGAAGGAAAACACAGCCTGACCCTTCTGCCCGTCCTTCCCTCAAGTTGTGTCACCTCCAGCTCCTCTCAGTGGTCCTCATTAGAAACTGGTGACCTCCTTGATACTGTAAGTGATGGGAGGGATTTCTGGCCCTAACCCAAATGGGATCTATAGGACGAGCTCTTGGATGAATGAATGGAGCACCTTACTGCTTTGCTGGGTTGGTTCTTGAAGGCCCTTGAAGTGTCAGCCTCCCTAAGAGGCTCAGACCTGCATCTGCTCTGATTTCATATAAAGTCATTTATGATAGGGAAGCACATGAAGTAATCAGGGTTTTGGGGTGACCCCCAGTCCAGAGAGAGCTGCCAGGCAGCAGGACAGGACTCACCGTGCAGCGGATGTGAGACAACGCGGGACATGCACTGCATCATCATCTCATGGGAGGTCTGGGAAGAAACAAACCCACACCAGTGTGAAAAGCTGCTCTGCTCCACCTGCACAGCTCAGGCCTTTCCCTCAGCACAGGGAAACCTATTTCAAGTCCCCTTTTGAAACCTGTTGCTCATGGCAGACCTCTATTCCTACGAAATATTCCACAGGTGGACACAGAGTGGCTACTAAATCCCACAGCCTTCTCACCCAGAGGCTCTCTCCAAGTAATTCCACCCACAGCCCACAGTTTAAGCTTCCTCTGCTCTCCGGGCACATCACTGCGATCTCCTTGATCACCCATGAAGATGCAACATCCCCTTCTCACCTCTTTCACCACTTTCCTAAGGGAGGTCTTTACATCATCCTTGTTAGAAACGTGCTCCATGTCTTCCAGCGGAAAGGCCTGAGTGGAGAGAGAAGAAACATGGTCAAAACTGAAGGAGACACTGACCCAAAACCCTCAATGTCTGAGGACAGGAGGGAACCAAGAGCAATTGTGCTCTTGACAGGAAGAGAAAAACAGGCAAGAGGGAAACAGGAGAAGGAAGTAAGGGAAATAAAACAAGGGAAAAGAGGGGTTGTTTGAATTAAAAGAAAAACAGGTTTAAAAAGAAGTTTGGGGGATATGGGCACTGTTCTCCTCCTGTCCTGGAGGAGTACTCTGAACCCTTAGGAAAGATTTGGGCTCTTTAGTCCTCCACGTGCAGTCGTGGTTGGGGGCAGGCACATGCAGGCTCTCTGCAGTAGCACCAGCCACCCCTGCAAGCTGATTAATGGAGACAGAAGCTGACCTTTACCTTCTTCACACTCCCCCTGGTGATGGTTGACAAAGTGCTTGAGATGAGGCGAGGAGTAAGACCACGGAAGAGGCCTCTCTTCCCATCCACTTCCACAATGTGTCTGGCTGGGTAAGAAAACACCAGGCTGCTGTCAGCTGGGAGCCAGAGCACTCCAAAGACCTCCAGCCAAAACCACACTGTAGTGATTTAGTGTAACAGCCCTGAACTTCATATAGGATGCACAGAATCCTTAAGTATTCCCTGTCATCTATCTAACCTGGAAGGACAGCTCCAGTATTTTGGGCTACTCCTCATCTTTTGACTCTTTTGCTCATCTGGAAGGGCTACAAGGCAGGTTGACTGGAGCGGGACAGGGAGAGATCATCTCGTGCTGTGTGGTGTCACCTCCTCCCTCCTCCATCCTGGGGATTAACATGGATTTCACAAACCCACCTTCAGTTCCTGCCCCACCACCTTCTCCCAGGCAAACTTCCTTAGGTCTCCAGCCAAAACAATGGATCCCAATTTCCCTTTGACATAACAAGGCGGAACACAACTCGCTACATGCCTGTGAGTACTGCTCTTGCCCCCCATCCTTTGCTGTCCCAAGCTAAGATCTGTACATCTCCATCACCCACCCGTTTGGAAAATGCATATTCCAAATGGCAGCATCAGAGGGTTTCCAGCTCTGGGTGGCTCAGGATGGGTTTGGGATCAGCCCAACCTGGCTTTCAGGACCGTGTGCTCCCCTTCCCCACAGCAAACCCACTGGGAAAGCAACCCCCAAGGTCACAGAGCATCCACCCGCCTCTCCCCTGCTGCTCCAGCAGCAACGAGAGAAAAAAGTCACTTTTTTTCCTTCTAAACATATTACCTTCCCCTTTTCTTGGGATTTCTGTCCGTTTAGGGCTCCATCTACAACACAAACGAGGAGGGCAGGGGGGCGAGTTATTGCAGGGCTGTTTGGTAGCAAAGGCAGGCGCTTTGCTGTCTCTAACACACATCAAACCCTCCACCAACAAACCTGCCCCACCTAAACCCCCACCAACCCCTCTGCTATGGTGTAAGCTCAGAGCAACATGCCACGGGAAGGAGATGAAGCACCAACACCGGGGCCACCACCTCCCTGTCCCCACCAACAGGTAGGTACGTCTTTGCCTTACAACCAGCTGTTGGGTTTTATGTCTCTCTGCAGCCTCAGGATGATCCCAGTGGGGATGCGGGAGGGCTGCTGGGGGTCAGCAGCTCCCAGCCCTGGTTTTAGGCAGGACCTTGATTGAGCTGGCAGCAAGGGATGTTCGCTCACCATAGGTGAAGAAGCCAGGCAGGTAAAGGACTTTTCTTCCCAGCACGTTTCTTCCAATGGTTGGAGGTAGTGGCTCGTGCCCGACCTGCAAGAGAAACCCTATGAGCAGGCTCCTGTCTGGCATTCCCAAAGCTCCTGAAGCCATGCAGCCTCTATCCTGGTATCCGTGAGCTGCCAAAGGGCCCTGTTCTCCCTGTTACCCTCAGATAAATGGGGATCCCATGGTACTGGCAGTCCCTTTCCCACTGCAGGGCACACGGGGTCCTCAAACCTCCCATTCTGGGGGGGTCCCTATTACAGAACGTCTCAGGACACCGTTTACAGAGGCATTTCCCACCCCTCCTTACACAGGAGCCCCCAGTGCAGAAGGGATCCCCATTCCCCGCCCCCCCTTTTTTATAGGCGTCCCCACTGGACACGGTGTCCCAATCCCATCATATGGGGGGTCCCAACCCCCTGCTGTAAGGGTGTCCCCTCCACACAGGGCTCCCTATTCCCTGTTACAGACGGGGCTGCCGTTGTCGCAGGTCTCTCTATCACCCAGGCTCCCCCGTTTCACAGCTGCCCTCATCCCCTGGTTACACAGAGGCCCCCGTCCCACACGGGAACCCCATCCGCGGACCCCCCATGTACAGGTGCCCCATTTCACAGGGGTCACCTGTTACGAAGGGGGGGCCGTTCACACAGCGCTCTCTACAGGGGCACCACAGAGGAGCCCACACCCCCCACGCTGGGGTCCCGGTCCCCCCCCGGTGCCCCCGTCCCCCGCGGCAGCCCCGGACCTGCACGAGCAGCTTCACGTAGAGCAGCGGGTGGCTGGCGGCGGCGAGCCCCGCGCCCAGCGCCACCAGCAGCGCCTCGCTGCCCTCGGGGGGCCCCGCGGGACCGCCAGGGGGCGCCGGCGCCGCCGCGGGCAGCGGAGATGCCACCGCCGCCATGGCCCCGCCGCCACTGCGCCTGCGCTGCCCGCTCCACCGGTGCGTCCTGCGTCACCGCGCCGGGCGCAGGGATGGGACCATGGCGCACAAGGAGGGGGGGAAGCGCGGGGGGAACCATTGCGGGGGGGGGGGAAGATGGAGGCGCAGTTGAAGGGAAGGGACAAGGAATCATGGAATGGTTGGAAAAGCCCTTTCAGCTCATCCAGTCCAGCCCTTACCCCAGCACTGCCAAGGCCACCCCTAACCCATGGCACTGAGGCCTCGTCTCCACGGGCTGTGAACACTTGCAGGGACGGTGACTGCAGCCCTGCCCTGGGCAGCCTGTTCCAATGCCTGAGCACCCTCTGGGGCAGGAATTGTTCCTCAGCTCCATCTAAACCTGCCCTGGTGCAGCTTGAGGCCGGTTCCTCTTGTCCCATCCCTTGTTCCTTGGGAGCAGAGCCCAGCCCCTCCTGGCTCCATCCTCCTCTCAGGCACTTGTAGGGAGCCATCAGGTCCCCCCTGAGCCTTCTCTTCTCCAGACTGAACCCCCCAGGTCCCTCAGCCCTTCCCCATCACACTGTGCTCCAGGCCCTGCACCAGCTCCAGTGCCCTTCTCTGGCCCCGCTCCAGCCCCTCAATGTCTCTCTTGGAGTGAGGGGCCCAGAGCTGAACACAGGATTCGAGGTGCGGCCTCACCAGTGCCCAGTGCAGGGGCACAATCCCTGCCCTGGCCCTGCTGCCGCACTGGTGCTGATCCAGGCCAGGATGCTGGGGGCTTCCTGACTGCCTGGGCACAAGCTGCTCATGCTCAGCTCCATCAATCAGGACCCCCAGCTCCTTTTCCAGCCGCTCTTCCCCAAGCCTGGAGCGCTGCAGGGGGTTGTGGCTCAAGTGCAGGACCTGGCACTTGCCCTTGTTGAGCCTCATCCCATTGGCCACAGCCCATGGATCCAGCCTGGCCAGATCCCTCTGCAGAGCCTCCTGCCCTCCAGCAGCTCAACACTGCCACCCAAGGGGTGTGGGGCAGCCGCTCCTAGTGAGGGGTACCCCAGTGTGGGGCACAGCCCACCCCATTGCTGGGGGCTCCCTGCAGGCAGCCATCAGGCCTCCTGCGCTTGCCCCAGCCCCACTGCTGCTCTGGGCATGGTTCTGCCCAGCTTGGGGCACACCCGGTGAGGTTCTCCCAAACTGAACAAATTCCCGGTGTTTTCTCAACGTTTCTCCTACTTGTGCTGTGCTTCCTCTTTCCTTTCCCTTTTGAGGCCAGCGCAGAGACAAGCTCTCCCCCCACAGAAAGAAGGGCAGCAGATGGTCTTTGCCTTGTGCAAATCCTCATCCCAAAACAACATCCTAGGTCCCAGAAACACCTCGAGAAGAAGGGATCATCTGCACCCACCCTGCAGCCCCTTGACACCCGCTCCCAGCCGGCGCAGGCAGTGCCATGGAGGAAGAGGCTGATAACCAACAGAGGGTGCTGAACCTGGTGGCTGTGTTTGAAGAGCGCTGGTAAGGAGCCAGGGTCCTGGGTGCTGTGGGTGCATTTGGGCTCTGTGTAGCGTGGATTTTGGAAAGAAGGAACCCAGCACGGAGGTGGTTTGGAGGCTGTGGAGGAGCTGACGAGGTGATTTGCTGCTCTTTAGCACTCAGATCTGCCCCAGTGTCTTCCTCCTGTGCACAGAAGGCTGAAAACCTCAGTGGGATGTGGCTGTGCTGGAGATGTCAGTGCCTGGCTCAGGGTTAGGTTGTGCCACGTTGCCTCTGTGCTCAGCACCCTTGCATCAGCCTGGCCGGTGAATGCTTTTTCTCCTGCTTCTTGGGAAAAAGGGTTTTGATTTGCAAATGTATGGGCAAGGGCTTTCACTGGGAATTAACTGCTTGAAAGCCTGGGAGGATCCAACCTCAGGCATCAGTCTCAGACTATCCAGCTGTTTGCAGCGATGGGACTCCTTGGAAAGGGAAGAGAAAGCATCGAGTTAAAGGGAAGAGCAAGTTCCTTTTGGGCAGCACAGGAGACCCATGAAACAGCACCTTCACTGGGAGTGAAGCGAGTTGGGACCCTCAGACAGCGTGACCCAGGGTTGGAGCGAGGGGATCTGCCTTGCCCCTGGTGTGGAAGTGATTCTGAGGCTTGGGGTGAGTCATTGTTGTGGTCTGTGCCTCAGATTCCCCATCTGTTGAACCAGGAGACCAAATCCTGCCTTCCCTTGTGTCCTCTCAGAGAGCCTCGGTGAGGCCGTGTGGTTGGGCCAATGGGTTCTGCAGTAGAGGTGGTCAGGCAGAAGATTTCCTTCTGCTCCGGGAATGTCACCTCCATCTCTGCTGCCTTGTCCCCAGCTTTCTGCTCTGGATGGCTCCAAAGCAGTGGTTCTCCCCGTGGTCCCACAGCTGAAGTTTGCCCTTGTGATGTTGTGGTGTTGGAAGCATTTGTGGCATTTGATGTGCCTCCGTTTCACTGCTGCAGAGTGTTTGTTGTTCATCATGAAGCGTGAGTTGGATTTAGGGGAAATAGAAGTAACTTTGACTTTCAGGGGAAGCTGAGGAGCCTGGAAACAAGTTTTCTGGAACAGAAAATGGCTTAGGCCAGGTCAGCACAAATAGAAAGAGAGAAGTTCCCAGTTGGATCCTGGGGGTGGGGTTAGGCTGGCACAGTCTGGGAGGCACCAGGAGATGAAGCCTCCCTGTCACATGAAGGGTTATGCCATCCCCATAGACAGGAGGGGATGTGAGCATGGCTGTGGATGCACTACCGAGCTCACAGACGTGCTGATCAGTGTGAGAACAGACCCATCATCTGTTTCACAGGAATGTCTGCCCCTCAAGTCATCTGCTATCCTCAGATTTGCAGTTCTGTGTCCAGTTTCATCCCAGTTGTCCCCTCCTCCTTATCCCACTCCTGTATGCAGGCCACCAGCAAATGTCTTTCTAGTTTCTGTCCAGGGCAGTTCACCACAGGGGCCAGCTCTCAGGTGACAGACATGAACACTGTCATGTTCACAGCCTCTGCCCTGTGTGGCTTCTCCCCCTTGCCTGCTCTGGACCTGTTTTCCTTGTCTTTGCTGGAAACGGGAAGAGAGAAAACCACCAAAGAGCTACCCCTCTGCACAACCACCTACACAAGCCTCCTCTTGGCTGACACCTCTTGGCTCTTTGGCTTTTAAAGCCTCGTGCCTGAGGCTGCTACTCCCCACTTTGGCTCTGTGGTGGCAGCAGGCAGAGGGCCAGAGCTGTGCCAACACCGCAGTGGTCAGGGTTATCCTTTGGGAAAGAAATGGCTGTGGGTGGGATAAACAGCAGTTGTGTTCTTCTAGAGCAGGACAGGGCCTGATCGCATCAGCAGGAGGCACTGGAAAAGAGAGGCTGGATCCTTGGAGGATGTATGGGCTCTCAGACCCTGGTTTGGAGAGCAAAGCAGCATCAGCTGCTTTGTGTCTTATGACCTTTACTTGAGGATGGTGGCTTTAACCTGGGAGCTGGTTGGGCCACATCATGGGGGAATGGGTGAGCTGATCACACCAATTCTATCATGGCAGGGCCTGGAGGGACAAGCAGGCTCCACACATCCAGCCCACTCCTGCAAGCAGCCAGTCCCAGCAGCTTCCAGCACCTCCAGCCAGCCAGAGCCTCTCCCAGATGGATGCCCAGCACCAAGCAGAGCAAGGGAACAATGAGCAGCAGCAGCAGGGGCACCGCGGGCTCAGCTTCAAATGCCTCAGTTCCTTCCGGCACAAGATCAGAGAGGACAACTGGAGGAGGCAGCAGGATCCCGGGCTCAAACTGGGCAGCAAGGTGAGCTCCGGGGTTGGGTTGGATTGGATTGGAGCTGAGGCCTCTGCAGGCCCTCAGCAGGCCCCTGCCCTGCAAGGGCTGTGGTGTGGGGTGACAGAAGTGGCCCCTTTCCTGGTGCTTCAGGCACCAAGTCCCCATAGTCAGGTCCAAGCAGACCTTGTCTCTTCCAGCTCTGATATAACTGCACCAAGGGGGTCAGATCATAAAATCCCAGACTGGTTTGGGTTGGAAGGGACCTTAAAGCACATCCGGCTCCAACCTCCTGCCATGGGCAGGGACACCTTCCACTAGAGCAGCTTGCTCCAAGCCCTGTCCAACCTGGCCTTGAGCACTGCCAGGGATGTGCAGGGATGTGCAGGTGAGCCCAGCCAGGTCCATCTCAGGGCATCGCCAGGGCTGTGCTGCCCTTTGCTGACTGCAAGCATGTTTCTGCAGGACTTCATTCAATTCCTAGGTGCATCTGTAGGTTGATCCACCCCACGCTGCCCCACTCCTCAGGATCACTAACCCTGTATTGCTCTGGGGGAAATAGGCACAGAGAAGGGGGTGACCCAGGAGGACATGAGCCAGGCTTCTGAACAGCCACCAGGCAGCTTTGTTTTCACCCTTGTTTTCACTGCATGCTTTGTAGAGCTCCTTCCCTTGATGGGAAGGTCCAGTTTGATGCTGGACTGTGGTCTCTAAACACTGGGAAATGGAGCTGAATCCTCCAGACTGGTGGGGGTCATGTCTCTGCCCATGAGATTGATCCTTTCTCCCCATGCAGGAACCAGAGGAGAAGAAGATCGCTCTGGAGCTGCTGGAGACAGAGCAGGCGTATGTCAACCGCCTTTACCTTCTTGATCAGGTGAGCTGGGAGCAGAGGGACCCACACAGGGAAGCAAAAGCCATGCTCCCATCTGCCCCACTAGCACAGCTCGGCTGCCCCATGCTGATAAACCCCGCAGGGCCAGGGCACAGCTCCACACTCCCCAGGTTTCATGTACCCCCTCAGCAGGGCTTGGGCCCTATGGCAGTGCCCAGGCTCAGTTCAGGGTGTGCACAGACCAGGGACTGCTTAATGGAGATTTTGGGGAGAATGAAGCTATACAGATGTGAGCCACGCTGAGCTCTTGGTCTTCGTGACCAGAGAATGGGTCTGGCCCTTCGTGGCGCACCTTTGTCCCAGCAAAGCTTTCCATTCCCCACACTTCTCTCTTGGGGCTTGGGATTTCCCTCCTGCACAGTCATGCCCTTTCACTGGGTAATGTGCCACTCTCAGAGAGGAATTCTCAAGCATCTTCCTGACCCATTTGATTTACCCCTTCTTTCTTCCAGATATTCTATACAGAGCTGATGAAAGAAGCCAAAAATGGGAAGACAGTCCCAGAGGAAGTGGTGAAAATGGTCTTCTCCAACATCTCCTCCATCTACCAGTTCCACTCCAAGTTCTTCCTGCCAGAGCTGCAGAAGCGCATGGAGGAGTGGTGAGCTGCACTCAGGATACCTGGCTTGCTTTGCCAGAATGGGGGAGCAGGGACGAATTTGGGTTTCCATCAGGACCAGAGCTCAGCCTGGTTTACTCCAAATATCTTTGTGCTCTAAAGCTCTTCCTTAAAACACCAGCCCACATCAGGGTATATCTGAAAAGCGGGGGGGGGGGGGGCATGACATCTCAAGTGGTTTAAGCTGGCTGCAAGCTGGGGACCATCCCATTCTGGAAAGCATGAAGTTGTTTGGGGACACAGCAGGTCACAGCGGTTAAAACCTCTGTTCTCCACCATGCACAAGCCACTGCTTTGATTTACTCTTCACTGTCTGTCCCATTGCACTGTGGTCTCTGGTTCCTTCCTGCAGGAGCCGCAACCCACGGATCGGGGATGTGATCCAGAAGCTTGCACCATTCCTTAAGATGTATGGTGAATATGTCAAGAACTTTGACAAGGCCGTGGAGCTCGTCACTGTCTGGTCAGAGAAATCACTGCCCTTCCAGGAGCTCATTGCTGATATCCAGGTACTGGGAGACGGCAGCAGCACTCCCCAAAATCTCCTTGCAAGGGGCAGCAGCAGAGGGTAGGAGCTGCCTTGGTCTCTGTTCCTGATCACTGTTTCTGTCTCCATGCCTGGTGTCTCTCCCCAGAAGAGGAAGGTCTGTGCTAACCTAACACTGCAACACCACATGTTGGAGCCTGTGCAGAGGATCCCACGCTACGAACTCCTCCTGAAGGATTATGTCCAAAAACTACCTCCTGAGTCCCCAGACTGGGATGATGCAGAGAGTAAGGGCTCCCTCTGGCTCTTCCCACTGTGGGGAGCAGCAGGGTGGGTTTGTAGGAGAATAACACCCCCTGATGTTGTTTGTGCATGGGCATCAGGATACCTGGATTCTCTTGGATAAACCTCTTGCCCTTGGATAAACCTCTCAGTCTGACCCTTTCCTAGCAGGGAGAGAAATAAATCTGCCCTTGCAGAGTCTGTGGAGTCAGCAGGGACGGTGGGTGGTGGTTCAGGATAAGGATAGTCCCTCCAGAGCATCCCCCAGGGAGACCTGCAGTGGCCAGGGGAGTTTTCTATCCCTGCGGATACCAGCAGTTCCCACTCCTGCTGGGATGGAAGAAAGAAGCCGCTGGCTGTCCCCAGGGCCGTGCAGGCTGTGCCCAGAGGAGGGCAGCAGCCACCACACACGCGGTGGGAGGGAGAGACCCTGGACTTTTCTTTAACCTCCATCCTTTCTCTCCTGGTTACAGAGGCCCTGCAGATGATTTTTATGGTGGCCAAGCACTCAAACGCAGCTATCGCTGAGATGGTGAGTGCCTGTCCCAGCTGGAAGTGCTTTGCTGCTCATGGCACAGTGACTTGCCAGCTTCCTTCATGACCTCGTTGCTGTGCCATGCCCTGAATAGGGCAGGAGCACTGTGGGTTCAGCAGAGGAGGTTAGACCCTGCTCTTGATGCCTGACCCCATCACCCTGAGCCTGAAGAAGTCATATCTGCAACATAAGCTGTGATGTTCAAGGCTGGGAGATGCGTCTGGGGTCAAAGAGCTGTGCCATCCCTCACAGAGCTCGTCTGCTGGCCTGGGGATGGAGAGGACCAGGAGCGACAAGGTTGTGGCTGCTCAGCTCCACACAATGTCCTCTGCCTCCCTCAGGAGCGGCTGCAGAACCTCTGGGTGGTCTATCGGCGGCTGGGCCTTGAAGATGACATTGTGGATCCCTCCAATGAGCTGATCAAGGAGGGGCCAATCCAGAAGATCTCCACCCGCAACAACAGCACATCGGAGAAGTACCTGTTCCTGGTGGGAGCCGGGATGCCCAGGGGAAGGGCAGGGAGCAGATAAGTTGGGAATGGGGAGACGGGCGGCACCACCTCACTGGGGTGTTGCTGGGTCATCTCTACACAGAGGGGGTGAATTCATAGCTGGGGGGCCTTGACCTGTACAAGGCACCCTGCACAGGAGATGGTTGGGAACCTGTGGAGCCCTGAATGCTCCCAGACCAATTCACCTTTGCAGGGTGGGAGAGGGCTGGGACAGGAACAGTCACTTTTTGGGCTGGATGCTTCCCAAGGACCAGCTCAAGCCTCAGGGTGTAAACGGCTCTAGATCCCAGGGAAGCCCTCAGCTCTGAGCAGGCTGGTGCTGGGCTCCAACCAAGCCCATTCCCCCTTCCTGCCCAGTTCAACAACATGCTGCTGTACTGCGTGCCCAGAGTTATCCAGATGGGAGCTGAGTTCCAGGTCCACCTCCGCATCAACGTGGACAGCATGAAGGTCAGACAGCACCTTGTCTTTGGGCTTCTTCCCAACCCTGGGCTCCACTTTGGGGTGTAATGTGGCTTTTGCTCCATGCTTCCTTAGGAAGGAGGGAGGAGCTGGAGCCAGGGGTGGCTGTGTGGGTGAGGAGAGCTGGTTGATATGCCCAGATCCTCTGAAACAGCAGTGAAATCTGGTCCATGTAGGACCTGAGGGGCTGAAGGGCTTGTCCCAGAGGAGAGAAGTCCCTGTCCCTCACATCATGGGGGAAGGTCTCTGTGCTGGAGGTGGGTTCAGCTGCTCCACATCCTTCCTCTGGTCTCTCTCAGGTGCGGGAGCTGAACGATGCGCAGTTCCCAAACACATTCCTGGTCTCAGGAAAGCAGCGGACGCTGGAACTGCAGGCCAGGTAAGGGGAAGGGTGATGGTCCCGCAGACCCTCAGGGAGGAGGGACAGTGGCTTATGCAGCTCCCTTTTTGTACCCAGGTCTGAGGAGGAGAAGAATGCCTGGATCAAGGTACTGCTGAGTGCTGGAGGAGGTGGCACATCCCACTCATGCTGGATGCCCTGTGTGGTGGGAATCCTCTCTGACCACCCCTCCATGCCCTCCCTCCCCTCTAGGCCTTCCAAGATGCCATCGACAGGAAGGAGAAGAGGAGTGAGACCTTTAAGACAGCAGTGCATGGGCTGGAGATGGGCACCCCTGCACTGAAGGTAATCCTCCTGCTCTACCCATGCCTTACCTGCCTCCAGCACTCCCCTGCACCACACCCACTGTGCTGTGCCTCAGTTTCCCTCGATAACCGAGCTGTGGGGAGGCTGCAGATGGGGAGAAGGGCTGAGGAGGGGAAGAGGTGAGATCAGAGGGGCTGGGAGCACCAGATCATGGCTCACCAGCCCCATTGATGCAGTCTCCCACCCCAGACAGAGGAGCTGGGCCGCCGTGCTCCACGGTGGGTGCGGGACAACCTGGTGACCATGTGCATGCGCTGCAGGGAGCCCTTCAATGCCATCGTGCGCCGCAGGCACCACTGTCGAGCTTGTGGATATGTGAGTCTCCCTGTGCTCCTGTCCTCCCTCCCAGCCTGTGCACGTGGCTGCTAGGGCTGGAGCACACCACTCCTACAACTTACACTCTTTTCCCTGGGATCAGTGCTGCTCCTGCCCTTCAGGTGCTCATGGAGCTGTCCCTGGGATTCCCCTGCACTGCCCCAGTCTCACCAGTGTCCCGCTCTGGTGGCTGCAGGTGGTGTGTGCTCGCTGCTCTGACTACAGGGCCGAGCTACAGTACGATGGGAACCGCCTGAACCGTGTGTGCCAGGAGTGTTACGTGTTCCTCATGGGCCACGTGGTGCTCGAGGACTGGGAGGGGAAGCATAAAGGCATCTTGGAGGTGAGCTCTGCCCCTCTGCCCCACTTCCTCTGAGCTCTGCCACACACCCTGGTCCCTCAGTGCCGCAGCCTGGCAGCCAGGACCAGCCCTTGCCTGCCCCTGGGCTGGAGGGAGCTGTGGAGCGGGCAGGGAATTCCCTAGGAAATGGCCATCGCTCAGTGCCCTTTCTGCCTCCTGCACTGGTGTTCAGGGATGTGGTTGGGTTGTTTTTCGGCAGAAGGAAGCTGCAGAGGTTTCAGGCCAGAGTTTGCTCTGCAGTTCCCTGCAGATGCTGGACAAGAATGGCAAAGGAGGCACCCGGGGCTGGTTTGTGATCCCACGGGATGATCCCCTCGTGCTGTACATCTACGCAGCCCCCCAGGTAAGACCAGGCTCAGCTCCACCTCCAAGGGCCTTCCCGCTATGCCCATCCCCTGCCTCCCACCATGCTTCTGCTCTTGGCAGGATGTCCGAGCCCACACTTCCATCCCGCTGCTGGGATACAGGGTGAGGGACCTGCCGCAGGAGAATTCCCGGCACCTTTTCCAGCTGGTGCAGTCTGGGCAGGTCCACACCTTCCTGGCTGACACTGAGGAGCTGAAGCAGCGCTGGATGAGGGTCATGGCGCGCTGCGCCACGGGGATCACACACCCTGAGGACGAAGAGGAGGATGCAGAGTCCTGCAATGAAGCAGAATAAGGCCCAGCTCCAGGTGGGTCAAACCTCCCCATTCCCATCCTGCTCATCCTGCTATCAGGCAGATCCCAACCTCTCTGCGTTTTGGTTTTCCAGCACAAAAAGGACAAGGTGGAGGCACGTTTGTCACCGCACGGACGAGCTGCATCCTCCTTCCCCTCTCTCCGCGCTGGACAGGGACGATGGAGATACCCGAGCCCGGCTTGGCGGAGCCTCAGCCCGCTCTGCCGCCGGCTGCCGCCCGAGGGCAGCAGCGCCTCAGCCTTCCTCCCCGGCTGAGGATGGTGCAGGGGGATGCCCGGTTGTGTGAAAGCGTCTGTGGAATTGAGCCCGCTGTGATAAACCCGACCTGCAACCCCCGGTGCAGCCCAACGAGCCTTTTTGGGAGTGGATTTTCCAGAGTGTCCGGTGGGATTGTCACCGCAGCCGCACCGCCTGATCTGTGACCAGCCCTGGTCTGTCACCCTGCAGAGACCCAGCTTGTTCCTCACCCCTGCCTGGCCCAGGGGTGCTGGATTTAGGATATCCTGCTCCTGTCCTGGGATTGCAGCAGTCCCACAGCCTGATCAGCACTCCCTGATCCAGCCTGTGCTCCTGCCCATCCCAGCCTTCCCCTGTGTGCCATCCTGCCTGCCAGCACCTTCCACTCTTGTGCCTCTCTCAGTCACTCATTTCCTGGGGGGGGAATACTCTGGGCCAAGGCCAGGTCCATGCAGCTGCTGGTGCAGGGCAGTGATGCTGGGGCTCATGGGGATATCCTCCCTCCATCACCAGTCAGCAAAAGGAGCACCGCTGGTCATTCACGAAGTGCTGCAGGCTCCAGCCCCATGTATTTCCTCTCCACATCCTTTTTAGCTTCCCCAGAGATGTTGCCCAGGCAGAAGTCACCACTTGTGAGCCTGCCAGGGGCTAAATTGGGGTGTGGGAACCCCATGCAGGGAGCTGGGGTGCCCACTGACCATGTCAGCAGCAATAGCTGCCTGTGCCTGGATCCCACAGCAACCTCTGGCAGAGCTCAGGGGTGTCATGGGCTAAATGAATCCATGGGGAGCAGGAACTGAAGTGAATTGGGGCTGGATACTACAAATAGGGATAATACTTGGGGAAAGGATGAGGAGCAAAGATGAACCCCAGCCATTGCCACTCTGGGGGTGGGCACTAGGGAGCCAGGTAGAAGCTGTGAGCATCATCCTCCTTCCTCGGGCTGCTCAGCTCACCCCAGCAAAGGGCAAGCCAACCTTGGTGGCTTTATCTCCTCCAGCTTAAGAGATATCATCAAGGAAGGGGAAAAGGAGCTTGTTGGGGGGGGGAAGAGCTCTGCCAAAGCAACTGCCCCCCGGGGTGCCACCCAGCACGGGGGTTTCCAGAGACACCCCAAAACCACCCTCACCTCCCAGCACCACCTCGTGTGATGGGAAACCCCATGGGGTGCGGGGTGCTGCGGGGGGAAGGTCCCAGCAAGGGGACGCCCATGGGGCTGGAAGGTTCTGCCTCGGTGTCTCCTCTGGGGCAGGCAGGAACGAAGCAAACCCTGAGCAAGAGCAGGAGCTGCCTCAGCTCATGAATGGGCCTAAGAATAGATTTCCTGTTTACCCAGCAAGAAGTGGCTCCTGGGGCAGAGGGCACCTGGGTGCTATTTTTACCAGCTCCTGCCTGATGCATTCCCAGCCCCCAGCAGCCCTCAGGGACCAACAGAGCATCCATAGAATCGAGGAATCCCAGCCTGGTTTGTGTTGAAGGGACCTTAAAGCTCCTCCAGCTCCAACCCCTGCCACGGGCAGGGACCCCTTCCACTGGAGCAGCTTGCTCCAAGCCCCTGTGTCCAACCTGGCTTGAACACAGCCAGGGATGAGGTATCCATGTGTGCCGTAGGAAAGGGGCTGCCAGGTAAGAGGGATGGCCAAGGGATGAAGAGGATGAGGGGATACAGGTTGCTCCCACAGCCTTGGCATCACCCTATTCCCGAAGAGGGCTGGCTGAGGGGCAGCATCACTTGGGTGTCATGAGCATCCCTAGCACAGGCTCATGGGGAAGGGGAGCGATTCTT
This sequence comes from Psittacula echo, assembly GCF_963264785.1. Lineage (NCBI taxonomy): Eukaryota > Metazoa > Chordata > Aves > Psittaciformes > Psittacidae > Psittacula > Psittacula echo. Next base: position 6,259,166 of record NC_137758.1, read on the forward strand.
GTCGCCAGGACACGCAGCAGACACACTGATGGATCGCCTCAGTCACAGCCATGGTCAAGATCTGGCCTCTCTCCTCCGCACGCAGAAAGCGAAACCCTGTGGAGAAGTCGCTCGGTTTCCTATTCTCAAGAATGAGGAAGGCTCCGAGGCCGGTTACGGGAACCCCCTCACCGCAGCCCCCCCCTGCCACTTCTTGTAAGCACAGACCAAAATACATTGTGAAACCCACACGGCAGAGCTCAGCTGGGGCCGGGCCACCCCTCATTGAGGAAACCCAGCCTGCAGCGAGGGGAACGGCCGCCGGCGCGGAGCCTCCGCTGCCCCGTGCTCATCCCAAACCCGGCCGGGTCCCCTGCTCCCCAGGAAGGTGCTCAGCAGGTCCCAGGGCTGGTTCCCTCTTGTGCCCCCCGGCTGTGGGATCGGGACCGTGCGGAGGGTTGAAGCTGAGCAGTTTTAAGGTCCCTTCCAACCCAAACCACTCTGGGATTCTATGATATTCTCTTATTGCCAGTTGCGGGTCCCTAGAGGTGCTGTGCTCTGCTATGTGAGGTGGGGTTTCCCGCCCTACAGAGGCTGTTCTGTAGGGGATGGCACCGCTGAGCAGTATCCTGCTGTGTAATGCCTGGAGTTGGGTTGTGTGGAGCTGCGCTCAGTAGGGGCCAGGCCATTGCAGCAAGGGCTCCTCTCCCACACCCTGCCCTACAGGTGCTGTGCCATGTCCTATAGGTGCTGTACTGTGCCCTGGCTGCAGCATGTCCCGTAGGGGCTGTGCCATGTCCTATAGGTGCTGTACTGTGCCCTGGAGAGGCTGCAGCATGTCCCGTAGGGGCTGTGCCATGTCCTATAGGTGCTGTACTGTGCCCTGGAGAGGCTGTGCCCCATCGCGGCTCCGCTGGACGCTGCAGCCCCCGGTCCCTTCCTCACATGGCCCTCGCCACAGCGGCGCTGGGGCTGCCTGGCCGGAGCTGCAGCAGCACCACGGGCTCCCCCCGCAGACTGTGCAGCGCCGAGCGCTTGGAATAACCGGTAATGCCGAGGCCGAAGGCAGTGGAGCCTGTCCCGGAGCATCACGGCTCCGTGCCGGGACTGCGGGACACGGGGACCCCAAACCTCCCCTGAGCCTGGGGGCACCCCCTGGGCAGGGGGAGGTAAGGGCAGGAGATGATGCTCAATGATGCAAAATATCTGTGATGCCCCCCCCCAGAGAAAAGAGCCTTGAACAGCCTCAGGACTGGGGCACCCTCACCCTGCTCTGCACCCCAACCCCCCCCCGGAGCAATGGAAGCAGGAGGGGGACCCCGCATCCACCCAGCTGCACCCCCCTTTGCATGGCACTGCAGGATCTCGCTGTGAGGTGTCCCCAGGCTCGGGGCAGCTTTGAGGGGGGCTGCAGCCTCCACCGCCTTCGCCCGCAGGCTGCTGCAAAGGGCGCTTGGCGCTATTGAGACCCGGGTCGTGCATCTCCCGTCTGGCGAGGCGGGAGGTGATTCCCGGTGGCGCAGGAATCTGCTGTTTGCGCCTGTGTCGGAGGCGGCCGGGGGAGGGAAGGGGGGGCCTGGCAGTTGTTATCATTTGATTTTCTTTTCCTGCCTCCATCCAGGAATCTCTGCAATGTGCCGGCTGCTCCCCGCGCTGCCGTGAGTCACTGCTGCCGCTGGAACGTGACTCAGTCCTGCTGCTCCCCCGGCAGGACATGACCAGACTGCCAAAGCCTCGGAGAAGCCCCAGCGCCGTCTCCTGCCCACGCCACCGCGTGAGGATGCACCAATTCCCTCCGGAGAGCTCGGCCCCTCGATTCCCACAGGGATATCACCCCCTGCCGTGGGGCAGAGCTCAGAATGGGCTCCTTTAGTTATCCTCATTTTATTTATCCTCTCCTTTTGGTTTTTTCCCAGCCAGGGAAACCCTCCCCATGTGCTCTGGCTCACCCAGCCGTGGGTCGCTGTGGGGCTGTGGGTGCGTCCCCAGGGTTTTGCTGCTTCTCCTTTCAGACCAGGCTCTCTGTGAGCAGGGAAAGCTCCTGGCGCTGCTCCTGCCCCAGTTCCCGTGCCTCAGTTTCCTCATCCCGTGGGGATGCGGCAGCAGGACCGGGGTTACTTCAGGTTGTGTTTTGAGGTCGGTGAAGAGCAGCTGCGGGGGGGGTATTATTAATATTAATAACCAGGCTGGGTCAGGGCTCAGGTGCTGGGGAGGGACGGGAGGAGGACGTGAAGCAGCCCTGAGTCACAGGGCAGGAGCAGCCCTGCGCTGAGCCCTGACACACTCACTGCACCCCAGGCTGCCCTGCTCATCCCACCCGGGGCTGGAACCTTCCTCATCCTCATGGGTGGGGAAACAGGCTCCAGGGTTTGGGAGAGCAGCAGCCGTGGGGCAGAGCTGAGCACTGGGCTGCTCATCACACCCCAGGCCCTGCGTGGCCACAGCTGCCTCTGTGAGCAGTGATTGAGAGCCCAGCCCGGCTCCCTGCGAGCTTCTTAATTAAGAACTACATTTAATTAGCAGCGCCCCAGCTGTGACTCAGCCGATGGTCGTGATCCAAGCAAAAGCCCGGCTCCAGCTCAAGCCTCCCCCAAGCTGTGACCCCCCCGGCTCCGCAGTGGGACCTCATCACCCCCCAGGCACCACCCGGTGCCCCCTGCGGGTTTTGGGGTGAGTTTTCCCCTATGCTGGTGGCAGGTTGGGGCCGGGACCATCCTCACACACACACACACACAGGGTGTCATCCTCACCCGGGGCAATTACCCATTGCCCCACTGTGAATAATCATATTAATAACCTATTTACTGGGCTATAAATAGCCTCGATAATAACAGCCTGGGCTTTCCAGGAATAGAGCACCAAAAATGCAGGGAAAGCCATTCCCCTCTGCCTGGGATGCAGTGGGGAAACTGAGGCACGGCTGGTTCGGGGCACGACCCAGCCGTCTGCCAGGCAGCTGTGGAATTTGCTCCCGACTAAACCGTCATGTAAATGAGCCCTTATGTATATTTATAGGTGCCATCCTGCCAGCTGGAATCTCAGAGGGGAGAAAATAAACTGGGAAAGCGCCTGGAACAGGAGGGAGGTGCTTCACACCTCAGCCCCCAGTGCTGGGTGTCTGTCCCTGGTCCTGGGTGCCCAGACCTGCACCCCGGGGTGCTCAGCTCTGGTCCTGGGCGCCACATCCCTGAATGCCCCCATCCTGGGTGCGCTGAGGCTGCTGCAGGCTGCAATGGGCTTTCGGGTTGGGATAATTTGGGGATGCTGCCAGCACTGGGTATAGTGGGGTCACAGTGAGCAATGCTGCAGCACCTTTGGTATCCCTGTGCAGAATGGACTGGCACAAGGGGTCCCCCCGCAGTTATCAGGGTGGCACCTCCCTCCCCAGAGCTGATGAGTGCCCCTTGCTTGCTGTGCACACATGTGTGCATGCATACATGTACATACATGTGTGTGGCTGTGCGTGCATGTGGCTGTGCTGATTGCAGAGCACCCACCCTGCGGGCAGCCGGGGCAGGGAGCAAGGCAGCAGCACCCATAGCGGGGGAGCAGAGCACCCAGGGGTGCCGTCACCCGGCTTTCCCTCAGCCTCCATCCGCAGCGGCGCTGGGCAGGGAGCGTGCAGCGGGAGCGAGGATCATTAGGGATGCAGACAGCGCTGTGTGCTAATGTTTCCTGTCTCGAGAAGGCAGCAGCAGCCTGCGGCCTGCCCACCACCTCAGCACCGGCCTCCCCTCCACACCCTGCGCCTACCCCATGCCAGGGTGCAGCCCCACTGCCTGCTTTCCAGAGCAGCGGTTGCCGTGGTCCCAGCAGGGCGTTGGGGGATGCGATGATGCCAAGGCCCAGTGTGATCCTGCGCCATCCCAGGGCGCGGCTCCTCCCTGGAAAGGGAGGCAGCAAGGGTTTGGGAGCAGGGATGCTGATGGGGCTTTGTGCTGCAGCATCTTCCTCCCCAGCCCCCCGCTGCTCCCGAGCACTCGCCACCGTGATTCCCTGCAGTGGGCTAAAAATATCCCCAGGAGCTGCCGCCGGGCGCCGGCACTGGGAGGGGATGTAAATAACTGGGAGGGGAAAGCTCACACTCGTCCCACGTTGCTCCCTCCGGCCCTTCCCGGCTGCGGGAGGAGGTCAGAGCCCCCGTCCTGCTGGAGGGGCAGTTGGACAGATGGGGATGTGCAGGGAAACGGGGATGGAGCAGCCTCTGCCCCTCGGCTGTGTGGGGAAACTGAGACACAAGTGGTGTCCTTCTGGGGTGAGGGGAGGTGATGGGTCCGTTTCAGAGCTGCCAGGGCAGAGGGGACCAGTCCCGTGCTGATGGCAGGGCTGGGGGTGACACAAACTGTCTGTGTCAGATGCATCCCTCTGCATCAAACCTGTCCCTTTGCAGCAGCTCCAGCCCCCTGCAGCAGAACCAGGCTCCTGCAGCTGATCCATTCATCTGTGATGGATCTGTCCCTTTGCACCAGCTCCATTCTTCTGCGTTGGCTCCTTCCCTTTCCACTGGATCCACCCTGCTGCCTCAGATCCATCCTGCTACCATGGATCCATCTCACTGCCTCAGATCCATCCTGCTTCATCAGAGCATCCCCAGACCAGAATTGCCTTTCTTTTCCCACAACACTCTCCTCGGGGTGGGGGCTGAGCCCTGGGGACCCGCTCAGGAAATCTGCCCCCTTCCCTCCCACCACTCCATCCCAAGGGACCACACTCCCACCTCTGATCCATGCATCAAGCTGGGGCAGTTCTCATGCCCATGCACTTCAGGCCAGCTGCCTCCAAGGCCACAGGGAATGAGCTGCAAGGATGGGGGGGGGTCCTGATTCGGTCCCACCATCCCACTGGGGCTGAGCATCCATGAGGACATCCCCCCTTCCCACCATCCCTCCCTCCTCTCTCCCGTTCTCGCCGCATCCCCGCCTGCCCCAGCAGAGCTGCCAAAGCACAGGGCAAACGGGGACAACCCGGCAGAGAGAGGGATTTTTGGAGGCGTTTATTTCCCTCCATCAAAATCCACCAGGCGGAGAAAGCAGAGGGGGAGAGGATGGGGAAACCCATCACAGGGAACGCCGCCCACCCCCACGCTGGTGCTGTATTTATCCCCCCCCCGTACCACATTTCATGTCGGCCCGGTAATGAAGCCGGGTGATAAACAGCAGCGTGCCGGTAAGCGCTGAATCCCCGCCCGCTCCCGGAGCTCACACGCTGCCTCCGCGGCGCACCGTGGCTGTGTCCCCAGCCCTGTCCCCGCCCCGGCCTTACACCGCAGCCAGGCCGCCACCACCGGGCAGTTTCGGCCACGCACAGACACGTTTGGCCGCATTCCCCTGGCTCCAACCCCAGCCAGTGCTGGGAATCGGCTCCAAAAGCCGTGTTTTGTGGGAGAGCACCCGCTGGGCAGTGACATTTCACCAGCTGATGGAGGCTGCGGGAGAGCGCGGGGATGCTCCTGCCTCCCTGCTCTGGATGCTCGGGTGGCCACACAGTGGGTCACCACTGCCTTGTCCCCAGGGTGCCTAACTGGTTCCAGTGGGTTCATCCGACCCAGGAGCAGATGCCCCGTTTTCCAGCCCCCAAACCCCATCGCGACACCCCTAACCCCCTCCCTGCATCCTGCCGCCTCCCTGCACTCATCCTGCACCCTCTGGCCTCAGGTCCCTGGGGGGGTGCAGGAGGACCCAAACTCGGCTGTGGTTTCCCTCCCCAGCAGGTCAGTGTGTCCTCAGAGAGCCAAAGTGACACATTTGTAAGTGCAGCCGCTGGTGGGATGCTCTGGGCTCCTTCCCAGCACCAAACCCCCTCCAAAGCAGCTCCCGAAACCCACTCCAGGCCCTCAGCCCAGCCTGGAACCCACAGATGCTGATACATCTGGAAGGCACATCTGGGGCCGTGCACTTCCGAGGCTCGGTGTCACCCTCGGTGGGGAGGGACAAGGCCCATCCCAAGTGCCACGGAAGTCCCCATGGTCTCCAGGAGCTGGAGTTCAAAGTCCCCCCCCTCCGTGCTGCTGATCCCCTCCACAAGTTACAGAAGGTGCTTGGACCTGGCGAGCAGCTGGTGTGAAGCTGTAATTACCGTAATTAGCTCAGGGATCGCGTTCCCTCCCCAGGCTAATTTCGTTTCTACAGTAACCAGCCCGAGAGGTGTGTGTGTGCTCGGAGCCAGCCGGAGACAGGAGCCCTGGCAGCCAAACCAGCACCCCGAAACCAGCCCGAAACTCGGGGCCACCCCCAAATCCACGCACCCTAGGGCTCAGCAGAGCTTCAAGTGTTTCCCATCATCCCAACGGGGTCATTTGCTGCCAGCAGCATCCATCCGGCTCCTGGAAGAGACCGGCTGACAGTGCCCAAATGCAATGGTGGGTTTAGAAGCAGGCAGAGCCTAGGCTTGTTCTTGCTGCTGGTATTTTCTGTAACCCAATATCCCCCTGATGGAAGAGCCATTTGGGAGGAAACCATAAAAGCTTCAGGAAATGGGTATTAATTCACCCCGTGGCAATAAAAGGGAAGGAGGGCTCTAGGCAGCGCGTCCGCCTCGGGGCTGGGGAGCACAACCTCTGCCCATCTTGGGGCAGATCCCCCCATCACAGGGAATTAACCCCCCCCCCCCGAGTGTTTCTGGATGGAAAAGGGATGCTGCAGCGCAGGAGCTCTGAGGTCTCACCCAAATGAAGCATCACCAGCCCCTCGAGTTGAGTGTCTGGAGATGGAGTGTGGTTGGGGCGACTTTCTCACCCTGGGATTTTGGAGCAGATCCAGCTCCAAACGCCAAACCCTTCTCTGACCACATCCCTCCCTGATGCCAACCAGCCTTGGCATGGAGACGGCAATCCTGCAGCACGGGCAGAGGCTGGGGCTGCACCTGATCCATAGACTGAGCAGGGAGGAAGAAGAATGAGGGAACACCGTGCTCTCACCCTGCACAAGGACAAGGGCTGGGCAATACCACTGCAGTGCTGCTCCAGTCCCTGTACCATGGCAATCACTGCAGTAGCATCATCCTGCCAGGGAAAAGGGCCCTGGGCTGAGCAGGATCCATCCCGCTGCTTGTAGATGGAGCAGGGTGATGCTCTGGGGAGCCCCAGGGGATGCAAGTGCAGTGCCCTGGGCTCACCGCTCACATGGGGCTATGAATAGTGCTGGAAAGCAGGTTGTGATGCTCCCATCACTCCGTGGAGGATTCAGCAGCCCGAAAAGCCAGCAGGGTGCAGGGAGGGGACTGGGGGGGGTGCGGAGCAGGGACCACCACACTCCTGTCCTCTGCTCCAGGCACCGCCGAGCAGCGTTTCCCGGGCAGCAGCAGCAGGACCGGGACGGAGGTGAATTTTGCTGAGTGGTTGCTTTTAAAAATAACTCTGCCTTTGTCAGCAGGTCAGGGCTGCTCCACATGGAATAATCGCAGCCGCCCAGCCCTGCCCTGCTCCCGGCGCTCGCTGCCAGCCCCAGCCGGGATGCAGCGGGAGGGTGATGGACCACAGCGCCTCCGTTGGCATTGTGGTCCCCAGGGGGTCAACATCTCATGGGGGATGCGATGCTCTGCAGCCCCCACCCTGCTTCCCCCAGAACCCAGCCCAAAAGGAGCTGGGTGATGCCCTGAGGTTGCATCTCTTGGGATGGGGGGAATAAGGGAAGATGTGAGAGGCGTCAGGGCGCGTGGGGATGGAGCTGTCGGGCGTTTGCTGGAACGGCTGATTCATACAGTAATTACACCTTAAATGAGAGCACGTTTGTGCAGGGATGAAAGATGCTCACATGAGCCAAGGCAGGAGCTCGTCTGCTCTTCCTCTGCCAAAGGCTTTGCCCTGGCTGCCACTGCGGCCGGGAAGGAGCAGATCCAACTGCCTTTCACCAGGAGCAGGGAAAATCATAGAATCCCAGCCTGGTTTAGGTTGGAAGGGAGCTTAAAGCTCCTCCAGCTCCAACCCCTGCCACAGCCAGGGACCCCTTCCACTGGAGCAGCTTGCTCCAAGCCCCTGTGTCCAACCTGGCCTTGAACACTGCCAGGGATGGGGCAGCCACAGCTTCTCTGGGCACCCTGGGCCAGCGCCTCAGCACCCTCACAGGGAAGAGCTTCTGCCTAAGAGCTCAGCTCAGTCTCCCCTCTGGCAGGTTAAAGCCATTCCCCTTGGCCTGTCCCTACAGGCCCTTGTCCCAAGCCCCTCTCCAGTTTTCCTGCAGCCCCTTTAGGCACTGGAGCTGCTCTCAGGTCTCCCCTTCAGGAGCCTTCTCTTCTCCAGGCTGCCCCAGCCCAGCTCTCTCAGCCTGGCTCCAGAGCAGAGCTGCTCCAGCCCTCGCAGCATCTCCATGGCCTCCTCTGCCCTCGCTCCAGCAGCTCCACGTCCCTCTTGTGCTGCTGCCCCAGAGCTGGATCAGGGCAGCAGGGGGGGCTCCCCAGAGCATAGCAGAGGGGCAGGATCCCCTCCCTGCCCTGTTGGTGCTCTGGGGTGCAGCCCAGCACAGGCGGGCTCTGGGCTCTGAGTGCAAGCTGACAGCTTTTGGGCAGGAATTGAAGGGTGGAAAGGAGGGAACACGGAGGTGATGGGGACAACCTGGGGCAGAATGGACAAGTGGAGGGGAAGGAAGGTGAAACCCTGTGACGCAAATGATGTCTCCATCCCAGTCTCTTTTTGGGGCATCCTGGGAGCAAACACTGGTGTTGCACAGATAAGTTTCAGTCTGTGAAGGGAGTAGATACAGTGCAGGAACCACAGGCACCTTATTGCTCCTTACAAAGACCCGTGGGGCTACAGTGTGTGGGGAGAAACCCGCTTGGTAGGACTCCATCACCAGGACACAGGAGGGTGGAAACCAGAGGATACACTGAAAAGGGACTCAGGCTGCTGGGAGCTGCCATTCAGGCTCCCCTGGGCAATGTTCCCCCACAGTGGAGCAGTGGCTGGCTCCTCAGCATCCTGATGCAGACGTTCTCATGTGCCCTTTGCCAGGCACTGGGGACATCATGACACTGCCACCAGAGTGAATGCCAGCAGCAAGACCAGATCTCACAGAGAAATCCTCAGCCTTGTTCAGGTCTGATTTACACCCTGGAGATGCTCCCATGCTCAGTAAAGCCACTGCTGACTGATAGCAATGTGACAGCATCCCACTCTGAGCCACCTGCACCCTCCCAGCACCCGGGGTCAGCCCTGGCCACCCACCCTCCCGCAGCCCCATCTGCCCACGATGGCATCACCCCACGGAGCCATCCCTGCTGCCAGGATGCAGGGATGATGCTCCCCAGCACCCTGCAGCACCCCTGGCTGCTTCTATCCCTATCAGGCTGCAGTGGGACAGTGCATCCCTATGCAGTCCTGTGGGGAAACATCACCAGGGTCCACCAGCACCCCCCACTCTGGTGTCTGGTGGGTACCAGCTCAGCTGGAGGCTGATCCAGCTATGGAGCACTGGGGACCTTTCCACATCCCCATCACACATCTGAAGTCACCCCCTCCCTTGTTACAAAATGCCTCCCAGAGACCTTCCCGTTAAAATCCAACCCATTGGCACATGTGGGTTTGTGGTCAGCAGAGGGGATGGGATGGATTTGGCCTCCCATCCCTCCTCCTCACCCCCCATGCTGTTTCAGATGGGAGAAAGGGCATTGCAGCCTTGGGTTTCCTCCTTGTTTTTCAAATACTAAAGGCAGGGAGCAGGTTGGGATTGTGCTGCTCATGGAGGGGCTGGGAGGGGAAAACAGGGAGGGTGGATACAAAAGGTTTCCTGTGGTGAGCTGGGCACTCAGGGAACAGGCTGAAAGGGGGTGAGTGCTTTGTGTTTCATGCTTGAAGGCACCGAGGCTTTTACCAGCCTTCCCATGGTGATTTAAGGCCAGTGCAGCAGCTCAGGATTCGGGAGGGGACTTGGAGCCATGGCAGGGAAAGCTCCAGGACCCTCCATGTCTGCCCAGGGTGAAGCCTGGTCCTGGCTTGGGAATGCCCTAAATGGGCAGGTACCAAATGTGAATGCTCATGAGGCAGCTACAGAGTAAACAAACGTCTCTGCGCAAGAGCCTGGTATAGATACCTGCCCTTGGATGTCACTTTAAAGACTGGCTATGGGCCCCAGTCCCTGCTGTCCCCTTGTCTCCCTCCTGCTCATCCCATGGACTGCATCCCTTCTCAGAGGGGTATTTACTGTCACAGGGAGTGTGTTAATCATAGATTCATGGAATGGTTTAGGTTGGAAGGGACCTTAAAGCTCCTCCAGCTCCAGCCCCTGCCACGGGCAGGGACCCCTTCCACTGGAGCAGCTTGCTCCAAGCCCCTGTGTCCAACCTGGCCTTGAACACTGCCAGGGATGGGGCAGCCACAGCTTCTCTGGGCACCCTGGGCCAGCGCCTCAGCACCCTCACAGGGAAGAGCTTCTGCCTAAGAGCTCATCTCAGTCTCCCCTCTGGCAGGTTCAAGCCATTCCCCTTGGCCTGTCCCTACAGGCCCTTGTCCCAAGCCCCTCTCCAGGTTTCCTGCAGCCCCTTTAGGCACTGGAAGCTGCTCTAAGGTTATCAGCTCACCCGGGCCTGTGCAAATGAGCATGTTTGCAGATGGCTGCTCCCCAGCACAGGGATCTGGGGACCAACTGCAACCCTCAGACCCATTTGCTCTTGCTCACAGAGTGCAGCCCACGTTTTGGGGAGCGCATAGGGCTCAACCTCATGCTTCAGCCGGTTTGGCAGCAACACATTTTGGAACTGAGGTTTTGCTGCTCTCACTGGCACAGCCCAGCAGACCTCAGCTGTGCCAAGTTTCGGACCCCCCAAGTGCATCCCAGGACAAGAACATCTCCTTCAGGTGCCCTATTCTCCACCCTCTGTCCCAGCCACCTCCAACCCAGCTGCAGGTCTCACAACCATCCCCATCCCATCTCCCAGGCTGAGCTGGATCCATCCCATTACCCCTCACCCTACCTGCCCCAGGGCTACTTAAGCCCTGAGCAGCCTCAGTTGAGTTTTCCCTCTCTGGGCTTTGCTCTTTTTGCTAATTCTGCCTTAAACCAGGCCAGTGGCTGCTTGCCTCCTGTGCCAAGGCTCTTCTGCTTCATCCTGGGCAAGATGTGGATGAGAAAAGGGCTGGAAGGAGCAGGGATGGTGCAGGGTAAGGCCACATCATGGCAAGTAACTGGTGTGAATGGCAGCAGGGGCTCACTGGAGGACCCATGCGCTGTAAGGGGGTGATAGCAGAAAAGCTCCTGAAGAAGCTACAGGTATTTTGCAGCTCAGGGAGGGAACTGGAAAGGAGAAGTGAGGGTGTGAGAAACAGTCATGCAGGACCTGAGGTTTGCTGGGGAAAGGCATAGGGAAAGTGTGAGCTCCAAATGAGGTGAGAGTGGCCAAGGATGGGGCTGCAGCAGGGGTGCAGGTAGGAGGGTTAGTCTGGGTGCATGGCGGGAGCATCTCAGCTTGGGATGCACCAGGATGGTGAATGGAAACAGCTCAGCATCATTGGGAAAACAGCCCTTGGGCCACCCCCAGCACTGCTGGCTCCTAACACCAGCCTGGAAAGGGGCACAGGGGCTGCAGCTGTGTCTGAAGGAGCTCAATTTACTGCAGCCATGCCTGGGGCGTTACTGTAAAGACCCCAAGGGAATGAAATGCCAGGTTCCTGCTGACCCCCCGCCGAGTGGCTCTGCAGGATGCAGGGACCCCTCTCCAGGGGGAAAGGGCTTTACAGAGGGAAGGCAGAGCCGATAACCCCCGGCTGCCCTTCCAGAGCGCAGGAAGCCGCAGATAAAAGCACCGCAGGCCAAGCTGGGCACAGCTCCAGGCCTGGCTTAGGCTGATACCAGCCCTGAGGGGCGACCTCTCCCTTGGGCTCAGCCACCTCCCCCACTTCACCCTAAATTCCCCCCTGATAAGCAGCTTGCACCACTCTGATTGACCCGGCTGATACCCAGCCATGCCCTTACCCTGCTCGTATTCAGCTCTGACCACAATTTGGGGAGGAAAATCTTGTTTATTGCCAAAGAGACCTGCAGCAATGCCCACATCAACTCCCAAAGCCCTGTGAAAGCCTCTGGCATCACAGGTTGAGGCTGGGAGGAGCAGGAGGAGGGGAAGCAGCTGCTTTGAGGGTTATTAATGAGCAGCGAGTGATGGGAAAGCTGAGGATCAATTGAAACAAAGGAGTTCAATGGTAAAAAGAAACGTTTGGGGAGTAATGGGAGTCCATTTCTCCAGCCCACTGTCGGAAGCGCATCCTGTTCAACATCCATCAATTATCCCAGCTTGCAAATGCATTAGAGTAATGAGGAATTATCCATCAAATACACTTAAAGCCAGTGCCCCCCTCTGCCAGCGGCCCTGCAAAGAGCCACTTCAGGAAGGCAAAATAGCCTGAAGGTGGATGCGGGGAGTGGGGCAGCGAGGAGGCCCCGGGGCTGTACCCCCTGGAGCCTGGTCCAGCCTGGAGTATGCATTCCCAGCTCCTGGGCTTGGCTCCCCCCTCTGGTACCCACATTTCCTTCAGAACCCTGCGGTGACACCAGCTGGTGTCTCCCATGGGCAGCCCAGGTACCCACTCTCTGTGCCTCAGTTTCCCCCGTTCCTCCTGTAATGCTGCCTGGGGCCACCCATGGGTGCTGCTCATGTTTGTGCCATGTCCCCCATCACCTCTCTTCCCAGGAACAGAAGTAGTGGTGAGTGTGGTGTGTGGCATGGAAGCTGAGTTCCTGGAAACCCATCTTCTTCCAGTGCCTTCTGCCCCCACGCTGGCAGAAGAGGGATGTGGGGTGCAAAAGGGCCTTGCAGCCCCTTTGGGTGCCAGTCCCTGCACTGAGTGCACCCAGCAGAAGATAGCAGCACCTTTCATGTAGGATCCTGCTCTGGCATCAGCGGGAAAAAGGCCTGGAGAAGCTGCAGGTCTGGACTTTGTGTGTGATGGGATGACCCCATCCCCATGGATGGGTTTGGAAAGTGGCTGTGGGACCTGGGCAAAGGGGAAGTTAAGGGATATGAGGTCGGCTGGTGATCCCGGGTAATTAAAAGGGTTTGACCCCTTCGGTGCTGGATTTGGGGCCAAGCCTGGAGTTTTCCAACCTGGGTGATGCAAACCTCGGCCAGCAGCTCTGGTGCTGTGATGTGAGGGACACCTCCTCCTCCCCAGGGACAGGGCTGGGTTTATTGCTGTGTTCCTCCAGCAACAGGATTTGGGAAGCTGGGGCTGCTCTATGGTGCTTTGCTGTGGATTCTCTGATGTCTGATGCTGTGGTTGTGGGCAGGCTCCTGCCTCTGCCTTCATGTAGGGGGAGAACTGAAGAGCAGAAGTCAGTGTTTGTATACCTGCCTGGGTCTCCTCAGCTCTGCAAGCACCCGTTTGGGGTTGGAGGTAGCCAGCAGGTTCAAGAGTCCATGGGAGGAGGTGAGTGGATAACCAGCACATTCACAGCCTGTTTCCATGAGGAACAGAGAGAAAAAACAGCTCCTGGGCTCCTTTTTCCCTCATCTCTCCATCTCCCAAACCCATCTGGCAGCCCCATGGGGCTCAGCAGCACTGCACTGGCCTGGGTACCAGCCCATTCCTTGATGGGTGGCTCGGTGGTGAGCTGAGGTTTCCTGGAGGAGCCCTGGGTCTGATAACAGTAACTGCCATTAGGTGTCACAAGAGCATCAGGTCTTTGCTCTTCCTGGGGAGATGGGCAGTGGCATGGGACAGAAGGGATGGGTGATGAGGTGCCCTTTGGGGTGGCACCTCAGGCAGCAGAGACGAGCTCCGGCTGCTGGGAGGAGACCCTGTGATGCCACTGTCAACCCTGGAGGCCACCACCCTTCAGTGCCCCACTGCTGCCCAGCTGTCCCTGTCACCTCCTGGCTGTCCTGCCCTGGCGCTGGGGACAGGCAGGAGGTGGCACCAGGTTGCTGCTGTCCCGCACTTGGCCCTTCAATAACCCCCTGCCTTTTATTGCACGAAAGCAAAAGCAGCGGCTGCTCTTGAGGAGCTGACCAGCGCTGGTGCAGCTCCTCCCTGCAGCCAGTGTCCTCCCAGTGCCCGGGGGAAGCTCCGAGCTGAGACATCTCCAAACCCATAAGCCATTCCTTCTCATTTCCAGCCACGGAGGTTGCAAGGGCACAGCCATGCGGGCTCTGGGTGCTCCTCTATGGATGGATGCTCCATGGATTGATCCCTCCTGGGATTCCCGCTCCATTCTTGCTCCTCAGGCCACCTTTCGCTGTCCCATGCCAGGGCACGCTCAGACAATCCTGCAGGAATTTTCAGTTCTTCCCCAAAACACCATTTTCCTCTTTACTTTTGCAACACAACCTGAAACAAAGCAGCATCTGGGGCTCAGCGCCTCCATAAGGTGCCACTGGGAAAAGCTTTTCCCTCCTCTCCAGTGCTCGGTACAAAGCTGTGGTGAGCTGATAAAGCTGAAAACACCGGCTTCCTTGGGGGAAGGAGTGGGATTGGAGCTGCCTCAGGAAGCATCTCTCCCCCTTCCCTCCTGCCAGCCTCCAGAGGGGATGGAGGTGGCCGAGTGGGAGAGCCCAGAGTGCTGGGCTGGAATAGCTTCCCGGCCCATCACGTCATCTCTCCCCGCTCGGAGAAGCTGAGTTCATGTCTGGCCTCCCCAGGGCTGGGGACTGCTCTGGCCTGCCTGCCCTATCCTGTGTCCAGATGCCAGGGTGATGGCCACCTCCAGCATCTCGACTGGGTTCATACCCCAGCTGGGCACTGCATCTGCTCTGGGTATCTCTGTGGCGTGTAATAGGGGTGTCTCGGGGCACTGAGCACCCCTGGCTCACCCCAAAACCAGGGTGCAACACTCACAGCCTCAAGTCCCTATCCTGGCCGGCTGGGCTGAGGGGCTGGTGGCATGGGGATGCTTTCCCCATGACTCACGGCATTCCTTGCAGGCTGGAGGACACCGACATTCCTCACTGCTTCTGCCCTCTGCCTGAACTCCGCTGGCAAAGTCAACTTCCCCCTGTTCAGGATGCTGGAGGTCCTTGGCCCCATCACTGTGCCAGGCAGGCGGAGGCAGCGGGGTGCCCCTGGGCTCCCATGTGTATGGGTATGTGTGCTGGCAAACTGGCCTCTGCAGAACCTGCGGGTTTCCTCTTGCTCTGCAGAGCCCCAGAGGAGAATGGGCTCCCCTCAAACACCCCAGTGCAGCCCTGGCCCCCTCAAGCCCTGCCTGGCTCTGTGCCTCAGTTTCCCTATGCTGGGTCAAAGGGAAGCAGCTCCGATGCCATGCACAGACGCAAGAGCCTCGGTGCATGGCATTGCTTCTCCCCTCCAGCTCTTCTTAGGAACACCCCAGTTGCTGCTTAGATTTCCCCCTCCAAATAAAGCATTTCACTTTCTCTTTTCAACTTGAGTCCTTTGAATTCATCCCAGGGGACCCTCGGGGTGCTTCCTTCAGCACAACCCTGTGTTTTGCTGCATCCCACCACCCCAGGCATCCTGTCTTGTTGCTATCCAGGTTGCATGTCATGAGTGGGTCTGTTCTCTTCACTGCCATAGGCACCCCTTCCCTACCAGGATCTGGGCAGGATGAGTGCAGAGGAGCTGATCCAGCAGCCCCGCAGCACATGCAGCACCCATCGTGGCTGTGTCCCGCCGGCTGCCCAGTGCTCAGCACACAGGAATGCTGTGAGTTTGCAAAGTGGTTTCAGCGAGACGTTATCTAATGGAGGAGGAGGAGGGTGGCTTAAGCCAAACCCACAGCACCGGCTTTCAATTAACCCCGGCGAGTTTACAGCTTCTCCTGACACAATAAACACACACCCCGAGAGCCTGGCAGGATCCTGACCTGGCGTTTCCCTCCGTACCCTGGCAGGGGAAGTGAGCAGCATCCCATGGGCTGTCCTCTGACAGCGAGAAACCCCGTGGGCTTTGCTGTATTTATCACGAAGGGCAGGGAAATACAGAGCCTGTAACAGTCTTCCAGTGCCTAAAGGGGCTGCAGGAAACCTGGAGAGGGGCTTGGGACAAGGGCCTGTAGGGACAGGCCAAGGGGAATGGCTTGAACCTGCCAGAGGGGAGACTGAGATGAGCCCTTAGGCAGAAGCTGTTCCCTGTGAGGGTGCTGAGGCGCTGGCCCAGGGTGCCCAGAGAAGCTGTGGCTGCCCCATCCCTGGCAGTGTTCAAGGCCAGGTTGGACACAGGGGCTTGGAGCAAGCTGCTCCAGTGGAAGGGGTCCCTGCCCGTGGCAGAGGATGGAGCTGGAGGAGCTTTAAGGTCCCTTCCAACCTAAACCAGGCTGGGATTCTGGGATTCTATGAAATGCTGGCAATGCTGCCCTGGGTACTGCACCCTGGAGCCATTCCACTGCAGGCACCCTGGCTGTAGGGACAGGGAAGGGATCAGGAGAAAGATGGAGACCTGGGAGAAGACACACCCCACCAGCATCCATAGGGTTGGGAGATGAAGATGGCATCAGGGCTTCAGGTACTGCAGCAGCACCCTTGAATGGAGGGTGCTGTGGTGCAATGGGTGGGTGATGCTCGATTCAGGTAGCCCTAGTACCAGGCTCAGCCCTCCCTGGCTGCCTAATGGCCTCCTCCCAGCAGCTCCCCTGCATGGCCCTGCATCAGTCCTGCACACCCAGAGCCACAGTTTCCTCTGGAGCAGGGAAGGGTGCAGGCTTTCCAGGTGTGGTGGGAGAAGGGTGAGCCGGATGAGCCAAGAGCGGACCTCACAACCAGGGCCGAGAGCATCCTGCCGGGGCTGGGTGAGAGGTGCACCCTCACTGTGCCAAGACACGCCTGACATTCACTGCCAGTAGCCTGGGTGCCACCTTTGCCTGAGGTGGGGACACAGCAGCACCCCCTTTCCCCATAGAAAGGGGTCCAGTGGGACCAGATCAGAGCATCCTGCCACCCTGACCCCAGCACTCCCAGGCACCTAAAGCTCCCCGAGCCCTTTTGGCCACTGTGGAGGAGGCCTGGGCATTATGCTGGTCCCTGACTACAGGAGATGAGGCTGTGGTACCTCCCAGCCCTGCCGTGCCACAGCAGCGCCCACACCCCGGATGCAGGCACCTGGCCAGAAGGGTGACGAAGGAGCCCGGTGAGGGTGCTGGGGTGACGTCCCAGCCCCGCCACTGACGTTTGATGGAGGGAAAAGCCCTCCCTAGAGCAAATAAGCATCAGGGCTGTGCAAACCCGGCTCAGCGGGTGTCTCTGGGCAGGTATCTGGGTCCCATCTGGCTGCTGTTTACCTGCCCACTGGAATCCACCCTGCAAACTTCCTCCTTGCATAAGACAAAGGAGCCATGCTCGGCCCTGCACCGGCTTCGTAAGGATGATCCCAGCACTCCGGTGCTGCTGCTGACCCTGAGCTGGGTGTCTCAGGGGTATGGCAATCCTATGGCGATGCCTTGGTCCCTGCACAGGGCAGTGCTGCAGGCAACAGAGTGGATCCAAATGGAGTTTCAGGGAATCTGAACACCCAGCCCCGGCCAGGTTCACAGACCCAGGGCTGAACCCTGATAAAACCAGCCTGGCTCTGAGCAGTCCCAGGAGCTGCAAACCAGAATGCAGGGAGCTGGGATGCTGGTGCCTGTCCAGGAGGGTTAGGGTAGGACATTGAGGCTGTTCAGCCTGGAGAAGAGAAGCTGAGTGGAGACCTCAGAGCAGCTTCCAGTATCTGAAGGGGACCTACACGAATGCTGGAGAGGGACTCTTCATCAGGGACTGGAGAGATAGGACAAGGGGTGATGGGTTCAGACTGAAACAGGGGAAGTTCAGGTTAGATCTAAGGCAGAAGCTCTTCCCTGTGAGGGTGCTGAGGCGCTGGCCCAGGGTGCCCAGAGAAGCTGTGGCTGCCCCATCCCTGGCAGTGTTCAAGGCCAGGTTGGACACAGGGGCTTGGAGCAAGCTGCTCCAGTGGAAGGGGTCCCTGCCTGTGGCAGAGGTTGGAGCTGGAGGAGCTTTAAGCTCCCTTCAACCCAACTCATCCTATGACTGTAGGACACAGCATCCCTGCCACTGCCTCAGCGTCCCCCTCAGCTGGGCTTGCCTGCCCTGTCTGTCCCTCCCTGACCCACGGCGGTGCCTTCTGCGGCATGCAGCGATCTGCCAACATGCAGGGATGGGATTGTGCTGGGTACGCACCCGGCCTTCACTGCCTGACCCAGGCAGGAGCCTGCCTGTATTGCCCTGCCAGCAGCTTCGGAGGCAGCCAGGATTGCTCAGCCACCGGCACAGGGCGACTTGAGAATTCCGCTACCCGCTCCTATCCTGCACCTTGCACTAAGGTCCCACAACCATACTATAGGACAGAGGGGACCAGCGGGTGCTGCTCTAGTGGAAGGTGTCCCTGCCTATGGCAGGGGGTTGGAACTGGATGATCTTTACATCCTTTCCAACTCAAACCATTCCATGATTTCACCTCATAGTGCAACATATCCACTCTCTTGCTCTTCTTGCAAGCAGCCGTGGCTTGCAGGGATATATTTCCACCTCTACAAAGGTGGGGAAACTGAGGCAGGAGAAGCAGGTGCCCATGGGCAGGAAGGACAGTGACAGAGTGGGGAGTGAACCCGAACGCGGCCCCACACTGTGAAAGCAGCCGGTTATCAGCGCGAGCGCGATGCTCGCAGAGAGCAGCTTCCAGGAAAGGAAGGAAGTGTGGGGTCACCCCGCGCCGCTGCCGCCCTTTTCCAGCAAGCAGCCCAGCCCTGCTGATAATGGGGCCGTGCCGCCGGGCGCCCGGGGCCTCCAGCCACACGTGCACCCGAAACATGAGATTCCCCTCGTTTCCTCGCCCATAAAAGCTGGTTGTGAAGCTGGGGCTGATGCCACCCGGCTCTTGCATGGGATGCAGAGCAGCATCACATATCCCCAGTGCCCCATTTGCACCCCAGTGCTTCTCACTGGTGGGAACTGGGAGTCACTGAGGTTGCTCTTGGGCTGTGAAGGGGCACGTGAAGGTGCTCATGGATGTGGTGCTGCCCTGGCACAAGGCAGGAACCCCAGTGCAGGGTTGAACTGGGATGTGGCAGGGCAAGGGGGTGATGGGGATCTGCTGCTCCTGCACACCTGGGCCCTCTCCCATCACTTCTCACTGGACACAGTTTTGGAGGCACCAGGCAGTCCCATCATCCTAGTGGGCCCTGCAGCAGCACCAGGGCAGGATCTGTGCCCCTGCCGCCATCCTGCCACATGAAGTGGCCCAGGAGAGAGCAGTGACTGGAGCCTGGAGCCTGCTCCACCCCGATACTGAGAATAATTACATGATTATGCGATTTGGAAGCAAAGTGCAGATTAATCTCTGATCTCGTTAGTCCGTGTTTTACCATCTGCTTTGTACAGGCTGGAGAAGCCCTCAGCCCACTGTAAGAGCTGATGGAAGCCCCCAGGGAGAGCTGAAGTCCTACAGGGAAGCATGACCCAGGTGCATTAGGACATGGGTGCTTTAGGAAATGGGTGCGTGGGGACCCGAGCACGTCAGGACAAGCAGATGCTACCCAAGGCACCAGCTGTCACCCACAGTCCCGATTCCTGGAAGCGAGGCTGGATCCGGCTCAGCTGCTGCAATGAGACTCCTCCTTTGACCAACAAGGGTGATGACAGCCACAGCAACGCACTTCCCAGGGCTGCTGGAAGGGAGATGCCAGGGCTCAAGTCATGGGGAGAGGTTTGTTATAGTCCAGGTGGGATAAAGAGATGGAGTGATGGCACTGAGGGCACGCAGGGGGTCTGGCAGCGGAGGGGATAGCCCCACATCCCCTGGGCTCCTCAGGGGCTCCCCCCATCTCTTCCACTCAGGATTTTTTTGCCATGCAGGCAGGGAGGGTGAGATCTGCCTTTTATTATGCTCTTGCCAAGGGACCTGTGCCTGCACCGGGTGCAGCGTCAGGCCCAGCCGCAGCACCAGGGCTGCTCCAGAGCTCTGCACCCGGCACAAGGAGAGCCTGGCCTACAGCCTGCCCTCATGGGAATGGCACTGGGCTCCCACCAGGATTTTTTCAGGCTGGGGGCAGCACCATGGCCAGGCTCCCCTGGGCACCCAGAGCTCCCTGGAGTGATGCTGGGGTAGGAACTGGTACCCCAGAACCTCCATGTCCCCAGTGGGTCTGAGCCACCAGCACAGAGAGCTGATGTCTGTGTGTTGTGGGCATTGCAGGATGCAGGGGATGGTGTTTGGGGGTTCCAGTGTTCCTATAAGATGTGCAAAGGGACAAAGGCCAAACCTAATTGCCCATCACCTATCCCAAGGGTGATCACTGTGACCCATCCATCCCATCTCCCCACCATCCACCCCATGTGGCAATTCAGCCTCCTCCAGTTTGGAACCAGCATCTGGCCACCCAGGAGCCTCCCCTTTTCCAGGCGCAGACAAAACCCTCTCCCGCTCGCTCCATGCGCTCCAGGGCCACGTGCTGGCTAAAGCCCGGGAAAAGATGAAAGGGATTTCCCGGCTGACCTCCTCACCCCGCACTATTTGCACCTCCTTTCCCGCACGCAGACAGACATTTTTCCCATGCTCAGGGGGTCAGCGCCCTCCCTGCACTCCCAGCCGGAGCAATGCCAGGAATGTACCTGGGAATAGGCAGGGGTCTGCAGGGCGGAGGGGAAGAGGAGAGCCGGGCACCCTCAGCTCCTCCATCAGCCACCAAAATCATTTTTGTAACCTTTAAAAGGTGCTTTTCTCATGCAAACACTGCAGAAGGAAAACCTGTTACAGCAGGGCAGCCTGAGCCTCAGGTGTAGATACAGCTTGTGTCCCGCAAGTGCTGCCAGTCCGTGGTCATGGGGCCAGATCCTGAGCCCCCAGGCACAGTCAGGGGTCTCCCTTGGGTGCAGGGTCCTCCCTGGTATAGCCATAGGCAGCACTTGGGTTGATCCCATCCACATCTTCCTTGGCTTTTGAATCATTTTCTGCCCTTTCATCCCCTTTTTGGGGTGGAATAAGCCCATCTCCAGCCCCCCTCCTCCTGCCTCAGTTTTCCTGGGCTAAATCAGGAAGAACAGCCTGTCCCTAGCATACAATCCGTGGAAGAGGAGCCCGGTTGCTGCAGCATGTGCTGGCATGGTCTGATCCTGCAGCATCCTTTGGACCAGTCTGGGTGCTTCACTTCCACCCTGTGACAGTCCCTTCCCAGCTGTCAGATCAGAGATGGAGGATAACAGGGAATAACACAGGAAAACAGTTTTTCCCTCCCCTCCTCCCCACCTTGACCTTGCATCACCCAAAAGAGCAATGAAGGGGAAATGATAATGAACTGTTTTGGGACAAAACCTGGGCTTGGCTCAGGAGACGGTTGGGATGATGCCAGAGGATGATGCCAGGTCTGGAAGCTGCTCCCATCACCCAGCAAGGTACAAACCCTGAGCCCAGGCTTAGTACTGAGCCCTTGCCCCCTCCCAGAACCCTGTGTTTCTGGCTGCCCCTTTCCCTGCCCTCTTGGGGAAGCGGATTTTCCCGCCCGTGCACAGAGATGATCCGGGCAGCTGCAACTCAGGGGAATGGGAAGGATGGGAAACCTCTTGGGGCCGCAGGAGGACAGAGCGGGGAAGCCAGGGACACCCCGGGACACCTCATGCATGCAGGAGACACCCCAGGACACACTGGCTGCTGGGACCTCGCTGCAGAGGAGACATGGGGGGAAAGCTCATGGGAGCAGGCGGCAATCACCTCTCTGTGCTCATGGGGAAGGATGTGGGTGACACATGGTGGGGTCCCCACCTTCATCCCCATGCATCCCTCTTTCCCCTTTTGCTCTGCAAAGGTTTGCTTGTAAACAGCAGCCCCTGGGTAACACTTTAATCCCTCGCCTCTTGGCTATTATTCATCCCTGGCTAACCTAAAAGCCTCCCCCTTTTTCTCTGAGGCACCCCCAGAGCAGAGGAAATTCCTCAGCCCTGACGTGATGTGAAACACGAGCGGCTCGGCCCCAGCCACCCCCTTCCCTGCCCCAACCTACCCGGGCCATTTCCCAACCCAGGTTTCCCTGTAGCATCCCAATCCCCCCCCTTCCCTCTCCTTTTTTTTCCTCAACCACCCTTTTCTGCTTTAGACATTGTAACCCGAGAGGCTGGAAATGCAGCTCCTTTCATCTTCCATTTCCCACATCCTGAGAGTCTGGGGAGAAGGAGCCCACCCAGATGAAGGAATCCCAAATATGTGGCTCCCTCCACCTCCCCATCCCCTCGGCCGCCCCCCGTGCGGCTCCATTCACAAAGCACATTAGCCATGCTGCCGCCTTCCCCGCACACCTCGCCCCAAAAGCCCGCGCTAAAAAGCCAACATACAAAAAGAAATTGAAATTAAGAAGAAGAAATCCCCAGGTCTGCTCACCCCAGGGAGCAGGATGGGCCCCTGCACCTCCTGCCCTGCTCACAGGTCCCATCACCTTCCTAAACCAGCAGGGACTGGCACTCAAAGGCCAGGAGTGGGTGATGGTTTAGGGGCTCCAGCACATCAGTGAGGACCTTCCTCCTCCCTGTCCTTAGGTGACTCCAGCCCCAGGGTCGGATATGGGTTCCCAAGCTGCCACTGCTGCTCTGGGCGCTCAGATGGGTTGAGGGTGACCACAAGGACCCAGATGATGGGGAGGGGAAGCAGCACCCTGCAGCTGCGCTGACTCCCAGCATCCATGATCCCAATCCATGGCTGGGGGCAGAGCCAGCACCTCCAAGCACCCCAAGATCGGCTGCATGCTGCAGGTTGATGCCCACCACCTGCACCATGCTGATGCTGAGGGATGAACACCCATCTCATTGCACTTCCAAAGCCACCAGTGGGACACGAGGGCACCTTGTCACTGCCATTCAAGTGGGTGACGGCACATTGGGGCGTCTCAACCGCAGCACCCAGGGCCTGGCCGAGGGCAGCGCCCGCTTCCTCGCCGGTGTGGCCGGGGATTGCTCACCACACGTAGGTGGGAGCATCTTCGCTGAGGAAGTTTCACGCTTTCCCTGAGCACCGGCAGGTTCGTGCGGCCGCTTCATGCCCCACGCCCTGGCCCAGCCGGTTCTGCGGGCGCCCAAGCCCAGCGGGCCACGAGCAGACCCAGCCAAGGTCATGCAGTGACTCAAAGCTCATGCTTGGAAAACCACAGCCTTTCTGTGTCACGGCTTTAATAGCCCCACGGTCCTCCCCTCCCTCCTCCAGGGATGCTGTCCCATCTGGAGAGGGGTGCTCATGTGGCTGATGTGGGGTTGTGCTCTTGGCTTGCCATTGACCTTGCTGTTTTGTTTGCAGGACATGGGTGCAAAGCTCAGTTTTAACTCTCCACGACTGCAACTTTGCCACCCCTTCATTCCAGGGACTCCTGGGCAGCAAATCTCCCTTCTCCACCCCCTGGGTGTGATACCCTGGCCCTCTCCATTTTCACCTCTTTGCTAATTGTGGCGGTGGGGAAGGTGAGGGGGAGGAAATACAGAAAGTAAACTGGGAAAGCAACACAGCAGCTCCAAGGGCCCAGCACAGCAATCAAGTGATAAAGCAGTAATTAAGCCTGATTATCATGCAAGGCAGCCCCGGTTAGACTGGAATGCCACTGAAGAGCCCCAAAGCTGCCAGGATTGTTTGCAGGGCTGAGAACTGATCTTTTGATGTCTGCTGGAAGCTCCTTTCCTGCAGACCTGCCACCAGCACCATGTGCCACCCCAGGGTCCTGCTTCTTCCCAGGCATGGTCCTGCACTTGGGTTTTAACTCCCTGCAAGACTTATGCCATCCCCTCTGAGCTGCAAACTGCTCCCTGGGGGTCAAGCCTTGGGTTTGACCCAAGGGTGGGAAGAGACAGCCTGGATCACTGATGCTGAAAGACCTGTCGCTCTGCTTGGACATCCATATGTCCATGCAAGTGCTAAAAGACACAGGCTGCTCTCCTGCACCCATCTTTGGTGGCTTTCATCCTGAAGGAAGAGGGTTGGGAGAAGAAGTGATCCCTATGGACAAGGGCAAAGTGGGTAGCCAGCAGGATGGGGTTTGTTTCATGTTAGTTTGAATGTCTGACACATCCCAATGGCCTCACCTGGGCTGGGAGGGGAAAGATGAGTCTGTGGGATGGGCTTGGGGGGAAAAGATGGCTTCTAGCCCTGGATTGGGGTCATCTGGGGAACAGGGATGGGTTATTCTGAAAAGAGATGGGTTTGGGTGGGAAATGGAGCCTCTTCCCATCTCTGCATGGCCAGGGCACGGAGAAATGTCTCCCCATCACCTCCAAGATGGGGGTTTTCCCTAACCTAGGAGGGATGCAACCCCTAGGCACGGGCAGGAAGAGTCCTGCTGACTCAGCCCCCCGGGGCAATGAGCAGATTTACGCACAAGGATGATCTGGCCCCAGCTCATCCAGTTTAGGAGACTCGCTGCTCCCATCCACGCTAATGAGCAGGTTGGGGCAGAGTGAGGACAAGGCTACACCTCCCAAGGAGGTCAGGGGAAGGCAGCCCCCAGGAAGGCCCAGCAGCTCCGGGTGAGCTTTGTTTGTCAATAAAGAGCTGGGTTTCCAGGGCAGCCCCATCCGTACCTTTCATCATCCTGGCAAAGAATTTGATAATGGGTTTGGGGCCAGATGCTAAGTCACCCTGTCCCATGGGTGAGCACTGACTGGCAGAACCAGTTGTCCCAAATATGCTTGGGTGTTGGGTGGGAATAAGGCAGGAGAAAGGGCCTGCCTGCCCCTCTCCTCCACCCTCAACTTGCATCATCCCAAATAACAACAATAACATACGTAAAAATAAACAGGGAAAAAAAAAAAAAGGATGAAGGCTGCAGGGTCAGATTTTCCAAAGTTTTCCCCAAAATCAATGTCACCTTCTGAGCAAAACCCAATTGTAGGTTTTTCAGGTTTTAAGTTTTTAGTTGTCTCAGTTCCTGAAAGAGGATGTGCTGCATTCCTGGTAAATCTAAAGGAGGCAACAGCGGTGGTAAGCGCTTCCTGGCTGGTGTGAGGGCTGAGCCGCAGCTCCAGGCATCGCTTTCAGGGTTGCTTTTTGGTTGTGTTTTATTCTTTATGTATTTTTCTTTCAAGAAATACTAAAGGAGACAGGAGCTCACCAGCATTTCCAGTAAATCCCATTCGATTTCAAGCAATTCATCCCACAAGTATGTGTGGGATGCTGGGAACTCCTCGGTTTCATTCGGGTGCGGGAGTCCAGATGGGCTTCGTCTGGAATAATTCAGCTCCCGGTGGCTGGAGCTCTTTGCTCTAAATGCTAATAGAGTGAGTAATCAGAGACCTCCATCCAGTAAATTATTTATCTTATCTCCGGAACTCGGGAAAGCATCTCAGCCAGTGACTTCTGCGGGAGAAAACAGGGAAAACTGAGTTGATAGACAAGAATCCCAGCTGGCATCGCCACTTTTACTAGAAAAGGGAAAAGTTTAGACACTCGTTTGCCCGCGATGAAGTAACGGCGGCGCGGGGGGAGCGGGCGGGATGGGAGCTGAGAGACGCCGGGCACCGCCGGGGAGCGGCGAGGCTTCAGGGAAAAGGGATAATGTGAGGAGTAAGCTCCACAAGGAGGGCTCGGACAGGAAGCGCCGCGGCTCGGCCGTGGGGGTGATGCCGTTGAGAGCGGGAACGAGACCCGCAGCCGGTTTCTCCCCGGAGTCCGGAGCCGCTGCTCCGCCGTGCCCCGCGCTGGAGCCCCCCTGCGCCCCCAGGCCCGGGTCTCCTCCCGCCACCCCGCGGGACTCCCGCGCTGCCCGGTTCTCCCGCTCCCGGCTGTGGCGGCGCTGGGCGGGCCCCGCCGCTGGCTGTGGCGCGGCAGCACCGCCCCCTGGCGCTCCCCGGCCCGCCCCCAGCCCCCGCTACGCCCGGGGCCGGCCGGGGGCCGCCGCCACACACGGGGCCCGGCGCCGTGCGGAGCAGCCGGGCCACGGCCGCTCCCTCCCCGCCCCGCAGCCGCCTCCGCCCCGGGGCTGCCCCGCCCGGCCCCGGCCGCTCGGCACCGCGACTGCCGGCTCCGAGCCACCGGAGCCCGGTGCGGCTGCGGAGGTGCCGGGACCGGCCCCGGTCGGGCGAGGGGAGCGGGATGCTGCTCTCGAAAATTAGCTCGTTGGCCCATCTGCGCTCCGGGACCGGCGGGGAGCTGCACGCCGCGAAGCTGCAAGCGGGTAAGGGCGGTAACGGCCCGGCTCCGCTCGGCCCGGGGCGGCGGGTAGGGGCCGGTTGGAGCCCCGGCTGCAGCGGTAACGGCCGCGTCTGGCGCGCAGGGAAGGAGAAGGAGCCCCTGGAGCAGCTTTACCGCGTGGGACCGCTGCTGGGGAGCGGCGGCTTCGGGTCCGTGTACTCGGGGGTCCGCCTGTCCGACAGCGCCCCGGTAAGTGGCGGGGCTGGCGCTGGGGCGGGGAGGCGGCGCGGCGGGGGCCAGCTCAGCCCAACGCTGCCCTTGGCTTGCAGGTGGCGATCAAACACGTGGCTCGGGACCGCATCTCCTCGTGGGGCGAGCTGGTGAGTGCGGGACCACCGGGACAGCGGGAGGGGAAAGCGGGAGTCACCGGAGAACGCGGTGCCACCGGGCGGGGAATGCCTGGTACCGATGGGTCCGAGCAGGGCGGCACCGGAGCATCCTCGGGGCAGGGCAGCACGGTACTGTTGTGGCCAGGCAGGAGGGCCCTGGAGCATCCCATGGACTGGGAGATGCCCAAGCACCGTTGGGGCTGTGCTGGTGGACAGCCGAGCTTTCCCTGGTTGGGGGATGCCTGGTACTGGTGGGGGTGGGCAGGAGAATACTGGAGTATCCCTTGGACCGGGAAATGCCCAAGCACAGTAGGGGCTGGGCAGGGAGACACTGGAGCTTTCCCCAGGCTGGGGGATGCCCGGTACCAGTGGGTAGCAGCAACCCCGGGGCAGGGGGCACCAGACCCCTGGTGCAGCATCAGCCCAGCTGATAGCATCATGGTCCCCCGCAGCCCAACGGCACTCGAGTACCAATGGAGATAGCCATGCTGAAGAAGGTGGGCTCTGGCTGCAGCGCCATCATCCACCTCCTGGACTGGTTTGAGCTGCCTGACAGCTTCGTGCTGGTGCTGGAGCGTCCGGAGCCGTCGCAGGATCTGTTTGACTTCATCACAGAGCGGAGGTTCCTGCCTGAGGACCTGGCACGGGGGCTGTTCCTCCAGGTGCTGGAGGCTGTGCGACACTGCCACAGCTGCGGCGTCGTGCACCGAGACATCAAGGATGAGAACATCATCATCAACCTGTCCACTGGAGAGCTGAAGCTCATCGACTTTGGCTCCAGCACCTTCCTCAAGGACACGGCCTACACCGAATTTGACGGTGAGCCCAGAGCTGGGGGGATGCTCCCGGTCCCGGGCAGTGCAGGGCCCAGCCTGGCTGGGCACCGGCAGTTCCCTGCGTTGCTGGAGGGGGAGTTCATTCTCCAGCAGCTGCCAAGTTGCTTTTTGGCGCGGGGCGGATGTTGTGAAACGGGAGCCGACAGCCTCTGCCATCCGCCCTGCCCCTGGCTGGGGGTTGCCAAACCTGTGCTAGGGCCGGTTGGGTTTGCAGGCATGGAAGCGCTGGGGCTGCTCTGCTCACTTCATCCGCCGTGGCTTGTTATGATGATTTCTCAGTGGCTGAGGTGGGGGTGGGTGGGTTTTCCCCACCCCTGGCGGGTTTTTCGCCAGTAACGGTCGGTGCTCCCCCGGTTCCGTGCTGCCATCTTCCGGCACCGGCGGCTTTTCCTTACAACCCAAAGTTTGTCAACAAGAGTCACGTGCTGATGACGGGGAGCGGGTGACACAGTGTGTGTGTCCCCGTGGGGCCACTGGTGCAGCCTCTGCAATCCCAGGGATGCATCCGCCTGCTGAGCTGTGCCTGTATCCCATAGGAACACGCGTGTACAGCCCGCCGGAGTGGGTCCGCTACCACCGCTACCATGGCCGTCCAGCGGCCATCTGGTCACTGGGAGTGCTGCTTTATGACATGGTCTGTGGAGATGTCCCCTTTGAGCGTGACGAGGACATCATCGGCGGGGAGCTCTTCTTCCGGCGCCGGGTCTCTGTCGGTGGGTACCCGGCCTCGCGGCACAGGGGAGAACGGGGTTTGGGAGATGGCTCCGGCTACATGAGCATCCTGTGACGGCAGGTCCCTGTTCTCTCCCCAGAGTGCCAGCACCTCATCCGGTGGTGTTTATCCCTGCACGCTTCCGACAGACCATCCCTGGAGGACATTTTCAACCACACGTGGCTGCAAGCCCTTCAGCTGCCCCAGGAGACAGCCGACATCCACCTGCACAGCCTCATCCAGGAGCCTGGCAAGTGACAGCTCCAGGCGGCTCCTGGCCAGAAGCAGCAAAGAATCCCAGACTTGTCCTGGTGAGCACAGAACTGAGCAAGGATCATCAGATGGCACCTCGCACAGCTTGTCCTGGACCTCGTCTTCCAAGCACCAGTGGCCGCCATGCGGCCTGGCTGCCCTGGACTTTGTGTTGTTCTGTTTAGTTTGCTTTGTTTTGGTTTGTTCTGTTTTGTGTTCAGGGGGAGCTCAGGGTTTGGCTTTGTCCGGTTTGGGTTTCGGGGGGACTGGGGTAGAGTTTTGGGGTTGGCTGGTGTTTTAGGGAGGTTTGGGATCTTGGGCGATTTGGGCTTTTTTGGGGGTGGGTTTTATCAGGGAGCTGGGTTTGGGGGTTGGCTGTAGGTTTTGTGTTTCATTTTTGTTGTCGTTGTTTTGTTTTCTCTGTTTTGTTTTGTTTCTGTTTTGTGTCTGGGTTTGGAGGCTCCCAAGGGTCTCCTGACCTGCTGAATTCAGGAACACAAGAGGCACAGGGACCTTCTTGTGAGAAAAGCTTCAACAGGGAAGAATTGATCGCAGGGGGCAGGTCCAGGGTGGTGCCTCTTCTCCTCTGTCCCCCTGCTCGAGTGCCTTCAGTTGCCATCTGGGCTGTGCTGGAGGAAATACTTGAATTTTCCTACTCTGGTGCTTTTCCGAGACTCGCCTTGGCCATACAGCTCCTTCCCAAGAAGGTCAGAGGACACGCAGGTGCCCAGCCGGGCGATGCCTCCTGTGCCTCCATCTCACGTGGATTTGTCTGGGGTTCCTTGCTTCTCTGTGCCCTCATGAATGCACAAACAATGCAAACCAACAGAGCTGTAAATATGGACAAAGTTAGAGAGGAGCAGAGTTTGTTGTACAGTTGTTAATAGCGATAAGATTTGGCCTTTTTTCTTGCTCCCGTTTTGGTTTTTAACTTATTTTCATGAATTTGTTGTTTTGTTTTGTTTTTAAAGAGTTCTAGCCGGTGGGCAAAGTTATTTATTTATTTATAATTCCCATGGGTTTCCAACCCGCGCCTTGCTCCTGCAGCTGCTGATCCCCTGGTTTTCCATTTGGGTCTTTCCTCCGTGTGTGTCCTGTGTCTGCCCCCAGGTCCGTGGTGTTCCTGTCAGCAGCCAGACGGAGGTGTGGAGCAGCTGCCTGCCCCCAGCTCCCTGTGCCCATAGTTGTGGTTGCTGCTGTTTCCCTGCCACGGGGAGGTTCTCAGTCTGCAGATGAGGTTTGGTTGTCTCCAGGGGTGTCTTGTTTGGGGCTGGGCCGGGGGAGCTGGCCCAGGCTGTCTGTGTAAGTCTTGATGTGTAGCCGACTGCAGAGCCGGCGGGATTTGTGTTAATAGTTCATATTGTACAGGGGAACTCAGAAATCTTATTTTTTTTATGCGGTTTTAAATAAAAATGAACCACTTGATGTGATGGAGCCATCCCTTTATCGCAGGGTGGGATAAAGGATGCTGTGAGCGTGCAGGGTACTGGGCACCACATTGTGGCTACTGCAGGGACCACTAGTGTGTCCCCCATCGGGACTGACTCAACGGCTGCTGGGCCGCGTTAACCAGGACCCGCAGCTGAAAGCACCAGCGGGAAGGCTGCATCCATCCCTTCGCAGGGTGTTTCCAGCATTCACTGCTCCTGACAGATCTCTTGGGAGAGATCAAGGTGCTGGAGCCCTTTTTGTTTCCATCCATCCGCAGGCTGGTGTGGAGCATGTGCTGGGTTTGGCAAGTAAACAAACATCAAAGCACCCCGCTGAGACGCCGGATGTTGTCGGCCAAAGTCAGTTTTGGTAAGGCAGATCCTGTTGCTCCGGCTCTGCTGGCACAGAGCGGGTGCTGCATGCTGGGTGCTGGTGGGTGAAGGAAGCCGCCACGGGCTGTCCCCACCTCCAGCTCGGCTGCGGTGAGCGTGGAGCCAGAGGAAGTTGATCTTGGGATTACGAGAAGTCAGCAGTGGTTAACGCTTTGCTCGAGCTTTTACTCTCCGAACTGTCAAACCCCACTTCCAGCTCTGCGGCGCTTTGGTGTCAGGGCTGCTGGGTTTGGGTCCTTTGTTTATTTGTTGCTCTTTCTTGGAATTTTATCATTTTATTAATTTTTGTGCTGAATTTGAAGCACTGCTCCTGCTTCACCTCAGGGTCCCCTGCGGCTGTGTGCACAGTGCTGTGTGTCTGCTCAGAGAAGGGGCACGTTTCCCTTTCTGCAGGTTGCTTTCCAACCTACAGTCTCCATACAGCTCGAGCACAACAGGACCCTCCTTCCCTCGGCTTGCCCCAGGACTCTCTTGCTTAAAACCCAGGGAGCAATCCCTTTCCCAGCTCACCCTGGGCTGCCCGGCACCACTCCCCGAGCCATGGGGCTGCTATCGGGAGGAACAGGGAGCCCTGGAGGCAAGTGCCAGCCTGGTGTGGTGACTGGTGTGTGGGTCACTGGTGAGCCTCTGCCTTCCGCAGAAATCTTCACTCTGGGTTTCTTCTTTCTCTTTTTTAGCTCAGCTGCATCTTTCATCTCCTCTTTGGGGCTGCGAGGAGCAGGAAGCGCAGCTCCAAACACCCTCAGAGTTTAGGCCTATTTTGAGATGTGGCTTGTATTGAACCTCCTCTCTCACTTCTGCCCCAGGCCCTCCAGGAAGCTGCTCTCAGGCAGCAGCAACCCTCCTCTCCAGGCTGCTGTGGCTGTGAGGGGCCCGGGCCCCTCGGGTGGCCGCCATCTCCCCTAGCACCCCCAAAGCACTATCGCAGGCAGCGTGGCTGCAGGCTGCGCTCGACCCAACCCTTCCCGTCAGCGCTCACCAACGGCTGGGGTGTTTCTTAGAAACCTCACCGCAGAACAGCCGAGCAGGTCCAGCGCGGGGCTGGGTGCTCATTTTGTCCCCACTGGGCTTGTACTGCAGGAAGGGCAGAGGGGCATCGTGTTCCCTGACATGACCCTGCTGCTGAGCACCATCTTGTCCTGCGCGGGCACTATCCTGTCCTTCCAGATACAATCTTGCCCTGCCGGGGTACCATCTTCTGGCATCAGAGGACAATCTTGTTCCTACAAGGTACCATTTTGTCCTTCTAAGGTACTATCTTGGCCTACCCAGGTGCCATCTTGTCCTGTCAGGCGCCATCTTGTCCTGCTCAGGTGCCATTTTGTCCTGTCTGGTGACCAAGTGAAGCCAAGTTTTGGGTGCTGGAAAAGGATCATATTTGATCCCCTGTCCCCTGCTTTTCCTGGGCAGTGAGACCTTCACAAGGCCAAGAGCCAGCAAATCTTTTCTGCATCCTTTCCCAAGCCGTTGGTGCCCTTCCTCCAGGGTAATGGTTTTATGTCCTCAGTCAACCTTTTTCTTATGGTTAGGAAGGGGTTAAGCAACCCCAAAACTGAAACAACAGCTCCTGTTTCACACTGAAGCAGCCACTTCAGCCAACCTGGAGTGACACACAGCACATGTGCATCTGAGTGACGAGCAGAGGAGCAGAGCTGTCAGCCGGCCGCCAAAGCTGTGAGGCAAACAGGTCCGACAGACCATCCCTGGGAGACACTGACACCAGCTCGAGTCTGCCTCTTGATGGGGATTTTGTGCTCACTGAGCTTGTGCTGCAGGAAGGGAAGAGCGGCATCGTGTCCCCTGACGAGATCCCGCTGCTGAGCACCACTGAGTCCTGCCCGGGCACCATATTGTCCTGCCCAGGAGCCATCTTGTCCTGCCTGGGCGCCATCTTGTTTTTCCAAGTTACACTTTCATCCTGCCTTCTTCTGGAGCCAGGGCACAATCTTGTCCTTCTAAAGTACTGTTTTGTCCTGCTGAGGTGCTATTTTGTCTTTCTAAGGTGCACCCTCTTGTTTTATCCTTCTAAGGTACAACCCTGTCCTTCTAAGGTACACCCTCTTGTCATGCCCAGGCTCCATCTTGTCCTGCCTGGGCACCATCTTATTCTCCCTCATTTAATATCTTTTCCTGAGGTGGGGCTGGAAAAGTCCGGCGTGGGCACAATCTTTCCCTGCCTGGTTACCATCTTTCCCTGCCCAGTTGACATCTTGTCCTTCTAAAGTATGATTTTGTCCTGCCAAGGTACCATCTCCTGGGGTCAGAGCACAGTATTGTTCTGCTAAGGTCCCATCTTGTCCTGCCTGTGTGACCAAGCGCAGCCAAGTTCTGGGTGCTGGAAAAGGATCTTGTTTGATCCCCTGTGCTCTGCTTTTCCTGAGCAGTGAGACCTTCACAAGGCCGAGAGCCACCAGATTCATGTCCCAGACCTCTGCCATGGGGAAGGAGCCATGGCAGATGAGATGGGAAACCTGAAGGTGTGCAGCTGCAGCATGGCTGCCCATGGCTCCCCTCCATGCTGCCCATCACCAGCACATTGTGGCACAGGGACTGCGCACACGGGCTGGAGGAAAGGAAAAGGGGTTTTCACCCCTTGTTACTCCATGATGGGGAGTTCACTGCCCTTTGGTAGGAGAGGATAAAGACATCACTTAGACCAAGTGAGAGTTCCTGGGGCTTTATAGGAGGAAAACCTCTACTTATTCACTGTAAAAAAACCAACTGCAGCCCTTTCCCTGTGTACAGTTGAGTCAAACGTAGCAGCTTCAGCTAAAGAAAAGTATTTTTAAAGGGGCTTATCCGAGTGTTTCTTTCATCCTTTCCCAAGCTTTGGTGCCCTTCCTCCAGGGTCATGTTTTTGTGAACTCAGACACCGTGTTTCTTAGTTAGGAGGGGGTTACGCAAGCCCCAAACAGAAACAACTCCCGTTTCACACTGAAGCAGCCACCTCAGCCGACCTGAGCTGGCGCACAGGCACGCGTGTGCCCTTGGGGGGCAACCCCGGCAACCGGCGGGGCTTAAGGAAAAAGGGATAAAGTGAGGAATAAGCTCCCCGCGGCCGTGGAGAGCGGGGGGCGAACGAGCCCGGTCAGAGGCTGGGCAGGGCCCCACACCCGCCGGCCGTTGATCGCGGCCGTTAAGGCCGGTGGCGGCGGGCGCCCTGGGCACGCGGGGATGATGCCGTTGAGAGCGCGGACGCGACCCGCAGCCCGGGGCTCCTCCCGCCGCCCCACTGGGTCCCGCGCTGCTCCGCTCTCCCGTTCCCGGCTGTGGTGGCGCTGGGCGGGCCCCGCCGCTGGCTGTGGAGAGGCAGCGCCGCCTCCTGGCGTTCCCCCGCCCGCCCTCAGGGCCCGCTACGCCCGGGGCTGGCTATGGGCCGCCGCCACACGCGCGCTGCG
Source organism: Psittacula echo (assembly GCF_963264785.1). Lineage (NCBI taxonomy): Eukaryota > Metazoa > Chordata > Aves > Psittaciformes > Psittacidae > Psittacula > Psittacula echo. The sequence goes on from NC_137758.1 coordinate 6,292,518, forward strand.
GTTGTGAAGGTGCCGGGACCGGCCCCGGTCGGGCGAGGGGAGCGGGATGCTGCTCTCGAAAATTAGCTCGTTGGCCCATCTGCGCTCCGGGACCGGCGGGGAGCTGCACGCCGCGAAGCTGCAAGCGGGTAAGGGCGGTAACGGCCCGGCTCCGCTCGGCCCGGGGCGGCGGGTAGGGGCCGGTTGGAGCCCCGGCTGCAGCGGTAACGGCCGCGTCTGGCGCGCAGGGAAGGAGAAGGAGCCCCTGGAGCAGCTTTACCGCGTGGGACCGCTGCTGGGGAGCGGCGGCTTCGGGTCCGTGTACTCGGGGGTCCGCCTGTCCGACAGCGCCCCGGTAAGTGGCGGGGCTGGCGCTGGGGCGGGGAGGCGGCGCGGCGGGGGCCAGCTCAGCCCAACGCTGCCCTTGGCTTGCAGGTGGCGATCAAACACGTGGCTCGGGACCGCATCTCCTCGTGGGGCGAGCTGGTGAGTGCGGGACCACCGGGACAGCGGGAGGGGAAAGCGGGAGTCACCGGAGAACGCGGTGCCACCGGGCGGGGAATGCCTGGTACCGATGGGTCCGAGCAGGGCGGCACCGGAGCATCCTCGGGGCAGGGCAGCACGGTACTGTTGTGGCCAGGCAGGAGGGCCCTGGAGCATCCCATGGACTGGGGGATGCCCAAGCACCGTTGGGGCTGTGCTGGTGGACAGCCGAGCTTTCCCTGGTTGGGGGATGCCTGGTACTGGTGGGGGTGGGTAGGGGAGAACAGCAGCAAACCCAGGGCAGAGGGCACAGGATCCCCGGCGCAGCATCAGCCTCGCCAGTAACGGTCGGTGCTCCCCCGGTTCCGTGCTGCCATCTTCCGGCACCGGCGGCTTTTCCTTACAACCCAAAGTTTGTCAACAAGAGTCACGTGCTGATGACGGGGAGCGGGTGACACAGTGTGTGTGTCCCCGTGGGGCCACTGGTGCAGCCTCTGCGATCCCAGGGATGCATCCGCCTGCTGAGCTGTGCCTGTATCCCATAGGAACACGCGTGTACAGCCCGCCGGAGTGGGTCCCTTGCCATGGCCGTCCAGCGGCCATCTGGTCACTGGGAGTGCTGCTTTATGACATGGTCTGTGGAGATGTCCCCTTTGAGCGTGACGAGGACATCATCGGCGGGGAGCTCTTCTTCCGGCGCCGGGTCTCTGTCGGTGGGTACCCGGCCTCGCGGCACAGGGGAGAACGGGGTTTGGGAGATGGCTCCGGCTACATGAGCATCCTGTGACGGCAGGTCCCGGTTCTCTCCCCAGAGTGCCAGCACCTCATCCGGTGGTGTTTATCCCTGCACGCTTCCGACAGACCATCCCTGGAGGACATTTTCAACCACACGTGGCTGCAAGCCCTTCAGCTGCCCCAGGAGACAGCCGACATCCACCTGCACAGCCTCATCCAGGAGCCTGGCAAGTGACAGCTCCAGGCGGCTCCTGGCCAGAAGCAGCAAAGAATCCCAGACTTGTCCTGGTGAGCACAGAACTGAGCAAGGATCATCAGATGGCACCTCGCACAGCTTGTCCTGGACTTTTCTTTCATTTTGATTTGGGTTTTGAGTTGTGGGTTTTTTTGGGGGACACACACACACGTGGGAAGAGGGGCATGGGCTGGGGGTGCAGTTTCATTTTGTTCATTTTGGGTTTTAGGGGGTTTTGTGTTTTGGGTCAGGTCCTTTTTTGGTGGGGTCAGACACTTGGGAGCCAAACCACACACCATGCATCTTTCCTGCCCAGAGAGACTGTCAGGACAGATGGAGCCCCAGGTCATGGATGGGGTGGACTCAACAAACTTTTCTAGGGATGGTCCATAGGCTAAGGGAATGATGTCTCTGTGTATGTATATATGTATATCATTTGTTGTACAATTGTTAATAGTGATGATATTTGACCTTTTTTCTTGTTGCTCCATTTTTTTAAACTTATTTTGGGTTTTAACTTATTTCCATGAATTTGTTTTGGTTTTTTTTTAAGAGTTCTAACTGGTGGGCACAGTTATTTATTTGTAATTCCCATGGGATTCCAACTCCTGAAGCTGCTGATCCCCTGGTTTTCCATTTGGGTCTTCCTTCCGTGTGTGTCCTGTGTATAGGATTTGTGTTAATAGTTCCTGTTGTACAGGGAAATACAGAAATCTTAGTTTTTTGTGTGCATTTACATAAAACCAAACTACTTGATGTGATGGAGCCACCCTTTTATCACAGGGTGGGATGAAGGATGCTTCGAGCGTGTGGGGCACCAAGCACCACACCATTAACTACTGGGGAGACCACCAGTGTGTCTCTCACTGAGATCGCTCTGCACATTCCACCAAAGCAATACAGGGAAGGCTGGATCCATCCCTCTGCAGGGACACTGGTGAGATCTGGCAATGCCTGTGGAATCACGGAATTCTGCTGTTCCCAGGGGCTCCAGCTGTGGGCTGGAGAACCCTGGGAGCAGTATCAGGGAACCTCACCTCGTGAAGTGAGGATGGGGTTGGGGCAGGTTTCCAAAGGCTGCCATGAGGGATGGGCTGGGATGGCCCCAAGTGCAGCTTGTGAGTATGAAGATGGGGCTGGCCCTGCTGTACCAAGGGGCTTTAGCTGGGGAAGGGGCTAGGGAGGGAATTTGGGGGTCCCAGAGGCAGCTGCCTCCAGCAAGGAGCAGCCAGTCAGTGCTGCAAGCAAGGATCTCCCAGGGCCATCCTTAACAGCACCACCAGCACATGGTACTGGGAGCTTGATGCCTCCATCAGCTGCATGTGTGAGCCACTGGAAAGCCTTATGGTTGAGGAGTGCGGAGGTGCCTCTTCCCCCCATTCCCAATCCCCTCGGCTGCTCCAAGACCTCAGGAATTCCTTTGTGTAATGAGCTGGACAGTGAAAAGACTGTATCAGGCTCACAGGGGACTAGTGTACATATAGTTGGGTAATGAGCAAATCTGTCCTGGCTGAGTACTGGAACTCTGTTGCAGTGTATTTCCACTCATGCCTTTATTGGTTCTATGAACCATGAAAAGAAATTAAACCTATTAACTTTCTTCCAGGCTCATGCTTTTCCAATCCCCCTTTCCCTGCCCTTCACCTTCCTTTCCTACTGTTTTTCTTGACAGCTCCATAAAACTGGCTCTGGGAAGAGCTGAGTGAGGACTGCCCCAGCACCACCTTTGGAAGCATCAGCTCTCAGTGTGGTTCCCCTGCTTACACTACTGACCGCCACATGCCTGAAGCAAGGGGAAGCCTCCTGAACACATCAGGGTTGGTTGGCACTGATCATCATGTTGCGCTCCCCCTGCTTCAAATCAAACCCCAACTGGCACTTCCCAGCAAGACTAAGAACACAGTAATAAGTTTAATGTACAAACCCAGACACTGCTGTATGTGGACAGCACTACATCTGTGCCAGCAGAAAGTAGGATCCTGGGGGGTAAAAATACACTGAAGGCCTTGAACGGTCCTGCCCCTGCTTTGCTGAAGCAGAGTTGCTCAAGGCTCCAGGTCAGGGATGTGGCTCCAATCCCATGCCAGACTGTAGCAGCGATGGCCTGAAGCCTCCCTGCAGTCCCTCAAGGCTCTCCACAACGCTCCTGCAGGAGCTCCAGTCCCGTAGCTCTGCTGTGACTCTCGTGAGGTTCACAACAGGAAGCTTGTTTCCATTTCTGTCTTCTCTTGCTGCTGTTAGGACACTTCAGTGGAAGATGATCTTTTTATACTTGGAATTGGGGATCTGTCCTCGTGCCTTCAGCCTCCTGACCGCTTCCCGCATGTGTTTGGGCTGCAGAGGTGGCAGCTCCCCCCACTTCTCACACACGTCCAGTGCTACACATCAAAAACCAAGAAGAGTTCCCATAAGCAAGACAGTTAAGCTTAGCCCATCTCCTACTGTTTGAACTTTAAAGGCAACAGTTAACATTATTGTTTGGGGTTTACAGCTCACAGTTAGTTTGTTAACACACAAGAATGAAACTGCTTTTTGGGCTTCTCTTTGAGTGAAAAGTCAGTCCAAAGGGCATCGATACCAGACCAGAGCAAACCACTTAGCTACTAAGGCATATGCTGGTTGGAGCCACACAAGCACTTACTATTTAAACTTTCTGCTCTAAAGCCACCCCTGGGCTGGATGGTGTGTTTTGGGGTGTTGTGTACGGCAGTGACAGAAGTGGACTTACAGACCAGTTTCTTTTCTATCATTTCAAGTATCATTCACACCTCCTGCCGAGGACATAAAGCAGTTAACCATAGGAAACAACCAAGGACAGCACTGAAGCTGCTTAACGAAACCACCTCAGGCAACCCAGCACCTCAGAGACAGCAGCAGGCCCTGGTAAGGGTGACCCCAGCACACACAGGCTACATTCTGCCTGACAAGTCTATACAAACTGCAAAGCAGGGACACAGCTGGTCAGCCTCCCAGCTCATGTCCCAGAAAGATCCTGGCTCTTCCTATGAATGGAAAATATTTACAGGTTTAAGAGACTTAAATATCTAATTTCCCTCTGGGCTGAATTTATCCACAGCAGTACCAAGAGAACATCCTTACTGCCCCGTTGCAGCCTGCTCACAGGCTGACTTGCAAGAGCTAAGTTCTCCTCAGAAGAGATAAACCAGGAGCTCAGTGGTCACCAGTCTCTGCTGATGGGTGAGCAGTGACACCAACAGGCTTAGAGGGGACTAATGGCAACACCACACACCACCCTTCTTAGCTTGGCTCTTAACCACAGCATTTGGAAGGTCAGAGGGCCCCATAGAGCAGCAACCAAAATCATCCAGCTTTACTCCATTGTCCTGCTCTGCTGCATGCAATGCATTCACCCCATCTTTTTCTCTTTCTCCTCAACATCTGCCACTTACCTTCCTCCACCACCTCCCCAACAAAGACCTTGGAAATGCCAGACATGGCGATAACCACATTCTGAGAGACAGAGGTGCCGGTGATGGACTGGATCAGCTGGATGAGAGGAGGATAGTCAGCTGAGTGAGGTACACATGGCAATGGTGAAGCATTTTAACTCATATTTAGCAGTTTGAGCCTGGCAAGTATCAACTGACAGCTCATGAAAGGCCCAGAACAGCAGTGACCGATCTTTAGAATTAGATCTACAGGTCTGGGCAGATGCCGGCTGTCAAGGTTTTAGCTTTGCTCATTCACCTGCTGACTCTGAACCAGCCACTGCTTCTTCCCATTGCCTCACACCCCCCAAACCAGCATCACTTTAACATAAATTCTGATTTAACTGCATAAGCCATGCAAGGGCACTGAGCTGGGACATAATGAGATCAGCCGAGCCGAGGACAACGGTCTGAGCCACAGGGGCTGAGATGCAACTGGAGGAGAGCACACCAAGGCCCAGATAAGACCCCAGCCAGGCTTAGTAAGGCTCAGCTTGCTTGCACTGCTCAGACTCAGTCTGTGGTGAAGCATTACTGATGTCATACCCGTTTAATGGCAGCTTTGGGGAAAGCAGAGCGCCGGTACATCTCATAACGGTTCAGCTGTTCTTCAGAAAAGGAAGAGACCAGTATTCTGCATGGAGAGCATTGATTATTTACAGCAAAAATTACAATAGAAGCCTGAAGCTCTTCAGGCTGCTGCAACAGTCCTGCAAAGCCCTTTGACCCTCCCGAGCCTCCTGCAACAGAGCCAGGAAGGGGAAGGCAGTGCTCAGGTTTGTAACACAAACGGGCTGGGCCCGTTCAGGAGGGATCCAGGATGCAGCTACAGCCATTGCTCACCACGGGCTCGCACACGGATTCAGTCACAGAATTACAAAATCCCAGACTGGTTTGTGTTGAAGGAACCTTAAAGTTTGTCCAGTTCCAAACCCCTGTCACGGGCAGGGACACCTTCCAGGGAAAAACTTATCCCTTTTATCCAACCTGAACTTCCCCTGTTTCAGTTTGATCCCATTGCCGCTTGTCCTATCGCTACAGTCCCTGATGAAGAGTTCCCCTCTGTATTCAGTGATTACCGCCCATCCAGCAGCAAACCCCGAGCACCGACGTCCCCCGGCCCCGCTGAGCTCCTGCACTCACTGCATTTTCTGGATTTCGTCCTCGTCCACCTTGTGCTTCTTCTCCTTCCTCTCCTTCAGCTCCAGCTTCACCTTCTTGGCCGCGGACGGCTGCAGGCTGGGGTCCTCGCCGTCCACCACCTCCCTCTCTGCGCTCCTCACCTGGGCGAGAGCGCAGCGCTCGGCTCGGCGGCCCTACAGTCCGCCCGGATCCCGCTCCCCGCGTACCCGGCCCGGCCTCACCTCTCCGTCCGGCACGTCCCCCTTCGGCTCGCCGCCCCCACCGGCCTCTCCCGTTTCGCCCTCGCCTGTCACCTCCGCGACCGCCGGCTCCTCCGCAGCCATGGCCGAGCCATCGTCCGAGGGGGAAGGGGCCGCGGGCGGCGGCTCCTGTGCGGCGGCGCCGGCCCCAAGCTCCTCCCGGCCCGCGCCGCCAGGGTCCGCCATCGCGCTCCGAGCGGCGTCGCCGCCTGATGACGTAGTCCTACCGCTGCTGCGGGGGGACGCGGCGGGGCGGGGCCTGTCGCCAGGGCAACGAGTCAGCGGCTGCGGGTGAGGCGGGGGTAGGAAAGGGGGGACTGAGGTGGCCAGGGGCAAGCAGCGGGTGCGGGAGGGCGCTGTGGGAGCCGGGCTGCGGCTGCAGCGGGGCTGGGGCCAGGACTGGGGGATCCCCTCCAGCCGTGCAAGTCCTTTGCATTGAACTGTACTTGAAGATGTGACAAGGAGCCACGTTACAGCAGGTGCCCACCCACAGCCCCAGTCTGGTCCCGGAGGGGAGTGAGCAGTGACATGGACCTCCTCGAGGTATGGCTGTGGGTTTCCGGCTAGTTTTGTGTCTTGGAAGCTGTTGGAGGTTGGGGCAAGCTGGCACAGTCCATCTCTTCCCACCTTCCCTTCGCACATGGTCCACTCTGGCAGCATGGAGTGCGGGTCGGGCTGGGGGAGCCCCTCCTTGGCATAGTGATTCTCACCCCACTGCTTTGTGTCTTTGTTGTGCTGGAAAGTGGGTTAATGTTAATATAGGGCTGCAGGATTCATCCCAGCACGCAAAGACCTGGAATTACTTTGGCAAAAGGTGCTAAATAAGTGAAATTTCCATCCTGTGTGCATCCTCCTCCTTGAGGTTTGGTGGTCCTGAGCCCCCGGCATGAAGATAACACTGCATGTGGAGGCCCAAATGAACACTCAGTGGGTGTGTTGGACGCCAAGACCGTGATCCCTGTGTGCAGCACAACACGGGATCAGGACGAGCTCCCTTGACCTTAAGTGCAAACCAAACTGCAAAGGGCTTCCCCCAAAAACTGCTGGCATCAACCCATGCTCATCCCCTTCAAGGAGGCGAGCAGCCATCTGTGAGAGCTCATACTGTTAATACTGTGTTCAAACAAACCATCTGACCATATCTGAATGATTTTTTATGCTGGCTTGTAGCATTACGCAGTGGATAACAGCTTCTAACTGCTTTGCTTCCTTGGCATGCAGTGCAGAATGCCGTGCACCCCCGAGACTTCCCTGTGGGAAAACAGCTGCAAAACTGCTCGTGATTATTCATCCTCCCAATAAACACATGGAGGGAAAACTCTGGCAAAGATATTCCTCCTTTATGTGACCCTCGTTTACATATGTTCCTCCTTTACATGCGTACCTTCTGTATATACCCCCTGAGCTGGAGCCTGCACATGGTTTACACCTGGCTTCTCCAGTCTATCAGAGATTTGGGAGATGGAAAATCCTAGAATCTCAGACTGGTTTGGGTTGAAGGGGCCTTAGAGCTCATCCAGCTCCAACCCCTGCCACGGGCAGGGACCCCTTCCACTGGAGCAGCTTGCTCCAAGCCCCTGTGTCCAACCTGGCCTTGAACACTGCCAGGGATGGGGCAGCCACAGCTTCTCTGGGCACCCTGGGCCAGCGCCTCAGCACCCTCACAGGGAAGAGCTTCTGCCTAAGAGCTCAGCTCAGTCTCCCCTCTGGCAGGTTCAAGCCATTCCCCTTGGCCTGTCCCTACAGGCCCTTGTCCCAAGCCCCTCTCCAGGTTTCCTGCAGCCCCTTTAGGCACTGGAGCTGCTCTCAGGTCTCCCCTTCAGGAGCCTTCTCTTCTCCAGGCTGACCCAGCCCAGCTCTCTCAGCCTGGCTCCAGAGCAGAGCTGCTCCAGCCCTCGCAGCATCTCCATGGCCTCCTCTGGCCTCACTCCAGCAGCTCCACGTCCCTCTTGTGCTGCTGCCCCAGAGCTGGATCAGGACTGCAGGGGGGGCTCCCCAGAGCACAGCAGAGGGGCAGGATCCCCTCCCTGAGCTGCTTCTCACGCTCTGGGGGTGCAGCCCGGCACATGGGGGGTGGTCTGGGCAGTGAGCACACACTGCTTTGACCAAAGCCGGCTCCTTGTACACTGCAGCGCGTGCCGGAACCCCACTTTCGTGTTATTCACTCTCCGAAGGAATAAAATGAACTAAAACGAGCCAAAAAATGATGCGCAGAAACGTGCCCCTGGAGAGACCCGCCGAGGGGGCGGGGGCCGGATCGTGACCACGCCCACACAGCATTATAAGCTCCGCCCATCCGCTGGCTCCGCCCCGGAAGGCCGCGCACGAGGGGGCGTGGCTCGGCGGGAGGCGGTGGCGGGCGGCGGCGGCCGGGCCGGGCCATGGGGAAGGAGCAGGAGCTGCTGGAGGCCGCTCGTACCGGGAACCTGCCCGCCGTAGAGAAGCTGTTATCGGGGAAACGCCTCAGCTCCGGCTTCGGTGGCTCCGCGGGGGGAGGCGGAGGAGGAGGTGGTGGCGGCTCTGGGGGGGGAGGCGGCGGTGGAGGCAGCGGGAGCGGCGGTGTGGGGCACCCGCTGTCCAGTCTGCTCAGGTGAGGCGCGGCCTGAGGGAATGGGGGGGCTGTGGGAGTGGCGCTGAGGGCTGGGGAGGAGGAGGAGGAGGGGGTTATGAGGAGGGAGTTGCGGGCTTGTGAGTAAAGGGGACGCTGTTTGAGCTGGGGGGATATATGGGGCCATACAGGGCTTGGGGGGCTGTGGGTGAGGCAGGAGGATGTGGGCTTTTGGGGTGTTGTAGGACTGTGGAGCAGGTTGGGAGTGTGGAGCTATGGGGTGGTGTTGATAGGGGCTGGAGGAGGCAAGAGGTTGGGGGTCTGTAGGGGTTTAGGGTTAGATGTGAGTTGGGGGATGTGGGACAAGGGGTTGTAGGGCTGAGGGGATTGGGGCAGGGGTTGTAGGGCAGGGAAGCAGCTGTAGGGGTTTGGGTGTTCTCTTGGTGTGGAGGCCAGAGGTGAGAGGCTGTGGGGCAAGGGAGTGTTGGAGGTCTCTGGGGCTCAGCGGTGAGGGCTGAAGCCCCAGGGGACAGATGTGGGCTGCAGCACTGCAGGGATAGAGGGACTGAGGAGACCAGTCCGCGGGGCGCGTGGGCCAGCGTGGGTCAGAGAAGGGGTGAGTTGCGTGGGAATTGAAGGCTAAGGGGATGGGATGAGGTATTGCAGTGGGCTGTGATGGATCTGGAGCACACAGGGGGTGTGAGGACAGGCTGGGGGAGCCCTGAGGGTGTGGTGCTGCCTGTGGGACCAGGGGTGTGAGGAGGTTAAGCTGGAGGGGGCTGGTGGTGGAACCTGTCAGGCTCGCGTGCCCTGAGGTGGGGAGTAGCAGTGACTGGTGGGCTGGGAGAGGACAGGAGGCTCTTTGGAGTGGGCCCTTCCAAGGCTGGGTTCTGCTCAGGTGTGGCATGTCCCTTGGCGATCAAAGTGCTGCAGGGCTGTGGATGCTGCTGGTTACCATCTGTAGCTGCAAACTGGTGTGACTGGGAAATGTGGTGTGTGTGGAGAAGGACTCTGGGTTAGGCTGCTGACTGAAGCCAGAGCATGTGTATGTTCCCATGGTGAGGAGAGCTGCTGGATGGATTTAATGGAGCAGATGTGCAGTTGGGTGCTGGACAAGGCATCCTCTCTGCTCTTGTCCTTCCTCAGTGTAATGTTCATGGCTTGCAGAGCTCCTCCACTGTGGTTCTCAGTGGTGGCTGGTAGGGTTTGGGGCTCAGCACCCTGCACTGGGCGCTGTACTGGGGCTGCGCTAGCAGATGGAGGATACAGTCATTTGCTTTAGCATTTAAAGTACTGTGCTGTGTAATTTGCTCTGTTTTGAAGCTCTGAGACCTTTGTTAGTTTTTTCTCCTCCCCCTTTTTTCCAGCATCTCCCAGTGATAGTACTTGCTGGTGCATTTCTTGACTTGCAGCTTTTTGCCATTTCAGCTGCTCTGCTGGAAATGCTGCTGTTCCTGTTCCCTGAGCAACTGGTTTATACTGGGGAGGAGATTTGAGTCCAGTGCTGAGTGCCACTGTCACTGTAGGACCTGACTGTTAGAGGGATATGACATGCCCGTTTGTGGCCAGATTTGATCCGTTTTGTCTCTCACATAACCTTACCAGTTCTCTGCTGTTGCTGACTCTGAGAGCTTGTTCTTCCCCAGTGCACACTTTGCTCCTCCAATATGTAATCTCAGGTTGAGCTTTATTCTCTTTTAATACCTTAAATGCCCTGGGCCCTTGTTTTGAGTGAGAGATTGCCCTGACCACTTCAGGCTCGTCTGCATTAGAAGGTGGATGTACTTGCAGGGTGTTCAGATTAAAGTGGAGAGGGTCAGTGGAGTTAAATACACACCAGAAGCGTTGTCAGCCTCTTGTCCTAACAGCTCCGCCGCACTATCCGGCGATGCGTGGTGGTGACACAGCGACCCCTTTTCCCTGGTAAGAGAAGTGCTTGTGATTCCAGCTGGTCTGGGGAGTGGGGCAGGCTTTGATCTGAGCAGTTAACACGGTTTTCCACGTGTAAATGTGGTTTTGTGTCTGAAGGATGGTGAATCCCACTGCTGTCATTCATTCACTGTGGTCATTAACTGTCTAAAATGTCTGTCAGTGAGACCCTTCTCCGACCAAATGTCCCAAAACTTCCCAATCCCTGAACTGCTTTTTATTCCCTGCTGCTGAGTAATGTCAGGCTTTTTGCATGCTCATGATGGTGGGTTTTGTTTTGGAGGCGTTTTGCTGTTCCTAGCATGTTGGGAGTCATTGCAGCGCATCCGTAACTTGCTGTGTGAAATCTGCTGCAGCATCCCTGGATTTACAAGAGTTTACATGAGCATGGATGCTCATCCCAAGTGTGATTGCAATCCCATGTGGGTCGTGACCTCTCTACCCTGTTCGTAGAGCAGTGGCTGCAGTATTCTTCAGTCTCAGGGTTCCAGATGCCAGGCAGTGACCCTGAGGATAGTCTGTGGTCACCTCTGGCAAACTGGCAGTGGTGGGAGAGCTCAGGGGGCTGTGGTTGCAGCACTGGGAAATAGGAGGTTGCTGGGGATTGTTCCAGCGCTTGGGTGCTGTGATGAATGCTGCATGTGAGATATCCAGAGTGGACTTTCGGTGATTCAGAGGCATTATGATTGCTTCCAGTGTTCTGTCGGCTTCTTGGGCTTTTACTTTACCTTAGCTGACTCCACCTGGGAAGCTTTCTGCTTGTTTTATAGTGATGAGGCTGTTGTCAGAAGCAGCTGCTAAATAGAGCTGCGAGGTGATTGTTTGGAGAGCAGCTTGGACATGCTGGGCAGGTTCAAAACTGTTTTCTGTAGTGTGGGCTCATCTAAGTGACTGCTCAGTGTCCTGTGTGGCTGTGAGGTGGCTCCGAGCTTATAGCAGCAAACACACTCCTTTGTGTCACAGAATGCCAGAGTGGTTTGTGTTGGAAGGGACCTTAAAGCTCCTCCAGTCCCAACCCCTGCCACGGGCAGGGACCCCTTCCACTGGAGCAGCTTGCTCCAAGCCCCTGTGTCCAACCTGGCCTTGAACACTGCCAGGGATGGGGCAGCCACAGCTTCTCTGGGCACCCTGGGCCAGCGCCTCAGCACCCTCACAGGGAAGAGCTTCTGCCTTAGCTCTAACCTGAACTTCCCCTGTTTAAGTTTGAACCCATCACCCCTTGTCCTGTCACTCCAGTCCCTGATGAAGAGTCCCTCTCCAGCATCCTTGTAGTCCCCTTAGTAAAGCAGCAAAACATCGGATTTTGAGGATTGAGCTGCCAAAAAAGCCAGACTGAGTTTCAAAGTGGCTTAAGTGTATCTGAGAATAAATTTGGGCCTGTCTCCTGTGTGTGTGTCACCCTGTCTCTGTTGTGCTGGTTTTTCCCTTTGCAAAGTGTGAGATGAACTCCAGCCCCTGATGCCAAGCCTGGTCACTGGCTGCTTTGCTCATCTCTGAAGGTGCACAATTCCTCTGGAGCACCTTTGCCTGTGGTTTCCCTGTGTCCTGGGGGCAGGGAGGATGTGGCAGTAAGTTCTCCACAGCAGGATGATATTTAATTATAGCTAACTGCCTTTCTGTCCCCCTTTACAAATGACTTCAAGAGTTTGGAAACAGAGAATGTGGCATTTGCTGCCTGATGCTTCATGGAAAGTTAAAGATTGGCAAATTAAAGGCACCTGGTGTTTGGGAGGAGGGTGGATGTGGTAAGAAAGACTCTGCTTGGTGTCCACCCCTCCTTCCTGTTAGTATGGCATCCAAAGGTGTGCAACAGGTCCAGAAAACCTTTCAAGTTGAAGGGTTTTCTCTTAGGTATCTTATTCTTGCATACTGGTTATTCTCCTGATGATGATTAGATGCATTTTCTAAATTAAAACTAGTAAATATGGCCTGGACCTGTGCCCAGAGAAAGCAACAGTGCAATGAAGTGGAAGCTTTAATGGAAGGAGTTGATGGGGAGGGCCAAGGTGCTTCACTTGGTGGCTGCTTGTCCAGGCTCTGCAATGCAGGAAAGCTGCTTGAACAATAGATGTCATCAGTGCTGGTGGGTTAAGAAATCACAAAATAGATATCTGGAGCAGGGATTTAGTTCTTTGTGTGTCTGATAAAGCTGCGTCTGTGAGAATTCATGTCACAAAGCTTTTTCACTGAGACTTCCAAGTACTTAGGAAAGGGGTAAGGCTGCTTTTCTCCTAGCTCAGAAGTGAGTCCTGCTGCAGGTTTCTGGCCAGAATGGCCTTGTGTCCATTGGAACAGCTGATCACTGTTTCTTAGTTGTGCTCCTGTGAAGAGCATCTCTGAATCCCATGTAATTGCTTTGCAAACCCACACTTGGCCTGCACGACAAGAGGATGGCCACAGTTGATGGAAAAAAGGCAGGTTACTTTAATTTTGGAGATGGGAAACTTTACCAATGCCAGAACAAGGGAACTTTTCTACTTCACGGTTTCTTACCCCTTGGTTGTGATGGAGAAACCTGTCCTCAGCTTTGTATGCTTTGTGTTTTCCCTTCCTCAAACAGCCTCTGTCAGCCTTCCTGTTTCTGCATGGTCATTTTCATTCCTGGTCCTGTATCTAATAGTATCCCCTCATAAGGTTGCTGCTAAGTTGACCCCCCCCAAAGCTCATTCCAAAAACAGGGACATGAATGCTTGGCTGGGCCAGCAGAACTCCATTGTTCCTTTCTCCATCTGATTTTGGGTCTCTGGTGTTGGCATGATATTTAGGTCCTTTTTAAAGTCTCACTGTTGGATTACGTGTTTTCACAAGAGCGTCTCTCCTTCTGAGAGGCAAATCACAGCCTTTTCTCTGCAGGTCTGCAGCATTTCAGAAGTCTCAAAAATACAGTTTTGGATTAGATACAAAGGCATTTCCTGGAAGAAACACGTGTGTTTGTGGGCATGGTGTGGGGACTGTGTACCCACTGTTAGCATAGAATCATGGAATGGGTTGGGATGGAAAGGACCTTAAAGCTCTTCCAGTTCCACCCGCCTGCCACGGGCAGGGACCCCTTCCACTGGAGCAGCTTGCTCCAAGCCCCTGTGTCCAACCTGGCCTTGAACACTGCCAGGGATGGGGCAGCCACAGCTTCTCTGGGCACCCTGGGCCAGCGCCTCAGCACCCTCACAGGGAAGAGCTTCTGCCTTAGATCCAACCTGAACTTCCCCTGTTTCAGTCTGAACCCATCACCCCTTGTCCTGTCACTCCAGTCCCTGATGAAGAGTCCCTCTCCAGCATCCTTGGAGCCCCCTTCGGACACTGGAAGCTGCTCTTCTCCAGGCTGAACAGCCCCAATGTTCTCAGCCTGCCTCCATGTGAGAGGTGCTCCAGCCCCTGGTCATCCTCATGGCCTCCTCTGGGGACTTGCTCCAACAGCTCCATGTCCTTCTTACACCTGGTAAGTGTTTGTGCTGACCGAGGGACTGCTCTGAGCTGGCACATGAAACATTTTGTACCTTTTTTCTTTTCCAAAGAGAGCAAATGCCAGTCCACAAAGTCATAGAAGATGCCCCCAGCAATAAAGTCTGTGGAATGTTTTGTTTTATCACATAAACTTAACTGTCCCCCATGTTTAGTATAATTTCAATGTGAACTTTGGCAAGGTCTGAGGCTTTCATACTTCCTGCTTAGATCGCTGAGCTGAGCCCTCTGGGTGTGAGACGTGCACAAACTCCACATGAAATCCCCAGGTTCTGCAGGTAAGCAGGAAGCAAGTTGTGATAAGCCAAACGAAAAGGAAATGCAAGGACATTTAAAGATAAAGGCTCTCCCTAGGGGGTGAATGTGCCACTGTGTGACGCTACAAATATTAGGCAGGAAAATAAAGCTCATGTGAATCAGGGAACACTAACAGCAGGTTGAGGTATCGGGAAGGACATGGGGAGGACAAGAAGCAGTAGAGGAGAGGGAGATCAATTTCTGGTTTTGCCAAAGCAGATGGTGAGGCTTACAAAGAGGTGGTGGATTGCCAGGCTTGGGGGAGGTTTGGCTTTGTGCTGCCATCCAGAATCTGATTCATTCAGGGCCTGGAAATCTGTGGAAAGCCAGATCCAGGAGCCTGATGCAGATCTCTGCTCCTTGAGCATACCCTGACCTGCCCCATTTGCAGAACATCTCTCATAGAGCATGGGCAAAAGTGGCTTTTGGATATCAGTGAGCATCTGGAGATAAAAGCAACTTACTGTAACCACAGCTTAATGCTTGATAGAAGTGCTTTGTGAATCCATGAGGTTTAGTGGGGTTTTGGGGGTACTTCTGCACAGAGGATGCAGAATTAGGATTTCTTTTTATTTATTCTTTTTTACTGCTTTGCTGAAGTTAAAGACAGGAAGCAGCAAACCAATCTGTGGCCTGAAATATCAAGCTGCATTCAGTAGGTCTTGCCAGGAGCAGTAAGGGATGAATTGTGTTAAAGCCAAATCTGCAGCAAAAGCTTTTTATGTTCATTTCTTGATGTGAGAAGACTGGATCTTTGTTGGCGAGAGGGGAAACTGAGGCTGCCGCTGAGCCCCAGCTTGTATACACAATCTTCTGTAAGTCAGCAAGGAGAAACTTCTGCTGTGAGTTCAGACTTTTTTGTATACATCTGTTGTGGGAAAGGGTTTGGTTGCTGCTTCACAGAAGCCACAGCAAGCGTTCTACTCAATCTGCAGCAGTTATTGCTGGCGACTATTTTGTTTGGTTTAGGAAACGTGGTGTAATTGCTGAACACTTCAAGGAGCTTCAAACACTCTAAATACGCTTAGGAGACAGGAAAATTATTTCTATTTTCAAAAGAAGTGGGGTTCCACACTTGTTCTTGTGTGACCGGATGATTTAAAGGAATGATGTGTTAGTGCTACATGTTCTCCTGGTGATCTGAGGTCTGGCTGCAACCTTTCTGCTGCCTGTGTTCCCATTTGGAAGGGAGGTCGCACTCCGATGGTGCAGCCAGCTGGGGAGGAGAGGAATTGCTCTTTACATAGTAAGGAAAAGGCTGTTTGTGTGTCTGTTCACTCTCAGGTGTGTTATTACATTGTGTGATTAAGAGCAAGCCCTGCAGCGTGTGGCTGAGATAGGGAACAGCAGCTCCAAGGTCTGAACTTAAAGATAGTGTAAAGGTACAAGCAGAATATTTCCCTATTTTCCCCCAATAGAAAGGAGGTGCTTCTGGTTTCACATAAACCAGGGCCGTGTTGAAAATCACGACTGGGCCTTTCACTGCTCTTGGGGCTGTGATTAATCATCTCACCCACTTTTAAACTGTCTTCCATTCCACACCCTGCTTGCAAACAGCAGAGCAGGACAGAGCTCTCTTTAATTAGGTACTGAACTCTGGGATTGGTGAGAGTATGAGTGCCACGGGCGTTAGGTGTGCACCAGCTCTGTTCTGTGAATTGTTTTCTAAGCACTTTTTAAATCATTCAGGAAGGCTGCAATTATTGGCAGAGACTCTGAAGTGTTCTGGATCTTTGGGATCTTCTAATTCAGCTTTGGAACGTTTTATTTGCTTGCTTTGATTGGCACAATTCTGTGACTGGGGATGTGGCTGGGGTGGACTGGGGTTTTCTTGCCATAAGCTTGCCGTGGGACCTCAGAAAAGTCACATTATCCGTGCCCTGCTTTGCTCACCTATTTTCCTCTTTAGAATGGCCTTGGTTTTTAGGTAGTACCCAGGGCTTGCTTGGAGTGCACAGGAAAATTGTTGTGTAGGTGGTTTTCCTTTCTGGGAAACTCCCTTGGGAGAGTTTTGTCCTGCTTCCTTCCAGACAGACTGTGCAGGCTGAGGTTTCCATGCTGTGCATGCTGGTTTGCTTGGCAGTGGACAGGAGGGGCAGTGGTGCTATGGGGGGTGTGAGGAGCTGAATTCAATGGGTGAGGAGTTGGAAGCAGATGTGAATCAGTTGAGGTGTCGCAGCCCTCAAGCAAAATGCTTTGAGCACAGCACACTGGATAGAAATCTCTGCTAATGCTGAGTAAAAGTGTCTTAACTGTGTGGGCAGTGACTGATTAATCTGACATTGGCACTATAATATAGGTGGCTGCCCAGGCTGGGGTGGATTCTGCTGGCTGTTGACTTCCCATCAGTCTTTACCCACATGCCAAGTCCTCCAGTGTCCTGGGACTTGATTTGGTGGGAGCACCCATGTGTTTGTGTCAGATGGAGGGTGAGAACACGTTAGTTTAATTCTTGCTTTGCTTTGAGAACTTCCCAGCAGAGTGTTTTAAAGTGCCAAACAGGTTTGGGATATATCCATATGCTTATACTTGAAACACTCCAAGAGGGAGTTACTGTGGTCAAAGATGGGATGTTAGGAGTGGTGGGTGGGTCAGGATGCTAGATAGCTCAGATTATGTTGAGGATGTAAGAACCAAGCCAGGCACTGCCTGGTGATGGATTCAACATTTAAATAGCTGCAGTATCCCCATGTGTTCGGCGACAGGAGCAGGGTGAGGAGGCAGCGCTCCTGGGCTGCTTTTCCAATTGCTAGGTTACACTCCTTCCCAGGAGCATCATTTTGCAGCTCTTAGCATTCACAAGACACACAAGATTTGTGCTCTGCCCCATCATGGGAGGAACAGTGAATTGTATCTGTGACATGCAGTTTATTTACTTTCCATGCCTTGAACAAGACTGGCTTCAGAGCTGGCTGGAGGATCCCAAACAGCTCCAGGAAGCCTGAGGACTGGGGAGGTGGTTTGTGTTCAGGGTTCCTGCAGGGGCAGCTTGAATTCTGTACTGATGCTTTGGTTAAAATGCTGGGTGCAGGCTTGAAATCTGCATCTTGAAGACTTTAGGGCTGGCTTTGTTGGTGCTGGAATTAGCAGCTGCCTTCAGCACTTGGTGCAGGGGGTGTCTCTGTGTTTACCTTGATGGCAGAGTGGATGCTTGTGGCACTGGAGTGGACTGAGTGGATGTTTGTGAGAATCTCTGATGGCTTTTCAATCTATATACCCCAAGTTATTGTCCTACCATTGAGCTCTGTGTAGGAATTTCAGGACTCAAACCACAGCTATGCATGTAAACAAATATGGGATGTTTGAGCAATGAGATACTGACATTTCCACAGCTTCATTCTCCTCTACTCTTGTCTGCAGTCCCAAAACTGAAGAACTGTCACTGCAGATTTGAGTACATCCAGAGTACTCTGTTTCGAAGGCAGGAGCTGTGCAGTGTTCAGTTGGGCACTGAATGCTCAACAGACAGGTTTCCATAGAATCCCAGACTGGGTTGGGTTGGAAAGGACCTTAAGATCCTTCAGTCCCAACCCCTGCCACGGGCAGGGACCCCTTCCACTGGAGCAGCTTGCTCCAAGCCCCTGTGTCCAACCTGGCCTTGAACACTGCCAGGGATGGGGCAGCCACAGCTTCTCTGGGCACCCTGGGCCAGCGCCTCAGCACCCTCACAGGGAAGAGCTTCTGCCTTAGATCCAACCTGAACTTCCCCTGTTTCAGTTTGAACCTGTCACCCCTTGTCCTATCACTACAGTCTCTGATGAAGGTCCCCTATTTTCTCTTCCGAACAGTCATTTGTGTTGTGGGGCTGTTCCAGGATGAATCACTCCGGCTGAGCTAACAGACAACTCTTGTTTCATGAAGCTGCACAGTTCCTAGATCCAATAGGAGGGAAATGGCACAAACTTGCAGGTGACAGCACAGAGGAGCAGGATCTCCCCTTCCCTTCTCCTTTGCTTGGGGAGCAGTTATCCTGCTGCAGCTGTCTATGTACTAATTCAGATCTGCATATAGACTGTCTAAACAGCATGTGTTGGTGGAAGTTGAGCTGCTCTACTTCGTGACAGAGGTTCTACTCTGGCTGATTAAGGCTGTTTGGCAGATAGCTGACATTTCTAAAGATGAATGTGTGAAACAGTGTTTGGTCTTTTAGGAGCAGCTGAGCCAAAAACCAGTGTTCATCCAGTAGGACTTTTATGATGTAATGCATTGTTTTAATGAGATTGAAGGAAAAAGCAGGATGTAAAAGATGTAAATGAAAGATGTGATACAGAATATGGGTAACAAGTGCAGTTCGTCTCATACCGAAAGGGAAAGCCTTCTCCCAGCTGCACTTGGACAAGGATAAGGCAAATTCCTGGAGGCTTGCAGCAGATAACCTGTGCTAATGCCTTGACTCTGTGTGAGCCCTTCGCCTTCCAGGAGGAGCTTCCACTGAGCCACATTCAGCCTGTGAGTGCAGCAGGTTGTGGGGACTTGATGAAGATGATCCTTCTGCCTGCACAGAGGGTGCTCGACATCTGGTGGGTGCTCAGATGAGTTTTCCCAGCATATCCATGGTCTTCCAGGCTGTGCCAGCCACTCCTCTGCTCTTTTCCACTTCACAGATACAGCCGCAACTCAGTAACACTCTGACTGCACAAGTCATTTCAAGGTGAAGTGTGCTCTTGAAATGAAGAAGGTGCTTTTGAATAAGAGCGGTGGCCATTTCTTTGTATGGCTGACACCAGGTATGAGGTCCTGTCATGCTGAGATGTCACTGTCCCAGAGAGCTCGCTCTGGAGTACAGCTTAGTCATGGAAATGAAATAAATCCTATTTCACAGAAACTGGTAAAAATAAGTGTTGAGGATTGGTTTGTTTCTATAGCAACAGCCTGGAGAAGCTCATCCAGCTGCTCCTGCAGAAGGGAGGAAAACAGGAATTGAAATGTTGGTCCACCTGGGACTGTAGCCGTCAGCAAGAGAAAGGTCTTTGATGGACTGATGAAGGGGTGAAAAGCTCAAAGGCAGAGGGCAGGAAGACAGGAGCTGTGTTTGGAGAGGAATTGCTGCTGGAGTGTGTGAATATGCCCTCTTCCTCTATGCCAGACCTGGAGAGCCTGTATTAGGTCCTTAGGGCTATTTATAGCCTGTTTCCCAAAGGATTGCTCTCTGAACTTGCTCGCCACCTCACATTGGTGGGGAAGTGCCCTGCTTAAAGCGAAGCAGAGCTTTGATGCTGTTCAGCACCTGAGTGTTTGTCATTTTTAAACCTGGATTTAAACCCTTTCTGTCCTGCAATGACTTTCCAGGGCTTGCTTGAGAAAGTTTAAGGTTGATCAGGAAATCTCTCTGTGGCATGGACTGGGAGGTGACCTTTGAGAAGTCTGGATGACCATCTGAGCTAAATTTTCTTGATTTCCCCTTTAACTCAAGCTGAATCATAGAATCCCAGACTGGTTTGGGTTGAAGGGACCTTTAAAGCTCCTCCAGCTCCAACCCCTGCCACGGGCAGGGACACCTTCCACTGGAGCAGCTTGCTCCAAGCCCCTGTGTCCAACCTGGCCTTGAACACTGCCAGGGATGGGGCAGCCACAGCTTCTCTGGGCACCCTGGGCCAGCGCCTCAGCACCCTCACAGGGAAGAGCTTCTGCCTTAGATCCAACCTGAACTTCCCCTGTTTCAGTTTGAACCCATCACCCCTTGTCCTGTCACTGCAGTCCCTGATGAAGAGTCCCTCTACAGCACCCTTGTAGCCCCCTTCAGACACTGGAAGCTGCTCTGAGGTCTCCACGCAGCTTCTCTTCTCCAGGCTGAACAGCCCCAATGTTCTCAGCCTGGCTCCATACAGGAGGTGCTCCAGCCCCTGATCATCCTCGTGGCCTCCTCTGGACTTGCTCCAACAGCTCCGTGTCCTTCTTATGTTGGGACACCAGAACTGCACACAGTGCTGCAAGTGGGGTCTCCCCAGAGCAGAGGGCAGAATCCCCTCCTTCAACCTGCTCATGCTCCTTTTGATTCAGCCCAGTTTTGATGCAGCCGGATGGTCCATAACTGTGTGTGCCAGGGCAGAGTTTGCTGTGGATGTTTGTATCCTGGAGAAAAAACCCAGTAAAGCATCCAGACTGCTGGATAATGTGTTTGGGTTTCAAACTGGTTTTATCTCTACAGTGTGAACACTTGTGTGGTGTTTTATTTTTTTCTAAACCAAGCCTTTTAGCAGACTTCAGCACATGCAAGTGTTAAGGTGGCTGTTTTCCCACAGTTAGTAAAGGTGAACTCCTGTCTGGGAGGCCCTGAGATGCCAAGTGCTGAGGCCATGTACATTGTTGATGATGAATCCTACCTTGCCTGACTGTACCAGTAAATGCATCTGAAACTAGCGGGATGTTGATGAAGTTACAGAAGTTGCTTTTGAAACAGGAGTGTGTGTGCACAAGGCTTGCACCAGGCTTTCACCAGGCTCTCGGAGAGAATCTGCTGTTTAGCTTAAGGAAAGTCAGAGCTCGAGTTCATCTTGTTTAGGTTTGGTAAACCCAGGTTATGTTAGTGCTCTTCCCTTGTTATTTATAGACACGGTTTCTTTTAAAGCGAAATTAAAGTTGAAAATAAACCTTTTTCCAGCTAAAAGGAAGTGTCTGTAGTGCCACATGCTAAGGACACAAGAACACAGCCCTGTCTAAAAGTGAGTGCCATAAATTTTATGTAAATGCATGATCTCATTAGATTTATATCTAATCCTATTGCCTGCTGTTTTCCAGACTCTTAGGGCAAGCCAGGCTGAAGATGTGATAGATGGTCTTTAAATCTAACCTTGAAGTGGGCTGGAAATCAGGTGATATGACTTCTGCCTCATCCTAATTAAGACACTATGAAAAATCCTTTCAAGTTTGGCATCACAAAGTAAATTGCCTGGATTTAAAACATAATCTGGTTAAAGATGCCTGATAAGGTTTGAAGTCTGTCCATGCAGGGATGCAGATGGGCTCCCAGACCCTTCCTTACTGCTCTTAATTTCAGAATCAGAGCAAGCTTTTTAGGAAGCAGGAACAGGATTATGTTGAAACCTTGAATTCTGGAGACTTTAAAGCTTTGCATTCTGGTCTTGGTTCTGTTGAAGGATTGGGAAGTCCATCAGATGACCTAAATAAGGGACCATATACTGTGCTTAGCTCTGGCCCCTCACTACAAGAGAGACATTGAGGGGCTGGAGCGGGGCCAGAGAAGGGCACTGGAGCTGGTGCAGGGCCTGGAGCACAGTGTGATGGGGAAGGGCTGAGGGACCTGGGGGGTTCAGTGTGGAGAAGGCTCAGGGGGAACCTGATGGCTCCCTACAAGTGCCTGAGAGGAGGATGGAGCCAGGAGGGGCTGGGCTCTGCTCCCAAGGAGCAAGGGATGGGACAAGAGGAACCGGCCTCAAGCTGCCCCAGGGCAGGTTTAGATGGAGCTGAGGAACAATTCCTGCCCCAGAGGGTGCTCAGGCATTGGAACAGGCTGCCCAGGGCAGGGCTGCAGTCACCGTCCCTGCAAGTGTTCACACCCCGTGGAGATGAGGCCTCAGTGCCATGGGTTAGGGGTGGCCTTGGCAGTGCTGGGGTAAGGGCTGGACTGGATGAGCTGAAAGGGCTTTTCCAACCTGGATGCCTCTATATGTCCAGTGGACTTTTTTCTTTTTGCTAGTACTTCTTCCCAGTGGTTTTTCAAGCCATGATTTCTCGCTGCACCATGTTGGATGTCACATAAGAGTTGTTTAAATTACCTCAGTTCATCCTGAGACCCTCCCATGGGTGACTTTTGGTTGTCTTAGAGTGTTTTGGTACCTACCTTTGCATGATCTAAAATGACTTGCATTCCTCTTGTGACATTGGGCTCTCTTTACAGCCTTGTGGAGTCTGAAGCCATATGTCTGAACTCCTGTGGCTCATCTCCATTGAGTCAGAAACAGCTGAAAACACAGAGAACTTTGCCATGCATAATTAGTGCTGGATTTGGCATTTGGAGACTATTTCCTTTAACCTCAACAGGAATTACTTCACAGAAGGAGTGAAACAGGATGTCTTCTTGACATTCCTTTCTGCTGAGAATAAAGCCCTAAAAAGAAGAGAATTGGTTATAAAAAGCAAACTGCAGTCTTTGTGCTTGTTCAGCATGGAGGATGTCATCCAAGCATGGTGTTGGGTGTCTGTGCTGAGGTTAGTGCTGAAACCACTCAGTGGTTGAGCTGCTGTGAAGAGTCCAGCCCTGCTTTCCTGCCAGGCCTAGAGAAGAGAGCCCAGAGATGCCGTAGGTTCTAAGTACAGCTTCAGAATGAAGATTCTGGGTTTCTCTATAACTCACTCATGCTTCACTTAAGCTTTTTCCTTTAAATTCCTTAGGAAAGTTGGGTACAATTTAATGGTCTTCAGTGCAGCTCCAAGGCAACGGTGGAGAGCTGCAAAAAGGACTTTGTGCTTTCCATCTCAAAAGCTGTCACTGTCGGTAGGTAAGCACTTGAAGCCATCTGAAATGCTTTAGGATCTTGGTAGTTCTATGGGTCTAAATTGTCACAGCTGAGATACAATTCTTTGCCTGGGATAGAGTTGCAATGACCCTGAAATTGTTTGAAGTAATGGAGAGTTCTATCTCTGCATAAGTTTATAATTTAGAAGCCTGACTTGCATATAGCCGTTCCTCCTGTGTGTTAAAAATGGGAGGCTGGGAAAGGCTCTGCCACTAAAAGCAGCTCCTGGCTGGGAGAACTGTGTATCAGAGGAAAGGAAAGCTCAGAACCGTTTCTAAATGCTTTCAAATAAGCGGGCAGAAGTATTTTAAGGGGTTTGGAACACATTATTTCATGTTGTGTATGTTCCCCAAAGAAAATACGTTTTTTCCTGGTGAAGAAAGAAGCTATTTGAGGCTGGTTTTTCATCTTGGGTAAAATCAAATGCGGCAGGTGGATAAAAGCTGGAAGCTTAAAGGTGCACAGTGAAATGTGTGGGAAAGAGCTCTCTTTGCTGCCTGATCCAGGATTTATTCTGTTTACTGATGTTGGAGATTTCCACAGATGCCTGTCAGCTCTCTGAGGAGTGTTCCCTGCCCTTCTGGCCTTCCCCACAGCTCTTCAGAGGCAGTTAGCAGGGAAAGGACCTTAGTTAGCATTTAACACGTATCATTTTGCTGGCTCACTTATCCACTCCTGGTTTTCAGCTCAGGCCTTATCTCTGTTCTGCATAGTGTAGACAAGTAATGACAACTTTATAGGAGCTATCTCAGGATTTGGGAATAACTTCCTGCTTCAGCCATTCACTCTTGTGCCTGCTTTTTAACAGGCTGGGTTTCACAGATGCTTCTGGAGGAAAAGGACATCCTTTTTCATGTCCATCCAACTTTTCTTTAAGCTTTCTTAAGAACTCTTGTCTTGTCTTAAGTTGATGCTTTCTCTGTTTGATGCATACCAAGAGGGAGCAGGAGCTTATCACAGTGCTCTTTGAACAGGATGGGTGAGGTGTGTCCTTACAATGTTCCCATCCAAGCCACTGCAGGGTCACTTTTCTGTTTCCCTTCTTACCCTTACTGTCTTTGCTCTCTTGTTTCCTTGTTACTTGCTCTTTGGGCATCCAATTAAAAAGCTCATCTAGAAAGAATTTCATCTGGAGTCAGAGCAGTGGCATGTTTGTGTCCCGCATTGTTGCCAGTTAATCTCTTGCTTGGCGTTGTCTTTCTTTAGCCTTCAGGGACCTTCTGATTATGCCGGAGCACCAGGATTTGATGCATGCTTAAATTGAGCTTGTGTGGGTGAAACAGCTCTGCTGCTGCTGTGGGTTGTGTTGAGGGGCAAAGTCTGCTCCAAATGCTTAAGTGGAAGCTTTGTCGTGGCTCTTAATTCTCCAGTCCTGTGTTTTGTTCCTTGAGGGCCTCTTCTCCCATCCCATTGCATTTGGTCTTCAATATCTGAGCAACTAATTTCCTTTTTACTGAAGCTGAATGTTGTCTTGATGTACAGGGATTGGCACCCTGTGGGTCCCTGCTGAAGGCATGTGGGGCCTCTCCCTGCATGCGCACTCCCCATCTGTCTCAACAATTAAGCACTTCAATGCCAGTGTAAATTCAAAGCCTTCATGTCTCTGATCTTCGCAGTGTCACAAGGGAAATGGCATATTCTCATTTCTTTCAGTCTCCCTAAGGCAAAAATGCACTCCAGCTGCAGTTATTGATACAAAATAATTGCATTTGCTTTTTAATTGGTGGAGGGAAGAGCTGACTCAGTCTCTGGGTCTTTGTTTCTCTGGCTCTGTTTTACTTGGCCTATTTCCCTGTTTCTCATCTACTCCAGGTCAGGCACAAGCATTGCTGCTCAGTGTTTTGGGCATCAGTTCTAGGCAGCAACCTTGCTGAAAAGGAAGAGCTGGCTTGCTGTGGGAGCGAGTGGGTTGGTGTAGTTCCATGATGACTTGGGGTGGAGATGGCTTTGCCTGGGCTGGAGGGCATGGTGGCCAAATGGAGCATCTGAGCTTGGCTCTTGTGGGCCAGAGTGGGGAGAGGACGGGTCCGTTTGGCACTGAGAGATGGTGGAAAACATGGAGGTGTATTTAGTTTCTCTGTATAGAATGTATTTAAGACTTAACCCCCTTTCCATATGCTTCCAGGTGCAAGGTTCCCAAATTCCCGCTGAGATCGTGTTGGATCAGATCACTCTGGGTGCTAGGAAAAAAAATAGTAACTTTGACTTGTTCTAGTCCTGTTGATTTCGTTTGACGCTGAACGTGTAGCTATCCTGCAGAGGAGACAGCTAGCAGAGAGCGACATGTTATCTGCCATCCCAAAACACGTAATTGGTGCATCGGTTCCCCCCATACGGGAATAATGACAGGCCATGGGAATGAAGTGCACACTGCCACAATGGTTTTCTGCACAACTTCCTTTTGGCAACACTTTTACTCCAAACTCAGACCTTTTGTGTGTCTGTCAAAAGGGAACAGCACAGATGGACATGTACAGTTCAAGCCACATTGCTCTGTTTCTGTTGGTTGGTTGTCATGTCTCTTGGGATGCTGTAGCTTGTTAAATCATCTCACAAAGGAGAAAAGGGGGAGGGAAGATCCACTGTTGCTAGCTGCAGCTTGGTGGGGTTTTGATTAGGAAGTTGTGGTTGCCCAGGCAGCTTGCTGGAAGCTCTGGATGGAGGGAAGGCGACGGGAAGGTCTTGTACCTTTCTGAGGAACTGTGCTTCAGCACAGCCCAGCTAGATGTGTCCTGCTGATTGTCTCTGCATCTAATTATTTATTTACCTGTTAATACTGCATTTTCTTCCACTTAATTGCATCTTCTCCATTACTGTGGCAACAGCAGAGCTCAGCTTCAAATGAAGAGTGAGGAACGCTTACGGTAGCAGGGCTGCTGGTTCCAGTTTGCAATTCCAAGAAATTGTCAGTTCTAGGCTCTTGTATCTGACCTTCATAATGCTGCTCAGTTTGAGTTTCTGCAGGAATGTTCTGCTTGCTTTTTGCTCCTGTTCCTCAAAATCCCATCGAGTCAGATGCAAAGGAAGAACGCACCACAAGCCTGGTATTTAGTAAACCCACTTAAGAGCTCTGTGGGCATTTTGCGAGCAAATCTCTATACTTTCTTAGAGCTCAGTTTCCTGACCAAGGCAGCTTTTTCGACTTCAGGGCTTCATATAAAACCCCCACATCTGTATGTTGCATGCTCAGGGTTTGCTCCCTGCTACACACAGGCACTTTGGTTTGAGAATACTGTTATTAAGGTAGCAGTAGAGACTGTGTCCTCCTTTCAGTTATGTGTGTTAGAAGCTAAATTCAAACTCTCTTTTTAGATGACTCCAGTAGGCATTTTCCTTCTCTTTCCTTCTGAAATCTCATCTCTTCTGAGTTTTGCCTTCAGTTGAGCTAAGTGCCAAAGTCATCAGGCAGGGTAACATTTGTGACCTGAAAACGTGAAGAACCTGTGGCTGATGCCTTTTTGATGTTACCTTCCTGTTATCCCTTCTCTTCCCCGGGGAACAGGCTGCCCTTGGACATGCATGGAGAAATGGGGTGCTCCTGACACTGTACACATCAGAAACCAGAGCTCCTGGCTGCTCTCCCATGGAGGACACTGACTGGCTTTCCCTGCCTTGATGACTGAAGCTTTTTGCACTTCTTTTAGAACAGCTTTGTTCAGATCTGGCCCCTGTAGTCAATGCCAGCATGTAGAGCCTGTGTTGTATGTGAACTCTGCTCCGTTGCATGTAATCAGCTGGAAATGCTCCCGTAATGGGAGCAGATTGCAGAGTTGAGTGTCTGTAATGCTTTTAAGAATAAAGGGCGGCATATGCACTCAAGCCAGACCTGTTTTTTTCCTCTCCTGCAGCTATTTATTATGCCTCCTGCTTGGAGGGATTCTTTGATGTAACATAACACACACGCCTGACCCTTCCTTTCTGCCTCTCGTTTCATAATGCAGGTGACGGAGCCCACTGTCACCCCCCACCAGACATTAAAGAAATGCATTTGCACTGCCAGGAGCTATCTGTGAGGCTAGGGCTGCCCTCTTCCTAGTGGGGAATTTTAGCTTGGATGGGTGCTTTTCTATTAGCAGTGCCAACTGCGTCTTGTTCCTTTATAGCGTGAGCCTGCAAGCCCAGAGGTTAAATGTGTGGTTGTCATAGTTCTTGTGCCAACCTGAAACAACCTCCTGAAATGAGGAGTGGGAGCTGGTAGGCTGGTTCTGAGAGAGAGAAATGAGCTTATCTTTTGCCTGTTATGGGTCCTGATCTGGTCCTTCATGGGGTTGCTATCACTTTGAAAACTCATGCAGGTTTCCTGCTGCCTGCTCTTCACTACTCACTGTATCTGAAGAGCCAGTGGTCCTTCTCTGTTCATAAAGAGAAGGAACAGTTTGGCCATTAGAGGATCAGTTGCTGCTTGGTGTTGCTCCACTGGTTGAAATGCTGGCTTTTTCACAGGATGCTGCTAACCTTACACTGGCTGAAGTGTGCGTGTTGGGCAATGAGGCTGGAGCTGTCAGCAATCTTTGTTCACAACTGTTGCTTCACACTGAAAATGAGCTGGCAAAGTGGAAGCATTTGAGGGCTGGGAACTTGGTCTTGTACTGTGCAGAGGGCCAGGCACAGTCTGACTGCTGCTGTGTGACAGAAAGCGGACTGAAGCTGAGCATTTTCACCCAAATCCCTTGTCAGTAGCTCTGCCTTCACTCCTGGGTATCTTGAGAGCAAGTCTCTGATAGCCTGAGCTCCAGCAGCTCTGGAACTGGGTTGTGGTGCTGTGCAATGTCAGCTGGGTTGTTTCACATGTCCTGCCCTTATTAAGGCCCCTGTTTCTTCCCATCCATCCCCATCATGTACTTGAACTCGTGATCCTGTGACTTTGAGGCAGTTTTACCTTGTTAGCCTGTCTTTGGCTCTAGTTTATCTGGTGGGGCGTAGGGAGGGGGTTTGGCTTTGTCCTCTCAATGTTCAGCTCAGACTCTTGTGCTGCACATGTGCAAAGTTGGTGTTGCCAAATAATTGCCAAGTGCTAAAGAATAAGCCCTGAGGCTTTCAAGACAGAATGGCCTGAAACTTCTCATTCTGGTCCTGATGTTGTGGAAGGAAGGGAAGGTGAAATGGCCAAAGGTTTGTCTTGCTGCTCAGACTTTACATGGCATCAGTGTCCCCAGTAGCTGCTTTTTCAGTTGTGCTCACCGTCAGCTTTGTCTTGCAGGTATTAACACATCCCTTCCATATGTATTTCATTTAGTGTAATAGGATTAAGTCTTTTAATGTCTGTCCTATATATTTGGTCTCACAGTTTAGCATGTTAGTAGTAGCATGGGAAGTACTACAGGAAATGTGAGCCTTAAGTGTGATGTTAGCCCTATCTGTAAATCAATAGCCCTGTAATTCCCATAGGTGGAAGCATGTGCCTTTGCCCTTCTGCATTGGAAATAGCATCTTCTGCAGCAAGTTAGATGTGACCTGGGATTTCAGTGTGGTGGTGGGCATTGAAGAGTCACTTGTTTTACTTGGAGGAAAAGAAACCCTGGAGAATTTTGGGGGGAGGGGAGAAAATGCTTTTAAGGCTCCCCTCCAAGAGGCTGGATGCTGTTAGCAAGTTGACGTGTAGGATGTGTATAGTGGTTTGGGGTGCAGATGTCAAATAGCAGCACTAACACCTTCTTGCTTGTGCCATCACTGAAGTGATCTCTGGAGAGTAAAGGGAAAAGAACCAAGTGGGGCAGTGGCCAAAATCCTGTAACAACCTCAGTGTAGATGGATGCTCCATTTGTGTTTGGAGTGGAATGTCCATGCTCCTTGAGGACTCAATGATCACCCTGACGCTGTCGTTCCTGATGGGTGCATGTGGAGGTGGTTGTTTCTGCTGTTGTGTTTGTCAAAGACATATTCTCACCATCACCCCTTCCGAACACATGGATTCTCCTCTCTTGGGAAACTTCAGCACTGCATCTCACTGTTGGGAGCTGGGTGGAGGAAGTGATGTGCTTTCTCATGTACCAAACCTACTTCTTTTGGCCAACCTTTTGAAAGGAAAGGAACCCAGGGGCTTGTCGGAGTTCAAGAAGTCACTATTAGAAGCTCACCTCAATTTTACTTTGACTGTAACATTACGGAGCTGTGCTGTGGCTTCTCCTTCCAGCCATGCTTTCCTACCAGAGAACCAGCTGAGGTGGGAGATTTGCTCTCCTGCTCTCCTTGGCTTCTGTAACTAACCGTGAATTCTCATGTCTGATGTGATGAGGGAATTTTGGTCTCACTCTTACTTAACTGTCTCTCTTCAAAACTGGGGTGCCAGGAAAGTTTCGGTGCTGGTTTTCGTTAGAAGTTGCAGATGTGTAGTTAAGATGCTTGAAGCTGTCAAATACTTCTTCACTAAGATCCTGATCTAAACTTGACCTAAAATCATTGGAACAAAGTCCACTGGGAAGTGCAAGATGATACTGCAGCTACTAGATAAGATGTATGTGCCCCCTGCCATGCAGAAGTGTTGTATGCAAACAGACCTAGACATGAGAATTAAAGGGAGTTTTGTGGATACAGCTGTTGAAAACACTTACTACTCCCATAAAACTTCCTTGATACACAAATGCAGCTACAAAATAAATTCTCCCTGTGAACATATCCATGAATCCGAAGTTGCTCTCAGGTGAGGACACTACCTGTTGAAGGAGAACGTTTAATGCTGCAGCATAATGCTGTCAGCAGGCTTCCACTGAGTTTAGCTGTCAGGAATTGTTAGGTATCTATGCAAAGGAATACATGCACTGGGAAACTCTTATTTTTCATGTGCGTGAAAGGAATTTTCTGGAAAGAGCTGCCTGCAATTAGAGTGGGAAAAGCACCTCCAGCAGGCACTGAATTAGCTTTGCAGTGTGTATTCTGCATGTCTTGACCTGTTTGCTCTACTTGGAAATGTGGTTGTCATTCCTTGATAGATTGAGTGCCTGACTCAGCTCTGGCTGGTGCAAGCTGTGAGGAAAGAAGGTATGTTTTGGCAGTGTGGAAGAACAGAGACAGTGAGATCTCATATCACTGCCTTGTGAATCCCTGAAAACAGCTGTGTGTAGTGCTGACACAACTGTCACCATAGCTGTGAGATGGAGACTTCAGCCGATAACTTGAGTTATCCCACATGGACAGTGTCTTCCTTGCAGAGCTGTGTCCGTGTTGCTCCTGTTGTGGTATGTTCTGTCAGGTCAGGAGTGATGCTCACCAGTCATCTGTGTCTCAGTTCAGCAGTTCAAGTGGCTGCACGTTTAATGCATGTGCCCCTTACCTTTGACTTTAACCTATGCCCTGTGTCTCAAGTATCCAGATTTCCTGGAATGATGTGTCCAAATCCTGGGAGGATCAATCTGTCTGCTCTGGCGGTTTTGTTCTTTTCATGTTTGCACAGATGTTTGTGATCCCAGTGCTCTTTCCTTATAGGTGTTGCTTTCCTGCTCTTGTGTGCTCATTGCCAGGGAAATTGCTGCTTTGCAGCCCAGAACTAACAGCATCTCAGTGGTGATTTTTCACATACCACAGGCTCTTTCCGGAAGGAGAAGTGTAAAGCAGCGTGTAACTCCATGCTCGTGCTGTAGCAGCAGGGCTGTGCTGTACTCTCCAGTGTGTTAACTCTTGTATGTGGGGTCAGTGGTCTCCTGTTTCCTCTAATTTCAGACTTAAAGCACAACAGTGAGGACATGGCTAATTCCAGCAGCAGGAAATGCGGGCAGAAACACCTCATAGCCAGCTTACAATGACGTTACTCAGCATTGCACCTTTTGCCCTGTAAATCCAGATGTGCTTTCAGTTACCGCATATCATTCAAGCTCTGTATTCATTTTGCTATCAAGATCTATCAAGGTAACTTACTGTTTGCGTGAAGGATCTCTCCAGTCTTCACCCGATAGCTTTGGCAATACATTGCTCTAACTTCCAGGCTCCTTTCAGCGCGAAAAGCTGGTTGAGAGCTTCAGCTCTTCTGAGGCCTTGTGGGCTGTATGATCTAGGGATACATCCTTGCTGACAGTTGTTCTTGCACGTGTTTTTGCCGAGTCTGGAGGCACTTGAGAAGCATATGCATTAGCTCAGATCATTCAGCTTCTTCCCTTTTATTTAAGCCTCTGAAGTTGCATTTTAGCCTTGTCAGTCAAGAAGAAAACTTTGCTCTGAATTATTGCAAAAAGAGAGAGAAAAATCAAACCCAACAACCGAACTCCAACAACAAATCAAACCAAACCAATCTGTACCTCTCGCCTTTGGCTCTTAACAGTGCTCTTCTGCATCAGGTAGAACGTAATGTCTGTGTTTGGTTGTAAAATGCTTGGCAACATCATTGTGTTTGAAGTGCTAAATATGAATGACTGTATTTTTCCAATAGCAAAATGGAGGCATCAATGTTAGAGAATTTTATATACAGTAAATCCTTCCTGCCTAGGACTGGAATGTGAAGTGAGACTTCTGCATGCATTTAAAATGCCTGCATTCCCTGCAGAGCATTGTATCATTAGCCTCCGTATTAAATGGCCACCCACATTTTCTGTAGTATGTCTGTGTTTGGTTTTGTGACTGATAATGACAGTGCCAAACTCTTCAATGTTGTGCTTTTAGAGCTGCAGGTAGAGGAAAACACTAACAAAGGCAGACAGGACTTTTGTGTGGTCAGTTCTACAATGAGCTGGAAGTGGCGGTCACAATGAAGCTCCTGTTGAGCTTACGTGCTCTATGAACTGTTCAGGCCTGAGCACAACAGACCAGGCAGATGCACAGATTGTATGTGCCATGGTTTGTTGTGTGGGAAACACTTGGGTTTGAAAGGAATGTGCTGAACAGAGAGGAAAGGAGGATATGAAAGGCATCAGAGGATGATGGTGAGGACAAGGATATAGGAAGAGGGCAGCCAAGGGGTTTGGGTGGGAGCATTCATCCCAACTGACTGCTTTTTTTTTTATATGTATAGCAAAGAAAAGTCTGGACAGAAGTTGAGTGTAGAAGCCATGTATCATCTATCACCACTTCGGCTTCCTTTGCAGCCTCTCCGCTAGCTGGAATCTAACTGGATTGCTCTCCATGCTCTTTCCTGCAGCCTGCCAAAAGGGGCTGAGAAAGTACTGCTTGGGATGTAGCCACGTTCTCCCCTGCCCCAGGAATCCTCTGCTTTAATCTGCTCCAGCCTTGCATCAGCAGTTTATTTTTGGAAAGGCTGTTGTATTATCTTGTGGTTGAGGCACACAAGGAGAGGGGTCACAGCTCCATTGTGAGCCCTACTCCATACACCAAACCCCTTCCCATCAGTGAGATGGGTGTAGTGCTCCTTTTCTCCCTCTGCAGAAGAATTTAAGCACACTTTCTAAACCTAAAGCCTTGCACAAAGCATGTGAGTTGTTTGCATTACTAGTCTA
This sequence comes from Psittacula echo, assembly GCF_963264785.1. Lineage (NCBI taxonomy): Eukaryota > Metazoa > Chordata > Aves > Psittaciformes > Psittacidae > Psittacula > Psittacula echo. The sequence continues at coordinate 6,324,871 of NC_137758.1, forward strand.
TAAGCAGGAAATACCAAAAGGGGGTTGTGTTCCTTGCAGGGCTCTAACAGTTGTATGGGTATTAATAGCCGAGATGTGTGTATTGACTTGTGATGTCCTCCAGGCAGTGGACTCCAGCCTCCACTGCCCTTGTGACACTTTGTCTCTAAGGCATTGAACTAAGTCTACAAACATCTGGGACAAGTTCTCAGCTACTTTAAACTTCCTTTGTGACCCTGGGCCAAGCCACTCACGTACACTGGATTCTGGTATCTGAACCAGGGATGGCACTAGTTTTGTGCTTTGTGTCTTTAGGGTTGGGTACGTAAATACAGGGGGTAGCAACAGCCTCTGCTGTCTGCTCTGCACAGGTAAGAGTACTGGTCCCTGACGTCTTGGCGTGCTTCTGTAATCCATGCAAGTGAAACTATAAATCAGCTTTAAAGACTCATCATTTGACTTGAAAGCACTGAGTTGTTCTTTCAGTGGCTTGGCCTTTGCTCTAACCCACGGCTTCAGATGATTCTGTGAGTAAAGTTACTACAGTCAGGAAGAAATAAATGGAAAAGCAAGAGGACAAATATGGTCTTGTTTAAAGGAAATGCTGGGGTTTATCGTGACCTAAAGCAATGTGCTTTATTCAGCAGTTTTTACAAACAGGAAGCTTTATTTAAAAAGCTCCAGCACTTGCTGAATCATGGAGCAAGAGAAAGCTGAGAGGAGAATTAGCTTAAACGGAGCAGATTTTGTAATTTTGAGAGCTTTTCTTACATCGTTAATGTTCTGTCTCAGTTGCCTCAAACAGATACATCATGGACATGGTTAGAATACTGCTGTGGTGGAGCAAAAGGGAGATGAAATCCAGGTAATCATTTGAGGAGTTTGCTATCATAACAGAGACTGCTAAGGTAAAAACAACCCCCCCTTGATGGGAAAGGGTGGTAGTGGAATTGGCTCCAGCCCTTCCCTGAGCTTTATTGGAGGCTTGTATTTACAGCATTCTTCCAGGATCTGTTGTTCTGTTTAATCACAAACAGCCCCAAGATCACACTGTACATAGATAGTACTTGGCTTTGTACTCTGCTTCTTTCAGTGCTGTATTTCCATTTTATAGATGAGAAAACTGAGGTCTGGAAGTAAGGCTTTCCCCAGGGCTGCCTAGCACAGTGGGGAGTAAAGCTCTTGTGATTCCAGAGTCATCATCTATGCCCTGGCTTGCCAGGCTCGACGAGTATCACACAGTGATCTGGTGTTAGGATTTCCTGGCATTTTGTTCTGTCTTGTCTATTTTTGCTGAAGGCAAAGTTCGTAGTGCCCTGTTCTGAATTACTTCCCCTCTGCCTTGTAAAATCGGGGCAGCAGGTCTGTAAGTAGGTATTGTTAACATGAACTGATTCAGGCTTTGCCACTGCATGATCTCACAGCACCATAAATAAGTGCTCATCTCTTTCTCATTTAATTTCTCATCTGCAGACCATTGGAGATAATATATTCTAGGTGGAGATGCAGCCCCTGGCCTTGATGTGAGCATCTGTGCCTTAGCAGGAGGTTAGTGGCTTGAAGGGGAAACCCCTCTAAAGGGGATGGAGCCTGCCCAGCTGCTGCAGATGCCTCATTTCCCTGCAGGATTTCTGTGTCTCCATAAAAGCAGCTTGCTTGATTCTTAATGTAGCATTTTTATTGTTCTCTGTGTTGTGAAATGTGCTCACGCTGGGACTCTTCATCAGGGGCTGTAGTGATAGGACAGGAGGAGATGGGTTTAAACTTAAGGGAGACTCAGGTTGAATATTAGGCACAAGTTCTTCCCCGTGGGGGTGCTGAGGCGCTGGCCCAGGGTGCCCAGAGAAGCTGTGGCTGCCCCATCCCTGGCAGTGTTCAAGGCCAGGTTGGACACAGGGGCTTGGAGCAAGCTGCTCCAGTGGAAGGGGTCCCTGCCCGTGGCAGGGGTTGGAGCTGGAGGAGCTTTTTAAGGTCCTTTCCAGCCCAACCCAGTCTGGTTTGTGTTGCACACTTTTCCTACAAGAGCTCCCAAAGTGGGGCTGGATGAACAGGGCTTCACGTACCCATGAGCCTGACGTCTCAAGGTCTTGCTGCGTTGTTCCTGTTGACTTAAACCCCTCTAAATTTCCTTGTCTAGCCTGAAAAGACCTGGCAAACTCCTCACTTCCTAAAACGTCATTTTAATCCCAGAGTTCTCACCTCCTCCCTAGAGTGATCTGAGGGGGTTTTCCTCATCTTAGATTAGAGCCTAGGCTTTCTTTCCAGTAGTTCTGCCACGGTTCCTACAGAGATGTCATTCAAATCAAACGCACCAGGCACTGCAGACAGTGCTCTGAGGGAGCTGCGGTGTCTTTCAGTAGGGACATTCCAGTGTTTTTCCAACTCCTAGTTTCTGCAGACCATAGCAGAGTTATTTTCTGGTGTTTAGATCTACGTTGGGATCTTCCTAGTCTGTCACTTTAATGCTGTGCATTGCAGAAATAAAACTGGGATGGAAGCTTTGGTTTCTGTTAACTCGGGAGGCTGTGGCCTTCCTGGCAGAGCTGGGGAGGAAGAGGAGGGAAGAGACTGACATACTTCAGTGCAGCCCTCATCTAAATATAAATAGTTCTCTCTTTGGATCCCTTCAGTCTGAACTTCTGGGTCATTTGACCTTTCTTTGATAAAAGCTTGCTTTATTTGCAAGACTAAAAGGGCAGAGGGGAGAGAAGGACACAGCAGATTGTTGTGTTTTAGTTAATATCTGAAAATCCTGCCCGTTGGTTTCCGCAGTGCCCGGTGCTTGCTGTGGGACCGGCTCCATCCTGGCCTCCAACTTCTCTCCTTCTCCGAGTGCCTTGAGTGAACTTTGCTTTTACTGTAAAGCATTAACCTGAAAAATTCTCAGGAAGTTTATGGAAGCGTGTTCTTTATGGAATTGTGTTTTCCCACAGAGAGCCTCTGATGGGGACGGATACCCTGTGCTCCAGTCCCCAGCCCTGCTGCCGGAGCAAATGGCTTGGTTTATGCCCATTGCAGCACTAACTTGGGTTTTCCTTCATAACTTCAGCTGAAAGAAATACTTGTATTAAATGCTGCTGGTTTTTCATACGTGCACCCTGAAGCTTTTTGAGCTCAGCATCAAAACACAGCTCTGTTTAGGATGTCAAACCACTGAACTCTGGCTTTGGTCTCAGGTTAGCAGCCTGTGCAAGGGGATGTGCAGGTGCAGCATTTAGAACTGCTCCAGACTACACACAAGTCTTTCTGGCATGAGTTTTAACCATTAATCACCACTTTAAATCCAGCAATAAATTATTTGGGCAACCACACTGCATGAACCCACTGCCAAGAATAAACCAGAGCCTGAGAATTACTCAGATCCCCTTTATATCTCAGGACTGTTGCTGCTGGATGGGGAAGGGCTCCTCCTGGACTCAGTCTGATTGGGTTTTTGGTGCAAATCTTCTGGATGTAGTTGAAGCCATCATCCTGCAAATGATGTTAGTAGCAGTTGAAATGCACTGCATGCATGTGTTGGTTTGCTGTTTGCTTCTGAAGTGAGTGGTGGTGTATGGGAATGCTGCTGGATAAGCAGCCTGATCTGTTGGAAATTGGATTTTGTGGCTCACTTGCCTGTCTTCTTGGATAAAGTTTCCTCTCAGCTGCCTCTCCTCTAGTGGAGCTTGTGTCTGTCTCAGGACTGCAAAGCCTTTTATAATGCTCTTCTGGATCAGGAGTCACTCAGGAGGGGTTGAGACTTTCCATTTCAGAGTGTGCTCCTGAATCCCACCTGAAGCATGCTTAGTTTACTCCTGAATTTCCACTTCGTCTGCATGAGATTCTCGTTGGTTTGGTGCTTTTCCTGCTGCTTCTGCACGCTGTGGTCTAGTGTTTTTTCTGGCTGGGAGTCCTCTAGTTAATGACTGTTAGGAAACCTGGTTACTGCTGGGGCTGCCTTTGTATCCTACAATGAGTCGTAGCAGTTACATGCTGGGAAGGAAATGAAATGATCAGGAAAGGCCTAATTCATAAAGAGCAACAGTTGACTTTATTTTAAACCAATTAAATGGGGAATTAGAGAATGCTGGTGAGTTCTACCCTTAATTAAAGAAAACAGCACAGGCAAATGTACCGTATTAGCACAAGCATGATTGTCCAGGCTTATAATAAATCCTGTATAATTCCTGACAGTATTAACACGGGCCAGCATACAGGGAAGGTGGGTTGACAAAGAGGTGAATGGTTTCAATTCGCTTATAAGAACATCTTGATGTGTGTTCATGTGCCCTTTCTGCGAGAGGGTGGTAGCACTGTGAGGAGTGGCAGCAGAAGCCCAACTCCTTTAACAGCAAGCTCAAGAGCAGTGCCAGCTCCTTATACATGTGTTTCTCCACTGGTTTAAATAGAACATCTTGCAGGGGTTAGAGGGAAGATTAATCCTCTACAGGGTTAATCCTTAAATCCTCGGTGTTCAACTTCCGAACAAGGGAGGGAAGTGAACAATATCCTTGGACCTCAGAGACCACCTACTGTTTCATATCGACTGCAGCAGCTGTCAGATGGAAGTGATTTTTGGACAGTAAGAAGCCCGCATGGAATCACACTGGTGACCCAGAGCAGGCTCTGTACCCCAGAGTCTTAGACTTCCACTCCTAGTGATTCCTGCCATGGAGGGAAGAGGGTTTCCCAGACCCATCAGAGTTCTTCAGAAGGGTATGAATTAGCAGTGGGTTGATGGTTTACTGTCTCTTGTGGTTAAATTTAATAGACACATGTTCCTCTGAAGATGCTTCTTGGCAGGCACATGTATGGCTGAAAGACGGTCTAGTAGCAGAACATCCCTGATTTAAAACCAGGATGGTCTGATGAAGCACAGCGTAGTGAATTCCTGTACCAGTTGTGTGCTTTGTGCCGCTAACCCCTCTGCTTGGCTCAGTGCTCTCTGCGGTATGTACTCTGCTCTTAACCACAGCTGTCCAGCCCGTCATTTGCTTCCAGATAGCCAACTTGGTGTGAAAACTCTGCTCAAACTTGTCCTTGCCAGCTCTCCATCCGTTTGGTGTATGGCTAAGTGTTCCCTGTACGTTTTCTGTCTTGCAGCATCTGGAGAGGGCCAAATGTGAACTGCGTTGACAGTACTGGATACACTCCACTGCACCATGCTGCTTTGAATGGTCATAAGTGAGTCATCTTATAATGCCTTTGATTTAGGGGATACTATGTGCTTTACAAGCTATGGTTTCTGTGTAATTCATTCACCTAATGAATGTAATTCATTCTAATGCTGTTCCCACTAAAAATGTGGCAGTGGTGCAGCACTACACCATCTTGAGGACAAGAAGTGAAGAACATCAGTGCAGTGAAGCTGTAGAGGCATTGCCTGCTGCACAGTATGATCATACATCTCTTTCAATTGGGCAAACCACTGAAGTTTTCAACCACTCTTTTATTTATAGAAAATGTGGATAAGATATAACAACATATTAAAGGTGGCTTCTCCAGTAACAGTCCTGTGCAGTCTGTCTGGTGTCCAGTGTGGTGCTGTGCTTGCAACACTTAAAGTTTGCTTTCAAGTATATGACATTTTTAAGTAACTCCAGTCTTCAGCGTGGTAATTCTCGTGGTGTTCATTGCTGCTTAAGCTATTGGGAAGTTGAATAGCATTAAAGCCTTTGTCTTCATTGTTCTGGTGCAATCCACTTTTCACCAGTGTGGCTTGCGGATGACTGCAGTCCCTGTTCAGCTCCATTAGTATGAAGGTGACACAGATCTTCCCTGAGCTCATCTCAGCAGTCTTTCATTTTCCTTGGGCAGCATTTAATAGGAATGCTTTAAAAACACATTTCAAGAGCATCTCTGAACTACTTCTGTTCAGATTAACCTTTTGTGCAACACTTGCTGCAGAAGCTATGGAACAAGGACTGAGTATCTTACGGGCTGAAGTTTCCTTCTCTTGCAGGGACGTTGTGGAAGTTCTGCTGCGGAATGACGCGCTAACCAACGTAGCAGACTGCAAAGGCTGTTACCCTCTTCACCTGGCTGCTTGGAAAGGAGATGCCGACATAGTGAAGCTCCTCATCCACCAAGGACCTTCACATACCAAAGTGAATGAGCAGGTCTGTGTGGTTTACTCTAATATACTATCGAATTGCTTTCCTTGGATGGAGACAGACTACTTCACCTGACTCCTGGCCCTTCCCAAAGGAGTAGCAATGGTTATAAAGTCCTACTTGCTAATGGGATAAGAAAGGCACTGCCTAAAGCAATACCTCCAGTTCCGAGTTAGTGGTTGAATGAATAAGGAATATATGTTTATAAAGAGATAGAGAAGTATGAGAACCACTCAGCACCTAGGAAGTGGTCTGCTTTCGTACTGGGCTTCTGAAACTAACTTGCATTTCCTTTCAGTTGCTGGATAGCAGAGAAGGTTTCAGTTCTGTCAAAAGATACATTGGCTCCCTTCTTTGGGAACTAATCAAAGCAGCTTTGTTTAGGCTTTGTTTGGCCATGCTCTCTTAGCTACTCTTCTGGCTTGTCTCTAGCACTTGCTCCACTGAACTAATTTGTAAGTTGCAAGATAACTGTAACCCTACTTGCCCCTAGATTAGTCCCTAGCTTAATCTTAAGAAATTGTTTCGCAATCAGGCAAGCCAAACAATCTGGTGGATTGCTTCCTGTTGTCAAGGTGATGGTTTTTAGTCTGGGATGCAGAGGGATTGATTGGTATAAGACAGCTATTCTGTACAGTGGCTGCTGTGTCTGTGTTGAGGGGGCTGGCTCCATGTAACTTCCCTGTGGAAGTCAGCAGATATCTTTCAGTAGGGAACTTCTGGAAAGCTACTGCTGGAAGACCCAAATATTGCCCTTGTTGAAGAGTTTGAGATAGGGCACTGGTTTACTGAGTGAGGCCAACTGAGCAGTGTTACTGAGCCACTTATGGCTGAGGGAGCTTGGGCAGACATGCAGTAACACATCCAAATCAGATGCTTAAAGCTAACATAGCCCTTGGTTGTCCTGTCCCTGAGGCAGGAATGCCTAATGTCCCTGTGAATCAACTCCTAAACCCCTCAGGTTTTCATCCAGGAGGAGAGGAGTAAAACAGAATAAGTTTGTCTGCCTTAGTAGTACAAGGCTAAACATGTTCATAAGTTAATTCCCAAGTAGGTCAGATACTCAGGGCTCAAATTTAGCAAAATCAGTCAAAGTCCTGATGAGCAGCTGGTAACTGTGGGTTTTGCTGTTTAATTTTGATGTAAGGTATCCCTTTTCAGACACTGAGGAGCAAAGACTCCCTTTGGAGTTGAGTTTAGGAGTCCTAATACTGCTTCCAGCCACACTTCGTGGCAACCAGAGAGCCGTGCTTAAGTTTTCTTAAGTTCTGTTCCTTGGTATAAGGTGGCTAACTTGATGCATTGGGCTGCTTCAAGGCTGAACAGTTGCTTCTGAAGCATCACAAAATGAGTGATACAGTGGTAATGCTATTCACTACCATTCCTCTATTGGAATAAAAATGTCTGTGGATAGGTTTCCACTCTGGGGCTGTGGTTAATAATGTCTTCAGGCACAGCTGCAGGCATTCAGTCTGTTCAAATAGATTTGAGATGTGTAGTTAGCTGTTTGCAATCTATCTGATAAGAACTGGCTGAGGGCCCTGACTGTAAACTCTTCTGCTCTGAGTAGAACAGGTATCAGGCAAACCTTTGCAAAAGATTAAAAGCTTAGTAGTGTAATCCTTCCAGGTAATGTGTCACTAATGTCTGTTTAGTAGGAACCTTTCTAAATGAGAAAAGTCAGCTGAGTAGCCCGTGCTGCCTGTGTTTGAAGGCTTGTCAATGAAATGCAGTGGTTCAAGTTACAGGAATCAGCAGCTGGAATGGCTTCTGCTGGTAATAGCTTTGACTGGAACAAGATGCTCTGTTCTGTCATCTCCACCCCTTGGGAGTCACCCATTGCTTTGTTGCTTTATCTCACCCATTTCATTATCACATTTTTTGTTTTCTTTTTCCTCTTCCTTTTTGTAGAATGCTCTTGAGATCAAAGAACTCAAAAAGTACGGCCCTTTTGACCCATATATCAATGCCAAGGTGTGTACTTTGCTGTCAGCATTTCACTACATCATTACTCCAAGCTGCAGTCGTGTGCTTCCAGGTGCAATGTCATCCAGTTGCAGTTAATACCTGTTCACTTTGCAGCAGCTTGGGAAAAATATGACAATTTATTTACTGTGGGTTTCTTTCTTCAAAGCAGTTATAGAAACATAATTTAAGGGAAGCTTTTCCTTACTTTTCCTGGGGGCTCCTTCAGTGCTTAGCCTTGTAGGACTCACGGTGATGGTCAGTTTGCTTGATTGGGCTGGATGACTTCCAAAAGGTAATGTTATTTCCATTAAAAATGCTTTAGGTTTTGTTTCGTGTGCTAATGTTGCTGATAAATGCAAAGAGATGGATTTTTTCCTGCTTAAACATGGATGTGTTTTCTCTGTGGGCTGTTTAGAGTGGATTTTCCTGCCTTTCCTCCTACAAAATGCTGTATTTGTTGTTTGAATGGACAGTTAACTCTGGTGGTGGGGAGAAGGGAAGGCAGTAACGTTCATGCCTCCCTTCCCAAGTCCTTCATGTCCTGCTTATTGCATCAGTCTCTCTTTTTTGAATGTTAAGTCTGTTGTGTCATCTGACCCTTCAGCCCTGGTCTTCTGTTCCTGTTTTCTTGCCTATTTTGCTCCTCTTGCTTTTAGTTGTTTGTGAGCTACACGAAGGCCATGACATCAGCACTTCAACGCACTGAGGCTGAGCAGTTGAGGAAGCAGATAAGAGAGTTCCTGGTGGTGTCTTCTCAGACACCATTTTTCATTGTTCTTTATAGTGAAGCTGCGGGCCAGTGGTGGCAGAAGAGTCGCTGATTTATCATGAGGTACTTCTGCTGTAAGCCACCACCTCACGGTTGTTTCCAGGTGGTTATTTGGGATCCAGCCATCCACGGCAGATTAAACTCCCAGAGTTTAGTTAGCACTTTCACTCTGCTCTATCTGCAGTGCCTTAAAAACACATATCAAAGTTCCTTGAGCTTGCTCACCACTGGGAATTGGGTTTGGGTTTGCAGACCTGTGTTTCAGGATACTCCAGTGCATACCTCTTAAGCACAAATATATCTGCGTACACATCAGTGATTTCTACAAAAATCCAGATGGGAATTTTTTCAACAATGGATGTCTTCTGTGGAAGCATCACAGCTGAGCAGTTCAGTTGCCTCAGAGGAACTTTCTGAATCACTGTCAGTAACAGAGTAAAATCTTCCGCACTCCAGCATTAAAACGTGGACTGAATGAAGTGCACAGTGCGCTCACTTTCTGGTGGAGTTCTTACTGTGTATTCTAATTGGGGCTTTCTATTTTTGAAAAGTGCCTTATTTTAAACTTCCAGTTCACTTTCAGAGGTGGCTGTGGTGCTTTTGAGAGGAAGGCAACATGGTTTTGAGATCTGTGCCTTGGTTTTAAGGATAGAGATGATTTATACACAATCTGTTAGGTTCATCACAAGTTCTGACCAGCTTTCCACCAGATTCTCCCCAGGGTTGATGAACAGCATGTGGAATCTTATCTGTCCTGCAAACGTTGATGTTTTCTTGATAGCCTGGCTGCAGGTGGGAGAACCACAAAAAGTCCAGGTGTAAAGTGTAAAATTCCTTAGTTGGTGCTTTCAGCTTCTCTGCTCTGCTGCAGAATGGGATATCATGCAGGAACAATTGAGAGATGTTTCATCTTTCCAAACATTTTGGGCTATTTAGGAGAGGGAGGAAGCACTTATATAAGGCTGGACTACAATCTAATACCCTGTTGAGGAAGAGATAAGAAAGCCAGAAGCTTCTTGCTTTTGTAAGTGCTAAAGCAATAGTTAAGCTTCTTTTTATGTCCCTTTTCAACATCTTAGTTCAGTAGGAGGCCCCTGCAATATGTCTGTTACAGGACTTCTGAAAAGCAAATGACAGAAGCAAAGGAGGTAGAGCAGCAGCTTTGCTTCAGTACCTCCTGCTATCTTGCATTTAGTTCTTTAATTTGTATGAAGGAACCAACCATTTGAGCACAGCCAGCATAGAAAAGGCTGTCACACAGCTCAGCTTTGTGCACTGCACAAACTACCTTTGTCTTTTGTAATTGGAAGCAGACGAATCCTGCAGATCGGGTTTAAGGTGCTGTAGAGGAGGGAGGCCTGTTCATCCTTCCTCTGCTCCTGGCAGTGCTGTGTGGGATACCCACAGAGACCACATGCTGCAAAAGGAGGGAAGGAGCTAGTACAACTCTTGTGGCCAGCTTTGTGCCTGAGGTGGTGATGTCCTTTAGGTGTTACCTCCTGGTGAAGTTTGGATTTTGCTTAACGTGTTCTCTCTTTTATGCCAGTGAGACATGGCTGTTCTGTGCTTTAGGATCAGATGTGTCACTGGGGCAACAAAGTAGGTTTTTAATAGGGCAAGGCTCTGTTAGATGTGTATACACTGACAAAAGACCCCCACAGGGATCTTAGAAATAGCTTGGATGGGACTGAAGAGTCCTATGGCCTCTTTCCCCAACCCTGAGGCCAGATCAGATCTATGTAAACCACTGCTGACCAGTGTTTGTGTAGCAGCTTCTCAAAAGCCTTGGAGAGGGACAGCTCTATAGTCTCCCTTGGCAGTTTATTGAACCATTCAAATCTCTGTAGGTTAGAAAGGTAGAAACCTTTCCCTTATTGAAACCCAGTCACCCCTGCGTCAGTTTAACCTCTCTTAGGGTGTGTTAGGAACAGCAGTGCAGACTGATACACTTTAAGCGGTTATAGATTCTCCATATTAGCATCTGATGAGGAGTATAAGGCCTATGGTATGTAGTATTCAGTTACCAGGGCTTGAAAAATTTGACGGAGCCCATGTGAAAGCAGAGGCATTCCTTTTTGTATTCCCATTTTGTGGTCTGTAGGAAGGCATCTTATGAGCCTGGCTTCTTGCTCCCAGCTGTGAACTAGGGGTGAGATGTGAGGGTTCCCACATGAATGCAGCCCCTGGGCCCTCTTGAGTGCTCTGTTTTTCTAAGAAGGTTTGAAATTTGAAGCCATTTGCCTGGTGGCTGCTGGAAAGGAATTTTCCTTTTCCATCTCCAATAAATATGTATGTCTGAGAGCTCACGCGTATTGTTCAGGCTCCACTCTGGTTTGTGCTTGCGGAGGTGATGTGAAGGGAGGCAGACTCCCCTGCCTGAGCATCTCTAGTATTTGTGGCTGCTCAAAACTCTCCCAGAGTGGAGGCAATAAGGACTTAGGCAGTAGCAGGGGTTTCCAGTCACAGTCTGTGGTGGTAGGGAGGGACCTGCTGGAATGATTCAGGGGATTTTACCAGCTGGGGATCTCTGCTGCAGGAGGAAGGTCTGGGGATCTCACCCTGAGCATCATAGCCCTGGTCTGCTTAGGGAAAATCAGACTAAATTGCAATGAAGATGGGGGAAGCCTCCAACCCTTATGTTATTAAAGGATGATGTGTTCCATTCCTGAGCCACCAGGCAGGTGTGTGGAGTTGCTGTGTGCTTTAAAGCACCCCTGAGGGATACGGTCTCTGTGCCACGGAGGGATGAGAGGGGAAATCCCTGGTGGCCAGGGCTATGTGGCATAGGCAGTGCATGTCCCCCACGACTCTCTGCAGACATCCACTGCTCCAGAGGGACCGGGGTTATCTCCTCCTCCTGGAGGAATTGGCATTGAGCCTCCTTTATGCTATGGGGCAGGCTGAGTTCCTTGGTCTTGTGCTGTGGGTTCACTGATACCCAGGTTCCCTTCCCTGTCAGTTAATACGTGATTTACCAACCTTAAATGCCTTGAGAGCAACAGCTTAAACTGATTGATAGGTGTGATCTCTGTAGTTGTCTATTCTCTCCCCTTCTCACTCCATATGTATATTTTATGTGCAGACTTCTTTATTCTACAGTAACTTCTGTCCACTTATGTGTGCCTTCCTTCATCATGGCTGCCTCTGCCACTCCAAGTATAGAGTCTGTTGTTTGACTTTGACCTTCTGTGCTAACAGTGATGCTGTGCTCTTTCCTTGCCTTCCTAAATATCTCACTCCTGCATGTGGCTGATGCTGCTTCCTGCCTCCTTAGGCTTTGCTTTTACACAAGCTGCAGCTGCACAGAGCCTCTCCAGAGCTCCTCACTTCCCTTCTGCTTCTCATGTGGCTGAAAAATGATGCACATACCAGATCCAAACAAGTGGGGGTTTGCATGCATGACTCCTGTAATCTTTAGAATGACTTACCACAGTAATAAGATTAAAGTACCTGTACAACAGAGTAAGTTCTGCAGTGTGTGGTTGTGAAGTGGTGCAAAATACTGACTGTTCCTACAAGCTCGTATCCAAGACAGTGCATGTGAAAGCCAAAAGGAAGGTACTTGTGATCAGATTTGGTCTCTAAAGTAGTACCTATAACTCTTTCAAGACAGGTCTGTTCTCTGGTTTTGTTTTTGAGTTTCAATAGGAATTATTCTTCCTATATAGGAACTAAAATGACAAATTCAGCTGTGATTCTTTCAGCTAAAGTTGAAGTGGGCAACAGTTTGTACTATTGGGTTTTGGGGGTCAAATTGTTAGACAAATATTTGTTTCTAGAGCCCTAAACCAAAATCCCTTTGTGTATAATGATTCTGTAACACACAGCAATAAAACTAGAAGCTTGAGGTGAACTCAAGAAAAGGCTTTCTTCAACCTAGCAACGTTCTGATTTTGCACCTGCAGGTGCAGTGTGTTGGGTTGCTTGTCTTTCAATGCTTTGCATTGCTGATTTTTACCCTGCCGAATGCTGCATGCATTGGTTGGATCTGGCTTTCACTGTGGAGGTGTCCTCCTGTTGCTTGGACATCTCTTCCCTCAGCTGAACTGAGACCTTGGCTTCTTGGTGGAATGATCTGATTGCACTGCTTTGATTCACAAACTGCATGTAACTTAATGCACCCTTTCTTGTGAGCTTTGGAATTGCAAAGGTGGAATGACTGTTATAATCAGGATAAGTAGGATTTGAAACAATTGAAGTTTAAATCTAAAATGATGACAGTTAAGCTACAGCAGATAGATCTCATGCTGCAGTTTGCCTACCATACATTGCAGCCTTCTATTTTTGTGGCACCTCCAGGTGTGGGATGCTGCCAACAAATAACAGACTGCCTTTCCCAAGTGCTAGCAGGATTAATGGGAATCCAGATCCAGCTCAACAATCCCTTCCTTTAGCCTTAGCATGGTCCCTTGATTTTGACCTCAGTGCTTTGAAAGCAGGCTATTACACATATAGCACCTATTTCCCATAGAGCTGATTTATGATATCTGGGTAAAGCTTACTGTTCTGGATGGTTTTGAAGCTTTCACTGGGTGGTTGGTTGATGAGTTCATGAGGGGATGTCTGTGCCTGGTAAATGGCTACTGAGATGGTGAAAAGCTCCCTCCAGGCTGTTTTCAGACTGGGCTCCCTGCTTCCTGACTGCCTTTTTGGTCCTGTTTTTGCATTTAAACTTCAATGGTTTGAGTGAGGCATGAGGCAGCTCCGTAATGCCCTGTTCTGATGCACTGGCATTTGTGACCCCCCCCCCAGAACAACGACAACGAGACGGCACTGCACTGTGCTGCACAGTATGGCCACACAGAGGTGGTGAAGGTCCTTCTGGAGGAGCTGACGGACCCCACCATGCGCAATAACAAGTTTGAGACTCCTCTGGACCTGGCTGCACTCTACGGGAGGCTGGAAGTTGTGAAGATGCTCTTGAACGCTCACCCCAATCTCTTAAGCTGCAACACTAAGAAACACACTCCTCTGCACCTGGCAGCTAGGAATGGTCACAAAACTGTAGTCCATGTCCTCCTGGATGCTGGCATGGATAGCAACTATCAGGTATCTGGTGTGGCTGTGTGTGGAGGGCTGCTCTGAAAGCTAGGGGATGGAGAATCCCTGTGGTTACCATACAGAGAGCTCCACCCAACCCTCTTCCCAGAGGGACCCTTTATGAAAGATAAGCAGTAGCTTTGTTTGTTTGCCTCTGGGCTGTTTGTTCAGCTCTTAGTTGCTCTGAGAAGCTGCTCAGAGGGGTTCTGGTGCTGTGCATGCTTCTTGCCTGCTTGGTAGTTGGATAAAGAGCCCCAGACACACGGCAAGAGAGAAGAAAAGCTGAAGCTGTTCTGTCCTGCAGTACCGTGAGCTCTTGATAGTGATGGAGGCAAACTGTGTCTCTTCCTATCAAGCCATTTGTGAATATGCTGGTTTTGCAGTTCTAGCTTGTATGGGGTGGTCTTGTCTTTCTTTTCCAGGACATGACCTCTCCCTAAGCTGTACAAAGTCCTTTCTTGGTCTCTATCTTGGGCCTGCATGTCTCTGAAGAGACCATCCCCATTTTCCATTCCGAATTCTCAGCACTGTAATAAGGTTGATAGCCTTTCCTCAGGTGTAGATGTTGTTGCCCATGCTTTGTATATGATGGCATATATTTATCGCTTCTGTAACCTTCTAAAACATGCCTCCATCCCCATTCCCAGTCTGGCTTCATGCTATTTTTCCATTTAATTTGCAGACTGAAAAAGGCAGTGCTTTGCACGAAGCTGCTTTGTTTGGCAAGACAGATGTGGTACAAATATTGCTGGCTGCAGGTGAGAGACTGATCCCCTTTTGAAGCAATAACGTGGTGATGCCTTCACCCAGAACTTGAGGAAACCCCATTATAGTGGCAGCATGTTTCTCCAACCAGCTACCAGAGTTCCTTGGAGAGGGCTATAGAAGTTCTCTCTCAGTGTTTGGCTTCAGGTCTGCCTCTCTAGAGCATTTTTTAGCTCACCCAGTGATGATCACAAATGTAAGATCTGACTTAACAGGAAGACATGATTTTGCGCATAGTTAGAAGATATTCTTGCTTTTGCCTTCTCTACACCTCTTGCCATAGGTATTGATGTGAACATAAAGGATAACAGAGGCCTGACAGCTCTGGATATTGTGAGGGAGCTTCCCTCTCAGAAAAGCCAACACATAGCAGCTCTTATTGAAGGTAAGTGATGTAGCTCTGTGCGTGGGGAGCAGTTTGGGGTGCTGACTGTGCTAGTGCACATACAGGATTTTGTTCTGTAGTCCTGGAAGATGCTGGAAGCAAAGCAGCTTCAGGTCGGGTCACTCAATGAGAATCTTACAGGTGTAGGAACAAATGATGCTTCAATGCTCAGGTGAATTGTCTCCAGACCAAACACTTGCAGGGGGATGTTTGGGTGGGCTTTAGGGGGATTGGCTCCTTTGCTGAAGGAGTGTGACATAACTTTTACAGTTCCAATGGCTTAATTGAGGTTTGTTTAACTCACTTTAGAAGTCAATAAAAATTAAAGAGAGCCTAAATCTGCTTGCAGAAAGTGCAGTAAATAGCTTTAGAAATGGTTTTAGATTAGCTGTCCCTTCATGTGGCAAATAGTTGTCCGCAGATCTTAAATTGTACTCCTCACTTCATTCTGAAGCTTGGGCATGGATTTTTCACAGATGAGATTTACAGAAAAGGGCTTGATTACTTGGGGCTTATTAAGGAGCTTGGCCCATTGTGTCTGTCCAAGTTAAGGAACAGAATGTGGCACTTTAGCTAAATTCATACCTTGTAATTATGCTGTCTCAATTTCCTCTCAGCTGTGGGAAGAGAGATCAGAAGTGTATGCAACTGGTGTGCATTATTCATGCTTTGCATTTGAGAGCTTTACAGGTTCAAAGCACTTTGCAGACTTTTAATTAAGCTTTGCCTGTGAGGCTGGTGGGTATTATCTCTGTCCTGAAATAGTGGACAAAAAATGGGCTTTATAAGTGAAGTTCTTGAAGGTAAATGCTGTTTGTTTGCTCCTGTGAGCTGGCTGTGTGAGGTGTTGCTGGCTGACTGTGCATGTAAGTTTAATGTTTCTGCCTTTGCCTGTGATTTGGATCACAGCTAGAGTTGGTTTCTCTCTCATGACTCCAGAAAACCGTACTACATCTCTCTTTAGTTCTGTAGCTTGTGTCTAGGACATGAAGTAATCTGCTCCTGATGTTGTGTCTATGCAGGAGCTTTGCAGCTTTCTGATTAAAGACTCCTGCAAAAGTTCAAAGACCCATTCTTAATCTTGTGTGTGTGATTAAAGAGGTCTCCTGCTTCTGTTTTGGGATCTGAGCTGCAAGTTTTAATAATGGGTTATTTTTTTGAGAGTTCTTAAGCTGACAATTGGCCTTCTATCCACAAGGGAGGAAGTAGCATATGCTGAAATGGATGTAAAACTAGACTGACACAAACTGACCCTGTCATCCCACCTCACTGCAGATTACACCATCGGGAAGAAAAGTGCCAAAGCTGCAGAGAAGACTGCTCAAGCACCACTTGTTCCGCCCACTGATCCTGTGGGCCGGGTATCTCAGGGTAGGCTTCATACCATGACAGTCACTAGCACCCTTCTTCTTCAAGTGCTGCCTTTCCAGGGGCGGAAGCCCTGAGTGATGTCTTTGTGTCTCTCCTCCTCTCCCAGGTGATGTGGAGAAAGCAGTTACAGAACTGATCATAGACTTTGATGTGAACCCAGAAGAGGAGAGCCCATATGAAGCTTTGTACAATGCAACGTCCTGCCACTCCCTGGACAGCCTTGCCAGTGGGAGATCCTCAGATCGAGAGTCTCTGAATAAGGAACCTGAATCAACTGGTCTCAAAGCAGCAGGAGTCAGGCCTGTATGTAACTGTCCTGGGTTCAGCAGTAGCAGTCATTTTTTTCTCCTTCTTAGTAGCTGGTGCAGTGCTGTGGTTTTGACTTTCGGCCTGGGAACAGCGCTGATAACACCGATGTTTTTAGTTACTGCTCAACCGTTTACTCTGACCAAGGACTTTGTGAGTCTCGTGCTCTGCCAGGGAGGAGAGGAAGCAGGGACAGGACCCCTGACCCAAACTAACCAAAGAGGTATTCCATACCACAGCATGTCATGCCCGGGATGTAACTGGGAGTTACCTGGAAGGGCTGGCTCTCTGCTCAGTCAGGCTGTTTTTCAACGGGTGGTATTGTATTCTCTCCCCTTGTTATTTCCCTTATCATTATCATTACTGGTGGTAGCAGCAGTGGTTTGTGTTATACCTTAGTTACTGGACTGCTCTTATCTCAACCCATGGGAGTTACATTCTTTCCATTCTCCTCCCCCTCCCCCGGGGAGCAGAGGAGGGGGGAAGAAAGGGCAGGGGGGGAGTGGACTGCATGGCTAACTTGATGACAGGGTTTAAACTACAACAGTAGCTATGTGTGCTCCTCCCTGCTTGCCTTAAGGTAGGCAATGTGCCTTCAATTTCATGATTTTGCAAAGGCTCTCAATCCCCCAGCTGGAGAAAGTCTTTAAACCCATCCCTGACATTGACTGCAGCAGGCAGGTACCTCCCCTTTTCACTGGCCTCTTCACATAACCCCTCTTGTATTGCCCACAGATAGCCACTTCTTTGTGCTGATTTTCACCTCATGTTGCATCCATCTGTTTTCTGGCTGTTGAATTTGGGTGCCAGTGGATTTGGGTTTGTCAGGACACTACACTCAGCTGAAGGGCTAACTTGTGTAGAAGAATGATTTGGAAACTTGCGTGCAGCATTTTTCTCATCTCTCTTGCTCTCTGCTTTGCCCAAGAGAAGGCTCTCAAGAAATTAAGAATGTCTCATTGGAATCTAGTTGGCAGTGGAACCTTTTATTTTGGGGTGTGTGTATTACTTGCAAAGATCTGTAGAGGGTACTCAAGGCTTTACAAAGCAATGCAAAGTTCCTGGAACTGTCTACAGTGAAGTCTTCTTACCTTCTGTTACTTGCATTTGCTGCCCCCTTAGCAACCAATGCCTATGGGGCAGATGCTGGCCTTGCAGTGTGCTGTGTCAGCTTCAGGGGTGCTTTTCTGCTTAGTTTTGCAAAGCCTGCTCTGTGGATGTAGTTCTGGACAAAAGGCAAAGAACAATTAAACTGCTGCTGGTACAGAAACCATGATTCCTGTCTCTCTGCAGGGGGGCATCATTTTTCCTGTGCTATTAGCAAATATAGTAGAAATGAAACAAAAGCTCCAGAAGCCTGGCATTTCAGGTAGATCTCTCTAGGATGTGCAGTACACTGTCCTGTTACTAACTCAATCTTGGTGGCTTACATCTGTCTATGCACTGTCCTGTGTTGATGGTGTTTGGTGTGAAATAAGCTCAGCTCTGTCACAAGTAAGATGAGAAGCTGAACTGCAACGAAAAGGGAGAAGGAAGGATGTGTTCCAGGAGCTTGCTGGAGTTTATCCCTAAACTTGCTTGGTTTTGGAGTGAGCAGTCCACCTCTCCGTCCTTCCCTTTGCCATTAGATGGAGCTGTTGCAGGGCAGGAGGTGACCTGGAGTTGTGTTCAGCCCTGCATGGAAGCAAAGCCGCCGAGCTCTCGCTGCCCACAGGCAATGCTGGGATGTTTGAGGAATGCAGCGCTGCATTGTCTCTTGATCTGTAGGGTTTTGCACTATAAAAGGTTCCCCTGGAATCACTTACTGTTTTATTAAGACACAAGTGATGTCTTCCCTTTCTACCCATTTGCATGATTTCATTACTGACCTCGGCTGTGTGTTGCCCTGCCACTGAGATTACCAGTGTGGGTCTGAATGACCTGGCTGAGGTAATGAAGCACTAAGCCTGTGTAAACAGCACCTTCCAGCCCAGCAGTTTCATTCTCCTGACAGCACAGTTGGTGCTCACGTGGGCCAGAGCTGGCCTTGTGCAGTGTCACCACTGCAGAGCACAAGTGGGTGCTCTGTTATCAGTAGCAGCCTCAGGCTCTGTGCTGGTAGGACTGAACTTCTCCACTGACATGAATTCGAGGAGGTCCTTACCATGCTGCATCCACAGCAGCATGGACACGGTGGCGGGAGCAGAAGGGGATGTGCTTTAACACAACACAGTTGACTGTGATCTTCTAAATCACAGAGGGAACGTCCACCGCCACCTGCCAAGCCACCACCTGATGAAGAGGAGGAGCAGCATGTGGAGAAGATAGGCCATGGTGCTTCCTGTGAGGTATGTGAGGCTTGATCTGGGGTGTTTTACAGGAGTGTGGTGTAAAGATCAGTTTAATTAATTTGGGAGGAGCCAACTATGATATTAACCTTGCAAGCTGGGTTGTGAGTGGGAAGTTTTCCTTCATTCCAGCATTGCTGCTGTCACTTGCCATGGGAACTTCCTTTGTGCAGTTCTTCCAGGGCACCTCTGTGTTGCCCTTTAGCCTTACTTTCCTATTCTTGGCTGGGAATTCCCTTAGGAAGAGGTTTTTTTCTGACTCACATTGTGATGTGGACTGTTGCCCATTTGTAATGATCCCACCAAATGCATCTTCACTTGAGACTGAAACCCAGAGGGCCATTAGTTCCTGTTTCCACTGAGCTTCCAGATGTGGAGGAGCAACGTGGGCTTGTGGATCCCACTGACATGAACAGGGATCAGGGGTTTGAATTCAGCCGAGAATCTGGCCCAGCATATGTTAAAGCTGTCTCTGCAGAGGTCAATGCATGTGAGCTGCTTTTTGATGAAGCTAAAGCCTTCCTATTCTGCATCTTTGCTCCTGGGCTTCCAATTGCTCATTTTTACTCCATTTTACATCACTTGGATGTGAGGGCTTTGCAGGAGACCCATCTATGGGGGGTGTGAAACCACAAATGTGCCTTGGCGACTTCTGACACCCAGGAAAATCTTCAAAGCAAACCCAGATCTTGAGGATTTCCTTGCTTTTCCGAGTGCAGTGGGTTGTATGTAAAACAAGTGGAGTGTGTTGTAACAGCCTCCCATTCACCAGATGCTTTGCTTTGAATGTGTTGATCTGCTGAAGTTCCTACAAGGCAGGAATGTGATCTGTTTTCTGAAGTATGTCGCATCTACATGAGACATGAGTAAACATTATTTGCTTTAACAGAACTGGCTTTTTCTAGAGAGTAAAGCTCCAAACACTGCATAATTTCACCTGAAACGTGAAACTGTGGGCTGATCTCTCCACTGCTGTTGAAATGGCTTTGCAGGATGATAACCAGTCCATGGCTGGCTGGCTGGCAGCAGAAGAGAGCTGCAGAGCCGGTCACAGCATAATTGGCAGCAGAACGTGTTCATGATGACAAACACTAGGGAGGGAAGCATGCACTGACTGCCCCTGCTGAGTTATCTTGCCATATTTAACTATCAAGCACCTGCTGGGTTGTCCTGGTTTTAATGGCTTTGGAAATATGATCCATTAAAGGAAGTCTTGCTGGCAAATAGACTTGTACAGAGTGACTCGCTGGGGAGATCTGGATTTATCACCAAGTTCGTTGATAGAACTTACGGGCAGTGTGTGTGTCGCTGCCTTCTCGGTCTACTGATAAGGCTGGTTTGGCTGTGATTCCGTGCTGCTTCTGGGATGCTTTGCTTTTCTGACTCCTGCCCCTTATTTATCATCTCAGTACATGTTCCCCCTGGGTTGGGCAGGCGTGAACAGGAATAAGCTTAGGGAATGCTGTAAATGTCTCATTGCAGCATCCTGGTCTGATCCTCTAGACCTGCCCTCACATTAGAGCCAGGACAGTCAGTCATTGAGTATTCTGGGGCTGGGCCAAGCTGTAGTTTGGAAAGTAGTCTTTTTATTCAGTTGCCAAGATGGGGCTATCAGTCAAAGCAGATGTGCATAAACAAGAAAGTTTTCACTTTCATCATGGAAAAACATGAGTACAAACAGGCAGAAGAGCTGATTGTTTGAGGTGCTCGAGTGCCGCCTTCCACTATCTGCAGAAACCTTCTGGGGTTGGAGCTGAGTAAGAGTCTGCATTGGCAAATGAGGCTGCAGTTTCACTTGTTTACTCCTCATCTCCAAAAGGGAAGTGCAGATGAAAGACAAGGCACCATGATTGTTCCAGCAGCTTGGTGTCCAGCTCTGCTGAGGGAGGAGAGAGAAAAGAGATGAGTTACCCTTTCAAAGCCTTCCAGAGTTCATTGCTGTGGATTAAATACGCTTTGAAGAGCATGCTCATTATTAACATCATCTTATTTTTGGGCTTTGCTCATAGTGAATATTTCTACATGCTCACCAACGTATAAATAAATGAAAGATGAACTGGAAGAAAAGTTGGTTTGATTTTGTTACTCCTGGCTGCAGAGCCTACAGAGCAAGCACAGTTCTCCAGTGAACAATGGTCTTCATTTCAGGTGAATTTAAACCTGAAACTCTATTAAAAAAATCTATATAGAGCTTGGAAGGATGAGAGATGGAGAAAAGAAAGTGTAACCAGGTCTATAAATAAATACACAAATGTTTACAAAGCGAAAGCTGGGAATTGCGTATTGCTGGGGAGGTATTGCCTTTGAATGTGTTCAATGCATTTGAAAGAGGACAGCACAATGATCATCATCTGTAGAGTCTGAGGAGTATCCTAGTGCCTGCCAGAGGTCCAGGCTGCAACTGCTCTGAGGGCTGCTGCTGTGCAGCATTTTTCCAAGCTCTCTGGCAAGAGCTTGTCACCCACTGTTAAAGTCTGATGGGTTTGTGCCACCATCTGGTCAGAGGTTTTGTTCCTTAATTTGCTCATGATGAGCATCTTCACCTCAAAAGGAACAGCTCTGCCTGACAGCTCCCGTTCCAAGCAGGTAAAACAAAGACTTTCTTTGCCGGACACGGCCCATTTCCTCCCATTGAGAAAGTTGATTTAAAAGCCAGGCACGGATGTTGGAATCCTGTCTGTGCTGCTGGCTCCTGGTGCCTCTCCAAGCCTGCCTAAGCTTCCAGAGGTCCTGGCTAGACTGCTGGCAGGTAGGTACCTATTTGCCCTTGAAGCAGCCTGGATGCTTTCACTTTGGGGAAGAAACTGGAGGTGGTGCTTAGTCTACTGTCTAGACAGTGGCTGTTCCAGAGCAGTACAAGAGCCCTCTTTGGGGGGATGTCTTGTTCAGACCTGTTCTTCCTTGTCTTGCAGGAGGTCAGGATCACTTGTTTTCTGGCTTGGGTTTGGCTCCACCACCCTGGGCTGTAGGCACACACGGCTCCTGAGACAGGATTGCATCAACCTGCCAGAGTCTGGCCAGGAGATGGTGCTGGAAGGCAGCTGACCATGCAGGCAGGGTGCCCTGCAGCCCAGTTTAGCCCAGTTAGCACTGGGATGGCACATGTGGCTCTATAAGGATGTCAAACCATTGGCACTGAGGTAGACCAAAGTGTGAGTCTGTGGCAAGACTCATTTGGATCTTGCTTCAAGACCATGCACATGGATGATGCCTTTCCAGAGCAGCTTGCTGGAGGGTCTCCTAGTATTACAAGCAACTGCTAATCAGAGACTTTTGAGGATTAAAATGAGCACAATCACTGCTGCACGTCCTGAGGTTACACTGGGTTTATACAGTGTTGCCTGAGGCTCTTTAGTCCTAAATCGACTGTGCATCCTGAGGTTAGGAATGCTAGAGCTGAGACTTCTGAGAAGGAGGAAGGGATTTGAGCTTTTTATTTTCTTTAGCCATGTCCCAATAGAGCAGGAACTAAATAATGAATGACGATGCAGATTCCAATAGCGACAGTAAATCTGATGAACAGGAATAATGGCCTCAGCTCTTTTTTCCCCTCCAGGCTGTCTGCAGACCTGGCACAGTGAATCTGTCAGTGACAGACAGCTGTTGGCACTCTTAAATACTATAAAATAAAGGGGGTTTGGGTGGTTTTTTGGGGGGTAAAAAAAAAGGGGGTATTACATTTTGGATCCCACTGCACAGCGAAGGTGTTGCATCTGCCAATTCCTTGCTTAAACCATGGCATAAAGAGGCCTTGTGCTTTATTGCTGGGATAAATAGCACTGCTTTGTGGAGCTCTGCATTATGCTGTTTTTCATTAGGCCTCTGGTGCACGAGGAAAGAGCAGGGGAAGTGGAGCTGAAGAAGAGGAACACCCTTACGAGCTGCTGCTTACAGCAGAAACTAAGAAGCCTGTTGCAGTGGATAGGAAAACGAAAGGTAAGTGGCCATCCAGAGAGCAGAGCTGTTTGCTTAGGTGCATTTAAAGGAAAGTATAGAGGGCAGAGAGTAACTGGAACAGTTAAACTCTTTGTTGGGTGGGGTGGCTGGGTCAGCATTGCAATTGTTTCGTTTCCTGGTAATCTTTGCTTTTAGAAAGGAGAGATCTAAATGTTCCGGTACAAAATGTACACAGAGGAAGGGCAGCTCTATTCTGACAACTGAGAGATTGCAAAGAGCTCTTCTGTTAACTTGGGAAATAAGCAAATCCTGGGCAAAGTCAAGTGAATGCAGAGGGGTGGAAGAGATGATCTGATACAAGCATTCATATGAGCTGTATTCTCCATCCAGCTGAACTTGAAGCCCTGCTGGCTTTGCATGTTTATACCAGCAGATGATTTGCCCTGCTAGCCTGGTCTTAAAATCAACATCCCCCCGTGTAGTAAAGCTAATTTGAGATGTAAACTAACAAGGGAGGAAAACAATCATGTGTTGAGCAAGCCCCTTTCTAGAACGGACTGAAAATCCACCACGTAGCCAGGTTAAGTCTCAAACTAGTCTCCCTTCTCCCAGAGGGACTTCTGTGCTTTACAAAGGATCTGGGAACACCTTGTCTCTTGTGTTTGGCTGGTGCTGGGCTGTTTGGCTTTCCTTCAACAACAACAAAAGATTAAAGGAAAAAACATCTTTTGCTTTATTCAGAAGTCCTGAGCAGGAATTTTGAAGGATTTAATTTGAACTGTAAACCTGGAAACCATCTCACTGAGGATGAACAGAGGATAACGAGGACTTGATGTGATGCCTCACTGACTGCTCTGCAAGACCTGCAGGTTTTTTTCCTCCCTTCCTGCAGCATGATAGCTTCTATTCCCTGAGTCCTGCTGTACTCCAGGCTTGGATAGGGTGGCACAAGAGGTCATTGTTTTCCCACCAGCATTTGCCAAAGCCACTTGCTGCCGGAGGCAAAGTTAGGATGCTTTTCAGGTTGGTGTTTTGTGGTCTCAGCCAGGAATAGTCCTTGGGTGACAGCCATTGAGCCAAAAGCTTTCAGGCTGTCTTTTCAGTGTGCAGCTATTGCTGGTTATTCAAGTGTAATCTATTCCTGACTGCTTTGTTCCTTTCTCTGGCTACTGTGTCCAGGCTTCATGAATATGAGTGTCATAATTGTGTGTCAGATTAAAATAAAACCTCAAAGTAATGCATCTGCTTGTCCTTGATGCAAATCTCTTTCCCTGAACACATGAAGACATTAGTACTGCAGGCATCTAAGCCTCATTTCATGGAGAGCTTACAGGAAGCATCTTTAGCCTGTTAAGGATCCAGAGCAAAGTCAGATAATGAACAGCTAGGATTTGGTCTATGGACAGTGTTACTGTGTTTGTAACAGACCTAGAGCCCTTCTCACTGTTGTAGTGGGAGAAATCCAAGGACGCAGTTGAGTTTTCTCATCTTCCAGGACTTGTCTGCTCTCTTAAATGCAATTAGCACCGACTGATGTGGTGGAGGTGAAGAGCTGCTGCTTGGGAGAAGGGGCCCAGCCAGCAGATTTCTCATCTCTTGCATTTCAGCTTGTCTGAGCCATCTCCCATTGCTCTTCATGGTGGACCTGGAGAAAGAGACTTGATTGTTTGTCCCCCTTCTCCAGAGGGTACCAGCTGTTTTCCATGACATCCCAGAGTGATCCCTGTGGCACAAGCATATATGTGACTGTGTCCTCAGCTGGCAGCTTTCCTTGTACTGCAGGAGCTGCTGAGCTTTGACAGGGCCCCATGTCATCTTCCACCTCTGCTTTGGACTTCAGGCTTCTCAACCCTAATATGAAAAGAGACACTGACTACTTTTCTGGTGTGTGTTGTTCATCCCTTCTTTCTGTCCCGGCCTTACAGGTTGCTTCTTTCTGCACAGGCGTTTCCTAACTGCTCTGGGAGGGTGGATCAGCTTTGAAATCTGCTTTACTATGCTGGGAACAAAAGCAAATGTTTCCTGCTTTTGCAGTACTTGGGGTCAGATGCCAGGAGGACATGTAGAAGAAGATGTAGCAAGTATGACGTGAGGTATATACTGATAGGATTGGGGGAGAAGATGCATTTAGGGAGTAGCAGAATCATTTTGGTAAGACGTTAAACAAGGGCTGAAGGAGGTACTAAGGCCTTACTTGGGGTGTTAGAGAATTTTCCCACCTCTGGATCAGAAGGGTCCTGGAGCATCAAAGGCAGCAGCTCAGTCCCAAGACAAGGAGCAGGCTGAACATGGCCTTAAATTGTTTCTTGGCTCTCGATCTGAGAGACTGGGCTTCTAGATGTTACTTGATGTGTTCTGGAGGAGCCTTTGGTCAGAAGAGGAGGACTCTGATTCTTCTGGCGGATTGAGAAGGGCTTTTGAGGGCAGCTGAAAGGCTGAATTTCGGGCATGCTGGGTTTAATGGTGCCTTTCATATGTGATAGCTGTCTTTGTTTCTCTGGCTGTGAGTTGTCATGTATGCAGCGAGGAGATGAATGTGGTATTATCCGCCTGGCTTTGGTTGCCTTTTGTGTCCCTTGCAGCAGTTTGCTGTCACATGCTGGAGCACTGGGACAAGTTGGCCTCATGTTTTAGGCAGAGTATCAGAAGTGGTTGAAGCCAAATGCTTTCCCATCCCCTTTGGTAAGGAAACTATATGCAATCACATGCATGAAGTCAGGGTGTTCAGGACTTGTAACTAGGCCAAGGGCGGTGAACTGTGTGTGGACTGACCAGGAGGAGACTGTTCAGCTCCTGCATTCAGAGACCTGATGGAAGATGGCTGCAGAAAACACTGCTGAGTTTTGATGTCTGTCTTGCTTCTCAGGAGAGTCACCCACAAGGGCTGTCAGCAGTAACCAGCTGCAGGTAGGACTCGGTTCCTTCTGATAGTTTTAAAACCTGGTATTTGTTGAGGTTCTGTTGTGCTGCTTCCATAGGAAGCCCAGTAGGAAGTGTCTACTTTGCCCTTCCTCTTGCTAGGGTTTTTCTTTGTGGTTATACTGGTTCAACCAGATGTATGACTGAGCTCCAAACCAGGGTCTGAAATGAGCCAGTGATAAAACCAAAGCATGCTGCAGAGAGATTTAAAGGAAATATCTCTGCACAGAGCCAGATTATGACCACAGGAACAGCAGGATGCATTATCACTGTAGGGAGTCCTGGGGGACACATGGGTATCACAAACAAAGGTTGGAAGGGATAGAAACCCCCTGGTTTACCACGAGGTGAATGATAGTGTAGAACCAGAGCCTACATGCCTTCCCTTGGTTTCATTATGGCTGGAGGACAGATCCCTTTCCATGTCTCAGATCCAAGCCCTCATTTCTGTTGTCATGATGTATTTAGAAGCTTCTCTCCAGAATCATATTAAGCAACTAGGGCAGTGTTTTATTGCTCTTCCTTGAAAGGGGGATAGAGGAAGGAGTACAGAAGAGCACAAGTTCAGGTAGCTTTTGGAGAATAAACTACCCAGCATGACTGAGCTTGGCGAGACTAATCCAGGAGCCACTGTACAGGTCTGGATTTCACATGCAGTACCTCACTGTAAATGAGCCATTGGTTCAGTTTTATTGCAGCTGAAGGTTATTTTTGCACTTCTGAAATGCACCCTAAAGGCCACTTTCCTCCTTGCTGGCTTTCTGTGCCACAGGAGATAGGTTTGCATGCTCCTCACTTGACAAATTCTGACATGATGTAGCACAGAGAGCCTTTTCTATATCAAAGTTAGAAGCTAGGGTATGCCCTTGCTAGTTCTAAGATTGGGGAGCTTAAGCAAAAAGCAGCTGCAATAACAGCTTCGTTCTCCTAATCCAGGGACATGAAACAAATCCTGCTGATGATATACAGGGAAGGAAACTCAATTGAGGCAGGGCAATTGCAGCTCAGTGTTAGGAGTTTAGGGAAGTGCTTCGTATCTGGGATCATCAGGCTGCTGGCAGAGGAGCTCGTAACTGAATCCTGCCTGGGAAGCTGACAGGCTGTACCCAGAAAGGGGCTCCTGTTCCCTTTAGGTGTTGGAAGCAGCCTCTCCTGTTGGTGAAACCTGCAGCAGGCATTGGCTGAGGAAGTCAGGACCAGTCAGATGTCTATGTTTGGGTGTAAGATCAGCTAAGGGAGCTGGACAGAAGTCCCTGTGTTAAGGACGTTTCCCTTTCTCAGTTTAAAAGTGTCACTGTACGAGGGTGCTTTCACATCCCTGAGTGTAGCAGATGGATGGAACTGGGGGCTCTCTGCTTTTCTATCACCTGAATATTATTTTTCCCTTCTCCAAATTCACTACACCCCTAAAAAATGACTGCTGTTTTCATCTTTGTGCCATGAGGAAAGTATTCAGCACATCAGCTGGATCATGTCAGTAACCTGTCCTGAAAAGGTCTATCTTCCTGATGTGGCCAGTGGTGGTTCTGGCTGATCCTGAGGCCCCTTTAGTTGAAACCCTCAGGGTTCCTGCCACGTGCACCTCAGTGATAAGAAGAAACAAGATGACTGTTCCTACATGAGTTCTGTCTGCATCTTTCAGAGCAGGCTCTGAACATCTCCTTCATGATGTTCCTCACATCTTCCGAGCAAGTGCTGTTGCTCTTGCTTCATCCCTTCCTTCCCTGGCAGCTTCCTTGTGTTTCAGGTCCTTCACGGGCTCGAGGATGAATGGCGGCTGTGATTTCTGTTCAACAGGAGTCCTTTTGTGAGGCTCGGGAGCTGGATTTGGAGCATTTTGTTCTGGCTGGACTCAAGTGTTCCAGCACGTGGCACAAACTTTCACCAGCCGCCCCCCTCCCTTCAGCAGAAATGTCAGTAAAGGTTAAGCTGGGGCATGGAAGAAATGATTCCCAGGGAAGGAAAGAGTCTGAGAAGAAAGGCTCTGGATTTTGCAGGAGTTTTTCCCTCCTCATTAGGTTACTGTGACTGTCCCTTCAATGCTGTGTTCGTCTTCCCAGGTCGGTAGCTTTACCTTATTCAGACCAGTCTGTCCTGTGAACGCAGCATGTCTCATCTCCTCTTAGGTTTCTCTCCAGCATTACAGCTTCATAACTTTATGCAAAGTAACTGAACATAGTCTGGTCTTTTGATCTCCTGACGGGGTGCTGCTGTTGGCACTCCCCAGTGTTGGGAATGGTGCTGGTGACGCCGCCTGCCTGCAGGGAATGTGCCTCCCCCTTGGCAACTTCAGCCACACAACTTGTGGTTTATGTGCCCGTGCAGGATCATCAACAACTACTTCATTGTCCTGGAATCTTTAACTCATAGGATCCAGACTGCAATAAGGCCTCGCATCACTTGATTCCAGTGGGAAGCGTGGTCTGCGGCGCGCTGCCCAGGCAGTCAACCTCCGCTCGGGCCTCTGCTGCTCCTGACTCAGCTGCCAACCGAGCAAAGTGCTTTGAGCATCTTGTGGAGTAAACACATACCTGCGAGAGGGACCCGCTCCGCTCAGCACACAGGGGGCACAGTACAGCCCATCTGAGGTGGCCTGCAGAGACCAATGACTGATTGTTCCTGCCTCATTCCTGGCGTTAGGGCATAAAACCAGATGGGTGTTAGTGTGTGAAAATGCCCTGGTCAAGCTTAGTGCTGGGAGGGGTGCTTCTGGGGAAGGAGTTGATCCCTCTCTTGTTGCTAATAGGCTGCTTTTAGTTAAAGATAAGTAAAATTCATTAGTGTATTTTGCCTTACTGAAATGAGGATTCCTTTGCCTTGGCTTCTGAGAGCTGCTGTCTTGCAAAGCAAGCAATTTCCTCTTCACATCTAAACATCCTCCCTGTGTTTGAGCCACGTTATTGGGGTCTGAACATCCTCCCTGCATTTCAGAGCCATGCCATGGGGCTGCTTTTCTTTATTGTTCTTTTTTCAGTCTTCAGAGTGAAGGGTGTTTCTTCAGCACTAAATGAAAGTGGTTAAAACTTGCAAATACTTACGGGTGCATATAGGAATCCTTGCTGAACTAAAGTTATGCTCTTAGCTCTACAGTCTTGCTTTTACAGTTCACATGCACGTTCAGCTGTGACCAGGGTGAGTGCATGGATGTCTGTGCACACACTTGGCAGTTGGGATCAATTATTCATGATCGATGCAGGGCTGTGGTACCTGATATTAAAGATGTTGGTGTAGCAGTGTTGTGTTTCTGGGACAGCCGGTGCTCCGCTGCCTTAGCAGATGAGACCGCTCTGTGTTCAGGGCTTCCCTTGCAAGAGAGAGGCTTCTTGAACTAGTCTTTTTATTGCCTCAACTGTTTATTTCTCTCCCCTGAGTAGGGAGGAGAGGTTAAACTCAGAAACCACTAGGGAGGAAAGCAGGGGTTGTTTTTGGGGGATGGATTTTGGAACTGGCAGGTTGATTACAGTCCAGAAGCTTCCCCACCCTGCAGCTCGTGCCAAGAGCAGGGAGCGCTGCTCTAAATAACACTTTGGCCTTTATGGAAATCTATCAGATGTTCCAGGAGCCTCCGACTCCGCTTCTCCTACCTCACTTGCTCTCTCTGCAGGATATAGTTAGCACTTCTCTTAGCCTTATATAGCAAGGCCTGATAGTTAGTGTTAACAGGAATAAAACAACAAGGAGAGCTGCCAGATTGCATAAATCAGGCCAGTGTTTGGAATTTCATAAATGCCATGACTTTGGGTACAAGTTGAGCACGCGGAACAATACGGAACTGTTCTCTCTTTATCTCTGCCTCCCTTGCTGAGGGAAGGCAGGGGGGAGAGATGGAATTTTGCTGCTTCTTCCCTGTTTCTAATTTCCTCCCCCCTGCCCTGTTTTCATCTCCTTGAAGACCACAGGAGGAGCAGTGGCAGCCGCAGCCAGGACTCTGCTGACGGTCAGGACATCCAGGTTCCGGAGCAGTTTTCAGGGTTGCTTCACGGTTCTTCCCCAATCTGTGAGATAAGTGAGGACCCTTTCAGGCTCGTTTCCTCCGTGGAGAAAGGAGGCACGGAAGCTACAAGCCAGGCACGTGCTATGCAGCTGGAGGATGCTGCCTTACCTGCCTGTGGCTCGGTACGGACCAGCTCTCCAGACCAAACCCAGAAAGTGGTCTACGCGACCGTGCAGCACACGCACGTCAACCGGGCGGATCCTGGAGCTGTAGTCACGCCCCACGTGCCCCAGCACCCCGGCGGTGCTGAGGAAGAGGGGGACAGAGCTGTGGGCAGAGCCCACCCAGGCAGCAAACCCAAAGCTGAGCTCAAACTCAGCCGCAGCTTGTCGAAATCAGACTCTGATCTTCTGACCTGCTCTCCGACAGAGGACGATGCCATGGGGAGCCGGAGCGAATCGCTCTCCAACTGCAGCACGGGGAAGAAGAGGCTGGAAAAGTCCCCGTCCTTTGCTTCCGAGTGGGATGAGGTAAGGCTGACCTTGCTTAAGAGCTTCTGTGCCAGGGAATGTGTACAGCACGAGCTCCTCTCTATCACACAGGTGGGGGTTCTGGGTGGTTCTCATTACTTGTGCTAACTCTCACATTGTATTAACAGGCAGTTAAGTGCAGTGGGGGAGAAGCGGAGTTGAAGAAGTGAGGGGCTTTACAAAGTAGCTCAAATTCAGGGTGTGATTTCTTTTTGGCAAGCCAGATGTGGTTTTACATCCCCAGAATGAAGGAGAGTTGATAACGGTGCTCCTCCCAAATCTGTGTTGACCTCCTCTTTCCAATTCTTCCCCTATGCACTCTCCCAACATCCAGAGGGGAGATGTTCTGGCTCTGGGTCCCTGCTGCTGGAGGGGTGAGCAGTGTCCTGGGTTCAGGGGATGGAAGGAAGAGAGTAATTAGACTTTGTTTTATGTATTTACCATCTCCCACTTTCCTCTTCACATATTTACTTTAGAGGCTTGTTAGCAGTCACTTTATTATAGCACAGGAAGCCTATGGATAGTTAAATATTTCATGCTCAGAAAGTTGGCCGTAGTGAAGCAGTTGGGCGAGATTAAGTGTCCCTCTGAAATTCAGCACCGCAGCATTACTGAAGCATTCTTTGGAGATGATTCTCTGCTGGTGGAACAGCAGCACTGCACAGGAGATAAGCTCACATGAACCACTCTTTGTACACTGAGAGGAAATAAAACCCCTGGCGTGGTGCTGGGGGTGTGGAGCTGTGTGTGCTGGGCATGGGCTGGTTGTGCCCCTGCTCACCTGTCCTCTCTGTGCTGAGTGATGCTCAGCTGCCTCTCTGATAGAGAGAAAATCATCTTTGGTGGAAGAGGGAGGTTTTCAAAGGTGCTACCAGCAAAGTGGGAATCCCTCCTTGGTATGAGGCTAGCCTTCAGTTCATACTCTCACTCACTACAGCGTTTCAGGGCCCAAATAGCTCTATTTTCCTCTGTAGCTGTTTCGGTTGTAGACGCTTTGCTGTTAATCACCTGGGTCAGTAGGAGCATGATGTTAGCGAAGGAACCTGTAGCAGAAGCCAGAGTTGAAAGGATGGGGTAGTTCTCACTGTGCTTTTCATGCTGAACTGAACTGTTTACAGCGGATATTGAAAGGGAAGAAGCCTTTGGCTTTGCAGTGCTGCATGACTCCAGTAGTAGCAGAGGTCAAGTGTTAGTGTGCCTGTGCTTCCTCTGCTCAGAGGAACAACCCCCAGGTCTGCTTCCCTGCTTGTAAACAAAGAGCATCATTTCCACCCAGTGTCAGCCTAACAAGGCACAGGAGGAAAACCTGCTTTTCCTTCCCATTCTGTTGAGGTGAGGAAAGCAGAGAAAGAATGTGAAAAATTCTCATCTGGCTGCAGCGGGGCAGGTCTGACTTAGATTTGTACTGTCAAAACCTGATGGTTTTCTTTGGCTTCCTCCTTTCTGGTGCAATTTAAACAATTTGTGGAATTGCTTTAATCTGGGAGCAGCATCCTTTGGCTAAAGCACTGTCATGGCCTGTCAGGGACCAGCCAAAATGAGTCTGGACAAAGGTTCCTCCTCCCTGCCTCAGTTTCCCCATCTGTGAGATGACAATAGCCTCTTCTTGCAGGATGGTTTTGTTCCCACTGAAAAACAGTATGGAAAGTGAAATATTGTCATAAGAAAGGGGAGAAGCCATCAGCTGGTGATTCTCTGCCTTTACCTTGATTTGCTCTTTGATTTCTAAAGACTATAGAGGCATTTTGGGTCTCCTGACTCCTGGTTGCACTCTGATGCTGTCAGCCGGAAGGGCATGGTTCACAGATCGATCTTGTATAGAAGCAGCATAAAATGGAGCTGCCGATAAAGAGTTTGTATGGTAAATAGTTTTGTAAAATAAACCTTTTATGATGGTTAAGAAACAGTAAAGATGCTCCTTTGGGGAGTGTTTGGGGTTTCTTTGCAGTGATTTGTATGTGCTGGTCATAATGGCAGCAGTGAGATTTAAGCATCAGTTAGTGCTGTGCTTGGAGGTTTTGTTAATTCCCTGAATGGGATAATGCAGCTGCTCTGAATTAGGATCGCAGCCTCTGAAGTTACCAGGCTGATATAAAACCTTGTTGAGCCAAATCGTTGCTAACAGGGGTGGCTCTTCCTGGGTGTTGAGGGGAAGCAATGGCAGATTTATGGGCATTATTCTGTTAATTTTCGTAGTCTTTATGCAGGCAACTGGAGAGGAAAGCGATCCATGTGTGGCTCCATGCGAGGCACAGCTGCAGCAGACAAGCTGTGGGTGTTGCTCACTGGCTTTGCCAGCAGTAGGTGTGTCGGTGGGGCCCTGGGGACGTGGGGAGGGACCTGTTTATGTCTGGGCAGCTGGGATCCATGGGATGCAGCCAGCATCTCTCTGGGCCGTGGGTGAGCAGGGACAGCAGGAATATCTGCTGCTTGGAGGCAAAGGGTCGTGTCCCTTCCCCAGCCGAGCGCTGCCAATGCCCTTTGTTGGAAGTGGAAGGTGGTGCTGGCTTTGCCAAAAGGGTGGGATGGGGAAGAAATGATTCACTTGGCAAAGCTCATCCCTGTTCCCAGTTGCAACTCCCCTGCTCCGCGGACCCAGCCTAAATAACAGATGCTGACAGCACCGCTTTGTGCTCTGTGCTGCAGAGGAGTCTGTTGAGCTTGTCCCCTCTGCCTCCTGACCCACCAGCTTCTTCATGGGAGCAGGGATGTGCGTGGTGCCTCCTCAGCTGCTGTCCCATGGAAAGTCTTTGTAAGCCAGAGAAACTAGGAAAGCAAAAAGCAATGTATTGCCCAGGGAGAGGGGTGAGGGCTGAAAATGCTCAGTTCTCTGAGTGGGAAGCAAGGTGGGGCAGGGGAAGTGTGTGAGGGGGAGAGCTCCTATTCAGCATAAATACTTGAATCCTTCCAAACTGGGCAGAGGGTTAAAAAGATAGATTGGGTTTTCATCATAAACACTTAGCAGATGGGAGATGAGTGCGGCGCGGTGGCAGCTCACTGTGGGGTTTGTATAGGAGGAGGAACTGTTTGTGCTCCTGAAGGAGGAGGGGGGTTTGGTGCCTGGCTTGGCTGCCAACCCCCTTCCTGGGGTGGATTAACTCCCCTCTGCCTTCCTCCTTCATAGAGCAGCTCCAGCCCTGCACATGTGCCCAGGTTCATGGGCAAGCTCTGCTATAGGCAGGCAAACCTCGTGTCCTCCACAGTGGTACTGGAGTCCCTTGGTGTTTGCTCCGCAAACCCTCCCACCAGGGTGTGATCCAGGAGGAGTTGACCTGATTTCTCTCTTGATAGGCTGTTCTGGGTCTCTCTGGATGCAAGGCAACATACACATCTGATATGAATGGTAAGCTGTTAAACAAGGACTAAGGGATGTGTAAGAGCTTTGCTTTGTTCTGCACCTATGCTCTCTGACCATCCCCAGCCAGGTGTAGGTGTTGAATGGCTCCTTCTCCTCCTGCCCCAGCTTCTGTTGTGCTGGGTTTTTTCCAGGTCCTTTTATCCATTTGATAGATCCATCTGTGCCAAAGGAGAGAGACAGGCCAAGGTGAAGTAGAACTTTATCACAGTCACTCACTGAGCTACCACAGCTCTGCTGGGGAAGCAACTTCCTGACAGTGAGAGTAATCAGTGAAGATGTCATCTCCTGGGAGAAGCGGCAGAGGAGCAGTGCCTTTACTTGAGGAGGTTGTCAGATAGTCCTCTAAGAACTGTGACGAAGCTGTGGCAAACATTTCCTGTCCCTTAAATGCTGCCAGGTTGATAAAAGCCATGTGCAGGCACTGAGGAGCAGTGTCCCATGCAGCATTGCTGCTGGGCACTGGTGAGGCCGCACCTCGAATCCTGTGTTCAGCTCTGGGCCCCTCACTGCAAGAGAGACATTGAGGGGCTGGAGCGAGGCCAGAGAAGGGCATGGAGCTGGTGCAGGGCCTGGAGCACAGTGTGATGGGGAAGGGCTGAGGGACCTGGGGAGTTCAGTCTGGAGAAGAGAAGGCTCAGGGGGGACCTGATGGCTCCCTACAAGTGCCTGAGAGGAGGATGGAGCCAGGAGGGGCTGGGCTCTGCTCCCAAGGAACAAGGGATGGGACAAGAGGAACCGGCCTCAAGCTGCACCAGGGCAGGTTTAGATGGAGCTGAGGAACAATTCCTGCCCCAGAGGGTGCTCAGGCATTGGAACAGGCTGCCCAGGGCAGGGCTGCAGTCACCGTCCCTGCAAGTGTTCACAGCCGTGGAGACGAGGCCTCAGTGCCATGGGTTAGGGGTGGCCTTGGCAGTGCTGGGGTAAGGGTTGGACTGGATGAGCTGAAAGGGCTTTTCCAACCCAGTTGATTTTATGATTTGATGATTCTCACAGCACAAAGTGGGGTGGTGAAATGAAAGCCCCTAAGTGCAAATAGCACATAAATGGGCTCTGTAGAGCAGGAAGAAAAGGGGAGACAGTTGGCTTTGGCAAAATGCAGAGGTGTTGGGTAGTATCTTGGCTTCAGGAACTCAGGTTTAATGGTTTATAATAGAGGTTTCTGATGTGCTGCAGCTCCTGTGATTTATCTCTGTTGTTCCTTTCTGCTCCTGCCTGTGCAGCCACGACACCCTGCGCCAGGCAGGCTGCTTTGCTTTGGGGTATTTTGAGGATTGCAGTGAGGTTGTTGTTGATAAAGACCTAATCCAGGAGATGCATCTGTGCAGCCTGATGTCACCAGCCCCTATCGGTATCCATGCTCAGAGCAGAGGTCTGCAGGTGAGGCACGATGCTGTTCGAGTTTCCTGCTCTTCTGGGTCATAGGTGTTGGTAAGAAAAATGATCTATGCAGTGTTTAGGGGCAAGGAATGAGGCAGGCTACTGAGAATTAGCCTCAGACCTGGCTCCTGACACCCCTTAATCCTCTGCTTCCGACCCTCTGCTCTCAAGTAAGTGGGCTCTGGTGATCAATTTGTAAGGAATGGAGGTTCCAGCATCACTGTCACAAAATGAGGTAGTTGCTTTGTGTTTTGTCTTTAGCACTTCTAGGAAGAGATTAAACCTGCCTCAAAGAAACAGGGAACTGCATAAAACGTGCATCTTGCTTTGCATAAGATGAGAAGCACAGTCTGGCACTGATGCATTCCCTCCCCAAGTGAATTAGTTAAAGAATTAATGAATATTCTGCAGCTCATTATGGCACTGGGCAGCCATCATCTATGAATGACTGCAGTGGTGCTCCATGTTTCACTATGTCCAGAAGGAATTCTTTCCCATTGGTGATAACAGTGGATGTTTTACCTGGTGGTGACCCATTTGGGGGCTCTTAATGTCACATAAAGATGGATGCCAGGAGTAAATGGCACATGTGTCATACCTTCCATTTTGGGTTGTGAAGAGCTGGGGAGCAAGTTGTTAGAGACTGTGGCTGCTGTGGGATGCCTTAAAGTACTTGAGCTCATTAACCTTGGGCTGCTTGGGTGCTGAAGTACCTAGTGGAGTTAGTGCCTTAATTACAGGCTTACAGCTGAGAATTAAGAACATTTGCATTGAAATGTGAAACTTTCAGGAAAAGCTCTTGATGTAAAATCTGCGGCTGCCTAAAAAGGACCCCAAAAGTTGAAATTCAGAGCTGCCAGCTTGCCTTGAAAGAAAATGCAAATATCCTCCTTGTTATTCCGGGGGAGAGCTGCTGGTTTTGTGCCTGGGGAAGCTCAGTGGGTTTTGTTGTGAGGAGCTCCTGCAGCTTACCTGGTGATGGCTCCCATATGGCCCAAGCTGTGGGTTAAAATACTGGTGTTTAGGTGAAAAACACAGGAGAGATAACATGTTCATCCTCTCTGTATCCATCCCACCTGCAATGTGCAGGCTGGACATCTCATTTCTGGCTTGACCTGGTGTGCTTACACTTGCATGGACCAAAGACCCTTGCCAACAGCCTCTACCTCCTAAAAGGAGGAACCAGAACCTGGTTCAGGTGTTTAACACCTCGCTTGCCCTGGGTTTAGCTGGTGGGACCAGGCAGAGCCTGTTTTCAGTGTGGGGTGGGCTTGGTGTGCTTCTCCATCAACATCCCTTGCCTAGAGCTGCCCCTCATTTCTAAGCTCTCATTCCAGTTGTCCCTTTGCCTGTTTGAAATGGTTTCTAATTGTGTTTTGTTTAGGGGAAGGGCAGTGATGTGGTCAGTATTTTTGTTCTGTTTCTGCTCTTCTAAACAAGTGTGTCCATCAGGATCTGAATCAACTTAATTATTAGGCTGATTATTCTATTATCTCCATATCCCAATGTTTCCTCTTGTTTTTCCTGTGCTAAGGTCAGGAATTCTTACATCATCCTTTATGTCTCTTTTCCCTTTGTCTGCAGTGGCGAGATTTTCTCCATCCTGCTTCACTTTTTGAAGTGAAAGCTTTTGTGTTTCTCCTGCAAATGGCTTGTTAAAATCATAACCCAATAGTGAACTGAGCCAAGCCAAATGAAGAGAATTGACTGGTTTTATAGGTAAAATTGGTTGGTGTTCTGGTCTGGATAAAGACTTTATTCCTTTATTTAGCAGCAAGCTTTAGACATTACAAGAATGATATTTGCCAGCCCTCTGAATCATATCAGTCCATCTGGAACAAGGCAGGTATCCGGGGTGGCTCTCCCTAAGGCAGGTTTGCAAAATACAATGAGCCACTGCAGCTTATCAGTTCCCCTGCATGTGGCAGATGCCTCCATCCACCCATTCAGAAGGATCTGTGAAAATGCCCTCAATACACAGAGATTTCTCCCTCCTGATATTTATAGGTCACTAATTGGAAACTGAACGTGGATCTAACTTAATCTGTGTGCTTCCAGTGTGCTAGATTAATGTAACTGCAGTGCACATCGCTGTTTCTGTAACTTTTCAAGTGTATTAGCTCAGTGTTTCTAAATCAGAAGCTTCTGATTCTTCTATGTAAATTATTGATGCTCCGATGGGTACTTTGGTTATGTAAAGATCTTGTGATTGTTGGTTTTTGGGGCGCTTCTTCAGGAGCAGAAGTGTCCAGCCTCAGCATCCTTACTAAATCCAGTCTTTCTTTACGTTCTCTTCCACTTTACATCACATCCTCCAGCACTTCAGAAGCTTTTAGTTTTAAAACAGGGTTTCTGTAGCTCTGTCTCAAGTCTCCAAGTGGGCTTCCCCATGCCCTGTTGCATCCTGCAAGCTGGAGGCAACCTCTGTACCAAGACCCTGGCATTTTGGCTTTGTGAGTTAGGATGTGAGAGCATGAAAACGTAGCTGTGAAGACAGTGAATTGATTCAATATTCTTAAGGGGGGGGGGGTTGCCTGTTTTTAGTGTGAGTTCAGAATAACCAGCATCCAGCCATCTCACTGCTGTGAGCAGATGCAGTGTGCAGTTGGCCACTTTTATTCTCATGTTAACAGCAAATTTTACTGGGTGTTTGTCAAAAGAACCCTGCTATTTGGAGGGCTCTGAGACTGCAGAGCCACCACACACTGCTTGGGAAATGCAGATTTATACCCAAAGTTCCTTTCCTTTTGGTTTGTGTTCAGATCTGTACAAAAACATAGACTGGAGAGTGCTATGAAGCAACAGTCCCTGATCCTGCTCCAAATGAGTTTCTCAGAGACCATATTAAGCCAGAAAATGTGTGTGCCCTGATCAGCAATGAGCAGTTGCAAAACATCTAGAAATAACTACCAGTGTTAGTGAGTCCTTATGCTGTATGTGGAAAGCACATGCTGCTGGAGGAGGATGCAGCATGGGAGCTCGAGTGTTGAAATGAGCCTCGGACAACTGGCTTGCTTTTGTAGTTTAAATTGGAATTAATAAATTGAGCATTATTTTCTCCAGGCCTTTGGTATTTGTTACTCTGAGCTCATAACACAGGCTGGTATCTTTTGTGTACACAGAATATATTGAGTGATGAAATATGAGGCTTCTGCTCTCTGGGATGGTGATGTTGAGAACACAAGCTGAAGCATCATAATCTAAACTACAAGTGGTTTATGTGCTGTCACCAATCTAGAAATGAGGTTCATGGCCCAGACCCAAATTTCCCAGGACTACACTTGCACTAAGGAGCCAGCAGGTATTGTCCCTGTGCCTGCCTGCTCTTATTTGCAGCTCCATCTTTCAGACGTCCTAGGGGATGCTGCGATCCAGCCATCCCCTGTGCTCCCAGGGCACATCCCAGCTGCGTGTGAGGAGCTTTCCTTCCACTTTCAGGGATGCAATGTCACAGAATCCCAGCCTGGTTTAGGTTGAAGGGACCTTAAAGCTCCTCCAGTTCCAACCCCTGCCACGGGCAGGGACCCCTTCCACTGGAGCAGCTTGCTCCAAGCCCCTGTGTCCAACCTGGCCTTGAACACTGCCAGGGATGGGGCAGCCACAGCTTCTCTGGGCACCCTGGGCCAGCGCCTCAGCACCCTCACAGGGAAGAGCTTCTGCCTAAGAGCTCATCTCAGTCTCCCCTCGGGCAGGTTCAAGCCATTCCCCTTGGCCTGGCCCTACAGGCCCTTGTCGTGAAATCTCTCCAGCTTTCCTGTAGCCCCTTTAGGTATTGGAAGACTGTTAAAGGTCTCTCCTGAGCCAGTTAGTGACACCAGGTATTGTTAACCAGAGACTTTGCTGGGGATAGTTCCTTAGCTCACTCATGCTTTGCATCGGCAGGGTAAACAGGGAAGCAGGCAGGACCTTATTGCTGGTTGAAGCAGCACCTGCTCTACTGTCTCCAGATGAAGGTCTGCACACAGCATCTTCTTGGCTTGCCCTCTTCCTCTTAGCATCCTAATCATGGTGTTTTGAGCCTGTGTCATGGTGGCTTTTAGAAAAGCTGCCCTAGTTCTGTTGGCTTGCCCCTCTGTTACCTGTGCTGTTGTCATGTCAAACCCCAATTATTGTGGATCTGCAAGGTTCTTGGAAGCTGCAGCAAGTTCAATGTGCATCCCTGTGGGCTGGGAGAGCAGCAAGGGTTTAGAGGTACAGCTAAGAAATATGGAGCATCATGTTCAGTGTTGTGGACTTCATTTTGGGAAGGCTGCCTGAGGTGTCTTTTCAAGCGTGTTTCTTAAAAGTGAAATGAGAAGCAGGAGGAGTTGGGCCAGTGTGATTCGCACTGCACTGAGAAGCCTGGAAAATCATAGCATCATAGAATAGTTATGGTTGGAAAGGACCTTAAGATCATTCAGTTCCAACCCCCATGGAAAGTATCAGCTAAAGGGCATTATTGTCATTGATGGGTCTTGTGGTATTAGTTTTGAGATGCACAAAAAGCCTAACTAAAGCTGGTTTTCCATTCAGTCCATTGCTGTTCCAGGTTGGACAGGCCTTGGGCATCATGGTTTAGAGGAAAGTGTTCCTGTCCTTGGCTGGAGGGCTGGAACTGGGTGATCTTAAGGTCCTTTGCAGTCCAGACCATTCTGTGATTCTATTTCACAGGGTGTTGGGTGTTCTGCACCATTGTGCAATTCCCACTTGAGTCATGGGCTCGTGCTGACCTCTTCCATCCCCTCCGGACCGCATCCCGCGTCTCTTGAGATGATTTCACAAGTCAGCAATTAAAAAAGCAGATCCTCAATCTTGATTAAATAGCTCTGCTTTCTTCTTTGTTTTTCCAAGCAACCCCAGAATAACTTGCTCCTGTTTACTAGAAAACCCACAAACCAGTTGGAAATGGCTTGGAGCACCTTGTAACTGTCCAACACAGTTTCAGCCACACTGCTGATGGTTCAGAAAAAGGCTTTGTGTGCAGGAGGGATCATCTTGTTCAGGCAACAGGACCGCTCATGCTTGATCTTACCTTGGCTGTGTTTGGGGTTTGTGGCTGTGGTATTGGTATGGAATGGAGGCGTTCTGTGCTTCCCCAGCATCACCCACTGACCTGTTGCACCCTTCTGTTTGTCCTCTGCTATTTAAAGCTAACTCATTAGGCTGTAATAAGGCTGGTGGCTTTGTCATTGGGGTGTTTGTAGTACTTAGGGGGGTTTTTAAACTGTAGAAGCAGCTTGTCTGGGGTTTTATATATATCTGTATAATTTAAATCCAAATCTGCCCCATCCCTCCACTGCAGAAGCTTAGAAATAATGAAGTCTTAACCCTTGCCACTTGCTTGGAATTGCAGAAATTTCAAGTGCTGATAACCTTTAAACCCAACTTTGTAAGTAGCTTTCAAGACTAAAATATGCTGCTGAAGCTGTTATCTTGTCTGCTGAGCTCTACCCCTGGGCAAGTTTGTGCAATAGGTTATGAACCCCTTAATAATAACAATTTATAATGGGAATCCTGATTCTTAATGATGCCTGTCTGCAGGGTGTCATTATAGTGCACTAATTCCATACATATGGTAGATACCGTGCCACTTGTCTCTAATGAAATAAATCCAGAGAAACACTTACCTGAATAACTTTATTGCTCAGTGTTTCTGGTTTTGATGGGTGTGCAGGTGTGTTGCAGCTTACCTTCCTTGGGATCAGGCTTCTGGACTGGTGGGGTTTAAGCTGCTAATTTGGGAAGAGGGCACAGAGGAAGCAGAAGGCATTGACACAAACACACACCCCACACCCCCCAGGTTTTACCTTGTGATGTGCAGAACTCAGGTTGATGGGCAATGGTGTGTGGTAGCAGAAATTGTATCCTAAGGGAAAGTAAGGCGGGGAAGCACCAGGCAGGGAGGTTTTGAGGAGAAGCCCTGTTCTGCTGCCAGCTAATGCTTTTTGTGATGGCACAAGCTGATAGAGGTGGGAATGCTGCTCTTGCCTTCAACATTTGAGGCCAGGTTGACAGGGCTTGGAGCAAGCTGCTGTAGTGGAAGGTGTCCCTGCCCATGGCACAGCCTTGGAACTGGATGAGCTTTAAGGTCCCTTCCAACACAAACCTATCTGGGATGCTATAACCCTAAATCATTCCCAGATGCTAACACAGTTCCCTGTTCAGGCTGCCCGGGTGTAGGGGCCTGTGAGGAGCCTCTGAACTGCAGTAGAATA
Organism: Psittacula echo; assembly: GCF_963264785.1. Taxonomy (NCBI): domain Eukaryota; kingdom Metazoa; phylum Chordata; class Aves; order Psittaciformes; family Psittacidae; genus Psittacula; species Psittacula echo. Next base: position 6,366,082 of record NC_137758.1, read on the forward strand.
AAGGGATTTGTCACATCTCGTTCTGTTCATACCAGATTTAACAAGTCCGAAGTTGTTACAGGGATTTAAGAGGAAAACACTTCATTCGAGTTTTTCTTCAGTGCCCCTCAGTTAACTCCAAAAGCTGTTTTTCCAGACTAAGAGCATCAAAGGGGGGCTCTCCTTGGATATCAAGGCATATCTGGATTTTAAGGTCACATTTGGCTTCTCAGAAATAAGCTCCCTGTAAAGGAATGTGTGTGTGTGGGAGGGAGGTGTTGGAAGGAGGGAGTGCTGCATGGAGAGGTGTCAGACTTCCAGCCTCCTCGTGAGCACGCACAAACTTTCCAGGTTGGCCTCCTTCATATGGAAGCAAGGAAGCACGTCCTCGAAACAGGGCTGCTGTGTGGGGCTGAGAGCCCGCGGCTTGGTTGGGATGCAGGGTTACACCTGCAGAGCTGCAAGACAGCGATGCGGATCACTGGATGCTCTGACCACCTATTGCTCTCAGAGGAGATGGAGAGACAAGGGAAACCCTGCTTACAAACCAGCTGGGGTAGGCTAGTTGTAGCTCTCACCAATATCTGATCATCCCAATGCTGGCATGAACATAGAATCGCATCATAGAGTGCTTTGGGCTGGAAAGGACCTAAAGCTCCTCCAGCTCCAGCCCCTGCCACGGGCAGGGACCCCTTCCACTGGAGCAGCTTGCTCCAAGCCCCTGTGTCCAACCTGGCCTTGAGCACTGCCAGGGATGGGGCAGCCACAGCTTCTCTGGGCACCCTGGGCCAGCGCCTCAGCACCCTCACAGGGAAGAGCTTCTGCCTAAGAGCTCATCTCAGTCTCCCCTCGGGCAGGTTCAAGCCATTCCCCTTGGCCTGTCCCTACAGGCCCTTGTCGTGAAATCTCTCCAGGTTTCTTGTAGGCTCCCTGTAGGTGTACGTGTGTGTTTTTGTTCTCTCAGGACAGCCTTGCTGTGTCCTTGGGAATCACTGGTGCTGCATACAGAGACAGAACAAAACTTCTGCATTTGGTCTGATGGTCAGTGTAAGGACTTCTCAGCTCTAGGTGAGGTTTTGCTAAGCCCCTTCCAGAAAGCTGCAGTAGCATAAAGATGCCCCCAAACCGGGGTGAGTGTCACACTGATGGAGTGCTGCTCAGTTTTGTGCTTTCTGAATGAAGCTTCCTTTCTCTGCATGCAAATAAGTTGCCGCAGGCAGCTTGTGATGCAGAAAGCTGTCTTTTATATTGGTGATAAAAGCCTCCGGATCTTGTTTAATCTTCCTCGGTCTCTCTCAATGGGCTCACTGGCTCCAAATTTCAGTGCTGGCTCTGAGGAGAAAAAACTGGATTAATATGGGCACCATGGCTTCATGTCCATCAGGGCAGGGGGTGGAAGTGAAGTGCATCAGGCCTGGCTGCAGAGTGGTGCCTCTGCAGAACTGTGCCTGGCCTTAGAGGAGAAGGGGCTCTGGTGCCTTTGGTGCCCTGTACCTGGCACCAGTGTCGTCAGAGAAGATGTGGGACCCGTCCATCCCTGTGTCCTGCTGGTCCTGAGGAGTGGTGTCAGAGGAAAGATTTTTGCATCCTGCTCGTGTAGAAAACCATTAGATCATAGAACGATAGGGATGTTTTACAAGGGCCTGTCAGGACAGGACAAGGGGGAATGGCTTTAAGCTGAAAGAGGGGAGATTTAAATGGGATAATAGTTCCTCTCCAGGTTTCCTGCAGCCCCTTCAGGCACTGGAGCTGCTCTCAGGTCTCCCCTTCAGGAGCCTTCTCTTGTCCAGGCTGCCCCAGCCCAGCTCTCTCAGCCTGGCTCCAGAGCAGAGCTGCTCCAGCCCTCGCAGCATCTCCACGGCCTCCTCTGCCCTCGCTCCAGCAGCTCCACGTCCCTCTTGTGCTGCTGCCCCAGAGCTGGATCAGGACTGCAGGGGGGCTCCCCTTCACACAGCAGAGGGGCAGGATCCCCACCCTGAGCCGCTTATGCTCTGGGGGTGCAGCCCAACACATGGGGGCCATCTGGGCTGTGAGTGCACGCTTCTGGGTCATGCTTCTGCTGTGAGCTTGGGAGTTACTCTGCAGGACTGTGGTGTCAGTGACCTCTCTCTTGCCAGCAGAACAAACCTCAGCATCCAGTGCGTCCTCCAAGCTGGCTTGGCTTTTACTGGCCTTCTACAAACAAATACCTTTTGCTCCATTAGTCAGAACTTGGTTTGTTTTAAGATAAAGTTCTGTTTTGGAGTAAATTCCCAGTTGCTATGTGTTGGTGGCTGCCTGCCTGCATGGAAGAACTTACCAGTTCCCAGCCGCGGGATGATGCTCAGCCGCACCCAGCTCCTGGTTTTGGGGTGGTTTTAGTTTTCATCAGGACATAGGCAAATGTGAAAATAAATCCATTTGCTTCACTCCTGGTAACTGCTCTGCGGCTCCTTCCCATCACATCCCTTGGTTTGGGGTTTAATGAAGGACACTCCCATCCTTGCAGCTTTTCCTTCTTCCAAAGTATCTCAGCTCTGCAGTACTTTGTCCCCTTTCCTGGTGGGGTTTCAGGGTTCATTGGCCAAGATACCTTTATAGTATGGAGCCAGGTACCTCTCTAGATTAAGAGTAACAGATAGGATTGCGTTAATTGAGGAGGTTTAGGTTTATTTCTGTGGGTAAAGTAAACCACCCTATAACCTGTTCAGAGATGGATGCTTGGTGCTTCAGTGGAAAAAACCAGGTTAAGCCAAAACAAATCAGAACTGAGTGTTCAGGCTCCAGCTAAGTCTGAAGTGCAGTGCTATATTTAAACGTGGTATTTTTGTATTTTAATAATTAACCACTGGGAAAGAACAGGCTAAGAAACTGGCATAGGCTATGTTCAAGGTATCTTCTCTTCCAGCCCCCTCTTAGTGCTGTAGAGTGTGGTTGAGGACCAGTTGTGGAGGGCAGGGATGCTTTAAAGTGTTCATTCCCTCTTTAGGATTGTGTCCTTCCCCTGTATTCTTATCTTTGCAACCTCTTAACAGTTAAATCCAGATGATGAGCACTAAACTGGTGTTTGAGTTGGTGTGTAACCTGAGTGTGCTTGTTTTTGTGGAGAGCCTCGAGCATGAAGCAGGATTTCCCGTTGCATTCATTGTAGCACAGCTCTGACTGTGCATAGCCGTGACCGCCTCCAGATCAAACCCGTGTTTAGCAAAGGATGGGTTGTGAAAGGTAATCCTTTGCCATGTAATTATTTCATTACCATCCAGCTTTACATAGCACTAGGCAATTTGCTGCTTTTGAGGAAAAGTTTGTGGGTGTTTCAGTGCTGAAGAAGCACCTGCAAGTCTTCACTGCTGTGTTCTGAGTGCAGACCTGTCAGTGCTGGGGTCTGAACCTGAAAAGCATCAAGTCCCTCTCGTACTAAGGGAGGGCAGTGTGATGGAAACAAGTGAACTTGGCCTGCTGCTCAGAGTTGATTTGCAGTTGGATTCCAGCTATGGAAGAAGGATACAGGGAAGGAAGCAAATTTTTCATGGTGTCAAATCATGGCAACGTGCCCTGGTCACGGAACTCCTCTGGTACGCTGGGAACAGAGACCTGCACTCACGTTGTCCTCTCATCTGCAGCTTTGGAGCATCTTTTACCTCCATGCATGGGGAGAAGTTGCTGTTTGAAAACTCTTACTACATTTAGAAGAAGGGAAAAGAGGAGGAGGGTCCTTTTATCCTGCACCATCCTCTCCAGATTACAGTACTGCAGCAGGCATTGCTGCTTCCCACACAGCAGAGGAGCTGAGCTTTCTTAAAATCAAGTTAAAACTTTCTCTTGTCCATCATCCTGCATCATGTAAGAGCAAAGCTGCAGGTGGGTAAGGATGAATCACGGAATCATAGAATAGTTTAGATTGGAAAGGACCTCAAGATCATCCAGCTCCAACCCCTGCCATGGGCAGGGACACCTTCCACTGGAGCAGCTTGCTCCAAGCCCCTGTGTCCAACCTGGCCTTGAACACTGCCAGGGATGGGGCAGCCACAGCTTCTCTGGGCACCCTGGGCCAGCGCCTCAGCACCCTCACAGGGAAGAGCTTCTGCCTTAGATCCAACCTGCACTTCCCCTGTTTCAGTTTAAACAGCTCTGAAGAGGGCATCCAAGCATGGAATATGGTGGGGGAGGGCAAAATGCTGCCTCTACTACTGCAAAAATGCTGGGAAGTAAATGGGATTCTTTTATAAAGAGCATCTGATGGGAGGGAGCTTACCTGGCTCTTGTCGAATAGCATTAAGAGTTGTATCCCTGACCAAACAGGGGCTGCAGATGCGGGGTTTGAATCAGTTTGGCAACATGCTCTTGTACTCTGCCCTCCCCAGCAGCACCGGCAGCAGTCCCTGCATGTCCTCAGAGCCGTGGCCCTGCACAGCGTAAGAGATCTGTCCACAAGCGCTTTGCCTCTGTTGCTGGGAGACGCTGGAGGGAGCTGGGGCTGCTTGAACAAACAGGCTTTTCTCCTGCCTCCTCTCTGCCCTCCCTCCCCACCTAGTTCATTTTTGCTCTTGGTGGCTGGTGGTAGGAGGAGCTGGGCTGGAACCGAGGGATTCTTACTCCAAATGTGATGGTGCCTCCTCCTTGCAGGCTTCCAGATCCCCTGAAGTAAGCAGCGCTCACATAAAGGCCCCAGGCAGGTAGAAGAGCAGCTTTGGCTTAGAAATATGTTTTGTGATGAAGCTAATGGACATAAATCTTCAAATCTTAATGCCCTTAAACTTCCAGAGCTTGAACTGAATTGACCTCAAGACTCAAACTCCACAGTCAGCCCTCAGGATTGTGGCAGTGTCCCAGAAATCCTGCCACAGCTTGGGATCAGGGCCTGCCTGTGGAAGTGAATTAAACAGTACCAAAGCCCTTGGTCTTATTAGGAAATGAGGCTTGGTTTGCACCATGAAATTCCAAGGAAGCATTTGCTGGTTTGGAGGAACAAAAGCAGGTAAAGCAGATGGTTCTTGCGGAAGTGGTGCCTGGGTTCCTACCAGTGACCTCTGCTGAGAAATCTGAGGCAGTTCATGCTTTTCCCTTATTCCACATGTCTGCAGGCTTGAGCAGCAGCTGCTGCATTGCTTGCGCATCCTTCAGGTTCCATCACAGCTAATGAGAAATGGGAAAGTTCTTTAAACTGGAGCCCGTGGAGGGAAGGTGGCTCCCACAAGCACCCCTAACAGAGGGAAACAGTTAAAAGGCAGAATTGGGGTACAGTTAAAGCTCAGCATCACAAGGCAGACTTTGAATTCCTCTGAACTGATTCCACCTCAGCTGATCCCCTACTTCTGCTGCTGATAGTGCAGAGTTGCTGATTTACACAGAGCCTTAGGTTAGATGGCAAAAAAACCCCTGACTTTCTGTTGCTGCTCTCAAAGCTGTATTTCTGGGGCTTCCTTTTCAGCCAAATTGAGCCTTAACCAGCACGATTGGCCGATGTGATGACTCGTGTGTCATTTTGAGCTGAAGCAACGGCTTGGACTGCGAGCAGCTGCAGAATGAACCACCCTGTGTGTGATTTCTGTCATTGAAGGGCTGCCTCTGCCCACTTGAAATCAGGATATTTTTACCTTTTACTTGGCTTCACCCTTTTTTAGTCTTTTTAGTCTTAAACTTGAGCTTAAGCTGCAAAATCCCATGTCTTGGACAGCTGGCTTGCAGGTTTGGATTGAAGTTCTGAGTGACTTCTGTAAGTGAAAGCTTTCACGTTCCAGGCCTATCCTATCAGTTCCCCTTTGGCATTTTTACCCTCCTGTGAAACAAGGGATCTGACTGCTCCTCCTGCCCCCCTGTTAGTGACTCCGGTAACCCTTGTGTCAGGGTTTGATGGTGTTTGGCCTTTGTCTGAGACCTGCACGGCTCCAGCAGCCTGCTGAAAGCCCAGCATTGCTCCAGCACTGGGGTATCTCCCAGCTCTCATGTTCAAGTTGTCCTTGTGTCCAGGGGCAGAAGAGCAATGGGTGCTTTTTCCTTAGGTGCTGCAGGGCAGCATGTTGATGGTAGGCCCTGTGCACCCAGTGACTTAAAACTCATCCTTTAACTGAGATTTCTTTTCAGAATGTACTTCCAGACATGTCGGAATGCTGAATTCTGGTGCTTTTTTCCAGGCTGCCCTTCAAAGCTCCCAGTAAAGCAGCATTAACTGTATTTCGAGCCAGTAGAAGTGCTCTTCCTCATGGTTTTCTAGGGGCAGAGGATGCACATCCTTTAATGACTCTTCTATAGATTGCATGAATGCCTTCTCCCTGGTGAGATTTCACGCTACCAGTGCCCTGCCTGTGTGCTCCCCGCGAACAGGAAGGACTTTGTTGGAGATCTGACTTGGCAGGAGCCTTTGAACACTGTCTGGTTTTTCTGTTGTTATTGTTTCACCAAAATAAACCCCTGTCTGCTGGAGCTCAGCTTCAAGCTGCCGTTGATTCTAAATGGAAGTCAAAGCCCTGGCCCCTTGCAGTGTTTCCAGGAGCTCTGCTTGCTGGCCAGGCAGTTTTGGGAGCTCATGCAGCTGCACCGAGCAAAGCATCCCACTGGGATGCAGACAGTGCAGAGGCGGCTGCGGGATGAGGTCAGGAAACCTTGGATGTCTTCCCAAAACCTATCCTTAAAAGACCAGGAGGAAAAAAAGTTGCTGGAGTTGATTTCCCCCCACTCTCGGTTGCCACTCAGTGCCTTGCATTCAGCAGCAGTGCACTCAAGTGCCTCACGGGAAGGTTTTCTTGGGAGATTCCTCTCAGGATTCTCTCACTGGGGCTCTTTAATTTTCCGCTTGGTTATAGGTTGAAGGCAGGGGTAAGCAGCCAGACCCGAGCCTCAGAAGTGTCTCATTGCTCTTTGGAGAACAGTGGACTTTAGTGCTTTGGATCATTTTAATTCTGAAGTGGCTGAGGTGCCATTTATCAGGTCTTTCATCTCAACAGAATTAACCCAGCACCTGTCACTGCCGGTTTGCCCTCTGCAGCACTGCATTGAAAAGCCTCAGTTTACAAATGGTGCTCAGCAGTTGGTTTGGAAACGTTTCTCTTCTCATGTAAGAGAGGATCCCGATGGTTGTAGGAAAATTGCAACTTGCTTTTTATTTTTTGGGTGGCCCATTTATGTGTCAGCTCTTACGTACACTTGAAAAAGCACCGTCTCAGGCAGGAGTTTTTACCCTTTTCCTTATTGCATGAGGTTTGCCTTGAGCTCTTCACTGTGAATCGCTGAAATCGAGGGATGGAATTGTCTTTAGCTCCCTCTCCTGGGTAATTGCGGCATTTGCCCCCATGATGTTGCTGCTTGATGTACTTTCAAGCTCGTTCTGAGCATCTCTGCTCTCAGTGGGAGCAGTGAGGAGCGCAGCGCCCAAGCACAGGGTTGGGAAATGTGATTTAAAACCCACCAAACCCCACCAAACCAGAAATACCCAACAGAGCCGGGGGAGGTGAAGCCAAGTTCACTTCCAGTGTGCTGTGACAGAGCTGGGGAACTGCGTTTCTTGGGCTTTGCTGCTGGTGGAGGGGGCTGCAATAGTTTGTGCAGGGTGAGCGGAGGAGCCTGGGGCTCCTTTCCTCCTCCCTAATTTTGTGCTCCAGAGGGATGGCTTTGTCGGAGCCATTTATTTTGTGGCACTGGTAGGTTTTGGAAGGGAAGGCTCTGTGGAGTCCCGGTCTCTAAGGATCCCTCCTAACCCAGCCTTTTCCAGTCAAGGTGTTGAGGGCACCTTTTCTGGGTCAGAGGTACCTTACCATCCTTTCCTGGGTTTCTTTGGCAGCCACATGGCAGGAGAAATCCCAGGGCTGCCTTTTGCTTTTTCTGAGGCTTTATGAATAATGCAGCGTGTGCTTCTTTCCCTTTTCAGATTGAGAAAATCATGAGTTCCATCGGCGAAGGCATTGACTTTTCGCAGGAGCAGCAGAGGATCTCAGGTAGTGTACCCAGCTCGTGCGTGTCTGAACAAAGCCGAGGTGTTGCCTCCTGTGAGCACATCTTTTAACCTGCTTTGGCTCCCAGAAGGGAGGGGAAGGCTCTGGCACAGAAGGAGCAGACCTTGGCTTCCCAGCTTGGTGCTCACTGCTGCTACCAGCAATCTTAACTCACTACTTGGTGAATTCATTTAACTCAAGGTCAACCCCTCGGCTTTTTAACATAAAGCAGCTGCCCTTCCCTCACAGTAGGCTTTTGGGGTGAAGAGCATTGCAGCTGGTACCCCCATCCTGCTGGTACAGAGCTCCGCAGTGGTGATGTATGCTCACCCAGTGACAGCAGTGTGCGTGTACAGGGTCTTGCTGCGTCTTGAAACTGCCTGTTCATCAGTCTTAGGACTTGGTGTTTCTGTTTAGGATATGGGAAATGTTGAGGTGAATAGCTTTAAACAAAGGCTTATTGCTGATAATTGCTGAGTTATCAGTGGTGGCTTCTGATACTTGAAGTGACTCCTTAGAGTCCTTCCCTTTAGGTGGAGGTGAGAGTTGCTTGCTGGTGTGCATGGTCTGGGATGCTTCTTGTGCTCTTCTGCAAGTTCATGCAGTAAAATCAGCTCTGGAGTGGCTGTGTCATTGCCCCTGCTCACCCAGCCCAATAACCACCGTGTTCTGATACTTGAAACTTCCCAACTAGTCTTTGCTCAATGCATAGGAGGAAGATCAGGTTTTCTGCACACACAAATGAAATCTAATTTGCAGCTGAAAGACTGTGTGAGGGCTGTGGCCAGTGTCCTAGAGGTAGAAAGTCCTTGATCCTGGCTCCTCCAATTACTGCTCTCACCATAGCCTCTGGGAAAGCTGAACTGAAGATCAGAATGTGTTTGTCTCAAGTTTCTGTTCTTCTCTGGTGGGCAACAAGATTTTCTTGAAGTAGCCAATGTGAAGCAGAGCTGCTGTGTATCTGACTTCTGGCTGGTCTCACAATCCCCACAACACTCTTGCTTTTGTTTCAAATCCATAATGCAGTAGGGAGATGCTCTTTGGCTTTTTTCATTATGTAAGAGTGGGTCTGTCCCTTTGGAAATGGGCAGAACCTCTCTAGACCCCACCATGTTCTAGTGTTTTGTTCTTTAAGGCTCACAAAATACTTTCAGCCCTGGGAGGATAGGTTGGGAATTTTGTACTTTGGCTTGTACATCACAGAATCCCAGTCTGGTTTGGGTTGGAAAGTACCTTAAAGCCCATCTGGTTCCAACCCCTGCCACAGGCAGGGACACCTTCCACTGGAGCAGCTTGCTCCAAGCCCCTGTGTCCAACCTGGCCTTGAACACTGCCAGGGATGGGGTATAAAGAGCTGTTTCTGCCCCGCAGCCTCTAAACCAAACGTGGAGTAGCTGCAGTGTTGTGGCAATTTCCTAGCAAAGCTACTGCTTTTTCTGCAGCCCATGTTTTAACGTTTCTTCTCCAGTTTTCACCTATAAATCTCTAAATGCCCTGTCATTGCTTATGATCAGAGAACACTCATTACAATTTCTCTTTTCTATGTATTTCACATACTTCTGTGAGCTTGAAGAATGTAGTTTTATTAATTTTATTGTAAAGCTTTATAAATAGTGTGAGAGATTATTCAGTGGTGCAGTTTGTCTTTGCTTTTCCTCATTTCCATAAAACAAGGTGAAGGAGGAATGGTAGTGTCATTTGGTGCATTGATTTTCCTTGAACAGAGTAACCTCCTCCTCCAGCCACACTTGCAACTATTATAACTCTTATCTCTGCAGTGCAGCATCAGAGCGATGGGAGACTATCCTGGGTTAAAACACTCTCATTTCCATAAATATCGGAAGTAAAGGCAGCTGGAGCATGGGGAATAGTGAACCTTGTGCTGAGTTTGTGTTCAGGATCCAGACTCGAGCAGCAGAGAGAACCAAGTCTTGGTTTAAAATCTTCCTCCATTGCTCCTGCAGCGACCTCATCGCGTGCCTTGGCTCTGCACATCAAACAGGATCATTTTGCCAGGTTCTTCCTATGCATTTTGTACCTTCTTTTGAGGAAAGCAGATGAGGTGCTAATAGAGGAAGGATGCTTTGGTATTGGTGCAGATGTCCCTGGACATGTCTCCATATGGTTTGCAGAGCGGGGAAGTCACCTTGCCCCTTCCCCAGGTGACTGTCTCAGTGCTTCTACAGTTCCAAGCTGCTCAGGAGGTGAGACACAGCTACAGAGCTTGATGAAGTGGATGCTGATGAACTCTGCTGCCTGGGGACTGAAGGTGCCTCAGTGTCATGTACTGCTCAAGGGGTTTAGAAAATCTCCACCTTGAAAACGCTGTCCTAGGAAATGCTTTCTGATGGTGAGATCAGCTCAGCTGCGGCAGCACTGCCCTCTGGGGTACTTCGTGGCTGATCTAGTGCCGCCATCCCAATAGCTGGGAGCAGCCCTGTCTGTTCAGGGGCACCACCTTCTCCCAGTGCCTCTTGGAGTTCTTGTGGGGGAAACATAGAATCAGCCGGGCTGGAAAAGACCTTTAAGCTGATCAAGTCCAACCATTACCCCAGGACTGCTAAGTCCACCACTAACCCATGTCACTAAGGGCCTCCCTGTTTCTGGTAGGACAGTCGCTGTGCTGACAGCAGCACTGGGTGATGCCAGTTGCAGAACAGCACGGATGTCGTGGTGGCTGTGCCCTTGGACTGTGGCTGATGTGCCACGTGCCTCAACTTAGACTGTGCCTGGCTTTTCTGAGCACGCCTGAAGGCACCGCTCTCTGCTAAACCAGACTGATTGCAGGACACGTGCTTCCCCTGTGCTTTAAGCATGAATTCCCTTCTCTGCCTTTAAATCAGGAGCAAAACCAAAAGCAGAACTTAAGAGCTTGCTACAGAATTGCCATCACGAGGGATTCTGTCCTTTTAAATCCTTCACCTCCAGCCTGCTGCATCGGAACTGCTCTGGGTGGGCAGAGTCTTTTCTTGATGAGATGCTAATATGGATCCGCACACACAGCTCACGCTTGCCATAGCGGAGCTTATCTCACATCCATTTATCACCTGGGTTTTTGCTTTGGTGACAAGGAATCCCCAGTGGGAGTTTAACCTGTGCCTGCCCTAGATACTGTGTACTGAAGAGGGCTTATATTTTCTGGGGTCAGAAGGGGGGTTTTTTGGCCTAATGCAGCATCAACTGTTCAGCACCCTGCTTTGTGACAAGCCCTCCCCAAGCCGGTCTGTAGCTGTAGCAGCATGTGTGATGGATCGATAGCATCAGTGGAGAGGTCTAACATGGAGGAGAGAGGAGGAGCCAGCACTTCAGCCTTGTGCAGGGGCATTCCAGCAAAATGGACACCCACCTCTGGCGTCAGGCAGCCCCAGGAGCTGCCTTGTCCTTAAGCCAGGGCTTTTCCTGTGGGTTGCCCTGTGTTACACTGGGTTTGGGTCTGTCGTGTGCAGATGAGCTGCTGTTACATATTCCCTATTAATCCTTCCTTTCCCTGTGAACACAGCGAGCCAGAGAGTGGGCATAGGCAAGGGCAGAGGGTGGCCTGTGGTGCCTGCACCTGGACGTTGGTGTTTTCTGCTCCTCATGGCTTTGTTGGGGCTGGTTTAACACTTCAGGTCGTACCACAGATGTGCAGGGAGCTGCAGGGAGCTTTCCAAATGCTCTCTCATCCTCAAAAACTGGTGGGCTTGGAAGATGCTGGGGCTCTTAACTAGTTTGGTGTCTGGAATCATTAATTTGCCTGGAAAGGTATAAAGCTTTGCTTACTGTGAAGAGTCTGTTCATACAGGCAGGTATTGCATACAACTGACTTGTGTGTAGGGAGAGCAGGAGCCCTTGGAGTCATGTTGGAACAAGCCCAGGCCCTGAAGCACTTGGTTTCAGATCCCAGCCGTGCCCCAGACTTCCCATACAAATGGACAAATAACTGGTTTCTGTACCATAAAGCTTTCCTCCCTAAAACCGTAACAAAGCTTCCCTGCCCTGCCATGGTGTTATGGCAGTGCCTCTGGATGGTAAGAGCATTAGGTGCATTCTGGCATCTTTACACAATTTGGAGCTAGAAGCTGTTTCTTGGCCAACAGGTTCAACCCTCTCATCCTGATAGAGCTTGTGAGGAAATCTTCCAAGTGTGTATTCCAAGGGTGGGGTGGTGTAGGCAGGAGGAAAGGACAAGTCACTGATCTGTGTTGGTGCTTTTCCAAGGTTAGGGAATCAAGGGACACCATCTCGTAAAGGATACCGGATTCCATCTAACCTTTGCTTTAAAGGATTGTTTTGCCGGGGAAGAGATGTTTGAGTCCAGTCTGTGTCTCCCTGCACGTGAGTTTCGTGGTCACTCATTTATTTAGTTCCATCAGCCCACTTCTGATCATCTCTTCCTTGCAGTGAGTCAGAGGAGTAGGGGAGTACAGGTCTCGCAGCAGAAACTCAACCCCACTGCGCTACAGTGCTCCACCTCACTGCTGGCTCTTAACAAGAAGCCGGTGTGCTGCTCACTGGGTTATGGTGACTTGCCAAGCAGCATTTTCCTCCTTCAAAATAGAGGAGATGGAATCATAGGATTATTTAGGTTGGGAAAGACCTTTAAGATCGCTGAGTTCAACTATTAACCCAGCACTGACAAGTCCATCACTAAATCGTGTCCCCAAGTGCCACATCTCATGTCTTTTAAACCCCTCCAGGGATGGTGACTGCAGCCCTGCCCTGGGCAGCCTGTTCCAATGCCTGAGCACCCTCTGGGGCAGGAATTGTTCCTCAGCTCCATCTAAACCTGCCCTGGTGCAGCTTGAGGCCGGTTCCTCTTGTCCCATCCCTTGTTCCTTGGGAGCAGAGCCCAGCCCCTCCTGGCTCCATCCTCCTCTCAGGCACTTGTAGGGAGCCATCAGGTCCCCCCTGAGCCTTCTCTTCTCCAGACTGAACCCCCCAGGTCCCTCAGCCCTTCCCCATCACACTGTGCTCCAGGCCCTGCACCAGCTCCAGTGCCCTTCTCTGGCCCCGCTCCAGCCCCTCAATGTCTCTCTTGCAGTGAGGGGCCCAGAGCTGAACACAGGATTCGAGGTGCGGCCTCACCAGTGCCCAGTGCAGGGGCACAATCCCTGCCCTGGCCCTGCTGCCGCACTGGTGCTGATCCAGGCCAGGATGCTGGGGGCTTCCTGGCTGCCTGGGCACAAGCTGCTCATGTTCAGCTCCATCAATCGGCACCCCCAGGTTCTTTCCCATGAGCAGTTTCCAGCCGCTCTTCCCCAAGCCTGGAGCATTGCAGGGGATTGGTGTGGCCCAAGTGCAGGACCTAGCATTGAGCCTTGGTGAACCTCATCCCATTGGCCTTGTCCCATCCTGGCCAGATCCCTCTGCAGAGCCTCCAGCAGATCAACACTCCTACCCAACTGGTTGTCCTGTGCGCTCAGGATGATCTGCTCCATAACCTTCCCTGGCACCACGTCAGGCTGGCAGATCTGTAGTTCCCTGGATCCTCCTTCCAGCCCTTCCTGTAGATGGGATCACTTTTGTGAACCTCCAACCAACCAGGACCTCCCAGTGAGCCAGGGCTGGTGAGAACTGATGGGAAGTGGCTCGGTGAGCGCTTCATCAGCTCCCTCAGCACCCTTGGGTGGATCTCATCTGGCCCCATGGACCTGTGTGTGTCTCAGTGGTGTCACTGACCATTTCCTCTTGGATTGTGGAGGCTTCATTCTGCTCCCTGTCTCTGTCTTACAGCTCAGGGGGGCTGGGTACCCAGAGAACAACTGGCCTTACTATTAAAGACCGGGGCAAAGGCAGCATTAAGTACCTCAGCTTTTTCCTCGTCCTTTGTCACTGTTTCCCCCCACATCCAACAAAGGATGGAGATTCTCTTTTGCCCTCCTTTTGTTGCTGACGTATTTATAGAAACACTTTTTATTGTCTTTTACAGCAGTAGCGACATTAAGTTCTAGGTGAGTGGTCTCTGCATCAGTTTGATGCAGGCAGAAGGGACAGGGACTGCATTTGGGGCTCAGTGAGTTACCTGTGACTTGAGACATGAGGAATGTGCTTAGTGTTTTACTGGACAAAAGAGAGGGAAATCTGTTAGCAATGTGCATTTGGCTAATTGAGCTTAGTTCAGTAAAGCTGGATGCTGGCTGTTTCCTTGCAGCTGATGGCATTAGTGACTACATTCACCTTGCCCATCCATCTTGCCTAATGCACTGCCTGAAATTATAGCCCTCCTCAATGGGCTATATGGGGTCCTCAGTGGATTTAAGGACGTCCAGCTGATGCTCATTCCCAGTTGTGGCAATATCTGCCCAGCTGGGTTCTCCTGCGCGCTTGCTTTGTGATGGTTTAATCAGCACTGACTTGGACTTTCAGTTTTACCTTCTGGGTGAAGCTTGGTTGAGTGTCTTCAGGCCACACCAGGTCATGTTAAACTGCTCTCGCGTAAACAGGGTGATGCTTTTTGTCTGACATGGCCCACACCTTATTTCATCCTCCAAACAGACTCACACTTTACACTAAAGGTCATTATTGGAACTGTAACTTCCAAAAGGGCCCTTCTGAGCCCTGGTAGCCCTCTCCCTTTCCTGTTTTCTTTGAAGCACGCTGTGTAACATGAAAAATGTCCTGCAGGAGGAACTGAATTGCTTGGCTTGCTTGCTTTGCAACTTTGAAATACTCTCATTATTTCTAACTACACTCTATTGACTGCTTCCTCCTCTGCATCTGCAGACCCTTTGAAGGTAGGACTCATGAAACGTGGAGCATAAGGAGGATGGAGCTGAGCATCAGGAGTTTGTTTCAGTCAGAAGTTGCGATCAGGCTCTTGCTGGGGGTGGGGGGGCACAGTGACTGGGATTCATTTGTTCGTGTGCCATCCTTGTAGCATGCAAATAGTAAATGTATTTTAGTCTTTATTTTCACCTAGGATGCTTTGGGCATCTGTTCTCCTTTTCTTTTTGAAGTAAACCCCTCCACTCCCCTTCCTCCAAATACCCAGCCCCTGCTTCGTTTTGTCTTGATTTGAGGTGATTTTAAAACCCTGCACTTGGTGTCACCGCAGGTTTCCACTGTAAAAGCCCAAATACATTTATGAGTGTGTTGAAAGGCTGAGAAGAGTAAATGATCTTTTCAAAACCTGAATTCAGGAGCTCAGAGCTGTGGTTTCATTCCCCTGCCAATCCCCCGGCTGCTTCCAGAAATGCTGTAGTAGGCAGCAAGCAGTCTCCTCACCTCTCACTTGATGAATTAATTCTGAGCCAGCCACAAATCACTTGGAACTGTCAAAGCAGAGCTTTAACCTCGTCTGTGGAAAACCCAAGGCGTGTAGTCCATCCTCCAGTAAATAGTGAGAAGCCAGTTGTTGCCACCAGAGAGTTCGAAAGCTGCTTCTCCCTCCCCTCTCCTGCAGCTTCTGCTCGCTGCTCGTACAGAGGATGGAAAAGCTGGGAGGGGTAAGAGGATGAAGAGAAGGGAGGGACAGGCGATGCGAAAGCCGGAGACAAGGCTGCGAGTGGAACGGCAAGCGTGGAGCTCGCTGCCTTCAGACAAAGCACTGCAGCGCTCCGCAAGGACACGCGCTGCTCCGGGAGGGGACACGGCTGCTGGGACCCACAGACGGGCAGGATGGAGACCCCGGCCGAGCAGGAGCTTGTTGCATGAATTCCAGGTTTAGCTGCTGCCCTTCTAGAGGCTGTGTCAGGGGAGGGAGGCAGAAACCTTTTGTGATCTCTGCGTTGCTCGTGCTGCAGTGTGCACTAGAAAGACTGGCCAGCTCTGTCGGAGTCGCCTGGCAGAGGAGCTCTCCTGTGGACCAGAGGAGCTGTCCTATGGACTGAAGCAGCAGGATCCCTTATCCCAAGAATCTCCAGATGGCACCGTGAGCTCTGCCTTGTGCAGCCATTGCAGCAGGTGGGGGGGGAAGGATGCTTTGAAAGGTACCAGCCAGCTTCAGCTGACCTGAAGGTTCAAGGAAGCAAACTTTGGTTTTCCTGAGCATCTTTTTGTTTGCATATACCCTTGAAACAGATGTGCTAAGAAGTCTGACAAATTCTGCCTGTCTTGCATAGCAAATTCCCCGATTAAAGGAGATGTCTGAACTTTTTTTTGAGTCATATTTAAGGTCTCAAGCTTTTCTAGAGGACAGTAACAAGTCATTGGGCTCCCTTCCCAGGGGTGAGGGAAGGGAGAGCTTGTCTGCGCAGTTTCCTTAGGGTGTTGGGAAGAATCCCATTTATCCTAAGGGGAGGTGCCAGGGCATGTCTCGGACTTGAGCTGCTGCAGGAAGACGGGAGAGTGTGCTTGCCTTCGGTTGCTTTTTGTTTTGCCATGGTTTGGAAGCAAGGAACTGAAATGCCTCCTCCTCCAGAGCTGCTCCCTGTTTGAGTGAGAGGCTCGGTTGCGACAGCTGAGCTTGGCTGAAGAAAATGAAGGAAGGGCAGATACAAGCATGTACCAGATACCTGACAGGACTGAATGCATTAGGTGAAAACCAGACTGATTCCTCTGTCTCTTGCTGTCACCCAGTGCAGGGGTGTAGTTAGACTCATCAGTGCAGCCGGTACTGGAATGCCATGTGTCGGGATGCGTGGTAAAATGACAGTGCTAGGACTCTCAGCCTCATGCTTGGGCTCACTCTTACCTCTGCTTCTGTTAGCACAATAACAGCAAGAAAAAGCCCTTGCCATGGTTTGCCTCTTTGAGGACTGCTGGAGGAAAAAAAGTATAAGCCCTTCTTTCCTTCTGCTGCAGTTTGTGTGCTCTCTTTGTCTTGCATGTCTCCTGTAGACAGTCTGGCTTCTGCTGCTTCTCTCAGAGTCCGTCGTGTCTGTTCTGTTGTCTCAGCTGCATGAAGATGTCTTTCCTCTCTAGCTGCTTTGTGCCTCCGCTGCTCCTGGCCCGCTGACTGGGGCAGTGCATCCCAAGTTGCATGGATGAGAGGACCTGCGTGGCTCTGCTTCATTCCCTCGCATCGCCAACTGGCTGGGAATGCCTTGGGTGAAAGTTTGCTGCCCTCCTCCCGCCCCCTTCAGATGAGCCAAGGAGTGGATCTGCATCCCATGGGGTTGGGCTTCATGTGTTTGCTTGGCAAGAAACTCGCCCTGAAAGCAGTGCATGAGGTGTCCTGGTCCCAGCAGTGCTTCTAAACACTCTGCCCGGACAAGGTGGTTCTGGTTTGGAGTGTTAACCGGGATTCAGATTAAACCCAGAGCCCACAGACGCACTGGAAGCTCGTTGTCCATGCTCTGTGCACATAAGAGGAATTGTCTGCCAGCTGATTTGTTGTTCTCTGAACATAATTTGTTGAGTTTCTTTATGGTAATGACTATGATGTGGCAATGCCATCTGTCTTCCTCAGAGTGCCGCTGCTACCGCCTTAATGGTTTCTCCCTTTTCAAGCGTCTGCCGATTCCTCTCTCGTCAGGTTCACGGATGCTGGAGCAGAGTGTTGGGGAGTGGCTGGAGTCCATTGGCCTGCAGCAGTATGAGAGTAAGCTGCTTTTGAACGGCTTTGATGATGTCCGCTTCCTGGTAAGTTCCTGCTGGGACCCCACGGGCTCTACCAGATGTGTTGGTCAAACCTTGACCTCTTATGGACACCCCATGTCAGCTGCAGAGCAGATCTGGGTTCTGCAGCGCAGCA
This sequence comes from Psittacula echo, assembly GCF_963264785.1. NCBI lineage: Eukaryota > Metazoa > Chordata > Aves > Psittaciformes > Psittacidae > Psittacula > Psittacula echo. Next base: position 6,383,584 of record NC_137758.1, read on the forward strand.
GAATGGTCTTGGGGGGTGTGGAAGGTCAGACAAAAGGAAGAAGTAAGGGTTGTGTTGGGTCTGAGTCATTCATCTTCACATTTAATTTGGGTGATGTAGTTATTCCACTGTAATTTTGATACACAGGTTTATTTATTCTGCCTCTGAAATCTTTACCACCCAATTTACTTCAGAAATAGGAACTGAAAGTCCTATTTCTGAATGGGAATTTCAAACACTGAAGTAGCATCTTGAAGAAATCACTGAGCAGTTTGTGTTGTGGACTGTGAAGGAGGTGGTGGACCTCTTGTTGGAGGTATACTTACTGTAAGCATGCAGACAGGATGTCAGTGAGCTGTACCCAATTGCACTGACACTGTTGGCTCTGAATCCTAATGATGACAACGCAGTAATGCTTAATGTTGAGGGGTTTTATTTGATAACCAGTGTTATTTGATAACCAGTGTTATTAAATAACCAGTTAGAAAGCTGGAGAATTCATGTGGAATGATGACCTGCAAAGGCAGAAAACGTTAGTGCTCAGGAGGGTTCTCCCTTCATGGCTTAAAGAAATGGTGTTTGAGTGTGGACTCCAAGTTTTGCAAATAAAGGATTGCTGGAAATGGATGTAAACCTTTGGAAAAGTTATTTGGGCTAATGTAGTATCCTGCCTTGGCATTTGGTACAGTGGACAGTGTGTGGAGGTGATATTCAGGAGGATGTGTGCTTGCCAGCTCTGTTGTGAGCTGGGTGACAGGATTTGGAACACACGGCAGCCGTCTGACATTGGTGAGGGTGTGTGTGCGGGGCAGCTGGAGAAGGAACAGGTATCAGCAGGGGTAAGTACTGTTGGTCAACAGTACTTGTCAATGGCTTGGGATCTCCAAGCATCCCTAGAAGTTGAGTACTGTGGCAGCATCCAGCCATTCCTTCTGGCCTGCATGGCAAGCACCTTACCCCTTTGTCCTACCTTAGCCTGGCAGGGCCAACGCTCCCCTAGAGAGCTGGATTTGACTGTGGTTTGTGCATCTTCAGTACAGGAAGTGCTGGCGACCGGCAATGGTCTTGCCATGCAGCCTTGTGCCTCTACCTCTACCCTGTTCCTACAGCCATGTGCAGCACCGTCCCTCTTCCCTGGGGCGGATTTGGGGCAAGCTGCCCCCATGGAAGCCCTGGTTGCCCTCATTGGGTTCTGACACTGCCACAGCCAAGCCAGGGACAGCTCCAGGGGGCTCTGATCCCTCCGTGTCCCACCCAGCTGGTCCCAACCCTCAGATGAAGCCTTGACCACTGTGCTTTGGGCTTGTGCATTCAGCTCTGGGTGAGGAATCAGCATTCCTGTGTGCTGGGGTGGTCTGACTGCCTTTGTGGATGCTCTGGATATGCTACTAGGAATTGAAATGAAATAATGCCCCACAGATCCCCTCTGCTGATGGATCTTTGACTTTTGTGGTGTCAGCAGGCAGCAGATAAAACCACCTTTACTGGGACTGACCCTGCCTGAAGAGTGTGGTGATGGACCTCTCCCAGCACAGAAGTTTAATAGTAAAGGAAATTCTCTTTCCAGATAGGAGCTGGAGGCTCGGAAGCAGGGATTTTTGTTGACTGCTTATTTGCAGTAAATAGCAGCGCTTCGTTGCAGGCTGATGCCAAATTTTGTGATTTATAAGATGAAAGCAAAGGTCCCTTGTATATGACTCACTGTGGGATTTTATGGTGTACGTGGTAGGAGCTGCTTTTTAATAGTGTTCATGCCTGGCTGGTTTTCTTTCCTGTCCAATGCCAGAGAGCTGTTCCCAGTGTAGGAAATCAGCTTCTGGTGGTCTCAGGGAATGGGATGCTCTCCTTGTTCATCCCTCCCAAATTTAAAAGGTCAAGTAATTTAACAAAGATTTCCTGCAAACCCTGGCTGATTTCCCTTTGGTTGCTTATCTCTTTCACTAGGAAGCTGACTCTGGCGGCCATGGCAAGACTGGCTTTAAATCCTTTAAGTCCTGGCAACTCCAAGCTAATCTGGGCAGCCCAGGATGAAAGTTTAATTATTAGGAACCTTTTCCTCTGTGGTGTTACTTGCCTTCAGCTTCTGATGTTGTGGAAGTAAAGCGTTCAGATGCAGCACGGATGAGGATGAAATGGATAATTTGGTTGTAGCAGTGATTTTGATGTTCTCAGATGAATTATTAAAGTTGTAAACACTGAAGCTGGCTGGTGCAGCGAGCGCTGAAAGACCTGGATGCTTTTGCTCCTGGCATTCCAGGCTGTCCGTTCCTTTTGTTTTTACATAACAGTTTCTTTCCGAAGTGCCACTTCCAGTTGCTAACGGAGAATGTGTCAAACTGAGTGTCGTTTTCCTGGAGTTAAAATGGGGTTTGTGAAGGCTTCGTCTCTGTTAGGGCCTCATTATGTGAAGTATTTCAAGGTCCAAAGAATGCCTGGTAATAGTTTGCAAATTGCCAGATGGGCTGTGAGGCTAATTAGTGTTAGCTGCAAAAATGGAGTGGGAGTCTTTTGATACAGAAACACTCTTGTTTTCTGTGTCAGGTCTCACACTGCAAAGAGGGCCATGGGGTTTTCAGGCTCCTGTGGCTTCCAGAGTCCCCAAGGTGCCCATTTGTGAGCAAACAAGAAGTTTGTCCAGTGGGTAGACAAGAAAAGCATTGCAAGAGGAAACTGATGTGTAGTGATAGTACAGCTGTAAAGCAGGGACAGCGTCCTGGAAGAAGAGCTCTTTATTACACTTCGGAAGAATACTCAGCCTGCAGCAGGTAGCAACTAAAAGTAGGATTAAGAAGAGAGTCTAACAAAGAGCATATCCTGTAACCACAGTGGTAACTGAGTGACATCTGGTGTTTGCTGGCACAGGGGTGTAGAGGGCTGTTGTAGATGTTTAAACTGTACTGGCTACCCAGCAGGTAGTACAGAGTTGTGGAGAGAGAAAAACTCGGGGTACAGAGCTTGGCTGGTGCTTTTGGTGCTCTTACAGCCTGTACTTAGCCAGGTCTGCTTTCAGGAATTCCAGATTCCCTGCATGTTTTCAGTTGGCTCTTGTGTTAATTTGTGCCCTGTATTACAAAAGCCTTTTCCCCCAAGACTCATTTTCTTTAGGAAATGAGTCATGAATATGCAGTATGGTAAAGTGAGGTTGGAAAGTGTTATAAGAGGGAAGTGGAGCTGTTGGAGCAAGGCCAGAGGAGGCCATGGGGATGCTGCAAGGGCTGGAGCAGCTCTGCTCTGGAGCCAGGCTGAGAGAGCTGGGCTGGGTCAGCCTGGAGAAGAGAAGGCTCCTGAAGGGGAGACCTGAGAGCAGCTCCAGTGCCTAAAGGGGCTGCAGGAAACCTGGAGAGGGGCTTGGGACAAGGGCCTGTAGGGACAGGCCAAGGGGAATGGCTTTAACCTGCCCGAGGGGAGACTGAGATGAGCTCTTAGGCAGAAGCTCTTCCCTGTGAGGGTGCTGAGGCGCTGGCCCAGGGTGCCCAGAGAAGCTGTGGCTGCCCCATCCCTGGCAGTGTTCAAGGCCAGGTTGGACACAGGGGCTTGGAGCAAGCTGCTCCAGTGGAAGGTGTCCCTGTCCGTGGCAGGGGTTGGAGCTGGAGGAGCTTTAAAGTCCCTTCTACCCCAAACCATTGTATGATTCAGTGAAATACATTGGGCTTCTTTAGTTAGATGTTAATCTAGGAAGGCAGAAACATGCATCCAATAATAATAATTCCCTCATTTTCAGCAATGCAGGGATCAGCTGTGCTCCCCAGACATGTGTCTGGCTGGTGCAGGCTGCACCTCCAGCTGCACGGAGGAGAAGCGCTGAGCAGAGCTGGGGCAATAATCCTACCCCCTTCTCAGGCTCTGCTCCTGCTCTTTGACAGGCAGCACTGAAAGTGCCTTTAGAGACCTGCAGTTTCCATAGGTCTACATGAAGAGAGAGGCTTGGAGATGTAAGCCACCATGTGAGCCATGAGCATTCTACAGGTTTTCCTGTAAAAGGAGAAGAGAGAAGTATATTTTAGCAGATGGCTGGGGTGGGCTGTGAATGTCAGGCTGAGGCTTCTCTGCTTTTGGGAATTCCAGCTCCGTATAGGGATGTAGCTGGAGGCCTCGTGCTCCAGCAGGACGCTTTGCCCACAAGTTTGTGAGACAGCACTTCAGTTGTCAGCAAACCATTGCAGTTCAGGTCTGCTTTGGTACGAGAGCGATGACTGCAGCACAGTGACATGTGTGCTTCTGCCAGAGCTGTTTCTCTTTTGGGTGAGTTCAGGACAAATAAGAGTATTACTTGTCCTACCCGTTTGTTCTGAGCAGTGTTGGGGCTTGTTGGGAATATTCTCACTTTTGGAACTTGCAGGGATTTTTGAGGGCTTGTGAACTGGTTATTGGGGAAGAACAAGTTGATACAATCATGGTAAGGAGAAGGGACTCACAGGTGGAAATGTGTAAATGCAATGACTGTTGTCCTGCCTTGACACAACTATTGGGTGTTTTAGGAACCAGAGCTGGGGTGGGATGCTGTGGACAGACTGGTTCAGCACTGGCCTCACTGATGTATTGCTTTCTTCCAGCACGGAAAGCAGAATTCTCTGTGTTTCCATGATGTAAAATTCCTGTTAAACATGCAGGACAAACCCAAGTGCTGCAGTGCTGGACATGGCACGGGAGAGCATCTCGGTGGTACCGACCAGTTTCACAGTCCAATACAAAACCAAGATCATTTATGACTAGTGCAGAGTAAATGATCTTGATCAAGTATTGACTTCACTCAGGGGTGGATACTGCTAACACAAGATAGCAGGATTATTTAAACATCCATTTGATGTGACCTTAAAGCCCATTTGCCAATGGATATGTTTCTGAGAAGGGACTAATGGCCATTTATTCCAGCTTGTGCAATCTTTTGGCTTGGTTGAGGGAAGAAATGGTTTATTCAAGACTTGAGTCTCTCTCCAGGCACAGAAATGTGGCCCAATATGCAGGTGTTAGTCTTTGGAATAATTCCTACGTTCTCTTTATGTTGATTACAGCAGTTTTGTTGTGTTTCTGGGCAATGCTAGGAAGGAAAGGGGCTTTTTGTGGTTTCCTTCCTGTTGCTCCCCAGCACTCACCCCGTGGTCCAAGGGAGCAGCTTCCTTGGCTCATCCTCCCTTGCCACGGAGTGACCTTCAGTGCCAGCATTGCTGGCTCGGGGCAATCAGACTGTGACACTCAGCTTCTGCTTCTAATATGAGGCTTTAATTCAAAAAGCAGTCTGTTCAGCCAGCTGGGGATTAAAAAAGACTAAAGTGGAGATGGTGCTTCAAATTCTCCTTCTCTGCTTCGCAGCCTACTGGAATTCTTTCATTACAGGGGAAAGGTTTATTTGTGCAATGGGTAAACAGGAGTGAATTGAAGCTGGTAGCTGAATATTACTGGCATTGGCTGTGCTGCCCTTGACTTAGCACTAGTACAGCTTTGCAAGTAGAACTAAATCCTCAGCAGAATTGCTTGCCAAGTGGTAACAAGACTAATGAACCAAGAATACTCCACCACCCAGGAGGAGCCAGCACTGCTGCCTCCCACATGGAGAGTGCAGCCGGGGGTTTCTGGAGACCCATTGCCTTTTCTTGCACCAAAGGAGGAAGGAAAAGGTCAGATCACACAAACATAGCAGTGAGCGAGCAGTGCCATTCAGAAAAATGCTCTGTCCATGGAGTTGAGCCTGACTGGAAGCGAGCTGGGGTAGCTCCAAAGTGTCACAGGAATGTGGAGCAAGAGGGCTTCTGCTGCTCCTAGACTTGGTCCTGTCGTGTCTCCTGTGATCACCAGTGCATCTGCAGCAGATGTTCCCTTTGGGAAGACCATGGGAAGCTGGTTTTGCACTGTGAGAAGCACCCTGGTGCCCTGCAGCAAACATGGGAGTGATCCATGGGAGAGGCCAAGCTGGGCTCTGCTATGCTGGGGGAAGAAGGGGCATTGTTGCCGTAATAAGAAGGAATTGCAGTAATTCATGGTGGAATTAAGAAATGGGGAAGGAAATACCATTACCTGCACCCTCACTACAGTATTTTTGTGATCCCACAGATCCCATAAACGTGTCTGAGATGCTAGCAAAAGCCTTTCCTTTCCCTGGGAGGGCTGAATGGTTGCTGCTACCCCAGACAACTGCTCAGGCTGGCATCTGGGAAGGGCAAACCTCACATGCTCTGGCAGTTGTGCCATTATTCTGTAGCTGAATTTTTTATTCAGTCCAGAGATACTTTGGTTCACAAATGAGCAGGTAAAAGAGAACCTCAGCCTCTTTTAATGGTGCCTTTTAATTTTCTTGTTGAAGCCTGGATTCCCGTGGAGTGTGTGGAAAGCAGCTAACGCTGATTCAATGAGACAGCATCAGAAGGGGAAATCTGTTCTCCCCATGTAGTGCCGTGGGCTCCTCTGGCTTACTTTTTTTCTGTTGTTTATAATAATTGGGCAGAAGTGGTAAAGATGTGATGGCATTGGAATAACAGGGTGTGCACAAGTAGTTTAGAGTCCTGGCTTTAGTTTGATCGAATGTAATTCAGCACTGCATTAGGTTAACCTGCAGTGTTTTGTTATGAAAGAGCCTTTTTCCTCTCTTCTGTGTGTGTGGTCAAGCACATGGATGATGAAAACATGGAGCTGAGGGGCTGGTTTGGTGTTTGAGCAGAGCTGGAGGGCAGCTCAGCGAGCTCTGCCCGGCTGGGGCCCAGGGCAGCCCTCAAGTCAAAGGACAGGATGTGGATGGAGCTGTCACCTTCACGCATGGTTTGGGTGCTGGCTGACATCTGTGCAAGCTTCATTCTCATCCCATACCTGTCATGCTGGAGCACAGGGCATCTCCTGGTGGCATCAGTGAGTTGTAGCTCTGCTTTGCACGATTCACTTCAGAACTACCCAGCTTGGCTCGCAGATGCGGGGGCTCCTGGGCAGCAAGCAGGCTTTCAGCATGCTCTGAGCATGCCTGTGCCCCTGAGCTTTGTTCTGTCTTCATATAAAACTTGTCATTTTATAACGGTCATCTGGGGAAATCTTAACTGATGTATTCCAGGAGTGTTTTGCACTCAGTAATGATCTATGAAGAACAGTGACCTCTCTCAGATCCCACAGACAAGGAGCTGCATCCCCATGTGTGAGCAGCAGGTTGAAGGAGGTGATCCTGCCCCTCTGCTCTGCTCTCATGAGACCCCACTTGCAGCACTGTGTGAAGTTCTGGTGTCCTCAACATAAGAAGGACACGGAGCTGTTGGAGCAAGGCCAGAGGAGGCCACAAGGATGCTCAGGGGCTGGAGCACCTCCTGTATGGAGCCAGGCTGAGAACATTGGGGCTGTTCAGCCTGAAGAAGAGAAGCTGTGTGGAGACCTCAGAGCAGCTTCCAGTGTCTGAAGGGGGCTCCAAGGATGCTGGAGAGGGACTCTTCATCAGGGACTGTAGGGATAGCACAAGGGGTGATGGGTTCAGACTGAAGCAGAGCAAGTTCAGGTTGGAGATAAAGCAAGAAGTTGCCTGCTGTGAGGGTGCTGAGGCGCTGGCCCAGGGTGCCCAGAGAAGCTGTGGCTGCCCCATCCCTGGCAGTGTTCAAGGCCAGGTTGGACACAGGGGCTTGGAGCAAGCTGCTCCAGTGGAAGGGGTCCCTGCCCGTGGCAGGGGTTGGAGCTGGAGGAGCTTTAAGGTCCCTTCCAGCCCAAACCAGGCTGGGATTCTATGAAATTAAGAGAAAACTTGGTGTGATTGCAGCTGTTGGAGAATATTTTAGTACAGACCCAGGTGAGCCCCTGTGTGGATTGTGCCCTGGATGGACACCCCATAAGGCTGGAATTGGCCCCTTGTGTGAGGGCTTCTGCTTAGCTTCTGAGTGGGAACTGATTCATGCAATGAGGTGAATTGTTTTGATAGTTCTCCAGTGGGTTTCAGATGCTGCTTGGGTGGTTCATGAGGACTGTGCTTTGTCCACTGTGGTTATGGGGATTGGGATTTCCCTGAAAGGGAACAGGGAGAGCAGAGACACGCAATGATCCGGGGTTTGAGGGAGCATTCCGGCTGCTCTGCTCGAGGATGGCAGCAGAGCTGCACTGGAGCTCCCCAGATGATGGAAATGGACTTCACGGAGAGCAGCCAGTTTGGAGTGGATTTGGAGGAGCAAAGTGAGGGGACCAGATCTGGATACTCACATTTGATCCCTTAGTAGCTGCGGGCCCAATAAACATTCAAAAAGCCATTAAAGCAGCCGTTAATTTCTTCCTCTCAATAAAATTGCGTGCACTTGACAAGCATGACCGATACCCTCCACTGCCATTGTCTCGCTGCCAGGCTGCATGGGGGAGAAAATGAACCAGAAATGAAGAGGCTGTGTGCTAATCTGGGATTTATTGTGGGGTTTTGTCTATGAACCTTTTCCACAACCAGTGGGACTTCGTTGTCATGCCCTTAGCTAAACAAATCCTGCTTTTCCCCTTGTTCCCACTGAACTATGGATGGCATTAAGGGACAGCACAAAACCCCATGGGTCATGAGGCCAATTGCAAATATGTATTTGTGTGACCTCTGGGGTGGGCAGGACCCAGCTTTGGGGTCATGAGCCTGCTCTGAGATAATGAAGCCACTGGGGCAGGTTTGTTGGAGGGGGTGAGCAGCCAGGGATGGCTCATGGAGCTGTGGGTACTCAGCACTGTGTACTCAAGGCTCTGGTTTGGGAGGTTTTAGCTTTTAGTGGGCTCTAGGAGCTCTGAGCTATCAGTGAGGGTCTCAAGTGAAAAGCCCACAAGTCCGAATCACACAGATAGAGCACAGACTTGTTTCTAGGTTAAGCTTGTAAGTTAGTCCATTAACTAAGGCATTAGCTGCTCTTGTCCTGTGGAGCAGAACGCATTAGCAGGGCTTTACTCCAAGCACAGCTCCATACAGCCCCTTGTGCAGTCAGCAGGTTGAGGCTGGCGGGTGCCTCCCTGTACCCTGCTCAGATGGGTTTGGACATACTAAGGGCTGGATGAGGCCAAATGTGCAACCTCCAAACCCTGCAGGGAAGGAGATTCTTTGTCATTAACTCCTGATAGATCTGGGGACAGGGAGCTCATTGCTGGCTGCAGCTGCTTGTTCCACTCCCAGGAATACCTTTGCTGTAGCTCATCTGTCTGAATTTGCCTTCCCTTACCCTTGGGATGCTGCCTGGGGCTGCAGGGCTGGGAAGTGCAGCGTTTTTTCACAAGTCTGGCAGCAGGAGCAGGCAGAGCCATGCAGGACTCACCAAATCCCCTTGCTGGGCTCACCATTGAGCTGCTGTCTTCTGGATGGCAACCCCTGAGCTGCCTGCTTGCATTGAGGTCCTGAAGGCTGCAGCTGGCTGCTCCCGAGATGACCAGCATGGGGCTTCTTGATCCTTTTCTATTCTGCCCGAAAAGGGGAAATTGAAGTGGTGTTGAGGCTAAGGAAGGTGCAGTCTCTGTTTGCAGGCTTGGTGTGTATTGTCTCTGTAGGCTGGGTCTGTGGTAAGCTGGATGCATCTCCCACATCCAGGCATTTGGTTGCCAAAAGTAAAGTAATAGCAGTGGCAGCAAAATCCTTGACAAGATGCAAATTGTCTTGAATGTACTGAAGGGAAAAAGAGCTTTGTATGCATTAATGTAAGAAAAGCTGGATGCTTTGGCTCATGCAGCTGAAGGCGCTCTGCTATAGATGTTTTCAGAAGCCTTTGTAGTCTGGAAAAGCTGTGTTTGGGTTTTGCATCTGTTGTTTTTAATAGCAAACACATTCTGGTCCCCGACTTCCCTGCGGTCCATTGCCTGTCTTTAATACAGGGTTTAGTAACAGAGGCAGCGCTTGTGTTAGCCTGAGCTTAGTGCAGCAGTCGGGCTTCATCCGGCTGCATTGCTGGCTGGACAAGACCATGCGTCCTGTATGACACTTTCTTTGCCTGTGGCCCTTCCTTGGCTGGAAGGAGAGGATGGCCTGGAGCCAGGCGCTGTGCGAGAACCAGCACCTGAAAATTGGGTAGCTAAGTGCCTGCGGAGCGTCCTGCTGGTGGAGGGATGCTGGCAGGTTGCAGCAGCTCTGCTTTTGGCACGCTTGCCTTTGGGGTCACCTAACTAGCAGGGGGGGACGCTGCCTTCCCACAGTGTACCCTCTGACTGTGCTGTTTGTGCCTTTAATGAGAAACCTGGAGCCTTCCAGGCTGTTTAATTACAGAGCAAGATGTGAAGCGTGGCTAAAGCAGCCCTGTCTCTAAAAGCCTGTGTTTCTGCAGGCGGGTCGGCTGCGCCAGCATCCTCTGGGGCAGCCCAGCCATGGACAAGGGTCACTGGCAGAGCGCTGCCCTGCATCAGGGCAATGCAGAGGGCACAGATGGGATTCAGAGGTGCCCCTCGTGATCGTGTGTATTTGGGCCTTTCCACAGAGGGAGCTCTGTTCAGCTCTGAGGAGGAATGGGGAATAAAGCCCCTCCAGGGTGTCTGGCAGCCAGTCTCTGCTGGCTTGGAGAGCGGGAAGGGGGGATTCACCTTCCCCAGTTTCAGATGTCTGCAGCTGGGCTGATGGTTCCGGCTCTTTGGATTGCCAGTGAGAGTGGAAGAGGGCTCATTTGGGTGTGCATTTACCCCTGTGTAGATGAAGCTGCACCAGAGGAGGTTTAGGTTGGATATTGGGAACAATTCCTGCCCCAGAGGGTGCTCAGGCATTGGAACAGGCTGCCCAGGGCAGGGCTGCAGTCACCGTCCCTGCAAGTGTTCACAGCCGTGGAGACGAGGCCTCAGTGCCATGGGTTAGGGGTGGCCTTGGCAGTGCTGGGGTAAGGGTTGCACTGGATGAGCTGAAAGGGCTTTTCTGAGCTGGTTGAGTCCATGATTCTGGGATGGGGAGGTGCTGGGGGGAACGGGGGGTTCAGATGTTCCCCACTCTGCCGGCATGGAAGGAATTGAGAGCTTTGGCCTGGTGCAGCCCTGAGCTGCGCTCGCCCTGCTCAGCCCCATAGCAGAGAGGGGCACACAGTAAAACGCAGTTGTCACAGTGAATAAAGTCTGGGATGCGTCTTTGGGAAGTCTCTGTGATCCTGACTGGCATTTCTGAGCTGCTGCAGGAGCACGGGGCCCTGGGCTCACAGCAGAGCTTGTCCCTGACAGCTTTCCTCTCCCTCGCCTCCGGCCTTTGCTGATGCTGTCCTCAGAGGACCTGGAGGGGGGCCAGGACCGCTCGACCCCTCCCACAGGTGCTTGGAGCTGGCAGCTTTGACCTGGGTTGGTGGCCGACCTCTGCCAGTGCCAAAGGGGACCGGTTTTGCTGAAGTTTTGCAGCGCTGTGTCAAGGCCACCTCCCTCTGAGCAGCCCTTTGTAACCGGGGGCTTTGTTTCACCTGGGTGATGATCGCCTCGTGCCCTTTTCCTCCGTGAGCTGCTGGACGTGTCTATGGTTCTCCCATCCGTGGCACAGCGGAGAAATGACTCTTGCTTGGATCAGGGGCAGACCTAAGGCCCTTCAGGAGCCCAGTGCCCAGTGCGAGTTGGTGATGCAGAGGTCAGGAAGGATGGGGCTGAACAAAGTGAGATCCCAGAGTCCTTAGGGCTGGAAGGGCCCTCTGGAGATCATCCGGTGCAACCCCCGCCAAGGCAAGGCCACCCAGAGCAGGGCACACAGGAACGTGTCCATGGAGGGTTTGAACGTGTCCAGGGAGAAGGACTCCACAGCCCCCCTGTAGCCTGTCCCAGTGCTCTGCACCCTCAGTGGGGAGCAGTTCTTCCTCATGGTGAGGTGAAACCTCTGGTGCTTTAGTTCATGGGTAGGAGAGGCAGGGAAGGACCCCCGCTGGGTCACCGTGGCTGAGGACCCCCCCTTACTTGGGGGGCTTTTTGTGCCAAGCCGTTGCTGGTTGAGCAGAGGTGGTTCTGCAGGAGCAGAGAGCAGGGCACTGTCTAAACCCGAGGCCATCGCTGTGCCAGAAGAGGCAGCGGTGGCCCAGGCAGAGCATCTCTGCCCCTTGGCTTTTGTCTGTGAAATGCAAACAGGTTTAAAGTCTGGTTTAAGCAGCTCATCTGTTGGGTTGGCAAAGGTTAAAAGACCTCCAGTGTGTTTGTGTTTATCTGGTTTAGTGGCAGATTATTTTCTTTTTCATAGGAGATAAACCTGGATGGGTTTAAAGGGCGTTTCTCTAAGCGGAGGCTCATGCTCTGTAGGCTGTGATGATTTATTCGGAACTCTGCTCTGTCTATTCTTGTTAAGTACCCTGAGAATATGACTGGCACTGAGGGAATTTAATGTGACACATAAAAGTAAGGAGTGTTGAAGAAAGCTGAAGGCTTTACAGTATTTAACTAGCTTGGATCCTCGCTCCATAGCAAGCCATTTTCCTTGAATTTGAGATGCCAAAAGTGGGAGAACACCTATTGCCTTGGGCCTGGCACTGTGTCAGCGTAAACCAGGCTTCCTGGAGAGTGCCAGCTTGGAACGTGGCTGTGCTAAAGTGGATTAGCACCAGAAAGGCTCAACATTGGAAAATGAGCGTGATTAAAACTCAATAGGATCAGCAAGCTTGTTTAATTTTTATACAGGACAATGACACATCACCACTGTCACAGCTCATTTGGCTGCCACCCGTCCTTGCTGTACGGGCTGGGGCATGAAGGGTTTGCTGTGAGCTGTGCCCTTGCTCACATCCTCCTCGAGCTCCTGCGCCTGCTGCCACCATCTCCTAACAGAGGCATTAAGCACCAGAGCACCCAGATGGGGCAGGCTGGGGGAGCAGGGTGGGCTGAAGTGTTGGGAACAGCCTGTTTCAGGTACCCAAGGTGTGACATTAACCTGCTGCAGGGACTTCAGTAGCTCAGCCCCTTCCTGTGCTTCCCTTTGCCAGGACGGGCAGTAATGCTTTGCTCACCAGGCTTACAGGAGAAATCACATCCCTTGCTCTAGCCCCCTCCTGACCATTTAAAAAAGCCCTTTTGAAAGCTCTCTCCCTTTAGGAGATGAATTCCTTGCACATATTCTGCCTCCCAAGGACCTTCATGCAGAAACACTTGTGCAAGGTAAGGTGCGTGCAGGGAGTTAAGCTGCCTTTAATCCTTTCCCTCTTCCCCTGAGCTGGGCACACAATCCCCTGCTGTTACAGGAATCCACATTTAAATGTCGCTCTTTAGCTTAAAATCTGTGAGCAAGAAGGGGAGGGATGTTTTAATTTGTTGTGGTGGGATGCTGCTGCCAGCAAGCTGGAGCGATCACTGCTTCTGACAGCAGCAGCCTCTCCACGTTACATTGCTCTCAATGCAATGGAGCCTGGTGCAGCCCTTGCACCAAATGGGCACCCTTGGAGCCGAAACCAACCAAATGCCCTTTAAGATTAGGTTTTATTTGTAATTTCCCAGGTGCATAGAACAGCCTACGTGACATGGTCACATCCTTGCAGAGGGCTCTGTGGGCTGAGACCCAGGGGGTTCGCATGGCCTTGCCTGCAGCATATGGGGTGCAAGATGGGCAGTGTGGCCCCGTGACCCTGCGGGGGGTTGCACCGGATGATCTCCAGAGGTCCCTTCCAACCTCAATGATTCTGGGATTCCATGAGCCAGGCACCACGTGGCTGCAGGCCTGGCTCTGTGAAATGCACCCGTGACTCTCTTAGAGCCATCACCAAAGGACTGCCATGGCTGCTTGTCCGGGGGCATTTGAGAGGGAAGGGGCAGAGGGAAGGGCTGTTCCTCCTCCTCTGCCACTTTCTGGTGGGTCCCACTGCTTTTGGGTTTGGCTGGGGTATTTAAAGCAGGTACCGTGGGGTATGTACTGTGTGTATTCAAAGCAGGTAGTGTGGGGTATGTAGTGTGTGTATTCAAAGCAGGTAGTGTGGGGTATGTAGTGTGTGTATTCAAAGCAGGTACCGTGTGGGGTATGTAGTGTGTGTATTCAAAGCAGGTAGTGTGTGGTATGTAGTGTGTGTATTTAAAGCAGGTACTGTGTGGGGTATGTAGTGTGTGTATTTAAAGCAGGTAGTGTGGGGTATGTAGTGTGTGTATTTAAAGCAGGTAGTGTGGGGTATGTAGTGTGTGTATTTAAAGCAGGTACTGTGTGGGGTATGTAGTGTGTGTATTTAAAGCAGGTAGTGTGGGGTATGTAGTGTGTGTATTTAAAGCAGGTAGTGTGGGGTATGTAGTGTGTGTATTTAAAGCAGGTAATGTGTGGGGTATGTAGTGTGTGTATTTAAAGCAGGTAGTGTGGGGTATGTAGTGTGTGTATTTAAAGCAGGTAATGTGTGGGGTATGTAGTGTGTGTATTTAAAGCAGGTAATGTGTGGTATGTAGTGTGTGTATTCAAAGCAGGTAGTGTGTGGAGTATGTAGTGTGTGTATTTAAAGCAGGTACCGTGGGGTATGTACTGTGTGTATTTAAAGCAGGTAACGTGTGGTATGTAGTGTGTGTATTTAAAGCAGGTAGTGTGGAGTATGTAGTGTGTGTATTCAAAGCAGGTAGTGTGGGGTATGTACTGTGTGTATTTAAAGCAGGTACCGTGTGGTGTGTAGTGTGTGTATTTAAAGCAGGTAATGTGTGGGGTATGTAGTGTGTGTATTTAAAGCAGGTAGTACATAGCTGAAATACTACAGAAAATACGGAAAGGGTGGAATATAGAACATTTGCTGCCCTTTACAGAGGACTCTTGGCAATCTTCCCCTCTCCGTTCCCTCCTGAAGCCGCAGCCGGTCTGTTCCGCAGCCTGCATCCCCCTGCAGCAGCAGATTGCCCCATGGCCAGTTTTAATTAGGTTTCTCTTATAAAACCAGAAAGTGGAACAGCGAAGCTCTGTCAGCTCAGACCTTCATCTGGGGCTCTCCTGAGAGCAGAGGGAGGCAGGGCTGGGGAGAGGGGTCTGGGCTCAAGCTGAAGCCTCTGTCACACAGCTCTTCCAGCCACGGGGAGACATGCGCGGGCTTCCCACTGAGCTCTCCCCAGGTACGAGGGGCTGGGAAGCAGGTTGTGATGGAAGATCTTAAGGGGGGTAAATCAGCGTGCTCTGCATGCATCTGCCGCTGCTCTGCAGGAGACAGGGGGATAAAAGTGGGCTTAAACAGAGCAGTGTGCGGTGACTCGCTGCCAGAGTGGGGTGAGCTGCTCCCCTGCCCAGGGAATGGAGGATAAATCCAACCTTTGCCAGGTTGCCGGATCTCATGGAAGGAAATCAGGTTTCTCTGTGGCTGTGCAGGGAGCCTGGCAGAGCCAAAGTGCCCTTCTCAGGCATCAGGAGTGGAGGGGAGCTGGGGTTTACTTGGGGCTTGCTATGCAGCGATTAAAGCATCAAACAGGGAGGTGGCTGTGAGCAATGGCTGAAATCTGATGGCTGGAGGAGGAGGAGGATGCGCAGAGCAGGCTGCAGGAGGGAGGGAGGGAGGGGATGGCAGTGCTGTGCCCCACGGATGCTGGCTGTGCTGCTCCCCTCTCATGTCAGCCCTCAGTTCACGGGGCAGAGCTGCCATCCTTGGGGACCCTCCTCCTCCTGCTCTGGGGCCATACTGGTAGGTGAGGTCAGGAGGCTGCTGTAACGCACGATCTCTGCTTCCACACCTGACTGATGTGGCTCCTGTTGCCCTCCACTCCCATGTCACTCCTTTCTGTCCTTGCAGGGCTGCAATGTCATGGAAGACCAGGACCTTCGGGACATTGGGATCAGTGACCCCCAGCACCGTCGGAAGCTGCTCCAGGCCGCTCGCTCCCTCCCGAAGGTCAGTGCTGACAGCACCACGTGAAGCAGGGAGGGGGCATTGCCCAGCAGGGTGGAAGCAGAGGAAACAAAAGCCAGTCCCTATAACTCCAAGGATCCCAGGGGTTGTGGGAAGGGTTTTGGGAATAACAAGGAGGAGGAAGAGTATATTCATTTGCCAAGCTATGTGGATGGCATGACTGCTGGGGAGAGGGTGGCTGTCCCTTCTGCCAGTCTTGATCCCAAGTGAATTCCCTATTCATAAGGTGACATTTTTACTTTAAAGCTTCTATTGGAGGTGATGATGGCCTTTAAACTGATTTTAATTGGTGCTGTATGCCTTGGAATCCCTGGGGCTTTTAACCCCTATCTTGTGCTTTTACAGTTGAAACCCCTGGGCTGTGATGGGAACAGCCAGCCTTCAGTTCCTGCATGGCTCGACTCCTTGGGGCTGCAGGATTACATCCAGTCCTTCCTCTCGAGTGGCTACAGCTCAATTGACACTGTGAAAAACCTCTGGGAGCTTGAAATAGTAAACGTGAGTGTTACCCTCCTGCCATGCAGTGAGGTCCTACCCATCCTATCCATCTGGAGCTCTGATTTGCAGTGAGTTACAGAATCCACAATCATTAAGGTTGGAAGGGACCTCTGGAGATCATCTGGTCCAACCCCCTGCTCATCCTCAGACTAACCAGGCCCAGCTCCCACGATTGCTCATAAAAGAGGTGCTCCAAACCCCTGATCATCCTGGTGCCCTCCAGTGGACCCTCTCCAGTAGCTGCTTGTCTGTCTTGTACTGAGGAGCCCAGAACTGGACTCAGTGCTCCAGGTGTGGCCTCACCAGGGTCAAGCAGAGGATGCCCTTCCTCAACCTGCTGCCACACTCCTGATGCACCTCAGGATACTTTTGTCCCTCCTGGCTCAAGGGTACACTGCAGCTCATGGCCAACTTCTCATCCACCAACACACCCAGGTCCTTCTCAGCTGAACTGCTCTTTAGTGGGTCAGCCCCAGCCTGTGCTGGTACTTGGAGTCCTTCCTACACTGGCCCTGGTTGAACCTCATTAGGTTTCTCTTCACCCAATTCTCCAGCCTATTGAGGTCCCTCTGAATGGCAGCACAGCCTTCAGGCACGTTAAACAGGAACAGCACAACTCCAAGAGGGGAAGCTTTGCTTTGTGCCCAGGGCAGGAAAACCTCCAGTGACCGTGGGCTGTCCCTGCAGGTGCTGAAGGTGAACCTGCTGGGCCATCGGAAGCGGATCATCGCCTCCCTGGCAGACAGACCGTACGAGGAGCCACCAGCAAAGCCACCGCGCTTCTCGCAGCTGAGAGTGAGTCAGTGTTTGTGTCCGTGCCCGGGTCTGTGCACAACGTGCTCAGCACTGGCTGGGTGCTTCCCTCTGCCCTTCATTTCCATCCCTTTCTTTCACAGAGCTAAACCTGAGTCTGTCAGGAATAATTGTTCCCTCTCTAATCAGCAGCTCTCGCCCCTGGGGGACTCAGTGATGTGTAGAGGGTGTTTACTGAGAGCTCAGGTCCTGGCTGGGTACTGAGGCTCAGAGCTCAGCCGTGTTCAGCTTTCCTCTGCTGCTTTCATGCACAGGAAGTTCTGCTTAGCAAAATCAATAAAAAAGGGGGGGAAACCCCCCTACAATGTCAATATTGAAGTTAAAACTCCTTTGAAGGTAAGGATTGAGAGTAGTAAGCATAGAGAGTGATCTTTGAAAACTGCATTGCTTTGGAAAACAAGGAAAGGATAAAACCTAAAGGGCTTGTTTCTCATTAAAAGTAACCAGCTTGGGTTACTCCTGGTTCTCAGTTCTGGGTGGTTTGGAAAGAAGCATTGAGGCAACTGCACATCTGGCTGTGCAGAGGAGGGAGTGTTTGCTCTTAACAGTTCCCATGGATGCACCTTGGCTGCCGCTGGAGATAGTGCAGAGCTCAGAACTCCCACTCCACGGGCAAGCAGAACTTGGGGAAGAACAGCCCGGCTGGCTCTGGCTTGGCCAGAGCACCTGGAGCACTTGGGCAGAGTTAAAACAGATAACGGCTTTGATTTTGTCCTGTCCAGTTCCTGCCCCACAACAGCAAATGCCACTGTTTGTTTGTTCAGTTGTGCTCTCGCGGAAGTGGTGGAGGAGTTTACCCACACTTGGCTTTATTCTTTGTGGGTCAAACTCCATCTTCCCTGTGTAAAACAAAGCTCAAGTGTGAACACTGCAGTGTTGTGATGTGGCCAGTTGTATCTGTTCAGCTTTTCACCCTTATCAACTCCAGCGACCCAGGCAGCAAATCCTCGCACAGGCATGACCCTGCTGTTGAAATCATAGAATCAAAGTGGTTTGGGTTGGAAGGGACCTTAAGCTCATCCAGATCCAACCCCCTGCCATGGGCAGGGACACCTTCCACTACAGCATGTCACCCAGGGCCCTGTCCACCCTGGCTTTCAGAAATGAGAGGTGGGAGATGATATTCAGCCCTTGCAGGTCAGGTTCTGGCTGCCTCCCTGTGGGAAACATGAGGCAGCTCCTTCGCGTCAGGTGCCTCTGTGCAAGGTGGGTGCCTGCACTGAACAGAGAGCTGAACAGAGCTGACTTTCTTCCCCTTGTTTCCTGGCCAGATGTAAGGCAGCCTTCCCACAGGCAGGAATGTGGCATGGCTCAGCTGGGATGGGATGCAGCTAGGACCTGTTCTGATTGTGCTGGTTGGGAGTCTGAGATCTCTCTCCCTGGGCTGGTTGGGCTTCTCTTGAGCTCTTGTTGCACTCGATGTGATTTGTGGATGATGGTGTTTTGCTGTGGGAGTGGCAGCCTTTGGATGTCAGGCCCTTGGTTATGGGGGTTGGCTGCCTCATTCACTGTTCTTCCTGAAAACTGGCATTTGAGAGAGGAGTTTGGCAAACCCCATTGAGTTTGCAGTTCACCTACGGCCTCAGGAGCAGGGCACTGTGCCACAGAGTGGGATCTCGGCATCCTGCTTCCTCCCAGTGCTTGCAACTTAGCTTCCTGGAGCAGGTCCCCATCCCAAACATCTGGTCCTTGCCCTGCTGCACAGCTCTTCCCTCTTGCTTCGGATTCCCAAAGCTTTTCAATGGGCTGAAGTGTGTTGAGCTGCTGTGCCCTGCTTGTTTACACGGGATTTTATAGGAACTGAGGTTCTGGTGTGAGAAAGAGGGGACTTACCCTGATACTGCACTGGGAACAGGCACTCAGGAGCCACGTGCGAGCCCTGCACCTTCACCCCGCTGCCCTGTTCCAACTACAAAACCCTGCTGGGCAGCAGGCAGCTGAGGATCCGCTCCTGCAGGCACAGGGGGGTTGTCTGGGGGCGGAGAGGAATCCTTTGGTGCAGCCTCCACTGATTGCTATGCTCTACAAGGAGGCTGTGGGAGAGAATGGGCCATTTACAGCATTTCCTGGTGCTCCAGCTGGTGGGATCCGGAGCCTAGCTCTGGCATAGGCAGCGGAAGGACGTCAATGGCAAATTAAGCCAGTCTGTTGAATAGGATTAATGTGTGTTGCAGCTGTGAGCTTCCCACTTTGTCTGCTGGGCTGGTTGGCACGTCCAGGCGGTGGATCTTGCCTGCAGAAAGAGCCAGGCTGTCGGGCATCTGGGTCGGGCTCTTCCTGGGCTCCCAGGGCTTTTCTCCTGGGGTGGCTCAGCAGCAGCAGCTTCAAGTGCCTGCCTTAGTGCTTTAGTGGAGCCTGTTCCTCTATAAACACCCTGTTCAAGGCTCAGTGTCTCTCCTGGGATGTGCTCTTCAGAAAGGGCTGCACAGCCATCCTGGAGAAGATCCAGGGGTATCATATGGCAAATAAATGGTGGGATGGGACGACAGGGAGGCAGGAGCCTGCAGAGCAGGAGCTGACCCCCTTAACTCTGCTCACTGCGCCCTGGCACTTTTGAGGGGGTGAGGAGTGTTTCAGCTACGCACAGACTGACTGGGGTTCGTGGTGTCTGCTTGTTTCAGTGCCAGGACCTGATGTCCCAGACATCGTCCCCCCTGAGCCAGAACGACTCCTGCACGGGCAGATCTGCTGATCTGCTGCTGCCCTCCGGGGACACCGGCAAGAGGCAGCACGACCGAGGCACCGAGGCTGCTCCCTACTCCAGAGCTGAGCGCTACAAAGCACAGGTCAGCGGGTGCTTCTGTGTGTCCTCGGGGCCCCTCTGTGCAGTTCAGTGCAGGATCCCCCCTCTCTGGAGCCAGTGAGAAGTCAGGATGATGCACAGGGGCCAGGGAGGGCGTCAGGCACAGAGTCCATCAGGCATCAGAACCAGCACCGTCACTGGCACCATCCTGCCTCCTCCCAGCCCCTTGGGAGTGGGACTTGGCCATGGCCATTTTGAACCTCAGTTGCATCCAGCCCAAGAACGCTCCCAAAATCTGTGTTTCAACCCAAGCTGGACCTGTTGTGGCTTCACATCACGTTTCTTGCCCTGCAGGAGGACCGTCGGGAGTCAAAGCTGACCCTGCGCCCCCCCAGTCTGGCTGCCCCCTACGCCCCAGTCCAGAACTGGCAGCACCAGCCAGAGAAGCTCATCTTCGAGTCCTGCGGGTATGAGGCCAATGTAAGTGTCTTTTGACTCGTGGGGTGTTGAGGATGAGGAGGCTTCAGGGTCCTCCCTGAGTGCTTCCCGCCCTCCCTGAGTGCTTCCTGCCCTCCCTGAGTGCTTCCTGCCCTCCCTGAGTGACCTGTTCCTCCCCATCCATCATCTCATGAGACCCCACTTGCAGCACTGTGTGCAGTTCTGGTGTCCCCAGCATAAGAAGGACACGGAGCTGCTGGAGCAAGTCCAGAGGAGGCCACGAGGATGCTCAGAGACTGGAGCGCCTCCTGTATGGAGCCAGGCTGAGAACACTGGGGCTGTTCAGCCTGGAGAAGAGAAGCTGCGTGGAGACCTCAGAGCAGCTTCCAGTGTCTGAAGGGGGCTACAAGGATGCTGGAGAGGGGCTCTTCATCAGGGACTGTAGTGACAGGACAAGGGGTGATGGGTTCACACTGAAACAGGGGAAGTTCAGGTTGGATCTAAGGCAGAAGCTCTTCCCTGTGAGGGTGCTGAGGCGCTGGCCCAGGGTGCCCAGAGAAGCTGTGGCTGCCCCATCCCTGGCAGTGTTCAAGGCCAGGTTGGACACAGGGGCTTGGAGCAAGCTGCTCCAGTGGAAGGGGTCCCTGCCCGTGGCAGGGGTTGGAACTGGGGGAACTTCAACCCAAACCAGTCTGGGATTCTACGATCCATGGCTGCTGGCCGCTCGTGGGCCATGACATTCCCTTGGCTGTTGCAGGGTTTCCTGCCTGAAGCCTTTAACATCTCTCCCTCTTCCAAACAGTACCTGGGCTCCATGCTGATCAAAGACCTCCGGGGGACAGAGTCTACGCAGGACGCCTGTGCCAAGATGAGGGTATGGAAGCCGTGGATACAGGGGTCTTCACTCACAGCCTGTGGTGGAGATCTCAGAGAGTTGTGGCTCCCCAAATGGGGAGGTCTCAGTGAAGTTGTGGCTCCCCAAACCCTGCCCATGGGCAGACAAGGGGCCCAGGGCACCTATAACAGGCTATGCTATGGTTGCTGCTGAACTGCCCCCCAGCACTTCCCCATAGCTGGAAGGTCTGTGCAGTGGGAGAACTGGTGTTTTCCCTCGGGAAAGGGGTGCTGGGTGCGCTTCACGCTTTCCTCCTCCTGGTCCAGGACCCCCAGAACCTGCCTTTGTGCGGCCTGGGAGTTTCTGGGATGGGCTGGGGCCCTGACAAAGGAGGGAGCATTTATTCCCAACTGGTCACTTGAATGTTCTTGTTTCTGAAGAAGTCCACAGAGCATATGAAGAAGATCCCGACCATTATACTGTCCATCACGTACAAAGGGGTGAAATTCATCGATGCCTCAAACAAGGTGAGCTTCAGGTGCCTTGAAGTTGGTGTCTGAAAGGACAAGATCTGCAGCCCCAGGGGATGCAGGTCACATTTCTTGGCTCAAGGAGCTGCCTGGGCTATGGGAGAGCACCAAGGTGGTGGTGTTACCTGAATGCCAAAGGCTTGGCAGACTGGCTGTGGACCGTGTTTCCATTGATTCCTGCCATGGGAGGGAGCTAGAACTGATCTGGCTGGGAGACTCCCCCTCTGCCAGTACCTTCTTTGCTCCCTGCCCCCAGTACACACGTGCCACAACCACCGGGTGGTTTGCTGGGTATATTTGCCATCCCCAGAAGGGTGAGAAGTGCTTGTGGTTGACCCTGACAGAATGTCATTGCTGAGCACGAGATCCGGAACATCTCCTGCGCTGCTCAGGACCCTGAGGATCTCTGCACCTTCGCCTACATCACCAAGGACCTGCAGACCAGCCACCACTACTGCCACGTCTTCAGCACCGTGGATGTGGTGAGTGGGTTGCTGCATCTCCCAGCGTGCTGCAGTCCTTTGCAGCCCCCTTGTTTCAGCACTCAGCTTTGTTGGCGAGTCACAGACCAGGATCTGGGGTTATTTCACCTAAAATAAGCCTTTCAAAGTCCTGGCTCAAAATGCTTTCACTTTTGAGCTCTGTCGACAAACAGAACATTTGTGTGGCTTCATTACTGCAGTCTCCAGTATAAAGCAGAGCAGTTTTCCCCTCCTGGGGAATATACAAAGCCCTAATACACTCTCAGCTATGTTGGGTGTAACAGGCTGATTTAACAGCCTTTTCATTCACTGAATGAGGGGAAGCAGAACTTGCTTTTATTCTTGGGCAGAATCAGCTGTACCGGATGATTTGGCTTTTTTCTCTTTGCAATGCAAACCGCTGCTAAACTGCTCTGTGTTTTGTGTGTTCTCTCCAAAGAACCTGACGTACGAGATCATCCTCACATTGGGGCAGGCGTTCGAGGTGGCCTATCAGCTGGCCCTCCAAGCCCAGAGAGCAAAGCCCCTGGGTGCTGGGGCAGGAGAAGCCATTGAAACAAAATCTTCCAAACCGGTGCCTAAACCACGAGCCGGCATGAGGAAATCTGCAGTGAGTGCCCGTGGGCAGGGGGGATCTGCATGCACTCAGCTGGGATTTCCCTTGGGCTTAAACACACGCTTAAACCTTTCCCTTGGTGGTGAGGGGAGCCCAGGCACAGACAAGGTGCTTGTAGCTGCAGACAGAGTGCCTTTAGGTGCAGATAGGACACCCATAGCTGTAGACACCACTGATGTTGCAGTGTCTACGGCTCTGGTAGCAGTCCTGCTGCAGTGCTAGGGCTTCCCCTGGTAGGATGAGGGCAAGCCAAGGTGGGAATAGCCTGGGTGGGATGGGGTCTAACTACCCTGCTGGGTCCAGCACAGCTTCCATTGTGCACAGCCAGCAGGCCCACAATACGTAGTAGGTACCTTGCAGTTTGCAGTGTGGGAGTGCTCCTGCGGCCAAAACCATCCAAGACTGGAGTTGCTGAGGAGCAGGGACTGCTGCGTAAACCTTTGCCTTCCTTTAATGTCTCCTGTTGTCTGTGTTGTGCTTGCTCCCCCCGCTCAGGTGCCGCTCCCTCCCGACACCCGCTGTTGTTACTGTCACACGTGTACAACACACCGCCCCTCCTACCTGCCGCTGCAGTCTGTTAGTCCCGGAGCCAAGGTCTTTACCCTTCTTCCTGCCACCTTCCATTGTGATCCGACCTGGGCCACCCCAGCTGCCACCAGCCCACCCGCCTCCCTGCTTCCCGTGCCTCTTGCTGTGCTCCCGTGTCCTGCCTCGCTGCTGTCTTCCCTCCCTGCTCGTTCCAGGGCCGTGCCATGGGCTCAGATGAACCCCAGGGATAAAGCACTCATATCCTCATATCCTCCCCTGCTGATGTAGAGTGGCAGCTCTCAACTAACTGCGTTGCTCTCTCTGGTGGTGTTAACCTTCCTGTAGGATCCTGATTTAGGAGGACAAGATGAAAGAGCCATGCTTGATCAGGACAGTAAATCACGTGGGAGTTCACCTGCCAGAGCTGTCTCCCCTCTCTCTCTGCCTCTTTTATTTTACTTCTTATAGTGCCATCTTTGTAGCACTCTCTATTTTTCATGCTTGTTTGTAAAAGGAAGTGAAGCTGCCACTAATGGTCACAGGGGCTTGCAGGCCTAACGCAGGAGATCCGCTCAAGATGCTGGGTTGAGAC
Organism: Psittacula echo; assembly: GCF_963264785.1. Lineage (NCBI taxonomy): Eukaryota > Metazoa > Chordata > Aves > Psittaciformes > Psittacidae > Psittacula > Psittacula echo. Next base: position 6,407,321 of record NC_137758.1, read on the forward strand.
TGATGTGGCTAGACACGTTTTAGCTCACATTTAGGACTCTGTGTGTGGGGAGCTGCTTCCCTGCACACGTGCGTGGTTTTGGGATAGGTGTTGGCAGAGCAGCAGCCTCTCCATGCTTTGAATCCCAGATTCACAAGTGACTGACCTAACATGTCCTTTCTCTCCTTATTTTCTAGCTGGAGCCCCCTGAAGTGGACCAAGACTCCCAGTCTCATGCCAGTGTCTCCTGGGTCGTGGACCCCAAACAGGACTCCAAGCGGACCCTCAGCACTAAGTATGAGACCACTATCTTCTAAAGCAAACACACCCTGTGTCCACCCAGTCTAACCGTGCCTTTGCGATCTGATCTGTCCGCTCTAAACCCCCTCTCCCTCCAGCTGCTCGCACTGAGCCCCGCGTAGGCACTACGTCAATGGCAGCAGCACTTAGGAGACTGTAGACTTAAAACCGGCTTTTGTACCTGATCACTGCTGAACACTGTGAATTCTCCTTACTCGGAAACAAGGGTAACACGCTTGATAGGTATCCGTGAGGCGGGAGGTACAGGGGTGCAGGCTGGGGGAACCGGAGCTCTGGAGCCAGGAAGCCGCCGGCCGTTGTCACGTCTTTCCCCTCGCTCTGGCACTGTGAATCCCTGGGGCAATGTGACACCCCCCAGGCCTTTTCTTTTCTATTTCACCTTCTTCTCCTTGGACTGATGGAGACCTCTTGTCTCTGCGGTGCACTCCCTCCTCCTACACCCTCTCCTTCCCGACTGAGCCACGGCTGCGTACTGTTCAGTGAACTCACCCCTCTTCTTACCTGCTGTTCAGATCGACACTAACCACTGTGATGCTGTCTGCAAATAACACACGTTCACTAGATTGCCTCCCGGGGACCCTTGCCCACAGTCTCTCCCCGTGAAGCCTGAAGCAGAAAACCTGCTCTGATGGGAGCATCGGTTCGGGCCGGGTGTGATCGTTCCCACTGTGAGCTCTGTCCCCCTCAGAAGTGAGCTGGGGTTTTGGTTTCATGCATTTCATCCCTTGTAGGATTTTTTCCCTCCATAGTCCTGTTTAAACTCACCAAACTTCAGAGCTATGGGCATAGTTCTCACTTTGCAGATTATAAAGAGGTTAAGCTTTTAAAGGCACATGTTGTTAGCCCGTGCTGGGAAGGAAAGGTGTTGGAGGGGCTGGACACTGCGCTGTTGGAGGGCTGCTCAAGCAGATGGAGCTCTGCTGTGTTGAGCAGACTTACTTTTTTGCCAAAGGGAGAAATGGAATTGAAATCAGTCTGCTGCTGATCCCAAAGCTTGTTTTCAGCCTACAAACCATTGCACAGTGAGGGCTATAGGGATCTTGAAACACCTGTCACCTTCCATCCTTGAGAGCAAGGATTTCACTCGGAAGTGGCCCTTGCATCAGTGGCCACCTCTGCTTTTTCTGGCTGCTTCTCAAGTGCATATGTTTTTCCTCTGGGAAAATGTCCCTATTTCTGTGTAGAAATGCTACTTTCTCGGTAGAAGCAGCCTTTAATTCCAGAATATGACTGGGAATTGTTTGCACAGGATGGCAGAGCAACTGTCACAGGCCAGAGCAGAGTCTGGGAATGCTGTACAGTGGTGAAAGCCCCTATGAGCCATCCGTGGCCTGCCCTTGGTTCCTTCACTTGTGTTTGCAAAGCTCACTGAGCTCAAACTGAGGAGGAGGAGGATGATTTGATGACCCTGCAGCACCGGGAGGCAGAATTCCTGACCCCTTGCTGCTGCTCTCGGAGTTGCTGTGTCCAAGCAATGTCACCTGTCCTTACCTCAGTTTCCCCATGTAGGAGATCGGGATGTACTTCCCTCTAAGGGTGGAAGGCGCCTTCTGTTTGCAGAGCAGTTTGAAGACCCTTTAGTGAAAGGCTCTGTGACTTCCACAACAGGGCAGTAAACCTGCAGCGCTCTCCTCAGAGGTGAAGTCCTGAACTCCAGACTCAAAGCAAAGCTGGTTCCTGGACCCCAACCAGCTCCTCACAGGAGAGGGCTGAGCAGATGGGGCTGTGGCTGTGTGGTAGTTGGGCTGCGCAGAACGCGCTGATGTGCACCTTGGGGTGAGTGTCTGAACTCACTGTGGCTTTCACACCTTGGCAAAACCCCCTCACAGCCCAGTTTTGGAGAGGTGCTGGTGGGTTTGTACTGGAGAGCTGTGAAGAAAGGTGGGCAGCAGCTCCCTGCTCACCTCTGTGTGACGTGTCTGGTGCACACCTTAGACAGAAATGGGGAGGAGGGCACCCTCGGATCCCCAGTAGAGCTCCATGTCCAAATAACAGAATTTACCCCACATCTTCCTTGGTCGTCACCAGTTGGCATCAGTGGGGAGGTCACAACAGCAGCCCTGGGTTATTGCACCTGGTATTTAGGGGCTAGAAGCAGCTTGTCTGGGTTAGAGCTGTTCCTCAAAGCTTCTCTTTCCCCAGACTTGGGAAATCTGATGTTTCAAAATCTTGATTCAGCTCTTTCTCAGGAGTGACTTTGATCTCCCAGGTCATTTGTGGCTTAATGGCACTGAGCAGCAAACTGACTTCAGAGTGAGGGCTAGGCAGGTAAGAACCCAAGGGAGAGGAATAAAAAGATTGTCTTAAAGTCAGAGAAAAAGGAAGGCTCAGCCTGGTGCATGTATTTCACATGCCGAGGAGCCTCTTCCCACAGAGCAAGTGCTCCTCTGCTTAAAGACCCCTGAAGCAGAGGTTGAACTGCCATTGCCTGAAGTGCTGCAGGACCATCCTGCCAGCCACAGTGTGGTGGACAGCAGAATATTGCTGCATCTGAGGTGCTGTGAGAGGCTGGGGTTGGGTTTGATCAGCATCTTTCCAAGCTGTATGGGAGCCCTGAGGGTTTCTGCATCCTTCAAAGAGAAACCATTGGTGTGGTAGTGCAGTTTCTATGTGTAAGCATTTACCATGCCACAGCCCACCCATAAGCCTCACTCTAGAGGGTCTGAGCTCTTGCATCTCCCCTGCTCTCAGCAGGTTCCTCAGCACCTCCCACACTGGGTCACCACAGCATGTGCCTTTCTAAGGGTGACCATCCAAACCCAGCTGGGATCACAGGATCCTGAACTAGAAGCCCCCGCTGCGTGTCCATAACCCTCACAGTTGCGTCACATCCTGGCCATGAGCCTCATCTTTCCCAGCACTTGTGTTTGTGTGACTCAGAAATCATTCATTCCATTATCTTCCTTTCTGTTTGCCTCTGCAAAGCTGAGCTCCGGGCAGCTGTCTCCTACCACGGACATGTAGTAACGGGGCAGAGACCTAAGAAGCAGTGGCCTGCTGACACGAAGATCATCTCCATCTGGTGTCTGCCTTGGAGTTGGGTGCATGGCTGCTCAGTGAGGGCTCCCAAAGCAGAGGGGGGAAAAGGGATCCAAGGCACCAGCTGAGGAAAGCAGCTCTCTCCATGTCTAGCAAAAGGAAGCTGAGACTTCTGAGAGCGATGTCACCTTTTCTAGCTTGGCACAAATGTTTTTCAACCTGTTTCTTTTTTTAATGTGCAAAAATGATGCAGAGCAAATCCAGTTCACAGTTTAAATGTAGCACTGCAGGTTTCTTTGGTGAGGAAAAAAACAATAGATACCCTTATTTACTGAGAATCCACGCAGCCCTGAGTACAACAGGGAGTCTTAATGGTGGGAGTGGTGTGCACATCTCTAACGGTACTTACATTTGCTTCAGTTGTGGGTGAACAGTAGAGAATGCCAAATTCCTGGAAATCACTTCCTCCAGTGTGAGAAGCCTGGCAGGGGAAGTGCGAATGGAAACAACTTCAGGAGTCTGCAAAGGATCTTTCACCCCAGAGTGCTTGTGGCCAAGTCTGACGATGGTACAGAGCTTGCTTCCCCTACAGAGAACTCCTGCATTGCAATACTTGATGTTTCTATGGCAAGGACCCAATTTCTTCCCATTTTTCCGCACTGAACCCCTGGAGATGAGTCCCTTCTCCAGTCTCGTGTGCACCTGAGTTGGTTTTAGATGCAGTTATGCCCTGAAGGGTTGAGGGTTTGGGGTTTTTTAAAGTCTATTCAATTGTGATTTAGCACTTTTTTGATACTAGCTTGTTATTTAATTAGTGCAACCGATTCAGAAGGTGAACAAATAAGGAGTTAAATTTTGGGCATTACATTGAAACAGTCCATACCCCAGGAGAAACCAGACCAACCTGAGGATGGCTCAGCCCCCATCTCAGTCCAGGATCCCCAAAACCACCATCTCAAAGGTGCCATTACTTTTCTTCCAAATTAGCAGAGTATCTAACAGCAGTTTGGGCTGTGACTGATGTGTCTTCACACAGTACTGAGTGTTCCCCTCAAGGGAGAGGGGTTAAAATGGGATTTTCATCCTTCAGACACACAAATGTAGCACAGCACGTGTGTAACCTCGACAGGCATTGTGATGGTTGGGGATGTGGTACCTGCTGCTTTACTATGAGGGTATGCCCAGATAATTTCTGTTTAACTCCAGTTGCTGCTGTATGTCAGGATTTCATTTAGTCTCTCTAGCCAGTGAGGCAGAGAGAGATGATCCGTAATCCCAAGGGCATAGACCTGTAAATGATAAGGAGGGGGAAGTGGAGATGATTATTTTTTAAGTTGATGAATTTAGGAAACCTAACATTCCTTGTTCTGCATATGTTGCATTCATACTGGTGTTAAAGTGTAAATATTTGGTGTGTTGGCAACAAGTCTTTTTGGAGAGATTGCAAATTGAACCTCTGCTTGGGAGGAGGGACGCCTTTCTTTTTACTTGCATGAGCTTTTTGAAGGTTGGCTTGGAGGTGATGTGGTGATGAAGACTCCAATCTTCAGGGGACTGTGCTTAGTGACCCTGGTGGTCCTTTGCAGTCCTGTGTGTGATCCTGTGGTTGTCTTTAGTGATCCAACAGTTCTTTAGCCAGATACTCTCTTTCTCACTACGTAGACAAAGCAGTTGTTTTGGCAGTGCATATTCCCCTTCTATTTCAATGGGTTTTCCCTAGGTACTTGCATGCTGGAGACAGATCCTGGACCATGCCAGTCCCTGACTCCCAGTCATGTTATCCCACCCATTGCACAGGATTCTGCCTCTTCCTCCCTCCAGGGTTTTATGGTGTCAGGGAGGAAAGTGCCCTAAATTTCTGGTGCTGAATATGACTTTGGACTCAAAATGCATCTGCTGTATTCTCTGCCTGGAAGAGGTGGTGCTGCCCTGGGCCTCAGTCCCCTTTTTTAAGGACAGATTGTGGTTTACAGAGTGTGGATTGTGCATGGCATGAGTCCAGGCTGAGAACTCAAGTAACTGAGATGCAGAGCTGTCCATTTTTGTATAGGAGGGGATGAACTTTTTTGGTTTGTTTGGTTTTGGTTTTTTTCCCCTAAATCGAAGCTGCTTTATCCTTTTTAATTTTGTATTTACAAGGAAAAACAACAAGTTGTTCAGCTGCCATTGAACTTGCTTTGGGATTGTTCTTTTATGAAGAAATTATGCAACTTTGGTGGGGTATGTGCCTGTCCCCTCACAGGGAGAAGATGCAGCACCTTCCAGGCTGTACCTCTAGTGGCAAGTCTGCACCTTCACAAGGCTGCTGAGACACAGACCAGATGCCAAATAGTCCCTCTGAACCTGCCCCTTCTATGGGCAGCTGAAGTGGAGGCAATTGCTCTAATGCTCCTTCCACTGCACTTCAGCAGTTTCTAGCGGCACAGTTTCCCCTAGCTTCCTTCTGCTGACGTTTCCATGCAATCAGACCTTATTTTAGAGGTGTTTGCAACACTCTTGTTGCTAAAGGTCTCCCTTTTATGTCTCCTATTGGCATTACTTCCTGTATTTTTTTATTTTCCCAGAAGAAAGTACCTGTGCTGCTCTTGCAAAGTCAATCTAGCTCAAACATTTTTCTTACCCATGGAAGAATAACCTGAGATTCCCTAAGAGGGCAGAGAACACTCACGTTCAGTTTGCAATGTAGTCATTTTTGCTAATTGTGATGTATGGCGGTGGGACTGATTTGTACTACAAATGTTATTTAATCTGTCTGTATTTTGATACTTGAATTTCCTTTTATTTCCTGTATATACAATTGTTAATCTGTTCAAATTTGTCTGAATTTTAAAGCATCTTGTGGTACCAAACATAACCGATCTGTGCAACAACGTAGACTGACCTCACTACAACAAGGCGAGAGTGTAAATATTTCTGGGCTTCCAGCAGTCGTTTTGTTGTTTTCAGAATTGTACAACTTAGAACAGACTGAATTAATAAACCAACTTAGACACGTGTTGCCCTCTTGTCACTGTGACCTACCCCAGGGTGACACCAAAGGCTCCTGTTCTTCTGTGTTACAGCAACGCTGTTCCGGTCCTCAGCCAACAGACCCGACCTGTGAAGGTAAGAGAAGAGGGGTGTGAGGGATGGGAGGTTTGTGGTGTTTGATGAGGTGAGTCCAGCACCTGTGCTTCTCCACTTTGTAAATCAAGGAAAGAGGAAGCATTGGAGCACTGCACAGAGGTGACATCTGGTGACCCCAGCATAAGAAGGACATGGAGCTGCTGGAACAATTCCAGAGGAGGCCATGAGGACGATCAGGGGCTGGAGCAGCTCCTGTATGGAGCCAGGCTGAGAACATTGGAGCTGTTCAGCCTGGAGAAGAGAAGCTGCGTGGAGACCTCAGAGCAGCTTCCAGTGTCTGAAGGGGGCTACAAGGATGCTGGAGAGGGACTCTTCATCAGGGACTGCAGTGACAGGACAAGGGGTGATGGGTTCAAACTGAAACAGGGGAAGTTCAGGTTGGATCTAAGGAAGAAGCTCTTCCCTGTGAGGGTGCTGAGGCGCTGGCCCAGGGTGCCCAGAGAAGCTGTGGCTGCCCCATCCCTGGCAGTGTTCAAGGCCAGGTTGGACACAGGGGCTTGGAGCAAGCTGCTCCAGTGGAAGGTGTCCCTGCCTATGGCAGGGGTTGGAGCTGGAGGAGCTTTAAGGTCCCTTCCAACATAAACCAGTCTGGGATTCTGTGATGCACTGTGGTTGTGGAAGCAGAGCAAAGGGCACTGAAGCTGGGAGCAGTCGTGCTGTAGTTGAGTGGTGTGGGATGGGGAGTGGTGGCTGCTGTGCAGTCGTTTTGTTTGGTTGAAGCTGCTCTGTCTGCACTTGGTCATAATGACCCCAAATATTGAGTGTTATTATTTTGAGACAAATGCATTATTTATGTGTAAGAACACATCCACGGGTTCTGTTCAAGATCTCCATCCTCTTTGGGTATGGTGAGAAATGCTCATTTTTACCCCATTACTGTGCATCTGGAAGGATTGTTCCATTGGGACTGAGAGGACCCTCATTTACTAATGATGGACAGTAAAATAACAGCAGTCAGTGGTTCATGTGACAGCAGCCATTGGGTTTAGTATTTACCCAGCAGAGATCTTGAGCTTGCCAACAAATAGGACATTTTCATGATGTAAAATTAGAGCAAGAAATCCAGACAGGTTAAAGTTCCCATTTTCATGTCAAGTGAAATCTGGCTGATGTGAAATACTAAATACACCAGGGATTGCTAAATTTATACCATATGTTCCATTTCTAATAATTCAGTCAGGTTTTCAAGCTAACATTGAACCATATTGAGCAGATTTAATGATTTTAAATACCATGTGGCCTTATCAAATGCAAACAGCATCCCTGGCCTGTGACTAAAGCTTCAGCAAAGTAGGTTACAGGCCCATGGCAGAATTAACACCTTGAATTAAAACACCCTGAGCTCTTCCACAGCTTTATCAGCTCCACATCCTGTTGCCTTCCCCACCAAATAGTGGCAGGTTTGGGGGAAAAAGAAGCACTGTGTTTTGTAGTTGAGAGGTTTATTCAGATACAGACATGCGGAGTCACTGCATAGTAGTAATGCTGGTCCCTGTGGATTTGTCCAGTTGATTTTTACAATCTGAGGCATGATTTGAGATACTGTGGGAGAAGGTGTTCCACCTCTGCCAGACGGTGAAGATGGTCAGAAAGAATCCACTTCTGAGTCTGGTTCTGCATCTGGGAGAAGCACCTTCGTGAGAATTCCTGAGTGGTGAGGTCCAAACTCCTGCCTGTTGTGGTGGATCACACTTCCAGACCTGCTCCCAGCTTCCCACAGCTCTTCCTGAACAGAACCAAGGCTCTTCAGGAAATCTTTCTGCACTCTGTCCATCAGGGGAAATGGAAAGGCAGAGGAAGGAATGACTCTGCTGCTCTGTAGGGAGAGGAAGTAAGCAAACAAAACTAAATCTACAATCAGCACAGGAAGCTTCCTCCTGCAGTCAAGAGTAGATCTGAAGGCAGCCACATTGTGGTAGGATGCTGTGGACAAGTAACACAGTGGGTGGATTCAGGGACACAGTGGATTAATGTATTCCTCTTCCATTTGGAAGCAGCTGGAAGAGCCTCCAGCACAGGAACCAAGGTGGAACATGTGACACACGGAGAGTACTCAAGTACCAGGGGCACGTGCCTTGAGTTCACTTTGTAGCTGCACTAAGGAAGGCTGTCACTGGGGACTGTGCTGAAGGACTTCACAATGGCCAAAGCCATCAAACCTCACGTTAAAGTGGAGCAGGTCAACAGTAAAGATTCTTCACCCACCCCGAGAGCTTTTGTACTGCACCGAATTGTCAAGGGTCTTCAAAGGGAAATGGAATACAGAACTCTGGGATTTATCTTGCCTGCCACAGCAGCATTTTGAAATGGAAGGCATGCAACAACCTTGCTGAGGAGCACAGAGCCGATACTCAACTATCAGCTACTTCAGATGTTCCTGCACTTGAAGTGAGTATGTGGAAAATGATGATGGAGGCCAAAGTACAGGCAAGACGGGTTTGATTTTCAGACACAAATAGGGGACAGGCTGTCTACTTCATGCCACCCCATGGGTGAGCGAGTGCCACCACCCGCTGCCCAGCCTGTAGTTGATCAAGGTTTGGTTTAGGTTACTAATCCAGCTTTCTGAACTACATCAAAACAAAACCACCTGCTCTGACATGGAAAGAAGAAACCAAATAAACACTGTGGTAGAGTCCACATGGGCTGGGAAGGATATTTAACTAGATGAAGCAGTGGGCAGGAAGAGCCTCACCTTATTTTCATAGCTGATAAAAGCTGGTCTTCCATGTGGAAATAATCTTTCTGTAGCGTACAGGCTGCCTGTGGCACTGCATTCTCAGTTAGCATTCTGAGTATTAATAGAAGGTCAAAGTAAGCAGCTCTTATCCAAAGCATTTGAATAAATATTTTGATGGAGTAGCATTTCAGGGCAGCTGAATACCAGCACTGCTCTCTCTAGGGATAAATAGTATTTAAAGATCTTAGCATGGTGCTTTACTACAGCCAGTGATTAAGCACTCACTCTACATCCTGGCCTGAAGATTGCAACACTGCCTAGGAACAGACCTTGCACTTGGGCCTGTTTAGCTTTTAGCAGGGAAGGGAGGATTTAAGAGATTTTCCAAAGCAATTACTGTTTGGAAGCATTTCAGGGTGGAACAGGAAAATCAAGGCAGTTTCTAAACCAAGTTTCCCCAAACCACCTCTCCTGTTCAGACTATGTGGAGGGGCCAGACACCAAACTTAGTCTAGACCTGTCCTCTATGCTCCAGGGTCATTAGTCTAAACCTAAATTGTGGCCTACGAGTGCAAAGTGGCTTCAAGTTCGACGTAAGTTCAGAGACTCACTAATGATGTGCTGGGCTGTGTTGTCGTTGTCTGCAATGCTTTTTACCTGACCTTTCAGGGAAGTGTATGTCAGGGTAAAAGCAGAGTAACCCACCTGAGGGAGTCCTGCTGACCTCCTGGAGCACGTGGTCACCATGTCTTCTAAAGCTTCTTTATACCTAAATCATACCAAGGTACATGTGCTCTGGCCACAACTCACATTGGTTGGGGAAGGGGGCTTCTCCACGTGCCTGTGGAGTGTCACCACAGCCAGCTAGCTGTGGTGACCAGCATTTAGCCAGAGCTCTGTGAGCTAAGCTTCCTTTCCTGGCTCTTTGGCAAGCATTATGCTGCCCTGGGCTGACCCATGAAATGGTGATCAGCACTACTCATTGTTCCCCTCTGATCAAAAGGGGATCATTGCTCTAGAGTTAACTCCCGACTAAAAACACTGGCTGGCCTCCTCTACTCCTTGCAGTAGACCTGGCTGTTACATGGATCTCAGATTCTCTTCCATGCCCAGAGGAGATTCTTGCCACTTCTCCCACAAGCAACCAGTGCCTGCATACTCACTCTTCTCCTTCTGGAAAACTCAAAGTAACCCACCTGGTAGTCTTGTACCTTTCAGGAGGACCTTTGTTACCCTTTTTAGCCTAGATACAAACCCAGGTAAGCTACATAAGGTGCTTCACAGATGCCTCTGGTCACTAGCAGGACTGCAGCTATGATGGTAAGCTCATTCACCTGCACTTGTATGTCCTGCCTGATCCATAAGCAGTGTCTGTGAACAGAAACCAAATGAGCCTGTGGGTGTGGAAACAGCAGCTGCGATAACTTGGCAGATCTCAAGCCATGGAGCAGAGCTGCAACACCCCCATGAAGCTTGAATGGAAAGCAGCTGCCTGGCAGCAGGGAGGTTTAGTTTTGTGAACCATCCAATTGTTTCAGAGAGGGAAAACCCATGTGTAATGCTTCATGGTGTAGAGGAGACAGAGATTCTGGCAGTTCGTCCTACAGAAGACGCAGAAGCTGTAAAGGAATTCAAGCACTTTTCCTACCTCAGGGTATTCCTTTTGCCCAGGCTCCCAGCAGAGCAGATTCATGTATCCTCGATTTAGCATGGACGCAAGACTAGGCAAAGTTGTGCTACTGCTGGCTGTGGTGTGGTGGCTGCAAAGAGGACATGGACACTTCTGCTGTTGCTCTGCGCAGCCACACTCTCGTGTAATCCAGGTTATCTGCAGTGGGGTAACAGAAGTGGCTGTTTGCAAGGACAGACTGGTCAGGCTAAGTCACTAAGAAGCAGGTATGCCGTACTGCAGGCTGAAGGGGGTGTGTGTGGAGGGAATGGCTTACACCACCACTGACATACAGTATTCATGTCCTGTTGCCAGGGCATGGGGTTAGGCTACTGTGGAGAACATTATATTGGATAGAGGCCTTCAGTCTCCAAAAAGCACCTTTAATGGGGTCTGATGAATGAGAGAGGCAGCCAGAGAGAAATCCTCTACAGCCTAGCAAAAAAGATGCCTAGATCAAATGTAGGATTTCCTTTTTAAATCTGCCTCCTAACATCATTTTGCTCACTCCTCTGAGGATCTCAAAACACTTTAAACTCTGAGAACTTACAGTTCCTCCTCAGAAAGCTATTAGCTCTGACTTATGCATGCAGAAACTGAAGCACTCTAAGTAACTTCTTTTCTGCGAGGTGTTAGTAAAGAGCCTTGAGGAAGGGACCCAGGAGTCTTCCAGCTCTTAGAAGCATTTCTCTCATCTGTTACTGAGCACATGATGAAAGCATCAGCTTTGGAATACTCAGGTTCCCTTCTAATGCTTTAATAACTCCTGTAGAAGGAGCAGTTCTCCTCTCCCTTCCCCAGTGACTTACTAGGCAGCTTATCCAAGAGTTTCTAGAATTTCTTCTGTTCATACTGAACAATGTGGTCTTGCAAATGAGAGCAGATGCTCTGGATGGTAAATTCAGCATATCCATTTTCATCAGGCCCAGCCCCCGGAAAATCTCCCTGGGATGAGACAACAGTGAATTGAAGGTTTAATACTGGAGTAAATGCTGTAACTGGGGACATTTTAGAATGCCGAGAAAGGAGAATTTAGATCCTCTGACTTGATTCCCTTTCCCTACAAAAGGTTGTTCAGTCTAATTGGAGTGGTTCCCAAAAATTACTCTTCAGTCTGGCTTCACGGTTGGTTGTGCCGTGGCCCAGTGACAGCAGGAGCTGCCCAAAGAACCAGCAGTCTCCTGTTGTTCCAGAACTCCAGAGTTCTCCAGAGTTGCTCAACAGGAATCGGGGTTGGCCTTGTCTGGAGACTAAGGTAACTACTGGGAACACAACTTCTGGGCCACACTGTTGCTTAAGGCTTGGCTCTAATGACTCACTTCAGGATGTCTGGCTGCAGTTTCAAATCTTGCAAAACCTCCTTTACCTGCATGAAAGAGGAGTTCTCTCTCTGGCGGTTAATGGAAAAGCACAGACTGAAAAAGCAAACTGTATGCCTCTTCACGCCCCGTTAGGACATGTGTCTTTTAGTGCTGAACTGTGTTCTTACTCACTACACTGTACACTTATTTAAGTAGATACTTATTTAAGTAGATACAGCCCCTCTTATACTTAAAAAGATGTCTTTGTAGAGAGAATTGCAGTTTTTCTGTGGCAGACACTGTACCAGGAAGGGCCTACAGCTGCTACTGTAACCAACAGCTCAAACAATAGCTTTCCATTCTTTTGGTAGATTATGTGTTTTAAAGACCTGGGACCAGAGAGTTTCCTTCTCAGAGAATGCGTTTCCTTCTCAGGCAGGTTTCAGAAGGTGCAGTTGTGTCTCCCTAGAAATTACATGGAGCCTACTTTCTCCTCCCTCTTACCCATGTTCACATAGGAACATCGGATGTAAGGGGGGATGTGGTGATTCAGAGAATACATTCTAAGGTAACCATCTTCTCTGGGCCAGGAGCAACCCAACTCATCTCCTGCAGCAGCTGGATTGGCCAGGTGTGGTCTGGGGCCCAGCAGGGAGCTGTTCCTGCACACTGTTCCAAAAGACTTTGTGCAAGGTCTCCTTCACTGGGTTTTCCAGGCTAAGAGATGGGGATGGCGCTTCTGTTAGCATCAGACTCAGGCACTCAGTTTGATGGAACCGTTCCTCTTGGGTTTTATTGCAGTTCATGTCTTTGAGTGCTCCCTTCTCTTAGTCCTTACTCCTAACAGGCAGCAATACACCTCACCTATCTCTAACGCACGGAAATCTTCCTCAACTTCAGTTTTTCTTTTCCCTTCAACCCTGTCCACAGCACCCAGCACCCAACGTGTCTTAACAGAGGGCTGAGAACAGCACGGCATTTCTCCAGGAAGCTGCCCAAGCCCTCAGAGATCAGCAGTGTTTCTCTGGCTACTGCTTGTGTTTGCCGTGCGCATCAGTCCCTTAAGCAGACCTTCAGCGAAATGCAGACCCCTCAGGGGAGATTGCCACCAAAAAGTCTGCTTTGGTCACGGCACAGTCACAGCTTACGCAGCTGAAGCCTCTGAATCTTTCAGTATCAGTCTTGACATCATATTTATGAACTTCTTAGTAAATCACAAAGCAAGGAATAAATTAAGCTCCAACATATCCCTTTTTTTAATATATTTCAGGAGCTACCTTATTTTCTTGTCATTCTCCTGTTACTTCCACAGTCAGATCCAAACCCACCTCCTTTCCACGTTCCCCCACGGAACCATAACGTGACACAGCAAAGCCAAGCCTGAACATTCACACATACACCCCAACATGCCTGGGAGCCCCTGCCTGCGGTTTGGAGTCGCCATCCACTGGGATTCCACGGACAGTGGTCAGCTTGGAAACGTCATCGGTTATTGTATAGAGAGAACTTGTGAAGGGCCGGCTGCAGAAACGCACAGCCCCAGCGAGCAAGAGAAGGAACGCTAACGCGGGAGAGGAGTTTAACAACATCACTGAGCAACTTCTGAGGGACAAAGCGCAGCTTGCCCGGACAACACGCTTTGTGCACGGGTAGAGGGAGCCTGCGCGTCCGCCTCCCGCGGAGCGCGGCTGACACCTAGTGACGGCGGGGAGCGGCGGCCGCTGTTCCGCCACCGAGCTCCGCGTCAACACGGAGCTACAGCCGCAAATGTTACTCCTGCCGCCGCACGTAACCCTGCTCAAGTACCGCTGGCAGCGCTGAGGGAAACCCCCAGGCCCCGCTTCCACCCCCTTCCCCGTACCGGGCAAAGGGCCGGCAGCTCCTCGCCGCGGGGGCCGGGTCTCGGTCATGCCGGACCCGACCCATGTCTCTCCCCTCACGGAGCCGCCATCAGCCCCGCGGCGAGTGCCGGCCCCGGCCCGCCACAGCTTCAAACGGGACCGAGCCACGGCGCCACGGGCGGGGGGAACGGGCGAGCCTGCTGCCGCGGCCCTGGGGGATGGCCCGCACCCAGCCGCAGGGTCACCGCCCCTCGCTAGCGCCCAGATGCGCTGCGCTGCTCCGCCCAAGGCGCTGCGGCCTCGCTGATGGAGCTCGTCGGGTCGAGCACTGCTCCGCGCCGGGGGCCGTCCCGCAACGGGGAAAGGCCGCAAGCCGCGGGCTCCTGTTCTCCGCTCCCTCGCGAATGGGACGCGCCGGGACTGTCCCGTTGGAGGCGAGGGGGGACGAGGCCGTGAGGGGAAGGGCGGGCCCGGCCTTCCCTACCTGCCCCCGCCATTGCGGTGCGCTCTATGGGCAGGAGCTGCGGCCGAACCGGGCGGCCTCGGTCTGCCCAGCGGGGTGGAGCCGCAGAGCAGCGGTGGCTGTAAGCGGCTGCCCTCGCTCCTCAGCAAGGGCAGCAGATCCCCCATGGCCCGCGGGCCGGGGCTGAGCGGCCTCCTACCTGAAGGCTGTGAGGGGCTGTGGCTCGGTGCCTGACAGGGTGTTGAAATCAGACATGTCTGAGGGAATAAGGTGGAAAGGGTGACTCCACAGAGCTGGAGGGGCTCCAGAGAGCACTGCGGGGTTCACAGCAATGAAACATCCTTCCTTCTTGCTTTATTCCTCTGGGTTTGTTCGGTTTTCATCCCGGTGGACCCAAGAAGCAGTGGCTGACTGCACTGCTATAACCATGCCTTGACTGTGCTGGGATTGGGTTTTGTCCTGGTTCAGCAGCAGCAGTCATTTTTCTCCTTCTTAGTAGCTGGTGCAGTGCTGTGGTTTTGACTTTCGGCCTGGGAACAGCGCTGATAACACCGATGGTTTTAGTTGCTGCTCAAATGTTTACTCTGACCAAGGACTCATGCTCTGCCAGGGAGGAGGGGAAGCCAGGAGGAAGCAGGGACAGGACCCCTGACCCAAACTAACCAAAGAGGTATTCCATACCACAGCACATCATGCCCAGTATATAAACTGGGGGCAGTTACCCGGAAGGGCTGGCTCTCTGCTCGGTCGGGCTGTTTTTCAACGGGTGGTATTGTATTCTCTCCCCTTGTTATTTCCCTTATCATTATCATTACTGGCGGTAGCAGCAGTGGTTTGTGTTATACCTTAGTTACTGGACTGCTCTTATCTCAACCCATGGGAGTTACATTCTTTCAATTCTCCTTCCTGTCCCTCCAGGAGCGGGGGGAAGAAAGGCCGGGGGGGGACTGCGTGGTTCTAATTTACGGCCTGGGCTTAAACCACGACCGGTTTAGAATCAGAATCAGAATTACCAGGTTGGAAGGGACCTTCAAGATCATCGAGTCCAACCCATGCCCTACACCTCGACTAAACCATGTCACCAAGTGCCACATCCAATCTCTTTTTAAACACATCCAGGGATGGTGACTCCACCACCACCCTGGGCAGACTGTTCCAATATTTTATTATTCTTTCTGTGAAAAATTTCTTCCTAATATCCAACCTGTGCCTTCCTTGGCGCAGTTTGAGACTGTGTCCTCTCGTTCTGTCAGTTGCTGCCTGGTGAAAGAGACCAACCCCCACCTGTCTACAACCTCCTTTCAGGAAGTTGTAGAGAGTGATAAGGTCACCTCTGAGTCTCCTTTTCTCCAGGCTAAACAACTCCAACTCTCTCAATCGCTCCTCGTAGGGCTTGTGGTCCAAGCCCCTCACCAGCCTCGTTGCCCTCCTTTGGACGCGCTCAATCATTTCCACGTCCTTCTTAAACTGAGGAGCCCAGAACTGGACACAGTACTCAAGGTGCGGCCTCACCAGTGCTGAGTTTAAACCTTCCAGAGGGCAAAACACCCAGTCTGGGATGAGGCTGCTTGTGCACTAATAAACAAGTTGCCTTTTCTCTCCTTCCTAGCGTTTATTTTCCTTTTAATGTATTTCCTAAGCATCCAGTAACACCAACTTGTGCAGCCGGGTGGAGCTGGGAAGTTCTGGGGCACCATGGGGCAGAGTCTCGCCATGCCGCCGGCTCCACACACATGGTGACCTGAGCTCAGCCCCATGTGTGCAAGGGACAGGCATGAGAACCAGCACGCTCGGGAGCTGGGGCCTTGATCCACCCCTTGTAAACCAGCCCTGGCACAGCTCTGGCCTCCAAAGCCTGTGAAAGGCTTCAGATGTCTGGGTGTTGTGGCTGGGGCACTGCCGAGGATGAAAGGCACAGGACTGGCGCTCCATGTGAGGAGGGACAAGGCCGTTACCACCCCTAATGAGTTACAGCTTCACAGCCAGGCTGTGTGCACACCACCGTGGCTCCCAGCCTGCTGCCACGCACAGCAAAGGGTCCCAGGTAGGTTTAAAGGTTTTAAGGAGCTGCCAGCATTGCACAGGGTTTGCAGCAAGATACGGGTGCAATTAATGCAGTTCAGCTGGTGAGCTGTAACCCTTTTAGCTGTCATAAATGACTGAATGTTGGGAGTAGCCATAGCCTGAAACCATGTCTGCCTTGCTGTATCCCTGCTGTATCCCTGCAGCACAAGGCTGTGCTGGAGCCATCTTAAACCATGGTTCTCTCTGAGGGTGCTGAGGCGCTGGCCCAGGGTGCCCAGAGAAGCTGTGGCTGCCCCATCCCTGGCAGTGTTCAAGGCCAGGTTGGACACAGGGGCTTGGAGCAAGCTGCTCCAGTGGAAGGGGTCCCTGCCTGTGGCAGGGGTTGGAACTGGAAAAGCTTTAAGTTCCCTTCCACTTAACCCAGTCTGGGATTCTATGATTTCCTCAAGCCCTCAGGGAGCTCTCAAAGTCATCCCATCAAAGAGCAATGAGGGAAAACTGCTTGTCTTGGGCAGCGCTGCAGCTACATCAGATAATGACTGGTCCTTGGCTGGGAGGAGGATGCTATTGAGAAACGATCTCGGGAAACCACCCATCCCAGCTCTTTCCTCTCACTTGAAGCACTCCAGGGCCTGTCCAGTGTGTTCGGTTTGCCCTGTCCCCAGGCGGAATTCACCTCTTCCCAAATAGAGAGCTATGTGGTGGAGTGGCACAGGCCTCAGCACAGCTTTCTGTGAGTTCTGCAGGTAGGTGGGCGCAGGGTTTGGTTGTGGGTTTGATTTAGTTTAACTGTTTTCCCAAGAGAGCACGTGTCTTGGTGCAGCCCTGGCTGCTCACTGTGCACAAGCTGGCAATTGTTGTGTCAGACTTTCCAGAGATACCATGTGTGTGATGCCTTAGAGAGGCAACTGCAGCAGCTTTTGGTGGCTCCTGCGTGAAAAACTTAACATCAGGAGAAGGCGGTGGTGCTCTGTGCATGTGAAGCATCCATGCGTGGGTTCCTCCCAAAGAGCTCCTACACCCACAAACAGGGGCACAAGGAGGCTTTCAAGGGTGATTGCTCTGCTCAAAGCCACAGGACGGGGCAGGAAAGCAACTGGTCATGAGAAATAAACCCAGCAAAGCTCAGTGTGGGACCAGGCTGGCCCAAATCCTACCCAGGAACTCCTCCCAGTGCTCCCTGTTCAGCTTTGTGCAATGCCAGAGCCGGCTTCTGCTCCTTTCTGCTGCTCAGCCTCATGGGAGGAAGGTGAGGGTGGGGAAATAGCATTTACAGAGAATAAAACAGCACAGCTTTTGAGGTGACTTCGATTTGCTCACATCTACCTGTGTCAGTGCAGGGCCCGCCACTCCCAGCCTGTAACTCCTGATCCCAGAGGATGCAATTGTATATATTTAAATATACATGCATTTGCCCTGCATGTATTTCTCTTCCCAAGTGACTGGTGACATGAAAAATTGTAGTAGCAGACTGTATTTGTAATGCATTTCCTACAGATTTCTGCAGGGGAATCTGGTTCCTAAGTGGTTTTAACTTGCCCCAAAGGCTCAAGACCTCAGGAGCACTGGTAATAGGCAGGGTGGGTTCTTTTCAATCTACTGTTTTAATGAGCTCCATCCATCTTTCTGATTAGATTAATCTCATTTATTTCAGCCAAGCCATCCAGCTGAAATCCCAACAGAGGAAATGGGGATTTTGAGTCTTTCAGGGTGAGCGTTTGAGTATCAGGCAGCCAACTCCACAGAGACATTTGCAGTTTGCCCTTTTATCACCTCACAAGTTTGTAACCCTGATGATCACATTGGAAGGGGACCATCCAAGCTCTGAACCTCTCTGCATCACCCACAGCATCAATTATGCGCTGTGGAGAGCCCATGTGTCTCTCCTCTGCTCTTTTTGAGCAGCTTCCCTAAGAAAACAAAACCAGCCTAGCAGGGAGGGCTCAGCTTTCCAAAACAGCTCCCGTTTTCCCTACAGGAGCAGAGATAGCTCCATGGCTGGAGCATCTTCTCCAGCAGAATGGCCACGCTTCTGTAGACCCACCACCATGACCCCACCAGGCACAGTGAACAGAGGGTGGGAAGGTTCCACTTGTTCAAATAAGCTGCAGCCATGGAAAGGGAAATGGCGTTTCGGTTTAAAAGCTGCTGTTGATTTTTCAAGCCTGACAAATGTGCAAGTCTCCATTTAGAGGAGTCAAACCAGCAGTGAAATGGGTCCCTATCTGCACACCTACACAGTGATGGAGGCAGCTGAAAGCAAACTTCCTGCTGAGTCCTGATCCAGATCACCTGCAAGCGCAGTGCACCAAGCTGTGAGCAGCCACCGGGCCGTGGAAGGTTCTCTGCAAGCACACAAACCCTGTCTCAGCATGAGAGGTAAAGCCCAGGCGGTGTTACAGCCCCTCACTTCCAAAAAGTGGAGCTTGGAGCCTACGAGCTACAGCTTTGGCTCTGTTATGAGGAAGGCAATCAAGGGGGAGGGCAGAAAACATTATCTGATGTTTTGGGAGGGTGTGGAGGGCAGAGCCAGGAGTTTTCCTCTGCCCCATCAGCCAGGAAAGTCAGTTTTGCAGGACCTCCTGGGGTTGTTTTTGTGCTGGGTGCTGGTGGATCTGGGAGCAGATAGGTGGATCCTGAGGAGCTCACAGCTTCCCTGCAGGTGAATGAAGTGGTGTTGTCCACCTTGTCCAGGTGAGAAGGTGTTGTGGTGGTGGGTCTGCTGTAGCCTGATTTTGGTTTGAATCCTTCAGAGAGGTATCTGCTGCAGTGATGGCTGTGGGGTGGGTGTGCAAGGTGTCTACGTGCTGTAACACACCACATGCTTCACCAATGACTACAGCATCTATTAATTCCCTTCTCCAAAGCTGGTGTGTGACCTTTTCCATGAGACATCCCATACACATGAGCTGGCTGTTGCCACCTCAGTCACGACACCCATGTCCAAGCCATGGGGACTGGCCACTTTGAGCAAACTATCACCCATCCTGCCCAGCCTCTGCGGCCAGCTCCTGATCTTGGGGCATTTCACAGTGATCTCATCATCCATGTACTTAGGGGATGGGTTGGTGCTGGGTAAACTGAGGCTTGGAGAGGTTTGGCTTGTGGTCACATAGGCAGTCTGACTGGAGCCCAGGCGTTGTGGCTGGATGATGTGCATGGATCCAGGGAGATGCTCCTTGTGCTTTCACCCATTTGGACATCCCAGGACCCAGAATCAGTTTTGGGCTTCATGTGCTGGCTCTCGGTAATCACATTTGCTGACTTCACTTAATTATCTGAGTACTCAGTGGAGAGCTCAGCTTTGGTGACGCTGTGGTATGGGGAGGCCCAAACCACACACAGTGCTCAGGGAGGGATTTTGATCCCTAAGAAAATAACAAGTTCAAAGGTGGGTTTTGGCTTAATGCGGTTTATCTAAATTGCTTGATGTTCATTAATCTGGATTAACACAAATGCTCTTGGAATGGCTGCTTGGGGAAGGGTTTGCTCTGCTGTTGGGAAGAGGACAGGCTTTTCTAGAAGTGAAAGGTTTGACCAGAAAAGGAAACAAGAGGCTGGTCCTGGCTGGTGCTGAGTGTGCACGAGCCCTGTGAACAGGGCATGGCTGTTTCTATCCCTGTTGTCCAAGGGGTCCCTCAGCACCCCCATACACTAATGACCGATCAACTTCCCCCGCTGCCAGCAGAGGATTAATCCCCCTCTTCTCTCTGGGATGATGTGACCCCCTCTTTTGGCTGTTGTGCCAAAGCAGTTGGCACAATTAGTGAACGTGAAGGTAAACTGGAGGTCAAGCCCAGATTTGAAGGTGGTGGTTGGCATGAGCATGACCTAGAAGCCATGTGATGTGGGTGACGTCCTGGAGAAGCAGGTGATCTCCCCGTCCTCCCCTTTCCAAAGGCTGGGATTAGGAGAGATTTTACAGCTGACTGCCCAGCCTCATGTTAAGTTTAGGTTTGCAATGGCTCAGCCCCCCTGGCCCCTTGTCAGGAAGGGCTTGTGGGTCTTTTATGGCCATTTTGCATGTCAGCAGGGCAGTTCATGCCTGCTGGGGACCTGACTATGGGAGGGATCACCCCTCTGCCATCTGTAGGGACCTCTTCCCACCTTGAGAACAGGCAATGAAACACCCAGTGTGGAAACTGGGACTCGTGGAAGGAGATTTCAAAGCCCAGCACTCTGGAGAGGGTTGTCTCATGCTTGTGCATTCGCCTGGCATCTGGGTGCTATTTTGTGTCCCACAGAAGGTCTCTTGTGCAGCCTCAGGCTGGTCCTTGCACCTTGGAGCTTGGTTTTTCCCATGTAATGGGGTGAGCAACCTTTTCCATCAGCTGTCTGTGATCAAGGATGCTCAGGTGCCATGAGGAGACAGCAGACATCCATTGAGTCAGCTCCATGAAGGATCCAGCTCTCGGCAGCCACAAGCAGCAGCAGGAAAGCAAAGTGCTTCTGCTGAGCTGAAATGGAAGTTGTAAGTGGGACCTGATCGCTGCCCAAAACCCAAAGGACTCCCTCCTCCTCCTCCTCCCCTGCCCCAGTGCAAACAGCAGATTAACAATTTATTTGACATGTTGTGGCTGGTTGGTTTCTTCACCCACTCCCCTGATCAGAGGGAATAAACGTTGCAGTGTGCAAGAATGTTCGTTTCAGGTGAGGGTAAATATAGAAAGGAAAACCTGCTGAGAGCAAGCCATTTATTTCTGCGTTTGGAAGCCTCTGCTCATAAACAGGCAGTCATAGCCCTTTGGAAAATCCCAGCGTGGTTTCCTTGGCCATCCCAGAAGAACATTCACTTTCCTGCAGGTTAAGAAGTTCGTTTTAAATTAAAAAAAAAATAATAATAAAATAATAATGGCATCTCCCAGCTGCCCCCGGGGGTTCAGGGCTTGTTGACACACTGAGGCTGCTCTGTTCTCACGTGAGACTGCTCCAGTGCAGGATCACAGAGATCCTGTAGGGCTTTCCCAGCTGGCAGTGCTGTGGGCAAACCTTGTTTTTTGGGTTCCCCTTGTTTCCCCAGCTTATCATAGAATGGTTTGGGTTGGAAAGGACCTTAAGATCATCCAGTACCAACCCCTGCCACGGGCAGGGACCCCTTCCACTAGAGCAGCTTGCTCCAAGCCCCTGTGTCCAACCTGGCCTTGAACACTGCCAGGGATGGGGCAGCCACAGCTTCTCTGGGCACCCTGGGCCAGCGCCTCAGCACCCTCACAGGGAAGAGCTTCTGCCTTAGATCCAACCTGAACTTCCCCTGTTTCAGTCTGAACCCATCACCCCTTGTCCTGTGACTCCAGTCCCTGATGAAGAGTCCCTCTCCAGCATCCTTGCAGCCCCCTTCAGATGTTGGAAAGCTGCTTGTGTTGGGCTTGGGATTTTGTCAGACCTTTTACCCCTGTGCAAGGTTAGAACACCCAGGTTTTGGGGGTGCTGGTGATGAGGGTGCAGTGTGGTACTTGTAGGGATTTCAAGAGCCCTGTGCTCGGGAGGCTGGGGTGAAGGGATGATCCTGTCACACTGAGCTCGTGCTGGACCAGAAAACATCTGATGGTTTTGGGAGAGTGTGCCAAAGACAAGAGGAGAGTGTGGACTGCAGGAGCATCCATCAAACAAGCCAACAGCCAGGGTAAGCCTGTGCCACGCTGCTGGAGCATGGGAGAGACACTCCAAAATGGCATCACAGGAGGGGGCTGAGGAAGGTCTTGCTCAGGCCCTGCATCCCTCCTCTATCCTGAAAGCAGTGCTAAGGAAAACCATGTGGGGAGAGCAGCCAGCTTGTATTGGACGGCTGCCCCATGGCTGCTCTCTCTCCGTGACTGGCACCGGCCGAGCAGGAGCCAGCTCCCAGCTCTGAAGTTTCCTGCAGTCAATAAGGGTCTCTCCGTGTTTTCCACAGGCTCTGGATTTGGTTCGGGTTTGCCTTGGTTTCCGAAGGCAAGAGGCAGTTAAGTCTCTTGGAAGAATGAATTAATTAGCAAATGCCTTTGGTCAGGTCAGTGCCCTCGAGTAAAAGCGTGTTTCATGCTTTAAAGCAGAGCCTCTGCATCCAGGTAAGCTTTAAAAAGCTTGTATTACCCTCAGTATTTTAAGAGTTTCACATACATCATCCTGGAGGAACCCTTTCTAAAAAAAAAGGAGGAAAAAAGCCTCC
Source organism: Psittacula echo (assembly GCF_963264785.1). NCBI lineage: Eukaryota > Metazoa > Chordata > Aves > Psittaciformes > Psittacidae > Psittacula > Psittacula echo. The sequence continues at coordinate 6,429,853 of NC_137758.1, forward strand.
CCCAAACGTGGTATTGACTCTAATGGTAGCATTTGTATAAGCAACATAATATTGACGCAGTTGGCTGAGGTCTGGCTGGGGCTGTTGGAAATAAACTGCTGCCTTGTTAAATTGTCACTGGAAATGCAAGTGGGAAAAGGACTCACATCTTACACATAAAATGCTGCTTTACTACAGCAGGAAAAAACTCAGGAATTAATAGGTCTCCTTCTGCTCGAGGGTGTTGGATTTAACCCCGAGTAAGATTCATAAACTATTTTAAGGAGAGAAGTGCTACTTTTAAACACTTGCGTCTGGGTCCTGGAGTTAAAGTGGTGTCACTGGTGCTGAGTTAACCCTGAAGTCCTTGTGCTGGCCCTGGGATCATGCAGGTGCAGATAGTGCTCTTGTGGAATATACAGACACATCAGCACCTGATAAGTGTGTGTGTTTGGTTTTGATGAGTGTTAAGTACAATGTGTGCCAACAGCTGGTGTCAGAAATGTTTCAGGCCTCAAATTCTTCAGCTTTGAAGAAGCTCTTCCCTGTGAGGGTGCTGAGGCGCTGGCCCAGGGTGCCCAGAGAAGCTGTGGCTGCCCCATCCCTGGCAGTGTTCAAGGCCAGGTTGGACACAGGGGCTTGGAGTAACCTGGTCTCATGTGAGTTGTTCCTTCCCATGGCAGGGAGGTGGAAATGGATGATTAATGTCCTTTCCAATACAAACTATTCTATGATTCAGCCTGAACCCTGAGCTTGATTTTGTGTGTAGGACATGAAATGCATTTAAAACAAAACACTTGCTCCAAAGCTGCGCCTGCGCTGAACGTGAAGCAAACGCAGAGTGTTGCTGAATCCATCTGGAGGGTGATCCAGTGCACCCCAAAAGACTCCTTTTGATTTCAGTAGCTCTAAGAGCTATTATCAGGCTATCTTCAATAGGAAATGTGATTAACAGAGCTTTAAAGAGTGATCTATCACTTTCCTTTCTACCCAAAGCCCCTTCCTTCTCCACCCACATTCTGATGATGTGCCAGTTGACATACATGTGCTCATGGAAAAGGAGGATGAGATAAAAGCCATATGGAGCATGGAGCAAGTCAGTGGCACGGGGTCCAACTTACCAGTGTAATTATACATGCCCCAGTATGATTTCCCAGTAATTATTCTGGAATAAACCCCTGCCTATTTCTGTAAGAGCTTATGTCACTTGGAAAGCTGTTATAAATTCAGCTGGAAAAAGGGACCCTTATTCTGGGATAAGTGTGGTTAGTGGTTAGCTGGGAACAGGACTATTCCTGGTGCTGCCATCGACCTTCCTGGTGACGCCGGTTAGGTCACCTCACCTCAATGTGTGTCACCTTCTGCTGCAGACTGGGAATTACAAACAAGGGCACTTTGGGAAGCTCCGTGACACTGGAAAAAAGGTGTCAGAGGGTGGCAGGCAGTCATTTAGCAGGACTTGGGGCTTTTTATCCACATTGGAGGCATCTTGATAAAATTGGGCTTTGGGGGAAATGAAGGATGAAGCTGGGAGCTGGTGATGGGGACTGGTGGAGTCAGTCAAGTCCAGGCTGTTGGTGTGTTACAGAGAATACTGTTTTCCTCTCTGTTTTTAAAATAGTCTATTTTGTTCTGAGTTCTAAACCACAGCCTCACTAGGGCATCAAAATGTCTCTGCTGCTGCCTTCTTGTGCCAGCTCCTTCTAGTGTGCAGTGTCAGGATACGGTACCAGCACCCACCACCCCAACTGCTGAGTGCTCGGGGTGCTGCAAAGAGGTCAGGTCCTGCCTGGGACTGGCAGTGTTGTGCCTCTGTGAACCAGAGAGGAAGGGAAATCTCCTGATTTGCAGCATTGTGGCCTCTTTTCCTTCCAGTATCCTGCCTGATTCACTTGCTGCTTCTGCAAGCCCTCAGGTCTTTTATGGGAGTTTTGCTTTTGCCTGTTACTTCTCAGCAGCTTCTTGTGCTTAGAAACCTCTTTTGGCTCCAGCATCATGCAGATATACGGTCAGAGATGAAGGTGCAGCTCACTCATAGCATAGGGCATTAAATTCATGCTAGAGATGGGGAGGTCTAGTTCCAAAGTTTCCTTTAGTTTGCACAGATAGCACAGGGGGACTCACAAGCCACAGCTTGTCAGCTTTACCAAAGCAGGAGCTGCCTGTGGAGCAGATGGACCAAGGTGCTGATGGCGAGAGGTGAAGGAAGAGTCTGTCCTGGTGCATTCCCACGCGCTCCGTCCCAGCGTCAGCACTGGAGTGGGACTCAATGCTGCTCCTCTTGGGCTTGAGCCAAGGAGGCAGAGGGGAAAAAGCTCTTTACAGCCCATTAGACCTCCCCAGAGCCGCTCAGCCCCTCTCCTAATAAAAGCGGGGGCGGAAGCCACAGAAACATTACGGCCGGTCTGCAGAAGATGCTGGTCTGCAGAAGATGCCAACCCACCGCTCCATGTACCTCCCCAGTGGCTTTGCCAGAGCTGCTGACCCTCCCAGCAGCCCCAGCTGCTGGAATTCCCTCTGGGAACACAGTAACACAGGGCCAGTCCCCTGTCTGTCCTGAGCTCCCCCAGCAAAACATACATGGGAGAGTTCCAAGTGCAAATGTGTGTGTGCTAATGGGAAATGAACTGCCTCTTGCCCCGAAGCTTTGCAGCTTGAGGAAAACAACGCCGGGTCTAGGAATGACCTCATATCGCCTCCCAGGGAATGTTTGGCCAGATGAAGGGGGGAGAAGCAGCATCAGGACTGCACAATGTATGTATCTCTCTCCCTGTGTAAACATCTCTGTAGCTGCAGAAACCTCTTAAACCCCTGAATGAGAGGAGAAGGGCTGCTTTGATCTGTGGATGTGGTGGTTGTTTTCCAAGTGCAGAATCCGTTCTTTTTTTAATTTTCCTTCAAATTAAAAAAATGCCTGTTGTGATCTTTTGCTTTTATTCCTTGGCGAAGGGACGGGAGCAGGGTGCAGTAAATTCTCATTACTCCCCATGTAACCATTTCGGCATGGTTGACAATTCCTCGCTGGCTCTGCAGTGCCGCAGCACAATGGACCGAAACTTCTGGCCCTACATGAAGCCAAAGCAAATGGATTTTGCCCAGAAGTGCACGACGGGGAGTGGAGGCAGTGGGAAGGAGAGTCCTGTCGCCTCCTTCCCTGCCCGAAACACACATAGAGACACACACGTGTGTGCGCACAAGGCTTGGGATGGAGGGGTTGTCCCAGTGCTTTTGAAGGGCTCCAGAGAGGGCTCCTGGGAATGGATCCATGCAACCCTGCGGCAGCAGGAGCTGGTGAGGAGCCACTGGGGCTGAAGCACTGGGTTGTCTTGCAGGAGGTTTAAGTGTGATTCATGGCTCTCCCTCCAGACTCCCTGTGTGATCTCAGGAATCTCCATCTGCACTCTGGGTGTCCCTGTGCTTGGAGGGGAACTGTGGCAGTCCTGGGACCTCCATCAGCCCTTCTGCTCAACCAGTCCTCATGCTTTTCGAAGAAAACAAGATTATATATTTATTTAGGGAGTTTCCAAACATCAGCAGCTTGCCCCAACCCTGCTGCTGTGCCATGGTGCTTCACAACCCTGCTGGAGGAGTGAGACATGGGGTTTGCAACCCCTTTGCTCCCCATGGCAAGAGCGATGTTGCCTTCAGCTGAGGACCTACCTTCAACAGCAAAACCCAGCCCTCAGTGCAAGGCACTGGTTGAACTGGGAGCCTTTGGCTGGAGATCTATCCCCATTGAGGCAGGCTGGGTGTGAGCAAGGAGTTTGCTGTCCCCCTGTGCTGTCATGTGGCTGCCCGGTGTCTTGGCGTTGTGATTACATACGATGCTGTGTATTTAAACTGGTTTATGGATGTTTATACTAATGTGTAAACCTGTAATTTAGAAGCTCGGTTATAAATCAACATCGCTGAAGGTCTTGTCCCTTGTGCCTCAAGATCAGTTTCCAGATTTAGAAGATAGGTTAGAGGAAAGGAAAAAAAGGAGGACTGTTTAGTTTTGCTCTGGTTATGATGATAAAGGATCACGGGATGGGATGTGTCCCCCGCTCTGAGGTGTGGTGGTTGGGCACAGGGATGCCAAGCAGAGAGTTCCCATTTGACTCATTTTAATGGCCTCAAGCTGCACCAGAGGAGGTTTAGGTTGGATATTGGGAACAATTCCTGCCCCAGAGGGTGCTCAGGCATTGGAACAGGCTGCCCAGGGCAGGGCTGCAGTCACCGTCCCTGCAAGTGTTCACACCCCGTGGAGACGAGGCCTCAGTGCCATGGGTTAGGGGTGGCCTTGGCAGTGCTGGGCAATGGTTGCACCAGATGAGCTGAAAGGAGCCAGGAGCCTCCTCCAGTGGGGTGCTGAGTGGGATAGCACATGATCCTTTCCTGATGCATCCTAACAATGACACCTCCATATTAGTATTTCATATATATAAAAATCTGTTACAGCTTTAATAATCATTTCTGCACCTTAGTCCCTTCCCAAGCTGCCCTGGAGCCTGGCTGTGCCAGGAATGGTTGTGCGCTACTGTTTTGATTCTCTATAGCGTAGCAAGATGTGCTGTGAGTTACTGAGCTGGTCGTGTCGGTGCAAGTGCTTTTCCTCTGGATTTCTTACCCAACTGGGACAGGGCAGAGCCAGTTGTCTCTGTTGAGAAATCCCTTTTAGCTAGGATGGGCTGGAAGCTGCCTTGCCCTGAGCTGCCAGCCCAGTCAGACAAGAGCCCTGCAGACTCCCCTGCCTCCAGGTTTACCTGCAGCCATCATGCAGATGTGAGTTTGAATGTTGGAGACTTATGTTGGGTGTAATGGGCACATCTGTGCTTCTGTCCTTCGGCTGATGCTGTTCTGCTCCCCTGGAAGGGGTTGGTTCCTGCATGGGTTTAGGGCCCCAATGCTTTGTGTGTGGGACCCGCTGGCAGCCAGCAGAGCTTTGTGGGTGCAGGATAGCTCTGCAGGGCTGGGAGGGTCTTACGCTTGGCCTCTGCCTTTGGAAAGACCCAGTGTGTGGATGAGCTCCTGGTTTCCACAGGGGATGCTCTCCTGGGCCATCCATGCTGCATCTGCCCCGTCTGAAGCACACCTGCTCTTGCAAACCCACTCCCTCAGGGAAGATCCCATGAAGGCAGCCCAAGGGTTAGGCATTTCTGTAGGGAAAGCATAACCAGACCCAGGGACTCCTCAGCATCCTCCTGTCCAGCTGAGGTCCCTCCCCTTCTCTCCACAGCAAGATGGCAGCCAGTGCCTTGGCTTAGCTGGACACCTTCCATCACCTCCAGCCCCCTTTATTGTGTCTTTAGGGGTTATTAGGACAAAAGGGGGTATGAAAGGCTACAGGGGCAGCAGGGTGGGCTGGGAGGACCCCATGGACAGGATGACCACTGGGTCCATGGGACCCCATGTTCCTGAGCAGGTGGAATCACCATAAGCCTTAATCCCGACCATGTTCCCAGCTCCCAGCCCTATCTCCCACTGCAATTTCCCAGCTGGCGATGCCTCTCCTGCCTCAGGGAGCAGGAACACCCTGGAAGAGAGATGGTGCCAGCAGCTCCCATTGCAGGGACAGCCATGGGGTATGGCAGAGGGTCCCCCTGCACCCCTGGGCTGCTGGCTGCAGGGGGGCAGCCCGGGAAAGGCTCCTCCAAGCAAGCAAACCCCCCCCTGGAATACTCAGAAAGGTCATTTTTCTTCCCCCTTCCACCCTTATTTCCAGCCCCTCCTTCCCCACCTCTCTCTTACAAATGGCAGAGCTGCTTTCTGATCCCAAATTCCACCATCGCAGCACCCCAAGATGCTCCCACAGCTGCTGAGCCCAGCCAGGTTGTGCCATCTGCAAACCCTGTTTTATGTTTCTTTCTTGTATGTGTATGTATATATGTGTGTGTGTGTGTATTTTTCCTTCCCCTTTTCCACCCATTGCCTTTTCCCATGCCATACACCTCCCCTTGCATGTCCCCCCCCCGCCTTGCCACCACCCCAAGCCCTCGGTGGCCGAGGGGCTGCGAGGTGGGTCTGGGGGTTGCGGGGGGCTTTGCATTGATGCATTGATCGCCCCTGGTCTCCGCCTGACCTCCCTGCTCCCAGGGAAGCAGTCTCCATGGCTACTGGCCCTTCTCCTCCAGAGTAGACTGTAAATTCCTGCAGGCAAAGCCCAGCCTTGGGGGTACGAGGGAGGGGGGAGCCGGGAAGGAGTAAACCAAAGCCAAATAGAAAGAAAGAAAGAAAGAAAGGCTGGGAGAGAGAGGAAAAAAAAAGGGCGTTGCTTGGATGGGGCTCTCCTTTCCACTCCCCTTTCTCAGGTCCCCAGCACCAGGGCAAGGCGCCTGCTTCCCCCCTCCAGCGCTGCTGCTGCTGCTCTCTTGCAAAACTGGAATTGGCTGGGATTATTTAAAGGGGGGAGAAAAAAAAGGAGAGAAGAAGGGATCAGAGCGGCCGCCAGAGAGAGGGCGATAGAGTCCACTTTCCTCCAACTGCCCTGGGTCTCCTTCCCTCACTCTCTCCTCTTCAGCAGCACCAAGAGCCCCAAACTGAACCCAGAGCACCTTTTTCCATCAGTTCAGTTCCCTTCCCTCTGTCTCACACACGGCAAGAAGAGAGCCCCTTCCTCCTCTTGATTTCCCTTCGCATGCTCAGCCTCTTGTTTCCTTTAAAGCACTGGAAATCCCCCCCGTCTTGCCCCTTACTCCTCCATGCAGGCTGGGATTGCAATGGGAGCTTTGCAGCTTGCTGGATTTTCCATCCTTTTCTTTCTCCTGCACTCTGGAAACACGCTGGCAAATAAAGGCAGTCAAGGTAAGAGAAAATCTCCCCAGCTCGAAGGGTTGCTGTCTGATGTGTGCATTAGGACCTCTTTAGATCTGGGTTTTTAGATGCAGGCTGGAGGAATTAGCAGCAATGACAACAAATAGTGGAGGGGATGTTAAACGGTGCTTGTAGATATTCTTGCTGCTGCCTTTGATTTGGGATTGTTTGTCTGTAAACTCTTTAAGGAGTTGTGTTTTCTGCACTTCAGGGTTTGGTTCAGACTCTTTCTCTCAAGGCAGGGGGTGCAGAGGCAGAAAACTTGGATGGGCAAAGAAGCCTGCACCCATCGCAGGGAAAACGTGGCTGTTTGGAGGGGCCTGGGGGGCTTTTCTGGGGTAGGGTGTCCGTGGGGTGGGATCGCACCCACAGGGCTCCTTTGGGGTGGGTTGGAGGGAAGAGACCGTGCTGTCTGTAACGCCGGGAGGTTGCGCCTGTGGTTGTGTGTGTTGTACCCAGGCGGGGGTTGAATGTCCAGTGCTGTGCTATAGGGGGGTGGGCTGCAGAAAACTCTGGGGAGCTGAACACAGCAAAGCCTGAAAAATGCAGGAGCTCTTTCCCGATCTCTGGCAAAAAGAGAGAGGTAATGTCCCAGCGTTATCAACTTCAGGCTTTCTGCTTCACCACTCATGTAATTGAGCCTTAATTTCTCCTTCCCAGACACACACATGTAGCTTTATGTATGGTCTGAGCTATACCTTAGGTTTTCTATAGCACCTCTATATTTAGCTCGGGGTTTTTTCCCTTACACACGCGCAGGAGTGCGCGCACACACCCAAACACACACAGCCCTATGTGCACGATCCCCTGGGCTCTCTCAAAGAGGGTTTTTCCTCTTAACTCCCCACTATGTAGCTGTTGGGTTTTCTTTTCTTTCTTGGTGTTTTTCCCATAGCACTTCACAGTGAATAAGATTCATCAAACCCAGCTTTGGCTCTTGCTGTTGTAGTAGCTGCGTGTTTATGCGTACGGCGAGATTAAATAGAGTGTGAATGAAATATAGGAGCACAGGATATGATTCAAGAGCTCTTGTAAGAGTGTTGCAGCCCCGTGCATGGTCGCCCTGAGCCCTGTCACCGACAAAGTTAGAAGGAATTTCAAGGCTATCGTCTTATCTGGCTTAAAGTGTTTCTTAAACAATAGGAGACTTTCAGGAGGGCAGTCTGGGCAAGCACGGGGGACGTGTTCCAGGGCAAAGGTTTGGTAAGAAGGCATCCAGCTTCATGTAAAGCTTTATGATTTAGGCATAGAAAGGAATGCTTAGGTTTCCATCCTCCCCCCCCCCCCCCCCCCAATTATCTTGAGTGTATGCATTGCTTTCATTTCTTATCATAATATTTATTTATTAAGGCCTTTTGGTTTCCAGTTCCATTTAAGCCTGAGCCAGAATTGCATTAAAATAGCAAAGTAAAATTCCATCGTGCAGAGACTTGACAGATCCCTTCGGGGAAGGAGAGGGGTGGAGTGGGGGTGGAGAGAGGTGAGCTCAATCCTGCACCGGGGGAAGTCACCCGCTGTATGCCCGGGACGGTGCTGGCTCATCCCAGCCCCTGGAGAAGTCATGGAGCGGAGCTGGGGGGTCCGGACCCTCTGCAGTGGGGGTTTGTGGTGGAGAATTAATCCCTGGAGCTGCTGCTGTGGGGTTCTGAGGGCTGCAGAGAGAAGGGTGAAGGCTGGTGCCTGTGTGTGTGTGCGGGCTCAGGGCGGGGGTGGATCTGGACCTTTTGGGATGAGGCTGAAGTTGTGGCCCCGGCATCACCCCACACTTTTCCTATAACCCAGTATTCCCTGGTTTTCTGTGTGTGCAAGCGTTGTGAAGCTCTTCGAAGCCACCCTGTGTGCCTGGGCATGTTTTAGTAGGGTATTTCTGAAAGCATCAGGCATCCCCTCTGTGTCTGTGGGGTGATACCCAAGGATGGGTACACAGCACCCTCCCACCTCACTGGGTGACTGTCAGGGGCCGGGCACGGCTCCTCTCCCATCAGATGGGTTTGTTTTGCTGTGCTAACCTCACGCTGTGGGTAGGGCTCGCTGGCTCATTGCTCGCTCTGAATTACCCTGGAAAGTTTAGTCTGTAGGGAAGGAAGGATTTAGCAGAGCCATTCGCTGGGCCTGCAGGGTGTCTGCCAGAGGACCTGCCTGTCTGCAGGGTTTATTGGGTCAGTTTAATGCTAGGAAAGCTTTCAAGAGGAGAACTGACAGTATAAATCCAAGGAACCCCAGGGAAGTTCTCAACGTGCAGTCAGCCGGGATGAAGTCTCCCTGTGGTCCCCATGCCAAGGTGTCCAAACAGCCCCAAGCTGTACCCACAGCTCCCTGGTCTTTGGACAGATAATGCCACCCCCAGTCCCATCCTGTTCTCCATCAGTATATCCCACAGCCTGCCAGGCAGAGGAGCCTGTCACCTGAGCAGTGCCCTTGCCCATCATCTGCCAACATCAGTCCCTCCTTGTGTGCTGAAGGCGATGGAGCCTGAGGGCTGGCAGGTTTACACCCTCCTCTTGTACCACGGAGTGCCCGAATCCGGCCCTGCCACACTCTTGGGCAGCACCCCCATAACTGGAGACACGGTGCAGGATTCACCACTTTTTTCCTGAAACCACGTTGCAGGAATGAGGCCGGGAGAACAGAGCTGGGAGGGAGATACAGCATCTCCCGGGGCACACCGGTTTGCAGCCTCTGGTGCTCCCACAGCCCAGCCACCCACCCCGTGCAGTGTCCTAAGTGGGACCACGACCCTAGCTCAGTGTGATGGTCACCCATGATTAGAACCGGACCTTTTGGCCAGTGCTCTGGGATGAAGCCCCCATCCAGCACGGGGACTGGCTTTGGTTGGGATGCACCTGCAGAGCCTACACCACCAGATTCCTCTTTTATATATATATATATATATATTTTAGGAGTCTAAGTTTTTCCAGTTGCAGCAGAGATGCTGTTTGATTCCCCTCCCACCTCCACCGAGCTTCCTCCCCTCGGCCTGCGCTCCCCTCCCGCTCATGCATTCACAGTGTGCGACTGTTGTGCCTGTCCCCTCCACCCCTCTGAAATATGAAATGTAAAACTGTAAACATTTCACCATAGAGCAGTTCAAAGGAGAGCTTTGACTGAGGGCGTCCAACATGCCTGTACTGAGATTAAAAAGGGGAAAAGGGGGAGTAGGAAGGAGGGAAGAAGAGGGGTTTTTGTAACTGCCAACGGGAGTATAAATATTCAGACACCTTGAGTCTTCCAGTGGGGATGTATTGCTGCCTCCAAACTGCTCAGGAGGGTTTTCTCTTTTAGTTTTATAGAGACTTTTCCTTTGCCAGATGGTCGCACCGAAGTAATCCATTTAGGAAAAAACTGTGCATGAATAACCTTAACCTTCACTTCCAAAGTTATGAGTCCCCTGAGAGGCTTTAGGAGAAGCTTGGGATGGCAAATAAAGTTTGCTCTGTGTTTCGGTGAGGATGGGCTGGAGATGTGACTGTTGCTCCCAAACCCAAAACCAAACACACACATTTTTAAAGGCAAGCTTTGGGCAGCTTGATAAGCCAAATGAACAACAGCAGCAACAGCAGTTCCTTTGGGAGATGAGCACACTGTTGGTGTGGAGCATCAGACCCTCCTTGGAGGAATCATGGCTGAATTGAGTGACCACGGCTGGCTCAAGGAGGTGGGATGGGGATGGAAGGAGCCTTTCCCACCCCAGGGGATGCTGGTGATGGTGGTGGATCTCAGATCCATCAGGTTGACCCAGGCTGGTGCAGGTGATGGGGACCTCAACCCGGCTCTGCCCTCACAGCAGTGGGATGCATCAGTGAGGGGAAAAAAGCCACTTTTGGGGCACTGGGAGCTTTGGGGAAGCAAAACCTGGGGCAAGGGGTGCAGAGCAGGATCTGGGCATGGGCCAGTGTGGTCACCAGGCTGTGAACGCCCTCAGGTCCTCACTGTGACTTGTGGTTCCCCATCCTTCATGTGTGCTCCATCCACAGGGCCAAGTACTGTGGCTGCATCCACCAGGTCCCACCTGCTTTTAGGCATGGAGCACTGGGCTCCAGCAGTGGGGCTGATGAGATGCAGACATCCCTCTACCAGGGACCACAGGCACCACATCCCTGCACCAACCATCACTGAACACCCGAGTTAGATGTTGAGTTCAGATGATGCATATTTGGCCAATTTACACAAAGCCATCCCACAGAGAATCTTCCTGTCCTCTGTCCAGCCCCCGGCTCCCATTCCTTTCGCAGTGGGATACCGCTGCCCATGGCCATGCTCTGTGCCCATCCCACTGCAGCGCAGCACGAGTCACCCTCATGAGCTCCCCAGGCAAACAAATGCTTAATAAACTGCACCACAGTGTCTGAGGTGGTTATTAATACCCTGGTAAAAAGAGCTACTGAAGTTATAAAGCTTTAATTTGGCATTAAGGCCCAGTGGAAACTCCACGTGCCTGCCAACAGCTACACACACATCGCTATACAGGCAGGCTGTTAATATATATGCTGATATAAAAATAAAGAATAAAATTAAGTTGAAAGAAAGAGCTGAAGTGCTCGCAGAAGAGGGGAAAAAGGACAGTGGATTGGTTTGTGTAGGGGGTTTCTGGTGAGTTTTTGCTGCCCTGTCTTGGCCTCCTCCTCAGATTTATTTGGACTTTCAGCCTATGGATTAAACCTCATCTTTTATTATTATTTTTCTAGTTTTAAACAAAATAAGGAAGTGAGGAAAGAGCCTCAATCCAGGCTCTAAAAATATATGAGCTGTTGCTTTATGGCGCACATCGCCGGCAGCGCGACACCACAGGGATGGGCACAAATGTGGGACCTGGATGCCCATGGGCTCCAGCACCACCAGCCTCAGTCAAAGCCCTTCTCCTTCCCCGTGGGTGCACCCCGGTCCCGGGGGGCTGGCGGTCCCCCCACTTCTGGCACGCTCGAAATGGCAGTGGCGTTGAAACCGTCTGCCTCCAGTGCCTTTGAAATGGAGAATAAAGCTGCAGCTGGAGCGGAACGGGGCCCAACAGCCAGTGCTGGAAAATCCCACCCACAACGGAAGAAAAAACATTGCCCGAGGCACAGGGTGAGCATGGAGCCTCCTGCCCTGCACCACGAACTCCCCAGCACAGTGGGGCAAGGATGCTCCTGTTCTCTGAGGAGTCCGAATTCACCGCAGAGCATGAGAGCAGGGACCACTGGACACGGGTCAGACCTTGGGTCTCCACCAGGACGTGACGTCTTCATCAGCGTTCAATATCCCACCCAGAGCAAAGTCCCCCAGTTCTGGGGATTTCATAGAATCCAACTGGTTTGGATTGGAAGGGACCTTAAAGCTCATCCAGTTCCAAACCCCTGCCACGGGCAGGGACCCCTTCCACCAGAGCAGCTTGCTCCAAGCCCCTGTGTCCAACCTGGCCTTGAACACTGCCAGGGATGGGGCATCTGTTTGAGGCATGAAGTATCCATCTGTGTTGTCGGGTCTGGGCTTGTTTCAGGCAACTTTGGGTGATAAAAGGGTTTCTGGTTGTTCATCCAAGCAGGGCAAGTGGGGGATGCAGGTCTGCAACCTGGCTCGTTTCCCCCAGAAAGCCCACATGGGTTTGGAACCTGGACTTCAGAAGGTCTCCCCAAGCAGTGGGATGAGCAGGGTGCACCCCAGTGAGGAGTTTGCAAGAGCAAATAGAGATGGGAACATCAGTAAGGATGTGGTGGGGCACTGGAACAGGCTGCCCAAAGAAGTGATAAATGTTTCATCCCTGGCAGAGTTTAAGGCCAGGTTGGACAGAGCCTTGGGCAGCGTGGTCTAAGGTGAGGCATCCCTGCCCGTAGCAGGGGGTTGGAACTGCATGATCTTAAGGTCCTTTCCAACCCAAACCATTCTGTGATTCTAGGATTATATGTTTTATTTTGTTAAATCTTCTCTTTGCTTGGCTTGAATATGAAATCCCTGGAGCACCTGCAGCAGCACAGCCAGTGGCTTTTTTCTGGGTGGATTATATTCTCCTGTGGGAAAAGCAGGTTGTCCCAACAGCCAAGCTGCCCTTTTGTGGGAAAACACCAGTTACCTTGACAAAAAAGAAGCAAAAATGTAGTTTTTCAGAGGGTTGGGTTTTTTTTCTCTAATTCACTCCATCGTTTTGTAAGGATACTTCTGAGGAGCCAAAACTTCGGCCTTCTGACATTAGGATCTTTGCCAGTCTTAGGATGGCCCCTGGGGTCCCAAGGAGGGTATTTACTCACTCTTCCCACACACTCACACACACTTTTTCCCCCCTTTTTCTTCCTTTTTTTATGATCCCGTAACCTTTCAGAATGTCTCCAGCTTTGGAAAAATTACAGAGTGGCAAACGTATAATGTTTTCTTTTGTACTTCTGTGTAATCTTTCCAAAGTTAGAGACGTTTTGAAGTTACAGAATGGAAAAGAAAAAGATAGAAAAGACCAACAATGCACATGTGTGAGGGGGAAAGACGTGACGTTGTGTTCAGCGCTGCACAGACCTCGTCCATTGTCTTGAGTTTGGGGGAGCAGGAGGAAAAAGAAATAGAAAATAAACTCCCCCCAAAAGTGAGGTTTCTGGCTGAAGGGTGGGAAAACATCAATGATGTGATGGTTGATGGATGCTTCGTGGGGTTGGGTGTTTTTAGCAGAAGGAGATGGGGTTGATGGTTGGTCTGTACTGTTTGGATGCTGGATCCCACCTGGATGTCAGGGTGAGTGCCTGGGGTGCTGGGACCCCGCAACTCTCCCCTTGGGACCATCAATTGGAAGCATCGAGGTGTGATTTATAACCTGGTGGGGAAGAGCTGAGGGAGTGCTCTGAATCCTTAGGGTCAGGACCAGGATCTGCAAATGCAGTAGATCTTTGGCTCACTGTTGCCCATGGTGCTGTGGAGTCCCTGTGCTCATTGCTGCTTGTGGAGCAGTGAGCACTCAACATCCCACTCGCATCCCCCTGCTCCGGTGCCGCATCCTCCCGTCACCCACCCAGGAGCCCCGCTGAGGGATGCGGGAGCCGGAGGTGAAGTCACTGGAGGCAGTGATGCCAAACAGCGCTAACGGGTGGTGGAAGTGCTTCTTCTTGAGGCAAAAAACCCTTTTGAGCCTGAAAACATGGTTGGGAAGAAGCAAGCTCTGCTCCCTGTGGCTATTGCAGGGTTTTATCCACCAGTGATTATTTGCACATGCCTTTTGGTCTGGAGGAGGGGGCCTTTGCAGGTGGGTCAGGAGTGTGGTGGGGCAGCCGTGCCATGGGGTTTGCAGCCAAATGTGAAGTTTGGCTGGGGAGGAACCAGACCTGCACCATGCTCAGCACCCCAGAGGGAGAACAGCCCCTCCCAAGACCCACAGGACCCCTGTGCAGGGCTGTGAGCCTCTCCCTAGGGATGCTGTTTGGTGCTGGGGTGGTCACAGCACAGCAGGTGCTGGGAGCAGGGTGCTGGTCCCCTGTGCAAGCCCTCCATCGTTCCCACTGCAGTGGGTCAAGCTCCAGGCAGTGATGAATGGCCCCAGGGAGGCCATGGTGGCCGCGGGCCATGGCTAATGTCAAATAACAAATATGAATGTGGGCTGTAAATATTTATACAATGCGCAGGCACGTGCCGCCTCCCCGGTGCAGAGGCAAAGCTCTCCTGCCGCCGCCGCCTGACTCACAGCTCCCGGCAAAAAGCCGCCAGGATGGCTGGGATAAGGCTCCGGACGATGCTCCCGTGGCCGTGGCCCCCATCCTGGCAGGGCTGCCTGCCCACCCGCCGCTTGCAGGGATGTTTCATGTCTCTGGCGAGCTCCTGGAGCACTTCTGTTCTTGGAGCAGCTTTCTAAAGGCAGCTGAGAGCTTCTCAGCCTTGGGTTTCTCTTTCTGGGACACAGGGAAGCTGGAGGGCCCCTCGGATCCCCCTTCCCTGGTGAGATCCTGCCCATCCCAGTGGGAGGTGGTGGAGGTGAATATCCCCAGGAGCAGAACTGACGCTCCCATGTGCTGGTGGAGTCAGAGCATGGAGCTCTGGGTGCTCAGCGAGCCCTGCCCGTGCCTGAAGGGCTGTGGGTGATGCTCAGCACGCACCTCCCCTGCCAGGGGCACTCAGCTGCCTTACACCCTGGCAGGCATTGGCAGCCAGAGAGGGGATGTGCCCGCTCCGGAGCACCACACCTCCCTCACTGAGGGAGGGCAGAGAGCAGCCAGGTGAGCAGCCTCTGGATCATAAACCTCTGCTCCACGTGCTCAAGGCTCCTCTGTTTCCCAAATACCATTAAAACCTCCACTCCCACAGCCTCCCGCCATGGCAAACCCTTGGGCATCACCACTTGAGGCCATCACTGGTGCACAGTGCTCCAGATGTCATGCTCTGGGTACCAGGGTGCTGCATCCCGGATAAGTGGGTTGAGGGGCAAAAGGGGGATGGGGAAGATGCAGATTTTGGCTGTGTCCCCAAGGAAGCTTTGATGTTTTTCACAGTTCTCCCTCCTGCTTCCCACTCCCAGCTCCCAGGTTTATTTAGCGTGGTTCCTGCTAATTCCTGCACGTTTTTCTGCGCCTAAGAATAGAAAGCGATGATGATTATTTGCGTGCCTGGTCAGCTAATTGGAGACAGAGACTTTCACCTCTCCCTGGGCTGGCTCCAGCCTGGACTCTGGGCTCCTGAGCAGTGTTTCCTACCATCAGACATGTGAGAGGGTCGGGGAGTTTCAAGGTGGTTTGTGTGCGAGTGGGGACACAGGCTCATGAGTGGACCTAGTGATGCACCATGTCCCACAGTGAGCCCATCACCTGTTGTGTCAGGGCTGGGTGTACTGCACTGCTCCTCAAGCCTTTCTGGATCGTGGGCTGGTTGAGGAACTGGAGGGCTGCTTGGTTTCATCGCCTCAAGCAATGGCTCCAGTGGGGCAATGGGGTAGAGCCCCCCAGCTCTCCCCATCTCCCTGCCTCTCCCCTTGCAGATATCGATGAGTGCGTGGAGGGCACTGACAACTGCCACATCGATGCCATCTGCCAGAACACCCCGAAGTCCTACAAGTGCATCTGCAAATCTGGCTACACCGGCGACGGGAAGCATTGCAAAGGTAGGGGCACATCACCACCAACAGTGCCACTTGTCCAACAAGTGACAGCCCCGGCAGGTCAGAGCTGGCAGTGGCTCTTCAGCAGTGTCCCTGCCCTTGCAGACAGCTGGTTCACCCCAGCACACTGCAGATGTTTTAGTCCCCTTTTCTGCTTTAAACTCCTGGCCTATTGACACCACAATTGACACCTATTGACAGTGCCTGGGGATGGAGAGGAGTATGACTGTCCTTGCTGGTGGCAGTGGCAGCGGCAGCCGCTAAGCACCTTCTGTGCTATCGCAGCATTTACAAGACTGGGGCTGCCCAGTCCCTGGGAGATCACCTGAGGCTTGTTTTGTACAAAGCTGTGTGCTTTTTGCTGCAGGGTTTCCAACCCAGAGGCTGCAGAACTGGCCTAGCTGCTAAATTAATATAATAATATAATATAAATCATAATATAATATAAAATAATATATGGAGATATAGATGATACAGATATGGACATAGATGTAGATATATGCAGCCAAGTTGGACACAGAATGAAAACGGGCTCTGTGGAGGAGCAGCAGCAGAAAAGCAGGAATGGCACAGGGGAAGAATTCCCAGCTCCGCTTAGGGTGGGTCCAGGGTCAGGATGAGCTGAGTACAAATAGCAGGGGGATTAAAGCGCGCTCCAGGGACAGCAGGGCTTCGCCATGGAGACGTGGTGCTCTGCCCACCAGTGTGGGAAATCCCATGGGATTCCCAGTGCACTGTGCTGTGCCAAGGCTTTAAGGTTAGCTGGGAGTCCAGGGTGCAGACAGGGATGGTTTTGCAGAGTGTGGAGGGATGCTGTAGGTGATAATGGAGCTGGGGACCTGCTGGAATAAGCAGAGACCTCAGGATGCGACATCAGCTGGGTGCAAACACAGTGGAAATGGGGCTCAGCACCCATGCAGAGGGTTGGCCATCCCCTTGGGCAGCCCTGCAGCTCTCCTGCCTCTTCTCTCCCCAGATGTTGATGAGTGTGAGCGGGAGGATAATGCAGGCTGTGTCCACGAGTGCGTGAACATCCCTGGGAACTACCGCTGTACCTGCTATGACGGCTTCCGCCTGGCACACGACGGCCACAACTGCTTAGGTGAGGCCCCAGCATGCTGGTGGGATGCTGGCATGTCACAACCACTCGGCAGCTCTGGTACCTTGGGACCAGCCTGCTGGCTTGCTTTGCTGTGCACCTTCTCAGCCCTAAGCCCCCGAGATCAGTTTCAGCGCCAGGGGACCATAGTGGCACTTGCAGGGTGCCAGCAGCAGACATGTCCCATGCCATGATGGCTCGCTGGGGACAGGATTGCTCCCCATTGCACAGGGGTGATGCTGAGGGATGATGCTCCACGCTGGGAGAAAAACTTGCTCCATGAGTTCATCCATCGACTGGGGGAGTTTGGGGTAAGGCAAGACTGGGAAGGTTGGGTTTGGGGATGCTGTGTGTGAGCCACAGCCTCCCCCCAGCTGCATCCTGCTGTGGTGAGTGGCCGTGCCAGCCGTTCTGCTGTGCTGCCCAGGGCAGGACCAGCCTGTGGGGCTCACCCAGGCCCTGCCACTCGTGCTTGAGGTCAGCCCTGCACCTGCCAAAATAGATGAGTTAATAGCAAAGCCGGTGGGGATGAGAACCAGCGAAGAGACTGGGTAAATAATCCCCGGGCCAAGACAAACCCGGCATCTGCTTAGGGAGCAGCCGCGCATCCTCCCCACCACTTCCCACTGCCCCAAACTCCATCCGGCCACGGCAGAGCCAAAGCTCCCGGCAGAGCCCTAGGGCTGGCCAGGCTTCCCACAGCCCGGCACCCACTTCCTCCCCCAGCACCCACGGGTGGAATTGCTGGGGCACGGATCCACCCACCCGCCCTCCACCTGGAGTTCATGCTAGTTCCTAATGAGTGTCTGCAGAGGGGTCATTAATGAGCTCATCACTGGGAGGAGGAGGAGGGGGAGGGATTATGGACACATACGCTTTGCATTAACCACCATCACCAGGATCTTTGCAGCCTCCTCGGGGAGGGGGGAGATTTACACAGCTGGGAGGAGGCGGCTCTGCCTTCCTCTCCCTGGGGAGGATGAGCCCGAGGAGAAGAAAGGAAAGCCGGGCTCGGCGAGCCGCACACGTCATGTGTTTACAGAGTTGGGTGGGAGGGGATGGAGGTGGCTGGGGAGCAGCTGGGGCAAGGGAGGACCTGAAGGGCAGCCCCAGCTCCCCCCGTTGAGCCTTTCCTCGGCTCATCCCAGCATCTCGGATGTGTTGCTTTCCTGTAGGGATGGGCGGGTTTATACCAGCATTTCTGTGTTGCTCTGCCATAGGGATGGGGCTGGTTTATCCCCTGGAGCCGACTTTACAGGTGAGGATGTTGACACCCTCCATGCTCCAGCTTGGTTTGCTCAACAGCCACTCTTGAGGGGCATCAGGGGTGAACCCCAGTGGGTTTCTCCATCCTCCTGCAGCATCTCTACTTAGCCAAAAAGAAGAGAAGCAGAGCACAGCAGAGGGTCGTGCCCAGGCTTTGCTGGTGCTGAGAGCAGTGGCTGAGCTGCAGGTGGGTCAGAGAGGGTCAGGGCATGCCCGTAGGCTCCCCCATCACCCACCCCAGGCAACCTTTTGAACCAGAGCAGGAATTGGAGCCCCCGTCCTGACACAGGCCCTGCTGGCTTCTGCCCATCTCTGTTGCATTTAATAAAACAGGTATTAGAGCGGCGGAGTCTTGTTCCAGCCGTCGGGTTTGAGCGGCTGCATCCTCATTTTTGTGCAGAGCTTGAAGGAGAAGTTGCAAGACCTTAAGCCCTTGTTATAAGTGGGGGGATTTGAGGAGAGTTATTGGCATCTGCAGCACATAGCTTGGCTGGATTGAGCCTCAGAGGAAGCTGCAGGCCTCCTGCCATCACAGAGGACATCCTTTTTGTGTCTGGCTGCAGCCTGGCTGTCAGCCCTAGCCTGCCCTGCGGGCACCTGGGTGTGAGATAATGTTTTCAACACCTCCTTTCCAAGGCAGTGGCTTTGTGGGGTGCTCCTGAGCTTTGCTCCCATGGCAGTTTCCAGCTGTAGCCCTGCTTGGATTTCTGACCATCCCCTAGGGTTGCAGCATCTCCCTGGGCTTGTCTGGGGCAAGGGACATAGTGCAAGGCACTCACACTGCTTGGACAACCATCCATCCATCCCCCCATCCCCCCACCCACCCATCCATCCATTCATCCATCCCCCCATCCATCCATCCATCCATCCACCCACCCACCCATCCATCCATCCATCCATCCATCCATCCCCCCATCCCCCCATCCATCCATCATCCATCCATCCATCCACCCATCCCTCCCTCCCTCCTTCCATCCATCCCTCCATCCCTCCATCCATCCCTCCATTCCCCCATCCCCCCATCCATCCATCCATCCATCCATCCCTCCCTCCCTCCATCCATCCCTCCATTCCCCCATCCCCCCACCCATCCATCCACCCATCCATCCCTCCCTCCCTCCCTCCCTCCCTTCCTCCATCCATCCCTCTATCCCTCCATTCCCCCATCCCCCCACCCATCCATCCATCCCTCCATTCCCCCATCCCCCCATCCATCCATCCATCCATCTCTTTGCCCAAAGCAAGGGGTTTTAGTGCCTGCTGTGCCACTCAGAGAGGAGGGCAGTGCAGGTGGCCCGGGGGGATGCCCCTCAGCACAGTCCATCACTGAGTGTTTCCAGCCGCCGGTGCTGGCAGGACTCAGCTTTCCCTGGCTCTGCAACACTAAAGTTCATGGGAGGTTTTCTTTGGCACGGGACCCCCACTCCCCATCCTGACACCATCACCCAGCTCTGGGACTGCGGGTGGAAGGGGCAGGGGTCTGATTCTCTGGCCAAGTCCTGGTTGCCCTGGCATCTTGGGGCTCTGGTGAGTTCAGCTTGGACTGCTGTCCCTGGAAACCATTTGGAGATAGTAAAGGCAATTGCTCTTCATTTGGGGTTGGAATTAGATGATCTTAAGGTCCTTCTCAACCCTAACCATTCTATGAAACAAGGGATTTGCAGGGATGGAGCAGGAGCAACCTAGGGCAAGGGCATTGCCACTGCCACGGGTGCACAACTCAAGCCCCTTTCAGCCTTGGCTCATTAAACTGAAACAGGCATGAGGGCAGCAGAGCTGCTGGGGGTTTGAGTCTTACAAATAATTATCCCGGCTCTGGGCTAAGGTTTCTCAGCACTCCTTAATGAAGTGCAGGCATCCCCAGCCAGCAACGGGCTCGGAAGGGCTAGGAGCGGGGGGTGGCTGCCATCACTATCCCATCCGAGCATCCTGGGTGCTCTGGCGGCCATGGGAAAAAAAAAATCCCTTTCTCTGTGGTTTTGGGTTCCCTTTTGTCAGACAAGGCTGGACCTTTTTTGCCTGTTAGCTGAGGAAGCTGCATGGCCTCTGCAGCCCATCCCATGGGGTGCTTTGCCTTCATCCCCTGAAGTCCTAAAGCATCTCCCTTTCTTCTAGCTGGGGGATCATGGATGTAAAGCAGAAATAATGTGCAGATCCGTCCCACCCAGTTCCCCATCCCCTCTGTGCGCCATGGATCCATGCTCACCTCCTGCCATGTCCCCTTTGCAGACCTGGATGAGTGCTCAGAGGGCAACGGCGGCTGCCAGCAGACCTGTGTCAACATGATGGGCAGCTACGAGTGCTTCTGCCGGGAGGGCTTCTTCCTCAGTGACAACCAGCACACCTGCATCCAGCGCCCCGAAGGTTAGTGCGTGGCCTTTCCCTCCAGCCTCTGCATTAATGGACAGATCTGTCACCTCTGGCCACCCCTGCGCTGCCTGGGTATGGGTTTGGGTTTCGGTTTGGATGCTGGTTCATGACCCCTCCTGGTGTTGCAAATTTGAAAGCAAATTTATTATGAGCACGTTGCTCTGGGACTCATAAACATCTCTGTAAGAAAACCCTCTCAGGCCCCTTAGCCAAGGTCAGTAATACCAGACAGAGGAAGCTGATCCTATATCTAGAGTGTTTCGTTAAATAAAAGATGCCTGGAGATCCTCACACCCCCCTGTGAGACTCCTCTTCTCCTGCCAGGTCTTGTGCAGCACCAAGCCCTTCGTCTTGATATCAGTTCTAAATTGGAGCATCTGGAGCCAAAATAGGAGGAAATAAGAGATTTCTGCATCTCCAGATTTTTATCTCTGCTGTTTGGCAAAGCCAGCTGAGTTTTGCTTCCCTCCCCCCCTCCTTCCCAGCTGTGTCAGTCGCTCCAGCTCCCCTGGGAATCTTGCCCAGCCTGGGACAGCTCAACCATGGTGGCATCTCCTGCATCCCTATCCCCTGTGTGTCCAGGAGGGACGAGCTGGCTGCTCCTTCTTCTCCATGACACAGTGGGTGGCCCTTGCTGGGGACAGGGATGCAGGTGCTGGTGTTTGAGCTGAGTTTTTGAGCTGCACAGTGATGTTGTCTTGGGGAGGTCTGTGTTGCTTCTGCACCCTGAGGTTGATCTTGTAGCTGCTTCGTGGTCCCCGAGCTTGGGCTCAGGAGGATGAGGGGTGAGAGGGCTGCAGCTGGTCCCTGGGATGTGAGCCTGGAAAAAGCAGAAAGCTGAGGACAATCTGGGGTCTGATATTAAAGCCTGTTCTGACTTTACTCTTGGCTTTTGGGCACTGCCAAGGCAGAAGCATTCATTATTAGAGAGCTAAACCTCAATGTTATGGCTGCTTCCTTCCTTCTGGGGTCCTTGCCAGCTCCTTGTTTCTCTTCTCTACCCTGGCAGGAGGCTTTCTCCTTTCCCTCTGCTCTTTCTCCTTTTCTGATTCTCCCCTTGCTTTCCTCTCTCCCCCCTGATGCACAGGGGATGAAACGCTGCTGGGTAAGAGATCTGGGTGATAGATCCCAGAACCCCACTCCTGCAGCACCACCACCCTCTCCTTAGCACCAGCTGGTTCCTCCCAGTAAGGAGAGGCCAAGGGTTGGGGGCTCACTGGGTATTGGTGCCTCTAAACCCTGTTGTGCTCAGCCCAACAATGGCAGTGGAGTCACGAAAGCAAAAGGGGCAAGCACCTTGTGCTGGTGCAAGAGCAGATGATGGTGTTGCAGGGAAAGGAATGATTAAAGGGGTGCATCCCTTCCCCAACAGTGGCTTTAGGCACTGAGGAATCGCTGTGTCCTGGCGGCCTGCGGTGCAGGAGGATGCTGGGCGCGGGTGGGATCTCCTAAGGAGTTGTAGGAAACCAGCGTGCGGCCACCCCGGCCTGGAGGGGAGCCAGGGCACACAGACTCCAGAGCCTGTGTCTCTGCCGGGACGTGCTGAGGGAGCTCTGCAGACCGCTATTGGGATGTGGCTTCTCTGGAAGCTCCAGGGGACAAATGGTGCGGCAGGGCAGGGTCAGCCTCGGAGGCCCTCGTGTCCGCTGTACGGGGACGTGATGGAGATGCTGCCACATAGTGAAGAGCAACATTAAAAAAGAATGAGAGGAAAAAGCTGCTTGGAGGAGGGGCTGAGAGCACTTGGCTGTCTCTGGCATCCCTGGGGCATCGCATGGGTCCCTGGGGCAAGGCTGGGTGGAGACAAGGGAGTCAAAGCAGCATCCTAGCCCCAGGGTACCCTGAAGGATGCCACGGGGATGGACTGGGGCTCCTCACAGGGTGGGGGTTCCCAGCCCCAGCATGGAGGCCGGGGAAGGGAGGGCTGGTGTGCCTGGAGGCAGGAGGCTATAATGACAGAGGGCTCCCTGCCACTGCACTTAGAGACGATTGTGCTGTCCTGGAGCTAGGTGGGATCTGTGGGGCAGGTGATGGGGAGCAATCTGGGACATCCACAGGCTCCAGCCTCTGCTTTTTAACCATTCCAGTGCATGCTTGGTGCATCTCAGCATCCTCCTTCAAGGAGATGTGGGAACAGGGTCTTGCCTGAGGTGGTGGGAGGGAACCAAAGGTTGAAAGCTCCAGGGTGGCTTTGTCCACCTTCCCAAGCAGCTCCGTGCCAGGAGATGCTGCCCTTTGAGACACCTTCTTCGAGGCAAGAACCCAGTAAGGTTCTTATTGCAAGGTTTTCCTCTATTTCCCCCTCCCCATCCCACCCCAGCCATCCCTCTGACGCCGCAGACCAGTACCAGCAAGCTTCTGGAGCTTTTCTTTGCTTCCTTCTCTCTTTTAGAAGGAATGAACTGCATGAACAAGAACCACGGCTGCGCCCACATCTGCCGGGAGACCCCCAAAGGGGGCATCGCCTGCGAGTGCCGCCCCGGCTTCGAGCTCACCAAGAACCAGCGTGACTGCAAATGTAAGGAGCACTCCAGGGATGGGGATACAGTTTCCTGGGAGCCCCTAACCTTGTCTCCATGATACAGACACCTCCTGGCCTTGCTGCAAAGCCCTGACCCCCCTGGTAGCAATTGGTTCATTGAGTCTGAAGCTCTCTGAGCTTCATTTTCCTCCAGCATGCCCAGCTCTGCCTCTGTTCCTTTTACAGAGGATGCTCTTGGATTCCTCCTCTGCCATGAGACATTGTGCTCTTACGCTGACCAGGCTCAAATGGCACTTAAAGGGGTCCCAGAGGTGTGGCATGCTCTGCCCCTGCCCCAGTGTCTCACTTTCCAAAGAGGAGATGAACAGTGAGAATGCGATTGACACAGGATGAGCACAGGAATTCTTTCCCTGGGGGTCATGGTGTTCTGAACCCGTCTCATCTCCTGCCAGCATCTCACTGGCATTGCCAGGGTTATTAAATAGAGATGAATGTGTTTATGCAGTTATTTTTGTTTCTCCCTTTGTTGTATGTAGCAAATGTGTAAAATGAGATGGAGTTTTAATCCTATGAGCCTGTTTTCCCTCCATGGTAAATGCCTTGCCTCTTGGGAAGGGCTGAGAGGGATTCCCAGGAGCACCTGAGTCATTCCAGAGCTCAGGAAAGTCCCACCCTTCCCTTGTGAAGTCGGATTCCAGGGTCAGGAGCAGCCAGCCCACAGGTCTCCTTTGCTCAGGCTCCACCAGTGGCATTTAGAAAATAAGCAAAGAGAAGACACGAGAAATTTAGATCTAAGGCAGAAGTTCTTCCCTGTGAGGGTGCTGAGGTGCTGGCACAGGGTGCCCAGAGAAGCTGTGGCTGCCCCATCCCTGGCAGTGTTCAAGGCCAGGTTGGACACAGGGGCTTGGAGCAAGCTGCTCCAGTGGAAGGTGTCCCTGCCCGTGGCAGGGGGGTGGAACTGAATGATCTTAATGTCCTTTCCAACCGTAACCATTCTATGACTCTATAAACCACATCACAGTTTGCATCTACCAAGATCCCGCAGGGAAACTCAAAGGGCTTTAGAAATTATCCAGGAGGATATGGATGAGGTTTCTCCAAGCTGGCTTTATGCTACTCCTTGAGGATGCTGGATGGGGAAGAAAGGGGCTGGGGACCCTGCTGACAGCTGATTCTCTGCCTCCTGCAGTGACCTGCAACTACGGGAATGGGGGCTGCCAGCACACATGCGATGACACTGACCAGGGGCCCAAGTGTGGCTGCCACGTCAAGTTTTTGCTGCACTCTGACGGGGTGACGTGCATAGGTAGGTGCGAGCCATGGCCTGGGATGGGGGTTGGGGTGTGGGGTGGCTCCTCTTCCTCCCTGGGAAATTTGCTCTTGGCCTGATGAAGGGGCTTTGGGGATGCGGCGTTTCCTGTTGCTGAGATTGGAGGACCTCGGTGATGTGAGGGATGGGGCTGGTACCCATGGGAATGCGCTGCTGCTCAGCCACAAAGGGCAAAAGTGGCTGCGGGGATGCTTGAGGGGGTGGTTGGGGTTTGGTTTGTTGTGCTGGGGTGCGAGCAGGGTCCCTGCCTGTCTCCATGCTGCTGAGGGAGAGGGCTGAGAATGTCCCCGTGCTAGAAACTGTTACTGTTGCTGTCACTGGCAGCATTTGAGCAGGGACAGAGGGAATGGATTTAGTCCCTGTGATCTGTTCTTAGTTGGCACCATGGAGCCTGGGCTCAGGAACAGTTGTCTAACCCAAACCCCTGACAACCTGACAAGTGAACCACCCTCAGAATTGTCCTTTTCCTCCGTGTGTTTCCAAATTGTAGAACATCAAACAGAGATCGAAGTTTTACTGGTTTCATATGCTCGTGCTGCCGAGCAGCTGATTCAATTTAAAAGAACGTTGCATTTGGAGAGTGATTAAGTCCACAAATTGCTCCAGACATTTGAGTTCTCATTGCAAAATAAAAATGAAAGAGGAATTGAAAGCGAGAGAGAGGTTTTGGCTCCCTGTGGCCCTGCTGTGCCTGAGCAGCTTCCCAAGGACAGCTCCATCCTCGGGGTGAGCAGCCGAGGAGCCCCCCGAGCCCCTGGCTGCTCCCCACCAGCTCAGTGGATGCATCAAAGCCCTCTTGCCTGTCAGCTCAGCTGCCTGTGACCTTAACGTCACCGCTGTCACCCAGCCCACTGCCAGGATTAATCCCAGTCCCTCCTGGCAGCTGGCAGGATCAGCCCCTTGTCTCCGCCATCCTTGTGTTCGCTTCCGTGGCCGCCACGTCCTGTCCCAGCCGCTGAGGACACAATAACCAGCGGGGTTATTGTGGTGCCTGGGGAGGGGAGCGCTCCTCCAAAGGGGACTTTGGGGTGCATCAGCTGGCGTGCTCCTCCTGGGTGGAGGTCCCTGTGTGTGTGGTGTCTGTGTTGGTGTGAGGGCTTGGGGAGGAATGGCACCAAAAGGGTGCTCCTGACCTGGTGGGTGCAGTGGGTAGGAGAGCAGCTCCTCAAAGCAGCTCATGGTTCGGGAGATGCTCAAGAGGGGTGGTTTTGCCAGAGAGTCTCAGCACTTGGATCCCAAGTACCATGGGCATGATGGTGGGATTTGGGGGCTTCCAAAATCATTCATCCTCATGGCCTTGACCAAAATCTCCCTCTTTGTTCCCAAACCATGCGCCATACCTGCTGGAGAGGCATCTCCCACCAGAGCTGGTACATCCCCGTGAGCTCTCCCCTCACCCGTGTTCCTATGGGAACTCAAACACCACAATGAAGGATTTTAGGAGAGGCACCAGCCCCAAACCCAGCACCAGCAGGAAGGAGCCTGCCTGGCTCCCGCATTCCCGGGGGAATCCCAGCCCCCAGCCCCAGCACGGGAACACTGCAGGATTGTGCTGCGGCCGCTGGGAGCCGGTGGCTGCCCCGCGGGGGCAGATTTACAGCCGAGGTACCTGCTCGGATATTTATAACCACCCTTTCTTGTTTTATGGCCGGGGCTCAGCAAGCAGCCCTCCCCCCAGTGCTCCCTCCGCTGCCCCTTCCCCATTTCCTCTGAAATATTTCATCATTTCAAGGGGAATAAAGTTTCCAGCGAGGGGAAACACAAACTCGCTCCCCAGGCCATGGGCTTTGAAATTGTACGCGGTGCGTTTGATGGGCTGCCGGGACAGGCCCCTGGTCCAGGTTCCCTTCAGATCACACCACGCGGCAGGAAGCACGCTCAGCCCCTTTGAGTGACAGTTTCATTAGGCCACGGCCGGTGTTTTTCATTTTTCCGCTTTTTAGTGCTGCTTTTAAAAATGCAGATAATGAAGAACATGCCTCTGAGCAGAGCGGGGCCAGCCCTAATGGCTCCCAACATGTCTCGAGGGGGAGGGGGAGCTGGGAGGGGAGGCCAATGACCTGAAATATTGATATTTACGCTCAAAAAAGCAGCTCTTTTTCACAAAGGACATAAAAAGCAAGGACACAGAATCGCCCTTCAGCAGCCCAGGGTGCAGCGCCCGCGGGTAGATGCAAACCAGGCTGCTGCGGTCGATGCAGATTTTGGCTTTCCGGGAAGATTTGCAAGCCAGGGCATCACTGTAGCTCGCTCCCAGTGATATTTGGGGTTTAATGGGACTGATGCTGTCCCCTGCTTGCAGCAAGCACTGGAGGAGCAGGAGGAGGTGGATGGGGAGGAAACATGAGTAGATGGAGAAGGAAACTAAACCCAGCTCAAGTTTTATGGTTGATTTCCTGACCCGTGCCTGGGCAGTTTGCAGCAGCTCCGCCGATGCTCTGGGTTTGTGCAGCCGAACCCTGCTGCAGGTCAATGCCTGGGACATGGGAGGGAAGGGGCTGAGGCATAGGAAGGCTCTGGGAAGGGGAAAGCAGGGCTCAGGGACACGAGATGGTTTGCCATGGGCATTCCATGCACGCTCTGCACACATCAAACTCCCCATGGAGACGCGGTCCCTGTGTCCCGGCTGCTGAGTCCCTGCCCTTAGCCTGAGCCCCCTGCACAGCACAGGCACATGGGGGCTGCGTTTCCCCTTTTCCCCTTCCGCTGTCCTCTCCTTGCACAGACCCGGCGTTGTTTCTCCTGAAGCAGGGATGCGCTCGCCTCTGCTCGGGTGATGGGCTCTGGGTGCCCTGAGCACCCCATGCCCAGCCAGGGGCTCTCCGGCTTCAGTACAGCAGTGCCACGGGGTTCTGTCCCCTCCCCGGAATGTCTGGGATGAAGGAAGGACATCTCCCAGCCATGGGAGTCTCCCCCAGAAGCGGAGGGGTTTGGACAGGCTGTGGAATGTGGGATGCTTCAGACAGGGTGATGGAGGAGTTGATACCACCAGACCCAAGCATCAGGTTTTGACTCTATAGGAGATGGGTGATGCCAGGCAGTTTCCTTTGCAGGGCAAAGCTCATGCCAAGGTTTTGGGGCAAGCCCCGAAAGTGATCTCTGGGTGTTCTTAGCACCAAAATTTAGCACCAATTTTGGGGTCTATGGCTTTGCCCAGGCTGCTCTCAGCCCCATGTTGGCCATTTTCACTCCCCACAAGGCTCCGCTATGACCCTTTGGGTACTCAGCACCCTGGGGCTGTGCCGTGCCCCCCCGGGGCCCCCTGCAGGTGGGTGCATGGGTGATGCTGAGCAGCCCAAGCACACCCAAAATCTGGGCTCAGCGCTGGCTTAGCTGCTAGATCCAAGTGGTGCAAGTGCCACTGGTGGGACACAGTCACCTTGAGAAAGCCCAAGGCTGCAGTGTCCATAGAGCTCCAGCCAGGGGTTGCATTCAGCCCCAGCACGTGGTGGTGTTACTCCGGTGAGGACCCGGCTCCCCAGACTAACGGGCTGCACTAACGCTCCTTGCAACGCGCTTCCTCCTTCTCGCACAGAGAGCACAAAACCAAAAGGGGTTTGGAGAGGCTGTGGGACATGGGATGATGCTTCCGACAGGGTGATGGAGGAGTCGATAGTGCCAGACCTAGACCTCTGGTTTGGGCTCTTTTGGGAGGTGGGGGGAGCAAAAACTCAAAGGGAGGATTTCCA
Source organism: Psittacula echo (assembly GCF_963264785.1). Taxonomy (NCBI): domain Eukaryota; kingdom Metazoa; phylum Chordata; class Aves; order Psittaciformes; family Psittacidae; genus Psittacula; species Psittacula echo. The sequence continues at coordinate 6,457,897 of NC_137758.1, forward strand.
CCAGGCTGGAAAGGCAGTGGAGTGGAGCCCATTGATGTGACACCAACCGAGCTCCTTGCTGGACACTGTTTCTAAATCACTTTTTTATGAACAGGGGAGAGACACTTCCAGCAACACGTTATCCTTGAGACGTTTTCTAATGGTAAATATTTTTGTTCTCTATCTCTCTGGAGGGGTCTAACAGTAGATGGTCTCCCAACTGGAGATCATAACCGGGCTCGGGGGGCTGAGCTGTCACGCTAACCGCATGCCTCACTAACCCGCTGCTGCTTTGTAACCCCACAGAGCAAGCCTGGCCTCGGGCTGCAGGAGGACTTGGCTTTTGGGGACACAGACAGAAACCCTCCCCTGGCTGCACTTGCATGAGGCGGGGGCTCTCGCGTTGCTTTGGGCAATCCAGCCTGGTGCAGGGGGTGATAATCCACTTTCCAGTGGCTGTGGCAATGGTTATCCCTTCCCAATCGCCAGGCAGTTCCCAGAGGAGCTATTGGTGGGCTGCTGGTGGCAGTGGGATTGGGAGGGCGATACTCGTGCCCATCTCTGCACTGTGTCCCCCCAAAGTTACCCCTTCCTGGAGCCCACCTGCTCATAGACGGACACCCTCAGGGTGCCCCGGGCTTTGGCCCAGCAGAGCTGCAGTGACCCTTTATGGCGCTGGGCACCTCGGCTGCTTCCCAGATATTTCTGTGTGACCCCTCTTGGGTCTCTAGCTCTTCATGAAGGTAAGGTGATGCCTCCTCTCCACCAGCAAGGAAACTGAGGCAGTCTGATGGTGCAGGGACTCGTCTGCGGTGGGGAATCTTGCTCATGGACGTGATGGGTGCATGGAAACTCCTGGCATGTCCAGGAGGAGCTGTGGGTGCCTGGCTCACCAGTGGTAGCTTTCTGGGGGGCTCTGCAGAGCCTTCCCCACCGGGATGGGAGAAGGGGGAACCCCAGCTCTGCGCCATCACCCCACTCCAGCCAGCCTGGCTATGATTCCTCTGATTACAGCACAATTATCTCCTTAGACTGCTGGGATCTGAATCCCGCTGAGATTGCAGCTTCCTGGCAGGTGCAGGGAAGCCAGAGCGAAGGATGCACCTTCATCAGCAGATGGTGCTGAGTGGGGCGAGGATTTCCGTGGCGTGGTGTTTGGGATGAGAGCAGAGCTGGGATGGAGGAGGGTGGGAAACAGTGTGTGTCTGTGTGTGAGCTGCTTTGTCTTCTCCCTCCCCGAGCGGTGGAGGCCCTCGCCAAAGCCCTGTGTGGTTGGGTGAGTCACGCCAGGCTGGAGCAGCCCCCGGCACTGCCGAACAATGCGGCTCTCCCGGGGCCCCGAGTGCCTGACCCCATCTCCCTGTGACCTCCCCTACTCACAGGTACCCCAGAAGCCCCCTCCAAGCTCTTTGTAAGCCCAGGACAAGGTCTCCCCTTTGCAGAGGGGTTTGCAGTGGTGCTCCAGCTGTACTGGCTCAGCTCCCACCCCATGCGTACCCGGGCAGCGGCTGCATCCTGCATGGGATGGTGGGTTGGGTTTGCTTTACAGCTCAACTGGAATTCCCAAAGGTGCAAAGGGGCCGGGAGGGGAGATGGGTGCTGCAGCACTGGAGGAGGCTGTGAGCATGGTGAAGCAGGCACCGTGCTCCATGGAGAGCCCCATCCTCCGTGGTGCAGCCACTTCTCTGGCTTCTTGGTCTCACCAAAAGCAGCGCCAGTGCTGAGTCCGTCCCCTCACCTCAGCAGCGACCCTGTTAAGTCAACCCTCCCTGGGCTGCTCCTGCATCAGCTGCTGGAACAAAGGCTGGTATTGAACAATTCATCAGGCTTCCAGAAAGTTTCCCTTCCCTTCGGCTTGGTGTTGCCCGCACTGTGCTCTTTGCCCCGGTGCCACAGGGGAACCAACGTTCCCGACAGGGCCCAGCTGCTTGCAGGGAGAGGACCTGGCTGGAGGAATATCTGCAGAAATCCCTTCCTTGCCGTTAGGTTTTGTAATTGTGCTGGCTATTAACTTAATAAAATGGTCCCTTTTGTTCTCTTATTATGGGACATCATAAAAATAGCAGCGGCAAGACGAGCACAGAGTGATCCCAGCTCCCTTGCCCTGCGGCAAATGGTTGGATGGTTCAGTCATTCCCACCCCATGCGGCGCTTGCAAAAAGCAGGAGAACCTGGGATTTGCTCTTTCCAAGGAATTTCTTCAAGGCATTTCATCTTGGGTTCCTTGAAGCCCAAATGCCTCATTTATCCAAGCAACCAGCCTTCTGAAAGGAATATTTTATTATCCTTTGTGAACAACTTCATGCACTTCAAACCATTGTTCTGGTGGTTAGGACCAAAATTGAGGATTGATCTCACAGGGAAGCTGTCAAGCTGAAAATGCTTCATTTAAATTAGTGTCCCTTCTAGTCCTACCAGCCACAGCTGACTTTGATAATACTGGAATAATTAGTGCTCTTTCTTTTTCCTTCTAAATTGGATTTTTTTCCACTGATGCTGCCTCTGTGTGTGTGTGTGTTCTAATTAGACGAAGCGTCTCCCAAATTAGCCTGGGACACTGGACAGGCTGGCGTGCCCGAGCGGCGGGTGACAGTCCAGGCTCACCCATGGCTTTGTGGCTCAGTGGCGGTGGTGGCAGCAGGGGGGGCTGGAACCCGCTTTTCCCTCCTCCATCCCACTGGGACTGGGGCTGTGCATCCTCATCCCCAGGGAGCCGCAGTCTGGGCACCCCGGTGAGACCCGGCTCCAGCTGTGTTTAGCACAGCCACTGCTGGGACTTTGTCACTTGGACATGCAAGTCGTCCTCGTTGGAAATGCCAAAGCCAGACTCCACCAGACACTGTTTGGTGGAACACGCAGCCCAGATTCCAGCATGGAGGCTGAGCGTGGTGGGATTAATCCCATGGAGATGCTTTCCCTCCATCAACTGGAAAGCCGATGCATTTCAGGAGTGAAAAGCTTCTGTTTAACCACCCCTGCTTTTCCCAGTGTCCTGTTTGCTGTTCCACATCAAGATCTGCCAACCCCATTCTCCCTGGGTGGCCAGGAGCCACTCTGCTCCCGGCCTGCATTCATAAAGCATCCTCTAAGGAGGGGACAGGCCTGTCCCCACTCCTTTCTCTGCTTAAATGCAGATACCCAGTATATAAGAGCAGGTTGTTGGAAGGCAGAAGGGTTGCAAAGGAGTTTGGACGGGGAACCAGGAAATCTGGGTGCTTTTTCCTGCCTTAGCACTTGGGGGAATCAGAGGCACCCTTATTTCACCCCCAAACTCACCAGGGAGCAGCACCCAGCAGTGGGAAGGCAACAAGCTCTGGGTTGTCTGCAGAGGCAGAAGATGCTCCAGGGTTGCCAGTGCCTCAGTCCCCTTTCCCTTGCTCTCTGTGCCAGGGTGTTCATTAGTGCGGGGGCTCCATGACCTTGTTACTGCTGTGAAAAGCCAAGAGCAGTTTTGGTGTCTCTGCAGGGAGGATTTGCCCTCACTGCTTCCTTGGCCAGTGGAGCCATTTGGGTGGCACGGGGACATCTGGGTGGTGTGACCCCCCCACCCCAGCCTTCTCAACGGCAGTCCTTCAGCTCGGCTGCTCTCTCCTGTGTCCCTGCAGAGACGTGTGCTGTGAACAACGGGGGCTGTGACAGCAAGTGTCACGACGCAGCGACGGGTGTGCACTGCAGCTGCCCCATGGGCTTCATGCTCCAGCCTGACAGGAAGACGTGCAAAGGTAGGGGGGTGCGAGCGGGGCCGGGGTGTTCACTGCTCGCCTTTGGGTGCCTCAGAGCCCTCTTTGTGTCCTGTTTGGCTCAGGTTTAGCTCAGCTCAAGGTTGCTCACAGCATTTGCTTGCTTGGTGTCTGCATCCATGGCGTGCAGATGGGGATCACCTCCAAGGTTGGGGACTCATTTGGTTGGCCCCACTCTCCTGGGAAGCCTATGGAGAAAGGGAAAGGAGAAGCTGGGTCAAGCCAAAGGCAATGGCATGGCACATGTGGGGCTGGAGGGTCCTGTCCCACCTTGCTCCAACCTGCTGCCTCAGTTTCCCCATGGGTAGGGGCTGGGTGTGCAGGAAATCCACATCTTTTCTGGGAATTTGAGATGCACGAGTCCCTCTTTGTACACTGGCCAGGCAGGTCCAAGCACCGTGTCCCATTTCATAGAATCACAGACAGAATAGTTTTAGTTGGAAGGGACCTCAGAGCTCCTCCAGTTCCACCCCCTGCCACAGGCAGGGACCCCTTCCACTGGAGCAGCTTGCTCCAAGCCCCTGTGTCCAACCTGGCCTTGAACACTGCCAGGGATGGGGCAGCCACAGCTTCTCTGGGCACCCTGGGCCAGCGCCTCAGCACCCTCACAGGGAAGAGCTTCTGCCTTAGATCCAACCTGAACTTCCCCTGTTTCAGTTTGAACCCATCACCCCTTGTTCTGTCACTCCAGTCCCTGATGAAGAGCCCCTCTCCAGCATCCTTGGAGCCCCCTTCAGACACTGGAAGATACTTTCAGATACTGGGTTTGAGGAGGATACGCACTTCTGTGTGCTCCCACCGCCATCCCCATCCACCTGCCTCTGCAAGGGGGAGCAGTCCAGGCTGGTGACCCCACACCCCAACCCTGCCCCCCTCCTTGGGCAAGGGGCACCATGACCCCGGGCTGGCTGGCGCCTGCGTTGTGTCTTTTGGCAGCTCTGGGAACTTGACCCCGGTTGAAAGCAAAGCCCATCCCGCTGCTGTCTACCTGCTGACTGCTTCCAGAACCCCCCTGCGCCTGGTATTTTATCAGAGCATCCCCCCCCCCCCAATTCTGCAGTTTCCAGGAACATGCAATAACCCAGAGCCACGTCCCCTGTGTCTGGGGGTTTTATTGCAGTGGTTTACTGCCTGCTCCCTCGCAGTCGTAAAGAGAAAACCCCGGAGAGCCCCAGAGAGGCAGAGCTGCCCTGGCGCTGGGGGTGGTGGGATGCTGCTTCTTCCAGGTCTCCTTCCATTTTACAGGTCATTTCCTAGCAGTAAATTTTGTTATTAGTGGAAAAAGGGGAAAAAATCAACCAAAAAATGAGTCCCAGCCTCCTTCCAGGTTTCTGGGGCTCTTTGCGGTAATTGTGCATGATCATTTTTAGCTTTGTTTATGGCAGGAAGGAGAAGACAAGCAAAGGTGAGGATTGAAAACCACGGATTTTGTCTAGTTTCTGCTGTTCTTGGTCCCCAAAAGTGGCTGCCAGCCCAAACCTGTGACTCTGCAGACTCTGGTGTGATGCTTTCCCCCATTGCCAGGCTCTTTCTGAGTCCCTGGCTCCTGCTTCTGCTCCGGAGGATGCTGAGACCTGCAGAAATTAAATGTTTTGTCCAACTTCCAAGCTCAGCAGAGCCCAGGAGTCCCCAGTGTCCTGCATCAGCTCCCAAAGTGCACCCAGATAAAACCAGCAGCCACGTTCCCCCAGTGCCCGTCAGAGCCCAAAGGCTTTCTCCCATCTGTCAGCTCCCAGTGGGGACAGAGTCCAGAGGGGATGACCCGGCTCTGCCGGCCGAGCGTCCCAGCTGAAGTGTGCCGTGTCCCCTGTCCCCACAGACATTGACGAGTGCCGGCTCAACAACGGTGGCTGCGACCACATCTGCAGGAACACGGTTGGCAGCTTCGAGTGCAGCTGCAAGAAGGGCTACAAACTGCTCATCAACGAGAGGAACTGCCAAGGTAAGGGGTGGCAGCACCCCAGCACCCTGCCCTGCCCAGGGACATCACCTCTCCTGCTCTCCAGTGTTCCCAGCCCTCCCATGGCTGCTGCTGGAGGAGTGCTGGCCCGGTTCCTCTGGACCATGTACATCCTTCAGGGGATTAGTGCTGGATCGGGGCTCTGGTCTGGGGCTTAGCCCTTTGATCTGTACTGGGTGACAGTCATGACATTCTCTGCAGCCCCATGGGCTGGGATGTGGCTCTGCCTGCCTCTCCCCCTTGACCGGCCACCCCACACTATGGGCTGGATCATTCCCTGCTCAGGGATGTGTTGGTTTTTGCAAGCTGTCAAGGTGGAGCAAGGATTTTAGTGGCTTTTGTAAAGGGAATGCCCCTTCCCTATCTGTGGAAGACAGGAGCTGGGGGGAAGAGGCATCCTGCTCACTTTGGGGGGAGCTGGCTGCTCCATGCTGCTTCTTCCACCTTTTTCTCCCTGTTTCCTGCACATCCCACCTAAACGCAGCTTTAAACAACCCGGCAGCTCACTGGGCTGCCTCGAGGGATCACAGGGCTCTGCACCCCCAGCCCACGGCTGAGGCGAGCCCAGTGGGAGTGCCTAAGCCCAAGTGTTGCCTCCCAGAAGCACATGGCCAGGGAAGGAAGGGGCCGGCGTTCTGGGGCCATGACCACTTTCATCTCTGTCCAGGCTCAGCACTCGGGATTTTGATGTGAGCACAGCAATTAACTTAATGAAGGCAATGAAACAGTGCTCAAACCCACTGGGTTGGGTTCACCCACCAAGCCAGGGCCTCCCTGCCGTGGCCAAGTGCCCCATGGGGCCGAGCAGACTTCCCTGGCACTGTCCCGGGGCAGGACCATCCCACACAGCATTCCTGCTTGGCACAGGGCAGAGCTCAGACATCCCGTGCCAAGGACACAGCGCTGGTCCTGTCTGAGAGGCAAAGGGGCTGCAGGAGCTTGGGGCAGGGCAAATGCTGGGGCAGTAGGAAAGCTTGGATGCAGGCAGAGTGGGAGCACAGTGTCCCAGAGCATCCTGGTGTTGGATCCCCAGAGCAATCCAGTGCTGGATCCCTGGCGCATCCCAGTGCAGGATCCCACAGCATCCCAGTGCAGCCCCCAGCTTACTGGAGCAATTGGAGCAGGAAGGGGACAACCCTTGTCCCTGGGGCTGCCCCTTCTCTGCACCAGCCCTCACCTCCCTCCTTGCCTCCCCTCCAGACATCGACGAGTGCTCCTTTGACCGGACTTGCGATCACCTCTGCATCAACACCCCGGGCAGCTTCCAGTGCCTCTGCAACAAGGGTTACACACTCTACGGACTCACCCACTGTGGAGGTAGGGCTGGCAGGGTGCTGGCAAGGAGAGACCCAAACCCAACAGGGAGGCACACGGGGCAGCCAGGGATGGGGCAGCCCCATGGCATGGTTGCTGTGCAACCACTGGAGACACCAAGGGCCCATGGGGAAGGTGGGCTCCCTACATACCCTGAGCTGAAGCCAGGCTGGGAGGGGGCTTGCAGCCAGACACTGGTGTCTGCAACTTCAAACACAGCGACAGGAACAATTTGCGACGTGTCTGCAGCGGCAGAGAGGGAGAAATCCCCAGCGTTTTTGGCAGGGAGCTGGGAAGAGGAACATCAAAAGGGGTTGATTTAAGTTTCACAAGGCAGATAGCTCCCAAAGGCAGGGGTGTGCAGTGCCCCAGGATGCAGGGATGCAGTGAAACACGCTCTGGAGGGGGCTGCTGGAGCTTGTCACAGCAGCGGTGCCGTTGGCCTGGGAAGATGACAGCATGAGCAGGAGCGCTCTGGTGCTGCCCAGCCAACCTGCCTTGTGCTGCTGAAATATGGAGCCAGAGGGAGCCAGCACAGTCACCGGGATGCTCTTGGTGTGAACCCCATGGTGCTGGCTCCCACTGACGCTCCCACGAAGAGGCAGTTAGGTAGGAAGGGGTGTCTGGGGAACAAACCCTGTCCTCTCTCCACCTCTGCCTCTGCTTCGTGCCAGACCTGGATGATTGACCCCTCATTTTGGGCAGGGACAGAGAGTCTCTGCCATGGGGAGAGGGGCCAGGGCTGCCAAGTAGCTGCCTTTTGAATTTGGCTGCTAAGTGCTTCCATGTCAGCTCTGTCTGGTGCCCCACAGCTCCCCAGCCCACCATTGGACCGGGATGGGCTCTGCCTGCATGGGCTGTACCCCTCAGCACCTTGAGTGCATGTCCCCCATGGGCATGGGTCCTTCCGTCTCTGAAATCACAGCCCTGGGGCAATGCAGTGATTGGGGTCAGAGCTGGGGGTCCCGCTGCCCCTCGCCCATCACTTGTCCCTTCCTCCCTGCAGATGTTGATGAATGCAGCATCAACCGGGGGGGCTGCAAATTTGGGTGCATCAACACGGCTGGCAGCTACCAGTGTACCTGTCCTGCTGGCTGCAAGCTGCACTGGAACAAGAAGGACTGTATTGGTATGTCAGGGCAGGACACACTGCGACTGGGGATGCCCAGCCATCATATGGGGCTGTTGGGATTAGGTTTTAGGGTGAGGGGGAGCACGGGGGTTTTGGGATGTTCTGGCAGAGGGATGCTCCAGGGTGGACTGCTTTTGGCTGGGTCTCACATGGGTCTGGATGGGAAGCCGTTGGCCATGCTCCCTCTGTCCTTGGTCATCTCATTGCTCTTATGATCATGCTTGGGGCTGGCCATGAGCTTTTGCACCAGCAAATGTTCCACAAGGAGCTGTTTCCATGGCCCTGACCATGCCCTGGTACGGGTGTCCCCATCCTTGGGGACAGGCTGCCCCCACCCCCCGGCTGAAATCCCACAGTCACATCTCACATTTCCAAGGAGGGTCTGGGGGGTTTGGGATGCTTCTCTGGGGTCCCCATCTGCACCCTGGCATCCTTTCCTCCCTGGTGAGTCCCCCCATGGCTTGGGAGGGTGCAGGAGCGCCTTGCCTGTTCCTGGGCTATGCCAGCCACGGGTATCCCCGCTTGTCATCACCAGCTGGCGCGTGTCCCTCAGAGCTGGTGAAATGCCTGCCAGGTTCGGTGCCACCACGAGCCACTCTGACCTGCAACAAGACGGGCAAGAAGGACAGTTGTGCCCTCACCTGCACCTCCAAGGCCCGCTTCCTGCCAGGTACCGGCACTGGTGTCACTGCCAGCATGGGCAGGGGGGTTCCCAGTTCTCTGCCTGGCCCAAGCTTTGGGGGGAGAAGTGTCTGCATGGCCAGAGTGCAAAGACCCAAGCAGGAGCCAAGGAAATAGAGGAGGGTGGTTGCTTTTGGGGGACTCATTGCTGAGCAGAGAGCTACGGGATGGGTCCCTGGTGCAGGATCCCTGTGGAGGGGTGCTGGGCATCATCCCCCCATGGCACAGTCATGGTTCCCTGCATCACCCCAGCAGAGCATTGCAGAGACTATGCAGCCACTCCAGCATCCCCTGATTCCTGTTCCTCCTCCCCACAGAGTCCGACAGCAGCTACACAGTGAGCTGTGGGACCCCCGTCCTGCGGCAGGGTGGACAGCAGAGACCCACCAACAGCAGCCAGCAGTGCCTCGGTGAGGGGGCTCCCAGGGTGCCCATGGCCCCAACCCGCTGGGCTGCCCCACACCGGGGTGGTTGAGCACCCACCTTTTCTTTTAGAGACTGTCGCTGCGCCAATCAAGCAGAAGGCTTCCTTCAAGATCAAGGATGCCAAGTGCCACCTGCATCCACGGGCCAAGGGCAAGCAGGATGAGGCCGGGAAGGCTGGGGCACAAGGTGAGGTGTGGTGGCAGGGGGATGGTGGGCATGTTGGAGGGACACGGTGCTGACCTGTCCCCCCACATGCAGCTGGGTCGGCACCTTGCTCCGACTGCCAGGTTGCCTTTGTCAACCTCAAGTGTGACTCATCCAAGAAGGCGAAGGGCCGCCGGGCTCGCAACTCCTCCAGCAAGGAGGTGACACGCATCACGTTGGAGTTCGAGGCCGAGATCAAGCCGGAGGAGATCACAGGTGAGTGATGGTGGTGGCACCAAGGTGATGATGGTGGGACGAGGGTGACGGTGGTAGGACCAGGGGGATGGTGGTGGGAGCAGGGTGTGATGGTGGTGGCACCAGGGGGATGGTTGTGGGACCAGGGGGACAGTACCATCCCCACACAGCAAGAAGAGGCGAATCGTTCCTCATCCAGGTTGGGATGTGTTGGGCAGCACTTGCAGATGAGTATTTAGAAGATGGTTTTGATCCTGGTGGTTTTCCTTCTCCATCCCTCCCTTCTTACTGCACCCTTGTTTCCCCCTATGCCCCCATTCCCCCCCTGCCCCCCAGCCAGCTGCAACCTGCACTGCCTGCGACAGAGGGTGGAGAAAAAGCTGAAATCAGCCATCAAAGCCCTGAAGAAATCCATCAACCAGGAGCGGTTCCTGCTCCGCTTCGCAGGGATGGAGTACGAGGTGGCGCGGAAGCTGAGCGTGGCCCCGGAGCGGCAGGAGAGCTGCGGGCCAGGCCAGCAGCGCCTGGCTGGCAAGTGTGGTAAGGAGCATCAGGGGGTGCCTGAGCTGTGTCCCCCCCCGCGCTGGTGGCATCCTCCCTGCCACATCACTGACGTCCCCCCCGGCTCTCAGTTAGCTGCTCGCAGGGAACGTATTACCATGGCCAGACGGAGCAGTGTGTCCCCTGTCCCCCCGGCACCTACCAGGAGAAGGAAGGGCAGCTCTCCTGCGACTTGTGTCCCCGTGGGGATGCTTTTGGACCAGTGGGAGCCACCAACATCACCGGCTGCACGGGTAAGGGGGCATGGAGAGGGGCTGGGAGGCACACTGGGGGCTGCAACCTCAACCATCAGCCCCCATCCAGAAGGAGGGAAAGCTCTGAGCATCCCCAGGACCCACAGGAGTTGTTTTAGGCATTTATCATTAAGAGGAGACCTCAGGAAGGGCAGCACTTGCTCTGGATATATTGATGCTGCCAAGGCTGGGTGGGGAGAGGAGCAAGGGCATGGGGCAAGGGGGCCCTGGGCATGTGGCATGGCAGGATTGAGGGGTTCTTGTGCCCACAGGTCAGTGTCCCCCGGGCCAGCACTCGGCCGATGGCTTCAAGCCCTGCCAGCTGTGTCCCCGGGGGTCCTACCAGCCTGAGGTGGGGCGGGCGCTCTGCTTCCCCTGCGGTGGGGGCCTGACCACACGCCACGAGGGAGCCCTCTCCTTCCAGGACTGCGACACCAAGGGTAGGTGCGAGCCAGTCCCCAGGGATGGGGGGCACCCAGTGGGGCTGTGCCAGTGACTGATGCAGCCCCTTTGCTCTCTGCCCCCCTCCCAGTCCAGTGCTCCCCTGGGCACTACTACAACACGAGCGTCCACCGCTGCATCCGCTGCGCCGTGGGCACCTACCAGCCTGACTTCCGGCAGAACTACTGCATCTCCTGTCCTGGCAACACCACCACTGACTTCGACGGCTCCACCTCCGTGTCCCAGTGCAAAAGTAGGCAAGCTGGGGTGCCACGGCTCGGTGGGAATTGGGGCCTTTCCTCCAAAGTACTTAAAAATCCCTTAAAATAGAGTTTGGGGTCAATTCTGTATGTGTGCAGACAGGCATGGGAGGGATGCGTGGCACACTGCTAATAGAGCACTGGAGAAACCCGGCCCCATTCCAGTGTCCATGCCACTGGTTCCCAGTTGAAGCAGCTCTCCATACCTTGCAGACCGGCAGTGTGGGGGGGAGCTGGGAGAATACACGGGCTACATCGAGTCCCCCAACTACCCGGGGAATTACCCTGCCAACATCGAGTGCACCTGGAACATCAACCCCCCCCCCAAGCGCAAGATCCTCATCGTGGTGCCCGAGATCTTCCTCCCCTCCGAGGACGAGTGCGGCGACGTCTTGGTCATGCGGAAAAACTGTAGGTAACCGAGCGCGCCGCGGTGCTCACGGAGGAGCCGGGGAGGAAAGGCTGGGATTTGGCAGAGCTGCCTTGGGCAAAGGGGAAAGCCACGTCCCTGGGCAGCAGGATCGGGGGTTTGGGAATTGGGTGAGCAGGGGACTCAGCATTGAATCATAGAACCATGGAATGGTTTGGGTTGGAAGGGACCTCAGAGCTCATCCAGTTCCAACCCCTGCCACAGGCAGGGACCCCTTCCACTGGAGCAGCTTGCTCCAAGCCCCTGTGTCCAACCTGGCCTTGAACACTGCCAGGGATGGGGCAGCCACAGCTTCTCTGGGCACCCTGGGCCAGCGCCTCAGCACCCTCACAGGGAAGAGCTTCTGCCTTAGATCCAACCTGAACTTCCCCTGTTTCAGTCTGAACCCATCACCCCTTGTCCTATCCCTACAGTCCCTGATGAAGAGTCCCTCTCCAGCATCCTTGGAGCCCCCTTCAGACACTGGAAGCTGCTCTGAGGTCTCCACGCAGCTTCTCTTCTCCAGGCATCACCATGCTTCCCCGTTTTAAAATAGGATCACAGAATACATTCATAGAATGATTTGGGTTGGAAAGGACCTTAAGATTCCAACCAGTTCCAGATCCAGTTCCAACCCCCTACCATAGGCAGGGATGCCTCCCACTAGACCATGTTGCCAAGACAGTCTTTCTGGATCAGGAAGATGTGCATGGGCTAAGTGTGGGCTGGGTTGCACACCCAGGTCTCAGCACTCCTTTTTTGGGGTAAAAACACCCATTTGGAGTTTTCCAGAGCAAAGAAGGAATAACAGCATCCCTGGTATGTAACGTGAGGGTTAGGGGGTGCTCAGTCTCACCGAATATGGACAATTCCCACATCTGTTGCTCCCCTTTGCCTTGAGCATTTAAGCACAGTGAGGCTGGGGGTAGTTCTGCTGATGGTATCCAGCATCATGCGTCCCCTCGTCATTCCCTGCAGCCTCCCCGTCCTCCATCACCACCTATGAGACGTGCCAGACTTACGAGAGGCCCATCGCCTTCACCGCCCGCTCTCGGAAACTCTGGATCAACTTCAAAACCAGTGAAGCCAACAGTGCCCGGGGCTTCCAGATCCCCTACGTCACCTACGATGGTGAGCACAGGGGACACCATCCTGGTGTGCTGGTGCCCCCTTGCCAGGTTTGGTACTCGGGTCACCCCCAGTTCACATGTATCTGGGGGGCAGCAGGCTCAGGGATGGTGACCAGAGGTTTGGGAACAAGTGACAGCTCATGCCCTGATGGTGTATTTTGGCTGGTGTTGCAGAGGACTACGAGCAGCTGGTGGAGGACATCGTGCGGGATGGTAGGCTCTACGCCTCCGAAAACCACCAGGAGATCCTCAAGGTGAGTGTATCCCCACCAGGTCCTCTCTGCCTGGGGCTCTGGAGGATGCTCCATGCAGGATCATCCTTCTCCTGCGCTCCTGGGTTTGTTTTGGAGCTGCCATGGGGGAGCACAGGGTTGGAACACAGGGTGACCTTCCCTTTGTCTTGGCTTCCCCACAGGACAAGAAGCTCATCAAAGCTTTCTTTGACGTGCTGGCACATCCCCAGAACTACTTCAAGTACACGGAGAAACACAAGGAGATGCTGCCCCGCTCCTTCATCAAGCTCCTCCGCTCCAAAGTCTCCAGCTTCCTCCGGCCTTACAAATAGCCCCCTGCACCCCTGCAGCCCCCAGGCTGCCCTGCAGCCAAGGAAACACTCTTCTCCCTTCCTTCTCCTTTCTGATTTTCTCCTTCCTCCGCTCGGCTCCAGCAGGACCAACACCTCTCACCCTGCAGACACCCCACGAGTTCTCCACCACTCCCCACAGAGCCGTGTCCCCAAGCAGGGAAGGATGCTCCTGTCTCATCCAGCCACCAGTGGAGCCACTTCTCTCTTTGGAAGCAGCTTCTTTGTTGTAGGAAACCGAAGCACCACTCCTGTCGTCATCCTCTGTCCTCCCTTTGGTTTCCTTTATGCCAGGTCTGTCCTTGTTCCCTGGTGCCACCAGCAGCCTGGGACATCAGAGGGGTCATCATGCTTCCAATCCCACAGGGCTGGCGCCGGCTGCAGCTCCACCAAGCCCTTTAGTAGAGGAGTGCAAGAAGGTAGCAGTGTGTTTATGGCAGCACCCGGGACAGGGGGATCAGCATCACTGCAGAGATCCGGGGAGATGGATTTATAGAAGCATTACTTGAGTAACAAGAAGATGTAAATGGGAGCTCAGCAATGGCAGCCGTGGTGCTGCAGGGGCCGTCCCGCCGGAGAGCCGCGCTGGCGCTGGGAGGGAAGCGCAGCCAAGCCACGTTCCCGGAGAACAATGTCTGGCTGCACGGGAGAAAACAGGGAGCAAAGGAGAAGGACTTTCAGCCGGGTTAGGTTTTTGTTTTCCCCCACCCGAGACACTTGTGCCAAAAACCAGACTTTCTTACAAGCTCTGCCAAAGAGTAACTCGGAAAAAGCAAGCTTTGTGAAGAGCAGGAGTACGTTTGTGCACTAGGATCTCCTCCTTTCTACCTTTTTCATATGTATTAAGTGCAATCATTTGAGTCTTCTTTATATTATTTAGAGGGAAGTTGTGTTTTTTTCTACTAGAAACGATGATATTTATACCTGAGGAATGAGAATGTGCGTTTGTAACAAAACCCAAACATCCACCCAAAGCAAACCCAGCCCTAGGCTGCTGCTCACTGGTGGGATGGTGGTTTTGGGCCTTGAAACTTTTTCTGCCGTGTTTGTCCCCGATAAAACCCCCAGGTCAGGGGGAAGATGGTGCCACACTGCTCGGCATGAGATGGGGTGAGTTTTGCAGGGGTTTGAGGTATCTGGATCCACTGATGGAGGAGGTGGCGTTGCTTTTGGGCTGAGCCTCTGTGGTTTGTGGGGTTTTTTCAAGCCCTCTTGTAAGGAGCATGCAAAACTTGGCCCCAAAACCTGGAGCCAGGGGGAGCAGGGGCAGGTCCTGAGGCCAGGGTTGGGGTCACAGTGGACGAGAGGGGAGCTGCCCCTCTGCTCAGCCCCAAAATCTCTGCCAGGTGTGGTGATCCCTGCGGGAAGAACCATCCCGCCTGGCTCTGGGAAAGCTTTGTGCTTCCAAGTCCCTTCAGGTGCTTGTGGCTCCATCCATCCACACATGCTCATTGCACTGGGATGCTGCAGGAGCCCATCTCCAGGGCACGTGGTGCAGATCCCATAGGAAACCCATCCTGCCACCCTGCTTTCATTGCCACTTGCATTCCCCTTCGGCTGGGGACCATGGCCAGATGGATGTCACTTTTGGGTTTATCCCCCTGGCATCTCACACGGCCACACAGGACCCAGGGGACCAGTGAATGCTGCCACCAATCATCCATCCTCTTCCTCCCCAAACCTTCCTCCCTTCCCAGCCTTGGCTGTCACCTCCCTTCACCTTCATCCCCATCTTCATCCTCTCAAAGTCCTGGAGCTAAATGTGGTCAACTTGCCTACAGCTTTCCTGTTGGCAGGTCCCATCCTTGTCCCTGCTTGTGTCTCACTGTCACTGACCACAGCTGGGATGAGCCCCGCTCTTAATGAACCAGCTACTGCTCCCCACGTCCCACCGGGTCTGTCCTTGCCGAAATCCGGAGGCAGCTGCTCTCCCGTGTTTCCCTTCCTCAATCCCTGCTGCTCCAAGAGCTTCTCCCAGGCTCTATGAGGGGCTGCAGCCTGGCAAAGGGGGCTGAGGTTTGTCCCTACGATGCTGCGGCTGGAATGGTCTATCCTGATCAATCCCAGCTGCGGATCTCCCCCTCCTGCCGCCCAGCTCCCAGCACGTTTGGAAGCTCGACATCTGCGGGCTGAGCTGTTTGTCACTTGGTTGGTGTCTGGAAGCAGCTGCTTTGATGCACAAAAGCTGTTGTAGGGATTTGGAGGGGGGGTTATTGCTCTGGGGCAGGGGCAGTGGAGCGGTGACTGTTGGAAGGGTCCTTCCTATTTGGAACAGCAAAACTAAAACCAGCTCGGGGATGATGAACCCGCTGTGATGGCCCCAGTGTGATGTAGCCACGCACTGGAGCTTAGGAATTCATTATGACTGATCAGCAGGGTCACTGTCACCCTGACCCAGCGGGGACTGGGCCTCCCAGAGCCTCGGGGTACCCAGGTTGTCACTGTTGTCACTGCACCAACCACCTCTAACTCAGTTTCGGAAGGGGGAGATGGGCAGCATCTGTAATGGCCAAAGGCACCTGGTGACATCTCCTCCTCCTTTCCCAAATATCCCAAGTGAACCCCCCCAGAAAGAGTCCACGGGGCCACCAGAAGCACCCTCTGCAGCACGGCCGCTCTCCTCCCCCATAACCAGGGCTCAGAAAGGGTTTGAAAGGCTGAAAACTGCGTCAGCAGCCACCTCTGGGCTGTGTTGAATGTTTCGATGTGGTGAGCACACGGGAGGGTTGTTGGGTTCTTAGTTTTCATGTTGGAATATTTATATCTGCCTTTTGCAGCGGGCCATGACTTGCCATCTCCAGCAGACATGATTAAAGTGATGAGACAGATGTAGTTCATGAAGTTATTTGCACTTGATTGAAAGAAAAGAAAATGTATCTGAACTTTGTAAAAAGAAATGTTTGCATTTTGTATTGTCTTTTTTTAATTATTAAATGGAATTTCTTGGTGTTGTGTTGATCTTTCAAAAAAAACTGGCTCCAACGCTTATTTTAAAGGTTTCTAACAGCAGGATCCAAAGCTGTTTTCATTGTTTTGCTCCCTCAGATGCTAAGACAAGCTCTTTTCAAGGGCATAAGGGGTTTTTTTTCCCTAGAAGCTTAAATCCGGCACACTTCCATAAGCTCAACAGTCATTACACAATGTAATTATTTATATACATTAACTCGCTGCAGTACAACTCATTTTTAGCCCAGAACATGGGAGTTGGACAGGGACCAGCTCAGAGGGAAGCAAAGGGGATGAAAGACCCTCCTGACCTGGGCCCCAGCACCCTCTGCTCCTCCCGGTCCCATGGGGCAGCTGAAAACACCCATCAAGTCCGCCAGAGCTGCTGCTGGGTGAGATCCCACGGCCCCAGGCAGTGCTGGTGGTGGGACAGGAGAAGCCTCTAAATGCAAACAGAGCCCAGCCCTGGCCTGCAGCAGGGACCAGCAGGGACAATCCCGGCTGTCCTTAGGGTGTGGAAGAAACCTCCTGCCTCAGCTGGTGCGTGAGCACCCAGGGGAGATGCCCGGTTAGAGGTGTGTTCACAGAGAAGGGCTGGTGGGTGATGGGATGGCTGGAGGGCAAAGTGGTCATGAAATGATTGAATCTTCAGTCCTTGGAGAAGCCAGGAGGTCAGCAAAGCCTTCACCTTCTGCGGGGCTGACTTTGGCCTGTTTAGGATGCTGCTTGGCAGAATTCCTTGAGGAACATTACTGAAGAACAAAGCAGTCCAGGAAGGCCGGATGCTCTTCAAGGTGCAGGAGCAGGTGGTCCCCATGTGGTGAAAACTGAACTGGTGGGGAAAACCAGCCTGGTTGAACAGGGAGAAGCCTGGAGAAGAGAAGCTGCATGGAGACCTCAGAGCAGCTTCCAGTGTCTGAAGGGGGCTACAAGGATGCTGGGGATGGACTCTTCATCAGGGACTGGAGTGACAGGACAAGGGGTGATGGGTTCAAACCGAAACAGGGGAAGTTCAGGTTGGATCTGAGGCAGAAGCTCTTCCCTGTGAGGGTGCTGAGGCGCTGGCACAGGGTGCCCAGAGAAGCTGTGGCTGCCCCATCCCTGGCAGTGTTCAAGGCCAGGTTGGACACAGGGGCTTGGAGCAAGCTGCTCCAGTGGAAGGTGTTCCTGCCCGTGGCAGAGGTTGGAAGTGGATGAGCTTTAAGGTACTTTCTGACCCAAACCATTCCATGATTCTATGAGATTGCTTGAACTCAGGAATCGAAGGAGAGTTTATCACCTGTAGAAAAGGGATTGTTGCCCCATGAAGAGTACAAAGGATGTTGTTATGTAGGGAGAAAGTTAGAAAGGTGAAGGCACAGATGGATCCAAGTCTGACCACTGCCATAGAAGAGAATAAATACTCTTAAAAATATATTAGCTATAACAGGAAGGCCAGGGAGAACCTCCATCCTCTGCTGGGTACCAGGGGAAACCTAGGGACTGAGGATGAGGAAAAGGCTGACGTAGTTAATGCCGCCTTTGCCTCAGACTTTAGCAGTCACACCAGCCATCCTCAGGGTCCTCAGTTCCCTGAGCTGGATGGCAAAGACAGGAGCTGACTGAAGTCCCCATAATTCAGGAAGAAATGGTTAGAGACCTCCTGCTTCACTTAGATGTACACAAGTCTATGGGGCTGGATGGGTTTCACCCAAGAGTGCAGAAGAAGCTGGCAGAGGAGCTTGCCAAGCCACTCTCCAGCATCTATCAGCACCCCTGGTCCAGTGCGCAGGTCCCACAGGATTGGAAGTTGGCCAAAAGGGCAAATCTACAAAAAGGGTAGGAAGGAACCCTGGAAACCACAGCTTCAGTGGGGGAAGGTCATGGAGCAGATCATCCTGAGATCATAAAGCACATGTGAGAAACCGGGGGGATCAGGTTCAGGCAGCACAGGTTCGTGAAGGGCAGATCCTGCCTGACCAACCCCATCTCCTACATGGTGACCACCTGGTTGGTGAGGGAAAGGCTGCGGGCATCGTCTGTTTGGACTTCAGTAAAGCCTTTGACTGTCTCCCACCGAGTTCTGGGGACATTGGTTGCTCACAGCCTGGATAGGAGGATTCTTCGCTTGGTTGGAAACTGGCTGGGCGGCTGAGTCCAAAGAGTGGTGGTAAATGGTGTCCCTCAAGGCTTGGTGTTAGGGTCGGTGTTGTCTAATATCCTCACTGATGAGGGGCCTGAGGGCACCCTCCATCAGTTTGCAGATGACACGAAGTTGGATGGGAGCGTTGATCTGCTGGAGGGAAGGAGGCTCCACAGAGGGATCTGGCCAGGCTGGATCCATGGGCCGTGGCCAATGGGATGAGGCTCAACAAGGGCAAGTGCCAGGTCCTGCACTTGAGCCACAACCCCCTGCAACGCTCCAGGCTTGGGGAAGAGCGGCTGGAAAAGGAGCTGGGGGTCCTGATTGATGGAGCTGAACATGAGCAGCTTGTGCCCAGGCAGTCAGGAAGCCCCCAGCATCCTGGCCTGGATCAGCACCAGTGCGGCAGCAGGGCCAGGGCAGGGATTGTGCCCCTGCACTGGGCACTGGTGAGGCCGCACCTTGAATCCTGGGTTCAGCTCTGGGCCCCTCACTCCAAGAGAGACATTGAGGGGCTGGAGCGGGGCCAGAGGGCAATGGAGCGGGTACAGGGCCTGGAGCACAGTGTGATGGGGAAGGGCTGAGGGACCTGGGGGGTTCAGTGTGGAGAAGGCTCAGGGGGGACCTGATGGCTCCCTACAAGTGCCTGACAGGAGGATGGAGCCAGGAGGGGCTGGGCTCTGCTCCCAAGGAACAAGGGATGGGACAAGAGGAACCAGCCTCAAGCTGCACCAGGGCAGGTTTAGATGGAGCTGAGGAACAATTCCTGCCCCAGAGGGTGCTCAGGCATTGGAACAGGCTGCCCAGGGCAGGGCTGCAGTCACCGTCCCTGCAAGTGTTCACAGCCCGTGGAGACGAGACCTCAGTGCCATGGGTTAGGGGTGGCCTTGGCAGTGCTGGGGTGGAGGTTGCACTGGATGAGCTGAAAGGGCTTTTCCAGCCTGGCTGATTCTGTGATTCTGTGATTCTGTGTAGTCTGCCTTGAGGCCTGTGAGTAAGGGAGGAAGCACTTGGGCAGTGCTGCTGAGATCTCATTAGCTCATGATCTTTAAGAAACAAGTGTTCACACACTGTGGAGATGAGGCCTCAGTGCCATGGGTTAGTAGTGGCCATAGCAGTTCTGAGGCACAGGATTCCTATGACTTCAGGTAACTCCAGCACAAGAGAACGCTCCCCTGCACTGGCAAGCTGGGTCTCACAGGGTTACAGTGACTGTTGAGCACCACACACCTTCAGCTGTGGGTAACTACCTCAGTTTTGCTTGCTCAGGATGCAAGTGGAGCTGTTCCCCCTCCCTGCCCTGCTGTGAATACATGACAATGAGGTTACTTCCCTCAAAAGCTCTGATAGCCTCATATTCCGCTCCAATTCATACCCCTGTCAGCTCAACAGCACTGGAGAACTCTCGTGCTACAAGGAAGCAAACAGCTCTTTGGCAAACCCTTTCCAACCAGTTTTGGAGGAACACAACCAAACAGCTGTAGGTATCCTAAAAGTTTATTGCTGCCCCATTAGTAAAGGCGCTGGGGCTTCCCCATGGTGCTCTTGATGTACAGAGCACGCACATTCTGCCAGTTCTTCTTCAGCAAGGACACCAGGAAGTTGATGGCCAGGTGGATGTTGTAGACGAGTTCATCCTCTGTCATCTTCACATGGCCAACGGCCACAGCCAGACAGAGCACCTGAGGGACAAGGACATCATGGTCACTGATGCAGGTAAGACGTTTTGTGGGGAAAAATGAAGATTACAGCAAAGTGATTGACAAAATAGCTGAACTAAGTGGAGTATCAAATTGCCTTGTGTTTTGTCCACTGGACATGACTTCTCCACCTTATCTACGGGTGTTTCCACAGAGCAAATTGTGTTTGGCATGTGAACATGTCTGGTAGCATCTGGATGCCACCTCTGAACAGCACCTAGCTTCCTCAGAGAGCAAAGGGGACTTAGAAAAGGAAAGGAGCACCAGTGCCTCCCAAAGACGGGAAAACTGGTAATGACACATAACATATGGTGCCAAAGAGGCACTAGAGTGGGAGCAGACCTCTGCTTTAACCACGCTCCCACCAACCTGCTCATGGAGCAGTGTGGAATGTGCCCTGCAAACCTCCAGCCGCACACAGAACAGACGGTTAGCTCCAACCTTCACTGTCAAGCACGGCCCCAGCTTCACTTTTTGTCTTGGGCACCAGCCACCAGCCCTTTCTTTCCACACACAAGATGCTGAGAAGCCTCTGCCTGCCAGGCTGGATGAGGAGCTTGTAAGTCAGCGTTCCCCACAGGCGCAAGACAAAGGGATTTATGAGTGAGCTGACAGGCAAAGTGTCACGACATCATTAGCTCAGTTACTTAAAATGCTCCAACATTTGGAAACTATCACATTTGCTGTGCCCTCCCAGTTGTTGTGCCCCCAGGCACACAACAGCTGGAGTCCAAGGGTGCACCTCAGTGAGCAGAGCTGTTAATTCTGAGTAACACCCACAAGTCACACTTAAACCACTAAGACAAGATGCCTGGACAGAGTTATTTTGGTTCTGGGGAGTCAACTTGCTTTGACACCTCCTGACAGCAAGAGTAGACGTTGACAGAGCTGCTCCAAGAACCACTTGCAGAGTCAAGTTCCAAACCTGCTTCTGGCAAAGCACTGCTGAGTGCACAGACCCACAGGGACTGCACCCTGCAAATGTCACCCACTTGCTGTAGGAAGTGTTAATTATGACTGTACTCTGCACTGAAACATCATTTCATCATCATCTGCTCTCAGATCTTTCAGCCACAGATGAATTATGTCTCCTTTCTAGCCAGCAGCTGATGATGAGGGAGTCTCATGGTCACTAGGCACTGTCTTAAGGCGGCACTGGAGGGACACCTACAGCCCAGCCCAGATATCACAGCCATGTCTGAGTGATCACCCCAGTCACAGGCCTGGAGAGGAAGCTCTGCTTTACCTTCTTCATCTGAAACTTGATGGTAGATTTGACCTCATCAACCTTGGCCACCAGGTTCTCATTGTGAGTGAGAAGGGAAGGGAATTTGCCAGCTTTGTTCAGCCCTGGTCCCAGGATTCGAGGAATCTGCTTGATCAGGGACTCAGAAGCCAGGAAGGCGTCATACTTCTTGGCTGTGAGGAAAGAACCAACATGGGTAAGGATGGGATCTCAGCTCTGACACCGAACTTGAGACTGTGCTGCTCCACCTCCCTCAACATGCACCTTTTGACATTGAGTCCTGCCTACTTGAACCCAACCTGGTTTTACTATTACTGTATCAGAACTTACTCCTGTCACAACAGCCAAACCCACCAGCAGCCAGCTTCGCACCCTGACAGCACACTAAACTGTGCATAGCTCATTTCCCTGAAGAAAGTGGCATTTATGGAGCCACAGGTGACCAACGCTTAACTTTGAGCTCCAAGAGCCTCCCACCACAGCCTGGGCACATCTGGATGGGCAGATGTATACGCACCTTGGAGAGGCTGAGCTAGCAGCCATGGTATCCCATCTCATTTCCCTATTACGTACAATTTCATGGCTAATTATAGATTAAGCAGAAAGGTTTTCTTGCCTGCCTAAGGTATGCATCATTTTGACTTTGCCTTTACAGAGAGAGAAGGATTTTATCTCTTAGTAAGTGAAAATATGCGAATTTCATTCCCTTCATGCAAATACTGCAGGACTAAATCCAACTTCTGCCTCCAGCTTCCCAACCTGGAAAGTGAAGAACACCAAAGGGTGACACCAAAGACAGGAACATTTTCCTGTATTCCTCCCTTCCAGAGGGCCTCCTCCATCCAGGAAGGCTGACCTGTCACACCTCCTGCACTGGTAACTGTTGGCTTTTCAGCTTGGTTTCTAGCCCGATTGCTGTCTTTCAGGCTGACTCTGGTCAGCTTCCTATTCCCTGCAGTTAACCACAACACGAAAATCTGGGTACACGGAAAGCCACCTTGCTTAGCCAGCCCTCCCATGTCAGCCAGGGCACTCTGAGCCCGACCCACACCACTACTCACCCAGCTTCTTCACCAGCTTCTTGTTTTTGTTGAGCTTTTTCAAAGCTTCTATGTCCATGTGAGGGATGTCAACTGCTTTGGCCTCATCACAGTGCTGCTGGTCCCCCAGCAGGCAGACAGAGAACTTGGGCCGTGGAGTTGACTTCAGCCTGGAGACAGAAGGTCTGAATTACTATAAACCTCCAGCACAACACACTCTTCCACGGGAGCCAACACAAGAGGTACCTTACCACAGTGCCTGGACCTCTTCCTTCACAGCTGCTAACCTGCCTTCCCCAGCAGGTCGGTGGGAACAGCACCCACCTTCCCTCATGTTTTAAGACCCAGGGTTGGGGTCCGTCCAGCCACACCCGTTTAACTGGGGTGGTCTGAACTACCCGAGCGGTTCAGCGCCGCGTCCCCAAGCTGCAGCAGCCGCCCTGCCCCATGGCAGGGCCCGGCAGCGCAGGCGGGGCGCGGGCTGAAGGCTGGGTGGGAGCAAGAGGAGGCCGAACCTGACGGTGCCGGAGAAGCGCTTGTCTTTCTGCGGGTCGTAGTTCTTGAGGCTGATCTGCAGCTCCACCGTTTCCACAAACCTGAGGGACGGGAGAGCAGCTGAGGGCACAGCCGGGCAGGGCCCCGCGATGCCCCGGTCCCGCCATAGCACAGAGCTCTTACTTGCGCTTCTTGACCTTGCTGCCCTGCAGCACCTCCTTCACCGCCTCGTACAGGGTGTCGCGGGAGACCTTGCTGCTGCGGGGGACAGAAACAACGCAGGCTCAGGGCGGATCCGGCCTGGACCTCCTGCGGGCTGCGGGGACGTGGGCGCTGAGCCCGCCATGGCCCGCCTGCGCTTCCCCCCGGGCTGCCCCACCATCGGCCCCCACCTCCCGCTCCCCACAGCCGCTCAGCGAGCGCGGATGGCGGTGGATGGCGGCGGATGGAGCAGCGAGCCCCCACCTACCTCATGATGGCGGTGGCCTGACAGGACCGAAAGAGGGTGGAGCCCCCCAGCGCGAGATAAATAGAGGGAGGATCTCGCGAGACTTGGGGGGCGCCATGCTGGGGGCGGTGAGCGCGGCACGGCGAGGCCGCCATGTTGAGAGCGGCCGAACCGGGTTCGGCTCCCTGCTGCCCCCGGCGGGCAGCCCGGCCCCATCGCCGCCGCTGCTCAGCGCCACCCGCGGGCTCTGCCGCCCGGGCTGTGCTCGGCTGCGGGGGGCTGCCGCAGGGCACGGCTCCTGAGGGCAACCTGTGGCTTCAATATCAGCACTGCGCATGTGCTGCGTCGCGCTTCACGAAGCGGGCCCTGCCGGCCCAGTTCCGGGGGGGCGGGGTTGCGGTCCCCCGGAACCTGTATAACAAGCCAGAGATGGCCGAAGAGTGGGGGGGTGTTGCTGTTATGCGTGTTGCGGGGTGGGACGAGCAGGTGGTCGGGCCGCGGTGCATGATGGTCAGGCGGCGGACTCGGTGCCGTCGCGTTTCTTCAGGTTGGTGGCGGAGGCTGGGGGAGGGCGGACGGCACGGGGCGAGATGGTGGCTGAGGGACAGCGGTGTCCCGGCGAGCTGCTGCCGCCGGACCCCTGGATAACAGCGTGGGGGGAGCCCCGCCGTGTCTCCCCGCCACCACCCGAGCACTTGGGCCTGTCCCGCCTCTCCCCTCAGGGCTCTCCGTGGCACAAGGCCCGGCCTGCCGCGGAGGCACGTCCCCTGTCACCCCCGGGCTGGCTTCGCGCTGCAGCCTACGCTTGGTTTTCCTCAGGCAGCGCCTGCCCCATCCTTCCAGGGGGTCGCGGCCCTTCCAGCCGTTTGCATGGCAGCCACAGCGGCGCAGAGGGTCCTCTGTTCCCCAGCAACCCGGCTGGGACGGGGCGTTTGCTGGGGAATGAGCTGTAATGTTTCTCGGGAGGTGTCAGCACTAAAAGCTAAGCAGAATCTGCTGCAGTGAGTGAGGAGGTGTCTGCTGAGTGTAGGGAGCACTTGGGTTAAAGGGCATTGAGTGTGGCACAAAGCCTGGCTGTGCCCACATCTGTTGCAATGTCAGGCAGAGTGGTCAGACTTGTTCCTGGAAAGCAAAAGGGTAAAATATTAGTTTATCTGAGAGATTACTCGTGAAGAATTGAGTGCAGCTGCTTTTAAAGATAATTTAGTAGCAAAGTGCCTCCAGCGAAATGCTCTTGTCGAGGTGTGGTGTTTTAACATCATCTGCTTATAGCCTGAAATTCTGTTCTGCAGAAGCCCAGGAATTGGACAGGAAAGGGAGGAGAGAAAGCTTCTATGTACAAAGTTCATTGTCCTGCTCATCTTGCAGTACAGGACACCCTCAGCCTG
The DNA here is from genome assembly GCF_963264785.1 of Psittacula echo. Lineage (NCBI taxonomy): Eukaryota > Metazoa > Chordata > Aves > Psittaciformes > Psittacidae > Psittacula > Psittacula echo. The sequence continues at coordinate 6,482,530 of NC_137758.1, forward strand.
TAGGTTCACACTTTAAAGTACTCGGAAACCTTTCCTGCAGGTCATGTGGAGGATGAGAAGGGCTTGAATGGGGCTTTTACACTATCTCTAAGAAGAGTCTGTCGATTCAGTCACTTGATAAGCTTTATCTTATACTTACCTGTGGAATAGATTTAATCCTGCTTGCCATTGGTATACATCTTTTGACCAGTTTAATCCTTTATAATCTGAAAAATCATTTGCCATTTAAACCTTTCTTAATGTGCAAAAGTGGCTATACATATGTTGGGTGAAAACAAAATTTGAATTGTTCTTTTTATTCAAGGCTTACAACAAGAACACAGCTCCCTGGTCCACAAACCTCTTGCTCTGGGTCCTGGTGCTCTCTACGAGCACACTGAGTAAAGTGAAATTCATGTCTGAGGACCAGTCATCGGGGCAGGATGGAGAGCTTGGGCCTGCAAACAGTGACCCTTAGTGACGGGATGACAGCCTACATTCAGCAGGCTGTCAAAGGTAATGGTTCCTTTGGGCTATGAAATGTAGAATCATAGAATAGTTAGGTTTAGAAAAGACCTTAAGATCATACAGTTTAAGTCTCAAAGTGTCTTGATTGAGTCTGAAATTCAAGTCAGAACTTATCAAAAGTGCCCTTATGGTGTGCAGACTATGTGTGGTTGCTTTGGGCAGGAAGCTGACAGCTCTTTGCTAGATTCGCAGAGTGATGCACTAGAAATCAAACATGCCTCTGGTTTGGAAATAAAGCTCTGGAGATGGGAGAGGTGTTGCTGTGGAAAATAAAGGTTCTGTTCAGACTAGAGTGAGCCCTGGGATAACTGGGAAAATGGAGTTCACACTATGACCTGCAGGACTCTATTCAACCCTGAAGCCAAGCAGGATGGTTTATTTCATTGAGATGCAGAGAATTTGATTCCCAGTAGCCTCACTCAAACTGGGGCTGAGCTTGGTGTTGACTAACTGAAGCAGTGCCAAATTCAATACCTGCTCTGATTTTGGTGGTTGTGAGACGCTGCTTCCTTTACCACCCACTGTTCCTGAGAAAAGGAACATGTTTTTTCTCAGCCTCTAGAGTGGGAAGGCTGAGTTGCAAGGCTTTATGTCCTGGGGATTCCTGTCTTGCTTTCCTTTCTGTTTTCTGTGCAAACTTGATAAGTTTGTTACATGTGGAGTTGGACTATCTTGAAACCATCAGGTTTTGTGATAACATGCCCCCCTGACATTGTGCACCAGGTGAAAGCGGCTTGGGCTCCTCATGTTGCAGTGGGATAGAGCAACGTCCTCTCTGCATCAAATGATTTGGGAACTAAAACGTAGTATAATTCAGAGTTACGCCATTTGAAGAGTCCAGTATTCACAGCCCATCAAGGGTGACATCACTTTATGCCCCTTTATGCACTATAACTTTTCCCCAAAAGTTTATCTTCCATCAAAGCAGAAGCAAATAAATCTCCAGGCCCTTGCTGATGCCAGTGAAAGCTCCCAGATGATTTTTTTCCCAAGCACAAGTGTAATTGCTTTCAACTTTAGATCCAAAATACTTGGCACACATCATTCTTTCTGCTTCTTGGCTCACAGAGCTGTGAAGAGCAGCTTGTAAACAAGCAATAACAGGTTCTTTGTCTTGTATCCTCTTGTCTAGGTAAAGGAAGCTCCAGCATTTCTAGGAAGTGCCTCTATGGCTATTCAGGGAAAAGCTTCATAAATAACAACCTATAAGTAGCACTTTCACTGTCTTCTGGGTACTGGTTTCCTTGTGAACATGTAGCAAAGGGAACAGCTCATGGGACCAGGAAGACTGGGCTCTGCAGGCAGTGCTGATGGCATTTTTTTGACTGTTTCAGATGGAAAGCTGGTTGAAGGACAAGTCATTGAACTTGAAGATGGGACCACAGCTTATATCCAACAGGTGACAGTTGAAAAAGGTGAGGACCATAAATTTACCTCTTGCTTTTTAGAAGGATGTTGTAAATGTAACTGCAATTGTCTGTATTCCAACAGTGGGGCTCCTCTATTAGCTTGAGCTTTAAGAAGTCCATACGGGTGTAGGGTTTTTGTCCCTTGCCCATGGTTTTGAGGTTGAATGGGCAAGGACACAGAACATGTGATTTCCTGCAATCTGACAAGGCCAATTTGCTGGTGGTGCAAGCAGCAGTGTAAGTGTTGTTTCACCTGTGGGCTCTCCCACAGTTGCCAGTCTGACAGATCACAAGTCTGCAGGCAAGGCCAGGAGCTGTGTGCTGTGTTTGTGCCAACTACAGAGCCCAAACAAAGTGTGTTTCCTGTGGGAGCAGCTGGACAGGAATTTCCTCTGAACCAGGAGATAATATATTAATTCTGCAATAGGTGTTTGGGTGTGTGGGGTTGTTGGAAGCAATGTCGCATTAGCCAATGTCATCTCTGAAATGAGGTGACATTAAATAATATGAGAGGTGTTGGGAATTCAATTCATGTGGCGGGCACCAGAGTGGCACAGAGGAATCCCCTCTGACCATGGTAAGATGTAAAAGGGCAAGTAGAAAGAGCTCTGTTGCTCTGGGCAGTTCTTCCTTCACCCTCCAAAGCTTCTTGTGACCCACATCCCTTTTCTGTTCCGAAATGGTTGCTTGAAACCCACTTTGTGTTCTTGGCTGTGCCCCTTTCCTCCCTTCATCCTCTTCCCTTCCTCCAAACACATAGTGAGAGGGGTTTTCCTTCTCACCTGTTTGCCCTGCTATAGGATGTTTGTGTTCTCCTTTACACACACCTGTGCAAAAGCCATCACAGAATAGTTAGGGTTGGAAAGGAGCTTAAGATCATCCAGTTCCAACCCACCTGCCATGAGCAGGGACACCTCACACTAAACCATGGCACCCAAGGCTCTGTCCAGCCTGGCCTTGAACAATGCCAGGGATGGTGCATTCACAACTTCCTTGGGTAGCCCATTCCAGTGCCTCACCACCCTTACAGTAAAGAACTTCTTCCTTATATCCAATCTAAACTTCTTCTGTTTAAGTTTGAACCTGTTACCCTTGTCCTGTCACTACAGTTCCTACACTTCCTAATGAAGAGTCCCTCCCCAGCATCCTTATAGGCCCCTTGCAGATACTGGAAGGCTGCTATCCTTCACGTGTGGGACATAAGTTGGCATTTTTAATGGGTGATACTCTGCATTTAGCCCAATGAGCTAAAGAAGTGTGGCAAAGCTATGCATGAAGCCTTAAAAAGCTTATAATTTGTGTTGGAAGGGCTCAAATGGCATCTTAAAACCTATAGGTGTGGTTGACTTTCAGTGTAAGCATTCAGCCCTGCTGTGTCCTCTGTGGGCTTAAATGGTTCAGGAACTTCCCCTCTGTTTTGTCTGAGTGTTCCAGTAAGGGGTGTGTATCTTTTTCTTCTCTTTTAGAGTCTATGGCTTTTGAAGATGGTCAGCCAGTGGTGTTGGAAGATGGCAGTATGGCCTACATACACAACACAGCTAAAGGTAAAGAGCATTCCCTGTTCTTCCCTTGGCAGCTGGAGTAGAAGCTGCTACAGAGTTCCAAGGCTGTAGATAGCCCAGGAGATGAAGAGTGCCTCTTCCTCAGCAGCCTTTTCACGCTGGATTTGTTGGTTTTCTCTTTCAGAGTGTTATGACCCCAACACCTTCGAGGCTGTCCAGCTGGAGGATGGCTCCACTGCCTACATACACCGTCCTGTCATCGTGCCACCAGGCAGCACCATCTTGGAAGTGCAGGCAGAAACTGGGCTGGAGGAGCTGGCTGGAGAGGAGGAAGATGATGCCTTTGTGGAGACCATTAATGCACTAAAGCAGTACACCAGTAAGGTGAGGACCCAGTGCTTCTTTCCTGGTCTGGGTGTAGTAGTCCACATGTGGCCTGAGGTTGAAGTGTCTTCCCTTCATTAGTGCTTCTGTGTATTTGTTTTTCAGCACTGCCACCTTTGAGAAGAGAAACTGGACAGGGCTCCAGTGAGGGCACCACTCACAATAGGTGACACTTGAGGACCTAGAGCAGGACAGTTTTCTGCTGGACCCTCTAGCTAGTTCCTGCAGAGTGCTGAGCCTACCACCCTTAACCTGCTGCAGGCACACATTTGGGAAGAGCAGAGCTGCTGTGTACAGCTTAGATTGGTTTCTTCTTTGCTTTAAATGTACCTCCTTGTAGGTGTTTTCTTTCTGTTTGCCTGGCTTCTCTGGGTATGATGTTCTCTTCCACAGATTATCCAGGCAGCAGATCAAGACTATCATTTTACGTGTCAGAGGTGCCTAGGTTATGACCACTGTCCGTCAGGTTGACAAAGGCCTTAAAACCCAGAATAGCTTCACATCTAACGTGTTGCCACTGCAGTGCTCCATCTGAATGTCTTGAGTGCTGCCATTTTCTCCCATCTTCATGGTGTTGCATGAGAAGGGGCTACCTGGAGCATGCTGATACAGTGCTCAGTTGGGCAGCAGTCAGATTTGCCCATGGAGACCTTTCTGCTGTGGTATGACCTCACTCTCTGGAGAAGAGTGTGGTGTCACTGTAGATATAAGTGCTTCCTGCTTGGGGTGCTTGCCTGCTCCACTCCTTACAAGGAGGCATGAACAGTGCTGTGCTTCTTGACTTGCAGGTATCTGACAAGGAAGAGGAGGGAGTGACAGACCCCTGCCACAAGAAGAGTGAGGACTCCAGCAATGTCTCTTCCCAGGTCTGAATTTCTTAGTGATGCATTCCTGAAGCTAGGCCAAAAACTCCTCTTCATGCAGAGCACTTTGCCAGGTAGTAGTTAGCAAAGCTTTGTGGCTTCTCTGCAAAGTTAGCAAATACATTAGCTGCAAGTTTTACAAATGAGCCAAGGGAAGCACAAAGAGGTAAGTTATGTGTGGGAGAATACCTAGCATGAGCTCGGAGGTGGGAATGGGAAATGCTGGTTCCTAGACCTGTGTTCTGTCATGTGGGTTGCACCATATGTGTACAAGCTGTGTTTGTAAGGACATGTGAGGGTGGTGAGGTGCTGGCACAGGGTGCCCAGAGAAGCTGTGGCTGCCCCATCCCTGGCAGCGTTCAAGGCCAGGTTGGACACAGGGGCTTGGAGCAAGCTGCTCCAGTGGAAGGGGTCCCTGCCCGTGGCAGAGGGTTGGGACTAGGTGATCTTAAGGTCCTTTCCAACCCAGACCATTCCATGATTCTGTGTTTTTGTGAGGATAACTGAAGGAGTGCATATGTGTAGCAGAGAGGGGAATTATTTGTGTGAGATTCACAAAACCTGCTGTAGTGGCTCGTTGAATTAACTCCCATACATCTTTTGGCAGGATTTGCAGGAGGAGGAAGTGCAGAGCAGTGAGAAGAGGCCGCAGCTTGGCAGCAAAGCTTTCCGCTGTGGGTACAAAGGCTGTGGCCGCCTCTATACTACCGCCCATCATTTAAAGGTAAAGCAGATAATATCCAGTCATGCAGACCAGACACATTCCTGTGTTACGGTGCCAGGTTGGAACGCTGCTATGGAAAAGCCTGAGTTGTATGCTTGGCTCGCCAAGAGACCAGATGTGTAACTACCCAAGGTGAAGTCCAACAGAGAACTTCAGATTCTCCCCACCAGCTAGATTTCTCCACGCTCTATCCTTTCCTCCTTGTCTTGGACTTAATTTAGTTCTTTCTTTTTGCAGGTCCACGAACGTGTTCACACAGGTGACAAGCCCTATACGTGTGACTTCCCAAGCTGTGGGAAAGCATTTGCTACAGGTAGCAGTTTCTCTTCTGAGTAAATTTTGTTTTCTGTCCAGTCCAAACCACTCTTGAGCATCAGCTCTGGCTCTTTTTCCAGCCGAGCACAATGAGCATAGCTTTTAAAGCCTTCTGAGAAGAAATTGTAGCATAGGAGACTGTCTGAGACTTGATTGATGATAGGCAGATTTGAGCTATGAGAAGCAGCTGAGTTGTCAGTTGTGTTGTGAGGCTGTTTGGATATTTTTTCTCCTTCAGCTGTGTAGGCACAGGACAGACATCCAAAAATGCATGAGCTGAGAGGTGATGACACAGCTTGTCATGTTATTTCCTTCTTGTTATAAGATTAATCATGCTTTCTTTCCTGGACAGGATATGGGCTGAAGAGCCACATGAGAACACATACTGGTGAGAAACCATACAAGTGTCCAGAAGATGTGTGTAGCAAAGCCTTCAAAACCTCTGGGGATCTTCAGAAACACATTCGGACACACACAGGTGAGCAGCACAGGAGGAGAACTGAGCTGCTTCTTGGAAGGGTCCTCTAAGATACTCCAAGTACTTCTTCAGCCTTTGTCCAGGATGTGCCTTTATGAATCTTGGGTGAAACAAGGCAGACCTGAAGGTGTCTTCAGACAAAAGTAGATGGGTTGTAGAAGTAGTACCAGCGATTCTTGACTCTGTTACAAACAGCACAGCAAAAGGGGTAGTGGTGCCAGTGCTGCTAGAGAAATATGCCAGCATTTGGATCTGATTGAGGTCTTGTTGTTGTAATACTGTGGAGGAGGGAAGTTCAGGTCAGGTTGGATATAAGGAAGAAGTTCTTCCCTGTGAGGGTGCTGAGGCGCTGGCCCAGGGTGCCCAGAGAAGCTGTGGCTGCCCCATCCCTGGCAGTGTTCAAGGCCAGGTTGGACACAGGGGCTTGGAGCAAGCTGCTCTAGTGGAAGGGGTCCCTGCCCGTGGCAGGGATTGCGACTGGATGAGCTTTAAGGTACCTTCCAACCCAAACCATTCCATGATACAAGTCTCCAGGGCATTCCAGGTAGCTGAACTGTAGCAGGACTCTCATCCATGTTACTCTTCGTGCAGGTGAACGGCCCTTCAAGTGCCCCTTTGTGGGTTGTGGCCGCTCTTTCACCACATCCAACATCCGGAAGGTTCACATCCGAACACACACAGGCGAGCGGCCATACATGTGTCCCGAACCCAACTGTGGGAGAGGTTTCACGAGTGCCACCAATTACAAGAACCACATGAGAATCCACACAGGTAAGAGGAGAAGGGGAAGCACAGACAGCTCCTCCCTAGTCAGCCAGCTGCACTGACAGCCTGTGGCAGCCGGGAAATCTGTGGGACTGAAATGGCATTTCCAGGCATTGCAGGGGTAGATCTGGGAGTAGCCAGAGAGTTACAGGAAACAGGAATCACTTTATTGGGCTGATTATTGTTTCACTGGTCTGTCTCCAGCTCTTCATGGGCATGAGGAGGACAAGAGGAAACTGCCTCAGGCTGCGCTAGGGGAGGTTTAAACTGGACATTAGGAACAATTCTTTCCCCAAAGGGTGCTCAGGCATTGGCACAGGCTGCCCAGGGCAGGGCTGCAGTCACCGTCCCTGCAAGTGTTCACACACTGTGTAGCTGAGGCCCTCAGTGCCATGGGTTAGGGGTGGCCTTTGCAATGCTGGGGAACAGTTGGACTTGATCTTAAAGATCTTTTCCAACCTGGTTGATTGTATGAGGAGGGTGAGTGGGTCAAGCTCTGCTCTGTGGCCTCTGCCCTAGGAGAGAAGCCGTACATGTGCACTGTGCCAGGCTGTGGAAAGCGCTTCACTGAGTATTCCAGCCTCTACAAACACCATGTGGTGCACACCCACTGCAAACCCTACACCTGCAGTTGCTGTGGCAAGACCTACCGCCAGGCCTCCACGCTGGCCATGCACAAGCGCAGCAGCCACGAGGTGGAGGCCACGGAGGAGAGTGAACAGGCCCTCTACGAACAGCAGCAGCTGGAGGGTGAGCAACCAACCACTGTCTTGTCACCTACAACAGGCTTTTGGGTCATTCCTGCATCAGGAATGTGGCAAAGGGGAAAGAAGTGACAGCAAGAGCTTGCAGCTGCTCCCCTCTCAGAGCCGGGTCTGTGCTGTGGCCTCCTGCCTCCCTTATAAAACCCAAATCTGTGTCACAGAGAAGAGAAAAGCATTGGTACTTATTCTATGTCACGGGTTGGGAATGGGCTCCTGCCTATTTAGTACAGGCAGAGGTAAAGACTCTCCTTCCTAGGCCAACACTGGGCTGTTGTCATGATCCTCTGTGCCAACACTGGGCTGTTGTCATGATCCTCTGTGCCAGCACTAGGCAGGTGCCAGGATCAGGCGTGTGCCTTCACACTGATGAGCACATCTCACCCCTTTTGCTCTTTGTTTTTCCTGACTCAGCTGCTGCTGCTGCTGAGAGGGGTTCCCCTCTAAAGAGCCAGCATACTGCTTTTCTGTCAGAGATGGAAGAAAATGAAGAGGAGGAGGAAGATGAAGATGAAATAGCTGCACAGGTCTCAATCATCTCTCAGGATGAGACAGAGCAGGTATGGACACTGACAGCCTCCAGCATGTGGGTAACAGCAGTTACCTGGGTGACATCTGCCTCTACCCAGACTTGGTGTTCTCTTCATGGCTTTTTATCAGCATAAACCAGACCCTTCATGGCTTCATGGGCTCTGTCTGTCCTGAGGGCTCCCTCCTTACAGCTTTACTCCACTGCTCCAGCCTGGATATGAAGGGTAAAGAAAGGTCCTCTGCTCCCTGACTCGGGGTCTTGTGGGTGTTTGCCCAGGCTTGGCGCATTGCCTGGCAGCCCTCACCTTCCCAACAGCAGTCAGGAGGCAGCTTCCGGTCCCTGCTGACACAGGCTGGATTTGGAGATTGTTTTTTCATTGGATACAGCAGTGCTTTTCTTGTACTTCCCTCCATCAGCTGCCTGTGTGCTGACTGGGAAAAACTCCCTTCTGTGGCATGGGGCAAAGGAAACAGGCACCATGAGTAACGCTTGTTTCTGCTCAGTCTGAGGTGCTCCCTGCTGCAGCAATGCACGAGCTGCCCTCAGAGCATGGAGAGAAGACACTCGGTGGGAAGGGAAGGTGCAGTAGAAGGGGAAGGGGGTGGAGCCCTGAAGTCTTCTGAGTTCTCCATTGGTCCTGTCCATGACCCTGGGCAAAGTCTTTGGAGTTCTTTGTGCCATGGAGAGAATATTTTATCCTTAGTGAGACCTTTGTGTTGCTACACTTGGGAGTTGTGTAAGGCTTCCTGAGAAGCCATCCTGGCTGAGAGCATCCACTCTTCTTCCACCCAGGTCAGTTTGTCACAGGAAGACCTGCAGGCCCTGGGCAGTGCCGTCAGCATGGTGACACAGAGCAGTGCCCTTCCCGGGCCTGAGGAGGAGCTGGTGGGTGATGACACACACATGGTGACTGTGGCCAACAGCAATGGCATCGAGACGCTGCCGGTACAGACAAAGCTGGGAATGTCCCTTTTATCCTGCAGAGAAACAGCCTGCTGGAAGGGAACTGCATTGGTGTTTTTAAACATGATGTGTTTTTAATCTTAACTTTTCCAGGTTACCATAGTCACTTCTGGTGCAGTCGTGTCCGAGGAATCAGCCATCACACCCCTCCGTCAGCAGGTGGCTTTGCTGGCTACTGCCAACGGCACCCACATCGCAGTGCAGGTACCACGCAGCTCCTGCCATGTTCCCCTTCATTCCCCCATCCACCCAGTAGCTTCAGCACCTTCCCTTGTGCTCTTGCTGCATCGCCTCTTACCTAGGGCTTCTTCACTCCCAGATACCCTGTGTATAGAGGAGAGTGGGGGTACACTCCTTGGATTGCAGAATGCTCCTTTGTAACCAGCCTTGCTGAATGCTACCTGTGTCTCTTTCTGCTTTGCCCCTCTACTTCATACCTGCGTCACCCACTGCCGACCCCTCACACCTCTGTTCTGCTGGGGGCAGCCCCCACCTCTTGAGCCCACCTTTTGGGAGCACAGTGTTCTCTTTCTCTTTCCTCTTAGCTAGAAGAGCAGCAGAGCCTGGAGGAAGCCATCAGCATGGCTGCAGCAGCAATGCAGTATGAACCTGTGACACTTGATGCAGCTGTGTCTGAGAATGGGTGCTGAGACACTGCAGAGCCTCCTGGGCAGGCAGAGAAGGCAGCCCCAGTCTGTTCTCCACAGGGATGGTGGGAGCTGCTGGAACCAGGATGGCCAGCATGGAGAAGAGGTGCAGTACATGAGCAATGGAAGGTGTCAGAGCAGCAGCCGGTAGCTGCACCACGCAGCTGGTGAGAGCTGATGCGTTGGGCTACAGGAGTCACCCTGTTCAATGGGCTCTTCCCTTCAAGGATGGGTGTCAAAGGCTGCTGCCTTCTCTTCGAGGCCCCACTGTTTTCCTGGGCTCTGAGCAGCAACTTTGCTGCTCCTTGCCTTGGGCACTGACTGCCTCTGTCTGGAGGAGATGGCAGATGGTGTCTTCTAGTATTTATTTCTTCATGGCTAAGATCTCCAAGACTTGCCAGCCTTCTGCAGTTAGAAGTGAAGCCACAGAGATCTCAGCAGTTTCAGTGTGCAAAATAGTTTCGGAGAGGCATATTTCCTGCCCTCTCCCTCTAGGAACAGCTCCTCTTTCCTGCCCACCCCTCAGGTAAGGGGCATGTGGGCAGCATATGTACAGAAACATTGAAGCCCCATCAAATCAAGCCCGGGCTGTCCAGGGCTGTGTGTCTGGAGCAGTGACCTGGTGCGGAGTAAGCATCTGGGCTGGCTTCAACAGGAATTCTTCCATCTCTGTCACACTCTTGAGCAAACTTTCTTGGCAGACTCAGTGCTGTGGAGCAGAGCAAAGCATTCCCTCCACGGAAGCCAACCAGCTAAGCCAGGCTTGGATGTAAATACTGAGTTGAAATAAAAACAAACTAAAACTTTTCTTTCTGAAAAGAAGCACCTTCTCTCTTTCAGTTCCCAGGGCCAGAGGCTGGCAGAGGGTGGGATGAATGTTACCAGGTCAGGATTAAGGAAGTTCTGGAGATTTGTAGGAGGGGACCTTCAAGATCATCTGGGTTTGAATTTACCAACAGTGTCCTGCCAAAGCTACTGCAGAGGGCAATCAGCATGACCTGTTGCAGCCTCAGCTCCAGAGTGTGTCTTAGAGGGGCTGAGAGCTGTCTCTTGAATCTTCTCTCAGATCAGGCGTTGGCTCTTCCCAGGACTCCTGCAAACCTAGATTGAGGGAATTGTGTCAATACAAGAAAGTGTCTGTGAAGGAATCCTGCAGCCCTCAGAGCTCAGGGGAGAGATACGGGCTGGCTCCTCATCCCAGCAGGAGGATCCTCAGCCTCCACTGGGTAGGTACCTCTGCTTGGGACAGCCTGTGGACAAAGCGCCAGAAAATCATTTAGGTTGAAAGAGACCTTTAAGATCAAGTCCAACCATAATCCCCATCCCAGTGTGGACTCCCAGCAGTCAAATGCTTTATTCTTATGGATGTACCCAAGGTCTTTGCAGAGGGTGAGGTTCTGGAGGTGAGGAACAGGCATAACCTGGGAAGGCTGCTGTGGGCTCAGTCTCCGCTCCCCTTCCTTGGTGCAGCTGATCCCAAAACAAGCAGAGCCGAAACCTTTCCAAAAGGCTCCGTGCTACTGGTGTGAGGGGAAACTCTTCATTTAAATCCCAGAAGAGGAAGCTGCTCTTAGAGCCAGGGAGGGAATTTCTCTTCGCAGAACACGAATGCTGAGAAACCTTTTGATCTCCAGGCTGAGCTAGCGAATGGTTCCGAATCCCTGTGATGGTTGTGTTCCCTGAGCACCGGATTGTACTTCTGTGTGCATGGGGGTTCTGGGGCAAAGACCTGCAGGCCAGGGGACTGTGGGGCTGCGATGGGGGGGACCGTAGGGCGGCGATGGGGCCCGTGGGCTCCTCCGGGGTGCACCCAAGCAGATGGCGCTGCTGCTGCGCGCGTCCCCCAGCGCCCGGGGCTGTCGGGGCAGGCGGTTTCCTGGAACCGGATCCTCGGCCTCGGCAGAGCCGCCTCTGCCACCGCCGCCCGTAGCCATGGACCTGCGAGCGGAGCTCCTCAAGTCCATCTGGTACGCGTTCACCGCCCTGGACGTGGAGAAGAGCGGCAAGGTCTCCAAATCCCAGCTCAAGGTGAGCTCCTGGTGAGACTCGGAGGGCCCCGGCGGCTGGGCTGCGAGGAGCAGAGCTGGTCCAGGGATGCTGTGCATCGGCCCTGGGGTTCCATGGAGGGATTGTTAAACATTAGGATTGATAAGACCTTGCTGTTAGCTCCACGCTGGGTTTGATGGCGTTTGCTGGCTCTGCCTTGTCTCCCTTAACGAAAAAAAGGGGGGGGGGGGGGGGGGGGAGGAGAGAGTTAGTGCTCAAATGTATTTTCCAGGTGAAAATGAGGAGAAGTCTAATTTTTAGTTGTTTTCAGCTGTCTTCAGTTTCTTATGCTTTTTATGCCAACAAACAGCCCAAATTAGGTTTATATTTTCTTGCTTGCTGGAGCACCCGTGTTTCTGCTTCCTGTGCAGCCAGCGGGTTGGGAGGTAGAGGCAGCCTGATTTTAAACTAAACCTCCTCAGTGGTCTGGCCAGAAATAACACAGAGCGTTGAAGAAATCTCTGCTTTCCCCTGTCCCCCACCCCCTCAGAGGGCTCCTGCATTCAGCCCTTCTTAAAACTGTCGTGGCTTTAACAACCTTTTTCTCTGCCTCCAGGACAGGCTCTGGGTGACTGTCAGGCTGCACCTTGGCTGCAGTGATGGTTACTGATTTTTAGGTTCTTTTTCCCTTCACAAATGATGGGACTCCTCTTTTCCTTTTCTTTTTTTTGTTCCTGAGTAGATGTCCCCGTGTGGTTCTTAGGCTGGTGCTGGCCTGGGAAATGCTGGTTGGGGCTGCGATGCAGAGGAAAAACCTGAGCTAGAAACATGCAAAACACGGGGAGCTGTTGCGTCAGGACTTGGCAGCCGCTGCCTGTCTGTGAGAGGAGTTATGAAACGTTCAAAGAAACCTCTTTTCCTCTGTTCCCCATACTTTATAGGGCTTCCCCCAGGGCAGACTGTAGGGAAGGTGCTGGGCTTGGTGGGCAGGCCATGTTTTGCCCCAAAATGAGCAGTTTTGTTTGCAGGGATCTGGAGGAGAAGCAGCGGGAGCTGAGAGCCCCCTGCTTTGCAGCTGAGAGCCTTCGGCTGCTCCCCAGAACCATGTGCCCCTGCGAGCCGCAGTCACCTACTTAAAGCTGGAGAAATAGCTGAAGGACTTAGGGAAAATCCCAAAGCAGGCCAGAGCCTATTTCCCCTTGCTAATCCCAGAGAGGGGCTGTTGTGCTCCTCTCACAGCAATCCCCTGCACCCAGGCTTTGGGTTCTAAGCCCATCCCAGGCACGCTGCTGGCCCCGAACACGTGCAGCACTTGTCTGTGAGATCTTTATCACCAGCGACAGCGCTGAGGCCACAGAGACCCGAATTTGAGCAGCAGTTTGTCAGGGAGCTTGGGCAGAGGGGTGGGAGCTGCAGACCCTCATGTAGGGGATCTGGGGGGCTGGGGATGGTGTCTCCACCGTGGCTTTGCCCAGGGGGATGGTTTAGAGGGGAAAGAAGATTCACCCCTCACTGGTTTTCCATCCACCTTCAGCAACAGCACAGGATGGTGGCAGGGCAGGTTTAGATGGAGCTGAGGAACAATTCCTGCCCCAGAGGGTGCTCAGGCATTGGAACAGGCTGCCCAGGGCAGGGCTGCAGGCACCGTCCCTGCAAGGGTTCACACCCCGTGGAGACGAGGCCTCAGTGCCATGGGTTAGGGGTGGCCTTGGCAGTGCTGGGGTAAGGGTTGCACTGGATGAGCTAAAAGGGCTTTTCCAACCCAATTGATTCTATGGTTCTATGACTCCATGGTTCTATGATTCTATGACAAATGTCTACTCTGGATAACTTTCCACTCCCTTTTGAGTTCGGGGAGAGCTCCTTTGCATCCCCTGTTACTGCCAAATGCTGGCTTGGGTTTGCTCCAGCCTACACAAGCCTGCACTGGGGTTTCTGTTCATTCCATGCAGAAGAAATCCAGGGCCTCAAAGGTTTGTTAAAGCCACAGTGGCCATGTCCCCTCCAGACTCCTCCCAGGCTGTGCTCTGCTCCCTCGCCCAGGTGTGTTGCTGCAGGAAGAGTCTTGAAGAAGGGTGGCAGAAGTGCTGGTGTTCACAGCATTTGCACCTCCAGAGGCAAACCCAGACCCAGGAGCAGGGGTGGGATTTGGTGGTGGAGGAGCAGCAAATGGAGCCCAGCACTGAACAACTCCAACCTCTCTCCAGCGCAAGTCAATTTATCAGCATTTCAAAGCCATAGGTTGAGCAGTTGAGTTCTTTGCATGGACACTCCCATGCAAGAAAGCGTGTGCAGATGTGTAGGTGTGTGTCTGCACAGGAAGGAAAGACAGTTGTGGTTAAGTGCTACACAGCAAGCGGTGTTGGGCAGCTCTGTTCCCAGTGCGGGCACGCACCAACCCTGGTCTTAGATAGGAGTTTATCCTCTCTCTCTGCCTTCACATCCTCTGTGGCCAAGCTGGTGGAGCTACACCCGGTCTCCAGGGATGCTAGCTGGGATGTGGATTGCAGGATGCTGCTGTCAATGAGTCCTTCAAGGCAGCCTGAGCACTGTCCTGGTGCTTCTCAGCACCTCTGTTCTGCTCCTGTCCCTGTTGTGGAGGATTAGGAGGGGTTTGCTCCATCCAGGAGCTTGGTCTTCTGAGGCAAAGCCCTTGACAGAGGAGAGGAAGAGGCAGGGGGACAGGTGAGTGGTTTAAAGGAAGAGCTGCCTGGCGGGGAGCACAAATGGCTCTTTGCACAGGCCAGTGGGTCCCAGTTTGGCCAGCGACAGGTCTGAGAGCAGCTCATCGATTCAGGCAAGGGGAAAAGCCTTTCCCAAGGTCTGGAGCTGATGGGGTGGTGAGGAGGCAGCCCCACTTCTGTCCTCCTCACTGCAGCTCAAGGGCCCCTCGCTGCTGACAAAGGCTCCTGGTGCTGGGGTTCCCCTGGGACAGGGCTCCCTGCACCCCCAGCTCCGGGGAAGCTTTGGTTTTCTCTGCAGGGCTGGTCTGGCAGGTTTGCACTTGGGGAAACCGAGGCAGCAGCCACAGTCCCTGTGTGGTGCAGGAGCTCAAATCTCCCCTGCTCCTGCCTGCCAGGGGGTTGTGTTTAGCACAGGGAGCCAGGTTCCAGCCTGAAATGTCACTCCCAGCCCTGGCATCACCCCCAGCACCTTCCATGGGAGTGAAGAATGGCACTGCCATTCTCTGTCTGTGTAAACATTTCACCCCCAGCTCTGGCTGGCTGCAGAGGGATGGGAATGGGGCGTGATGGGGAGCATGAGAGCAGAGGAGAGGGTGGAGAACAGTATTGGGGCTGGTGGTCAGAGGGATCTGGGATGCTCACGGTGTCAGGCAGACCTCTGCCCACCCCCTGCATGGAAAGGCTGTGCCAGCAAATTGCTCTCAGAGCATCCCTTCCCTTCTCCCCGCTGTTATTTTCCCCTCCTAGCACCCATTTCAGAACCCGGCGGGGGGGCTGGGGTGGTTTCCTACCTCTCCTCCCTGTGCAGGGTTTGGGCAGCCCTGACTCCCCACCATCACCATCAGCCTGGCTGGGGCTTCCTCCCTGCCCCAGGGGGGCGCATTCTGTAGGAATCGGAAAGGGATTCTGTAGGTGACGGAGCAGAGGGGGTGAGGTTCGCAGCGTGCCGGGATAGATGGAGGGGCTTGGGGTGCTGGCTGTGACCCAGGGGCACATGCGACAGCTCTCAGGGCTTTTTGGGGTTCTGTGAGAGGAAGTGTGAGCGATGGGGATGAGGCCCAGCATTGAAAATGCAGAACAGGATGCAATTCCCAAAGTTTCAATCCATCCTGATGGATTTGTTCACTGTCCTGCAGGATGCCCAGTGCTTTCCACCCCTGCATGGACCCCGGGGCTGCACTGAAGTCCAAAAGGCTCAGCCATAGCAGCAGCAGCGCTCAGGGCTACAGCCCGCTCAGTGTTTGAGATGAGGGTGGAGCTCTGCTGATAGCATCAGTCCAGGGGGGTGAAGAAGAGAAAGAAAATCTGGTTGAGCAAGAACCGTTTCCAGCTGCAGCAGCGCGTGGCCTCCGGCGCCTCCTCTTCTGCAGCGAGGAAGCTTCCAGCTCAGGAGGAGCAGGGATGCTGCACACCAGCTCCCAGCCCCTCTCTTAGAACCATGGAATCAATGGGTTAGAAAAGAGCTTTAAGCTCATCCAGTCCAACCATTCCCCAGCACTGCCAAGGCCACCACTAACCCATGGCACTGGTCTTGAACCCTTGGCAGGCTGCACCTGCAGATCCTACAAGCCATCCCTGCCAACCCTCATTGGGATGCTCATTTGCCATCTCCTGCTTGCTGGGAGGTAAAGACAAGGAGACAACCGCGTGCCTGGTATCACAAGCTGGATATGCTGGTGGTGTTCATGGGCAGCCTGGCTCCAGCGTGGGCCTTCCAGCACATGGGAAATCTGGGAGTTTCAAAACATGCTTTGTCTTGGGAGAGAAGCTGTGGCTGCCCCATCCCTGGCAGTGTTCAAGGCCAGGTTGGACACAGGGGCTTGGAGCAAGCTGCTCCAGTGGAAGGGGTCCCTGCCCGTGGCAGGGGTTGGAGCTGGAGGAGCTTTAAGGTCCCTTCAACCTAAACCAGGCTGGGATTCTGGGATTCATCTTTGAGTCTTTCTGTGCCCCACTGGCACATAACAGCTGGGGCCAAGCTGGCTGCTGTCATTAGTTATGTTGTTGAGAAATCAGAAAGGGCAGCTGCCGAACAGCTTGGCTCCGAGTGGCTTATCATCCCTTCTAGATCAAAGCATGTCCTGTTTGCCCTGTGACATTTGTAACAGCCTTTAAAAAAAAACCAACACAAACTTCCCCATGTGATAAGAAATGAACATGGAAAAATCCTCAATTTTGCCTGTTTCTAACTCATTCTGTAAGGTTTACACTTGGGAATGTAAAGCTGTCTCCCTGCCAAACCCAAACCAGGGTCTCCGGGTGGTTTGGTGGCACCATGGGGATGTGCCGGGGTTGTTCACCTTCTCCCCATCCCTACTGCTCGGGCAGGTGCTGTCTCACAACCTGTACACGGTGCTGTGCATCCCCCATGACCCCGTGGCGCTGGAAGAGCATTTCCGTGACGATGACGATGGGCCGGTGTCCAGCCAGGGTTACATGCCCTACCTCAACAAGTACATCCTGGATAAGGTGAGCCCCTTGGCCAACCCTGCCATTACCTGCTGGGTGCCGCCAGGTCTGCTCCCATGGCTCCTGTCCCCTCTGCTCCTGGAGATCCCATGTCTTGATGTCTGGAAAAGGGATACAGGAAGTTGGGAGCACTCAGGTGAATGCCAAACCAAGTGAGCAATGTTTCATACTCAACGTCTCCTTGGCAAGGATGAAGTCAGCCGTTTCCATCAAGGCTCTGGATGGAGGTGCATCTCTGCCCACACTTCCTATAGAGCTCAGAGAGAGAAATCAACCCCTTTTTCCTCTCCACCCCTGTTCAAATCTGAGGTGTGACCTCATTTGGCAAAGGGGAGGAGAAGGAGGAGGATGAGGTGCTGGGGCAGGAGCAGAGGTTGGGGTGGGCAGGGGCTTTTTCCCTTCTTTCCACATGGCTCAAAGGCACCTTTGTTTGGTGAAGGAGAGGCTTTGTGCCTGCGTGGAGAAGGAAAAATGGCTGACAACTTTCTTCCACGGTGTGCTAGAAAGAAGAGGGGGCTGGAGCTGGGTGCAGTAACCCTTCCCTCCCTGCTGCTTGCCCAGGCTGGTCCCTGGGCTGCTCTTTGTCTTGCCCTGAACTGCTCAGGAGCTGCCCAGCCTGGTTCAGGGACACTGATCTCAGCTGCAGGGATCTGATCCGCAGTGGGTGAGGGCAAAGCCTTCCCCAGCGCTCTCTGCCCAGGGAAAAGAGCTGCATAAAGTCAGCCCAGCCCCATCTCCCTGCCACAGAGCAGTTAAAATCCTTCCAGTTTCCCATGTAGTTCTCTGGGAGATGAGATTTAAAGCCTCTTCTTTTGGTTTTGCCGTGGCTAATAAAATCCGAGGCAGCATGAGAAGGGGAAGTGGGTTTTCCTTGTAAGAGGGGCTTTCAGCTTGCTGCCACCCAAAGGTATTTCTCCAGCCCTGCTACAGGCTGTGGTTTGCCCTCATGTTGGCAGCACACTGGAATGGAGCAGCCAGATGCAGCCAGGCTCCCTTGGTCCCCATCACAGTTCACCCATGCCACACCAAAGTTGCTGTGTGATGCCAGACGAGTGGTTTCAGTCGCTCGTGGACAGGCAGTGGGGATGAGGTTGATGGAGGTGTCATTCCTGCCTCCACTGCTGCCTGCCCATGGACCGTCATTTCCCTTTGCTGAATCCCAGTTCCGTCTTTACAGTCAAATGGGATAATGAGAATGATCCAAAGCCATGGAGGCACTGGGGAGGTGGGCTCGGGACAGCACTATGCAGTGCTCTATGTGCTTCACCACGGGGCTCCTGCTGGTGCTCCAAAGCTGGGCCGTGCTGCAGCAGTCCTGTAGCATCTTTCCTATCAGCCAGGGCACCTCGCTTACCTGTGTAGGGGGCCTGTGCTAGGGATGTGTAGTCTGGCATCATGGGGCAGTGCCCTCTTACACTCTAGTTGTGGGTCTAGAGAAGATTTCAGGTGTGAGGGTTTCTTCCCTCCACCGTTTCCTCCCCAGAACCCCCTTCCACAGCCCTGCAGCACCAGCTCACCCCTGACTCCTGCCTGCAGGTGGTGGAAGGTGCTTTTGTCAAAGAGAACTTTGATGAGCTCTGCTGGACCTTGACAGCAAAGAAGAATTACAAGCCTGACCGGAATGGGAATAGCGTCGTGTCCCACCAAGACGCCTTCAAGCTCTGGTGTCTCTTCAACTTTCTGTCTGAAGACAAATACCCTCTCGTCATGGTGCCAGACGAGGTAGGACCTTCCTCTGCCGCCTCCTCATCCCCAGCCTCCCCAGGCTGTGCGTGCTGGCAGAGCCCTGGTTGGGTTTGACACATCCCGCTATCACTTCCTGGCATGTCCCACCACATCCTGCAAGATGTGGTGCTCCCGGGTGACAGCGACCAGGGGAGCGGTGGGAGGAGGGGGGTGTCTGCCCTGTGCACCCCCAGCTATGCCCATGGACATCCCTATTTGCCCAGGATTCCCTTGGGAGCAGCTGGGATGACCCCTCCAAAATGCTGAAGCCTCTCACATACAGATGTCTTGGACGATGAGGTGGTCCATCTTGTTCTGCCATCGTCCAAGCCTACAACAAGCTCTTTTGCCTGCTGTGAAGTGAATGTGCCAGGTTTCAGAGCCCCAGCCCAAGGCGCATCCACAGCTCAGCTCCTCCTCGGGCTGGTCCCATGCTTAAAGCCCTTACATCCCACCCAAGGGCTGAGCTGAGCATGGTGCTGCAAGAGGACTCCCGATTTTCATGAGGAGAAAGAGAAGATGATGAGAAAACCTTCAAATCTGGCACAGTGGTGCTTGCTCCATGACGCTGCTGTCAGGCTGGATGGGGTTTTACAGCCTGTGCCACCACGAAGGCAGGGGCAGAGCAGACCTGGTTGTCCCTCTCCCTGCCACCAGGCACTCAAACCCTGTCCAGCGTCCAGAGGGTTAAGAGTGAGGTACCCCGGAGCAGCAAAGCATCTGGCAGTTACCTCCGAATGCCACCCAAATCCCCAAATCCCACCCAAATCTCCAAATCCCACCTGGCATTTGGAGGAGGAAGGAGGTCAGCTGAAACCCCCATGAGAAGGGGGACAAGCTCAGAAGCCTCACCAGGAGGAGCTGAGCTGGGCAAGCAGCTGCCATCAGCTTCTACCCCATGAACCAACTGAGCTCAGCAGAAAAGCCAGAGAAAAGGGAAAAAGGAGACAAGAGCAGCAGCGCTGCGCAGCTGAGGGAGGGTGACCGCACTTCCTGCCCCCGGGAGAGGCGCTTCCTGTTCCCCAGCCCATGACACACTGAATCATCTTTCTGCTCACGGGGCTGAGCTTGAAATAAAAAGAGGAAAACCAGAAATTATATTAAATTCTTGCCCTTCTCCTACTTGGGTGATGGAAAAAATGCAGCTGGGGATGGGACTCTGCTGTGCTCCACCATTCTGCTTGGCTCTCTGCAGCCACCACCCTCCTTGGGCCTTAGGTGGTGGGTAGAGAAGAGCTAGCAGCAAAACATATCGCAGAATCACAGAACCATGGAATGCTTTGTGTTGGAAGGGACCTTAAAGCTCCTCCAGCTCCAACCCCTGCCACGGGCAGGGACCCCTTCCACTGGAGCAGCTTGCTCCAAGCCCCTGTGTCCAACCTGGCCTTGAACACTGCCAGGGATGGGGCAGCCACAGCTTCTCTGGGCACCCTGGGCCAGCGCCTCAGCACCCTCACAGGGAAGAGCTTCTGCCTAAGAGCTCAGCTCAGTCTCCCCTCTGGCAGGTTCAAGCCATTCCCCTTGGCCTGTCTCTACAGGCCCTGACAGAGTCTCTCTCCAGCATCCTTGAACTCAAACAGAACTAAGTCTTCCCAATATTGTGTCAACCACTTTAGCTCTTCTTTAAAGCAGTATATTTACAGTTTCAAAGCAATGCTCATCTCCTCCATAGAGTCCTTCCCTTCCCTCAGTGTTCTTATGACCTCAGCTGGAAAACAGAGCAGTGCTGAGGTCAGGACCATGGTCTGGGACACGAGCCTTGCAGGCTGGGTTGCAGGGACAGCAGTGTTGGTCTCTTCTCCCTCAGGCACTTGACTTCTGCAAGCAAACAAGCTAAAACCATTTCAGTCTTGTGGTTAAAAGGAAAAACCTCCTGGCAGTGGTTAAGCTTTAACCCAATCACAGATTGGTTTGGGTTGGAAAGGACCTTAAGATCATCCAGTTCCAACTCCCTGCCATGGGCAGGGACACCTCACACTAAACCATGGCACCCAAGGCTCTGTCCAGCCTGGCCTTGAAAAAGGTCAGCCTGCCTGGAACGCCTTGGCAATGACCATCAACCATCACAAGGGGTGATGGCTCTGGCATAAGGGTGCTTCATCTCCAGGCAGGAGACAGACGTGGTCTTGGGCTCTCCGGAGTGATTCGGTGGGGTAGCACAGCTCTCACGTCTCCCTGTCACTGCCTTCCCCATCCCCACAGGTGGAGTACCTACTGAAGAAGATCTGCACAGCCATGAACGTGGAGCTGAGCTCCTGCGAGCTGGATGATTACCTGTGCCAGGAGCCGCAGGGGCAGGGCGGGCTCACGGTCTGGCAGTTCCTGGACATGGTGAACTCGGGGCGGTTCCTGCGCGGCATCGAGCAGGAGGCCGTGAGCATGGCCATAGAGGAGGTGTACCAGGAGGTCATCGAGGATGTGCTCAAACAGGCAAGGAACCCACGCGTACTGGGGTACAAACCCTGTCTTGCTCCCACACTGGTTTTGATGCCCATGTCTCTTGGGAGCAGGGCTACCTCTGGAAGAAGGGCCAGCTGAGGAGGAACTGGTCAGAGCGGTGGTTCACTCTGAAGCCCAGTGTCCTGTCCTACTACATGAGTGAGGAACGGAAGGAGAAGAAGGGGAGCATCACACTGGACAAGCACTGCTGTGTGGAGGTACAGCAGGACAGGAAGGGGAACTCCAGAATACACAATCTCACATCCATGAGCATGGGAGAGCCAGTCCTGTGGCTGAAGAAAGTGGGGATAAGGTGGGGTAGGGGGGAGTAACACCATCCTGTGTCCTGTCCCTGCAGGTGCTGCCTGACCGGGATGGGAAGAGGTGCATGTTCTGTGTGAAGACCCCGTCCCGCACCTATGAGATGAGCGCCTCCGACACCCGGCAGCGCCAGGAGTGGACCCTAGGTCCATGTTCCCCCTGTGCCCCCTCCCCAGCTTCCCCGTGCCCTGCTCCATGTCCCCACTGACCATCCCCTTCCCTCCCCAGCCATCCAGACGGCCATCCGGCTGCAGGCTGAGGGCAAGAAGTCCCTGCACAAAGACCTGAAGCAGAAGCGCCGGGAGCAGCGGGAGCAGAGGGAGCAGCGCAAAGCAGCCAAGGAGGAGGAGACGCAGCGGCTCAAGCAGCTCCAGGAGGAGAAGGAGAGGAAGCTGCAGGAGCTGGAGCTGCTCAAGGAGGCCCAGCGGCAGGCAGAGATGCTCCTGCAGGAGGAGGAGCAGCGGCGGAGGCAGCAGCACGAGGAGATGCAGAGGGCCCTGGAGATCCAGCTGCGGGAGGCTGAGCAGGCGAGTGCATCCCCATGGGGTGTCCTGCCACAGGGCTGCGGTGCTCATGGGGTGGGCTTCCATCCCCTTCCCTTCCCATGGCAGCAGGGGGTTTGGAGGAGCTTCTAGGAGCATGCCCAGGTCTTGTAACAGTGCTGCTGCCACCCATCACCTCTAGGACCCCAGGGGCTGATATGACCTGGGATGAGGGACAGAGGGGTCAGTGCCTCCATGCATGAGATACCTGAGGAGCAGGAGATAAGGACAACCTGCCCCAGGGTGTATGAAGTTGGGGGCAGGTGAGAGGTGAGCACTAGTGCTGGGGTGGCCAAGGAGCCCATCACTGGCTCCAAATCATAGACTCAGAATCAACTAGGTTGGAAAAGACCTTGGAGATCATCAAGTCCAACCATGATGCAGTGTGTCTCCTCAGCAGGGAGACAGCTTTGCTTCAGAGCTCTCTCTATGGGCTTTTCTGGTGCAGGAGATGTCTGTCCTCATCCACCCAGGGATGTCAGGATAAAGGAGTCTTGGGGACGGTGGTGATGGCTCTGGAGCTGCCGGTGCTGATGGCTCTTGTTCCTGCCACAGGCTCGCGCCTCCATGCAGGCAGAGATGGTGCTGAAGGAGGCAGAGGCAGAGCGTCAGCGCAAGCGCATCCTGGAGCTGGAGGACATGCAGGAGCGTCTGCAGGAGGCCCTGCAGCAGGAGGTGAAAGCACGGCAGGATGAGGAGTCTGTGAGATACGCGCAGGCCAGGTAAGACCAGGGCATCTCTGCTCCTCCTCAACCAGCTCCGCTTCAAGGGCTGAGCATGGGGACATGCTCCCCTGGGCAATGAGATGCTCTCTGGGGTACTGGGGTGTGCTGGTGACTTCCCAGTATGCAAGAGTGGGGGAAGCTGGTGGAAGAAGTGGTACAGGGACGTCCTCACCTCTTTGTTGACAGGCTGCTGGCTGAGGAGGAGGAGAAGCTGAAGCAGCTGATGAAGCTGAAGGAGGAGCAAGAGGAATATATCATCAAAACTCAGCGGGAGAAGCAAGTCCTCAAGCAGGAGATGGAGAACAAGAACAAGTGTCTGGAAGAGGCGCAGAAGCAGCTGGAAGAAGTGAGACTGAACAGGCAGCGGGTGGACCAAGACTTCATGGTGAGCATCACATTGGTGCCACATCCCTTCATGCTGTGAGCCCTGGGGGACTTCCCAGCCCTTCCCAAGTCACCTCCACACTGAGGGGGTCTCAGCAGCTCTGGGGACCAAGCTGCCATTGCCCCGGGGCTGTCTGAGCTGTGCCTTGTGCAGGCACGGGGTGATTCAGTGGCTGAGATAGGACAAAGTGTTTCCCAACCCAGGGAGACAATGCGGGTGCCCAGGGCAATGCTGACAGTGGGAGTGTGTGGAGGGGGGAGGACTCGAGGGGCAGCAGAAGACCTAGAGGAGGGTGAGCTGGGTCTCTGTCCCAGAGGGAGCCTCCAATCCCGGCTTAGTCAGGGAAACTCCTGCCCATGGTCCTGGGTCAGGGTCTGTCAGGGCTGGCTCATCCCTCTCCTCCGTCTCCTCGCAGGCGGCCCAGCGGAAGCTGCGACAGGCCAGCACCAACGTCAAGCACTGGAACGTCCAGATGAACCGGCTGATGCACCCCATTGGGCCGGGAGGTAAGACATGGACCAGCACACCCACCCTGCCCCCCTCAGCACAGCCATGCTGGGGCAGGAGCCCCATCTCCCACCCATCTTCCCCTCTCTGGGGATATCCGGGGGCTGGAAGAAGCCCCATCTTTCAGAGATACCCCAACACCTCTGGCAAGGAGAGACTCCAAAAGCGTTTTCCTTAGTTGAAAGGTCAGTTTGGACCCTGGGTAAACAAATCCTCTTTCTCTTCATGTCCAGACAAGCGTACAAATGTGAGTGGAGGCGGCTTCGCTGGCTACCAACCCCTCCTCTCCCAGAGAGATTCCTCCCTCAAACTCAAGCAGAAAGTGGAGGATAAAGGCAGTGACCCCACAAAGGACATCAGAAAGGAAAACGTGAGCAATGGTGGGAACAGCAGCGTGCTGCCATCTCCGGATGTGGACACCATGGCCACAGAGCCCAGCAACTAGCCTGGAGGATGGCAGAGCCCAGTGGGGAGCTGCAGGGCACAGCACATGTCTCTGAGCAGACACAGTCAACACAGCCATCTCTGGATGGAGACAAGTGGGGACCAGCACAGAGCCTGGAGATGACTGCACAGGAGGCAGGGATGCTCCCATTTTCTTCAGGAAGGGCTGCAGCCACCACAGGCCAGGAGGCTCAGCCACATGTTGGAGGCTCAGACAGTCCCATGTTGGGGAGAAGGCAGCAGAGCCATCTCCCCAGGGCTGCCCTGGTGTGGGACTTGGACTCAGCTCCCCAGACTCTGGTTTCCACCATGCCTAAAAGAAAAAGCCACCAGTGGGTCTGGACAATGTGGCCCAGAGCTGCAGTTCCCCTTGGTTTCCACCAGCAACCCTTCTGCATCACCCAGCGCGCCCATGGGTGCATGGCCCTGCAACAGAAAGCCTTGGCAGGCTGAGAGGTACCTTCTGACCACCCCACAGAAGGGCTGCGGTGTCTTTAACTAACACGTGCATTCCCTGAAGGTGGTTCTTAGTCACTGGAATCACATAGGTATTAGCAGAAACCAACAAGCAATAAAGCTTTTGGAGCTGCTGCCCTGCAGACTTTCTTCCCCACACACCTGTGGCCCTGCAGACACCAAACCTCCCTCCTTGGCAGCTGTGGGGCTTTGATGCCCACTGTAGAAAAGAGCCCACTAAAAGGAATGAGACACCAGCCACGGCAAGAGGCTCCACCAGTAGATTTGGGCTTGGTCAGGAGGGACACAGACTCTGGTGAACCGGTTGTAGATGATGAACTCCCTGCTGGGCTGCAGGGCTGGCACAGGGGCAACGTCCTGGGGGGAAAACACCTCTACATGATTAATTACATGCTTGTATAGGAAGGTAACGGTGTTCTGGGCCGTGTTTAGGTCTTTGCCCTTGCACGGCAGGACTCCCTGTTTCAGGAGTCTTGATACAGGATGTGGTCCAAGGCAATAGCAAAGACTCCCAGGGCCCATTGGAACCAGCAGCTGGGGGATGTGGCAGCTCTCTTCAGTAACGCCGGCCTGGCCTGGCTCCTCCAGCTCATTTGCTCCTCAAAAACCTCAGAATAAAAGCCAAGTCTGCTGGCACACCTCCCTGCATGGAAAAAACCCGTCCATGCCAACACTGGGGTTAGTTTTTCCAAGCTCCTGTGTTTAAATACAGTCCCATTCACCTGCAGCTTTGGGGTCTTTATTGTACCGGGCACACAGACCCCCTGGTCACATAAGGGTCCCTTCTGGAAAGAGGCACTGGTAGCATCAACCCTGGTTCACAGTTGCTCACACAGATGAACTGCAGTTCGTTAGGGAGATTACAATCTGTTTCCTACCCGTGTGGCTTTCAGCATTTGCTCACCCAGCTCTTCCCCTCCCGGGTCTTCACAGTGTTTCTTATTTACAGTTAGTTTTCTATGTGTCACTGTGCCTGGCTGCGAGAGAGGCTGCTTCCACCGGACAAAGCAGCTCTGTGTGCCCCTGCTCTGGTCCCACGCAGCCTGGCTGACGCACAGGGAGGGCCCAGTGGCTGCAGCCTTTGTGGTGATGGTTGTGGTGGGCGCTGCAGGTCAAATTCGTCACCTCTCCTCCTCCTCCCCGCTGCACTGGGAAGCAGCAGCATGGATCTGAGCAGTGGCACGGTCTCCATGCAGATCTGGGAGCCCTGCCTGGCCCT
The DNA here is from genome assembly GCF_963264785.1 of Psittacula echo. Lineage (NCBI taxonomy): Eukaryota > Metazoa > Chordata > Aves > Psittaciformes > Psittacidae > Psittacula > Psittacula echo. The sequence goes on from NC_137758.1 coordinate 6,508,300, forward strand.
GTGCCACCCTGGCCACTCTACATGGACATGGGGTCACTCCACTCTGCTCGGGTTTTCTGGTGGAATGAGACCTTCCCAACGTGCTGCACTGGAGGCTGGGGCTTGGTCTTACATCAAGGCACATGGGGCCATGGTACAAGTGGTGTTCCTCAGGGGCTGGTACTGGGACCAGTGCTGTTTAACATCTGTGTTGATGACATGGATAGTGGGAACATAGTGGGATCGAGCGCCCTCAGCAAGTCTGTGGCTGATTCCAAGCTTTGAGGTGCGGTCAAAACACTGGAGGGAAGGGATGGGATCCAGAGGGGCCTGGAAAGGCTGCAGAGGTGGGACTGTACAAACCTCATGGAGTTTGACAAGGCCATGAGCCCCTGGGTTGGGGCAATCCAAATACAGGCTGGAAGAAAAATGGATGGAGCAGCCCTGAGGAGAAGGACGTGGGGGTGTTTGATTGACGAGAGGCTCACAAGGATGCTGGAAAGGAAGGGACTCCATCAAGGACTGAAGTGATAGCACAAGGGGTTCAAACTTGAACAGGGGAGACTGAGCTGAGCTCTTAGGCAGAAGCTCTTCCCTGTGAGGGTGCTGAGGCGCTGGCCCAGGGTGCCCAGAGAAGCTGTGGCTGCCCCATCCCTGGCAGTGCTCAAGGGCAGGTTGGACACAGGGGCTTGGAGCAAGCTGCTCCAGTGGAAGGGGTCCCTGCCCGTGGCAGGGGTTGGAGCTGGAGGAGCTTTAAGGTCCTTTCCAACCTAAACCAGTCTGGGATTCTGTGATTCTATGAATTGTTGCAGCCTTCCAGGGTGACCCTGGCAAAGCTGCTCATTGCTCCATGTGATGCACAGGCAGAGCAAGAACAGGGAGTGTGTCAAATGATGGTCTCTACTGGGAAGGAAATGTGCTGGGTGGAAATGCACTGATGAGAGACAGCCCCATTAGCTCAGCCTTGCCCTGACCAGCCGCTGGGACAGGTACGTGCCACACCACGCCTAGGCATGGAGAAGGGGCCACCTCCACCTGCCTCCATGGCTCTGTGCCTTGTCACAAGAGCTCTCACCCCATGCACAGACCCTAGATGTGGGTCCACATCCCTGCTGGTGAGTGTCATCACTGTTCTCCAGCTCCAGGGCTGCCTCATCTCTCCTCAAAGCAGCTCACCAGAGCGTTGCCTTTGCTCCCAAGAGCCGAGTTCCCATGTGGCAGAAAGCTGTACGTTGACTGCTGCAGGAAGGACAGGTGTGGAGGCAACAGCCAGAACCAGTGTCAGCTCCTGCCTTTGATCTGCTGCCGAGTTTGGATGCGCCCAGATCTGTCTCATCCTCCTGGAGCAGCCAACTGAGGGCTGGAGCTCACCTAAATCAGCAGTTGATGCGCCCCCGCGCCTCCGACTAGGAATAAACTGCAGCAGGATCACAGTGAGAGCTTATGGAGCCACAGGTGAAGTGCAGCTCTGCGGCTCCAACCATCCCGTGGGTCTCTGCTGCCTCTCCTGTGGGGAGCCTGGAGCTCTCCGTGGGGTAACATCACCCGCGTGAGTGTTTGCAGGGTCAGACACAAACCCCGCTGCTCTCCACACCAGTATTTCACAGCCCAAGCCCACAGCTCTGCCCAGGCTCCGCTGTCCTGGGGCACATTTTCAGGAAGGCCGCATCTGCACTGAGGAGGTGTCAGGTGAGTACCTGCAGCGGGAGCAGAGCCTGTCCTGTGCTGCAGCGGGAGCAGTGCCTGTGCTGCGCTGCAGCGGGAGCAGTGCCTGTGCTGCGCTGCAGCGGGAGCAGTGCCTGTCCTGTGCTGCAGCGGGAGCAGTGCCTGTGCTGCGCTGCAGCGGGAGCAGTGCCTGTGCTGCGCTGCAGCGGGAGCAGTGCCTGTCCTGCGCTGCAGCGGGAGCAGTGCCTGTCCTGTGCTGCAGCGGGAGCAGTGCCTGTGCTGCGCTGCAGCGGGAGCAGTGCCTGTGCTGCGCTGCAGCGGGAGCAGTGCCTGTGCTGCCTCAGCAGCCCAGCCACGGCTGTGGTTCAGCTGGGTGCGAAGGCACAAGATTAGCTCCGTACCAGACCTCGAGTGACGGCACCGGCAGGAGAAAGCTGCACCCCCCCGCAGGCAGCTGAGCAGCCCTGGGGTGCAACGCAGACAAGGGCCGAGATTGGGAAGGGGAGGAGAGCCCCAGAGCTCCTGCAGGCACCTCGAGCGTGGCCCTGGTCCCACCGCAGCCAACAGGAGACACGGCCTGGCAGAGCTGGTGTCAGCCGCTCCCTGCCCCTCAGAACAAAGTCGGAATCAACCAGGGTGCTCAGGCATTGGAACAGGCTGCCCAGGGCAGGGCTGCAGTCACCGTCCCTGCAAGTGTTCACAGCCGTGGAGACGAGGCCTCAGTGCCATGGGTTAGGGGTGGCCTTGGCAGTGCTGGGAGCGGTGGGACCGGATGCTCTCAAAGTCCTTTCCCGCCCCGCTGTGCTCCGTGCTCCCCCGACACCCCCTGCCCGCTGCCCCCGCCGCCATCTTGTGCCGCCGCCGGGCGCCCCGCACCCATCACGCCCCGCGCGCAGCACCCGCCCCTCCCGGGAGGCCGTGCGGGGGGAAGTGTGTTCCGTGCCCGCCAGGGGGCGCCGCTGGGCGGGGCGGGCTGGCGCCGTTGCCGTGATGATGCCATCAGGACCCGACGACGACCGCGATTGGGTGAGCGGCGCTGGGGGCGCGGTGGCGTCAGGGCGGGCGCGGTGACGTCAGGGGTTGAGGGGCGGAGGGTGGCGGCCGTGAGGGGAGCGGGGCCGGGCGGGGCTGGGGCCGGCGACGGAGGTGAGCGGGGCCTGCGGGGACGCGGGAAGGGGCCGGAGTGGGCTCAGGAAGGAGGGGCAAGGGGGACGGGGCCCGGCGTGGAGAGATGGGGAGGGACACATGGGGTGTGGGTCAGCGGCGATAGGGGGATGAAGGGGCCTTATGGGACAGTGGAGGTAGAGATGTGTGGGGTGCAGGGGTGTGGGGGACAAGGTTAAGGAGTTATGGGCAGTGGGGATAGCGGTATGTGGGGGCAGGACGTGTGGGACTGGAGAGGGAGATATGTGGGGGCTATGGGCTGTGGAGCAGTAGGAGTAGGGCATGTGGGGTCCAGGGGGTGTGGGGCAGTGGGGTTAGGGGTGTGAGGGGAGGACAGGGACGTGGGTCGTTGGGCACTGGCCGCACGGAGGAGGCCGGGTGTGGGGCAGAGGGGCAGCTGAGCTGTGGGGTGGTGATGATAGGGGGTGGAGGCTGGGGACGGGGCTCGCTGTGGGTGCAGGTTTGAGGAGAGGGGATGCATGGGGGCTGTCTGAGGAGGGGGTGGAAGAGGCAGGGAGAGCTGGTGGTGTGGGTCTGAGCGTGGAGGAGGCAGGGCAGGTACTTGGGGGGCAGTGAGTTGCAGGGGGTGACAGAGCAGGGGCACATCGGTGACTTCAGGGCTCAGGCTCGTGTTACTGCATGGGAAACTGGGGGAGATGGAGGACGGGACACGGCCCAAAGTGGGGAGGCTGTGGGGGGACAGGATGGGGCAGTCTGCCTTTCTTCTGTCCCAGGGGTGGGGTGGCAAAGGTGGAATTAGCCAGGGGTTTTAGGGTGCCGATGAGGGGAACTGCTGGGGTGTGGGGCTGGAAGGAGGAGAAGCAGAAGGATCAGGATGACACATCAGTGGTGCATCAGGCAAGGGGTTGCTTGAGGAGAAAAGATCTGAGAATCCTTTTCTCATGCCTCGTATCTGCACTTTGTGCTGCTGCTTTCCCTGAGATCCCAGATAAAAGATGTTCACTTCTTCTGCCGTGCTTTTTTCCACCTATAAAGTAGGGGTCATGCTGCACTATTAAATTGTGGTTCTGAAGCACCTGAGACTTCTGCATGAGGTCGCTTGTCTCATGCTGTGAACACTCATAGCTGAGTGCAGGAAGGTGGTACCTGCATGCTGGCTGGGTAGAGTGTAACCCTTAACTACCTTTAAAAGCACTGGTAAAAAACCTTAGGTGAAGGAGCGTGCAGAAGTAGGTGGTAGGACTTGAAGCAGGAGGCCTAATTTTCTTTCAAGGTACACTCCTCTTTTGTTTTGTCCTACCAACCTGTTGCAGTTTTCCCTTGTTGGCTAGCTCCAAGCTCTGTTGTTATTACCAACTAGGATCATGGAATAGTTAGATTTGGAAAGGACCCTAAGATCATCTAATTCCAACCCCCTGCCATGGTTCTGTTGTTACATTGAACTGTTCCTCACCAGGTGAGTTTTGACCTCCCCTTTTCCAGGTCGTCAAAAGGCCTCCTGACCTTGCTGTACATCCAGACATTTGTGTGCACTGACTGTGTGCATCTCAGGAGATGTTTAAGAGGCTTATTCTATGAGCATAGAATCATATGATCAGAGAGCCTCCAACCTACTTACAGAAACCAGTGAATTAAAGTTCAAAACCTATTTATGAGGTAGGTGTGTTTTAGTGTCCCTGGATGGAAACTCAAGGCACAGAGAGGAAAGGGAGCTGAAGATGCAAATTGTCAGCAAAGCAGGAGAGAATATACCCCCCCGTGATGATCCCATCTATGCTTTTCTCAAAGCATCTGCCTGTCACTGACTGTATTGTATCTGCAGGGCTTTAAACAGCGTCTGGGTGTAACTTACTCAGCCTTGGCCACCTTCTCCTTTGACAACTGTGCTGGGAGGCCCCTCACACACAAACAACAGTCATGTCTGTGGGCAGGAATCGGGTCTCTTGAGCCCTCCTGTATTGGGAAAGCCCCTTTGAATGGGCTGGGGGTGGACAGAGAGAAGCAGGCTTTGGATGTGACAGAGGGTCTGGGTATTGTCCATCGTGGTGATGCAGAGGGATCTGAGCATGGGAAGAGGATGCAGTGGTGGCGGGAGTCTGAAGGCTGGTAGCAGTGTTGGTCTCTTGAACTGGTGACCTGGTTTAAGCAGCCCACATCCCATTTCTGCTCCTGGCCCTCCTCCTACCATCTCTCTCTGTGCAGTCTCCTTGGCTGCCTTCAGTGGAAAATCCCTTTCTCCTGGTATAAACATGCCCCAGGCTGTGCTGAGGTGGGAGTTTTCTCTGTGACTGTGTGATGTGTCAGCCAGGGATGCAAGAGGAAGTGTTCAGGAGGGATGTGCTGGCAGGTTCCTTCTGCACCCTGCTGAGCTGGTGCAAGTATTGCCTTGTGTGTGGTGGTGATGGGGCATGCCCTGGCAGTTAGCTGTGAGCAGGACAAGGTGAGCCAGTAATTCAGTTCTAATGCTCAGCTCTCTGGCAGCAGCAGAGTGCTCTGCTCTGTGATGGGAGAGAGCTCAGGGTGTGATTTGTGCACTCCCAGCGCGTGATTCATGCCCTCCTTGACAGTGTCAACGTTTCACTTTGTTCCTGAATCAGGGACAGGCTTTCTTGCTGGTGCAGGGGAAGAAAGCACACTCCTGATGTGCCAACGGGGTTGTAAAGACTTTATTCCTGTCTCTCACCAGGAGGGTTAAAGAAAAACTTTGAGCGTTTAGAAAAACCACCTTCTGTTTTGGGAGAGAACCTGCTGTAGCTATAGTGTCCCGCTGTGAAAGTGAAGCTTCTGTGCGTGGGTTTATGGCCCTCACTAAAGCAGAGAGCTGGGCACTGGATCTGTGCTTCCCTCCCCAGATGACCTTTGGGCAGGCTTGTCCTGGCTCAGGTCTTAGCTCCTCTGCCTGTAAAGCTGGGGCAACCACTCTCTTCTCTGCCCATAAACCCAGGGCTACCACTGTCTTCTCTGCCTGCAAACCCAGGCCAATCACACTCTTCAAGGTAGGAACTGTGATTTTTTTCTTATCACTGACCACACGAAAGAGCCATCCTCATGCAAATGATGCTCCAGTGCAAAGGACTGGGCTTATTTTTGTGGTTCTCATACTCACACCCTCCCCTGGACATACCTGGGCTGTCGGTGGTGTAGGAAACACTCTCCGCACTCACGCTGGTGTGCTGGGAGCCTCAGCTTTTGGGGCAGGCAATTCCTTTCTCCATCCTCTTCTGAGCAGGTGTGGGTGCTGCGTCAGACCCAGGAGGTACAGGAGGGTGTGCAGAGGTTGTGGTATTCACTCTGCCCTGAATTTGCTCCCCTTGCCTGCTGAGCCACCCCTCTTGCTGGGTTCATGGTCAGTGTTCTGCTGTCTTGTGCATCATGCTGTGTTGGAGGTAGCAATCCCAAAAGGGGCTTTTCCATTGGGGTGGGAGGAGCCGCTAAGCTTGGGTTATGTCAGGCAGGGTACAAGGGTTCAAGTAGCATGATGTTCACAACATCTTTATGTAATATGTTAGTCCAGTTAGTCGGCATAACTGTGTCTAAAAATAGAGCGTATTTTCTCCAAGTCCTCTAGTTAAAGCCTCACAAGCCAGTTTTTTCTCCCCAGCGTTGGTCTCTTAATGCTCTCCTGAGCCTGAAATTCTCAGGCTATTTGCAAAGTTATCAGGAAAACCAAGAAGAGTGAGTGAACTCTGTCAAATCCTCAAATTTCCGCCACTCAGAAGGAAGTTTAAAGCTGCAGTAACTTTCTGGCAGCCTTTTAAAGGTGAATTAAGCAAACTGAGTAAACAAACCACCTTACAGCCACCCCACACCTTTTTCTAGCATCTGCTTCATGCATTGTCATAAAATCTCAAGGTCACTGGCCTCTGACCTAAGGCAAAGGTGTTCAAAGCCTGGTGAGGGGTTGGGGCTGCCTCTGTTGGGGGTTTCCGGGCTCACAGAAGCTGCTGGAGCTCCGGGAGACACTGTGAGGGGACTCACCCCAGCCTATGGTTTCAGCATGCGGTAGAGGGAGCATGTGTTTAAATTGCAGAGCTGTTGTTGGATCCAGCCCAGTTCTTCCAGCAGTATAAATATCTGGCCTTCAGCACAGCCCTGCAAATTCCCCTTGTGTTCTCTTGCAGATTGCTTCAGTTTTCAGCTCTCTATGCTGACATGGTAACTGAAGAGTGGCTTTCAGCGACAGGCAGACAGGGGACAGCGGCTCCGGAGAGGTAACCCTTTCCCTTCCATCCACCAAAGCATTTATCCTACATATGTTTTTAAAAACTAGGGAAAGGGAAGAGCCTAGGAAGTGCAGCTTGCTTTCAGCAAGCTTTCCTTTTGTCCATGAGCTTAAACTTGCTTTTTTAAATTTAAACTTTATGCCTTATTTTTGCTCAGTTTTTGAATGCAGTCTTTATGGATTACACTTAGGAGTATGCTGTGAGTATCATAGACTAATCCTGTCCTTCTAAGCCAACTGTTACTGTCAAAGTGCAATGACCTAATATTTGGTTATTTCACTGATTTTTATGACTGAAGGTGGCTGTTGTAGGCTGGGGAGGGCACATGAGATCAGGGACTGCATTTGGGTAACCTCCCGATCCAGACATGTGATCTGACAGCAGTGCTGATACTGCCTATCACCTTACTCTGACAAAGCTGAGCAGGTTACAGCAGAGCTGGGACAGGGAGTTTGAGGAGCGGGTCAGCACTGCCTTGGGTGGACATTGTCCTGCCCACAGACCCCTGAAATGATGCCCCAAAGTCTTCACTGCATTCACCCTGCACCCCTATGCTGCATGTAGCCTCTAACGGTGCTGTGGCTGTCTGTGTGTAGGGGGGATTTATTTTTGCTGCAACACACATCCAAGGTGTTCGGCTGGATACAGATGTGGTTTTCTGTGTCAAGTTGGTGCAACTGTTGTGCTGTCTCTGTTCTGGCATTCGAGATGTGGACTTCCAAGGATCTTTGCGGCATGTGGAGAGGATTTTGTCATGAGCCACATGGGGCTTTGCTGTTCAGAAGAGCACTGTTGTACAGAGCTGCTTACTAATGTTAATGGTCTCTGTCTCTCCAGCATTTTGCTTGTTGACAAATCTGTATCTTTGTACAGTACATCTTGGTGCCTTTTGGTAATATTTTGTCTGTAGCTGTTGAATTATGAACTGGAAATCTGCAAATGTTCTTTTAGACACAGGAATTAGAACCACAAGAGACTCCTGGGCTCCTGCTTGCAGCAGGACCTGACACATAAATGTTTTTTTAACTGGGTGAGATGCTGTTACAGTGGTTCTGCCCGAAAGGTAGAAAGGTGCTGCCAGAACCCAGCCTGGCTTGTCCTGCCTGAAATCTGGGAGGTGTTGGTTTATTTTGTGATCTGTATTGGCTCTTTTGCTTTATAGCAGGAACAGCTGCCCATGCTCAAACCCACAGGTTTGCTCAGGCTGTGTACCTGCTTTCTCATCAGGGGCTTGCAGAGGATTCTCTGCTTTTGTAGAGGTGTCACCATTCAGAGATACACTGCTTATCCCTGGAATAATCTTGGAGACTCTGGGGAAGTCTAGACAAGCAGAAGTGATTTCCATAGTTAGTACAAGTAAGATTTTTCTGTAGAACTTTAATTTTATACTCTGAAATGTGCTTACATTGGCAGAATACTCGGAAATGACTTTCCCAAAGCTGGGTTTAGAGTGGAACAATTGATGCCAATATGAAGCTTTTTGGTCAAGGCATCTTCCCCAGAATGAATGCTTTGGGCATTCATTGGAGCCCTTCAGTGAACCCAGCCGAGGGTTCACTGGAGCCCTTCTTGGCTACAAGAAGGGTTTAGAGCAGAACTAACTCGGGATGTATCTTGCTTTCAGGATGAGATCTTGAAACGCTCTAATATTCCTTGTTAGGATCATAGCATCTGGAAAATGTGTGTCCTCCAAGAGCTTGTGCTCATCTAAGATCCATTGAGTCAGATCTTTCAAATTGGCTTTGCAAAGGGTTCCAGAGTGTATGTTGAGGTGCTTTCCAGGGATCCCCATGGCCAAGTTCTGCTCAAGGGTTTGGGGTTTGTGCAGGCTGTGATTTGCAGGGAATCCTGACTGGGGAGGAGGAGATAGAATGAAAGCCCAAGACAGAAGCACAAACACTTCTTGTGGTGCTGGGTCAAGCCAGAGCACATGTCTGAGGCTTGTGGAGAGCAACAGCCAGATAATGTCTGTGCTAACCAGAACTGTTGCCCTCATGCTGCATTTTCTGGTTTGCCCTAGTCTGGGAACTGGAATTTGGAATAGCAAAAACCAGAACGTGCACCTTCAACCCATAATAGAGATGTGGAATGGAGACAAGGAACAGTTCTGGTGGGTCAGAAGGGCAGATAAGCTTTCTTACCTGAGCTGATAGGGAAGCATTTATTTGATGGTCTGTTAAGACAAACTTTACTAATGAATGTCTCATTAGGAAGGGCTTGGTCAGGCCAAAGAGAGGATGGATGAGATGGCTTCAAACTAAGCAGTGTTTTGTGCAGCCACCTCAGTGATGGGAGCCTCAAATTCCTGGCCTGCCCCATTTCTTACAAACGTTTGTTTTCTTTTAAAGCAACTCTTGATTCTATCTTAATGCCAGTCTGGAATATTGCTGAAAATGCCTAAACCTGCTTTTCACCTTGAAGTTGTTTCTATGGATTCTGCTGGAGCTGTTGGACCTTGAAAGCTGTTAAACCCATGAGGGCTGATGGTCAGTGGGTTCTCATGACTGTGGCTTGTTGCGGGACTTAAGGACATGGGAATCTCTGGAAAAGGGTCGCTGATGAGCATGAGCTGGAGCTGTTGGAACCTGTTGAGCTCCCAGGAGCTGGTTGACCTGGTTGTGTTTGGAAGTGGTTGTTGTTGGCTGTGTACTGCAGCTGCTCTATCTGTACCCCCAAGATGATGCCAAAGACATGAGGATGTTGTAAAAGATGCTGATGCTTTGCTCACGTGTTTGGGGTCTGGGGCCTGAGGTGGAAATCCAGCTGGGCACACTGTGATCCTCTAAAGAGGTGGAAATCCAAATGGTCAGAGCACACTGTGCTCCTCTAACTGGCAGAGGAGTCTTGGCAGGATGCTGCTGACATGATTGCTGCTTGGATCTCTGCTGAAAACACAGGGAAACCTCCTTCTGCAGTCAGCTCTGGTTGTGTGAATGTAGCCAAAAATAGTCAGGAAACATCATTCCCCTGTAGTTCCCCACCAGGGTGTTGAACTAGTTTGTGTAACAAGGTTAATATAATGTTCTTTGGGGGTTTCTGTACGGAGATGTTCACAGTTAAACAGACTCCCTCTTTTTCCTTGCTCTGTGGTTAAAATAGAAATGCAGCAAACACAGTGATTTGTTCCTAGGCCCTGCTGAATCATCTGAACGTAGCCTGGGCATAATTGCTCACTGTCAGCCACATCCTGGGAGCAGAGCAGTGTGCCCAAGATATTTTGCTAAGGTCTACAAAACCAGTAGCGCTCTCGTGGGAGTCCAAATGTAAGTGTAACAAAACTTGTATATAGGCTGGAGGATTCTTGTCTAGTTGTGGGGGGTTTTGCTGTTTAGCCCAGAGATCTAAAATCTCTGTCACTGCAAAGTGAATCAGAGTCATGGAGTGGTTTGGGCTGGAAAGTATGTTAAAGCTCCTCCAGCTCCAACCCCTGCCACGGGCAGGGACCCCTTCCACTGGAGCAGCTTGCTCCAAGCCCCTGTGTCCAACCTGGCCTTGAACACTGCCAGGGATGGGGCAGCCACAGCTTCTCTGGGCACCCTGGGCCAGCGCCTCAGCACCCTCACAGGGAAGAGCTTCTGCCTAAGAGCTCATCTCAGTCTCCCCTCGGGCAGGTTAAAGCCATTCCCCTTGGCCTGTCCCTGCAGGCCCTTGTCCCAAGCCCCTCTCCAGGTTTCCTGCAGCCCCTTTAGGCACTGGAGCTGCTCTCAGGTCTCCCCTTCAGGAGCCTTCTCTTCTCCAGGCTGCCCCAGCCCAGCTCTCTCAGCCTGGCTCCAGAGCAGAGCTGCTTCAGCCCTCACAGTGTCTCCATGGCCTCCTCTGCCCTCGCTCCAACAGCTCCACATCCCTCTTGTGCTGCTGCCTCAGAGCTCGATCAAGACTGCAGGGGGTCTCCGCAGAGCGCAGCAGAGCATGACCAGACCTCATGCTCTGGGTGTGCAGCCCAGCACACGGTTGGCAGAGAAGAAGTTGTTTTGCTACTGATTTTGTGGATGTTTTCCTGGACCTGGGAGCACTGGAAGCCTAACAGTAAACCTTACTGGGTATTTGGCTCCAGACAGAAGCCTGCACACACATGTGTATGATCCAGAGGGATGCATTCGCTGACTGCTACTTTTCTACCCTTCGTTGCTTTTCTGGGGAGCTGATTGCCCCATCCAGACACTGGGGTAACACTTGCTGGTGTCCCAGTGGCGCTCTGGGGAAAAATAGAATGTTTCCTGGTGCCTGCAGCACTGCCAACTGATGGCCTTGCTCGCTGCCAGCACTGCTCCTGTTTGTACTTGTTCCACTTGCTGCTTTCCTGGTTTTCCATTGAAATGCCGCTCGGAGTCTTTAACAGCCTGTGCCCCCTGTTTGCCTTGGGAAGTGGTGTTGCTGTTCCCATGAGCTCCTCCCTCGTCAGCCCTGTTCTATAATTACTGATGTTCCTGAAACCGGATCTTTCCACGTGCCCTGCTCAGGTTCAGGACAAGGGGTCTGTAAGCAAAGAGTGCCCCGGAGTAAAGTGTGAGGGGACTGCAAGAAGTTGTGGAAAGTATCAGCTTACAGTGGTGTGGTGGGTTCTCTGAGCTGCCAACCTCCTCACCTTCGGGAAGGTAAAGGGAAAATATCCCAGACAGCTTCTGTGGCGCTTCCAGAGACAGGAATGTGAAAGCTGGCACTTGTGGGACAGCAGCAGAGCCTGCTGATAGGACATAAATAGGGGCCACTGGGCTGGGTTTGTGGGTCCCTACCAGGAGATGGGAACAAGGTCTGTGAGACCTGGAGTCCCTTTAGAGCCTCGATCATCACTGCAGCCCCATACAAGCTGCGCTGTGCCTCTCTGCCAGCTCCATGTATGCTGTTTGCAACGCTGTTCCCAAAGCATTGCCAGGGCTTCACAGCCACCTCTACTGTGAAGCTGCTGCACCACTGGAGTGCAGTGGAATGAGCCTCTTTCCTTACCAGACTTAATGATCTTCTCAAATAGCAGCACTTCAATGAGTTTCCAGCTCTGAGCAGCCCTGGTGGTGTCACCTTTCTGGTACTTGCTTGTCTCCTGGCTGTGGTCCTTGTTCCAGCAGGTCAGACCCGTGTTCCCCTCCTGCCTACGGGTGTTCTGGGCTGTTCTGAGCTGACAGCAAACCAGAAATATTGGTCAACAATTGCCAGGAGGGGATGTGCTGGTTTATTTAATCCTGGCAACGCTTGGTGTAGGAACGTACAACAGGAGAAGGAGGTCACAAGCGGTGTGCTGAGCTGACCTGGGCCAGGCTTGGGAGCGTGACTGCAGACGGGTCAAAATCCGTAAGAAGGGAGTAAACAATGACACTTGGCACTGATGGATCCAAAACATGCCGTGGCTGTGAGCTAAGGCAGCGTCAGGAAGGAAGCACTCAAAGTCCTGGCTTTGGTTATTTTTGGGGTGGGGTTTGGGTTGTTGGGGGTTTTTATGATGATGAAGGAAATGGAGGTTTTGGGATTGATGGAATTTGCTAGAGGTCATGAAGAAGGACTTCAGAGAAGAGCTGACAACTGCTCAGCTCTTCACCTCCCACCATGCTCTTACCCCTTCTGCTAAAGGCAGCTACAGAGCTGCTCAGAGGATGAAGAGAGCAGGGATTCCCTTCAGTGGGAAGGTGTAGGGATGATTCCTGTGAAAGCATTAACCCTCTCCCAGATTCTGCGCACATCTATGGAGCTGTGGTGCCAGAGATGTCTGCAGCTCCTGGAGGATGAATTGAAGAGCAGAGCAGCCTGGCAGACTCCCTTCTGCACATGAATTCCTTGCCCAAAGTTTGATTTGCTTTTACCATACCTCCTGCTTTCTGAAGAAACTCAGCACAGGCAAGAAAGCAGAGAGTTCCTTTTGGAGCAAACTGCTGTGATCTGGTTTTGTGGACAGCAGCAATTGTGGTGCAAAAAGAGAAGGATCAGCGAGTTTGGCAACCTTTGTAAGTTTTGGTTTCCATTCAGTGTCCAGGAAGTGGGTGAGTTAAAACGTGGTAGATGTGTGATTCATTTTGGCTGCTCAGGGCAAGTGAGGGAATCTCCTGCACCCTCTGTCACATGTTCCTGAGTTCCTTGAGCAGCAGGGCAATAGCAGCTCTGGCAGCACCCTGCTGCTCTGTCTTCAGGGCTCGTGCCTGGTGAAATGCAGCCAGCACTGGGGAGAACATCATGGCACTGGGCTGGGGCATGGTACAATGCCAGAGCTGATGCTTCAAGGAGAAAGTCTGGCCCTAACTGTCAACACTGGCCAGGGGCACATGGAAGGGCTCTTCCTTGCTAGCTCTAAGAGTTTATTTCTGCATGTTACTTTAACAACCGCAACAGCACTCCAGGCTTGGGGAAGAGCGGCTGGAAAGCTGCTTATGGAGAAAGACCTAGGGGTGCTGATTGATGGAGCTGAACATGAGCAGCTTGTGCCCAGGCAGTCAGGAAGCCCCCAGCATCCTGGCCTGGATCAGCACCAGTGCGGCAGCAGGGCCAGGGCAGGAATTGTGCCCCTGCACTGGGCACTGGTGAGGCCGCACCTCGAATCCTGTGTTCAGCTCTGGGCCCCTCACTGCAAGAGAGACATTGAGGGGCTGGAGCGGGGCCAGAGAAGGGCACTGGAGCTGGTGCAGGGCCTGGAGCACAGTGTGATGGGGAAGGGCTGAGGGACCTGGGGAGTTCAGTCTGGAGAAGAGAAGGCTCAGGGGGGACCTCATGGCTCCCTACAAGTACCTGAGAGGAGGATGGAGCCAGGAGGGGCTGGGCTCTGCTCCCAAGGAACAAGGGATGGGACAAGAGGAACCGGCCTCAAGCTGCACCAGGGCAGGTTTAGATGGAGCTGAGGAACAATTCCTGCCCCAGAGGGTGCTCAGGCATTGGAACAGGCTGCCCAGGGCAGGGCTGCAGGCACCGTCCCTGCAAGTGCTCACACCCCGTGGAGACAAGGCCTCAGTGCCATGGGTTAGGGGTGGCCTTGGCAGTGCTGGGGTAAGGGTTGCACTGGATGAGCTGAAAGGGCTTTTCCAGCCTGGCTGATTCTGTGATTCTGTGATTCTGTGTAGTCTGCCTTGAGGCCTGTGAGTAAGGGAGGAAGCACTTGGGCAGTGCTGCTGAGATCTCATTAGCTCATGATCTTTAAGAAACAAAACCAAACACCTTTGGTGCACTCAAGTTACCTTTCCTCTATTGCAGCATCTGCTTAGCTCTTATTTGACTTTTGTTGGTAGTAGCTGATGTCGAGGAGGAGGAACAGAAACAGGTACTTGATGTGCAGCTATCGGAAGCTGTGACACATCCGAGGGGACGACCGCAAGTGGTGGCCAAGGAGCAGCAATCACATTTTGTTTATGGATTCAGTTCAGTGTCTCTTTGTGGATTCATGATGTGCTGTGCGTCACGGGAAGCGTACAGAGGGCTGTGTTCTCATCTTGCCCCTTCCAAAGGGATTCAATTCTGTTGACTGGGAATTTGGCTAAAACTCCAATCCAGAGGAATATGAACGCAGGCTGGGAGTGCTCCTGTGGTAAACTGGTTCCCTTCGCAATTCCTGGTGACCTCTTTTCCAGTAACTTGAACAACTGCTTTGAGCGGGTCAGCTCTGTGACTTGGCCCTAGGGAGGTTTGAACCTTTTCTTTGACACTTTGCTCTGCCTGGAAACTCCCATCTTCCAGGGTGGGATCTTATACTGGATGATCCTCCACATTGCAATGGGGACTTGGGCAATCCCATCTGGATAAATATATTGGAAACAAATGGATGTCTCTTGGAGGGGAATGGGAGCATGTGTCCTGACCAATGAGCACACCAAAATCACCTCTTGTTCGAGCTCACCACCAGTGAAACTACATTTGGGTTAAAGATGAGATCTTTCTAATTACAAGCACTTCCTTGCTCTTGCTCTGGGACTGTCTGGCTGCCAGCACCTGAGTGTCTGTGTTAGAACACACGACCCTGTCTTGTGACACTGCACTGGGACAAGAACACTGGTGAGAAACCTGGTTTCTTTCCTTCTCCCCTTGTGCCATGTCTCTCCCCCATGCCTGCTGTATGGTTTAGCTTGGCATAGATGCCAGCTCCCGCTTCTAGTGAAGATAAACCTGTTGCAGTGCTGTTTGCAGCGTGGGAGCAGGCATCTGCCCAAGCCAGAGCCAGCAAACAACCCCACTGCTGCCGGCTCCCAGGAGGGTGACTGCTGCCTCTGTCAGGCTTACCAAAGCTCCTTGGAATGGGATTGAGGCAAGGGCAGGGCAAGTCACGAGATGATTGCCCTCTTGCTCATTTCCATCCTGTGGAAGAGGAAAGGAAACAGCTTTGCTGGATTCTCCAGAGAAGCTTAGGAAGGAATTCACGTTCCGTGTCTGTGTTTCCATCCTCTTTTTGTCACTGCCCTGTAACAGCTGATGAACAGGGAAAGGAGGTGGCTGTGCCCTGCAGCTCAAAGCTTTGGGCTGTGCTCTGGCTGGTGCTTTTTAGCCAACGGGAAGAGACAGTCATCCCTCCTCTGGCTCTGCCTGCTCTGCAGCTGCATGTGAAGGCACGAAGTGAATGGAGAGGTCCTGGGGCTGAGATGGGCCCTTTGGCCATCCTCTGCCATCCCCAGCACCATCCCACAAGGATGCAGGGCTGTGACAGCTCTGCCCATGGCTGTGCTCGTGCTCAGAGTTCGGACAAACCTCTGGGGAGCTCTGGCTTCCCAGGACACCCCACTCTGCACCTCGGGG
Source organism: Psittacula echo (assembly GCF_963264785.1). Classification (NCBI taxonomy): domain Eukaryota; kingdom Metazoa; phylum Chordata; class Aves; order Psittaciformes; family Psittacidae; genus Psittacula; species Psittacula echo. The sequence goes on from NC_137758.1 coordinate 6,523,989, forward strand.
CTCACAGGAGCTGAGGAGCATGTGTGAAACTCAGCACAGCCCCACAGCCTCCATGTGCTGCCCTGGCTGGGGGCTGCATCTCTTTGGGGGGGGGGCCCTGCCACACTGGCTGGCTCCATGCTGGGGCGCAGGCACAGCCTGTGCCCTGCCTGTCACGCGGGTGGTGGCGGCCTTGGCCCCAAGGCAAGGGTGCAGCCTCCTGTATGGAATCAGTCCCATTTTCACTGTCCCCTCCCTCTTTGTGTGTTTAGAAAACAGGGGAATGGCTGAGGGAAAGGCAGGTGTGCAAACAGTGCTCACAGCTTCCCTCTGGCCAGGCCCCTGCACTCTTGGCCTGCAAGGAGATACTAAAACAATATATTCAGAGCCTTCTGGTAGAAGCTTTTCTCTCTCTCTCTGGCTCTGTCCACTCTCAAAGGGTGGAATCCAAATCCTTCTCTTTCCCCTAATGCCTGCATGCACTTGGGGAGTCTTAGCTGGAGCCTGGCCTTGCTCTCTGTGAACATCCCACCCTCTGCTTTTCCTCCTCTCAGGGCTGCACACCCCTCTCCAGCCACCCTGACACCAGCAGAGTTCCAGGGTTGCTTTGGTGGGTTTGGCAGTGTAAGCTGGGTGTTGCAGACCTGCTGCCACCCTGGGGAGTGCACAGCCCTGAGTAGGTCGGGCGGATGGAGGACAGTGTGCCAGGGATGCAGCTAAAGCGATGTGTCCACCTTGTTCCGGTGGCAATTAGGATGAAGCAGAGGGCTTCATCTGCACTGGGTTTAAAGCAAGTGGCCTGTGCTGGATGCCAAAGGAGAGCTACTAAGAGGCTGGTGAAGCTGCGGCAGGCTGTATTTTCCACTGTAGCCTAGTTTCTCCTGCCGCAAGCTTCCCCCACTAACTGCTCTTCCAGGCACAAGCGTTTTCCTGGTGTTTGTACGTTCATTTATATATAGCCTTCAAACCCATGGAGCTCGTTTCCCTCCATCTCCCATGAATTGCTTTTCCTGCCTGTGTGCCATGTCCCACTGTGTGGGATGTGTGAGAGGAGGCCAAGGATAACACAGCCCTTCAATGGTCCCTCAGTGCTCTTGTGGAGGCACGTGGAGGGAGGGCTCTGCCCTTGTCTGAGCACCCCTCTGCCTGCTCCTGCTCTGAAGGGGGTTGTTGGCTGCCTCTAACATACCTCTCCTGGAAACAAAGCCATGTGCCCTGCAGCTGGAATTCCCAGTGTGGAGGGGAAGAGCAAAGCCCCCTCTCCTGCAGGAGACCCAAGCTCCAGAGGTGACTTGTGTCCTGGCTTTGTGACATGTTTGCATTCAGCCTCCTGCTTGCAGGTTTGCTGATGGCTTTCCAGTGAATCCAAGGAGCTGGCTGTGGCGCAAGCTCCAGGTGCCAATGTTAGGGTCTGCTGCAGGAGGGAAAATGAGCCCAGGGAGTCTGGAGTCACTGCTCCTATCCCCCATCAAGCCCAGTGCTGTGGTGTTGGCTTGGGCATGGGTCACAGACCATCCTGGTGCTTGGAGGCTGATCTTGTGTGGGTTCCCTGTGAGTAGGTTGGTTGCTCATTTCACTCTGCTGTGGGCTTGAGGATGCTGCATCAGTTTAACTCATGCAAATTGAGGCTTTCCTGGTGGAAGATGGATTTCAGTGGCTATTTCTCCATTTAAAAATAGCTCCTTCAAGGAATTGGATGCAATTCTACATAAACCAGGCTTGATCTATTCATTACTCAAGCAAGAGTCAGTTTAGGAACCAAGATCTGGAGGTAAATGAGCACTGGGATGTTGAGGCATGAGGTGGATAATCAGGCAAGATCCAGCATTGGAAGGAGATGGGAACCGGAACTGCGCCATTCACGCAGCTTGAGTTTTCTATGGGCTGTTTGGGATGGACTAAGGCAAACAAGGAGCGGAAGCGTGCAGGAGGGGGGGACAGGGCCGTTCCTCCCACAGGAAACTCGGGATTGGGACACAGGCTGGATTGTGGCTGATGTGATCACACTGCTCGGAGCAGCAGCAAGGCGTTGAACCCAGCTCTTGGCACAGGAGCCGAGGCCAGTTACAACATGGCAAGTGGAAATAAACACAACTGGTGGAACTGGCAGCACTGCAATGGGAAGAAGCGTGACAGGAAGCATCAGGCTTGCAGATGGCTCACACAGGCCAGGGACTCTCAGCCACTGTCTGCTCTTAACTGCGCCTGGCTCTACCAGCATCTCCCACCCATGGGCATGGAGCTGCTGTGAACTGGTTGGCTGCTGCCCTCCCTCCAAGCTCTGGGGATGGTGGGTGAAGGCAGCCCTACCTGAATCCTTGTGGTGGTGTTGGTGCTGTCAGACCCGGCCTCAGCGCCCACCCCAGGGTGCTGCCTGCTCAGGAGGACATTGTCTGGGGCAGTGTTTCTGCTGTGGGACTTGCCCGTCCTTGCGTGATGCCTGGGCTGGTTTGTGGTCTGGGCTTTAAATACAGCTCCAGTGAGCTTCTGCTTCCTTGAGACCTGCAGAGTGTTTATACCAGAGTGTAACATGACCTCTAAAGGTCCTGCTTGTCTCCCTGGCTTAAGGAGAGAAAGCAGAGGGGGACTGGTGTGGAGCCACACTGCCCTGCTGCTGGGGTGCTCAGTGGGTGCTTTCTTCTCTGTCCCACAGGCTAACAGGAACAGCCTGGTAGGGTCCATCTCGAATAGACGCGGATGATGCCAGAGCTATGACAGCGATTGCAGTCTTGGCACTGAGGGGTGATCAATTATGGAACAACTACAGGAGGAAGTACCTGAGGTCAGGGAAGAGGAGGAGGAAGAGGAAGAGGCAGTGATGGTGGCAGGCGGAGCCTCGGACACAAGTGGAGGACCAGACAGCTCACTGCCTTCGAGCAGCTACACAGGTGAGTGGAGCCCTGGGAGCATCCAGGCATCCGCATGCTCAGCTGCAAGGGCAGAGGACCTGCCCCTGAATGGAGTTTGGTGGCTTGTTTATAATCTCTCCCATTTACAAAAAGATGCATCGAGAGCCAGCTTAGGGAGAGGCTTAGTTCTTTCTGTGCAGTCACTGCACAGCCATTGACAGCAAGTTGGGAGATGGAAGTTTAAAAGGATAGGGAAGTAACGTGAGGGGACTCCCAGGGTGCCTGAGAATGCTTCCCTGGCCACTTCTTGAAGTCCCCAGTGCAAACTGATTGTAGGAGCTGGAGTGGGAAGATCTGTTGCTACTGAAGATGCTCCTCCAGAGCCCTGGACATCCCAGCTGGGCAGCCCTGCGCCCGCCGCCTGCCAGCTGGGGATTATAACATTGCTGGTTGGATTTCATTGCCTAGACATAAATGCCAGAGGGGAGAAATCAGCACTGATGTGATGTCTCTCACACTGGGGGCACTTTTGGCTCTGTGCTTGGCATCTGCCTGCAGCCAATGCCTGATCAGATGTTATCTGCCCACTTGCAATGCCAGTGGCAGGGTGGGACTGTGCTGGAAATCCCAGTTGGACAGAATGCTGGGTTTGTGGCTACAGCCCGAAGGGATGTACCCTGTTGTGTGTTGCAGACCTTTCGCAGAGCTCCTCTCCCTCCCTGTCGGACCAGCTGCAGATGGGCTGCGAGGAGGCAGCTTTGGGAGCGCTCAACGTGGAGTGCAGAGTCTGCGGAGACAGAGCCTCGGGGTTTCACTACGGCGTCCATGCCTGTGAGGGCTGCAAGGTGCGTGAAGGATGGGCCGGAGACTTGACCCCTGGGACCATGATACCTTCAGGCAGCAGATTTGCAGCAAAACAGGGATGCAGGATTGAGGGATTGTAAAAACATAGAACCATAGAAGGGAAAGGACCTTAAAGCTCCTCCAGCTCCAACCCCTGCCACAGGCAGGGACCCCTTCCACTGGAGCAGCTTGCTCCAAGCCCCTGTGTCCAACCTGGCCTTGAACACTGCCAGGGATGGGGCAGCCACAGCTTCTCTGGGCACCCTGGGCCAGCGCCTCAGCACCCTCACAGGGAAGAGCTTCTGCCTTAGATCCAACCTGAACTCCCCCTGTTTCAGTCTGAACCCATCACCCCTTGTCCTGTGACTCCAGTCCCTGATGAAGAGTCCCTCTCCAGCATCCTTGTAGGCCCCCTTCAGACACTGGAAGCTGCTCTGAGGTCTCCATGCAGCTTCTCTTCTCCAGGCTGAACATCATTTGCAACTGGTGTGGAGAGTACAGGCAGACAGATACTGGCCTGGGGGAGTCAGCTGAGATGTGTAAGGCCTATATCTTGCCCCATCATGATTTACTTTGTAAGGCAAATCTGCCTGTCCCCATGGGGACCCTGGCTTTGCTGTTCAAGATGCTTTCTGTGCAGCAGCTCAGCAGTGAGCTGTGTGTTTATCCCCCTGGGATCACTGGCTGCAGCTTGGATGTGCCTCTGAAATTCTTCCTCCCACAGCAGATGCCAGCGGGGCTGCGTTGGGCCCAGGCCCTGCCAGGCATTCCTGCAGGCTGGGGCTCGCTTGTTCCTGCATCCCTCTGCCTGCAGAATCACACCCACAGCTCCCAGCACCAACCCAGAGCCCTTCCTCTGCAGCCCCTTCTCCCACCACACAACCTCTCCTTGAGGCAGAAACTCTGCTTGTGTCAGAGAGCCAGGGCTGCTCCTCCCCACCCGGCTGAACCCCCATGAGGCTCCCCTTGTCCCAAGCCGGAGGTGCTAACACTGCTATTCCCTTGTCCCCCTGCTCTGTGTCCCCCTCTGTGCCACCCACCTGCAGGGTTTCTTCCGCCGGACGATCCGCATGAAACTGGAGTATGAGAAGTGCAAGAGGAGCTGCAAGATTCAGAAGAAGAACAGGAACAAGTGCCAGTACTGCCGCTTCCAGAAATGCCTCTCACTGGGAATGTCACATAATGGTGAGTGAGTGTCACTGCTGGGTGCCAAGGGGCCACCTGCCCTTCTGTGAGGGGTTTGTATGTAGCTTTGCTTTAGCCCATTGCTGTCATCTTGCTGAGGGAATCATCTTTCAAACACAGTGCTTTGAGCCTTTGACTCTTCATCCCCTTCTACACAAGAAGGGGTGGTTTGTCCCCACCATGCAGGCTGGCTGGTGGCACATGGCTTTCCCTTGTGGGTTGGCCCAGAGGGAACTGGACACACAGATTGCACTTCTGTGCTGGGATTTTTAAGCTTCAGTTGTAACCATCTTGTTCCTGGGCAACTAAAGGTGTTTATGTGGGAAGAGGGGTCTGTGTGAGAGCTCAGAGGAGTGGGAATGGGAGCTGGTGTGAGGCTGTGTTGGCAAGAGTAACCAGGAGCAGTAACAGCTGGTTCATGAAGGTGTCAATGCTGGAGGAGCTGCATCCCCAGAGAAGCATTGTGCTGGTGTTCACCAGCAGACTTCTGTGGTGGCAGAGCAGATGCTGCTTCCCTGGATGCATCCCCTGGGATCATCCCCAGTGTCCTGACCTACTGCTGTTGCCCCCAGCAATCCGCTTTGGCCGCATGCCCGAGGCAGAGAAGAGGAAGCTGGTGGCAGGGCTGACAGCGAGTGAGATCAGCTGCCAGAACCCGCAGGTGGCCGACCTGAAGGCATTCTCCAAGCACATCTACAACGCCTACCTGAAGAACTTCAACATGACCAAAAAGAAGGCGAGAGGTATCTTGACCGGGAAGGCCAGCAGCACCCCAGTAAGTTCCCTCCCCAGGGCAGGCAGGGTTGGCCATGACCAACACAGGGGGCTGTTCGCTGGGGGATCCTGCTGCAGCTGTTCCCCATGCAGCAGCTCCCAGCTGCAGCCAGATGGGCTCTCCAGATCCTGCCCCTGGCTGGGCAAATTCCTGTTCCTCTGCAGACTTGGGCTGTTCTGGGGGTACAGATTGCCCCAGTAGGAAGAGAACAGCAAAGGGACAGGCAGACAAATGCAAGGGTCCTTGGCAGAGCTGGTATCTCGAGTCCCTGCAGCATGTTCATAGAATCATAGAATAGTTCGGGTTGGAAGGAACCTTCAGAGGCCATCTAGTCCAACCCCCTTCAATGAGCAGGGACATAAATGTGTTCCTAACTGCTTGCTTCTTTTTCAAGCAGCCTTTTGTGATCCATGACATGGACACCTTGTGGCAGGCAGAAAAGGGGCTGGTGTGGAAGCAGCTAGTGAATGGCATCCCCCCCTACAAGGAGATCGGGGTGCACGTCTTCTACCGCTGCCAGTGCACCACGGTCGAGACTGTGCGGGAGCTCACCGAGTTCGCCAAGAGCATCCCCAGCTTCATAGGCCTCTACTTGAACGACCAAGTGACTCTGCTGAAATATGGGGTGCATGAGGCCATCTTTGCCATGCTGGCCTCTATCATGAACAAGGATGGGCTCTTGGTGGCCAATGGGAATGGCTTTGTGACCCGTGAGTTCCTGCGCAGCCTGCGCAAGCCCTTCAACGAGATCATGGAGCCCAAGTTTGAGTTCGCAGTGAAGTTCAATGCGCTGGAGCTGGATGACAGTGACCTGTCTCTGTTTGTGGCTGCCATCATCCTCTGCGGAGGTGAGTGGGTGTTCTTGGCCATGAAAGTGTCAAGAAGAGCCCTCCTGTACTTAGAGGTGGTTTGGGGTGTGCTGCAGGACCTGAGCTGCAGCTGCCAGAGATCAGCCGGGGGTGTCTTAGGGGGATGGGAGAAAAACAGAACAGTTCCAAAAGCAGCACTTCCGTGGCAGTGATGCCTGGCAAGCTTGAACCAAGAGCAAGATGTGTAGAATCATAGAATGGTTTGGGTTGGAAGAGACCTTAAGATCATCCAGTTCCAACTCCTGATACAGGCAGGGATGCTTCACACTAGACCACGTCACCCAAGGCCCTGTCCAAGCTGGCCTTGAACACTGCCAGGGATGGGGCAGCCACAGCTTCTCTGGGCACCCTTGGCCAGCGCCTCAGCACCCTCACAGGGAAGAGCTTCTGCCTTAGATCCAACCTGAACTTGCCCTGTTTCAGTTTGAACCCATCACCCGTTGTCCTATCACTACAGTCCCTGATGAAGAGTCCCTCTCCAGCATCCTTGTAGCCCCCTTCAGACACTGGAAGCTGCTCTGAGGTTTCCACGCAGCTTCTCTTCTTCAGGCTGAACAGCCCCAATGTTCTCAGACTGTTTTCATACGGGAGCTGCTCCAGCCCCTGATCATCCTCGTGGCCTCCTCTGAGCTTGTTCCAACAGTTCCATGTCCTTCTTATGCTGGGGACACCAGAACTGTACACAGTGCTCCAAGTGAGGTCTCACAGGGGCGGAGTAGAGGGGCAGGATCCCCTCCTTCGACCTGCTGGTCATGCCGACCAGCAATGAGAAGTGGCACCTCCTTCTTGTATGCTGCTGTGGATGTGTTGTCTGAGGGCACACTTCCCCTGGTGTAGCTGATGAGGTTGGAGTCATGGTGGGTGGGTTACAGTCCCCGTCTCCCGTTTCCCAGGAGGAGCATGTGCTTTGGAGGGCTACACCATAACCCTGCAGCTTCCTCTCCACAGACCGCCCTGGCCTGATGAACGTGAAGCAAGTGGAGGAGATCCAGGATAACATCCTGCGGGCGCTGGAGTTCCACCTGCAGTCCAACCACCCGGATGCCCAGTACCTCTTCCCCAAGCTGCTGCAGAAGATGGCAGACCTGCGGCAGCTGGTGACAGAGCATGCCCAGCTCGTGCAGAAGATCAAGAAGACAGAAACTGAGACATCTCTGCACCCTCTTCTGCAGGAGATCTACAAGGACATGTACTAAGGACCTGTTATTTATGCAAATGAAGCCATGATTCCCATCAAGACTCTTTGTACAGAAACAAAGGAAACCTTTTCCCCCATGTCTTCCATTTCTTCTACTGGAAACTCTTTTCTACGTGACCCTGACGTACGGTACATAGGGTGAGATGCCATCAGCCACCTCCTGCTAGGCCAGGGGCTCCAGTTAACACACACTAACAAATGTACAAAGGCAAATCATAAGCTAGTTTCCGTTACTACAGCCCAGCTCTTCAGCTGCTCCTTGGAGCAACCACACGGTTTACATGGTGGGGTTTCCTGCAGCAGCCTGGGGATGGTGGGAGACGTTGTGGTCATTAGGACACCTGAGCATGGTGCAGGTATCTGCTGAGGCCAGCCACAGCACTGACAATGTGTCTTGATCTTTGTATTGCACTCCGAAGATGTGGTCCTGAGCCGTGAGGAACAGTGTGATGAAAGGATGTTTCTCCCTATCCCAAAGAAAAGCCAGAGTGTTTGAAGGTGGGCGGTGTGGTCCTAGCAGAAACCCTCAACTGCTGCCCCCTTCCCTCGGTGTGTGGCGTGTTCCTGTCTCCCAGAGGGATTATGTGATCTCTGCCTTCCCTTGCTCCTGGTACCGCTGTTTCAAAGGGATCCTGCTCCTCAGCACCTCCATGTGAGAGATGGAAGGATGAGGAGGTGAGTTTGGTTCATCAGAATCCACCTTCAGAGCGGAGGATGGAGTCTTTGTGCTCCCCAGGCTGTCCTGCAGGGATGTCAGTTACCAGAAAGGCCTGTGCAAGGCCTGGGGCTGGGCAGGGTGAGGTGCAGGGCTTCTGGCTTGTCCTGCAGCCCCTTCCCCAGCCTGGGGGGCTCTGGGGGTTGTGCAGCAGAGCTCCCTGTCAGTACCTGAGCAAGCAAAGCCTTCAGAAACACCAGCAAGGGGAGAGCCACAGCCAGCCCAAAGTGCTTGTGATGCTGAAACAGCATTGACCTGTTAACTGCCCTGCCTCAGTTTCCCCTCTGTGAACAGGAGCTGGATTGTCTCTTCTCTGCTCGGAGGAGGAGCACAAGGATTAGGTGATGTGTTGGTTGCAAAGAGCTTTGGAGCTCTAAACCAGTAGAAATGCCAAGGATTTATAAAAGGGGAGACCAAGGGTGGGTTGCCCACAATGAACAGGAGCTTCCTGTCCCCCAGGCTCTGGGAGACACAGAGCCTCAGGAAGGGCTCAGTCCCTCTTGGGACCTGCCCACCTGCAGCTTGTGGTCCCATATGTCCTGGGCAGCCTTATTGTGATCCTGATATTCCCAAGGAGGGGTTGTGGGAGCAAATCAGTCGGTTTTACTTTATTTTCCTTCTCTTCAGGGTAGCAGATTTCCCTGGTGCAATAATTCCTTTAAAACCCCAAGGGAAGAGCTCTGGGTGTCCCCTCCTGTATCCCAGGGCTGGCTGGCCCCAAACCTGCCCCTGCTGCTGCCCTCCAGCTCCTGTCGTGCCTCAGTTTCCCTTTCCCCTCCCTACCTCACAGGGGGGTTATGAATGACCGTTTCTAAAGCACTTTGAAGCCCTCTGGGGGAAGGCACTGGATGGATCCCAGGGGATTTGTCCTTCTCAGCGTGGCCGACATGGGACTCACATGCTCGTCATCTGGGGAACCTTTTGCTCTTCCCTCCTTGCCAGCGTTAACAACCCTCAAACTGAAATGTATATTTTTGCTAGAAGTACCAACCTCCAAGTGTTTTTAATAATATAAATAGTGTCCACAAACTGACTTGACTTTAAATAAATCCGAACAAAATATTTAAGAACCTTTTTAGCATCCAGCCTTTGCGTGTGGGGTTTCACTCAGGCCCCTTGGGGACCTGCCCTTTGGGAGGGGCTTGGTGTGATTTCCATGGATTTGCCATGATTTCAAGGATTTGTCAGGTCTCAACAGCCAAGGGTTTGTGGGGAGCAGCTGCCCCCTCCCCCAGCTTCCCTCTGCCCCCCCCTCGAGAGCCCCCAGGGAAAACCATTGCCCCAGCCCTTCCTTTATAAAACTGGTAGAGCTAGAGTTGGAAGGGACCTTAAAGCTCCTCCAGTTCCACCCGCCTGCCACAGACAGGGACCCCTTCCACTGGAGCAGCTTGCTCCAAGCCCCTGTGTCCAACCTGGCCTTGAACACTGCCAGGGATGGGGCAGCCACAGCTTCTCTGGGCACCCTGGGCCAGCGCCTCAGCACCCTCACAGGGAAGAGCTTCTGCCTAAGAGCTCATCTCAATCTCCCCTCTGGCAGGTTAAAGCCATTCCCCTTGGCCTGTCCCTACAGGCCCTTGTCCAAAGCCCCTCTCCAGCTTTCCTGTAGCCCCTTTAGGCACTGGAGCTGCTCTAAGGTTTCCCCTTGATTGCTCAATGTGATTCCTCATTGACTGATGCCCATTCCTGAGCAGCAGCCCCCAGCCAGCTTTCCCCCCAGTTTATATGCTGAGCATGACATCGTAGGGTCTTGGAATATCCCTTTGGGAAGTGGGGATTGCTGTCCCCACTGTGTCCCCTCCAAGCTTCTTGTGCCCCCCTCATCCTTGCTGCTGCAGCAGTCTGGGTAGCTGAGAAGTCCTTGGGTCCGTGTAAACACAGCTCAGCTACAACTACAACATCCGTGTGTTATCAGCGGTATTCTCATCCCAAATCCAAAACACGCTGCACCAGCTCCTGGAAGGAAAATTAACTCTGTCCCAGCCAAAAGCAGGACACGGGCCAAGGCCAGAAGTAGTCCCAGGAGGTCGCCCAGCCGTTTGTGCTGCCAGGAGGAGATGGAGCCGGGCTCGCTGGTGGCCCGCGGGGGCAGCCTGAGACCCCTGTGCAGGTAGGACTTTGAGGGGAAAGGGGAGGCTGGGACCAGCTTCTGTGGGAGAAAGGCTGGAGATGGGGCTGTGAACCCCTCGCTCTGTGGACAGGGAATGGTTTGTGATGCCCTTGAGGCCCCCTTTCCTGTATCCTCTGGAGGGTGAGGGGATGGAGGGGACGGGGCCTGTCCTGTCTGGCTTCCCCTGCTCTGGAGCTGGGGGTTCCCAGCAGCTACCCAGTGGGGCCCCCCCTCCCTGCCAGCCCCAGGCTGAGGATTCCTTTGCCCCTTTCCATGCCTTCCATACTCCAGTGGGACTCTCTGCTCCCCCAGCCCTAGGGAGATCCCCAGCCTCATGCTTCAGGCCCCCCCCGGACAGCCCAGCCCTGGGCTTCGTTTAGCCAGGAGGAGGCGAGGCTGGATGGGGCAGGGAAAGCCCTGGCTCCCACTGGGATCTGCCCTTGGGGAGGGCTCCTGAGCCCAGACACCAGCCTGGGGGCTCTGAAAGCATGGCCCCATCCAGACAAAGGGGGTGCCCAGGGGGGATTGTGGGGTCTGATCCTGGCCATGCGGGCTTCTCCGGCTGGCAGGAATTTCGCCCGTGGGTTCTGTCGCTGGGGCCAGAACTGCCGCTTCTCACACGACAGAAAGTCAGCCCAGGTCTGCAGGTACTTCCAGAGCGGGTTCTGCAGCTACGGAGAGCGGTGCAGGTAAAGAGGCAGCGAGCAGGGGGGGCTGCTGCCACCGGCGTGGGCTGGGAGCCAGGAGGTGTCCTGCTGGGCTGATGGGACCCTCTGTCTGTCCAGCTACGAGCACATCCAAGAGGAGCCAGTGCCGGTGGGGACCCGCTATGGCCCCGTGCCCCCTGTACCCCGCAGCTACTGGGGCTCAGAGCCTGTGCCCATGGCCATGGCCCGGGACTGGGGGGGAGCCCGGCGCAGCTTGGCCCCCCCTGCCCCCAGCGTGACACACGTGGCCTTCAAGTTCCCAAGTGTGGAGGTTGCGGGGGAAAAGAAAGCCAAGGAGAACATCCCTGCACCTGATGATGTCCCTCGTGGGGCCATCGGCGGAGAGGCTGCCCCTGCACAACCTCAGGGTGCCTCAGGTAGGTGCCTGGGGATGAGTGAGGCTGAGGATACTGTGGTGCTTGGTCATGGTGGTGCACCCTATGCATGTTCTTTCCCCACCTCCCTCCATCTGTGGGCAATGCCCAGATGTGAGAAGCAGCTTTTATTGGGGCTGGGACCATAACTGTGGAGCCTGTGCTCCGGAGCAGCCATCCTGCCTCTTGGATGGTGGGGGGGGGATGTGCTTTTCCCCTCTGAGAGCTCTCCTGCCTGCAGGCTCCCAGCTGCGAGTGCTGGGACTGGATCCCAACTCCTCTGACCCTGGGAAGGAGACAGTGACAAGGACTGACCTCGCAGAGGTGAGCTGGGGCTCCCCTGCACTGGGTGGTCGCTGTCGCTCCCTGTCAGTCCCTCTGGGCAGTGGCAATGGGCAATGCCGTGTGCCTCCACTTGCAGGTCCCCAAGGAGCCGGGTGCTGTGGCAGCGCCGGTGTCAGGCGAGGCACTGAGGGCCCGGAGTGAGGCCGTGGTGTGCGGCATCTGCATGGACCGGGTGTACGAGAAGCCTCTTCCAGAGGAGCGGCTCTTTGGGATCCTCCCCAACTGCAGCCACGCGTATTGCCTGGGCTGCATCCGCAAGTGGCGCCGCAGCCGCGACTTCCAGAGCACCGTCATCAAGTGAGCGGGGATGGGGATGCGGTGGGGTGGTCACCATCCCCCTTCCTGCACCCTGAAATCCTCTCCTGGGTCTTGGGAAGGAACAACTTCCCTTTGGGAACAGGCATTTGGGTGTTGCAATGGGGTTGGGGATGCTGGATGAGGCTGTAGCGGTGGGATCAGCCAGTGTGGGTGCTAGGCTGATGCTCCTTGCTTCCTTCTTGGGACCTGCACCCATCTCCTTTGCCAGGGCCTGCCCACAATGCCGCGTCACCTCCAGTTACTACATCCCCCACAAATACTGGGTCTCGGAGGGGGCTGAGAAGGAGAAGCTCATCAAGACCTTCAAGGCACGGACAGGGTGAGTGTGCGGCACTGTGTGCTCTGCACTCCTCCAGGACCTGTACCCACAACTGTGCTTTGAATCCCACAGGAAAATCAGGTGCAAGTTCTTTGCCCAGAGCCGCGGGTGCTGCCCATTCAAGTCAGACTGCATCTACCTGCACGAGCTGCCTGCCCGCCAGCCACCACGACGCAGGCAGCAGCACCCAAGGGTGCCCGTTGTAAGTGGGGGGGCACATCCGGGGGGCCGGGGCACGGCTCCAGGCTGGGGTTCATCCTGTCTCCTGTGCTGCAGGACCCTTCTTTGGCGAGCTCTGACGAGGAGGATGAGGAGCTCTGCATGCTGGAGTGGGCTCTCAGCCTGGCCATGGTGGAGGCAGGCTTCCGGTACTCCAGACACGGCCACGAGATGCTCCTTGTGGAATTCAGCGACTCTGACTAAAGCCATGGGCTGCCCCACTGTTGGTGGCAAGGGAATATCCTCTGGGAGGGGGAAGCATCAGCTTTGGATGTGTTGGGCTGCTCCCAACATTGCTTTGGGGTGCTGCACCCTGGATGGGGTGGGATGAGGAAATCACCCCCCTGTGTTGATGGACCCCCAGCAGGTCCCACATCCCACGGGAAGCCAGGGGGTGATGGAGCTGGGGGGGGTCTCAATGCAGCAGGGCACAGGCCCACCTTCTCCTGCCCTCGCCTTGGGTGGTGGAGACCAGGTTGGGGGGCCAGACCGGGGCTGGGTTTCAGGCTGGCGGGGGTTTAGTGCACACGGGGCCGGGGGGGAGCTGCGGGCGCTGTTTTAAACTGCTTTTAGCCAATGTGGACGTGATGAAATAAACCGAGCTGTGAACGACCACCGCCGGGGCTGTGCTCTGGGGAGGACGCGAGCGTTTGCCCTTTAAGGGTTCATTTGCATAATTAATCCAATGTGCATGGGCGGTTGATTTGCATACGTGGCGCGCTTTTCCAACGGGGCGGGCCCCGGAAGTGGAGTGGTCGCGGGTTCCGGGACACCGGCACCGGGCAGTCCCCACGGGCCGGGGGGGGCACCCTGCGGTCCCCTTCCCACTGTGTGTGTCTCCCAGCGCGGGTTGCCGGGGGGCGGGCCCCGGGACAGCTCAGCCCCAGCGCCGGGGTGTGCTGGCCCCCGGCGGGGGTCAGGGCTGCTCCGGGCGGGGGGCACCGCCAGCAGCACCCAGCGGTTCCCCGCTTGTCCCGTTGAGCGGGTGGTGGGGAGCTGCGAGTGAAGCGGGTTGAGAGAGCTTGGCGGGGGTTCCTCGGTGATGCTCCTCCGTCCTCGGGTGGTGAGGATAACCACGGCCCCCCCTGCAGGTAAGGGCAGCCCCCAAACTGGAGCTGGGGAGGGAGGTTTCCTCCAGAGCATGTCCTGGATGGACCCGTCCTCGCTGCAGCCTTCCCGGTGTGCCCCATGGGAGGCCTCTCCCCGATTCCCTTGCAGGTGATGGAGCCCCACGGGCTGCCCTGGCTGCAGAGCTTGGACAAGCCGAGCCGCCTCCTGCTCCACGCCCTGGCCTCCAGCTCCTGTGGGACACTGGCTGCGCTCCGGATGCTGCAGCGGGTGCAGCCCGGAGAGGGACCAGGGCCCGTGTTTCCCTGGCAGACCTTCACCACAGCCCTGTGTGCTGAGGAGCCTGCACTGGACGGGCCGGAGGGGGCCCTGGCTGTGTGAGTTGCATTGTTCCCAAAACTGCGTGTTTTGGAGGAGGTTTGGGGTGTCACGTGCCCGATTCAGTATCGTACATTCTCTTTCCCATGGTCTGTAGTGATGTCAGGGTTGTGGCAGGGACCTGCTGGTCTTTGCCTGCAAAAGCTGGTGAAGGTATAAGACATGGTTCAACCTGGGTTCGGAGTTCAAGGAACGTCTGGACGATGCTCTTAGCCATATGGTTTAGCTTTAGGTAGTCCTGTGAGAAGCAGGGAGTTGGACTCTGTGATCCTTATGGGTCCCTTCCAACTTGAGATGTTCTGTGTTTTCTGCCTCCTCTTGCTTCCTGGGCCCATTAGACCCTGCTCCATGGGAAACAAGCGTTTAGGGATTTGCTCTGATGTGTTGTCCTTCCTTCTTCTCCCCTCATCCAGGAAGCCACGGCTGCTGCTGCTCCCTGTTGTGTGCCAGAGAAACCTCTTCTCCCTGCTGCTCATGGTGCAAGCCCTGGTGCCGGGGGGCTGCCTCGATCGGCTGCTCCAGGCTTTGGAGCAGGATTCCCATGTGGATCCCTGGGTGCGGGCGCTGGGGGATCTGCTCCGGCAGGAAGCAAGGGCAGCAGGGTGCTGCCCACCTCCTGGTCCCTTGTCTTCCATGTGCCAGCAGCAGCTTAGGTGTCTGGGCCAGAGAATTGGCCAGAACAATCCAGAGGGGCGAAGGAAACTGAACTGGTGCTTCCGCAAACAGCCCAGTGGCACTGGGGATGGGGCTGACTCTGTGCTCCACGGGGGGAAGCACAAGGAAGTGTCAGAGGAGAGCCTGGAGTTGGATGAGGAGAGAGAAGGGAGGAGGATGCTGCTGGAGGAGGTGGTGTTTGACCCCCCGGCAATGCAGGAGGTTGGGGATGTGGCAGGGTTGGAAGAGGAGATGCCAGAGGAGTCTTCAGGAGATGGATCTGCCCAAAGCCCAGATGGGGCTGCTCCGGAAAGCTCCCAGCAGGAAGCTCCCAGGAAGATCTCCCAGGCAGAGGTGGCAGTGGAGGTCAGTCCTTTCTCCAGGTACCGGGTAGGGTTGGCTTCCCCCTTCCAGCCACTGAGCCTTTACACTCTGATTCCTATTCCTTCATCTGATTTTCTTCAGCTGCATGGACCAAGGCTGAAGATGCTGCTGCAGAAGGAGTCCAGTGTAAGTGTTGCTTCTGTCTCACCTGGAGCTGGTGGTCTCAATGAGCTCAAGACAGGGGCTCTGGGAGGGATTGGAGAGGAGGTGGGTTTACAGCGATGGCTGAAGGCTGCTGCCACCTCCTCTTGGCTCAGGTACCTGCCTCCGCCTCGCAGGGGTTTGCTGTGGATGGGCAGCCTGTGGGTCAGTGCAGGGGGTGGCAGTGAGGAGAAAAGCCCTGGAGCTGTATTTTGTGTTTGGTTTATTATTACTCAAGGTTTCTCTCCAGCACCCGGATCTCAGCATCCCGCCTGAGCTGCACATCCTCAACAGCTGCTCTCCTGCCCAGGTGAGGCTCAGCATCCCCACTGCAACTGCTGGTGCTGCTGTCTCTAGTGTCCCTAATGTCCCTGTCCCCTCTGCCATCCCAGCTCGAGGGGCTGTGCTCCTTCCTGCAGCTCTCCACGTGCCCGGAACACGTCCTGGTGCGTTTCTGCAGCTGGTTGGTGGTTCTCAGCCCTGAGCTCAGCTACACCAGTGCAGCCACCCTGGCGCAGCAGCTCTTCCTCAGGCGAGTACGTGTGAGAACAGCAGAGACTTCCCGGCCCTTGCTTCCGTCCCCACCATCCCCATCTGCCTTTCCTTGTCCCTAGGTCCTGTCCCTCACCCAGCCGCCCTCCCGACACCTTATGGCTGCCCTCACTTCATTTTGCTCCAAGTATTCCCAACCCTTCTGTCGTGTCCTGGTGGCTGCGGTCCTGCAGGAGCCTGGGGAAGGTGTGATGGGCTCGCAGGAGGCTTCGTCTGGTAGCAGCTGGAGAGGGGTCATGGGATGCATCCATCAGGAAGGGGAGCCCTCAGCTTCTCTTCTCCTGGAAGATATTTATTGCCCCAAATACGTGAGGAGCCATGGAGGAATGGTGCTGGGTTTATCTGGGCAGGTGAACCCTTGGGAGTTAGGGTGGGAGATGGGTTTACAGATGCCAGGCTGGCTCCCAGCATCAATCCTCCCAAAGGGGAGCTGCCATCCCTTTCCATGGACTAGAGGGTTCCTGCCAGCTCCTAATGCTGGGGCCAGAACTGCCCCAGGCAGGCTCCACTGGCATGAGAAGAGGGTGCTGCAGGAATCGCTGCCACAGGAGCATCCCCTTCTCCTAGGGACTGGTGTGAATTAAACCCTCGCTGCAGATGGGCACAGGATTATCCTGAGCAGTAGAAGGGAGCAGTACATGCTTTCTGGGCGTACCCCTGTGTGAAGGGGTGCCCGGGAGGGTTGGACACATCCCCGTGGATTTGGCAGCCTCTTCAGGCTCTCTCCCCGTTCTGCTTTACCCTTGCAGGCTCTGAGCAGACCAAGCTGGTGTGCGAGCTGGTGGAGGAGTGCCTGGAGCCAGACTCTGTGCGACTGGTGCTGAGGTGAGAGGTGACAGGAGCAGCAGCTCCACTCGATGGGTCTGGCGGCTCCAGGAGCCCCATGGGAGCATCGCTTCTTCTCTTCCCCATCCTTTGCAGCCAAGTCTTGGAGGTGCCTTTGTCAGAGAAGCTCCTGCCGATAGTTCAGGCCGTGCTGGGGCGGCAGGTGAGGGCCCCCTTGTCCCCCCACATTTCCTTGCCGGCTCCAGCAGCCCCGGAGCAAGGACCCGGTCACCTCCCTGCTTGGGGCTCTTGCAGGAGGTTCTGCCCCCGGAGCTCTTTGATGTCCTGATGCTGACGCTGTGCCGGCAGGCCCCAGCCCTCAGCAGGTCGCTGGCTTACGCCAGGCTGGTGATGGCCGTGCTCACCACGTACCACAGCCAGGTGAGTGGGGCCGGGCCCGGGCCCTGGGGGCTGCCGCGGGGGTCTCTGGCAGTGCAGCTCTCGGCTCCTCGCTCCTCTCCCCCCAGGTTACCCCGTCCCACCGGAGCAGCCTGGCCGCCGCGCTGCACCACAGCAATGCGGCTCTGAGGAGGTCGCTGCAGGCGGTGCTGGAGGGAGGCAGGTGAGGGGGGTGCCGTGCTCCTGGGCTGCCCCAGGTGGTGGGAAACAGACAAGTACCCACACTAAAGCTGTGCTAAGCATGGTGCCGGTGGGGTTCCTGTCCTTGACGTTTTCTCGCTCTCTCCTCTACCCAGGTGAGCACCAAAGAGAACCACAAAGCGATGGCTTCCTTGGGCAGAGCCTGCTGTTAGGTGGTGGTGGCTGCAGCCCAGTGCCTCCCTGGGCTCACCAGCAGCAGGATGGAGACCCAGCACGTGTGGGCTGTGACTGGAGCACCCCTGCCTTTGCCTGGGGTTTTGCAGTGGTGCCTTGCGCTTGGCCAGCCTAGGTTGAGGTGGGCTATCACTGGGCAGTGCCATCCCAGCCCCACACATGCCATTAGGCTTGAAGATGAAGGTTTCTTGGTTAAACAATAAATATATTTCCAGTTATCTCTGTTTGCTCTGCATCTGAGTGGCCTCCCATGGGTGCCATGCCACACTCAAGATGGCGCCTCCGCCTTCCCGCTGCACCACACTCAAGATGGCGCTCCCAGCCTTTCCTTCCTGCCCCACTCAAGATGGCGGCTCCCTCCACGCCTCTCCCAAGATGGCGGTAGAGGAGGAGCTGTGGAGGGGCTGGCCTCCCGGACGCCTCAGGGCCGCGGCTCTCCCTCAGCAGCCAGCGGCTGGGCGGGCCACTCAGATCCCTGGCTTGCCCCACGTCGGCACGGAGCCCACGGGCGTGAGGAGTGGCCTGGGGAAGCATCACCTGGAGGGGGAAAATTGCGTCAAGGTGGCTGTGCTGTAGAAGAGCCCCCACGGTGAAGGTGGGCTGCGGTGATGCTGCCCCGGAGGCACGCTGCCCGCCGCAGGGAAAGCCTTGCCCCTTTCTCCCTGGGTGCTCCCTAACAGAAACGGGTTTTCTGTCGAGCAGGTCCCCGCATCGCGCGAACCTGCAGGGCCAGCAGGAGCTTTTCTCTGCTTGAGGTCCCCTTTGCTGCTTGTGCTGCGGGGTGCGATGTCTCCAACCCTGCAGGGCTGGGCTGCGCATCCATGTGTCTCATCGGTCTGGTTTGCAGGTGTCACTTCTTGTTTTAATCAACTCAGATCTGCTTCTTGGCTCAAAATGGAGCAAGGCAGCCGCAGTGCTTCCTGTGTGTGCCTGCACCCTTGTTTCGTTTCTCCCCAGCGTCAGCGCTCCAAGCATCGAGCTGCTCCTTCCTGGCACCAGGTCTGCGCAATGGTTGGACTTGATGATCTGAAAGGTCTTGTTCCAACCTAAATGATTCTATGAGTCTATAAAGCTGGCAGAGCTCCCCCCTCCTTGCCCACAGTGGCATCCCGGTAGCCAAAGTGAAGTCATCTTGCCCGAACACTTTCTATTGGAAGTGTTTTTCCAACGTTGTGGTGGCTCAGGACACCTAGCGAGTGATAGAGCATGGTGGAGTCTGCAGGTCCTTAGTTCTTAATGCCCTTAACACATGGCTGAATTAAGACAGAAACTGATTTGAGACTGTTTGAATATTGTCATTCTGGACCAGGTTTAATTTACCATTGTGATTTTTATCATGGCTTGAAGGCACCAAGGCACAAGGGGTATGTTTTGTGCACGTTGGCTAAGCTGATTTCTGGGTGGTGCAGCAAGGTTCTTTATATCTGGTCTGCTGAGATTTACCAGTCTCAGGATACAGGAGAGCGGGATTAAGATGAAGACCTGGTAAGCTTGAATTTTCTGCTTTAAATCTGACTTTTTTTCTGATTTACAGGGACCTCTGTATGTCACGTCCTGGTTTTCAACACAGCAATGACGACGCTGCCCATTGCAAGGTGTTCGGTGATGTGCTAATAAAAAGTGCTTTATAGTGTGACTGTTTCCAGATTTTTATCCTGTGTCCTTGAAGGCTCCTGCTGGGAACCTCACTTGGGCACGTTGTGGTTGGAGGACTGGAAAGATAACGATGGGAAAGAATGGATGGACTCTGAGGGAGGTAGTGCTGGAGTTTTAATGGAGGTTTTGAAGCATTGCATACTTCAGGAAGGAACTGTTTAAAAATTCATAAACATTTCCTTCTACAAAGGGAGAAGAGGGATTAAAACATGTAGGTGAGACATGTTACTGCTTCAAGTTTGCTCATTAACATTGTGATCCAGCCAGAGGAATGAAACTCTGAAGCATTAAGTGATGCTCTTAATGCTGAGAGTGGAGATTTCTGACTATAGTAAGAATCTCTTAAGCTATTTTAGGTGACACTGGACTGATGAGGCTTCAAAGTCTACATTAGCTGGAAGGAAGAAACCTCCAGGGAGCCAAATTGTTGATGTATTTGCATACCAGTGAGTTAATAGCTGAGTATACTGAAGCTATTGTAGGGCTGCCCAAACTATGACATAAATAGAAGTGGTGCCCTGATCACCAAGGTCTAAGCCTGCTCTTCTGGCTTTATTAGGTAGCAGCCTGCGGTCTTTATAGATTCCCTGCAAAGCTTCTACCAGTGACCTTGGTGTCATTGCCCCCAGGGCTGTGGCTGTTGGTCTCATGAAGATGACTGAGGACAAACTCATCTCCAAAACTCACCTGGTCAGCAGCTTCCTGGTGTCCTTGCTGAAGAACTGGAAGGACGGGCCGTGTGGGGAAGCCCCGGCGCCTCTATGGACTGGGCAGCAATAAAGGCTTTGAAGTCTCCTGGCTGCAGCGTGCATCTCTCCTGATGGATGCTCGGTTTCGTAGCTGCTTACTGGTTTCTTCAGGCAGCAGGCTCACTCTCAGAGGCTGTTCTCGGCTGCTACGTGCAGTATGCATCTTTGCACTTCTAAACTCATGGGGATGTGCTGGGAGCTGCCTTTTGGGCCAGCCTATGTGGATTTTGCATGGAGCAGTAGTGAGGGATCAGCTTTGCAAACTGCAAGGGGGGTCCTGTTCTGGGAAGCGTAACATTGTCTTGTAGAAAGAGCTGCCTTAGCCCTGTTTTTGCTCCTGGCTGCAGTTTATCATGTACTGTGGGTATCTCTGGGCTGTGCAAGATAACAGTCATGGCAGGAGAACTGGAAGCAAACCCTGGAGATGCTAGAAATGCTGGTGCAAGACTCCTTGTTTAGGTGGTGGTTGGTAATACCCGCATGGAAAACTTCACTTTTTGACTCCTCTTGACCCTCTTAGGAACTTTAAAATCCAGCCTGTATAGTTCAAAGAGGTGGATGCGGCATAAGACATCAGTCAGGTTTTATAGCTCAGCAGAACCTTATCCAAGAGCAGAGGGAGAGCCAGGGCTGGGTTTGTCCTTGTCCTGATTTATTAGCAGTGTTGGTGAAGGGAAAGGTCTGAAGCTTTGTCATACACATTTCCCAAGTTGTATGTAGAAGGCTGTGTATAATTTTCAGCCTGTTTACTCGGGGCATTTGACAGTGGTTCCTGATCAGCTTCCTCTTCCATTTGTAAAGATTCACCTCCTCCATGGTATGGAGGGGAATTCCCTTTTTGGCCTAACAGTTTTGGTTTGTTTTAAAGGAAATGAATATTACGCAATTGCATAGGTTTTCTCTCCCCTCTGCTGCCTTCTCATTCTCCCATGGTGAGTTTTGAGCCAATTTCATGACAAGATGATGTCTTCACTCCCTAAGTGGCATCTTGATGTCATGGGGGGACAGTGGAGAACCTTCTTTGGGTGGGCAGAGGTGTGTGAATGCTGCACTCACAGGTGCTATTCAGAGCCACATAGGAGCCAGACCACCTTAGTCCCTGCAACACCCCGGTGGGAAGTGCTGAAACTAATTTTCATTTTCCGTTTCCATTCATTTTCCTCAAAATGGTCCATATCCATCCCCTGAGGGGCGCCTCTTCGCCCTACAGGCACCTCCAGGTAGTTGCTATGCCCCCTCTTGCAGAGGAGCTGATAGTCCCCCTGCTTCTCTGTGAAGAAGCTTCAATGACAACCTGTGAATCACATGCATGTAATCCCTAATATGCTGATGCAGTTTGGGATTGAGATCTGGTGGCTGTGGCACCCAGGTGTGAGGCTGAACCACTCGGGGGAAGGCTTAGCAGGCTTTTTAATTCAACCTGAAATTTAAAACTGAAGCAGAAGAAGCAAAACCTCTCTTTCTTGTTTGTCTTTTGCCAACAACCTTTTAATCATAGTAAGAGAATCGTGTTCTCCCTTGTGTAGTCTGGCGGCTGCCAGGTCTCTGTCAGCTGGGGAGACACAGGGCCACACAAAGATGAATTAGCTGGAGGGTTGGGGTGTTGCTTTATGCTCCGGCCTCCTGCACAGACCTAATAAATCACGTTTGCCGCATCAGCAGTAGCAGCCAGTGTCAGTCTGAGCAGCTTTCCTCTGAGAAGTGAATAATCCAGATGCCCACGGGCTCTGTGATCTGAGCTGCAAGTTCAGCTCAGCCTCAGGAGGAGCCCTGCGAAGATGCAGTTGCAATAGGTTGCTGCATTGCTGCTGGGACCTTGCTGGAAGGAGACACGAGGGCAAAGCCAGAGCCCACAGCCCCTCACTGCTGCTCATCTCCTGGGGCCGGAGGTCTCCCAGCAGGGTCTTGTTCGTTGCTGCAGAACAGGTCTGTGCATGGGGAGCTGGGCTGCTTTTGCTTATTGCTCTACAACACCTGGATTGCAATCATGATTTCGATGCTCAAACGTTAAAAATAACGGCGTAGAAATCCCTGGGTGCTTTATTAAATGCTTTTAGAAGCTTTCTGAATGGGGTTGTTTGCAAAGAGGAGCATTGCGTTGTACTGAATCACGTGTGTGTGGGGAGGGAATAGAGAAGTTTTTGAGCAGAAACACTCTTTTCTGTTGTGGGGAGCCAATGTGATGGTGTCTTAAGGTCTGTGTCCCCTGCAGAGCAACTTGGTGCAGCCATGGACGTGCCAGGACACAGAGCAGGGGCTACGGAGCCTGATTTGCTGCCTGCCTGGTGCCAGGCTGCTGCTCTCAGGGAGGAAGCGGGGTCTCTGTGGGTACAGGGCCAGCAGGAACTGCTGTTATAGCAAGAATATAGCAAGTTGACAGAAAATAAACTCTTTTGTATTCCAGCCAGTCCTCGGAGGTCAGAGGGGCTGAGTGCAGCTTCATTTCTGATTATCACCTATTTAGCACTATGCATCCAGTTGTGTTAAATCAGAACTTTCACAATTACGGATTCATGGATAGTGAAGTTTACTGAAGCAACAGAAATACATATTTGGAATTGCTGTTGATAAATTCTCTTACTGCGTTAGCTCTCAAATCCACAGCTAGCCAGTGACTGACTGAGCTCGTGTGGAAAAAACCCAACTGGTGATTCATTAAGCTTAGTTCCACCTGGGTATCGCCTGATGGAGGTGCAAATCTTATGAAGGGGAGGAGAGAGGAGCAAGCACATCAACTTGTCTGCAAAGTGGGGTCCCATTCAGATGCCACATTTATACTTCTGAGAGAAGTGGAGGTGAGGCTGTAGTCAAATTACCTGTTGCTGCTGTCATAGATGGGGGGAGCAGCCACTTTCTCACTTTGGTGTGTTTATTATATGTAAATGAGAGAGAAGTTGAGTTTCGGTCAACTACCACACTGTGTTAATCCCTTCGCCACGTATCTCAGGGCCTCATTCCTACACCAGGCTGTGCTGGTGGCAAGGCACTGGTCTGAAAAGATGCCTGTCCCCTGTCCCCCTGGTTTTGTACACTCTGCTCAGCATCATGCTTTGAAGGTGCTTTTACTTCCATGCCCTGTTATGGGAGCCTTGGCTGCAGTCCCTCTTGAGGAGGAAGCACATGCTTGGCTAGAAAAAGCACTCAGCATTAAAATAAATAGTTTAGATCCATGTGCCAAAGCAGATCCTGGAGGAGGGGAATGGCATCAGGGCGATGGGGCTCCGTCTGCTGAGTCCCAGCCCAAAGGAAGGGTCTTCTCCTCTGCTTGGGTCTCCCCTTTCTGAAATGAAACAGTGCCTGGAGGCGAGGCAGCCCGGGACTGGCAGCGCTGATGCAAACCTGACTTTATGCCTGGGGACTTCAGCAGTGTTTTGAGACAGCAGCCAGCTGGGAAACTCACTGGGAGACCAGGAGAACACTCAGCTGCCTCTGGATGGACATGCATGGATGTACGCTCCTGCAGAACGCATCCAGCTCTGTCATCCCAAGCCCTGAGCATTCCCTTGCAGCTTGGGCCAGGCACCCTGCTCACTCCAGGGAATGTGTCTCTGCAAATCCTTCTCTAAAAAGAAGCATAAGTGATCAGCCCTTGCACCTGACACTTGTGGAGATGGACAGAAAACTTAAAAGGGCTGGAGAAGAGAGGAAATCCCAGGGGAAGTAATTTTAAGGAAAGGCAGGGGATATGTAAGACTGTAAAGCAGAGAGTGACAGTTGCAGTCTGCCTTTCAGCATGTCGTGTGTCCTGGCAGTGTGAACTTACGATGTGTTAATTGTCATTAATTGTGCTAATCATGCATCCCACAGCTTGTGTTGCTGGGTGCGTGTGTTACAGGGAAGACAGCACGGGAATGTGGGGCTACCCTTCCCCTAAGACGACTCGTGATTTCTCAGCAGTTCTGCTTTTGGGTCAAGTCAAAGCAGGAGGTGTTTGCCCCAAGAGGGGAAAACCCATTCCTGGGAGCTTCAAGGACATTGGAAGCCCTGACCTGGTGGGGACCACTGTTGAAAGCTTTATCCCACTGTGGCACAGATCCTGCTTTGGAGCTGCAAATGGGTTCTCTGAGCTCCCCCAGGCCGTCGGGCCGCATCCTGTGCTCTGGCTCTTGCTGATGGATATGATGCTGGGCCAGCCCTGCCCCTGGACTAGGAGATGCCATTTGCTGGCTGACCTCTCAGGGCTTAAGAGATTTGCAGACCCCAAGGACCAGCCTTGTTCCTCTTGGTGCATTAGGGTCCCGTGGGCTAACAGCAGCTGCCTGCCTGCAGCCTGGTCCCCTGTAGCGCTGAGCATCAAGTCTGACTCCATATAAGCTCATTAGGGGAAGAAAGCGGCTTTAGAGGGTTTGAGCAAAGGATTGGGTAGGAGAAGGGGCAGTGGGGGTGATGGCTGGGGGGGAAGTAGGGCTGCTGAGAGGGACAAGAGGGATGGGGGTCCTGGGAGAGTGGCTTCCCTGCATCAGCACAGAGGATGCTACAGGGGCTCCTCATCTGTTATCCTGGTTTAACCTGGTGCTGTGTCCCCCATGAAGGCATGAGGGGGTTCCCAACTCTTCGGAGGTCCAGAGCCCCGAGCCTCCTGCCAGGGAGGTGCTGAGACTCAGGTCCACGCTGCTCTGCAGGCACCAGGCATGGAGGGAGCCGCCATGGTCTCTCCCAGCTCTGCCACCTCCAAAGAGTGGGTGCAGGATCCGGCCCCGCACCAAAAGCAGAGGTTCTGTGGCCACCTGCAAACCACTCAGCCCGCCCCAGCGCCGTGCGGGAGCTCCCAGACGCTCTCATGCATGTCCTTTAAAGGCCTTCTCACATCCAGCTCTTCCCTGGCAGCTCCTTCTGCCGCAGATGCGGTCGCTCTCGCCTCTGGGGAGCTCGCCCCGCGCGGGGCCCCAGCACCCCCAACCCCCGTCTGCCGCGGACTGAGGGCTGGGTCCGAGCTGGGGGGCCCCAGCGTCTGCCTTCAGCTGCATGAGACGCGTTCAGGCAGGTAACGACCCGCGGAGAGCTTGATGAAGTGGCTGAGCCGAGGAGAAGCGCTTCCCAGGGGGGTTATTTATGCCGTGCTGCATGGCTCTGTATTTCCATCATAAAGAGTGAGTGCCTGGGAGCCTGTCTGAGCAGCAGGGTTTCCTGTGGGTATTTCAGAGCGAGTGCTTTGCATCAGGGACCAGCCCTCAGGAAAACTCCATTGTGATGGGTTTGGCTGATCCCTGATGGCCAGGGGGCTCTTGAGCGCCTGGGCAGAGGTACCAGGGACACTTTCCAGTGTATAGGCATGAAATGGGCTTGCTTTGTCATATACCAAGTGCTGCTTGCTTTACACCTTCATCAGGGCTGAGGTCTGGGAGATGGGTGATATCCCCACTCAGGATGGGAGCAAGATGGGTGATGGCCCTGCTTGGTGATGGGGTGACCTATACTGAGCTTGGCCAAGGCTCTGTGGAGGCCAGTCTGTCTGTCCCCTTCAATCTCTGCTGCGTTTCCTCTCCTAGCCCTAAAACCCCCCTCTTTCTACCACATATCTGCATGTCTGTGGGCACAGCTCCTGAGGAGACACATCCTGCAGGAGAATCCCTTCACCCTGCCCTGGGAACAGGACTCTCTGCACTTTCTGCTGGCTTTCTCTGATTAAAAAACAGTTAAAATTGCAAAACAGCCTAAACGAGCTGTCTAAGCTCCCTTGGTTTCGGGAATCTCTTCTATTTGTCTATCTGAGAGCCAGCCTGGCAGGGGGATGCTTGGGGTACAGCAGGTTGCTCCCATTCTGCCATGTAGGTAGGTGCAAACTCATCTCCCCACCATGGAGATGACCCACATCAGGAGCCCCAGTCGTCCCATGGGAAGGGAACGGGGGTAATCCAGCTTCAACACTGCCCAGGAATGGGGCTTGTATTAAATTCCTCATTCCATCGCTCTGTGCCGGCCCAGATCCCAGCAGCATCCTCCCGAACTGCAGCGGGCCTCCCCACCTCTTTTCCCACAGATGCCTCCACACTAAAGCAGAGGAGCTTGGAGCTCCTGCTGGGTGAGAAAATGCTTTAAAAATATACCATTTGAGAGGCGTTCTCCCATCTGCGCGCAGTTAATACGTGTCTCTCGTGATAGGTGTGCTGGTCCCGGAGCCTCCGCGCTTCGCAGATGAAGCCGCTTGCAGGGACCTCGCTGGGAGAGGAGGAAGAGGAGGCACAGGGGCTGGGCCAGGGGCGCCGACGGCGGCAGCGGCAGAGGATAAAGGGGCCCAGCCCCTCACCTCGCAGGTATGTGCACGACAAGCTCACCCCATGGATTCGTGGGGTGCTGGCAAGTATGGGACGGGGACGGCAGTGCCAGGCAAGGGGGCAGCCTGGCTGGAGCATCATTTCAGTGCAGGGGCCCCTTCTGCAGCCACCACTCGTAGGAAATGACTCCCAGGCTTGCAGGAGCCTGACTGTAGCCCTTTTCTGGAGCCAGAAGCAAAGTTTTGGGGTTCAAATCCTTTCCCATTTGGGTGCTGGCCTCCAACACGAGGCACCGAGCATCATTTTGGCACAGTGGCCGCTTCTTCTGCAGCCACCATTCCTGGAGAATGACCCCCAGGTTTGCAAGGAGAAGAGGGAAAAGCCCAGCTGTGTCCCTTTCTGAAGCCAGGAGCAAAGTTTTGGGGTTCAAACCCTTTCCCAGTTAGCTGCTGGGCTCCAACACGAGGCTGCAGCCCCTGTATCTCCATGCACTGGTGATCTGCTGTCCCCAGTGTGCTCCATCATCCCAATGAGCAGGGATGCTGCAGAGCTGCCAGACTTCCTTGCACCCAGAAGAGAGTTTTGGGGTGGTGAGACCATCCTGGTGCACTTTTTGGGGGGCCAAATCATGTGCAGTCCCTGTGATAGTTGTGTGAGATGGCGCCTGGGCTCTGCCAGCAGCCGGATCTGTTGTGCCTGGGCAGAGGCCGGTGCGCAGCGAGGAGTGCTCAGCAGCCAGGGCAAAGGGAAATAAAGCACTAATGTGCTGAGGAGAAGCAGGGCCGTGGGCTGGTGACTCACTGCTGGCTGGAAACGGCTCCGGCCGGCTCCTCCGTGCCGGCTCTGCGGCGGCTGCTGCGCCCGTGCCAGGGACAGCGGGGACAGAGGCAGAGCGGGCTGCAGGGATGCTCAGAGAGGACCCAGCTCTGGAGCAGCAGCCCGTGGAGTAGCAACCCATCGCGGGGTGCTGTGGTGCTGGAGGAGGGCAGAGCGGGTGGGATACTGCCTCTGCTGCCAGTGTTTCTTTGGGGGTTACCCGGGTTTCTCTCCATAGGCAGCAGCAGGCAGAGCTGGCCGGACTCCCTGTGTCTCCAGATGAAGGTAAGGACAGCCCAGCATGGGGATGGGGGGAATGGGGTGGGTTTTGCACTCTCCCTTCTGGAGCAGCATCACATGGGTCCAGCAGGAGGGTGTCCCCTGGCCTGGCAGCAGCTGCCTGCAGCCCCACACCCATCCAGCCCTGGGACCCCAACGCCATTCCCTGCATCTGCCTCAACAATGGTGTCCTCACCGTCCTCCCACTGCCTTGGCCCAGCTCTCTTCACCTCACAGGGGTACTTTGGGGGGTACCTGCCCCGAGAGCCTGCGGAAATGCCAGCGGGGGTTTTGGGATCTCCCTTCATGTGGTGTCAGGCTGGGGAGGGGACGCTGCTGCCCAGCTCCAAACACCCTGTTTTGTCCCCAGGGAGGATGAGCAGTCCCCAGGGGCACCCAGACGGGGTTTTGGCTGGGAGTGAGCGGAGCGTGGAGCACGTTGGTGAGGTGAGAGGGGAGAGGAGGGCAGCAGGTTGGGGGGGCTCTTCCCTCGAACCGTCTCAGGCTCCTGTGGACCCCAGCTTCTCTGTGCTGCTCTTGTTGGGATGCTGTCCAGCACCAGGGAGGGGTTTGCTCCAACAGTGCTCTTGTGCCTCCCAGGTGCCAGGCACGGACAGGCAGGAGGTGGCTGTGCACACCAGAGACAGTGCTGGGGCCAAGGAAGGTGGGTGAGTCCCCTTCCCACATCCCTGCCTTAGGGGGAGGCTTGGAGAAGCTGGGGATGAGTGTGGGAACAGCATGGCCTGACGAGGGTCATCTCCCTTGATGGGGACATGGGGAAAGGAGACTGGCTTGGAGGGGCCTGAAGCCCCCCTGATGCTGGGGGAAGGACTGGGATGGTCCCACACCATGGGCACTTGCTATCTGCTGGGACAGGAGGGCAGAGGGAGGAGGAAAGGGCAAGGAAAAGCCTTCATGTGTGGTCTCTCCCATGGCATTGCTGCCTTCCTGCAGATGCAGAAACCCCAGAGGAGCCACTGCTGAGTTTCCCCAGTGAGCTTGCAGTGCTGGAGAGACTCGGCTTGCACGGGTAAGAGCAGAGAGCGCCCCTGGGGCTATGGGACAGGGGGGTCCCATAGCAGGGCACCGTGTGCTCCAGGGATTGGACTTGCCTCCTTTTCCACTGCTCAAGAGCCATTCTCCAGGCAAGGGGCACTTGGGCTTCTGGAGGTGGCTGGCACCCCTGCGAGCAGAGCAAGGGCATTTTCAGCATGCAGTGCATCCCTGACAGCTCTTCTCTTTCCACAGGGTGGCTTTGACAGAGCAGGATGTGGAGGTGAGGGCTGGGGAAGGGGGAGGCTGGGGAAGGGGGACACAGGGACTTTGCTGGCTCACGGTCCCAGGGCTGTGCCCTGCTCCTGGCCACCCTCCAGGCACCGCAGTCCCCTGGCAGCCACAAATCCCTTTCCTGGCCATGCTGTTGGCGTTTGGAGGCAGCTGCATTTCCACAGCAAGATGAACCCATCCTCGGCATTCCCACCGGGTGCTCTGCAGCTTGCCAAAAGCACCCCTAAGCCAGGGAGGTGGTGGAAGCCGCGCTAATAAAAACCATTCTGCTGTGAGTGCCGGGGCTGAGTCAGGCTCCGCTGTCAGCTGGGACCTGCAGTGAGGGCTGGCATCTGCCTGGCATGTGCTATTGCCAGGAGGGCTTGGGATTAACGTGCATTACCCATGGGGCACGTCTCTTGGGCAGCATGGCATCTCATGGGGACCATCCCCATCGTGCAGCAGCCTAATGGCTTCTGGGGCAAATGCTAACTACCCTTCACACTGCCCTGCTTTGTGGCTTGCTAAGGGAGTCTGTCTGTGCCTTGAGGACAGCAGCGCATGGCCCTGGTGGCATCCCCATCATGCTGTGTCCCACCTCTCTTCCTCCTGCCCCGCAGGCAGCCTTTGCCCACCTCGCCCTGGCTTTTCGCTGTGATGTGTTCACCCTGCAGCAGCGGGTGCAGGTGGAGAAACGGGCACGGGATGCGGCAGAGGAAAACATCCAGGAGGAGCTGGGGCAGTGCCGGGCTGCTCTGGAGGTAGGTGGGCATCAGGGCAAGGGGCTGGCATCTGCTGGGAACATCCAGCATCCAGCCCCAGAGGGGTTTGGACAACCCGAAGTCCTGGCTCTAGCAGCTTCATCCTTTCCCTCCACAGAGGCTGGGTCCATTCTGCACTGACACGGGCTGCAAGGAGACACTGGAGCAGCTTCAGCACAGCCTGGCCGTGCTGGCAGCTGCTGTGGAGCGGGCAACCAGTGCTGCAGAGAAGCTGGGGGCCGTACATCAGGTCTGTGATGTCTGCACCCTGCAAGGCTGGGAGCTATGAGGGGCACTGTGGAAGGACTTGGGGACCCATCCCTGGGCTTGCTGGGGTTTGTCCCTCCTCATGGTGCTGATGTTGACTTCATGAACATGGCGTGACATGAAGAAGTTATTCCCTGTGAGGGTGGTGAGGTACTGGCACAGTTGCCCGAAGAAGTGGTAAATGCTCCATCCCTGGCAGTGTTCAAGGCCAGGTTAGACAGAGCCTTGGGCAAGCTGCTCTAGTGGAAGGTGTCCCTGCCCATGGCAGGGGGTTGGAACTGGATGATCTTAAGGTCCTTTCCAACCCAAACCATTCTATGATTGTATGTTTACAAGTACTGGGTACAAGGGATCTGCCTGTCATTGGGAGCATTTTCACCCCCAGGGTGGATGCACAATGCAGGACAGGCAGGGACCTGGGTCTTTAGGGGCCAGGGAATGGGGAGCCTGATCTCCCATCCTGCCTGGCTGCAGGAGGCCCGGATGAGCCGAGCAGCAGAGGTGATGGTCCAGCACGTGGAGAACCTGAAGCGGCACCACCTGCGGGAGCACACGGAGCTGGAGGAGATGAAGCGCCTGATCCAGCAGAACTCCCGCAACCGGCAGCTGGCAGAGACCCAGGGTGAGGTGGGCTCTGTGGAGTGTGCAAGGAGCGATCCCATGGGATTTGGTCCCAGACCTCTCTGGGGGGTCAGCGTGACCCTGCACCGAGAGCCAGCAGGTTGAGCAGGCTGGGACATGGGGTGGGTGACAGCTGGGATCCGATGACAAATGTGGGTTCCAATGCTGGTGTAACAGCAGACGTGGCGTGGGAGCAGGTGCCAGTGGCTGGAATGCCATCATGCTGCAGGGAATGCAGGGCAGGGGGGCCCAGGGCACACAAAGGGAGCTCTGTCCCTGGATTCCAAACCCTGTGTACGCCATTGCCACGTGTGAAAGCAAGGTCCCTTCGGACAGGGCACATGAGTGACTGGTATGCTGAAGAAGGACTCTTCATCACGGACTATAGCAATAGGACAAGGGGTGATGGGTTCAAACTGAAACAGGGGAAGTTCAGGTTGGATCTAAGGCAGAAGCTCTTCCCTGTGAGGGTGCTGAGGCGCTGGCCCAGGGTGCCCAGAGAAGCTGTGGCTGCCCCATCCCTGGCAGTGTTCAAGGCCAGGTTGGACACAGGGGCTTGGAGCAAGCTGCTCCAGTGGAAGGGGTCCCTGCCCGTGGCAGGGGTTGGAGCTGGATGAGATTTAGGGTCCCTTCCAACACAAACCAGTCTGGTATTCTATGACTTGTACCAAGCACTGAGCATGTGGCCAGGACAGCTTTCGATGGGAGGGAGGTTTGCAACCATCAGCCCTGTCTTCATTTTTGGGGGTGATGTAAGGCTGCTTCTCTTTGCTCCCAGATGACGCGGAGCCACGGCTGAGGCCTCATCCCCTGATGCGAACTTTCCAGCAGGTAACTGGTCCCGGTTCAGCAGCCCCGGAGCCACCACCTCCCCGCACCCTGCTGCTCTCCCTCACCTGTGGTCCCCATGCACCCACTGTCCCCAGGCGACGCCATCCCTGCCAGCTGCTTGCTGCGGGCGAGGTCTGCTAGAAGTGCCGGGGATGAAGCAAAATGTAGGGGTGACCTCGGGGGGCTGCAGGGAGACAGGGTGCCCGAGGTTGGGTGCTGCTTGTCCCAGAGATCTCAGGCAGGTCCCTCTGCATTGCAGGGTCATAGCGTGAGAGGCGCAGGCTTGGCTGTTCTCTAGCACCAGCTCGAATTCGGCACTGATTCCCCTACAGCTCAAGAGGTAGGGGAGCGCTCGGGGAGGGGGTTAGGCAGCCCCGCTGGCACGGCTTCAAGCAGTAAGGACAGGCAGAAACTTCTTGGCTTTGACCTTCCCTCATCCCACCAGCTTTCAGGCTTCCTCTCCTTAGCTCCAGGGCCAGTGAGAGGCTGGCACAGTGTCCCTTCTCCTTGGTGTCTCTGTGCTAGGGAGGCGATGGGGAAGGAGGGGATGGGGAGCATGGGCAGCGCTCACCCCCAACCCCTCCATTGCAGGGGTCTGCCCGCCGCCGAGTCAGCATCGCCGTCATCCCCAAGCAGCTCTTGGTAAGGACACGCGCAGCAGGGATGGACAAGGGCTCCGTGTCCCGCTGTCAGACGTGTCCCCAGGCTCAGTGCTACCGGGGCGCTGGGTCCCCACTGATGTTCCCACCTTTGGTGCTCAGCCAGGTGCCAGCCCTGAGAGCCGAGTGGCGCTGGCCGGTGAGCTGGAGAGGGACGGGGCCCAGCGCTGGCGCAGCAGCCAGAGGTAACTGCAGCGGGTGGCATGGCGCCGGCTGCACTGCCCCACGGGGCACAGCCCAGCCCCGTGTCCTCTCTCCCTAGGAGCGAGCTGGAGCCGCAGTGCCGGGGCAGCGCCGTGACCGGGGACCCAGCGGCCGAGGCACAAGACAAAGGCTCAAGTGCAGGGAACAAGGAGCCGGAGCAGCTTGGGCTGATGTGAGCAGAACCCTATGTGTGCCCAGCACCCTATGTGTGCCCAGCATCTGCCTGTGGCTGCTGGGCTCTTTGTGGTCCTAGGACCGCACATGGGAATGAGCTGGGGAATGTGGGGATGTAAAGCTGAGATGTTACTTTTCTGCCCCAGTTTGACCCTCCTCTGCCTCAGTTTCCCCTGTGCATTGTGGGTCGCCTGTGCCCTCCCAGGCTTGTTGTTATTTGGGTTTGCAAAAGGGCCAGTGAGGGCTGTGGTTGAGCTGAACCCCTTCCTCATCCCCAGCTGGGGCGGAGGAGGGATTTGCTCTCCTCTCCTGGCTGATGAGTGTCCCTGGTCACCTTCTTTCCAGGTCCAAGGGGTCCCCAGAGGTGCTGTGGCGGCCGTGGCTCTTCCTCCCGCAGCACTACTGGGTTTTCTTCTGGCTGCTTCTCCTGAGCATCGCCTTCCTCCTCCTCATCCGTGCCCTGGAGCTGCAGCGGCTGCAGTCTGTGGCATCACCCAAGGCCTAAGCCTGAGCAGGGAGGGAGAGACCCTCAGCCTCCATCATTGCTCCTTCCTCACGCTGTAAAACACCACATCCCTAGAATAATAAAATTGGAGGGAAAATGGGGGAATTGTAATGCTGGAGCACAGGGAACATCCTGTGGTGGGATCTAAGGTTTGGCTGTCACCTCCTTACGGGCACAAAGGGCTCACAAACCTGCAGAAGCTCTCATCTATGCTATGAGTTTGCCTGTTCTCAGCACACCAAGGGGCGCAGCGATATTACCACACAATCCCCGTGTGCTGCATACAAAGACCAGAGTGCCCATGGCCAGTGAGTTTGCATTAGAGTCATATTCCCCCCCAGCTGCGCTGGCTGGACACCCTCCACCACGGCATGTCCTCGGTCTCTGCTCCTGGGAGCTGTAATTAAGATCTAATGCTCATTTGCTGCTGCCCGGGGGATAAAGGTGGGGCTGGAAGGAGTCAGGTCAGCGTTCAGACTCTCTCCCAGCACCACAGAGAGCTCACAAACAGAGGGAGCTGTTCCCGATAGCTCCGGCGTCTGGGAAAACTGCCTGGTTTGACGCAGACGCCCCGTTTCCGCGTCCGCCCGCCCCGGCCTCTTTCTGCTCCAGAGCATGGATGGGCTCCGTTGTGCCCGCATCCAGGAGCTTTGCAGGGAGCTGTTGGGCTCGAAACACCCCTGCCGAGCTGGGGGAGAGGAGTATGGGGGTGGTTCTGCACCAGGACCCCCGGGAAGAGGCCGGAGGGGCCACGGGAAGGAGGGATGGAGGTGCTGGGCTGGGTGTCCCCACTGGCCGAAGGCACCGGCGGTGCCACGGGTGACTCACGGCGACATGACCCCCGCCCCGTGCCCTTGAGTCACCGTCCCCAGCCTCGTGGCAGATTGTCCCCGTGTGTCACCGGAGCCCAGTGTCCGGCAGCACCCTGAGGACACCGGCACCCAAAACCACCCCAAAGCACCAGGCCAGGAGCGACCGTCAGTGACTGCAGCGGCTCCATCCTCTGCTCCAAGGTACCTTCACCCTACAGGGACCATTCCCACTCGGGTCCCCCCATCACCCCAAAAGTTTCCCCGAGGGCTGTGGTGGTTCTGGCTACTGGTTGGGGTGCGGGGCTGTCACCGAGCGGGTCCCCCCTGTACCACAGCTCCCTCCTGGTCTCTAGTTTTGGCTGGGGGGGGAAGTACAGCGCAGAGCCGGGGTGGAAAGTGAAGCGGTTTGGTTTGCTCGCCTGAATCTTTGTATTTCCTTTATGAAAGTCTAGTTTCTTACCCTAAAATTAACAAAAAGACCCCCCCAAACAACCAAAAGGGCAGGGGTTGTGCTGTGCATCTCCTCATCGAGCTGCTCCAAACCTCCCAGTGCAGCTTGGGGACCACTCGCGGGTGGGTGATGTGGGCTCAGCCTCTAGCTCTGTGGTACCCCAATTGCAGCAGCACAAAGCCGGAGCACCCCAGCACCAACCCAGCACCGCGCTGCAGCAGCTGGGACGCCCGGGTCCCTCCGGTCGCCCCGGCGGGGGGAGGCAGGGTGGGAAAGGGGGAGGGAAGAAGAGGAGGAGGGGAGGGGAGGGGAGAGCCGGGCCAGCCCTCAGCCGCTTGCGGAGCCGGAGCCCGTTTCCTGCTTTCTTCTGCCGCTGCAAGCAGCCCCGAGCGCTTCCCCCGGGCTGTGCCTCAGTTTCCCATTCCGGCAGGCTTTGGAGGTGAGTGAGGAGTGGCGATGGGCAGAGCATCCCTGCATGGGGATGTCAGGGCTCTGCTGTCTCCCTATCCCCTTGTCCCTCAGCTCAGATCCGGGCAGCATCCCACCGGCCGGTCCCCTCCGCTCGCAGGGCTCGGCTGAGGATGGGGGTTGCCAAAGCCAAGGGGTGATTTTGGGGTGCTGACAGGGGGGGGAGGGGGGGAACACAAGGGAAACGCTCAGCCCCGCCGTGCCCGTGTCCTGTGGGATGCTCAGGATGCTGAGCCCGGGATGCTCTGTGGCGGGGGGGCGGGAAGTGCTTTGTCTTCGCTGCCCCATCCCCAAAGTCTCTTCCGGCGGTCCCCCAGCCGCATCCTCCCTGCTTCTCACCCCCGGGACAAAAGGAAAAGAGAGCAGGCCCCACTCCTCCTCCTCATCTCCATCCCCAGTACTGCCAGTGCTCCCAGTGCCGAGAGGGATGGAGTGGGAAGAGTTTTGCTGAGCACTTTGCCCACATCCCATCCCTCTGCCCAGTGCAGGCAGAGGGATGCTCCAAGGGCCTCGGGAGTGAGTCCTAAGAGGGAGTTTGGGACTGGTCCCATCCCATGGCTGAGCCTGGGGGCACAGTCCTGTGCCTGGGGTGGATGAAAACTCCAGTACATTTGGGTAGCCAAATCCATGGTACCTACCCCAAGACCCGACGGGGACAACAGGAGCTGGGGGTGCAGGAGAAGCAGGAGGAGGACAAAGATGTGGGATCCAAAGCCTGGCCCTGGGCAAACTTCTTGTGCCGAAATTCAGCTACAAGAGGCAGCTCCCTCCATGGGGCCGGTGGTGGGCAAGTTTATGCATCATCCCGCAGGTGTTGTCTCTGTCTCTCCTTGGGATGTGGCTGGACTGTGGCTTGTGAATCCCCTGCAAAGGGAACACCAGAATGCCCCAAGAAGTGCTCACTTCTGCTGCTGGCTGCACCTCCAAGGGGGGATTTTGGCGTGTGCTTTCCGGGGGGAAAGCTCCCCCACCGTGACCCTGCTGCCAGGCCCTGCCCTCGCTACTGCTGGTGGCTGCTTTGTCCCCTCTCCTCCACTCTTCCCCACAGCTCTGTGCTGGGGGCCTCTGCCCATGCACCCACATCCCTGGCTCAAACCAGAGGATTCACAGGGATTTTCCCCTCCCTTCAAGAACTGGAGGCCTTAGGGCCCTGCCCGGCAGTGCTGGAAGGACTTCTCAGGGTCCAGCCTGGCTCAGCAGGGGTCCAGGGGTCTCCAGGCTGGATCCCAAACCCAGAGCAGCCTGGTCCATGCTGGGAGCCAGCTCCCAGAGGCTCAGCAGAGGCTGGAAATCCTCCTGTCTTTCATTAGCTCCATATGGAGCTGTGTCCTTCCCCACCCCATTTCCATGTGCCTGGAAGACACATGAGCTCGCCTGCAGCCCTGCACCCCCAGGGCAGCCCATCCTGGCCATCTCCCAAGGGGCTACTGCTGCTCCTCATGCAAGGACACAGGGGAGACCCCGACCTACAAAGCAGGATGGGATGTCCCTGCTCCAGGGACGCTCCACATGCGTCATTCCTGGGTGCTGTCCCCACCAGAGCCAACATGAGCTGAGTCAGGGCTGGCTCGATTCTCCCCCCCCCCAGCTCCTCCCTCCAGCTTCCAGGAGCAGTTTTAAGGGAAGAAATGCAGAAGGCATCCATGGGGAGAGCAGAGCCAGAGGCAGCCTGGCTCAGCACCATCCCTGGCCTTTAGGGGTTGAAAGCTGCTTATTTGCACCAAACCTGCAGGAACTTAGTATCCGGGGGACGGGGGGGGTTCTGTCCTTGCTGACAGTTGCTGGGGGTTGAGCCTCCTAAAGGGGATGTGTGCCAGCACAAGCATCGTTTCCGTAGGAAACTTGGTGTAACACAGGGAGTGTTGTTCTGCCTCCTCCGAGCTTCCCTGCCCCAGCGCCGGGGCTGGAAAGCTTTCCTGGGAAGTGTGCTGCCCCCGGCACCGTGTCCAGTGGGAAGTGAGGCCTTGAGGTGGGTGAATTTGCAGCACTGCCTCAGTTTCCCCAGGCTCAGTCTGTGCCGCTGGTGTGGCCAGAAGGGCTGGAGCACTCAGGGGAACAGGAGGAGTCTGTGTCCGGGTCTCACTGCCCTGCTGTGAACGCAGCGGTCGTGTCCTCTGTCCCCATGCTGCTGGTTTGGGGCCGACCAGAGGGTGCCAGCTCCTGCTCCGTCCCGGCTGGGTGCCTTGTCCGTGTGTCTGCTCAGGAAGGAAGAGGTTAAAGCACCCGGATTTCCTGGCTGTGAGGGAAGGTGACCTGCAGAAGTGCTTTGCAAAGCGCCTGCAGGCATAGGGAAGCTGCTGGAGTGAGACCGAACTTGAAACCTGTCTAGAATTTGGCCTTTCCAGCCTAAATGTAAGCCGAGGCTTAAACCCCTCCATTCCCCCACCCCACCGAGGGCAGCTGGGCTCAGATGCTGCCTCATTCCCCCTCTGACATCTTTCAGGGTGCCACCGCATTCCTGCCAGTAACACCAACAGGAGAGGGCAAAGAGCAATGGTTCAAAGGTGGGAATGTTCCGGCTTCCCAAGGCTTTCACCAGTTCCTCCTTGGCAGTGCCACAGATTTATGGGGCTGGGGGAGGCTTTCCCAGCCCTGGGGCTTGGCAACAAGGGCCAAGGCAAAGCTTTGTGCTTTGTGCTTGGGGTGGCAAATAGAGGATGGCATGGGACAGTGCTGAGGGGACAATGCCAGGAGTGGGACAGGGATGCCAGGAGTGCTGGTCCCAGGAGAGATGCCAGGAGTGCATCTCCCAGGGGATGCAGGGGGTTTGAGGTACCCGTGGGGAGCGCACTGCACCTCTCCCCCTGCAGGTTCCCTGGCATCGTGGGGCCGTTCGTACGCTGGTTTGGCTTTTGGGGTTTCCCCACTGGTGCTTCCTCTGTGCTCATCTGCTTCTGCCCTGCTCCAGGGGTGGCAGAGGCACAGATGGGCGGAAGTCACCCCGCTCTGGCTGCAAAAGCCAGGCTGGTGGGATGGGTCCAATCCTGCTCCCCAGGGCTGGGTCTGGCTGCATTTGGTTTGTCCCTGCACCCAGGACCCAACTCCCAGTTCCTCCCCTGGTGAGGCTGAAGGTGAAGAGGAAGGAAGTGGTGGGTTTGTTCCAAAGCACCTCGCTCCGCTGCAGGCACTCGCTGCATGGAGGAAGCCGCTTGCTGCCACTGCAGCCGTCCCCTCCCCTGACGTCACTGCCCAGGGTGGCACCGTGGCTCGCTGGGTGCAGCACCCAGGGGAGACTTCAACACCCGCTGCCAGGAAGAGCCGCCCAAGAGCACCCTCGGGTGGGAAACCTCACATCCAGGGACCAGGTATGGGACTCGGATGGGTTTGAGGATGAGGGTCCAAGAGGGTCCCCTCCCTGCTTACCTCTGCTGTCCCTCGCCAGGCTGCGGGGTGAAGCAGGATGAACGCTCCGGCCAACCCGGCCCATGCCGTCTTCGAGAGGTTCCTGCGTGCCAGGGAGTGCCAGGAGGTGCTGGGCTGCTTCAGGGAGCTGTGCCAGGAGCTGGGGCTGCAGGGCAGCGGGCTGCAGCTCTACCATGGCCTCAAGGCTGCCCTCAACTACTGGAGTGCCAAGGCCCTGTGGAGCAAGCTGGATAAGAAAGCTGGGCACAAGGACTATGACCAGGGCACAGCCTGTGCCAGCACCAAGGTACCGGGCATATGGAGTGCAGGGTCTGGGTCCCTCCTTGCTCTGTGTCCTTGTCATCAGGGTGAGAGCATCACTTGGGGCACCCTGGCCCCCGCCCCAGGAGGATGCGGGATGGGGTTGATGGAGTTTAATGGGACAGGGTGTTAATTAGCACCACTCCTCTCCCCATGGCATGATGTCACCTCAATGCCACCCAGCCAACAGCGTCCTTCCTCCTCCTGGCTGCTCCTCACTGGGGACACCTCATGGGACCTGCCAAGCCCCTTTTGGAGGACAGGAGCTTTCCTGGGGCTGGGGCACCCTATTTCTGTCCAAGAGCTGATAGCTTTTGTCCCCAGTGCTGGTGCCGCATCATCCCCCTAGCCTTATGCAAGAGATCAAATCCGAGTCCTGTTTTTGAGCCTGTTGCTGATAAGATCTGCCCATTCTGGGCTGTGCTTTATCTCATAGAATCACAGAATAGTTTGGGTTGGAAAGAGCCTTAAGACCATCCAGTTCCAACCCCCCTGCCATGGGCAGGGACACCTCACACTGAACCATGTCACCCAAGGCTCAGTCCAGTCTGGCCTTGAACACTGCCAGGGATGGAGCATTCACAGCTTCCCTGGGCAACCCATTCCAGTGCCTCACTGCCCTTACAGTAAAGAACTTCCTCCTTATATCCAATCTAAACTTCCCCTGTTTAAGTTTTACCCCGTTACCCCTTGTCCTGTCACTACAGTCCCTAATGAAGAGTCCATCCCCAGCATCCCTATAGCCGCCCTGCAGATACTGGAAGGCTGCTGTGAGGTCTCCACGCAGCTTTCTCTTCTCCAGGCTAACTGAGCACTTTGAATTGCTGCCCTGGGTAAAGGCAAGGTTCAGGCAGCCAGAGAAGCGAGGGGCTCCCCACAGGACCCCCCATTTTGCAGGGAGAAGCAGTGCATGCGGCCCAGGGGACAAGAGGAGTAGCTGAGAGAGCCAGCTCCTGGCCTGGGGAAGGAGGGAGATGCTGCCATACTGCTCTCTGTGGGGTGCCCGTCCCCTTCACACCACCCATCCCCTTGGCAGTGCCTGGTGGTGGGGGCCGGCCCCTGTGGGCTGCGGGTGGCCATCGAGCTGGCGCTGCTGGGTGCCCGCGTGGTGCTGCTGGAGAAGCGGGATTCCTTCTCCCGCAACAACGTCCTGCACCTCTGGCCCTTCACCATCCACGACCTGCGGGCGCTGGGCGCCAAGAAGTTCTATGGACACTTCTGCACCGGCACACTGGACCACATCAGTGAGTCTTTCGGGGGGGCCAAGCTCTGCACCCTCAGGGTCCCCCCGTTGTCCCCACAAGGACCACGGGTGCAGCCCTGAGGGTCCCTGCTCCCATCCCAGGTATCCGGCAGCTCCAGCTGATCCTGCTGAAGGTGGCTCTGCTCCTGGGGGTGGAGGTGCACATCAACGTGCAGTTCAGTGGTCTCATCCCCCCAGTGGGCAAAGCGGGTGGACAGGGTAAGGTATCACTGTGGCATCTCTGGGGACAGGGATGTGGGTGGCTGCTCCGAGCCCCCCCCAGGCCCTCTGCTAGTCCAGGACATGCCTTTTTGCAGGGGGATGAGATGCAACCGTCTCCCCCCCTGCACTGGAGCACGTCCCAGTTGAGACCCAGCACACTCATGATGGCCGCTCTCCCCACAGGCTGGCGCGCTGTGCTGCAGCCCAGCTCCTCTCCCCTCAGCCGCTACGAGTTCGACGTCCTCATCTCAGCCGGTGGAGGCAAATTTGTCCCTGAAGGTGATAGCAGCGGGTCCCGGCACCCATGCGATTGGTACAGGGGGCTCAGGTGGGGGCTCACACCAATCCTATCCCGCAGGGTTCAAGCGGAAGGAGATGAGGGGCAAGCTGGCCATCGGCATCACCACCAACTTCATCAACCGCCACAGCCGGGCCGAGGTGGAGGTGGCCGAGATCAGCGGCGTGGCCCGAATCTACAACCAGAAGTTCTTCCAAAACCTCTACAACAAAACAGGTCGGTGGTCCCAGCCCTGGCATGGGGGGTGCTGGGGGTCTGTGTCCCCTCCTGGTGCAATTGGAGGGCTCAACCCTGGGATGTCTTATAGGTCTTTTCCAACCTAGTTGATTCTGTGACTCTCTGTCCCCTGGATGTGTGTCCCCCCATGGTACTTCATAGCAGGGGACATTTGGTTGCTGAGCTCAGTGTGGGGACTCCCTGTGGCTCTGTCCCATGGCTCAGCAAAGGTCCTTTCCCATTCCCAGGCATCGACCTGGAAAATATTGTCTACTACAAGGATGACACTCACTATTTTGTCATGACGGCCAAGAAGCAGAGCCTGCTCAAGAAGGGGGTCATCCTCCAGGTGAGAAGGGCAGGATCCAGCCCTGGGATCCCATAGTGATGGGGGGTAGGATGCAGCTCACGGGTGCTGGTTTGACCACGCACCCCTGGGATGCTGAGGGCTTTGGCAGCCTGTGCCAGGGGAAGAATCCTTCTGTAGGGCTTACAGCCCCAGGCCCAGTGGCACAGCTTCACCCTAGAACGGGCTGCACTCAGGCTGGGGGCAGACGCCACCTCCCGTGTCCCAGCCAGCTTCACCCCATCCTCGCAGGACAAAGCGGACATCGAGAGCCTCCTCTCCCCGGAGAACGTGAACCGGGACGCCCTCCTCAGCTATGCCAAAGAAGCTGCCAACTTCTCCACCAACTACTGCCTTCCCCAGCTGGAGTTTGCCCTCAACCACCGGGGCCTGCCAGATGTTGACATGTTTGATTTCACCTGCATGACACGCTCGGAGAACGCGGCGCTGGTGCGGGAGCACAATGGGGTCCGCCTGCTCCTGGGGCTGGTGGGCGACTGCTTGGTGGAGGTGAGGGTCCCCCTTGCAGCGCCATGTCCCTCAGTTACCCTTTTCCCTGCAAGATGTGTTGGTTGTGATATATTCCCCATCCCTAAATAC
The DNA here is from genome assembly GCF_963264785.1 of Psittacula echo. Classification (NCBI taxonomy): domain Eukaryota; kingdom Metazoa; phylum Chordata; class Aves; order Psittaciformes; family Psittacidae; genus Psittacula; species Psittacula echo. The sequence continues at coordinate 6,564,889 of NC_137758.1, forward strand.
TTCTGGCCCCATCCGTCCATCCCCAAGTCCCAGTATCAGGATGCTCTGGTGGGGTTACACCTTCCCTGGCCCCACCAGGGATCTGGGGTGGGTTCAGGGTGGAGGAGCAGCCCAGCTCCTCTCCAAACGCAGCCATACTGGGCAGGAAGGACACGGACACCATCCTCGCTGCGCGTCCTGCCGCCTCTCCCTGCTTTCATCCCCGGCCAAGCCCAGCAGCTCCCAGCCTCTTCCCAACCATCCCGACCAGCTGTGCTGCTCCAGCTCCATCTCTGCCTTTCCCTTCACAGCCTTTCTGGCCGCTGGGCACCGGCGTGGCCCGGGGCTTCCTTGCTGCCTTCGATGCGGCATGGATGGTGCGGCGATGGGCGGCTGGGACCCCCCCACTGGAGGTGCTGGCTGAGAGGTGAATGTCCCCATCCTGTTGGGCTGGACTCAGAGCAGGTGGGGATGAGCATTGACCCCAGCCCTGTCCCTTCCACCCAGAGAAAGCATCTACCAGCACCTCTCCCAGACCTCCCCGGACAACACCAACAAGAACATCAGCCAGTACAGCATTGACCCGGCCACGCGCTACCCCAACATCAACCTGCAGGCCATCAAAGCCAACCAGGTACCCAGCCCAGGTCCTGCCATGGGGCAGCCACCCAGCCCAGCCTCCCCAGTGGTCAGGGTGACACCAACTTTCACGGTCTCCTGTTCCAGAAGGGTGTGAAGCTGAAGATGTTGGTCCCCAGTGCGTTTAATGCATTGCGCATTGCGGATGCGGGTGGTTCTGGGGAGGTTGGGGTGTTCGGGAGTCCCCTGGCTGGGCTCAGCTCTCTGCAAGGTGCCACTGGCTCTATGCAGGTAGTGACCCATCACTGGCGTGTCCCCATCTGCAGGTCCGGGACCTCTACCTCGTGGGCACGGTGGAGGTGGATCACAAGAGGAAGAGCGACAACAGACTCAGCACTGGTAGGAGCAGCCAGTCCTGCCCTGGCCCCCCCAGCGCCAGGACCCCCCATTCCTCCCAGCAGCCCAAGCCAGAGCAGCTCCTGTCCTGATTTTCCTCCCTATCCTTTTCCCTGGCTCGTGTCCATCCGCTCACCATGCTCCTCCCAGCACCAGCTGCATTTCCATCCCGGTGGCACTGCTGGTTTCCATTCCCCCTGCCCATGGTCCCTATGGGGACACAGCCGCAGCTGCTGTTCAGGGGGGAGGTTGTTGTCTCCTTCTGGCCTGCACTGATGCTGAGCTAGGAAATACTGACAGATGCTTTATCAACCCATTTATTGAGCCTTGGGGGAGTGGGCGGTTGTTGCGTGGGGGGCATCTTGTGTCAGTCCCATGGGACCCCTTCCCCACTAAAGCACTGATGCTGGATTGGGGAGCGGGATGGGGGTGTCCCCTGCCTCTTTGGGGTGGGGATACATGTGCTGCCTCCCCAGTGGTCTCCAGAGGTGCCTATGAAGACCTGCTGAGCTGGTGCCAGGCCAGCACGGCCGGGTACCGAGGCGTGGAGGTGACCAACTTCACCACCTCCTGGACCAGTGGCTTGGCCCTCTGTGCCCTCATCCACCGCTTCCGTCCTGACCTGGTGTGAGTGCCTGGGACCCCCACCGGGTACCCCCCAACCCGCAGAGCACACCCTGATGCCACCCGTGTCTCCCTGCAGGCACTTTGAGTCTGTGGACCCCCAGGATCCCATTCGGACCCACCAGATGATGCTGGACGTGGCAGAACAGGAGCTGGGCATCCAGCCTGTCCTCTCCAGCACTGAGATGGCCACCATGGCAGAGCCTGACCGCCTGGGGCTCATCACCTACCTCAGCCAGTTCTATGAAGCTTTCAAGACCTTGCCAGGTGCGAATTTTGGGGTGATTTATTCCATTCTGATACCCCCACTGGGGCTGGCTGGGTGCCCCCCGCTTTGTAAGGTGGGTCCCATGGCTATGTCCCCTCCATGCAGAGGCAGAGGAGGTCACCAAGAAGTCGCTGTTTCCACTTGGTACACGAGGAGCCATCCTCTTCCTCAGCAGGCAGCAGAAGAGCCGGAGCCTGACACACAAGCGTGCCCAGGTGAGGGATCCCCATCCAGGGCCTCGTGGATGCCAAAAAAAAGAGATGGGTTTGGGAGCCCCAAAACCATGCCCCCTTCCCCATCCTAGCTATCCCCTTTGCAGGACAGTGCCCAAAAGGATGCTGAGGCCAAGAGGAGCCGCAGGGATGCTGAGGTGGGTCAGCAGAGGGATGCTGTGCTGGGGTGCAGTGGTCCTGGGGAGCAGTGAGGGGCTGACCCTCCCTTGGGTTGCTCCTAGCTGGACACAGGGCTGGATAAAGACATGCTGGATGATGCCCATGAGCCGCCACAAACCACCACCATGGACCCAGGCCAGGTTGGTCCTTGTGGGTGGGGGGATCCAGCTTTAGGTTGAGTGGGTGCTTGGGGGGGCACCGGTGGGGCTGAGACAAGGGCTGGGACTGGAGCTGTGCAGGCAAACACCCACATGCTCCGGGCTCCTCCCTGCCTGTTTCCTGACCCAACTGGTTTTCCGGAGCCAAGACCTGCCACTCCCTTGCTGGTGCCAGCAAACCCGGGCACCAAGCGGAGGAACCCCCCCCAACCCCTTTAGGCTGCTAGAGCCGGGGGCAGGGTGGGCGCCAGCTCCCCGGGTGCCACCGCAGCCTGTCCTGTGTGCCCGCAGCCAGCGGCCGCCCGCGGGGACAGCAGCGACGCCTGCTACTTCTGCGGCCGCCGCGTCTACATCCTGGAGCGGGCCAGCGCCGAGGGGCGCTTCTTCCACCGCGGGTGCTTCCAGTGCCGGCAGTGCGGGGCCACCCTGCGCCTGGGCGACTACGCCTGCGATGAGCAGCACGGTGAGGCAGGCGGCGGAGAGGGCATGCGCAGGGGAAGGCTTCTCCACCAGCCCGGTCATCGCATGGGCTTCGGGTTCCTCCCCTCCAGGTCATTTTTACTGCTCGCTTCACTACCCCAATCCAACCGGCATGGATCCAGCCCAGGAAGAGTCCCCGGTGCTGCCTGATGGGGTAAGTTGCTGTAAATCCCCATGGAAAAGGGGGAAGGTGGAGGGGGATGCTCCTGTGCTGCATAACCCCTCTGCCCTAGGATGCTGCTCGCATGCTCTCGGATGCTCGGAGCCCATGTGTGTCCCCCAAGGATGGTGTACCACCAGGTCCCCTGCAGCCCCCACCAGCAGCCCCACAGCTAGGGGAAGAGCGAGGGGCAGTGGAGGACGCTGTGGGTGATGCTGGTGACATGGAGGAGCAGGAGGAGCTGTTGGCACAGCCCAAGGAGGATGTGAGAGAGGATGAAGGTCCCAGCGTGGAGCCCAGACGGGTGGCAGAGGAGGGTGAGGAGGGTGGCGGCAGGAGAAAGATCGTCCTTACACCACTGGAGAAGCTCAAGCTGTCCACGCTGAACCTCACCAGTGAAGCAGAGCCTGAGCCACCACCGAAGCCAGCTCGTCTGTGGCTCCAAGCAGCACCCGAGGCCCTCCCTGCTCAGTGGCCAGGACAAGATGCCTGGGAGGACGAGGAGGAGGAGGAGGAGGAGGAGGAGGAAATGGCCATGGAGGAAGGTAGGTGGCTACAAACTGGAGTCTCTGTCTGAGCAGGGCTCTGGGTCCCTCCACTATGCCAAAATGGTCCAAAACGGTTCTTTTCTTGGGGCAGCTTTGGAGGAGAGTGACAGTGAGGAGGAAGAGGAGGAGGAAGGCATGAACCTTGGCATCAGGGTGGAGTCAGTGAGTGCTTTCCCTTAATAGCAGTGGCCGCACCAGCCCAGGCAGTACTGGGGCTCTTGCTGCCATCTCCTCTCACAGAGCCATTGGGTCAGGCTCTGACACGGCTGCTGGGGCAACGACTGACCCCCTGCCCATGCCACTGTCTCTCACAGGGCCTGGACCTGGGGAAAGAGGAGAAATACCCCACCTGGAAGCGCACCCTGACCCGCCGGGACAGGGAAGCCCAGATGAAGCGGTTCTGCAAAGCCCAGGTTAGCCCCATGGGGCAGAGCTGGGTCCCCATCCCCTCCATCCCACTGCAGGAGGTGCCAGCCCATGGGTGATTACTGCCCTCCCTTTGCAGGCCATCCAGAGGCGGCTGGAGGAGATCGAGGTGACATTCCGGGAGCTGGAGCAGCAGGGCATCAAGCTCGAGAAATTACTCCGGGATGAGGGTGGTAAAGTCAGGGTGGATGGGGCACCACAACCACCATACCGATGGGGTCTGCGCCCCACTCACAACCCCCCTGCCCCACAGGCACCCCGGCCGACCAGAAGACGCAGTGGATGAACCAGCTGCTGTACCTGGTCCAGAAGAAGAACAGCCTGATGTCTGAGGAGTCGGACCTCATGATCGCGTAAGGCTTGGGGAGGATGCTGCCGGGTTGGCATGGGGGGCTCAGCTCACCGCAGCCCCCTGAGCCCAGCATCCCCCTTCCCTCCCTGCAGGGTGCAGGAACTGAAGCTGGAGGAGCAGCAGTGCCAGCTTGACCAGAAGCTCCGGGGCTACATGAACAAGGAGGGTGAGTTCTGGGGTTCCTGTACCTCGTGGGGGGAGCAGGATGGGGCTGTGCCCCCCCCCCCCCGCTCCAGCCTCCTGCTCTCATAGAATCCCTGAAGACACCTGAGGATCGCGCAGCCGAGCAGGAGATCCTGGTGCAGCTGCTGGACGTGGTGAACAAGCGCAATGTCCTCATCCACATCCAGGAGGAGAAGCGGCTCAGTGAGCTGCAGCCCTGAGTCATGTGGCCCCAGGACACACCGGTTCCCCCCGGGAGGGCGCAAGAGGTGTCCCCCCAGCCTGGCCAAGCATCACCTCTGGAGGTGATGCCTGAGGTGCTGTTGTGAATCCAGCTCCCTGCTTGCCAAAGCTGCCATGGAGAGGCCGGACCCATTGGTGGATACCTGTGTAGGGAGACACCGGGGAGCACCCTGGCTTTGGGGTGCAGAGAGGGTTTCCCCACGCTTGGCTGGATTGCCTTTGCCTTGAGCTTGCTTGAGAACAAGATCTGCAGGAGGCTGCAGGACACAGGGACTGTGGCGGCTCTGCCTGGGGTTTGCTACAGGAGGAAGAAGCCCCACATAGAAGTAGGGTCTCACTCAGTACAGGAGGTCCTGCAGCCATCACCTCTTCCAGAGGATGCTGCCCAGAGGCTTGGCTGGGGCATGGAAAGTGTTTTGTCAGCAGAGCCCCTCGTGCTCAAGCTGAACCTGCCTCAGGACACGTTCTTGGTGGGACAGAAGTGGTTCATCACAACCCGTCCAGCTCTGGGCACTGAAGATGTGACCATGACCACAACAGGGAGGTTGCAGTGGAGATGCCAAATGTGGAGAGGCCATGTCAGGAGTAGCCCTTGGAAGACATCCTGGGGCATCCATCCATGCTGAGGACATGCGTCCTAATCCAGGATATCCATCCCACCCTGGGACATCCATTCTAACCCAGGACACCCACCCCACACTGGGTGTCCAGCTCTTCCAGGGACATCTGGCTCTGCAAGTGGAGCCAGGGACAGACGGGGCTGATCCCACCACTCTGCATCGCTGCTTTTGAGTGCCACATCCATGCTGTCCCCAGCAACTGCTGGAAACCAGTCAGAACCCCCCCCGTGATGCCCCAGGGCTGGGGAAGGGGCTGTTTGTCCAGCAGCTCCCAGAGGGGATTGTGCTCAGGCCTGTGTCCTTCTTGTCCCTTTGGGGTTTCTCCTGCTTGGCAATGCCACGGTTGTTGTGGGGTGGCCTCCACGGCCAGACAGTGCTTAAGCACCAGCTATGCCAAGCATGGAGGTCCTGGGCACAGGCTCCTCTGTTAGCAATACACCCCCCTCTCCATTCCTCATCCTGCCTCCCCAAACCCTCCTGTCCACTTTGTGTCTGCACCAGCCCTACAATCCTGCTGCACCCTCTCCCTTCCTTTGAATAAAGCCTCCCCAGCCCAGCACCAAGGGCTAAAACATCACCTTTATTTCTATCCGAGTCAAATCTGGTTGCTGGAGCAGGCACCAGCTTTCACCAGGAGCCCCTGAGGCCACCCCAGGCTGAGCCTCTGGAGCCTCCTGACCATGCTGGTGGGTCCCTCCAGGTAAAAAGGGTGTGTTAAAAAAGTGATTAAAACCTGCCTCCCCCGGGGGTTCCATGGGGGCCAACATGATGAATCTGCCCCCAAAAATCTTAATTTCACCCAGAGAGGCAGCTGTGAACCTGTGCCACTGATGTGGCCACAGCGCTGCTCACCTAAAATCAGAACTCAGCTAGAAAAAGGGACAGAAAGAGGCCAGGATGGGGCTCTGGGGACACCATGGGACATCCTCGGCATCAACTCAGCCATCGCTGGGCCGCTCCTGCAGCACCCGCAGCGCCATCCGCATCTGCTCCTCAGTGCCCTGCAGCATCTTCACCTCGATGGTGTGGAAGAGGTGGAGGCCAGTGGCGAGGAGGAGGATGCCGACAGCGAGGAAGGCCAGCAGGGAGAAGGAGAGCTTGGGGAAGGGCTGCCCGCCCAACCCTGCCAGCGTGCCCAGCACGGCCGCTGCCTGCAGCAGCAGCAGCAGCAGCGCCAGCACCGCCAGCCTGCCCGTGGAGTAGCGCTGCCGCTGCGCTGCCCGCAGCCCCACACCAACCTCTGTCCGTGCCTCCGCCACCAGGTCCACCAGCGCCGGCACTGCGGGGGACAGGGGGGGCTCAGCAGGGTAGGACCCCCCTGACATCCCCCCATTGCCCTTTACCCCCCCCAAGCCCTTTTTCTCCCACTCCTCTGCTCTGCCTGCCCACGCAGGCACCCCAAGGGATGCCCTAAGCAAGGGGAAACAGCCTCCAAAACTCCATCCGAATTACAGAATCCCAGACTGATTTGGGTTGGAAAGGACCCTGCCACAGGCAGGGACCCCTTCCACTGGAGCAGCTTGCTCCAAGCCCCTGTGTCCAACCTGGCCTTGAACACTGCCAGGGATGGGGCAGCCACAGCTTCTCTGGGCACCCTGGGCCAGCGCCTCAGCACCCTCACAGGAAGAGCTTCTGCCTTAGATCTAACCTGAACTTCCCCTGTTTCAGTCTGAACCCATCACCCCTTGTCCTATCTCTCCAGTCCCTGATGCAGAGTCCCTCTCCAGCATCCTTGGAGCCCCCTTCAGACACTGGAAGCTGCTCTGAGGTCTCCACGCAGCTTCTCTTCTCCAGGCTGAACAGTCCCAATGCTCTCAGCCTGGCTCCATACAGGAGGTGCTCCAGCCCCTGATCATCCTTGTGGCCTCTTCTGGCCACTTCATCCAGCTCCATCAGCCCATCCACCAGCTCCTATTCCACAGCACATGGGGGATCCTGGCAGAACCCCCCCACCTTACCAGCCGTGCTGAGGGTGGCACTCGCAGCCTCTCGCTGCCTCCTGATGTGCAGCGTTGCCATCACAGCTTCATGGTCTGAGAAGGGGATGTCCCTGCCTGGAGCTGACCCTGTGGTGGTCTTCAGCTCTTCACACTTTACCATGAAGCTGGAGATGGCCTGGGTGAGGTGATAGGGGGGTCATGATGCTTTCTCCCCCCTGCTACCCCCAACCAGTGGCCAAGGGACACCCATTACCTTGTAGAGGATGTAGTCAATGCGAATGCCGAGTGGGAAGGGCAGCAGCTCTGTCTTGGTGGTGAAGCAGTTGTTGGGGATGAGGGTGCAGCCATCCTTACAGCCCTGAGATGAAGCCCTTGGGTGGGTGGGGGGCTCTCAGTGCACCCCAGGACCCTGCTTCCACCCTGCTGCTCACCTCAAAGTGCTTGGCCTCAGCAAAGGCATCCTGCAGCCCCGTCCAGCCGCGCAGCAGCCGGATGCCCACGTCCTCAGGGTGCATGTTCAGGTCCCCCCCCAGCAGCACCACGTCAGCTGCCTTTGAGGTGTGTCTGTGGGGATGGGAACAGCTAAACCCCTGCCCCACACCGGACTGGGGTGACTGGGGCCCTCCCCAGCGCTCCCCAGCCTTACTCCTGACTGGGACTTGATGCAAATAGAAGCTCTGTGCAGTGCAAGCCCCAGGGGCAGGGGTGACCACACACACCCTGGGGACCTGCAATGGGGAACCCGGTGGGACTGGGGCACCCCATGGCTGCTCACCGGATGAACTGGGCCAGCTCCCAGGCCTGCACCAGGCGGTGGGGCAGGTAGGCGTCCTTCTCCCGGCAGTATTCCGCATGTAGCTGGTGAGGGTGGGGGGCAAAGTGGCCGTGACCCCCATGCTGGCACCTTCCCTGCTCCTTGGCTCCCTGCACACCACTCAGCCCCTCTAGATGGTCCCTTTGGGGTCTGGATAACCCCTCTGTCTTTATCTCACCCCCCTGGGGACAGCCTGGGATGCTCAGCCAGGCTGGGGGTCTCTGCCCCCCTCCAAAGCAATCTTTCATTACACCAGTACATAGTCCCAGGGGATATGGTGCAGAGCAGTGATTAAAGCAAGGGGGCAGCAAAGGACGGGTACAGCCACTCATCCCCCTCTTCCCCATTGTCCGCCCAGTGCCAGCTCCTTCCCCAGGGCACTCACATGGGTGACATAGACATTGAAGATGATCCCAGAGATCTTAATGATGACGAGGCCGACAGACTTGCCGCAGAACCAGTCCCCGTGATGGAGCTGCCAGAGGGGAAGGGGCACAGGTTGGGGGGCTGGTGAGGCTCCATGGCACCAGGAACCGTGGTGCCACATGTCCCACACCCCACTCACCATGTAGGGGTACCCATTCAGTGAGTACTGGTAGAGGAGGGTGTCCAGGATGGTGAACCTGGAGAAGACACAGAGGCCGCTGCCGATCACTCCACTGCAGGAAGGGAAAAGCACAGTGAGAAGTGTAGATATAGAATCCCAGACTGGTTTGGGTTGAAGGGACCTTAAAGCTCCTCCAGCTCCAACCCCTGCCACAGGCAGGGACACCTTCCACTGGAGCAGCTTGCTCCAAGCCCCTGTGTCCAACCTGGCCTTGAACACTGCCAGGGATGGGGCAGCCACAGCTTCTCTGGGCACCCTGGGCCAGCGCCTCAGCACCCTCACAGGAAGAGCTTCTGCCTTAGATCTAACCTGAACTTCCCCTGTTTCAGTCTGAACCCATCACCCCTTGTCCTGTCACTACAGTCCCTGATGAAGAGTCCCTCTCCAGCATCCTTGTAGCCCCCTTCAGACACTGGAAGCTGCTCTGAGGTCTCCACGCAGCTTCTCTTCTCCAGGCTGAACAGCCCCAATGTTCTCAGCCTGGCTCCATACAGGAGGTGCTCCAGCCCCTGATCATCCTCTTGGGCTCCTCTGGCCTTGCTCCAACAGCTCCGTGTCCTTCTTCTGTTGGGGACACCAGAACTGCACACAGTGCTGCAAGTGGGGTCTCATGAGAGCAGAGCAGAGGGGCAGGATCACATCCCTCGCCCTGATGGTTAAACTGGTTTGGTGCAGCCCAGTATATGGTTGGCTTAACCAGAAGTATATGGTGGCCCCCCACTCCACTTCCTGCCAGCCCCAAGCCAAGGGGCTCTTCAGATGCCAGGGTCCCACTGTGCTCCCATGAGCACCCCACTCCACCCATCGGGGTCTCCCATGAGCACAGAGGTGACCTACAGCACCTGCACTGGTGTCACCATGCGGCAAACACCAAGGATGTGTCACAGCCCCATGGGCAGCCCTGAGCTTGGCCCCTCTCACCTGCGGAAGTAATGGGAGAAGGGGTAGCAGCCTCCCAGCTTCACCTTCAGGTCACTGTAATCCTGCTCACTCCACACCTGGAGAACAGCAGGATGGGCTGAGAATGGGTGCACTCATTTCAGGCTGAGAGCAGGCACAACTCGTGTCACAGCTCAGGGGCTGCCCTCACCTCCTGGAGAAGGACCAGGTCGCAGCACTCCTGGCACAGCACGTCCCCAATGAGCCGCATGCGCTCCTGCCGCCGTTTGCTCAGGTAGCGGATAGCCCTGATGGAGAGAAGGGGTGGTCACAGCTTGGGGGAGACAGGGGGTGATGTGGGCTGCCAGCGCCTGAAATGGGGGAGCAAGGGCTCCAGTACTGGAATGGGCAGGAGGCAGACTGAGATGGGAGGGGAGAGGGAAAGGGCCATTGGGGGACACGGGGACAAGAGGGATGCACAAGGAGGCTGACTGGGGTCAGCATTTCCTGCCCGCAGAATCAAGGCAGCCCACCCCTGGTTGGGGGTGAACAGGGGGCATTTTTCTGGGAGGAGCAGGCACAGAGGGGATGGGAGCACAATCCTGACAAGTGCAGGGCTGGGAGAGCAGTGTGAGCCCGAAACAAAGGGGACACAAAGGCTGGGACCCCTCTCCCAGTGCAGGAGTCCCTATCCCCACCCCAGTGAGCCCCGGGACTCACCAGCAGTTGAGGTCGAAGACACGGAGCTGCAGGGTGGAATCTCCCTCCATTGCTCGCCAGGGCAGAGGGGGGTCCTGTAGGGACGGGGCTGGGGTGACAGCCCCGGGGAGCTGGCCAGGGAACGGGAGCCAGGCTGGGACAAAGGAGCGCCCGGGGTGCTCCAGCCTGGCCCAGGCCATCCCCTCCTCTCCCACCTGCAAGGGCCATCCCAAACCCCAACCTGCCCCTAAACAGGGACCCATGCACCCGAACAAGACAGGTGACTCCTCCATCCCATGGACGAGGACACCGGTGGGTCAGGGACAGGGTTCAGGGCTCAAGCCCTGGAACTTTAACTCCAGTTTCAAAGCGGACCTGCTTGGCACGGGCATGGGACACCCCCACACCCACCCTCCCCGCTTGGGGAGCCCATGGACACTTTTGGACACCCCAAGCCCCGGGAGGACCCTGCAGCTCCAGGAGCAGCCCCAGCGCTGTTCTCTTAGAAGCCCCAGGAAAGTAACCCGGGACTCCAGGGTGCCGGGTGCGGGCAGCCGGGCTCTGCCTGCCTCGGCGGGTCACGGGGCGGCTCATCCAGTCCCCATGCCGTGCCGGTACCAGCCGGTATTACCGGTAATACCCCCGGGGACTCTTCCCCCACCCAGCTCCCGATGGGACCGGGCGCGGAACGATGATGGGATAGCAGAGCAACAGGCGGAGCGGGGCCGGGAGCAACAACAGGCGGAGCGGGGGGAGCGCGGAGCGGAGCGGGGGGAGAGCGGAGCGGAGCGGGGGGAGCGCGGAGAGGGGGGAGAGCGGAGCGGAGCGGGGGGAGCGCGGAGCGATCGGCGGGCGCGGAGCGGGCTGGGACCGGACCTGCTGCGAGAGGGAGCAGTGCGGGGCCGCGGGACTACGCGTCCCGGCAGGCAGCGCGGAACGAGAACGGAACGGAACGGGAAGGGGAAGGAAAGGGGCCGCCCCGGGAGGCGGGTCAGGGCCGGGAGGGTGTGAATGGGGACGGCGGTGGGGGTGATGGGTGGTAACGGGGTGCTGATAGGGTGCGTTGGCGGGCGCACTGGGGGATAACAGCGGTAAGGGCGGCTGCGCTGCTGCGCGCCTCCCCAGGGCAGCCCGCACAGCTACTGCCTGTTCCGGCTCCCATCCCAGGATCTTCTGGGAGCCCTGTGGGATCCTCCGTGATGTCTCTGACATCCTCTCCCATTAGCACCCGGGCCCCAGGTCTCCTCGGGAGCATCCCGCAGCCCCCCGGGCATTTCTCCCTTCCCCTCCCCGCCCCTACTCCTGCTGCTCTTCGTGTCCTGGAGGGAGCAGGTCCTGTCCATGGGCTCATAGGAAAGGCTGCAACGCCCAGTATTTGAGCAGCTTTCCTCCTCCCCTGCCTCCTCCTTCACAGCCCTTACGGTGGCACTGCATGCACGTCCCCCAGCCTGTTCCTGAGGCACTGATGTTCTCTGCAAGGGCTGGTACGCACAGGGTGCTGGTGAGCCTGACTCTGCTGTCAGGGACTCTCTCGATCCTCCGTGTGTGTTTTGTTGCCATTCCCAGCCTATGGCTCAGGCTGGATTAGCTCCACAGGGAGCCTGGTTAGAAATAAGTCTCTTGGATGCCTTAACCACGGAATCACAGAAGGAGGTGAATTCCCCCCAGGGACGGATGACCTGGCAAACACCACAGGCTGCACAGGCCCTGTGGTGCTTCAAGGACAGAGCTGCTCGTGAGGTCATTTCTCACCCAAGCCAAGGACCAGTCATTATTTGATGTAGCAGCAGCACTGCCCAAGACAAGCAGTTTTCCCTCATTGCTCTTTGATGGGATGACTTTGAGAGCTCCCCGGGGGCTTGAGGAAATCCCAGAATCCCAGCCTGGTTTGGCTTGGAAGAGACCTTAAAGCTCACCCAGTTCCAACCCCTGCCACGGGCAGGGACCCCTTCCACTGGAGCAGCTTGCTCCAAGCCCCTGTGTCCAACCTGGCCTTGAACACTGCCAGGGGTGAAGCCCACGATATGGCTGGCTCTTTGGGCTGCATTTCTCACTGGCTGGTCAGACTCAGTCCTCCATCACCTGATGTCAGTGTGGGCAGGGATATGACACCCTAAAATATGTGTCCCTGAACCCAGTGATGCTATGGAGAAGCGTTTGCCCCAGGGTAGGCTAATCCAGGAGTCACCTTCCCTACAAACCCATCCCTGGTGATGCAACCACAGCAAAATGCTGTTGAATGTGGTGTTGCAATGTCCACAACTGTGGTCCAGGGGGAAGCGCAACCCAGCCAAGGGGTTTCATGGGCTGTAGCAGCCCTCATAGTGCTGTCTGTTGGAAGAAAACCACAAGAAAAAAACCAATATGAACTTCAGAACCACTTGAGCCAACCCATGAACAAATAATTTTAATGGTTTTCTTTTCAGCAGACTGTAGTTTTCTCAGAGCTCCACAGTCTCCTCTCTTTGAAGTTGGACAGATACAGTAAACACAACAAATATATGATACAACCCATCACAGCTGGATTAAAAAAAATACACAAAAAATATAATACATTAAAAAAAAGGGATTTTTTTTAACATTGTGGACTGACACAGCTCTAAAAATGGTGATTGTAACCCTGGTAAGCTTTACAAAGTCGTTAAAAAAATAAAACAGTACTTCATGTGAAATTCATAAATACACTGGAGGAGAACAGAGGGGATGGGGGGGATGAGAAAGTGTCTCTGGGTACCAGGCAGCGTGTGCGGGGGGTGCGGGTGGGCACCCCGGGATGGAGGGTGCAGGGATGGGTGCAGGGATGGAGGCACAGACCAGTCCGGTTCCTGAAGAGCTTTGTCCCCCAGCAGGGCCGGGAGCAGGGCACGCCTGTGTTCTATGGTGGGGAAGCACTGAGTTTGCATTCCCAGAGCTTTTAGGTCAGTGAGTGAAGTGGAAGAAAGAAAAGGAACCACGACACAACAAAGCAGCATGCTACATATGAGAACGCGGCCAGGCAACCCCGGCACAGCCCTGGGATGGGGTGCCCATGCCTTTCCCTGGATTTTTCCCTCTCTCCTTCCCCCTGCTCTGCTGTCCCTGCTCCATCCAGCCCCACCACTGAGTGGCTTCTCTCAGCAGCGAGAGGTTGAAGTCCCCACATCTCATGGAACGTGGCACCACGATGGCAGCCTTTCCCAAGCTCCGGGGCTGTCCTTGCTCTCTACACCTGGCAGCATCAAGCCTAAACCCCCCCAGTCCCATCGCCCCTGGCTCCAGCACCCCTCAACCCAGTCCTGCACCTCCTGCTGCCTTCACTCCACAAGAAACCCGGCCAGACCTGCCCATCGCAGGCTCCTCGTCCCCTTGCCAGCCTCCTGCCATCCTGCACCATGCCACCACCTCAAATCCCAACCTCTGCCCCTCCGCATCCCTCCTGTACCCTAGGGATGCTCAGCCCATGCAGAGCCTAGGGACCGGACATGCTGCCTGGGCCGATTTTGGGATGCAGCCACAAAAGCACATCCAAGCAGAGCCAGTCCCCTGTTCTGGTGTCCCTCCTGTCCTTTGTCCCCTCTCTGTCCCTCTCTGTCCCAAATTCTGCCCGCTCGCAGCCTGGTCTTGCATTGCACAATGCGCTTCTTCTCCCTGCTCCAGCTGCCTCCCCAGCTGCTTCCCATGGGATACAGGCAAGCCAGCCAGAGCGGCTGGGGGGAGCAGCTGAAACCACAACAGTCAACACCAAAAAAGTCCAAAAAGGTGAAATAAACTCCAACAAAAGGATGGAAAATGCAAAGTAAATCAAGCAAATCCACCCACAGTGCTCTCTCCTTGATACTCCTCAGCAAGCAGCCACAGTGGGTACGTTTAGCCTGGGTCATCCCAAGTGCAGAGCTCAGGGGATCCCAGTGCCATGTCTGCAGCCACTCCTGGAAGGGGGACACCCCCAAATCTTCCCTACAGGAGCTGTTCCCCAAGCCCAGCATGGCTGTCACCCATCCAACTCATTGTGTCACCTCCTTCATCACCAGCACAGGGGGTGAAAGGAGGTCCTGGACACCACAGAGGGTCACAGTCCTGGTTACAAGCATGGTGTCTTCTTAAAAAGTATTAAAAAGCACTTTAATTTAAAAAAGAAAGGGAAAAAAAAAAAGAGCCATAAAAAACCACGACTGCATCGTCAATGGCCTCCCACTTCTGTGCCACCGGCTGCCAGTGCCCCACCTGGGCATGGAGAAGGAGCATCCTGGGTCCCCTCCACCCTGTCCTACCCTGCTCCAACCTCAACATTCCATTCCCTTGTCCCCACCAGCCGCCAGGCAGCACTGATGCCACTCGGATTTGGATCAGACCTGGGGTGATGCTGCTGCCATATCCTCCAGCCCATCCGTACTCGCTCCTCTCCACTCAGGACTGGGACCAGGACCCTCAGGTGCAGGGTGAGAGGAGGGGTTGTCCTCAGCTCCAACATCCCGCTGCTGGCAGTGGCACGGTGGGCTCCTGGCCTTCCTCGGCCTCTCCCCATCCAGCTCCGGATGCGGTTTTCTTTTCTCCCTACACTTCCTTTCCCATTCTTCTTTTTTTTTTTTTTTTTTTTTTTTTATTTATTAAAAAAAAAAAAAAAAAGAAACTGTTCCTAAGTTGAAAACATCTGCGTCACAAGTCAGTCTTTTTTGGCTATTGTTTTTCTTCCTCCTCCTCCTCTCTTCAAATGACTCCTCACGAGGCAGTGGGCACGGGTGGCTGCTCAGCACAGCCCCCCCACCCCGCACCCTTCATACCCCCACCCGTCCCCGAGGGCCCCTAGTCCTTGACCAACTTGTAGACATGGTGCTGGGCGCCGTGCTCGCTGGTGGAGACCTCGAAGACGAAGGCAATGCAGAGCAAAGTTTCCTGGGTATCCCTGTTGGTAACAACCTGCGGCAAAGCACAGAGCACATCAGGATGGGGCTGTGCCCATGGGGAGATGCTGTTACTTGTGGGGTTGATGGGCTCAGACACTTTAATTGCACCATGAAAAATGTGCTACCTGTTATTTAGAATCCCCGAATCAATCAGGTTGGAAAAAACCTTTAGGATCATCAAGTCCAATCCTTCCCCAGCACTGCCAAGGCCACCCCTAACCCATGGCACTGAGGCCTCGTCTCCACGGGGTGTGAACACTTGCAGGGACGGTGCCTGCAGCCCTGCCCTGGGCAGCCTGTTCCAATGCCTGAGCACCCTCTGGGGCAGGAATTGTTCCTCAGCTCCATCTAAACCTGCCCTGGTGCAGCTTGAGGCCGGTTCCTCTCCCATGTTCCTTGGGAGCAGAGCCCAGCCCTCTCCTGGCTCCATCCTCCTGTCAGGCAGTTGCAGAGACATTTGGGGTGTTGCACAGGCTTAGGCACAGCCAATTTAATTGCACTACCAAGAGCTTCCTACCCAGTTTTTGGGGGCTCAGGTGCATTTGCACTGCCAAGGCTGAGTGCCCTGGGACCAGGTAGCACACAGCAGGCTGAGTCAGGGTGGGAAATGCTCCCTGGGAAAGGAAGGGAACTACCTGCAGGATGGTGAAATTCTCCAGGACGCTGTTCATCATGTACTTCTCTGGGAGGTGCTTGAGTTTGTGGATGAAGTTGATCATGTACTCGCACATGGGAGACCGGTGGATGCGGTAGACGAACCGGCCGTTCTCCAGCCGCGCGTATTCCGTCTGTGGGGCACAGCCAGGGTGAGCACTGGGAACCCAGTGGCACATGGAAAACCACAGGGTGGCCAACTGGGACATGGTGAAGATGGCTTCTCCGCTCCCATGTGTCCTACACCCAGCTCTGGGGCTTTCTCCATCCTGGAACCCGCTGTGGACCCTGTTCCCACCCCTTCCTGATGCAGTGGGGCGCGGGACTCACCTCCACCTTCTCCACGACCTGCTTCCCAAAGGAGCACACCTTGGTGGAGACCGTGATGGTCATGTTCTCTGCACTGCTGTACTGGCTGCTGACACCGTAGAAAGTCCCTGGCCCGTCCTGGATCGTGCTGTTCAAATCCGCCTGGAAATGATGTAAGATATAGGGAAGAAGTTCTTACTGTGAAGGTGCTGAGGCACTGGCACAGGTGCCCAGAGAAGCTCTGGCTGCCCCATCCCTGGCAGTGTTCAAGGCCAGGTTGGACACAGGGGCTTGGAGCAAGCTGCTCCAGTGGAAGGGGTCCCTGCCCGTGGTAGGGGTTGGAGCTGGAGGAGCTTTAAGGTCTCCTCAAACTGAAACCATTCCACGATTCTACGACAAGCAGGCATGTGGTCCTTTTAGGTGCCATCCCACCCAGCTCTCCATGGGAACAGGGGACACCAGCTTAGGAGCTGCCCAAGATGCTCCCACTATGCTGGCAACCTGCACCAAGCCCATGGCTCAAGGACAACCCTCCCCATCTTCATCGTACCCAAAATTTGACGAGGAAGAAGGAGTTCTGGGGCCCACGCTCATAGAGCTCCTTGAGGCCACCTTTCTTCTCGGGGAACTTGTCATAGATCTGGCGGATGTCCACAGCCTCCAGCAGCGGGTCACTGTACGAGGGGTTCGTCTGCCCGATGTGTACGAAGAGGTGTTTGCTGTACTGTAAGGACCGGGGTGGGGAAATGAAAACAAGAGGTGAGGTGAAGCAGGAGGTAAGCTCGCAGCCCAGAAACCACCCATGTGCTGGCCTGCATCAAAACAAGCCATAGCAGCAGGTCAAAGGAGGTGATCCTGCCTCTCTACTCTGCTCTCGTGGAGCCTGCTTGCAGCACTGTGTGCAGTTCTGGTGTCCCCAGAAGGACACGGAGCTGTTGGAGCAAGGCCAGAGGAGCCCAAGAGGATGATCAGGGGCTGGAGCACCTCCTGTATGGAGCCAGGCTGAGAACATTGGGGCTGTTCAGCCTGGGGAAGAGAAGCTGCGTGGAGACCTCAGAGCAGCTTCCAGTGTCTGAAGGGGGCTCCAAGGATGCTGGAGAGGGACTCTTCGTCAGGGACTACAGTGACAGGACAAGGGGTGATGGGTTCAAACTGAAGCAGGGGAAGTTCAGGTTGGAGATAAGGCAGAAGCTCTTCCCTGTGAGGGTGCTGAGGCGCTGGCCCAGGGTGCCCAGAGAAGCTGTGGCTGCCCCATCCCTGGCAGTGTTCAAGGCCAGGTTGGACACAGGGGCTTGGAGCAAGCTGCTCCAGTGGAAGGGGTCCCTGCCCGTGGCAGGGGTTGGAACTGGATGAGCTTTAAGGTCCCTTCCAACACAAACCAAGCGTGGGGACAGGCACATCCCACCCAGGTGCTGGGGACACGCAGGGAACCGTTACCGTTTCGGCATCCCGCGGCACCTCCATGAAGGCAGAGTACTCGAGGAGCCGGAGCTTGGCGGAGGCGATGGTACGGTCCTGCCAGACCGGCACGGCCGAGGCAGCTGGTGGGAGCGGAGCCAAGGGCTCGTAACCTGGAGGGGGACATGGACACCATGGGGTGAACCCTCCCTGCACTGCTGTCCTATCGTATCCCCCACCCACCCAGATCTCCCGGCACAGAGAGGGTTTCCCATGGGATGGCCAAAACATGGGATAAAAAGGGAAAGGGACTTGGAGGTAGGGGGGGGACAGAGCAGGGAGCAGCAGGGTCCTGCTCATTGTGGAGCTTTTTGTTGGGTTTAAACCCAGTTTTTTCCCCTAGAACCTGCAGGAGGTGGTGGGAGGGTGGCACAGGGCAGGGAAGAAACAGGACCAAGCAGGTTGCAGTCCCTGTAAGAAGGGCAAGGGCAGCACTTACTGGCTAGTGATGGAGGCATGGGTGGCTGGATGGGGTAAGCTGGTTGTGCAAATGGTTTAATGCTGGAAAGCAAAGAGCATCATTAGGTTAACAAAGCCTGGGTTACCCCAGCCCCTCACCAAGGGGGGGTCTTGCCCAGTGCTGGGCAGTGGAGGGGTCTCATACTTACTCCTGAGAGGGTCCAGGCTGTCCTGGGATAGGCCCACTCCAAAACTGGGAGAACAGCACAGGAAGAGTCAGCAGCTTGTGACACCCCCAAATTCCCCTCCTCGCCTGCTTCAAACTGCCTTGAGTCCCCATATCCCCCCTTGCATTGCCACTAGGGCTGAAGGTAGCCAGTGAACACTATCCCCCTCTCCCCCGAGCAGGATCCATGTCCCCCTCACCCCAGGGTGTCCCTGTACAGGGGCATGGGGCTGTCCTCACCCTGGGGGCAGCAGAGAAGACGGCCTGAGGAAGAGGAGGAGGGGGGCTGAGCTTGTTCTGCAGGACGCTGGCCGACACGATCTGCGCGGAGGACATGGAAGCCATGCTCTGCAGAGCCTTATCCTTCGAGACCTGGTCCTGGCAGGGACAGGGGGGAGATGAGGAGTTACAGGGGCAAACTGAGAACCCCCAGTCTGACTGTACAAAAGCTTGGAGCTGGTCGTGCAGCCCGGCCAAAGCACCAGGGCAAGTGGATGCCCCCCCCCCCCAAAGCACACTTGTTAAATAAATGCTTGAAGCTTGCAAATGTCCCCTGGGCAAGAGCTGCTGGGGCTGGAAGGTATCCCCACCCCCCGGGGATGAGAGGGTTGAGCCCCTCCACAGGAGCAGGCAAAAGCAATGGGGAACAAAAGGCATCACAAACTCAAGCTCAACTTACCAAGTTCATGGCCTGTCCACAAAAGAAAGGAAAAAACAAAGGTTAGAGCCTCGTGGGAGCCTGTGGGCACTGTGTGCACCCCAGTGGGGTATCCCCCACCCCAGCTCATCAACACAGCCTGGTCTGGGACTGAACCCCTCGACCTGGCTCATCACCAGCCATGGCGCATGGTAGGCACCGATGCCTGGGCTTAATCCCACCAGGAATGGGATGCCAAAGTCCCCCCACTGTTTTGGGGGATTGCCAGTCAGTGTCTCTGTTGGCTTTGCCATATCCTCTGCAGCCTTTAACATCCTTCACAACCTCCGCAGCAAAGCCCAACACTTGCAGCCAGGGCACAGACAGAGAGAGCCTCCAGCTCCTGTCCTGCCCAGCAAGGGGCTGCCCTGGGATGTCAGCACCAAATTCCCTATAGGCACCACAAGGAAGACCCTGGGCACAACCCATCTATGTCGTGTGTGCATTCCTATGGGAGACCAATTCTTTTTCCCTTTGCCTTTTGCTGGGCAGGAGCGCAGGGCTCCGAGGTCTTGCCTCACGGTAGGGCTGCTCCTCCAGCCACATCACCAGGACACACGGTGCTGGCCCCACTGCACAGCCTGTTTTCCCTCTGAACCTTCCTCAGGGATCAATCGCTTCATCTATTTCCACCTGGGGCAGTGCAGGAGCATGGGCATGCAGCCACATGCAGCACTAACACGTGCATGACTGCAGCTTAAAATACTTCTATTGCTCACGGGAGGGAGTTTCCATTCAATGGGTCAGGCACTGGGTGAGGGCAGAGGGGTGCCCACGCCCGGCTTTGCCTCCCGGTATGGCTGGGAAAAGATGTTTTGCATCCACAGTGTTTAAAGGGATCTCTGCCCTGGTTGCTCCCTGCTGGATTCCTGCAGGCAGCATGGCCAGGGATGGAGAGCGCAGGGATGGACACTGGCCTCCATCCCCAGACTCCTGGGGTCACTCCTGCCTCTGACTCCCCCTTGCCCTGGGCCCTGCAACAAGGAAAGCTGATTTTTATCTATTTGATTTGGGGCTGGGAGCTGCGTTTAAAGTGCATGAGCCCAGAGGAGCCTCCCAAAATAGCTTCGGGTGCCCTTTCCTAGCTTCTCCCACAGACCAAACCCACAGGGGGTGGGAGCACTCCTGGCACCCCACTCATGGGGCACCAGGGTCCCTGCTGAAGGGATATGGAGGCTATGGCTTGGTGAGCTCCTGGGCAGTGTGAGCCAGAGCTTGTTAAAGCTTTGGGTGTGAAAATGCGAGCCCCAGCTCTGACAGTGGCCCCACTGCCAGCCCCAGTGCTGGACACTTGAACACAGCACCCAGGACACGGGGACAGGGACACAGGGAGCGGATGATGCTTTTGGGGCCTGGAGGTTATGGCAGGGAGATGAAAGCTTTTCTGGGCTCCTCAGCAAGGCAGCAGGTGTCCCCCCTGCATTCTGCCCATGGAGATGCTTCCTGGTGTGACAGTGCTGGGATTAACCTGGGAGCATCCCAGCATGCACAGCCCAGCCTGGAGCTGCTGTCCTCAATGGGTGCTGGTGCAGTGAGGACTGCTCTGTTCCCCACCTTGCACCATGTGGGCCCAATTTCAGCAGGGCTCGGTCTTTTGTCAATGTCCCCAGTCCTGCCCGTGCCCCCATCATCATCCTCCCCACCACCGCCACGAAGCACGGTGGGACCGGTTACGGAAGGGTTAGTTGGGCTCCAGTTAGGAGGAAGGAAGGAAAGAAAAGCCAACCAGAGAAGAGAGGATGATCCAGTTTTTCCTCATTCGGCTCCCTTGGCTCCTGGAATCATGGGCTGCCCTGGCACCCCCATTTCTCCTCCCTGGGACCTCTGTGTCCCCTCCACAGCAGCATGGCCCCATCCGGACCCGCCTGCCAGCCTCATCCCTGAGGTGCCACCTTGGCCATACCCTTGTGCATCAGAAGTCTCTGAGCTGGCAGCCTGCAGGGACCTGAGGACCCCCCTGCTTCTGCCCATATCCCACCAGCACCCATCACCAGCGGGGCCAGGTCTCAGCTTGCAGGGGGACAGCCCTTTGCACCCCTCGTTTAACCCTCACTGTCTTGCTGGCTGCTCTTAGGGAGGAGGTCCTATCCTTCCTGGGAGAACCCCTGATAGCCCAAAAGAGGGGCGCAGCCCTCATGGATCACCAGAGGAGGTTTAAACCCCCACTTCCCCATAGTAGAGTCCTTGCTTGGGTGAAAGGAGGGGATTTGACACCCAAATTCAGCCTTCTGGGGGAGAACAAGGGGCTCTGCCTTCCCTCCCGTCCTTGCACTTCTCTGTGCATCTTGCAGTGATGCCTCTAAAAATCCATCTGGTCCCAGAAGCCGAGGGAGGGGGAAGGAAAACCAAAACCACCAAACCAGAGAGGTAGTAAAGGAAAGCAAGCGGCACACCGCAGAGCCGAGGGCGTTAGTGGTCAGCAGGCGCGGCGGCGGGGCGCGTACCTTCAGCTTGGACTGAATCTCACGAGATTTCCGCCGGGCAAGAACCTGCAAGTGGCTAGAGACCTGCAGAGAGAGAGCAGGAGAGGGGGAACAGCAGAGCCGTCAACCAGAGGAAAGGAGGAAGGAGGAAAAAGGGGCTGCCCATGCTCACAGAGACACCGTCGCGGACACCTGGGCAAGGGCACCAACGTACCTTGATGCCAACCTGGTACTCCCGCACCTTCTTCCGAGCTAGAACCTGTATGTGGCTGGACACCTAGCGCCCGCCACGCCGTTCGGAAAGGAAAACACAGAGAGCGTGAAGATAATGTTCATCCCTGCGAGGTGGGATGATGCTCCTGGGGAAGGGAGCATGGAAAGGGGGAGGAGCGCATGGGGTGATGCTCCTGGAGATGCAGAGGGTCCTGTGCCCACCACGAGCTGGAGAGAGGAAAATTGGAGGGGCTCTGGTGCTGCTGCGCTGATTGATGCTGGTTTGTGCCCCCCTGTTTGGGGTGAAGCTCCTCGGAGTGAAGCTGGTGCAGTTGGGGGGGTCCATGTTTACCATGTCTTGGGGCTTCCCAGACAGAACCCCCAGCCCCTGTGAGTGCAATGAGCTGCTGCTTGCAGTGTTGAGGGCACAAACCGGCTGGTTTGGGGGGCCCCTGGATTACCCTGCAGCAGGTCTGCAGGTCCCAAGGGAGCTCCAGGAGGGACCAGCTCATTCCCCTGAGGCTCCTGCTGATTTCACAGGTGGGAAAGGTGAGAAGTGTTGTGAAGTTGTGGTGTCTGGACCCTTCTAAGGGCAGGATCCAAAGCAAAGGGGCTGATGTACAGGCAAGAAGGGGACAGGCAAGATACTTCCCTCCCCAGCGCCAAGCTGGACAACAGGCTGTGCAGAGCACAACTGCACAGAGGGGACAGTGCCCCATGCACACCCCCTGGGGCATTGCTGTCACCCAGCACTGCATCCTTCCCCACATGAAGAAGGGGTCCAGGGGGCCAGTTGAGGCTTTAAGCCAGAAATAAAGCAGCACTTCTCAGCACTGGTCTGAACACAGGGACAGTGGCTGAACCCTGCTCCCTCTCCCTCCAGCATCAGTCCTGGAGGGATGACCCCCAGCCAGTGCCTGAGGATCAGTGTCCCTCCCTTGAAGGGATTTGTGGCATGGAACAGTCCCAACACAAGTGTCCCCGTGCTCCAAACCCATCAGTTCCCTGCGGGGAGACAAACCCACTCCCAGCACCACGGGTCACCAGCTCCTGGCTGGGGACCACCACAGAGGGGAGGGAAAAGCCACCAGATGTGTGACAGACACATCCCATCAAGGGCAGTGTGTCCTCACAGGTTTGATCTCTGGCAGAAGGGTGAAGCTGCTGGGATGGATGTGACCCTGCTCATGCAGGCAATGGAGGACCACTGCATGCTCCCTGCCCTGCTGGCATCCATCTGTTTGCTTCAGCACCCGTCCTTGCAGGGTAGCGAGGCTGGGGCAAGGGCTCTGTGGGACTCCCAGGTCCCCAGGACCTGCACAGCCTCTCCCCTAGCCAGACGGGGACACCTTGGGATCAGCTTGGGGGCTTTGGGGGTGCCTTCACTGTGGTGTCTGGCACAATCAGCATAAAGCCTCAAGCTGCACCAGGGCAGGTTTAGATGGAGCTGAGGAACAATTCCTGCCCCAGAGGGTGCTCAGGCATTGGAACAGGCTGCCCAGGGCAGGGCTGCAGTCACCGTCCCTGCAAGGGTTCACACCCCGTGGAGACGAGGCCTCAGTGCCATGGGTTAGGGGTGGCCTTGGCAGTGCTGGGCAATGGTTGGACTGGATGAGCTGAAAGGGCTTTTCCAACCTGATTGATTCTGTGATTCTAAGGGCCAGAGGTGCATGGTCTCCAGATCCAGGTGGAGCAGCAAAGGGATGCACGTGGATGCACACACTGCTCGGATGGAGATTCCAAGGCTCCTGCCCCCATGGGTGACCCCAGCACAGCCGGGGGGGGGCTGGGCACTGCCTGCCCCATACCCCAAATTTCAGGGCACCCGCAGATCAGGCTGGCACTGACCATCCTGAGGGTGTTTGTGCTTGAAAACAAAGCTCCTTGCAGAGGATGAGGGTCCTGCTGGCTGCAACGTTGGCTCCAGGAGGGGATACAGAGGACGGGTGACACAGCCGGGCACCCGCTCGCCCCCAGGCTTACCTGACACCCCCCCCCGCACCCCCAGAGTCCCCCCAAGAGAAGAAGCACAGCGATGCCCTCACCTGCTTCCTCGTCCGCGTCTTCCCTGTCCGCAGCTTGATGTACCGGGCTATCAGTTCGTTCCGACCTGCCAGCAGAGCCAAGGGTCAGCCCGGGGGAAACGGGGGACAGGGCCACCAGCACCCCCCAACCCCAGGCTGATGATGCTGGTCCTCAATGAGGCTGTTCCTTAAATGAGGCAAGTCCTTAACGAAGGAGGCACTGCCAGGAGATGGCGCTGCCACGACAGCTCTCTGGCCCGAGGGGACATTGGGGTGGCTCGGTGGGATACTGGGGTGACCCATGGGGATGTAGGGGTGGCCAGAGCCCTCCAGGCCAGCGGCACCCACTGGGTCCGGCAGCCCCCAAACACAAGGGGGTTCAAGGGGGGTGA
Organism: Psittacula echo; assembly: GCF_963264785.1. Taxonomy (NCBI): domain Eukaryota; kingdom Metazoa; phylum Chordata; class Aves; order Psittaciformes; family Psittacidae; genus Psittacula; species Psittacula echo. The sequence goes on from NC_137758.1 coordinate 6,588,893, forward strand.
CAGCCGCCCCCCAGGGACCCCACCACAGCCCTGTCCCCAACCATGGGTCACCACAGACCCCCCAAAGCCCACACAGAGCACCCTGGCAGGACCCCATAAACCCATTCCCTGCATCTCGTCCCACCAGGACCCTGGGGCGCCCCCCCCGGCACCCTGCTTCCCGTTCGCAAGCTGGCGCTGGCCTTTCCACCACTATTTCCTAACGTCCCGGGTCTAATTCGAAGCAGAAGTTGCTTCTGCACCACATTTTGGGGGCCAGCTGTGGCCAATCTCTGCTCAAACGTCAGAGCAGCCGGGAGCTTTCTTGTGCCGGCCGCGGTCCCCCCCCCGCCGTGCCCCCCGCGCTCGGGGGCGGCCAGGAACGCCACATGGAGTTTCATGGACCAGATGGTCGCGGTTGGAACTTGTCGAAATGCCCTTGGAGCGGGTTTCAGCTTGAAAAAATACATCCCTTAAAAAGTAGATCTATAATCACCCCCCCCCCGTCCTTTCCTTCCAGCACAACCGGCCCTGGAGCAACTGGGACTTCCTGGAGGAGGAGGGACACGCATAGGGATGGACAGGACCAGGTGCCATAGGGACGTCTGCGCTGTGCTCGAGATGGGTGCTGGCAATGGGGTGCATCCCAGTGGCACCCCCAAAGCACTGAGCACAGCTCCCATCGCTCCTGCCATTCCCAGTCTGTGCCCTGGCCTCATTAGTGCCTAACAAAGGGCAAAGGCCCCATGGGTGTCCTCCAAAGCTAGGGGAGATGATGCCCGCTGTGGGGTGCGGATGGAGGGGATCCAGTGCTGAACCGCAGCCAGGGGGGTACCCAGCACTGCAGCAGCTCCCAAGTCACATCAGCTCCTGAGTCTCTTCCTCTCCTTACCCAGACCAAGGGAAATACGGGAAATAAATATGGGAAATAAATAAATAAGGGAAATAAATGTGGGTGCCTTCCTGTGGGTAGCAGCCAGCACCTCCTGCACTCATCCTGCCTCACACCTTGCCCCAGCCACCACCCCGGGCTGTACTGTCCCTGTCCCCCGTGATTCACCCAGGCCAGTCCCTGTCCCCTGTGATTCACCCAGGCTCGTGCCATTCCCTCCGAGAGGGCACGTCCTCCTCCAAATTACCACATTCCCCAAATTCCTCTCCCCTGACACCACCACGTGAACCAGTTGGACGGGCTGGGTTAAAAATAACCCGGCGGGCAGCGAGTGCAGAGCGGGGGCCAGTCCCAGCCCCCCAGCTCCCACCTGCTTGCTGGCATCAGTGGGGCACAGGCTGCTGTGGCCATGGGCATCCCACGGGACACCCCAGAAGAGGCGGGTGGTGGAAAGCAGTGGCACCAAAGCACCTTTATGTTGGATGCTGGCATCACTGGTGCCACCGGTGGCTCATGGGGTCCGCAGTCAGCTCAGCACCACTGGCTGGGGGTCCTGGTGGGGAGGTGCTGGGGAGGGTGGGGGGAGATGAAAGGGATCTGCTGGGGGGGCTGCTGCCTCTTTAAGCAGCTGCAGATGTCTCCGAAAGGCTGGAAAAACCGGTCGGGCTCGGCGTTAGGGCCAGGCTCCCGGCGGCACTTCAGCTATTCCCGGAGAAATCCGAAAAATGCACCCGCTTGGGAAGCCCTGTGCTACCCCCCCCTCCGGCCTCGGGGCCCCAGCAACCAGGGTGGCACAGGGAGCTGGTGTGGGGACGGGGACAGTGGCACGGTGATCACCGCAAAGCCTCATCCCCTTTGCCCCTCTCCGTGAGCCACGGCCAGTGACATCCTGGGTGGGTGGATTCGGGAGGCTGGGAACGGAGGTGCCGGCCTTTGGCACTGCAGGGTGATGGTGACATCGTGAGCTGTCCCCGAGGTCACCAGCCCTGGGGGTGACTACATGGGAGGTGGAGGGGAGGAGGGACAGGGACACCATGACACCTTCCCCTGCTCTTTGGTGTCACCGTACACCCTGTGCCAGCATCACCTCCTGTCCACATCACCCATCCTCGTCGTCTTCCTCCCCATTGCACAGAGCCACCAAGACGGAAGTGTTCTGGGAGACACCAGAAACTAGGCTGAGACCACTCCCAAACTCATTGCACCAGTGGGGCCAACCAGCCCTGCTGCCGCCAACAAAGCCACTGACAGCTGAGCCAGGTGCAGGTGGCTCGGGGTGGGTTGGTGGCTCTCACCACAGGGTGCTGCCCACCCCCAGGTCCGGTTGGGAAGGGTTGGGAGCGATGCGGAGGCACGCGGGAACAGGAGGGCTGGTGCTGGCCCCGCAGTCCCGCACCCGCTCCCTGCCCCACGGCTTCACCAAACCAGTCCTTCCGGCAGGGCCGAGAGAGGGAGGGAGCGGGAGGGAGAGCCAGGCAGAGGGAAGGGATGCGGGTCACTGCCACCTCCCTGGTCCAGCTCTGGGATGCACTCAGAGAAGCTGCTTCTGCTGTTGGGGGATGCTTGAAGGTGATGCCCCAGTGTGGGTTTGGGGCAGGAGGTTTTGCTTCACCCCCATCACTCACCGTACATCTTGCCCTCATCCGAGAGGATGATTTTCCGCCGGCCGCAGGGGGGGTAGATCGCCAGCGCCTCCTGGAAGCTCTGCTCGATGTCTGGACTCCACACGCCCTCGGCATCATTGTCCAGACTCTTGTCCATGCCGTCCTGGCCATCTTCCCGCCCCTCCCCGGGGCTGCCACTGGCGTTCCAGCTGTTGGACGCTATGGTGCTGGCTGCTCTGGGCTCCGATCCCGAGCCCCCACGGACACACGACAACCTGCAGGACACAGGGACACCAGTTAGACCCAGAGACCCTCACTAGAGCTGCAGTGACAGCATGGACGAAGGTCATTTCCCAGCACTGGCCCTGTCCCCTCTTGTACCCACAGGTGGGAGCAGCATCCCGGTGCAGGTCATCACATCCACAAACAGGCTTTCCTTGGGGACAGAGCCATGATTTCCACGAGTACTCCCAAATCCAAACCACCAGTGACCACCCAGGGTCAAACTGAAAAGTCTGGGAAGGAAACTGAAAAGTCTGGGAAGAAAACAGCCCGGATGCTGCATTATCCATATGAGGAGCTTGGGCACATGGTGCCCGTGGGTGACACCTCAGGGTGGGGCAGCAGCAGCCCCACAGCCTGTGAGCCCCAGCCCCACACCAGCACCCACACACACTCCAAAACTGCCCCCAGCCCCAAACCCCCCACTCTGCTGGCAAAGGCAGAGCTGGGATGTGAAGGGAGGCATTGGGCTGCTCCAAGCCAGACCCTGCTAATGGGAACCATGTGCCAGAGCCCTACCCCTGGCACCGGGAGAGGCCCCCGGCCCTGAGGATGCTCGGCCTGGGCGCTCCGCAGTGATGCTGGGGAGCCTTCAGCCCTCCTTCTCCTCCTCCTCCTCCCTTTGCCCGGCTCCCCGCGCAGTGTTTTGCAATAACATGTTTGGCGGCAGCTGCCGGCGGTGGGAGCGGAGAGGTGTCTCCTGCGCCGCGCTTCCCGGACGGGCTGGGAGTGTACAAAGGTCTCCGGCGCAGACATCTCCTTTTAAAGGAACTGAGCGGCCGCTGGCTCCAGCGCCGGGAGCGGGAGCCCTTCTGTGCTCTTTTTTTTTTTTTTTTTCTTTTTAACTTTCATAAAACAAGAAATTCCCTCCCCCCCCCCCCCAATCCCGTCCCCATCCCGTTCCCATCTCTCTCTCCCTCGTCCTGATGTGATGTCAGCCCCGCCCTGGTCCCCGCCGCCCGCCCCTGCCGCCGTCCCCCCGCCTGCTGCTCCCCCTTTGCCGAGCACTGTGGCCAAATAAGGAGAACTGGATTGTAGGATCGAGCCAGCCGGCCAAGGCGGCGATGGCGGCGGCGGTGCCGGATGGGCCCGCGGCACCCGAGTCCCGCAGCGCCCCGGCTCCTGTGGCACGATGAGTCGCACGTTATCCCGAGTGCCACAGCACCCCAGGTCCCACAGCACCCCCGCCGTTATCCCAAGTCCCACAGAACCCTCGCCGTTATCCCAAGTCCCACAGCATCCTAGTCGTTCTCCCAAGTCCCACAGCACATCAAGTCCCATGGCACACCGAGTTCTGTGGCACCATGAGTCTCATGGCACTCCATGTCTCACGGCACCCCAAATTGCATGGCACACTGAGTCCTACAGCACCTCAAGTCTCACAGCACCCCAAATCCCATGGCATGCCAAGTCCTGTGGCATCTCAAGTTCCACAACACCCCAAGTCCCACAAAATCCTGAGCATTATCCCAAGTCCCATGGCACACCAACAGCACCTCAAATCCCACAGCATCCTGTGCCTGCTGCCATGCTGCTCCGCAGGGCAGCCCTCCAGCGGGATGTGTTGCCCAAACCAAGTGGACTGTCCAGGATGTAGGAGGACAAAGGGACAGCAGGTGCCAGGCAGGGATGATGCAGGTAGCACATGGAGATGGCCCCTGCGGGTCCCCCCCATGCAGCAGGGCTCCGTCCCAGCGTGGCACCTACAACTGCCTTGCTGGGTGCTGAGCACCAGCTCCACTGTGGCAGCCCAAGAACACCCAGAAGACTGGGACCCCCAGACAGGGGAACCAGAGATCCCGCAGCTGCACCACAGCAGCCCGAGACCCTGCAGCCCTCAGAGCCTGCAGCCCTGCACCAGTTCGGGACCCCCCAGCATCCCAGTACCCCATGGCACCACAAGAGGGGAAAACCCCAAAAGCTGATGCTGGGGGTGACTTTGCTTTGCCAGGGGGACCGACCAGATCCCAGGTCCTCCCCAGCTGATGGGTGCTTTTATGGCAAAGCTATAGAGCCAAAGGCAAAGCTATAGGGCCGTGGACGAAGCTATAGGTCTGTGAGCATAGAGCTGATTGCACCAGTGCAGGCAGGATCCTGGATCAAGCAGCGTGACCAGTGCCCTGGGTCAGCATCTCCGTGCCAGATGCTGCAGGCACAGGCAGGGATCCAGCTCACATCCCCCAGCCCCTTCCCACTCCACTGCTCTCCCCCAGCAGAAAAACCCCAGCCCAGCCTTTGCAGGGAAGCCAGGAGAGGAGGGAGCATGATGCCGCGGCTTCTGCCAAGGTGCGAGGAAGCAGCTCCTCCTCCTCCTCTTCCACCGAACCTGCTTTTGGCTGGGCTGAGACACTGGATTTCCTGGAGGGAGTGTGCAAGGCGCTGCGCTGACGCAAGGCACGGCCAGCGCCGCGCTCCACCCTGCCCTTACAAAACACCAACAACAGCAGCAATTAGGAAACTGGTGTGGCTGGACGGGCTGCGGAGGGACCACCGGCCAGACCTGCTCCGGGCAGGGAGGTGACCGGACCTGCTGGGAAACATGCCACCAGCTCCTGCCTTCGGCTGCTCCCCAGGCACTGGGGGGACAAACCCCCTCCCGTGGTGCAGGCACCTCTGCGGGGCTTGGGGACCCCAGGATCACTGACCTGTGGTGGGGATGCTCACCCCCATGGGGATGCTTGTCCCCATAAGCAGGGATACTGGCTGGCACACACACCAGGGGGACACTCTCCACGTCCAGCTCGCTCTTCCCATGGCTTTGTGGGGTACCATGCTCCAGCCCAAGGCTTTTAGTGGGTGCTGGAAGGGGCTGCACCCTTGCAAGGTCCCACAGTTGCTGCAGGATGGGTGCTCACAACAGGCAGGGGAGGATGTTGCCAGGGAAGCCCTTATCTCCCTGCAAGGCCAAGGCTGTGCCAGGGGATGGTGTTCCCACAGGATCACAGTGCTTGGCCCTGGCACCATGTGGGGGGGTGCAAGGAAGACCGTTGTGCAGGTCAGGGAGAGCTGCTGAGGGCTGCGGAGCCTGGAAAAGTCCACGAGAAACCTCTTTAACCCCTGCAAAAGCAAAGGGGAGGTTGCACAGGGGGCGGCTGCTCCGGAGAGGGTGTTTTCTGCGGGGTGGTGGGAAGGAAATATTGTGGAGGCAGGGTCTGTGGTCGGAGCGGTCGGTGAGCACCCATTGGGGCTGGGTGCGGGTGCCGAGGTCAAGAGCAGGGTGCCGCCGGGACCAGCACAACCAGCCACGATAGGGATCAGTACAGGGGAGAGCAATGGGAGCACGGGAACATCACTGCTGAGAGCTGAAGGGCCATGACACAGGAAGAGGTGCCCGTCAGCCCCACAAAGCCCTCGAGTGTGGGGAGCTCCCTGTCCTCATCCTTGTCCCATGCCACTGAGATGGGGGGAATGGGGTATTCCTCTCCCCCAGTGTGCTCAGCTCCAAAAGCACTGCCCCAGCCACTCCTGACCTGCATGGCCAGTGGCTGTGTCACCTATCTCTGGGTCCAGCACTGCCCTTTGCGATGCTGTTGCCACAGCATCCCTCTGAGCCACCAGGGATTCAGGGCATGGCCACCAGCATCTGCTCATGAAGGGGTCAGCAGCACAGAGTGTCCCCTGTGGAGACCATTCTGGGGGGACAAGAGCAGTACCAAGGTTCCCTCCTTACCTGGGGCTCCCCCAACCCACAGCAGGACACTACCAGCACCTTACAGGACGATCCCCTGCAGTGCTGGGGACACTGTGGGGACAACAGACCCCAGGTGGGGGGGGGTCTGGCTGCATCCCGGCTCCATCCCACCTTCCCATGCAGGAGCCCTGGAGGGATCCAGCCCTTCTCCCTCCCTCCTGCACACAAGACCCCACGGCAAAAGGATAAAAGTTCATGGACAAGCCCGGGCAGGCTTGGCACCGCGCAGTGCTCACCTCGCACCAGCACAGCCACAGCACCGGCACCCGCAAAGCGAGGCCACCGGCCCCTTTCCCCATCACCATGACCAGTGGCACCCACACCCAGGGGTGAGGGGAAAGAAGGAGCCCCCATCATCCCTCGTGCTGAGTGTGCAGACCCCCACAGCCCGCTCTGTGAGACCCCAAAGCAAACCCTAAAGCCGAGGCTCCTGCACACCCCAGCTCCTCCCCAGCACATGGGGCTCAGCATGGACATTGTTGGGGGGCTGACAGCAGGCTGCAGGCAGGCGGAGGCCTTTGTTAACGTGCTCCTTGTTTCAGGCAGGGGACCACTGGCTGAGGGCCGTGTCCCTGCTGCCGCCTCTGCCCACACCGTGACACTGGGAACAGGCCCTGGATAAACGCTGCCTGCACAGCCACGGCCACCAGCCTGGAGAGCCCTTCAGAGCAAACCCAGAAACCTCAGGGCTCCCAGGGGACCCCAACAAGACCACAACACACCAGGGAAGATGCTGCCCTGTCCCCTGCCAACCCCAGTGCCAGGCACGGAGCTCAGCTGAGCACAACCCAACAGCACTTTGCTTGCAATAGCCAAGTGCTTCTCACAGGAATCCTGTACCCCTGGCAGTTCCACCGTGGACCCTTCAGGAACACCCTGCCCCAGACCCTACCACGGTCCCACAGGGAACACAATCCAAGTTGCGTTCAGTCATCCCAGGGACAACCAGCACGCACTGAGACAGGCAACAGCAGCCAAGCAAGACCCTGCTCGGTGGGGAGGGCAATGGAATCCAAACAGCTCTTGGGCTGCAGTGAGGGATTCCCTAGCTTGGAAATGGAAGGGAAGAGCGGCCGCTCTGCTCCCTCCCACCCAGATTTGCACCTCCCTGCCAGGGACTATCGGCCACCTTCACTCCAAAGGGACCCCAGAGTGTGCTGGGGACCAGGGCAATGGCAGAGCCCCCCATACACCAGCCCGGCTCCCCATGAGACAGCTCGACTAATTTCCTCCCCTCTATCGCTTCCTGTCCCTTCCGGCTTGGCGGGCGGCTCAGGAAGCAATCGGAGTGGGGAAACCACAGGAGGCCACGTGGCAGCATCCCACCAGGGCCCATGGTGCTGCCAGGGCTGCCCCAGGAATGTGCCCCCCAGCTCTGACTGGAGCCCCACAGCCAAAGGGTCTCCCAAGCTCCCAGCAAATCCCTAGGTCTGTGCTCACAAGGATGCAGCTGGTCCTCACCCAGCGGCCCGAGGCTGAGGGATGCTCAGACCCTTCATCCCAAAGGGTGAAGAAAGAGGAAACTCAAGTGATTTGGCCCAAAATATTTTGGTAGGAAGGAGGGAGGGGAACAGGCAAACCCTGCGGCACAGCCCAAGATGCTTCCTCCTAACGGCAGAACCATGGGTGTCAAACCACCCCCTCCATCTCCTCTTCCGTCAGCCCAGGTAGGGCAGCAGAGCTGGGTTTCGGTTGCTGGAGGATTTGAGCCAGTTTTGCTCAAGCCTCCAGGTTCAAGACCAGAGGGCAGGGGACAGATGGACACCGTAACCCTCCCTGGCCCAATTACGGCCGCCCTGCCCAGCCAGGCTGGGGCGTTTCACCCAGCATAAATAGAAAGCTTTTGCAGCATTAATTGCTCTCTGTGTTATGAAACGTTCTGGATGGAAACAACAGGGTTGGAGTCGCCTGCCGGGGACAGGCCACCACCACTGTGGCCATCCCATGACACCCCCAGCACCGGTGGCCAGTGGCACGGCCAGTGCCAGGCATTGGCACCCACTGGGGACCGCTGAATTCACTTTGCTCCGGCATCAAAATACACCCAGCCTGGGATGTCTCATACTGAACATCCCCTGTAGATGAGCTCAGGGTGGCCACCACGTGCTGTATCCCAAGGGGCTCCCAGCACTGCTTGTCCAGAGGGTCTCTGGGAGCAGTGAAGCCCTAAGGACTGCAGTGGTTTCACGTCCCCTCATCCGTGTGGCTCAGTCAGCCCAGACAACCTTCCAGCCCTCAGACCTACTCCTGGATGGAGAAATGCCTCCACGGAGGAGTTTTGGGTGCTGCTGACCCCATTTAATGCCATTGCAGCAAGGACAGGGAAAGCGTCTTCCCGGGGACGCCGGCTGCCAGGCGAGGATGAAGAGGATGAGGAGGAGGATGAGGAAGGCTGCAATGCATTTCACACCCACCCCCGGCTGCCTCCACCCCTGCGAAACCCAACCCTGCCCGGGGAGCAGCTGCCTGCGCTGCAGCACCACCGGGAGAGGAACACAGAGGGGCTGGAGCGCAAATGCTGGTCCCCCCCAGCACCAGGTGGTGGGGGCTCAGGCACAGAGATGCTCCAGTCTGGGACCCAATGTGTATGGCAGTGCCACCTCTGCGAGGGGGACACGGTCCCCGGCCCCACCATGAGGAGCATGAAGCTCAGGGAGCCTGCATTTAACACAGAAGATGTGTTACAACTACTTGAAAGGAGGCTGTAGTAAGGGGGGGTCAGTCTCTTCTCCTAAGTAACAAGCGACAGGACAAGAGGAACCGGCCTCAAGCTGCACCAGGGCAGGTTTAGATGGAGCTGAGGAACAATTGCTGCCCCAGAGGGTGCTCAGGCATTGGAACAGGCTGCCCAGGGCAGGGCTGCAGTCACCGTCCCTGCAAGTGCTCACACCCCGTGGAGACGAGGCCTCAGTGCCATGGGTTAGGGGTGGCCTTGGCAGTGCTGGGGTAAGGGTTGCACTGGATGAGCTGAAAGATCTTTCCCAGCCTGGCTGATTCTGTGATTACAGCTGCCCAAACTGCATCTGTGATTTACTCCCAAAAAGGGATATTTTGGGTTAGCACCACTCTACCACGCGTCCTCGTGCACGCCGGGTGCCCGTGGCAGAGCATCGCCTTCTCCCAGCACCTCTCACCACTTCCCAAGCTGAGAGCTGGAATCGGGCACAGCAACTCCCGCTCCCGCAGATTGAAAAACTGCTCTGGAATCCTTGGGGAGGAAAGTTGCTAAAAATACATGAGGGCAGGATTCCTGGTAAAAGAAGGATCTCTGGCAAGAAGCATGGCCCAAGAGTGCCGGGGAGCACCCAGACATCGGAGCCAGACCCTGACCCTCTGCTCCATGATGCCGCCTGGACAAGGCTGCAAGTGAGGTCCATGGGAGAGCCAGAACCCAAACTCATGCCACCAGTGAGTGCGGGCTCACCAAGCGAGCACCGTGGCCAACTCACCCACCAAGAGCGCGGGTAGGAAGCCGGGCAGGGAAAAAGAGGGATCCTACAGATCCTACCCCAGACCTTTGCTCCCAGACTCCAAAGCACCCGGATCTTCCTGCTAATAAAATCCCGACGCTCGCCTGGGTCGGGGGCTCGCGTGCCTGCGTGCGGGTGTGCTTTGTCCTAAACCCGAATTGCCTCAGCTTGGAAGGGGGGGGAAGAGGCAGGAGCTGGCTGCCTCTGGGGGAAGGGCGGGCGGTGAGGAGCTGGCATGGGGATCGCAGCCCATCCTCCACGCACGCCGCGTCTGTAAACTTTGAACATCTTCCGGAGAGAAGTTAGTGGCTATTGTGAACAGCTGGATCTAATTGTGCGAGGAGCGAGGAGGAGACAGTCGTGGGGGGAAAATAATGAGGCTTGGCGCTCCCAGGCGAGGATCCCCGGGCCCGGCCAGCCCGCCTGCCTCCAACCCGCCAGCAGGGAAACTGAGGCACGGAGCGGCGCGAGGCTCAGCATCGCCCTGGGTAATGCAAACCTAGCCCTGAGGCATGCAGGGCATTGCCCTGTGCGTGTCCCATCGCCCCACGGCTCTTCCCAGCCAATGAAGGGTCACCCCAACCCCACAGCAGCATCTTCAGACCCCAGTGCTCACTCCCGCTGCTCTGGGCACCGCACGCATCCCTCCCTCCAACCGGCTGCTTCCCGCAAGGCTCTGCCCACCACCTAAAATTAGCTCCAGCTCTGCTGGCCCATCCCCGGCCACCCCCCGCAGAAGGAGCTCTGCCAGCACACGCTCTGGGTCCGTCTGATCCCCTCCGGCAGCGAGGGGGAAGGGGATAAACCAGCCTCCTCCATTGCTTGCATCTTGCAAGCCACCTGTGAGCAAGGGATTCCTGGTGTTATTTCTTACAGCGTGAAACGCAGCCCTGAAGTCACCTTCTGGCTTGTAAAAGGATGGACGAGGATGAGATCTGCGCTGGCTTTAGCCAGTGGAGACCTGGCACATCTCATGACACAGCCCTGGAAGGCGATGGGCATGCTGGGTTTTGGTGCTGCTGCTGTCTCGTGGCACCAAACAGGGGATGCTGGGGACATTGGAGCATTACATCCATTTGGGATCAGACGAGAGGACACACGCCAATCGGATTTGCATCACCAGGATAGATGTTCTTCAACAACTGGACACTCATGTTTCTATGGACCCCATCAGCTGTGCCAAAGCAGAGCCCTATACAAACATCATCCCCAACTGCCACCCCCAGGAATGAGACCATGGGGTTCATGGCTTGTCACCTCCAAAGTTCTCAGCCACATGTGCTCACCACAAACCCTTCAACAACATGCATGGGGACCCCACAACAGCACCCAGTGCCATGATCCACCTACTCCCCACCACCATGGGTAGGCGAGCAGCCATCCAGCACCACAAGGAGGTTCTGCTGGGCCCCTCACTCCCATTGCACCAAGCGGGGAAAACCGGAGCACCGGGAGTTGCAGCAGCATGCCCAGACCTGCAGCAGGATGCGGCCGCGCGTTATCGCAGAGGGGGGGTGGCTGCCCCTGCCACGTGCCCGCTGCAGGCTGGCACGGGGACGGCCCCGCCGCTCACCCCATCATTACCTCCCTCCCTTCCTCCCTCCAAAAAAACATTTCATAAGCCTCCACGTGACGGTGGCAATAGCGAACGCCCATGCGCTCCGGGAGCCTGCCCCAACCACAACACACAGGTGCCTGGGCACCAACCCCAGGTTACACCTCGGACACACGGATGAGGAGCTCAGAGCATGGCCTGGCCACCCAGCACATCCCCTAGAGGTGGGAGCTCCCGAAATGAAAGCTACTTGGTTATATCGCACCCACCAGCAGTGGAGGTAACACCACGGCAGACCCGACAGCCCCTTGCAATTGCCATCTAGCATTTAGTAAGAGATAAGCTCCTAGAGATGGGACACTTTTTGGACAGCATCCATCCCATTCGTTGATGGGATCCCAGCCCCACAAAGAGCCCTGGGATGGCTCTTGCCACGCGAATCCTGGCAGCACCCTTCATTAGGGCTTTGCAGCCCATTCTCCTCTTCCATTCTCTGCTTCCATGGATAGAAGAGGTACTAAAGCAGGAAAACACACTATTTTCCTGCAAACAGCCCAAAATTGCCCATGTCCCCAGCTTCCAGCTGAGCTCACCTGCCACCGGCCTCGTGCTTGCTGCTTTTGACAGGAGCCACGCAGTTACTCGCTATTTAATACATTAATTATAGCTGATTGGCAGTGCCACCCCCTCCTCCCAGAGCCGACCTGCTCCACACCACCAGGAAAGGCTCCTTCCCTCAGCACAGTGCCGGGGCCACCAGGATTCACCTCCCGACCCTCTCTGGTGGCGGCAAGATGGGGATTAAATGGCGATTAAAAGGAGATGCCGTTTCTGGTCTCACGGTAGATAGCAACTGCATGTCATGGGAAATGGATGCAAGTCCCTTTACTGATGGACTTGGGGGCTGAAGGGGGTTTTGCTTTGCAGGAAGGTGATGTTAGAGGTGGGACAGCTGCTGGAGGGTTCATCTCTGCACCCCTTTGCTCCCCAAAATGCCCTGGTTGAAGCATCCCCGTGCTCCGAGCTGAGCCCTGACACTGCAGTCACCCCGGTAGGGATGAGGGTCCTTGCAATACCCAGTGCCCCTCACATAAGGCAGCTGGAGCCCGTTGTGGAGCTCACTGCTTTCAAAGGGTTATTTTTGTTAGAAAAGCCAGTGCGGTGCCAGCCCCGGGCAGGGATCTGGGTGCCCAACACTCCCCGGGGACGGGAACATCCCCCCGTGTCACTCGCCTGGGAGGGGGTGGCTGCTCACCCCACACTCATCTGCAGCCCCTTCCCATGGGAACGCCGGCCATCAAACCCAAACACAACTAAATCCAGGGCCTTCTCTCAACGGGGCACTTGTGCCCATCCTCTCCAATGGGGAAGTGCCGGGAATGTCACTCAGACAGCGCCACGGTGACAGTCACTTTTCCCACAAGCAGGGTCCCAGCCCCACCACCCCACACCCATTTCTCCCCGAGTTTTGCTGTTGGATGACCTTGGCGAGCCCTCGCCCCACATCCACTTTGGGGCCCCTCTTCTTTCATCCCAAAGTGAAACAACCCACCCCAAAAGTGGGTGCGGGGAAGAGCTTTGGTGCCATGGAGGCCACCAGAGCTGGTCGGGGGGGGGGGATCACCAGCCTGGCAGCCCCCCAGTTCTCTACCCATCATCACAAGCAGCCCAAACCCGGGTAGGGGGTAGCAGCCCCACTGACAGGGCCCCCCGGGGCAGTGCCAAAGCCCTGACTCACAGCACGCACGTACCCGCGCCGGGTAAAGCGATAGGAGGGGACAGAGGACGCCGGAGCCCAAAATACCCCAGCGTGCCTGACACCGGAGATTATCGCTTTGCCGTGGGACGGTCGCCTGGCCTGGCTCCCCACAAAGCACCAAAAACCCCCAGATCTCTGCCCTCACCTCTCCCCGTGCCAACCACCCAAATGCAATGGCAGGCTGCAGGGTGCCCACCGCCCTGGCAGGGCCTCCACTACCATTTCTAGATGGTTTCTCCCCAAAATACAGGTGTTTTTCTCACCCAAGCACAGACCTGAGCAGTTTCGGGGAGTGGAGACGGGTGGCACTGTGAGGGCTTGGCCTTATTTTCCTTCCAAAGGGGTTAAGGAAGAAAAAACACACTCCAACCCCAACCCCAAGGAGGGTGTAAAAATAAAATAATAATAATAATAATAATAATAAAGATGACACACTGCTCAAAATTATACACCTAATTGCTGCCTCGTTAGCAATGTGCCCCTATGACGAGGCACAAAGTGTTTAGCATACAGTCAGTGTATGGTCATCCCCTACATGCGTGTGACACACATGTAACGTGACATGCGTGTAGCCCCCACCCCCCGCCCGGGACAGCCCCCCAGTCCCGTGCTGTTTCCCCGGGGGGGAGCGGGGTGTAGCCGGGCCGGTTTATCTCTTTCTATAACGCCTGGCGCCTGCTCCCGACGTACGGGCTATACTGTACACAAGGCCTCTTTGTAACCCCGTAGGTCCCCATAGGGGAACAGCCGGAGCGGGGAAGCAGCGCAGAACAGCCCCGACGGGGCGGGACCCTGGGGACCCAACGGGAGGGGGGGTTGGGGACACCTTGGGGACACCGCGGCTGTGCCCCTCACACACACCCCCGTCGGGGGGGAGCCCCAAGGGGACGTACGGGGCTGCCGGGTGTTGGGGGGGCGAGGGCTGGTGCGATCCCGCCGCCTCCCCACCATCCGCCGGGGCTCGGTGCAGCCGGAGGGCCGGGAGGAAGGAGGCGCCGGAGGAGGAGGAGAAGGAGGAAAGGGGGGGGTTGGGAGTCTCTTCCCGGCGAGCACTTACCTGCTCCGTGCTCCGGAGGGGCTGGGCCGGCCGCGGGTGCCGGGACCGGGACCGGGCCGGGGCCGGGCCGGGGCCGGGCCAGGGAGGGCGGCAGGAATGCGGGGAGCACGGCGGGCTCCCGGGTCCGCGCACGGAGCCAGGCGCAGGGACGGGAAAGTTTATGCAAGGGAGGAGCAGAAAGTTGGGAGTCAATCAGGAGGCGGCGGGGCCGGGCCTTCCTCCTCCTCCTGCTAACCTCCTCCTCCTCCTCCTCCCACCGGTCCTCCCGCCCTCCCTCCCGCTCTCACCCCCGGGGCAGCGGCAGCGAGCGCCGCGGCTTCCCCTCCGCCGGGACGTTTCTAGGGAAAGGGCAGCCCTGGAGCCCGGCTCGTCCCGCGCCCTGGGAGCGCCCTCTAGGAGCCTTCCTCACCCTCCTCCTCTTCCTCCCTCCTCCAGCCCGCAGCCCTGAGCTACAGCCCAGGGCCGGCGCTGCTGTCCCGCCCCATCACCAGCCTGCCAGGGTCCTCCGCGTACATCTTCATCCCGCTCCACTCATCCTCACCTCCCTACGCTCACCTTCTCCCCTTCCACACGTCATCATTGTCCTCTGCATGCCCCCGTGCCGTGACGCACACCTTCATCCCCCTCCTCATCCCCATCCTCACACTCTCATCCCCCACCGAACACCTTCATCCCCCTCCTCACCCCTCTCCAAACACCTTCATGTCCTTCTTATACCCCCATATACACCCTCAGCCCCCCATGCCCATCTCTCCCAGACACCCACCCCGCCCTGCGGTACCCAGGACGGGGACCTCAGCCCACGCCACCGCGATTTCCCAAGGGAACCCAGCCAGGAGCCAGCCGATGGGTGGTAACGTGCTAAGCCACAGCCGCTGATCGCATGCAAATCCCTGGCCATGACCCAGCCCGACTGTCGGGAATTGCGGCCCCGGCTATGGGCAACACGTGACAAAACCCCAGCTTCACTGACCATGGGGTCCAGCACACTCCGTGGTACCCAAAACCCCCCGAGGTAAATCAGGGAGAGTGATCCTCCCTGTGCCCTGCTTGGAGAGGAGATGCTCTTTGCATCCCATCCCTTCTCGAAACATGTTTTTCTAATCTTCATGACGAGCTCGGTTGCATTGAAGCATTTTGGGACAAGACAAGCCAACGCTTCAGCCCGTAAAGCGGCGGTCTCCAAAGCATCCAGCACATTCAGCAATCGTGTGTGATTAATAAAGCCATATCGCATTCTTCCACCCTTGGCCTGGTGCTAAGTTGTAAGAAATCTGGCCCCAAAACTGCAACAAAATGGTTGCTATTCTCCAAGGGCCGCTCAGATCCCTCGTTACTCATCCCTTACTTGGGCAAAAATGACATTGACTGCTCCTGGAGATGACAGCCTTAATTGAGATCAATAGGAGTTTAGGCTGAGTAAGGCATGAGCACACAAGCGTACATTAGCCCATGAATACAAGCCTGATCTGCAAACGTTTAGGAACACATGGAACTCCGTGCAGGGGAGTACCAAGGGGGTCACCACTGTGCCAGGCCTGGTTCAGCTCCGGCTTCAGCTTGGCTACAGCATCCAACCCAACTGCTGGCACCACTGGGATGAGCTGGTTCTGGATTGCAATGATCCGAGCCTGCTTTGGTGGTTTGTTTCAGTCCTGTCTCTTTATTTGTATTTCTTTTCCTCCTTCAGAAGTCCATAATCCCTGTTTCTGCTTTTCTTCGTCCACTGGTGGGAACAGCAACTTCCTTTCCCAAATTATAATATAAAAGAGCTGCAAGCAGCAACGCCATAAATAATATTTTCTTATGGCCAGAACATCCAAGTCTAGGCAAGACACCAAGAACAGCTACAACATTGTAAAACTCCAACACTTCTCCAGAATGGATTCACTAATTAAAAAATGATTCCTTTTAAAAGCACTTGGAAAACGTTGGCTTTCCCAGTACTGCCTGACGCTTGCTGTGGCAAGCGAGAGCCCATCCTGCAAACCCACAGCCCACGAGTCTGCCTTTCCCTCTCAAAAATGTCCCCAAAATAAATACACAGGAAGGGGAAGGGGAGAGACAAATACCTCGTCCCCATCACTTCTTTAATTCATTAATGTATCACCACTTCAAAGCATGGAGCAAGAGCCCCCAAAGCTGAGACAATGCTCTCCGCTGGGCACGGCACTCGCTGGGAACCCACCCGACAGCTCCAGCCCTTGCCTTGCTTGGTGAGAAGTTATCCCACATGGCCTTCGCTCCTGGACCTGCTGGGATGGATGCAGCCCCTTCCCTCCACAGGCGGCCCAGCCATGGGGCATTTGGCCTTTTGAAGCCCCACAGAAATACCCCACATCCACCCTGAGTCAGTGCTCAGGGCTGGGCACATGGAGCCCCCCAAGCCACAGGGTTTGGGGCAGAGGAGAAGCAGAGAAGAGCCCCCAATTCCATCTTCCTGCTCAGCTCTGGACCAGCATGCTTCCACCCACTGGAGTGGGATGGGGATGCAGCACCCAGCGCCTGCAAGAGCCACCGGCACCACAGTGACGTTGGTCCTGGCTCAGCATCAAGCTGGAACCTCCTTTATTTTTTCCTCCCCTTTGCCTTATAGCCATCTTTGCAAAAACTAAGGCACATTTCCCAGGAGATTCCCTTGAGGAGCTGCTGGCAGCCGCCGCTGGCCATCGGCCATGCTCGTGCCTGCGAGCGCTTCATGGGGTTAAATCTATCCTTGCTCTACCGACCCCCTGAAATGAAGCTTCAAAAGCCGCAAAGCCTTCCTGGTGTAGGGAACGCATCATCCCTGGGGCGAGAGGAAACCCTTTCTCCAAGGAAGATGCGCACATTGGGCTCAAACGCCACCGTTGATAAGGCTCCTTCTTTCTCTTTTCCTTTTTTTCCTGATCTTTTCTTGCAGCAAGCATTCCTTTCACACCCACGCACCCCCCAGCATTCCCAGCCATTGGTCTGCCGGCGCATCCGTCACACTTTCCATCGGCCAAAGTAGATACACATTTCAACTGCTTCCATTCCTGTCTCCTCTGGTGTTAACAGCCAGCGCAAACAAAGAGCCCGAGCATCCATCGCCCTACTAAATTGTTTGCATTTGTTCCTTTGCGCTGCAGTTGGTTTGGGTTAGAGGGTTTGTATAAGTGATTTGGGGTTCTGGGATGGGGTGGCATGGCATTGGTCACCCATGGCAGAGGGTTTCGCTCTGCCTGGGCTGCAGGCTGGGAACCCAAGGGGTTTGCAAGCAACAGCGGGCAACACAAAAGCTCTTAGGGTGAGGGGAGGGAGAAATTCCCCAGGGAGCGGCTGGGATATCGGCAGCTCATGCTCCAGTGAGAGCCTGGGGAGCCCTAACTCCTTTTTCTCACCCCACTTTGGCCTTTCTGCTTCCATCAGAGGGGACAGGGACAAGTGTTAGCTCAACTGTTAGCCAAGCTGCTCCCAGTTCCAAACAGATGTTGGCATCACAGCTGGATTTGGACAGAAAGCTCTTGCTTTCCCCACTTCTGCTGCTCATACCTAGCCAGGGGATGCTGGTCCCAAACCGCTGATTCTCCCTTTAGCTTACAAGCAGGTCTCTGATCTCACCACAAGGATAAGGAACGATGTCCCACGCAGTCCCTTTGTCCCTGAGCTGTCTGCCTTCATCTGCCCCACCACAAATGTATGCAGATGAATCACAGAGCCCACATTTGTGCAGCTGGTGGGAAAACCTTGGCTCCACCCATGAAGCCACTTGGGCAGATGCTCTCCAGAGGTCTCACTGCAGCTCACGGTCCCACAATCACTGTGAGGGACAGTTTCAGGCCACAGCATCATTGTGACACTGCCCAGCAAGGATGAGCATCCCTCTCGCCCAACCACATCTGCCTCATCCATCTCCTGCTCCTCAGCCTTTCTGTCCCAGCTACCTCTCGCAGTGTTAACTTGGGGGGCTTAGATCACCCACAGAATGGGGCAAAACTGCGTGTGTCCTGGGAAGGGGACCCCAAATTGTGTCAGGCCACCCTGGGGTCAGTGCCTGAGCTGAGCTGGTGAGAGAAGTACTATCAGGGGGCCAAGGACAGTGTGGGGCACTTTGGCATGTCCCACTGTTTCTCAGCACTGAATTAAGCAAATTTGGGACTGTTCATGCAGCCAAATCCTCACCCCACAAAGGTGCATTAGTGCTGGAAATGGGGCATGGGCTGCCTTGCCCCCCACCCCAGCCTGCCCTCTCCATCACCTCCCCTTCCCAATGATTCCCCCCAGGCCCCTGTAACATCCATGGGTCTATGTCCTGAGGCGGCATCCCCCATCTGTCACCTTCCCATGAGCAGGGAGCACCTATGGGGTGTGCGGGGCTCCAGAGCACCACCAGCCCGGTGGGGTCTGGAGGGATGAGGGGGACACAGGGGGCCCGGCCGGGAGCTGAGTGTGACTCAGCACCACACCACACCTGGTGAGTCACCCACCGGCACTTCCTGGTGCACCCAGAGTTTTCCTTTCCAGGTCCCTCCTGGCAGCATCGCTCTGGCCCAGCCCCGTGCTGGTGATGCCAGCTCTGCCTCACATGGCTGCTGGTGCCTCCCCTTGGCACGTGCCCACGCGGTGCCAGTGCTCTGGGTGCCAAGATGCTCCTTAGGGACCCAAATTCCCAAAGGCTTCCAGGCGGTGGGATTAGACCCAGTGCATGGAGAGCCCTGGGTGTGCAAACACATCACGGGCACAGCATGGATGCTTGCACCAGGGAAAGATAGGGCAAAAAAGGTTGGACTTGATCTTAAAGGTCTTTTCCAACCTAACTGATTCTATGATTCTATGAATAAAGGGGTTTGGTGCTTAGTGGCAGGGGGGCTCTGTGCACACTCATAGGCAGATGAGAAAACACAGAGACCACCAACCCCCCCTCCCTAAGAGACTGAGCTATAAAATACAAACCTGAGTCTAAAAAAATAGAAAATAAAAAAGGGGGATGAGTTTTCAGGATCCAAGTCCAAGAAATGTCTCAAAGGGATGAGATTGGGATCGCAGTCAGCCTCATCTGCTAAATATACCCTGAGCTTGACTCTGCCATCTGGCCCCAGTTTGCCTGGATAAGTGTCCCACTGTGCTCTGCAGGCATCGTGCACCTCCAGCCACCGCAGGAACAGCTGTAACCATGAGCATTCACCATGCAGAAGGTGGAAATGGAGGAAGGGGAGCAGGACAAGGACACAGGAGCATCCACTGGGCACCAGCACGTGGTCTCCGTGCAGGTGCTACTCGCAGGCCAGCTTCCCGTCGAAGCTGGAGAGAGCGATGGCAAAGGCCTGCACGGCACAGAGGGGGTAGTTGTAGTCCATGGTGAAAGCATCATCTGCCACGCGCCCAAACTGCATCACGATGTAGTCAGCTGTGGGAGAGAGAGCGAGAGGCTGGGCACTCATCCCACCCTTCCATAGAGCCATAGAATCAATTGGGTTGGAAAAGCCCTTTCAGCTCATCGTGTCCAGCCCTTACCCCAGCACTGCCAAGGCCACCCCTAACCCATGGCACTGAGGCCTCGTCTCCACGGGCTGTGAACACTTGCAGGGACGGTGCCTGCAGCCCTGCCCTGGGCAGCCTGTTCCAATGCCTGAGCACCCTCTGGGGCAGGAATTGTTCCTCAGCTCCATCTAAACCTGCCCTGGTGCAGCTTGAGGCCGGTTCCTCTTTCCAATGGTGACACCCCACAGAACCTGCTGCCCCCCCCAGTACCACAGTGCGAATCACCAAAAAGCATCATTTCCCCACTGCACGGACCACGGTGCCCTTCAGTCCCCCCCGCAGGGGCAGGGACCCCCCTGCAGGGGACAGGGACCCCCCCGTGGGACCGCTGGGACCGGAGGGCGGGTGACAGGAAATCTGTATAAATAACCAGGGGCCCTCGAGGGGCTGTTTCTGTCCCGTAACCCAACACCGGAGCCCGAAGGCTTCTGACTGCGCCGGACAGGTGACAACGGCCGGCACGGAGCCGCTGCCACCCCAAGGGACTCTCCCCAGGGCGCGCCGCACCCCGAGGTGACCCGCGGGCAGCGTGGGGTGCGTATGGGGGGGATGCTCCGGGGCAGGCTGGGCTAAGGGGGTGGCTGTAAACGTCTTGGGGGGTGCTCGGCACCCCGCGAGGTTTGTCAGTGCCCTAATCTGCCTGGCAACAGATGACGCTCGCTCCGTCTGCCTACACACAGTGCCTCAGACTCTGTGTGGCTTCACCCCAGCACCCCAAAAGCAGCCATGTGTGGGAAAATTAAACCTCAGCAAAACCAGGGGGTGCTGGGGCCGGCTGGAGGTGGTGCTCCCCCATCACCCCCCCATTCCATCCCCAGCTTACGGTCACTGCTGTGCACAATCTGGAAGTTTTTGACGGAGGCGTGAGTGACCCGGCCGTGGAAGTTGAGGACATAGGACTGAGTCTCATCGTTCCACACCGGCGCCTTGTTGTGCAGCTCAATCACATTGTCCATGTTTTTGTTCTGCCATCGCATCAGGAGGCCGTCGTTATCCTGGGGAGGGTGAGAGTGGGGAGCAGAGTTGGGGTGACTGTACCCAGGCCCTGCTACCCTCCGTGGGGTATCCAGAGGATGCTCTGCAGCAGTATCCAGCTGGGAGCTGGACCCAGCATGGAGAAAACAATACAGCCACCACATTTCCCACCTCCCAGGGAGGTGCTTTGAATTTCAGGGACACCAGAAATCTTTTCTATACCCCAAAATGCGTAAAATTCAAGGTGATTCCCAGCAAATCCAGGCCCAAAGGAGTTTCTCCCCAACTTACATTTCGGGGCCGGATGGGCACCCTCTCATTGTCAGAGTTCATCCCAGGGATGATGACCGTCATCTTCCGGGGGCCTTTGAACCCTAAAACATTGGTCTCCTGCAAAGGAAACCCCATCCCTAAAACCAGCAACCACTGCGGGGTGCAGCCTCTTGCTGGCAGCTGTAGGAGGGCTCAGGAATGGATCCAGCCCCATTCCGCATCCCCACCACCCCCTGGCAGCAGCCCAGTGAAGGGGTGCAGGTCAGGGGCCCCCTTGCCGCCTGCCCAGGAGGTCCCAGGGGCTCCTTACGTAGACCACGGCCGAGAGCTCCTGCCGCACGTTGGACCAGTCAGCGTTGGCCCTGTCGGGGTTCGCGCCATTGTCGAACACTGTGAACTTTGTACCCATCAGGTTGGATCTGCAGCGAGCACAGGAGATGGCCACAGCCGGTGCCGCCAAGTCCCCTCTATGCCCCCAACCCAGCTTCGCTCCAGCTGCAACACCCATGGCCAGTGCCATCCTTCCCATCCTTTAGCTGTTTGCTTGGGTTCAGGGCACCCCTAAATCGGGGTGTTAGAGGGTGCTGCCACCTCGGGGGCTCCCCTGCAATTGCTGCACGGCTGCCAGCGGTGCAGCACGCTGGGACTTGCCAGGCACTGTTTCCAGCCATAACCTGTCTGCCTGGAGGAACCAGACAAGCTTGTTTTCCCCTCCCGGCCCCCCGACACTCCTCAGGTTGGACCCAGCAACAGGGAACACTGAATTTAGCCTCCTGCTTGACCCAGCCATCGCCTAGGACAGCCAGCAACCCATGGAGCAATGGGGTGCCATCTCCAACCGTACCTCAGCTTCCCAATGAAGTTCTCTCCTCCCCGTGACAGGTCGGTGGGGTCGATGGAGATGAGGTAGTTGGAGGTTTTGCTCTTCTTCCGCTTCCTCCCGGCAAGGAGGAATACCTGGCAGGACAGTGGAACTGTGTGGGAACTGGCCATTATCATGGCCATCACCACCACTGTCCCCAGCTTGCCATGCCCTCTGCACAAGGCTTAGCCCAACAGGTCACTGTCACAAGCTTGGGCAAGCCATGGACTGGAGATGATCCCCAAAATACAGGCTGGGCCAGGGTGCAGGAGGGTCTGAGCCCAGCCTGGCATCAGCGTGATGTTTGCTCACCATCCGGGGTACCCTGAAATAGGCATTTCCCAGGAGGACTTGCAGGGTAAGGGAACAGCCCCATCCGAGACCCACCACCACAGTGGGATAGAATCCCAGACTGGTTTGGGTTTGGAAAGGATCTTAAAGCTCATCCAGTCCCGACCCCTGCCACGGACAGGGACCCCTTCCACTGGAGCAGCTTGCTCCAAGCCCCTGTGTCCAACCTGGCCTTGAACACTGCCAGGGATGGGGCAGCCACAGCTTCTCTGGGCACCCTGTGCCAGCGCCTCAGCACCCTCACAGGAAGAGCTTCTGCCTTAGATCTAACCTGAACTTCCCCTGTTTCAGTTTGAACCCGTCACCCCTTGTCCTATCTCTCCAGTCCCTGATGAAGAGTCCCTCTCCAGTATCCCTGGAGCCCCCTTCAGACACTGGAAGCTGCTCTGAGGTCTCCACGCAGCTTTTCTTCCCCAGGCTGAACAGCCCCAATGTTCTCAGCCTGGCTCCATATGGGAAGTGCTCCAGCCCCTGATCATCCTCGTGCCCTCCTCTGGACTGGAGAGGTGCCTCTGGGATGCAGGTGGGCATTTCCCCAAAAGCCTGAGGGTGTTCCTGCATGGCTGCAGAGCCCCAGGGGTAGCCCCACATCCCAACCCCAACTCACCTTCTTGTCATTATCCAAGTGAAGGTAATAGGTGGGGTAAAGCCCCCGGTCCATCCCCTTCTTGTCCCTCGTCACCCGGCACTTGATGGTCACCCCCTGTGCCGCCGGCCGCAGCACAAACTCCTCCAGGTTGTCCACCTCAATAACAGGCGATGGGGCTCTCTCCTCCTTGGACTGCAACACAAGAGGGGACGATGATCCCACAGCCAAACCTGTGCCCTGCTCCTTTCCAGCTCTTTGCTCCCCATCTCCCCTGGGCTGTAGTGCTGCAGGTTTAGGGATGATGCTCCAGTCCCCCCAACCCACCCTGGAGGGGAAGAGCTGCTGCCTCCCACGGCTCTAAGGGTTTTCTTTGTACCTTCTTTGATTTCTTCCCTTTCCCCTTCTTGTTGGAGTTTTTCTGTGGGGTCTCCAGGGTCTCATCCTCACTCTCAGCTGCTTTGGGAGGAGCTGCAGGCAGAGCATGGAGGGAAGAGCCTGATTCTGCTGAACCCCAAACTCGGCATAGACCCGCAACCGTTGATCATAACCCCCTCTCCATAGCCAGGCTCACCCACACTCCTGCAGCACCCACCTCCCTCCATCACATCACCAGTGCTGGGCTCCCACCTTTCTTTTTGGCTTTCTTCTCCCTGGGGGGGTCCCCGCCGGTCTGGAAGAGGGATGCTGGGTTTTTCTTCTTTTCCGACCTGATGGGTTTGGTGCTGGAGTCGGAATCATCCTCTTCATCGCTGCTGGTGGTGGCTGGAGGGGATATGGAGGATACTGTCATGCTGCACTGGGTGCTATCAGCTCAGGGTGATGCTGCGGGGCAGCAGGACTGGCTGCCACCCCCTTTCCCTGCTCTCTCTGTACCTTTCTTCTTGTTTTTCTTATCCTTCTTCTCCCCATTCACCTGAAACATGGACATCGGCTCCTTCTTGGTGCTTTTAGCAGATTTGGCTTTGCTGTCAGGGTCACCCTTGTCTCCTGGTGGCATGGAGAAGCTGATGAGTGACCAGACAGGGAGGCGGACAGGTACAGGCAGCGATGGGCACAGGGATGTGGCAGGAAGGGTTGAGCTCAGGGGGGATTTGGGGAGGGGGCAATTGCCCCACAGCTACCTGAGCCATGGCGATGGAATGCCATGGACCTCTCATCCCACTAAGGACAGATTCAAGTGGCAACAAAGCTGAGCTCAAGCCATCTCTGTCCCCTGGGTACTTACCCTTTGGCTTCAGCTTCTTCTCCCGGCTCTCACCCGAGGAGGGCTCTTTAGGTAGTTTCTTCTTGAGCTTTTTTGGTGGATCTTTACTCTCCACCTCCTCTTCCTCCTCCTTCTCCTCCGAGTCCCCAGCTGGCTCTGCCCAGGGGTGACACCATGGCATCAGCAATGCGATGGCCTCCTACATCAGGCCATCACGGCTTGCGAGCAGGGAACCTCCCACGGCACCCATCCCACCATGGCCATGGTGCTGGGGCCGTGGGTGCCAGTCCAGCCGCGGCTGGTGGCCAGTGGCACATTGGACGTGTCCAGTGCCGGACACAGCATGCGGAGGCACACTGCCACCTCGCGGCTGCAGAGTGGGGGGAACGAGCCCCAGCTTTTTGCTCCCGAAAGATGTCCAGGAGCTGGTGGCACGGGTCAGCCACCACCGGCCACATTCCCTGGGTGCTTGTCCCAACCCAACCCTGGCTCCCCAGCCAGCACTATGCACACTGCTCCCCTGCCACATCCCCTTTCTTCCTAGATCCACAGCTGGGTTTTGGTCCAAAAGCCCCTCAGACACATGCAGAGTCCCTGCACTGGGAGCATCGATGGCACCAGTGGGACATGGTAGATGGGGATATAGGATGCCATCAGCGGGTGCCTGCAGAGGGGTGGGAGCTACCCCCCACCTTGCTGCTTCTTGGGGCCTTTGACCACGCGGGAGCGGGGGGCTGGGCTCTCCTTTTTCCTCCGAGGCTCCTTGGTGAATTTGGGGTCCTTGTTGTTCTCCTCCTCCCCCTTCTCCTCCTTCTTCTTCCTCAGCTTCTTCACCCCTGTGTATTTCAAGAGATGCCTGTGATGATGCCGCTGTTTGCGGGTGCAGGATGGGGGGACACCAGCGGCTCACCCCATTTCCATGGGAGCTGGGGAGTCTGCGTTTACCCTGTGCCAGGGCTCGGGGCTCCTCCGTAGCCCCGCCCTCGCTTGGCTTCTTCACCCGAAGCCGCCGCGGCTTGGCCTCGGGCTCCAGCGCAGGCTCCTGCCGCTTCTTCTTCAGCTTCTGCCCCTGCGGATGGTGCCTGCCTTAAATCCCTTTTTCCTTTGCAAGGCAAACCCCTGCTCGTACAGCACCAGCTCCCTGTCCGAAATACGGCCAGGGTTCTCACACATGGGAGCAGGGACCCTAGGGGCACACTCACACCTTAAAACGAGAGACTTACCATGGGGCAACCCCACCGAGAAGGCAGAGGGAGGAAAACAAAAAGGGCTGTTAGCAGCCAGCCCCGGGGACAAGGGACATGATGCTGGCACTGCCCAAACACCATGGACCACACCAGCAGAGAGGGACAAGCCACATTGTGCCACAGGGACCTTGGCCTGGAGCCACCCCAAGCACCTATGGGCATCCCAGGGGACAGGGACAGAGCTGGGACAGGGGACACTGGGACAGCAACAGCCTGACTCCACATCTCCATCTCCTCTTGTTCCCATAAAAATCTCCCAACAAAGGCAAGGAGCAGCGGGGCTGTTACAGGATGGAGGTCAACAGGAGAGGGGAAGCAGGAGGATTAGGCACAATACACCTAATCCTGGTTAGGCAGGGCTATAAATAACCTTCATTTACCACACACGGAGCATATAAGGCAGCACTTGGCTCTAGAGAAGAGATATCTGGGGAATGGGTGCCAGCTTGAGACCCTCAGAAAGTGATTTAACCAAATCCAGTTGTACCAGTGCACCCACCACCCAACCATGCACCTTGCCCCTTGCAGTGATGCAGGGATCCATCCCTCCCGGATGCTCCAGCATGATGGGTGAAGGTGTTTGGCAAGAAGGGGCTTTAGATGGATCCCAGCACTGCGGATTTTGGGGGAGGAAAGCTGGGGATCCCATAATGGAACTGGGAACTGGCTGGTTTCTTCTACGTCATCAGCTCACAGCTAAAAACTCCTTCGCATCCTTTAATCCCTTAAGCAGCTGGGGAGGGGGGCAGAGGATAACAACCCCTTTAGGCCTTAACAAAGCCCTTTGAGGAGGGGCTGCTAATTAAACCAGGTATTTGATGAAATCGATGCTGAGACCCCTCAGAGGCCAGGAAGCATCCGAGGGCTGGGCTGAAGCCCCCTGAAGAGGGTCTGGTCGCTGGGGTCATTGCCAGGGGAAAGTGAGTCACAGCCAAGGGCTTTACTGAGGGGCTTAATTAAAGCCTTAATGAGCGCTGAGTGCTCACCTCAGGGGCTGTCAAACTGATGGGGAGGGGGTTTGGAAGGATGCACAAAGGAGCAGGGGGGGTTGTGGGATTTTCTCTACTTGCTCTGGAAAGGGGGTTCCCAAAAGCTCCCCTGGGGTGCAGCATCCCGATGGAGCATCCTGTCCAGCCCCATGTCAGTCTCATTGTGGGGCCCTGGGGTTTGGGGGTCTCCAATGTCTCCAGACCTTGGGGACCGCCTGCAGCCAAGGATGGCGGCACTGGGGACGTGGGGAAGGACTTTTTCTCACCTGCTTTGGCTTGTGCTGGGGGCTCCCCGGCTCTTCACTGGGGCTGTGGGGCACAGAGAAAAGGGGTGAGGGCTTTCAGAGACCCCATGATCACTGAGACCCTCTGGCCAAGCAACACCCCGATTTCTGGGGGGAGGAAGGTCATCCTTCATTTGGCTGCAGGAGCAACTTGCCCTGTCTCCACTGGGTGAAGCTCAGCCAACAGCATCCTTCCTGGAGCCCAGGATAGACCTTGGCCAAGGGTGACAGCAATGATGTTAATATAAGACACCCCCACCGACAAACACTGTCTCTCTGCAGGCCAACAAGCATCATCACACCAACCCCAGAGCAAAAAATAAACCCGGATAAAGCAGCTCATTAAATTGCATTTTAACTCGAAATAGGACAAAAAGGCACTGATGGGGAAGCCCAGCACATTGCCCAGCACACAGGTCACATCCTGCCCACTGGCACTCACCTCTCTGCAGCCCAGACCTCGCGCAGGATCTCTGTCTGCAGTGGCATGGTTCCTGGCCCAGTGTCGAGCTGGATGCTCCCTTCTCCTGCCCCAGCCTCCCCTCCTCGCAGCACCAGCTGCTGACCTCCGCGGTCCCTACCAGCCTGGTGCTGGGTCCATGGGCTCGGCCAGAATGGTCCAAGCGGCCTCACTGCATCAGCTCATCCACCTCTGTGAACCCTGCGGCAGGAGGAGGAAGAGCAGGCGAAGGAGATGATTAACTTTTTATTTCTCCTGAAACTCAGTAATAGGATTTCAGGGGCTGCCGGCCAGGAGAGCAGCTGGCAGGGCAGTAATCCCAGGAAAACAGAGCCCCAAGGGAGCACATTGGGCACAGGGGGTCAATTGGACCCCGGGTGCCTTTTGGGGGTGCACAGCTCCCCCCCCCACTGGATGTGTTCCCTGGCATGGTGAAGCCACTCTCTCCAGCCTGGTATAAGCAGAGGAATGCAGAGGTTAACCTCGCTGAATGTGCTTTTTTACACCTAAAAAGCATGGAATCCCAGCCTGGTTTGTGTTGGAAGGGACTTCAAAGCTCCTCCAGCTCCAACCCCTGCCACGGGTAGGGACCCCTTCCACTAGAGCAGCTTGCTCCAAGCC
Source organism: Psittacula echo (assembly GCF_963264785.1). Lineage (NCBI taxonomy): Eukaryota > Metazoa > Chordata > Aves > Psittaciformes > Psittacidae > Psittacula > Psittacula echo. The sequence goes on from NC_137758.1 coordinate 6,616,539, forward strand.
CCTGTGTCCAACCTGGCCTTGAACACTGCCAGGGATGGGGCATGTCTTTTATTTTGTGATAGAAAAGCAGGATTCGGGCTGTTTTGTGTGAGTTGTGCATGGGGAAAGGCAGCATCCCAACTCCAGGCAATGCTAAGGGCTTCCCTATGGACCACAGCTCTGCTCTAACTCGCATCCCGCATCCCCAGGTCCCTTCAGGTCACTGCTCCTGCCTCACTCCGCTACCACCACCGTATTCCCGTGCAAAGGCCACCCGGATGCTCTCCATGCAAAGCTGGACAAGCCAAGTGTCCTCAGTGTCCCCCCAAACCCCCACCCTTGCCCAGCCCACCCCAGACCCCCCCCGCCGCCCCATTTCCTCCCGGCGCCCAGTGCCGCTAGAGGGCATTTGAACACCGCGCACCGGGACCCACCCGCGCCCCGGAGGCTTCGGCGCCTTCGGTGCGAAATCCTCCCAGTTCCCCTTTCATCCCCAAACCGCATCCCGCCACCTGCCCGAGTCCGGTTTCTTTTCCAAGGGGAGAAAAGCTCCAGAATAAGCAATAAATTTGCTTGGGGGGGGGCATGAGGTGAAGGGAGGGGAGCCCTGAAACTGCAAAGCAAGTTGTGGTTCTTGGAAAATGGAAAATGCGGCTTGGGCTGCCCCAAAATGACTTTTTTTTTGCTTTGCCTGCAATAAAAAGAAGCCAGTTCTTTGCAGAGCCCCTGGTCAGCACCCACAGAGACGCTTTGCTGGCTCCAAGACACCCAGGGGATGCTGTAAAACCAGAGACATGGATGAGCAGCAGCATGGCTGCAGGTAGGAAAACAGGCAGGCTTGAGAAATGGCGCTTCAGGTATCACCTGATGGGACTAAAGAAGAGGAATTTCAACACAATCTGGTTTATACCCCAAGATTGTGGCAGAGGGGGCGTAACAGGGACAGGCAGAGGGTGCAGAGGGACCTGCATGGCTCTCTGCTTCCTCTACACCCTCACCAAGGGTACACAAACCTCCTCCATCCACCCAGGAGCCCCTTCCCAAAGGCAGACACTGCAAAAAACCAAAAGCATCAGGATAACCCTCACCCCCACCCTGCCTCCAGGATGGCGCTGGTAAAGAGGGGCACCAGAAAATTCCTTAACAAATCCCTTGCTGGAGCCAGGGCATCTTCACATCCTCCCCCCACCAACCCCGTTTGCTGAGCAGGATCCAGAGAAAACACTTCTTTATTCTTTTCTTTTATTCAGGTGTTTTATTTTTAAGCTCCAAAAGGGGCTTTACAAAGAACAGACAGGAAAACTAAAGCTGTTCTGACAGTGTCCCTTTAGGATGCAGGGTGACCACAGCCAAGGTGGCAGCAGCACTGGTGCAAAGACACGATGTGCTCCAGGGCCCCCTCACCACAGTAGCGAGCTGTGAACGCATGGTCCCAGCCCAGATCCAACAACGTGTCAACCCCTGCTCTTTTCTTCCCCTGTATGGAGCCCAAGTAAGCAATAAAAACACTTAAAAATGGGTGCTGAGGGATGGGCTGCAAGCCACAGATGGGGTGCCTGCAAGCAGTGCAGCTGAACAGGTTTTGCTCTCCAAGGACAGAGAAACTGGCTTCTTCAAAGGATAAAATGCTCACCAAAACCCTTGTTAAAGGCAAGCTACATCCTATCACCAAGTGGCTGCAACGCAGGCGATGCAGGTACTCACCCTCATCCCTGGCTTCACGCTGCAACCTTTCTGACCACACATAAGAAACCACCAGGAGAGAAAACCCATTTCTGTACCCACCCCAGTGAGTACCCACAGGGCTTAAACCACCGGGTGCTGCGGGGAGCTGGGTGCCACCCGTGCCTATGCCAGCAGCATCCCCCTCACTGGCATCAGCAGCGCAATCCTGTGCCAGATGCAACTGGAGGCAGCATCTCCCACATCCCAATCCCAGGAGGACCCAGGACAGCCGACATGAAGCCAAAGGAGCCGGGACGTGCTGTCTACGGAAACCTCCCCAGAGGCAAGAGTTTCAATTTTTATTATGATGATGCTTTTTGTCTTTCTCTCCGTTTCCACGCTATTTGTTCCACGTGTGGTGGTCCCACAGCATCCCGCCACTCCCGCTGGGCCCAGGGCGGTGGGACAGGGTTCGGATTTTCCTTTGCAAGGTGCCTTTTTGCTTCCACGATCACACAAACTGTAACAAGCTTTACAAGAAAACACTGGCGAGTCCTGAGGTCTGACAGCAACCTTCTTCTATGGGCAGGAGGCTCTCTCTTCCCCTCCTCCTCCATCATACATGTCCTTCAGCATCATCTTCAGCACCAGTTTCTGATCCCTTTTCACAAGCTGCTCTCTCTGCTACTTTTTCGACCTGGGTTTTGCTAGCTGCTTCCTACAGGACAGCAAATACAGCACATAGTTGGGAACAGGACTAAGAGCAGGCAGTTACAGTGATGCTGGGGATGGGTGCAGGAAAGCCTGGTAGGGCAGGCAAATCACAGAATCAACCAGCTTGGAAAAGACCTTTAAGATCATCAAGTCCAACCTTTACACCAGCACTGCCAAGGACACCACAAAACCAAAATTCCCATCCTAGGAATTCCTCTCCATGTGAGATCCCCCCCTGCCTATAGACTACTGCAGTTCACACTGGAGGCTCCTGTTTTCTTGGCTCAGCAGCTGGCCAAGGTTACAGCTCATCAGCTCAGCAAGCCTCTGGGGAAGGGATGGGATCCCCTGGAAACGGTGCAACCCACCTCCATCAGGCTGAGAGAGCTGGGCTGGGGCAGCCTGGACAAGAGAAGGCTCCTGAAGGGGAGACCTGAGAGCAGCTCCAGTGCCTAAAGGGGCTGCAGGAAACCTGGAGAGGGGCTTGGGACAAGGGCCTGTAGGGACAGGCCAAGGGGAATGGCTTTAACCTGCCAGAGGGGAGGCTGAGATGAGCTCTTAGGCAGAAGCTCTTCCCTGTGAGGGTGCTGAGGCGCTGGCCCAGGGTGCCCAGAGAAGCTGTGGCTGCCCCATCCCTGGCAGTGTTCAAGGCCAGGTTGGACACAGGGGCTTGGAGCAAGCTGCTCCAGTGGAAGGTGTCCCTGCCTATGGCAGGGGTTGGAGCTGGATAAGCTGTAAGGTCCCATCCAACCCAAACCAGGCTGGTTCTATGATGGGAGCAAGGCACTGACATGGAGCAAGCCTGCAGAGAGGAACAGGGCAGAGGGACAAGTAGATAAGGCAGCAGCATCGGAATGGGGATACATGGGACTGAGCTGGAGGTAACAGCCCATACACTGGCTGTGGGGGCAGGAGAAGAGCACTAAGGCACGGCACAGCCCCACGCCTGCTCCAGCCATCACTCTCCCCAACCTGAGCTGGTTATCCCAGGACGTTGCTTCCTGGTCACTTATTCCACAGCCTCAAGCTCCAGGCACCAGTTCAGAAGAGATTAAACCATAAATGACCCACACAGATGGCTTGCAAAGCCATATCCTCTCTTGTTACAGTACACCAAGGTTTGTTCAGGGGAATGTTGGATGAGAGCCTGTTACGAGATGGTGATCTCTCCACACAAGCACAGGAACAGGCTATTGCCTTACCAGCTGCAGGAAATCCATCCTATCATGTCTCAAAATACCCTTGGCTGTGCCAGAGACAGAATGTCATTTCATTTTACCGGTGACCAAGAGGTCATCAACACTCACTGGCTGGGAACAGCAAAATCAAGTCCAATTACTGACCCTGTTATCAGCCCTTGGGAGCTCACACCACAAATACTTCCATTGATGACTGAGCATCTGATGGCAGCCTTTGTCTAAGAGAGACCCAGAAATAAACCACTTCTTCCCACTACAGCAGGCTCTATTCCTCCATCCTCAAGCTGATCTATAATTCAATTGGGTTTAACCCATCTCTTTGTATTACAAACCAGCTGAGCATCCTGCTAGATGGCCAAAACCAGGCAACACGCACCTTTGCATCCCTCTCTGCAAACTTTGTGAACATGTTGGCGTAGATCCTCCGGTCCCGCTCATTGTGTTCCTTTGTTTTTTTCTGGCATACGGAGATCTGGGATTTTGCTGCTTTGTTCTGGGGATTCACTTCCAGCACCTTCTGAAAGTCACATTTTGCCAGCTCAAACTCGTTCATCAGTAATCTGGCTTCACCCCTTCGGTACAACCCCTTCTCGTTGTCCTGGTCCAGTCCTAGTGCCTGCAAACACACAGGTCCCCATTAGCAAACTGGGGCTCCCACAACAGATCCCGTTAGGGTTATACCCTCATTAAATGTGCAGAAATTAGGACAAGGTGGCTTCAAGTCTCCAGAGCACTTGCATCTTGCTCAAGAAGAACTGACTCGTCTCCATCAGCAGCTGGCAGGTTGGTAACATGGTTTACTTATTTCTCCTGGCTTAAAATCCCCCTGAGAGTAGCTGAGTCTATGGGAGACAAACCCACAGGCAAGAAACCAGGTGTAAATACTAAACATGAACCCAGAGGAGCGCGGGGAGCTCAGAGGCGAGGGAACCAACGGACTGAATGTGCTTTTGTGTCCCTGCTTTAGCAAGAATGTTATTTTCCTTTACTAAAAGCCACATATGCATCTTGGAGATGACTTACCTTTCAGATTAAGGGAACTAGCCTTAATCCCATGTGCAAGATGCTCAAATCTAAGCCTTTTATAAAAGAATTAAGTTTCCTGACAAAGATGAGGTTGCAGCTCTTTAGGGGACCGGCAAAGCCCCATCCCATCCCCCAGTGGAGGTCAGCAGCAGCTCTAGCCAACTGTCCCTGCTGTACCCAGATCAGCACCAAATGCCCATATCCAGCCCAGGCAGACCCAAACAGCATCTGAAGGCTGCCAGCCCATGCAGCACCGACTCCTGTGGATCTGGATTGTCCTAAGCCCGTGCCCAGGTGGATTTTGAACCCCAAAAGGCACTTTTGCTCCAAGAACACAGCATCCACAGAGACTTTGAGGTGCAGAAGAGACGGTGGCACCATCACACTGCCAGTTCAAAATTGCTTCTCGTATGAAATGAAACTCAAAACCCCCAAATTGCCAATGAAAACATGCAGCAGGAGAGAATGCCCCAACCCTCTGTCTTGTGCACCTCTACCTTATCACAGCACTCCACAGCTTTGGTGTACTCTCGCAGCTTCAGGTAGCACATGGCCAGGTTGAGGAAGGCAGCCAGGAGGAAGGAGTCGGAGGCTTTCGACTCTTTTTCAGACAAGCCATACTCCATTTCCAGCCAGGACACAATCTTCCCATACTGAATCACTGCCTGCAGGTATTTGCCTTCCTGGGATGGAGCAAAGAAGAAGAGGCTAGAGGAACCTGCGCTGACAACACTCAGTCTGCTCCCGAAACATCCTGCAAACAGGTTACGAGTTTAACGTGGGGGTGTCCAATAAATAAATGAAGACGATGCCAAGTACCCACAAATCCACCAGGGCTTGGCTCAAGCTGCTGCTGGGCAGCCCCTGTGAATCACAGAATCAATCAGGTTGGAGAAGCTCTTTAAGCTCACCCCGTCCAACCATTGCCCAGCACTGCCAAGGCCACCCCTAACCCATGGCACTGAGGCCTCGTCTCCACGGGGTGTGAACCCTTGCAGGGACGGTGCCTGCAGCCCTGCCCTGGGCAGCCTGTTCCAATGCCTGAGCACCCTCTGGGGCAGGAATTGTTCCTCAGCTCCATCTAAACCTGCCCTGGTGCAGCTTGAGGCCGGTTCCTCTTGTCCCATCCCTTGTTCCTTGGAGAAGAGACTACAGAGATGCTGGAGAGGGACTCCTCATGAGGGACTGTAGTGACAGGACAAGGGACAATGGGTTCAAACTTAAAAGAGGGGAGATTTAGGTTTGATATTAGGCAGAAGCTCTTCCCTGTGAGGGTGCTGAGGCGCTGGCACAGGGTGCTCAGAGAAGCTGTGGCTGCCCCATCCCTGGCAGTGCTCAAGGCCAGGTTGGACACAGGGGCTTGGAGCAAGCTGCTCCAGTGGAAGGGGTCCCTGCCCGTGGTAGGGGTTGGAACTGGAGGAGCTTAATCTTGATCTAGTATCTAGTAAGTCATGTATCTGATGGTCAACCCGAATTTATGTCTAGCTCCCTTGCTCCACAATCTTCAAGCTTACAAACCTTGAAGTACATCGTGCCTTTCTCCTTGACAACGGCAGCCTGCTCCAGCTTCTCTTTTGTGTCCATCTCCCACGACTCCTTGGCCTGCAAAGAAATACTTGGAGCAATCCCAGTGGCAGCCCACCGCATCTGGCAGGACCACACAGCTTTCCAGGATTGCTTGTAACCAGCAGGACTCCTTAGGGCAGTATTACAGAGGGTAGATCCAGCAGCTTTGGGTATGATACACTCAGAGCATGCATAGGGGTGAAGACCTGAAGCCTTTTACAACAGTGGAACCCCCACCAGGTTTGGGATTCCTCACTGAGCCAAGGTGGTTTGTCCACCTGAACCCTACAGGAGGAAAAACCCTGACAGTCCAAAAAGGGAGGAGGAGGATGGAGAGAAACAGCCCACAGCAGAGAGATGTGGTGGGTCTCACTCCTGCTCTGATCAGAGTGATGGGTGAGGAGGGGACCCAGCCAGAGATGCGGGACAGCAGCACCTCCCCATCCCATAGGCATCTCTTGCATCCCATCCTCAGTCTCCCAGTGGGCACAGTGGCTGGGCACACTGACTTGTATCTGTGCAGGCGGGTGGGGGGGGAAGAGAAAAATAATGAAAAAAAGAAAAATAAGTAAAAGGAGAAAACAAAAAGTACAAAAGGAACAAGGTGAGGAACAAAGGAGAGACCTGGCCTTGGAGCCCCGCCAGGCAAAGAAAACAATCCAACAGGAAAGAACAAATCAGGAACACAGAGCTCCCTGGTGACGTCCCCCCTGCAGCAGGGGTTGGGCTGCAGCCACGCCAGGGACAAAGGGTGGGCGCTGCGAAGGGAACCTTGGCTCCTGCCCTCACCTTCTCGAAGCTTTTCAGTGTGACCTCGTAGACCAGCTCCATGTTCGCCTGGATGCCGTATTTTGGCTTCCCTGTCTCGCCAAAGCCGTACCTGACCAGGCAGAAGGAGCTGTCAGAGGAGGGGGAATCTTCCTTTTGTCAGTGTTTGGCCATAAACTCAGACCCAGGCTGCCAATTCCCATTTAACACCCAACTCCACGGCTGCAGCTTTCTAGTGTTTTGTGGCCAAGGTGATGTTCAGCCACAGGCTGGGTCAGCCTGGAGAAGAGAAGGCTCCTGAAGGGGAGACCTGAGAGCAGCTCCAGTGCCTAAAGGGGCTGCAGGAAACCTGGAGAGGGGCTTGGGACAAGGGCCTGTAGGGACAGGCCAAGGGGAATGGCTTTAACCTGCCCGAGGGGAGACTGAGATGAGCTCTTAGGCAGAAGCTCTTCCCTGTGAGGGTGCTGAGGCGCTGGCCCAGGGTGCCCAGAGAAGCTGTGGCTGCCCCATCCCTGGCAGTGTTCAAGGCCAGGTTGGACACAGGGGCTTGGAGCAAGCTGCTCCAGTGGAAGGGGTCCCTGCCTATGGCAGGGGTTGGAGCTGGATGAGCTTTGAGGTCCCTTCCAACCCAAACCAGTCTGGGATTCTATGATTCTATGTTATTCCCCACAAGCAAAGATATCCGACAACACTCAATGCATTATATAGTGGGAATCACCATTTCCAACTGCATCAAATCCACCTTTTTATACAGGTTTCCATCCAGTGAAGACACAGCTCATGTGATTTCCAGGGAGACATTTTCCTTTCAGCCACAAGACTTGGATAAAACTCTTTTACCTGATGTTCTGAAGCATCTCAAGATTCCTACCAACATGCCACTGGTCCCTCTTGCCATCCCTGCTAGCACTGCTAACCCGAAGCTTTCCTGGAGGGTCCTATTTTCAGGATTGCTGTTTTCCATGACTGATAAACGAACTTTGGATGCTGGAAGCTTAGAACTAGATGGTGTCCCCGCAGGGGTGCTCCTTACCGTGGCGCGAGGTAGAGGATGCAGTGCTCTCCCCTCTGCATCTTCTCCAGGGCTTTATCAATGCCGATGGGGATGTCGTGGTCCTCCCCTTCGCCCACAATGAACTTCACATCTTTGCAGTCGAATCTGGTGCCACCACAGAATCCCTCCAGATGAACTACGAGGGGAAGAGGGGACAGGGCAGGATTGCACCTGGAGCCAACCCAAACCAAGGCACGGTGGGCTCCATCTTGTAAAGCAGCATACAAAGCAGATGTCCCAAAATCAGGCAAAGCCTCCAGCTCTGGCAGCGGGGAAGACACAGGGTAGGGGGTAGCCAAAGAGCCCCTGGTGAGCAGAAAGGGATGGGGAAGGCTTGGAAACGCTGCTGAAGAGCAAGGCAGGCCTATCTCATCTACCCAAGGACCAGACAACAGATAAACATCATGACTAATATGTTCCCCTCGTACTCAACTGCACGAGTCAAGTCTTACTGGAACTGGATACTGCTCCTGGCACGCAGCCACACAGTTTATCGTGGCGATTACAGACCTCCTGTACAGTGCTATAGCGCCTTGCCTTCCACCTCGAGAGCAAGGCTGTGTTCTCCTGCCTCTGAGAACCCAAAGTACAAGATAAAACTTTTCTCTTCCTTTTCTTTCCCCTTTAATCTTCAACCAGGAGCAGCCCCAGCCGCTGGCAGAAGCGCAGGCAGAGCGGACACCGGGTACCCGGCACATTCACCACCTGGTACTGCTGGCTGGCTTTCCACGGCAAGATTACCCTTTATTTATTCCATCCTGACGCCATTCCAAGCTTTGGGGACAGTTTTATGTTCTCTGCACTCTGCTTGCAGGGTACAAGGCACAACACGTGCAGGCAAATGTAAAGTAAAAGCAGTTTCCTAAGGAACTGATGTACCATTAGGGGGAAAAAAGCCAACACAAAACCCACTTGTTAGGAGAAAAATTCACAGCGGGCATTCACGTGGTTACAACTGTGCTTCACGGCTATACAGCATGGAAGGACGTGAGCTTCACCCTTCCTCGCAGCAGAGGGAGCAGGATGTGACCCGAGGATGTGCACTGAGCCCGTCACCCTGGTGTCAGGGCAGCAGGAGGCAAGTGCAAGGACAAGCCAAAGCAGACGCTGCGCCAGACACAGCCAAGAGAGTCCAGGCTCCATACAGGAAAGCTGCAGCCTGGGATGAAGGAAACCCACCCAGCTCTGCCCCACAGACACTTCCCTGTCCCAGGACCCATGGAAAGCCACCACAATGAGACTCACGGACTGAGTCTGCAGCAGAGCCCCAACCCTAGGGCAGGTCCAGCTCTGCTGCCATACCACCACCCAACGATGCTCTCCCCACCGCAGGGACAGGACACCAAGCTCTGCCTTGCCACCCTGCTCCTGCCACCAAAGCCACACTGGGACCCGAGTGCAGCAGAGCACAGGACGTTCACGAGCTCAGCAGCACCCTAGGACACATCCTGCACCCATCACTGGCACGCAGTGACCACGTGTCTGCTCACCCAGATCACGATGGGGACAAAAGGCAAATTCAGCTCCTCCAGGGCCGACCTTGGCTTTTGCATTACCCAAACCAAAGGGGCAGCTGTTGTCTCAGGCATAAGAAAGTGGAAAATTCAGCCTAAAATACAGGTAACCCACAGCACCACGCATGTTCCCAGAGAGGACGGATCCATAATCCCAACCCCCAAAGCAGCAGCACTACAGCTCTCCCCTTTTCCCTGTCCCCAGCGGGATGTGGCAACGGCAAGGTTCCTCTTTAACAGGACGCACAGGAGGATGCTGCGATCCTTCCCTTCAAGGACAGTTTAGCTCCATTTTAACTGCACATAAAATACACTGGATGAAGGGGGGGGGTGAGAAATCTCCGCTTGGGTTTCCAGGAGCAGGTCAGCTGGTTGCAGTCGCTCTTGGATTACAAGGGGGGAAGGCTCCGGAGGAACATCACTCCGGTTGCAGCTCTGACTTATTGTTCTCTCGGTGCCTGCAGCGATTTTGTTTTTGAAGAGCTGAGAACAGAGTGTACCGAGTGCGGCTGGCACACGAACTTGATGTGCTGACAGCAATTTGCGCTCAGATTAAAAACGGAGAAGGAGGAGGGATGGGGGGGGGAAAGGTTGTAACAAAAGCTGGAATGCCAGATTTCAACTGCAGCCCAGGTTTTAAGGACCAGAACGGTGAGCTTAGGATCTGTATGACTTAAAACCTAAATAAAAGCTTTCAAAACTCCAGCCTGGAGATGCTCGTTCCTGGAAATGTGGTATCCCAGCTGGAATTAGGCTGGAAGAAACATGGCTCAGAGAGACCATCACTACTCCCGCGGGTCACGGCTGTGCCCAAAGGTGGGCTCTGTGCTGTACCTATGGCTGTGTGCTGTACCTATTATGGCTGTGTGCTGTACCTATGGCTGTGTGCTGTACCTATTATGGCTGTGTGCTGTACCTATGGCTGTGTGCTGTACCTATTATGGCTGTGTGCTGTACCTATGGCTGTGTGCTGTACCTATTATGGCTGTGTGCTGTACCTATGGCTGTGTGCTGTACCTATTATGGCTGTGTGCTGTCCCCATGGCTGTGTGCTGTCCCAGCACAGTGCTGCATTTGTTGGGTTTGGGTTTAACTTTAAAAAAGCGTGTTTCATACAATCACAGAATCAACCAGGTTGGAAAAGCCCTTTCAGCTCATCCAGTCCAACCATTGCCCAGCACTGCCAAGGCCACCCCTAACCCATGGCACTGAGGCCTCGTCTCCACGGGCTGTGAACACTTGCAGGGACGGTGCCTGCAGCCCTGCCCTGGGCAGCCTGTTCCAATGCCTGAGCACCCTCTGGGGCAGGAATTGTTCCTCAGCTCCATCTAAACCTGCCCTGGTGCAGCTTGAGGCCGGTTCCTCTTGTCCCATCCCTTGTTCCTTGGGAGCAGAGCCCAGCCCCTCCTGGCTCCATCCTCCTCTCAGGCACTTGTAGGGAGCCATCAGGTCCCCCCTGAGCCTTCTCTTCTCCAGACTGAACCCCCCAGGTCCCTCAGCCCTTCCCCATCACACTGTGCTCCAGGCCCTGCACCAGCTCCAGTGCCCTTCTCTGGCCCCGCTCCAGCCCCTCAATGTCTCTCTTGTGAGGGGCCCAGAGCTGAACACAGGATTCGAGGTGCAAATTTGCACCCAAACTGCTCACTGCAGGGAGCCTGGTGTGGCTCCTCCTTGTCCTCTCTAACAGTGATGTAAGGGTCTCCAGCCCCTGGATGAAGAGGGATGTATAGGACTAAATGAATTCAGGGCCATGCAAGCTGTGAACAGAGGCAGTGGGATGATGCCAGCAGGATCAGCACAGCATTCCCTATCTCTGCCTTCTCCACAGGCACCACATCCATCATTACGATGACCACAAGTGTGCTCCTGCTTGCAGTGTTTGCTCTGATGGAAGCATTCATTTGCAATAGGTAAAGCAGGGATAATAGCCTGGGCAGTATCATGTGTGTGAAGAGCTTCAGTTTTGGCTCCTTATGTCCTTTCAGAGAGATGATTCCTGGCTCGTGCCCTCCCTCCCTGCTTCAGTCCCTTCCTGAGCCATTAAAGCATCATCATGTTCCAGAAAATCTCAAGCTGCAAAGGGAACAACCACAGAGGGACCAGGGCTCTCCCCATCCTCCGCACTGGGCCCGGTGCTGCCTGTGAAGTGCTCAGACATCATCAAAATAAAGAGGAATGCTGGATCCGTGATGATTGCCATTATATTTAGTCTTTTAGTTTAATCTCTGGGGGAGTGGAGCCAGCTCGAAGCTCAGCTCGCAGCTGGTCCCCAGCTAGAACGTTCACTGCAGGAGAGGCAGACAGTGGAATGTGAGTCAGAAACTCATTTTCCTTACGAGGAAGCCTCGTTAGAAGAACCAGCCATCGAAGGCAGGGAGCTTTAGGAGCTGCCACAGCTCAGATCCAATTTCTCCTTCGCTAAAGGGAGTTAATCTTTGTGTATGGCAGCTCTGAAAGAGAGAAAGGAAATGCTCCCGTACGGAGCGAGCTCTGAGTCTGTGGCTGGGTGGTTCTTGGGAAGGAAAAGAAATAGAATCAGCTAGGCTGGAAAAGACCTTTAAGATCATTGAATCTACGATAAATGAGCCTGGCTTCCCCCGTCCAGACCTGAGTAATGCCTGTTCCAGAAACAGGATCAGAACAGGGACAGCCCAACGAGACCGAGCTCATTCTCCTGTATCAGCTGAGACCATCCTGGCCCCAGCAAACCCTGTGTATTAATTTCACAGAATCATAGACTGGTTTGGGTTGGAAAGGACCTTAGGATCATCCAGTTCCAACCCCCCTGCCACAGGCGGGGACACCTCATTCCAGACGATGTCACCCAAGGCTCTGTCCAACCTGGCCTTGAACACTGCCAAGGATGGAGCATTCACCACTTCTCTGGGCACCCTGTGCCAGCGCCTCAGCACCCTCACAGTAAAGAACTTTTTCCTTCTCTCCAACCTGAACTTCCCCTGTTTCAGTTTGAACCCATCACCCCTTGTCCTGTCACTGCAGTCCCTGACGAAGAGTCCCACCCTGCCCTCTTCAGCAGCCTCCTGGCCGCAGGGGAAGAAAAGGCTCCATTCTGCAAAAGATGCAATAAAATCCACCAAAACTACCATCAAGGTTGAAACAACCTCCTCCCTGTGAGGGTGCTGAGGCGCTGGCACAGGGTGCCCAGAGAAGCTGTGGCTGCCCCATCCCTGGCAGTGTTCAAGGCCAGGTTGGACACAGGGGCTTGGAGCAAGCTGCTCCAGTGGAAGGGGTCCCTGCCCGTGGCAGGGGTTGGAGCTGGAGGAGCTTTAAGGTCCCTTCCAACCGAAACCAGTCTGGGATTCTAACAAGTACGCCAAAGAAGCTGCTGAGCACCAGCGTCAGTGCCCAAAAGAGATGCCATTAAGGGAGAACATCCTGGTAACTGATGCTTTCCAAGCAGGGCACAGCCACAGGTTTTGGCAGCCAGCACATCCCAGAGCAGCTTGGACCCTGCAGTGGATGCAAAAGTGTCAGCGGAGAAGGCACAGCTCTGAAACCCCATGTGAGGGTTTGCTTCCTTCATTCTTGCCCTGGCTGAGCAGCTCCAGGGCTCACAGCAACGCTTGTCAATGCAACTGAGAGAACAGAGCACAGGTTACACTGCAGTGGGCTCTCCAGCATCTCTGGTTGCTCCTATGGCCAATCCACCCTCCCAGCCAGCAGCTTCGGCAAGGCCAAGGGGAGTTCAAGGAGCATCCCCAGGAAGGCAGGGAACCACTGCCCTCCAGCACCTCTCCATCTCATCCAGCCTCCAGATGGAAATCAGAGCATCCCACCATGATGCACAAACACCTGCAACCTATATAGTGCCAACAGCTCCTTGCCAGTGGGCTGGCGGGATGATCCTGCCCCAGAGCACCTCCCTCCAGAGCAACCAGCACTCACTTTCTACTGTAGCACCTTCATTAGGGTTGGAGTAACCTTCTCCCTTCCTCTTGATCCTCCGGATTATCCCTCCATCCTCAAACAAGTCCTCACCTTTGAAGTCAAGCAGCTCAACCTGAAAAATAAAACAACAAAGAAAAGGTGGGCAAAGCTCAGGGAGAGGGGAAGGAGAAGAGAAAATACAACAGAGAAGCCACAGAGCAGCAGTTCATCCCGTGGCTGGAGGGCCAAGTCAACCAATTCTTCATTCAGCTGCTGAGCAGAAGTTGCCCATAAAAGCCAGCTCCAAGCCACAGCATAATACACCCGATTTATTAGAAACTGGGACACATCCAGTACCTGAAGCACAACACAAAGTAACAGTACAAATAAGTTTATTAAGCCTGTAAGGGTACAACACAGTCATTGCTGCAAGATGCTGCGAAAGCTGCCCAGGACCAGCGTGGGCAGGAGCTTCCCCTTCATCCTGTGACAGGACCAGCTCCGACCCACGCCTCTGTCCCCACTTGACTTGGAAAGACTCCGCCTTAAAGTGGACCGACCCATTCCTCCCACCGCCTGGTCCTGATGAGCCCTGTCCCGTGCCAGAACCTTGGCTCTCCAACCGCCCCACGGCATGAATGGGGTTTTAGCGCCCGGAGGCATTTCCCAGCCACGTTCTCCTTCCCATGCACATGTTTAAAGCAGGAATCTGCCCACTCTCCCCCCTGGCATCGGGGCTCTCCCCAGCCGGAGGTTTCAGTCCCAGCCTCCCAGCTCAGACACACATTTCTGAGAAAACCCTGGCAGCGGTTCCTGGAGCAGAGGGACACGTTTCAGGAATCCAAGCTGGGGTTTTTGTTGGTTTTGGGTGGGTTTTTCTTCCTTTCTGAGCTGGCTGGCAAGGCAGGAAGGGAGCAAGGACTCATCCACACACCGGCTCAGCAGCGTTACTTGCCTCAAAGAGGAGGGTGGCGTTGGAGGGGATTTTGGGGGCGCTGCCAGCAGAGCCGTACGCGTACTCAGGTTTGCACAGCAAGTAGCAGATCTCTCCCTTCTTCATGGTAGCCACCCCGATGTCCCATGCCTTGATTACCTGACCTAGGAGAGAGGCACAGGTCAGGCAGGAGGGAACAACCACCAGCCCAGGTAATACCCAGCCTGGGTGCTACAAGGATGGCACCCCAAGAAAAAGCACCCTCAGAAGTCACTCAATGCAGGGCTGACACCGACCATCCATCGAGCAACAGGGTCCCACCACCCCACGGTCATCCCATCCCACCCAGATCATCCCAGCCTCCAGCATCCCCCGGCCCAGCTCACCCTTGCCCAGGCTGAAGACAAAGGGCTCGTTCCGATCGCGGCTGGAGTCAAATTTTTTACCACTGGCCAGTTTGCCTTTGTAGTGGACATAAACCTTGTCCCCAATCATGGGAGACTCATCTTCACCCCCAGGTCGTTTGATGATCTGAGAGAGAGAAACACCCGTGAGAAAGGGAGGCTGTGGGACGGCTAAGGATGCATATGGAAAGATATACAGACATTAGATAGGGACACAGATCTTAGATACACAGATATTAGAGACATATATACAGGTATCAATATTAGCTGTAGATCTATGATCCATATCTATATTATAGATATTAGCTATAGATCCTACCTATAGTTACAGGTATTAGATATAATACCTATTTAGATACATAGATATTAGATATAAGATATATAAGCACACGTGCATTTCCATATATATACATGCATTTTTATACATAAACCACATGCATGCACATATATAAATATATATACACACGTACACATACATATAAATATATGCATGCACATACATAAAAATCTATATACACACATGCATATACACCTCAGTGCTGCTCTAAAGCAAAGGAAGGCTTGAGGGGGAGCCATTCAATTTGTCCTTCCATCAGCCCCTAAAAATAAACCCCACGGGCCAGGGCTGGGAGCTGAGACCTGCCCGTTCTCTGCAGCGCTGCCTGGATAAACACAGTGGTTCGAAACCTGACGCAAAGGCGACCGTGCTCGCTTTCTGTCCGTACACGTCTTACTCGCAGGGGTGTGCCATTTCACTACTCGCTTCTTGTCAACACTTCTTTTGAATACTACAAGCCTGGAACATGCAGTTCTCGAGCTGAGGATGGAGCAGGGGAGGATGCTATTCTTAGAGGAAAGGTCCTATTCAGCTGGAGAAGAACAAGCGCTGGGGAGCAGAACTATCCAGAAACGGCCCTGAATATGAAAAACGGGTTGTGGGGCAGACTGCATGACCTCAGTAATGTGCTCTTTTTAATGTCTGTTGAGTCACACACAAAAAAATGCCTTGTGGATTTACAGCTAATAATCTGATTAGGAACACAATAGCAGTGAAATTGATTGAGCAGCCTGAATCCATCAGTCTCAAATACCACTCCATCCTTCTTTATTACAAGTGATGCTCCCTTCCTTTGCCCTTTGAAGAGAAGAAACCAATCCTACAGCCCTCGAAGTACTACATGACCCCAAAGGCTGGAGATGCAGCCCGCCAATGTGACTGTGGTCCCCAGAATGCAGAAGGAAAGGCAGGACCCTCCTGGCAGCCCCCCTCACCTTCAGGACCCCTCGGTCTCGAGCCGGTGTGATGTCCTCCCCGTGCTCAGTGAGAGCCGCCGCCTGCACCTCCCCTTCACTCTTGGTGGCCTCATCAGTGGTCATGGTCTCTTTGCATAAGCCCCGGAGCTGGGGAGACACAACACCCACCCCGTCAGCCTGTCAGGACCATGGGAAGAGGTGTAAGAGGAAAGGGTTAAAGAAAATAAGCAGCTCGCTGTGCTGTGGGGCCAGGGCAGGAAGCTTTGAGCACATCTCAAGTGTACAGAGCGGAAAATCCCTTCCCAGGGGCCACCCAGGCTCTGCTGAACCATAGGGCACAGGAAACCCCGATGTGCAGGGCCCAGGGACAGCCCCTCAGCTTTGCCTGGCCGCACATAGCGGATGCTCATAGCGGTCCCCAGGCTTCACCTTCAGCCTGGTGGCTACCACAGAATCATAGAATAGTTTGGGTTCAAAGGGACCTTCAGAGCTCATCCAGTCCAACCCCTACATCTTCAAGGAGATCAGCTTGCCCACCAAGCTTCACCCATCCTTTCTGGCTCACACAGAGGTGAGCACCCCTTGGTTACAGGTGCTAGAAATACATGTACCAGGTTAGCATTTGCCTTTTGAGGGGTTTTTATACAGTTCAAGATTATTTCCCACAAGGAATCACCTTTCTGTCAGAGACACTATAATTCGGGAAGCAGCACATCAACCCCAGGCAAACTTTGATTTCTCTTGCCCACCAAAAACACTCCGAAGAGACAGAGCAGGCTCCAGGTCTCAGGCAAGTAAAGCATCCCCCTGCAAGGAAAGACTGAACGCGCAGCAAGCATCTTCTCCAAAAACTAAACCCAACACCAAAAGAATCCCAACTATTTGGGTGGATAAAGAGAAAATTCACAGCGAGACTCAAAGAAATCAGGGGTTTTTTCTGCTGGAGCTCTGCACTCCCAACGTCACCACTAAGGTGCCAGAAAAGCCTTTTCGTCAAACACATTCTTTTTCCAACAGTGCCTGGTGAAAAGAGAATTGCCTATGGCTTAAAAACCATATTTCCTGATGATTTCCTCCAGACCATAAGGCTATTTTGGTAGCTGCACTGCTGTGTGACACGTAGTCAAGGAAACATGTGACGGAGAATGAAAAGTGATGGGTTTTTTAAGACATAAACCAGAACTATTAAAGTCACTTTAACTGCAAAACTTTCCCATAGTCTTTGGTGTGGAAGCTGATGTTAACCAGCAGGAGCAATCACCCATTCCCGGGATTCGAAAAGAGCAAAGGATGTTTTCAGCTCCAAGGGCAGATAAGTCGTGCTGCAAGAAGAACTGAGCTCCTCGCACCCGAGTGGAAAGGGAAGAGCTGGAACCCGCCACCCCCCCAGCACAGGAAGCCACCGAGACACAGAGAGTCCTGCAATGGAATAGGCAAATAACAAAATAAGGGAACTACTTGCTGCAGTGCTCAGTTATCACAGGCTTTGGGGTAACATGAACGAAGATTCTGTGTCTGCTCCCTTTTCTAAATAATAAACCTAAATAAAACCACTAAAAGCAGCAACTTTGGTGGCGAGGCTTATTATCGGGTGATGATAAACTGGAAAATAAACCATGGGTTACTTTGGAAGCAGTGTTTTATGAGGGTGCTGAGGCGCTGGCCCAGGGTGCCCAGAGAAGCTGTGGCTGCCCCATCCCTGGCAGTGTTCAAGGCCAGGTTGGACACAGGGGCTTGGAGCAAGCTGCTCCAGTGGAAGGGGTCCCTGCCCATGGCAGGGGTTGAAGCTGGATGAGCTTTAAAGGCCCCTTCCAAACCAAACCATTCTATGATTTGGGTGCTGAAACGGTCTGCAAACCACCTACCACCACCATGGCCATCCTTCTGGAGATGCGTGAGGAGTGGTGGTGCCCATCACTTGGCACCGTGGCTCAGGGCTTCCTGACACAGATCCTGTGCAGCACCAGGGACACAAACCACATCCATAACCCATTTATTATGGTATTAAGGACCAGGAGGAGCACAAAAGGGGAGCAGCTTGCGTAAGAAATTCCACCTCCTAGGAAAGAACCTCCCAAGGTCCACCAAGCAGCCACCGCCGGGATGCAGAAGACAGATGGGGAGGTGCTGGCTCTGGTTTGCCGGTTGCTAAATCCCACCAAGAGACATCTAAAAATACACCATACGCATCCTTCTCATTATTTTTCTACGTAAGCAATTAGTGGAGTCATCCAGGGAAGCTGGCCAAGGCAGGCAGGAGGGGACACGCTCTGCGTCAGCAGCAGTGGGAGGGATGGAGCCCACAAGACCGGCTATTAAGATGAGGTCCACATTATGAAAGAGCTCAAGACTTCTCCATCCAGTGAGAGCAGCTCCACCTAGGTTAGAGGAAACCCCACGCTGCTGCCGCTTACCTCGGGGTTGGAGCAACAGGAGGAGGCTGGCTGGGGTCCAGAATCCCAATTAATGTGAAACAAACAGTTGGCGGGGAGGGGAATATCTGCTACTCCCTGAATTTAACTCCCGGGGAGCCGGGGATTGCTGGTGAGAGCCCTGTGAGCTTGCTGGAGCTGTCAGAGCGTGGATCTTCCTGCTGCAGGACCACGTGTGCCTTGGACACAACCAGGGATACAAACAGTTCATTACCCAGTGCAAAAGCCTCTGGGTATTTCTGACACGAGAAGCAGATCCTGCTCTCCCGTTGTTCTTAGCCACAAGCTTAATGTCGTAAGTCTGTCAATGAAGCCAGGTTAAATGCTCTGATCACCCACACTGCTTTATTTCCCTGGTGGGTAAATACAGAAGAGAGGGTGGTGAAGAGTTAAACCCCCTCAGGCTGGCGCATCCTCTTCAACCCAGAGGTGCAGCAATTCTGCAATGCATCAGAATATCACTGAAAGGACACCAAGAGGAAAGGGATTTCCATGCAGAGAGAATAAAAGCAATAGAGAAGAGAGTAAAAAAATCCGGAGCACAGCCCAGGAAAGCCGTTTTGGGGCAGTTCTGCACAACTTGATTCCTTCCATTCTGAAGCGAAGTCCCTTGCAGAAGCCTGTAAACCTACAAATACCCCTGCCTGAGCTCCAAGCCCAGCGCTGGGGTCTGGCCAGTAACTCCAGTCACCGCTCAGGACCCAAAGCCACCAACTCCACCCTCCCCAGACCCCACAAAAGGACAAATTTATTCCTCACTGCTGAAGGAAAGGGTTTGGAGGTTTCATTTGTTTGCCTTTAATCAGTCCCCATTCTACTGGATGACCTGAAAATTCAGTGTAATAATCTGTAATTTATGAGCTATAACAAACAAGCTTTGTGTCCAAATGTTGAAACCTCTGGATTTCAATCTCTTTCAAGTGCAACTATCTCAGCATTAATAAATATAAAATATATTAAAGAGCTTCTAGCTGAGCAAACAAGGAGGCTTGTGAGTTCAGAAGCCTCCTGCAAGTGTGCGACACTGTGCTTCGCTTGGACCAGCACATCCTAACCCACAGTGCCAGCACACGCCTGTTCTCAGCCCCACTAAAGGAATATAAACTCATAGAATCATGGCATGGTTTGGTTGGAAGGGACCTCAAAGCTCATTCAGGTCCAACCCCTTCCACGGGCAGGGACACCTTCCACTGGAGCAGCTTGCTCCAAGCCCCTGTGTCCAACCTGGCCTTGAACACTGCCAGGGATGGGGCAGCCACAGCTTCTCTGGGCACCCTGGGCCAGCGCCTCAGCACCCTCACAGGGAAGAGCTTCTGCCCAAGAGCTCATCTCAGTCTCCCCTCGGGCAGGTTCAAGCCATTCCCCTTGCCCTGTCCCTACAGGCCCTTGTCCCAAGCCCCTCTCCAGGTTTCCTGCAGCCCCTTCAGGCACTGGAGCTGCTCTCAGGTCTCCCCTTCAGGAGCCTTCTCTTCTCCAGGCTGCCCCAGCCCAGCTCTCTCAGCCTGGCTCCAGAGCAGAGCTGCTCCAGCCCTCGCAGCATCTTCTCATCAACCTCTTTAACTGCTCAAAAGCAACAAGGCTGCATCTGTCCTTCTTGCAAATCTGCTGGTTTCCCAAACACTGTCCTACACATTGGCACCAGCAGCTGCAAATATTATTGTTCCCTCTTCCAGATTAAGAGCAGCATCACCATGACTGATGCTCATGAGCAGTTGATGCCCATGTGCAATCAAGCTGCCTGCGATGGGCCAGGCTGCCTAGGCCGAGCATCCTCCTGCATGTCCTGATACAGGCACCATTGTGGCTTTGTCCCTCCTTTTAGCGCTGCCACACAGACATTAATTCAGCTGCTGCATCAGATAAATAAACATTTTTTGTCTGTTTTTTTAAAGCAGGTAAAACAAAGGGCTTTTCTTGGTGTCTTTTTAAGCTGGGCAATGGTTGGTGCCTTCCCCACCTTCATTACCCTCCAATGGTGTGTGGTTTTCAGGCTGGCAGCAATGCCAGGGCACTGCCTGGGCACTTGCAGAAATGCAACGGGCACAGAGGACCATAGAATCAACCAGGTTGGACAAGACCTTTAAGATAAAGTCCAACCTTTTCCCCAGCAATGCCCAATCTATCACTAAACCGTATCACTAAGGGCCCCATATACCTCAAAGCCCTTTTGTCTTTGCATGTGCCTTTCCAACGATGGAACCAGGAGGATGCACACCATACAACAGCAACACACACTGCACAAAAATCCACACCATAAACCCAAACCATTTAGTTTCACAGTTCCCTCTCTACATGAATGCTTCTACCTTCCAGCCTGGAGAAACAGGAGAAAATTCCTATTTTCCGAGCAGAGAATGGGATGCAGATGTCCAACCCCAGGCTGAGGACAGACAGGTATCACACATGCTAGGGTTTCACCAAGCACACGATCCCGAGCCACGTTTCCTAGAAATCAGCATACCGGGAATTTGCCAGCTCCAAATGGAAACTTTCTGTCGCAGATCCCTCCCAGAGGCTCACCCGAGGGGAAAGCAGCAGACAGGCTGGGGAGGGTTTTGAGGGCTCTCACCTTGCCACCATGCGATCACTGGAGAATGTTTGGAAGTCCAGGAAGGGTCTGGACGTGCCCACGCAGAGACAGGGTGAGGATTTCACACCAGAACCTGGTAAAGAAGAAAGGAAGCAGTTAAAAATAAGATAGTAACATAAAAAAAGCCCACATACACTTCATCCTCAAACAGGGTTTAAGATGAAGGGAGAACAGAGACGGGTGTTTTAAGCCACAGACGCAGCTCTACTATGATCAGAAAGGGGTGATAAGACCATGGACAAAAGCTCCCATGGCAGCTCCTCCACTCCCTGAAGCCACGGGACGATGTTTTGACTTGCTGTTTCCATAAAACAGCATTTAGCATCTTACCATTGGCTTAAAAAAGAAAAGGGGGGAACAAAGGAAGGAAGAAAAGGTTGTATTCTGTCCAGATTTTTTACTGACCATTGCTGAAAGTCAGGATGAAAATTAGCACGACAAAAAAATAAGAGCAGGGGTTTGGCTTTTTTAGACCTACTTAGCACAAAGCACTTCTATGGCACCACAACAGCCTTAAAAGCTTTCGATTGCAACACAGGAGGGAGTTTCTTTAACATGCAAAAGGTCAGGCTAAAACCAGCAAATCTGAACGCACCAGCGGGGGGGAAACATGGGGCCCCAAATCCTGGTGACCATCACCCCAAATGCCACGAGCACTGCCCCAAATCCCAGCCTTTGAGCTAGGCAGGAGCTTGTGGACCTCCATCCTAGCACAACCACTGACAGATAACAAAGACCAGCCCAACCAGCGCAGTAGCCGGGCTCTCTGCACTGTCTCACTGTGGTTTCGCTTCCCCTTAATTACAAAAACTAGATTTTCTAACAAAATCAGAGAATCACAGAATCAACCAGGTTGGAAAAGATCGTTAAGATGAAGTCCAATCCCTACCCCAGCACTGCCAAGGCCACCCCTAACCCATGGCACTGAGGTCTCGTCTCCACGGGGTGTGAACCCTTGCAGGGACGGTGACTGCAGCCCTGCCCTGGGCAGCCTGTGCCAATGCCTGAGCACCCTCTGGGGCAGGAATTGTTCCTCAGCTCCATCTAAACCTGCCCTGGGGCAGCTTGAGGCCGGTTCCTCTTGTCCCATCCCTTGCTCCTTGGGAAAAGAGACTCTACTTCCTGAGTGAACAGTCCCCATACTGCGGGAGACGGAAGCCCGGAGCAATGTTATTCCCAGGACAAGGGTGTTTTAAGGCTCCTGCAACACAAGCGTGAGGAGCAGAGACCCAGGAAGATGGTGCTTGAGTTGGGAATAAATTAAAACTGGGATTCCTAAGAAAACACGACCTTCTTAAACCTGACCATAGCGGCACCACATAACCCTCAGCCCCATCCCGACACAGAAAGATGCACCCAGACATCGAGTGCCACTTCTCCCACCCATACACTACAGCTTCGATTCGAGATTAATTATGTTTCTGACTTCCCACCCCTTCTTTAACATAAATAGGGAAGCCATTAAATCTAAACGATCTCTATCTAAGACTCGCATGGATTGATTTACATCCTAGCGTGCACATTGTGCATGCAGCTAACATCGCATCGGGCCCATCACGGCAACTTTGATTCGAACAAAACCACAAAACACAAAAGCACCCTGACGAACCTCCATCCTGGCCAGGGCAAACCATGACAGACCAGGGACCAAAGGTTATCCGTGGTTGCTGCTCCAGGGGTAACTCCTCCTGCCAATGGAGACCCCGGTACCCCCCAAGCATCCCTTGAGCATCCCAGTGGCACCTGCCCTGTGGGCCACCCCGGAGAGGGATGTGGCCACCCATCACCTCCCAAGGACCAGAAGGTGCTGGTGCTGTAACAGAAGAGAGGCAGCAAGGGAAGAGTTCTAAGCAATTAAGAGAATACCAAAAGGAGGAAAGGAAACTACTGCATGAGGCTAACTTAAATACAACAGCATGTGTTCCCATCACACTTCCCTAGCTAACCATTTTGCCCAACTAATACTTCTGAGCTTCTGAAGCAGTTTTAGTTAAGATCCAAGTCATAACTGATTTATTTTTCCTTTTTAAATATGTTGAAGAAGAGCCTGCCCTCAAGTTTCAGCTGCAGCGAGAAGAACAAGTGAGCAGAATGGCTGCTGCTCCCTGCCAGGATAAATATTCCAACAGACAGATGGGTTCAGCCCCTCTGCATCCCCCAGGAGCCATGGCAACATGCAAAAGGCTTTCAGCAAGGTGTTGCCCCCCAACCACAGTTTATAATATAAACCCATTAAAAATAATCCGGTTATTAGCAAAGCATCAGTTTTTTCCAGGTTGCTTCAAATAAGGTGCAGCAGGGATAAAGCTCCTTTTGGCTCTCAAGCAAGCATCCCATCAGCAGCAAGTGGTCCATCCCCTCAGCGTGGGTGCCCAGAGACACAACATCCTCTACTTTAATGTAAAATGGACAAAAATCCCCAAGCAATATATTTTTCCCTCTCTTTTATTCCAAACCACAAACATACACTGGGAAAAGCAAAAGCCATAAACATTTATGGGTTGCTGCTCTTTCAAGGGGAGAAGGTACCAGGACGGGATGCGATCAAGGGTTCTACACACTGATGCTCCTCTGCTCCTACCCCTGAGGATTTCAGCTGCTCCCAGCACAAAAATCAAGACAAGCCTCTGCCACAGGTAGCACATCCAAAAATACTGGAAAACCCAGAATACCAGAGCCAGCAGCAAAGCCTCTTCTCTGCATCAGCAAAGAGAGGCACCAGCCTGCACCCATCCCACTCCTGGAGGGGCTAACACGGTCTCGGATGATGGTAAAACATGCAAAATAAGTTAAGAACCAGTAACAATAAGTGTAGAATGGGCTGTTTCAGCCCTGCCTCAGCTTCCCGGGAGACAGCTGGCAGAGGGGCCCATCGCATCATCCGAACGAGCTCAGAGGCCATTATCCACAGACACAGAACAGCAGAGAACTCAGTTTCTTAATGCTTTCAGAAATGAGGATTATGTAACTGGAGAGGGGAAAAAATACAATAATATAGCCAGGCAGGTTACATAAACCACCCCTAAAAAGTGAGAAAGTGCTTGACATCCGCTACCCACTCCCTGGCAACCTCAAACTGGGGTTTCTGCCATTGAAAATGAGCAGGCTCCTTTCACCATGTCTTCTCCCCTGGTCAAAACAAGCAGGGACAACAGACCCAGCCAGGCTTTTCGGGACACTGGAAAGAAATATTCCACCTCTGGCTATAAAACATGAAGTTCCATTCCCTGGACAGCACAGTCTGGTAACGCTGACCGCTCTACAGAGCATCTTCCTGGCAGCAGCTACACCATTGTGAGCAAATCCCATTTTAAGAACCAGCTTGGGGGAACTAAAGTAAATAACCAAATGGGAATAAACAAGGAACACCTTGTCTGCCAATTCTGTCCTAATCTGGCCTTTTTTTTTTTCCCAGAATAAATCTGATAATTAAACTTGATTTCATCTTCTTTCATTTCTAAAATCATCTCATTGCTTGCAACAGATTCCAAACAACTTTCCACCCGGTCACTGTCACCCACAGCAGCTGGAATGTGTATTTTATCCTTATCATTTATCCCCACGCACAAGCACTTGGCAGCATCCTGAGATCCCAAAGGAGGGATCCCAACTTGGCATTTGGCATTGCCAGAAATAACCCAGCACCCGAGAACTTTTTTATGAAGCTATGTGTGTACCAGGGCTCTATAAACGCCAATTTTTATCGAGTAAATGGCCATTCCCAGCATGTTGCGAAACACCAGCCTGTCCCCACGCCAGATCAGGATTTCTTGGAGAGGAGAAGAAAATGCCACGAATGGCCAAAATGACACCGGGGGACCAGGACTGCCGTCACTGGGGGACACTGCAAGGTACTGGAGGGTCGGGATGATGCTGAGAGTGCTGTGGCTTTGAGGACAACGCTGCACACCCACCAGCCCACCCTCATTCCCACCAGCCCAGTGGAAACATGCATGTGAACACGCATGTGCGCACACACACGTGAACTGCTGGAGAATGAGGAGGGAGCCACAATGGGAGTCACACGCAAGAGATGAGGCTATTTGTGAGGTGGTGCCTCCTATAACTCCTTATATTGAATTAAGTAATTAAATTGAACATAAATAGCAACAAGACAAGGGGGAATGGGTTAAAACTTCATCAGGGGAGATTCAAGCCAGATCTAAGGCACAAATTCTCCCCTGTGAGGGTGCTGAGGCGCTGGCACAGGGTGCCCAGAGAAGCTGTGGCTGCCCCATCCCTGGCAGCGTTCAAGGCCAGGTTGGACACAGGGGCTTGGAGCAAGCTGCTCCAGTGGAAGGGGTCCCTGCCCGTGGCAGGGGTTGGAGCTGGAGGAGCTTTAAGGTTCCTTCCAGCTGAAGCCATTCTATGATAGAAATATTTCCATTTCAAGTACTCTTGGATTTAAAGAGGCTAATTTCCTAAAAGCGGTGCTACCATTTCTGCAGATGGGGCAGAGGAAGAGTTAATCTCAGTTCCTCCTCACCCCACCTCTTCACTTCTGACAGTTTTACTTCGATTCTTTTCATTTTCCAACACGCTCACTTGCAAAATCCTGATTTCAATCACAGTTACCGACTACAGAAAACACCCGTCGTGGCCATGACAAACAAGTTACAAGAACAGCTCATACATTAGAACACTCGTGGCCATTTCCTTACAACCACAAACATACCGCATTAAACTAAATAAATCTAAAACCCCCCAACTTCGCTAAGAAACTTATTATTTCCTTGTGATATGTATGCATGAGACTGGCACGAACTCCAGAGATCCCTCAAGGGGCTGTAACGACTTTATATACATATATATGACGGAGTGAATATATAATAAAATATTAAACAGTATAGAAGTAGAAATAAATGAGAACAAGTTGTTTTTCAAATACTTCAAGAATATTCTCCCCCCCACTCTGAGCCAGTCCAGGGAGCTGTGGCCGGACAGAGCAGGGTCTCGGTGCTGAGCATCCCAAGTTTTGCAGCTAATCTGCAAGCTGGCAGTTAAAACACACCCAATTACACAGCAGTGATGCTCCTGAAGGATGCAGCTTGGGTTTTTACTTGGGAATTGTCCTTATTTTCTGGCTCATCCCAGCAGAAAGATGCTCTAACAGCACTGGGAAAGGAGCTCAACATAATTCAAGCCTGTGCTGGGCAAATGCAACCTTGGGAAGCTATGATTATGTAATTGGTTAAAAAAGAAGAAAAATAAGTGCACAAACTGTCAGGCCAGCAGCCATCTCTGCTCCGGGCAGGACAAGAAGCCACACTGGGCCTGCCTTCCCCCCTAAACCGCTCCAGCACCAGTGCCACTCCATCCTCCAAGTCCAAAACCGTAAGAGCAGCCACATCCCATCACCTCCCAGCAGGCTGCGGCAGAAGCAGTAACTCTGCACCAGGAATCTGTTGGGTTAGGGCTTTTGTTCCTCACGCTATCACACATTTCCTCCAGCGCAAGTCCCAAACCCCCCAAAACTCCCCGAACACCTCTCTCTCCACCAGCACCCCATCCTTGTGAGCACCCAGCTCACACCCTCACCTTCGCCCTCCTGCATTGCATGTGTTGCTGTCATCACCCACCACACAGAAAGACCAAGGACCAGCATCCTAACAGGGACTCCGGCATTCTCAGTGAGGGACCCCCGCATCCCACCTTTGGGCTGCAAAACTCAGCACCCCGGCAAGTTATTCCTGCTTGGGAACACCAGGTTGGAGATAAAACCTGAGCGTATCCAAGTCGCAGCATCACCGCCTGACCCAAACCCACGCCACCTCCAAGAAAACAGCCACAAAACCCACATACAGGCTCTGCCCAAGGGATTTAACGATTTTCTTCCCCTCCAGCCCTTCTTGGGGCAGGGAGGGAGGGAGGTGGGAGAGGCCGGAGGGCTGCAGCCTCCCCATGTTTTCAAGGAAAGAGCAATCTGCTTTCAACTTTTCTTTCTAACTTTTAATCCCAATTCCCATCTTCGATTTGATGCCTCAGTGATGTCCCGAATCCACCTCAACAGTTTAATGACTCGCTATGACAGGCATCATTTAAACCCCACCTTCAAACCCCCACAGTATCAACTCCCAGCCGGTCTTTTTTTTCCAATTGTTTTCCAGCTTTTCCCCATCAGCAGCAGCACAATTCCAGTGAGGACAGGACACGGCCACAGCACCGGAGCTGGGGACACACCAAGGATGGATGTATCCCCCAGGAGCTCTTACCGCTCACCACATAAAATACTTTCTGCTGCTAAGTGCAGGCTCACTTCAACGTGGATTTTAAAAACAGCAGCTTTAAAAGAGATTTTGTGCCCAGAGAGAAGAAAAATACAAGATGCTTAAAAAATAGTCACATTTACCTTGTGCAATTGCTTATTCCTGCTGCCAATGAAACTATATATTTATGCAATATGCCCTATAGGGTATTTTTGGTAGGTGGCATTAGAGGAAGTGTAAGGACCTGAGCACCAGAGCCTCGTTTGGTGAGGGGAAAGGGGGGGGAAAGAGAAATCCCCTCCCTCAAGCACCATCCCGCTGGTGCAAGCGGTGGGTCACCGCTTCCTACCCTGGAGCATCACCCCCGAGCCACCGCAACAGAGCACCCCAGTGCATCACCTCGGTGCATTACTCAGGTGCATCATCCCAGTATCCCTCAGCACTGCTCGGACACCTCTGGTTTAACTCCCTCCCCATCCCCTGCACTGGGCGGTGGGGGTGTCTATGGCGTGAGGACCCCAGTCCATCCTCACCCCACAGCAACAGCTGGGAGCTTCATCCCCTTCCCACACGACTCCCCAGCCCCACGAAGGACCGAACCCCTCACGCAGCCCCCAGGAAGGGTCCCGCAGCCGCACGCCAGCCCCACACACCCCTACAGTGCTTCTCCAACCCCAGACGGAATCACCCCAGCCCCAGACAAGCTCCCCACAGGAACCACGCAGCCCCACGCGGGGCTCCGCAGCCCTCGGCAACCCCGAGTCTTCCACGGCACCGCGCACAGACGCGCTCGACGGGCGCAGGGACCCCCCGAGGGACCCACGGACCGGCGGGCACAAGGACCCACCTGCTGCCGCCACCGCCCGGCTCCGAGTGACCCAGCCCGCCCGTGAGGGCTGAGTCTCCCCGGCCGCCGCGCCCCGCCCACCGGCCCGTTCCTCATTGGCAGCTCCTCCTGCCAATCTTGTGGGCAGCCCCCCCCGCTGCGCCTTCTCATTGGCTCGCGTGGTGCTGGTATGCAAATCAGAACGTGCTCTGCTCCCCTGGCGTGCCCGAGCGCTCCGCCCACCCCACGCACTCTCCGGGGCCAGCGGCGGAGCAGGGCAGGAACCGGGGGTGCCGGCCCCGTGCGATGCCCGGCGGGGTTCCCCGTTATGTGCAGTGCTCCTGGGGCGTGCCCGGCCCCGTGCAGTGCCCGGGGGCTGGGGGGGGTCAGCTCCATGCAGGGCTCCAAGGACGCCTCGGCGCCGTGCAGCGCTCCAAGGTTCCCGCAGCTCTAAGCAGTGGCCCGGGGGGAGGGGTTCGTTCACCCCCCCTCAAGGGCGCCCCCGGCCCTGAGCAGTGTCCCTGGGGGGGTGTGTGTGTGTGTTCATTCAAACCCCTCAAGGGCACCCGCAGCGATGAGAACCAACCAGCTCCGTGCAACGCCGGTGAGGAGAGGGGGTGCCCCATCCGTGTAACCTCCTCGGGCCTTGTTACGGGGCATAGAAAGCCCTAGAAAGCAGATACGGGCCCCTTCCGCCCTGCCCGGGGTTGGAGGACGCCGGGCGCGGGACATGGCAAAATGTTCCGTTCAGTATGAGGGAGATAAGATTTTTGTTAAGAGCTGCCTTAAAATACCCCCCCACCTCCCCCGAGATTAGAACTAACGTGGGGCTTGCAATTAAACATCGGGCACGTGCTGTCATTTAGGCACTCACTGGCAATAGAGGTCAAATCAAAGCCCACTTCAGGAAATAGGTCTATTTTCACCACGTCTCATTTTTTTTCCCGCTCTAAAATAACCCAGGATGAATCCTTAATCGGGTTTTACACATTTCCCGCCCAAGAGCTTTAAATTCCCATTTACCAAAGAAATATTGGGTGTTTCCAGCATCAGGAATTTCGTGTAGGCCCCTCAGATAATACCCAAGCCCTGAAAAATCTGACAACAGCAGTGAAGGGGTCCAGCACCCCAACTGTCCTTGCACCCCAATTTTTGTTTGCATTAAAAATATACAATATAATCTCAAAATGCATGTGAAGAAAGCACCAGGATGGGGTTTTAACAGGTATCTGCCAAATTACTGCGATGCCAGCACCAGCTCACTTTGCTTTCTTGTGGGGTGGGATGCCCGAACCCCGGTGTTGGGGTCTGCCCCATCCCCCCCATCCCTGTAACACAACCTGGAAGAAATCTGTTCCATAAATAATCCCGGTTGGGTTTGGAGTGGCTGCCAGGGACACTGCCTGTTCCCCCAGCTGCCTGCACGTGTCCTGCCCCAAAGGGACAGGAGATCTGGGGGACGCTTTGCCCCCCATCCAAAACGGGGAGCAGATCCCAGGGACCGTCCGTCCCCAAGCACTTCGTGCGATGTGAGAGCGGCAGTTCCTGACGAAAACAGAAATAAACCTAAAAATCGGGGTATTTTTATTCATCCTTGTCTTCTGCTAAAAATAACCGGCGTTAATCTGCCTCGCGTCCCTCCGCCTCGGCTTCACGTCTAAAAGCCACATCAGTGAATCTCTGGGGCGCGTTGGAGAGCAGAGGAAATGGGTTTTCTCCCTATTTCCTTCTCGTGTCACGACACACAGAGATGGCCCCGGCTGTAAGTCGGTGGCCTTGGACAGATGACCCACGCAGGATGCTCCCCGGGGGACCTCGAATCCATCCTTCCTCCTCCCCCCCCCCGCCTCGGTAGACAGATA
This sequence comes from Psittacula echo, assembly GCF_963264785.1. Taxonomy (NCBI): domain Eukaryota; kingdom Metazoa; phylum Chordata; class Aves; order Psittaciformes; family Psittacidae; genus Psittacula; species Psittacula echo. The sequence goes on from NC_137758.1 coordinate 6,646,420, forward strand.
CCTGCCCAATGCCCATTTTGGGGAGCAAAGGAGCTTTTTGGAGCCGGGTGATGCCATGGTGGCCTCGCCGTCTGCGCCCCCTTCCCCGGTACGTGCCCGCTCCGAGGGCCCGGTTTGTGCCCAGTGCAGGGGTGCGGCGTGGTGGGAGCCGGGTGTTTACCGGAGGTGCAGCCGGGTGTTGCACAACTGGAGCAGAGTGCAGGAGGACACCGTGTCCTCACCACCGCCTGTGGGTGCAGCTGCACCGGCGGCAGGGAATGGATGGGGGAGGACGACACAGGACATGCGAGGACACGGGGTGAGGGCAGCAGGGCAAGACCTCACCCCTATTTCTTGTGGGGATGCTTCAGCCAGGGGGTGCAAAGCATCTGCCAAGCTGCTGTCTGCATGAACCCTCCCTAAATCTGCCCACTGGAACGGTGGCGGGAAGGATGCTGGGGTCCTCATGGAGTCTGGCGGGTGGTGAGCAACGGGACCCAACCTGGGATGATCCGTCCTCTGCTTCTGTCCTCCCTCATTGCTCGATCCACGGCTCCTGCAATGAGATTTTACCCGCAGAAGGGCAGAGACCTGCCCCGGAACCCCCGGAGCAGCCCTTGCTCCATCACAGGACAGTGCCTGCCCCTGTCCCCCAGTGTGGCCAGGGCTGCCCCTTTCCCTGTGCATTTCCAGTCCATAAATTTCCAGCTTTGTGATCCAAACGCTGCAAGAAACCCTCATGCAAGCAGGAAGGGGCAATTCCAGACAGAGGCTTTTCCAAGGCTGGATCCACCCCTGAGTCCCCATTTCCCTCCCGGACACAGGGGCTGGAAGAACAGGCTGTTTTCCCAGATTATTTCCCCGCTGAGGAAAAGGGGGACAAGCCCCGGATCCCCCGGCTGGTGATGAGCGGGATGGGGGGTGAGTGGTCATGGACCAAGGGTCTCCCAGCCTCACACCACCGAGGGCAGGATGCCGCAAAGCCGGAGCAGGGAGGATAAATAAAGTCCAGCTCCGGCGTCCTGGCCGGCGGCCACTTCTAACACAAAGTACATTCCGGTCTGGACGTAACGAACTGTACCAGCCTCCGCCGAGGCGGGGGCTCCCCGCCGGGATGGGGGTGCCCGGGGGGGTTGGAGGGTACCGGCTGGTCCCTCTCGCTGTGCTGGGTGCAGGGATGAGGAGAATGCAGCCCCCCGGGGATGGAGACTGCGCTGTGCCATGGGGATGCTGCTGCCGGAGGGAGCTGCACCCCAAAGTCATCCTGGAGACACGGCTGTCTGTGCCCCAACCCTGATGGGAGCGCCGGGGGGGACACAGCACACAGAGCAGCGTGGCTCAGGCCGCTGCTGCGGTCGTGGTCCCCCACACACACCCCAAAGCTTCCAAGGTTTTGTCCCCTTGGAGCCGCACCGGGAGCGCGGAGCGGCCACGCGGGAGCGGGATCGAGAGCGGCCCCCGCCCGGAGCACCCCGTTCCGGCGGCGGGCGGGCTGCCAGGGCCCGGCCGGGACAGCGTGTACCGGCCGCGGAGCGCCGGGAACAGCCTGAGTCAGCACCCGGGGAGACCGGCCCCGTGGCCCCGCTCCGCCCCGCCGGCTGCTGGCGAGCCGCGCGGAGGCCGATGCCAACCCCCGGCATCACCCCCGGCGTCACCCCAACATCACCCTGACATCCCCCCCGCAGCCTCCAACATCCTTTTGCTATTTCCCCTTCCCCCCAGGTATTTCTTCCAGCATCGCTCCCAACATCACGCCCTAACATCACTCCTGGCACTCCACCATCACATCCCCTTCAGCATCCCCCTGACAGGTCCCTCACAGGACCTGGCCGTGCTCCCAGCCCAAAAACAACCCAGAGGAGTGACAGGGACCCCCAACCAGGTCTTGGGGTTGCTCAGAGCTGAGCTTTTCCCCTCCCACCAGGTCCTTCCCCAGGGAAGAACATCAGAGTGGAAAAACAGGAGAGCATCAGGCACTATTCCCTCCGTCACATGTGAAGGCAAAGCCAGAGAGGCCAGGAGAAATCTTCAACAATTGGTTTTGGCAAGAAGAGGCAAACCAGAGCTTTTCATGAATCCTTTATTTTTATTCTGCTGTTGCTAGAAAGGTTCCTCCAGCAAGAGCTCGAGGGACATCAGCTCCATCCCAAACCAGCTCCCTGGGACCAGGGAAAACCTGGCCCAGGTTTAGGAAAACCCCATCGAGGGTCTCAGGACTGTCCCTGGAGGCAGCTGTTGGGTGCATGGTGCGGCTGCACCCCATTGTGGACCTGCTGCGGGGGTTCTGCTGCTGCAGGCACAGGTTAGAACCATAGAATGGTTTGGATTGAAGGGACTTTAAAGCTCCATCAGCTCCAACCGCACAGGCAGGGACACCTTCCACTACAGCAGGGTGCTCCAGGCCCCATCCAACCTGGCCTTGAACACTGCCAGGGATGGGGCATGATGTCACTGGCCAGGGGCATCTCCTGGGGGATTTGGGGTGCCCCAAGCCCCCGGTGCTGGCTGGGCTGTCCCTCACCCTGCAGGGATGTGCTTCATCCCTGCAGCTCCTGCCTTGCAGGCACAGTGGGCCACCTCCAGCCAAAAGCAAGGGGCAGCCCCAGATGCCCACCTCTGGGGTACCCCCAAATTACTCCATGCACCTCCAGATGCCTCCAGGCAGCCCCTTGGGTGAATTCCCATGGCACAAGCACCCCATGAAGCAAAGGCACCCCCAGCACTCTCCAACCCAAACTGCATTGAGTTCCTCCAGCCCTGACAAAGGATCAGGCCCCTGCATGACCCCAGTCTGCAGCAAGCTGGAGGGGGAGACAGGATAATCACCCCATATATCGCTGCCCCACACAGGGTGCTATGGGGCTGCTGCTTGCCTGGGGTCCTCCAGTTCGACCCCCCAAGAATTACACCCCTGGGGCTGGCAGCCCCCCCTCAACACCCTTTATTTGGGGGTTCTGGCAGGGTTGGGGGGTGCTCTCCTTTGGGGGGGGAGTGTGTGCTGAGGAGGGGTCTGCAAGGACGGGCTTTGGGTGGGCACCCACTGGGGACACCGCTGCATTGTACAAGGGGGGGAGCGCAGACAATTGGGGGTGCAGGGACCCCCCGGGATGTGCAGAGCAGGAGCGTCACGGCCTTGTTTTGGGGTGAAATTCGATAGAAACGAGCGATGCGGGAGGGGCGGCTCTGCCCAGGCAAGGGTTAAAGCGGAGCGGAGGAGAAGAGGTGAAGGCCGAGGGCTGCGGAAGGGGGAGAGGGGGAGGAGGGAGGTTGGGGAGAGGGAGGCGAGAACATCCTGTACCCTCGGGGGAACAGCCCGGGGAGGGCCGCGGCGGGGGGGGGGCCACACATCAGGGGCAGCCCCGGGGTGAACGGGCGGGGATGAGGGTGCGGAGTGCGGTGATGGGGTGAGGGGGGAGCACCCCGGTGCTTGCACCCCAGGGTGAAGTAAGGTCCCCGATGGGGGGGGTCCGTGTCGTTCCCCCCAGTGAGGATGCCCTGTGCCCCCCCTTAGCTCAGGGTGCCCCCACCCTGGCGCAGGGTACCCCCCCAGGCTGGCAGCACCCCACGCTCGCCCGGGGCCCCTTCCTGTGTTTGTCAAGACGCCGTGAGTCAGGCGTCTGGCTTTCGGTTTAAGCCAATATTTACCAGTCCAGAGCTGCCAAAATAAAGTTGCCGCTTCACCAGTAAATATAGGGACAGATGGGGGGGCTGCTCATGTGTGTGTCCCCCCCCGCACAGCCACCCGATTTCCACCTCTGCCTCCCCCATCCTCCTCCTGCCAACATAAGGACACCCCAACAATGAGGTACACGCAAAATCCTCATCATAGACACCAGGAGCGGACCCTCCCCCCCAAGGTCCTCCCTCTCCAAAGAAGGGGTGACCCCCAAAGCGGGGCTCCAGGGCTGTGGGGATCGGAGTACTCCAGGGTCCCCATCGCACCCCCGAGGCTGAGCTGCCCCTGGGCTGGGGGAGTCCCCATGGCGGGGGGGGGGGGGGGTCTGGGCTGCGTCTGCCCCCTGCTGGTCCTCGGATGGTGCTAAACGGGTCCTGTGCTGGTCCTGTGCTGGTTCCTCTGCCCAGGCCTAGCCGTATCCTGCCAAGGCCAGGGATGCAAAGCCCCAGGCAGATCTGGTCCTATTCAAGCACAGCTCCCAGTATCCTCAGGATGTGTTCCTGGGTGACACCAGCCTCTCCAGAGTGGGGAATGGCTGAGGACCCCCTGCAGATGGTGAGGCTGGGGAGATTCCCCATGTCCCTGTGTCCCCTCGCTCTGCCCACAGGAGAGGCACTGCTGTCCCTTTCCCCATCTTCAGCCTCCTCCAGGCCTCACTCCTGAGGACGTGGACCTGGTGATCTCCTGCCCAGGGCTCCCCCAGTCACAATGCCAAAACTTTCAAGGCTCTCGCCACCCCCCCCCAGTTTAGAACTAAACTCCAGGTCAGCATTTCCCCTCTCACACCTCTGCTGAGCCGGGCTTGCAGGGGCCTGGAGCATCCCTTGCCCTGTCCCCAAGCTGCCGCCCATGTCCCCAACACCACAACAGGGACCCATCTGTCTGTGGGCACCCTCCCACCTGCATGCCCTGGGGCTTCTGCAAGTGCAGATCCCCTGATCCTGGAAAGAATGTTTCCTGCAGGGCATCCTCAGGAAATGGCTGTGGGTGCCTGGTGCTCCTTCTGTCTCCAGGGATAGAAACACATCAGATGCCACCAGAGAATCACTCTGCAGTGACCCCCTCACTTTCTCCTGCCTCCCCCCCAGTTCTTCCAGGGAGGTGCCTTTTCCTCTCTGTCACCCCCCCCAGCAGGTCTGCACCCCCTTCCCATGCCCAAACCAACAGCTCTGAGCTGGGCATCACCCCCTGCAGCCACCCTGCCCAGGGCAGGGTTAAGGGGATTTGCAGGGCTGCTCCCCCCATCGCCTTGCCCCAGCTCCAGCCTGAGTTCCCAGAGCTCCTGCACACCCCACAGCCGGACTAGCTGCTGGTGGAGGTGCTGCACGAGGGGAATCATAGAATCATGGAATGGTTTGGGTTGGAAAGGATCTTAAGATCATCCAGTTCCACCCTCCTGCCATGGCATGTACAACCACTGCCATTGTGTGGCCCTTTCCAAGGAGGACTCACACTCAGTCAGCATCCTCATGGCCTCGTCTGCTGACCCCGAGGAGGAGGAGGGCTCCCGGAGTGCAGGGTCTATATAGATTCTATAGAATCATGGAATTATGGAATCATGGAACGGTTTGTGTTGGAAGGGACCTTAAAGATCCTCCAGCTCCAACCCCTGCCACGGACAGGGACCCCTTCCACTAGAGCAGCTTGCTCCAAGCCCCTGTGTCCAACCTGGCCTTGAGCACTGCCAGGGATGGGGCAGCCACAGCTTCTCTGGGCACCCTGTGCCAGCGCCTCAGCACCCTCACAGGGAAGAGCTTCTGCCTAAGATCTAACCTGAACTTGCCCTGTTTCAGTTTGAAGCCATCACCCCTTGTCCTGTCGCTACAGTCCCTGAGCCAGCCGCATGCAGAGGTGGACATGATGACCAACACATTGAGCACCCCCAGCTTCCACACCACCTCCAAGTCCTTCTTGTCCAGTGACAAACCTTTTCTAGGGGACACTTCCAACCAGAAAGGAGCCAATAAACTGAGTCTGGCACAACCCAAAGGCTTCTTCAGAGCCCAGCACTGCTGCAGCTTCCCCTACACCCCCTTTGCCAACGCACCCCCCGAGCAGAGCTCAGCCCATGGCTCAGTGCTGGCCTGGACCAGGTGATTGTACAGTTACATATGATGTGCACACGTATATGGGTAAAGCCATCACAGCCCTGTGGCTTTTTCTGGGCCCTCCTGTCCCCGGCCCGTGCCGCAGCGATGGATGGAGTGAAAAGGCCGGCTCACAGCTCAGCAGAAGGTGCTCTTTACTTGAACAGACTCCTCAGGGCGGCAGCACAGGCAGGTACTGGCATCCCTGAGGAGGGGAAAGGCCGGGGGGGGGGGGGATTGGGGGATCTTCTCCTTCACCGCGACTGCTGGGCGTCCGCAGGGTCTTCGCAGATGCCGAAGTCACTGTTGGTGATGGCCCCCACGATGGACATATCGGCGTTACAGGACAAGCCGCTCTCACAGGGACACTTGTAGTACACCCCGTAGAGGCTCTGTGGAGAGCAAGGCGCGGTGCAGCGGGGGGGACCGGCCCCGCTGCCGCTGTGCCCCCGGGCCCAGGGCAGCACCTACCTTCCTGGAGCACTCCTGGAGCTCGGCCGCCTTCGGGGCGCATCGGGCCAGGCTGAGGCCGCTGTCGCGGTGGCAGCAGTGGCTCTTGCACTGGGCGCTCTGCAGACACAGCTCGCCCGCATCCTGCACCGCGGGGCGCGGGTGAGGCCGGGTCACTCTCGGCTCCCTGTTAACCCCCCCACAGGGGCTCGGGGGGTGTTGGGAGCCAGCTCTGCCTTTCCTCTGCCTCAGCAGCACAGCCGAGCCTCCCACCCTGCAGCATTTCCTTGTTCAGGCCCGAAACACCACCGCTGACATGCTGTTTTCTGCTGGCTTCATGGGAATAGGGCTGGGGCAGTGCAGGGAAAGCATTTTTCCCCCCTCCCCATTCCTTGTGGGAATGGGAATGGCTGGTACAGGCAGCTTGGAGCTGCGGTCTCATGCACTTTCAGGCTCCCATAGCCTTTTACACAGCTGCTTTCCCAGGCTCCAAGATCCCTTACAACCCTAGGAAGCCCACCAGGCCATCCCCGTCTGCCTCAGTTTCCCCAGTCACAGCCCATTTGGCTCTCATGTACCCCTCCAAGCCCCCCAGCGTGCCCCATTGCAGCACTCAGGGTGTCCCAAGCGTGGGGGTCAGCGTCCTTACCAAGTTGAAGATGAGCCCTCGCTCCTGTTCCATGGGCACGGCCTGGGCCAGGAGCAGCATGGCCAGGAGCACGCAGGGGTACAGGATGTTGGCCATGGTGGGCTCGCTTGTGCTTTTGCCACCGGGCAGGTGGGTGCTTTATAGCCGGTGGCTCTGTCAGCTGATGTGGCTGCTCCTATCACGCCCCAGCTCGTGGCATCAGGGCAGCGAGGCCAGTGCTGCCAGGGGTGTCCCCACGTGATGGTCCCACGATGCCCACGTACCCTTTGGCACCTCCTTTGGCAAAGAAGTGATGGCATTCCTGCATTTCCCAGTGGGAATTTCCACTCCTCCCTGCTCTCTGAGATGCCCTCCGTGCTGGGTGCTGATGACGGGCTCACAGGGGGAGCTGGTGCTGCGGCAGGAGCTCCATCAGATCCACCACCGCTCAAACGTTACCAGCACAGACACCAAGAAATCCACTCAAGAAGGCCCAAAGCATGGCAGGAGCCAGTTCAGCCCCTGATGGTGTGGCCTCACTGGGTGCTCTGGAGCCCACCGAGGTCCCCAGCCCAGGGGGGCCCGTGTCCTGCCAGATGCTGCTGGTTATTTTGCGGCTGATGAAAGGAAAACAGCCCTGGGAACGGCACAGCTTTTCCTGCCTGGCAATGCTTATGTCCAGGCAGCCCTGGCCTTCAGCAGCCACAGGGGTGATGTTGAGGCTGGTGCTGGCTGTGAGGTGACCATGGTGCTGGCACATACCTCTGTGGTCCCTTGGGATGTGGGGCAGATGTGGCTTCTCCAGTATCTGAAGGGGGCCTACAAGGATGCTGGAGAGAGACTCTTCAACAGGACCTGTAAGGACAGGCCAAGGGGAATGGCTTTAACCTGCCCGAGGGGAGACTGAGCTGAGCTCTTAGGCAGAAGCTCTTCCCTGTGAGGGTGCTGAGGCGCTGGCCCAGGGTGCCCAGAGAAGCTGTGGCTGCCCCATCCCTGGCAGTGTTCAAGGCCAGGTTGGACACAGGGGCTTGGAGCAAGCTGCTCCAGTGGAAGGTGTCCCTGCCTATGGCAGGGGTTGGAGCTGGAGGATCTTTAAGGTCCCTTCAACCCAAACCATTCCATGGTTCAGTGGTTCTGTGATTCTGGAGAAAGGTCCCCTGCAAGTGCCCACAGCCCGTTGGGGCTGCCCATGCTGCTCTGGGGTGTCCTGGCAGCCCCATGGACCGTTTCCTTTTCCACAGCGGGGCTCTGGGCACTGTCCCCTCCCTGCCTGCAGCTACAGCCAGCCCTGGAGCTGCCAGGCGATCCAGCCCCCCGTCACACTGGTGCAGCATCCAGTGCAGGAAGACCCTGGTGACACCAGCAGGCAGGGCAGAGGGGAGCAGCCACAGGGGCACAGCACCCAGAGGACATCCTGGGGCACACAGCACATCCTGGGGGTTCCAGCATATCCCCTGGCACATCCTGAGGCACACGTTTGAGCCAACACACATCCTGGGGGGCATCCCAACGTTGTCCAGGGTTGCGTGGTGCAGCCCAGGCCCATCCTGACACACGTCCTGGGGGAGCATGGCACAACCCAGCAAACACAGCATGTTATGGGGGGCACGGTGATGCTCCCCAGAGCACACAGGGTGCATCCTGGAACAGAGCCCAGGGCAGGTCCTCGTGTGTGTATTGGGAACACAGGGCTCAGCCCACAGGCACTGGGCACATCCCAAGGTGCATCTCACAGTGGAGGCACAGGGCGCATCCCGAGGGAGCATCCCAGGGATACAGAGCACAGCTTCGGGACACATCCCGGAGGCGATGTGCCTTGGGGCACAGGGCTCATCCCAGGCATGCAGGGCCCATCCTAGAGGCAGATCCTCGGGTGCACCCTGGGGACACAGGGAGAGCCCTGGGGGTGCAGCGCCCATCCCGGCGCTCATCCCGTGGTGGAGTCCATCGCGGGGCTCACGGAGCTCATCCCGGCGGTGCAGGCCTCATCCCGGGGCGCATCGCAGGGACCCATCTCGCATCCCGGGGCTGCTCCCGCTCTCCCCAGCTCAGGACCGGGGTCGCGCCGGCTCCTCCCGGCTCCTCCCCTGCTCTTTGCCGGTGCCGGAGGGGGGGGTCTCGCCGCCGCCCCCCGGGGCGGTCCAGCCGCCTCCGGAGCCTCCCGCCGGGGCGGGGCAGCGCCGGGCGCCCGGGAGCGGGGCCGGGGCCGGTGTCTGAGCCCCCGCCATGCCCGAGCTGCTGCCGGCGCAGGAGGCGGCGCGGATTTACCACACCAACTACGTGAGGAACGCGCGGGCCATGGGGCTGCTCTGGGCCCTCTTCACCCTCTGCTTCTCCATCCTGATGGTCGTGACCTTCATCCAGCCGTACTGGATCGGTGACAGCATCGACACGCCGCAGGCCGGTTACTTCGGCCTCTTCTCCTACTGCATCGGCAACGCGCTCACCGGGGAGCTCATCTGCAAGGGCAGCCCCCTCGACTTCGGCACCATCCCCTCCAGCGCCTTCAAAACAGCCATGTTCTTCGTAGGCATCTCCACTTTCCTCATCATCGGCTCCATCCTCTGCTTCAGCCTCTTCTTCTTCTGTAACGCAGCCACTGTCTATAAAGTCTGTGCCTGGATGCAGCTGGCAGCAGGTGAGGGGGCTCGGGGTGATGCTCGGGGGCGCGGGGCTGCTGATGCTCCATCCAGAGCTGCTTTTCTCTCTTTGCCTCTGCCGGGGGAGAGTCTGGCCAGGAAGGGGTCCCCAGTGCAACCTTCCAGCCCCATTTGCTCCCAGTTACTGGTTACCAGTGGAGACTTTGCAGCAGGCAAAGCCTGTCAGAGCAGCTGAGACCCAGCAGACTCCTGATGCTCCATGCTCCGTGCTGCAAACCCAGGCAGCAGCGGGGTTGAGGCTTCAGAGCATCATCAGTCCAAGAGCACTGAGCGCCACAGGGCCTCCTGTGTGCCAGATCCTGCGGGGATTAAGCAGGGAGACAGTGATAGCGTTTGCTGGGTTATTGTGGTAACTCCCTGAGCTCAGGGGATGATGTACTGGGGAAGTGGAACAGGAGGAGGGGACTGACTGCAACACTCGGCACCATCACCCACACTTTCCTGGCTTTCTGCTCTTCCCCACATCCCTCTGCTCATCCCCGTGGATCTCCAGCCTCCTCCATTTCTCCCCTGGCACAAGAAGACACCTGAGACACTGGTAACCCAGCTCCTGCGGTTGAAGCCTCGGCTGAAACCCAACCCAGCCACTCCTGAATCATTCATGGATTCAATCTATCATCCCATGGCAGGGACACCCCACGGCATCGGGGCTGCTCCAGATCCTGGCTGCAGAAGTGAGCTCAAGCCAAGATTTAGATAAGAGGCTTGGGGCAGCTCAGCCTCCTGGGGAGCGCTGGCAGGGAAGGGCTTTGCTGTTGTATTTGGGGCTTTTACATACGTTTTTGTGCTGAGTGGCGGACAGAAACCTGGTGCAGGTGCTCAGGCCGCATAGATGAGCCTGAATCATCCCTCAGCCGGCTTCTCTGCCCCAAACAGGCTCTTGGGAGCTTTGGAGCCATCTCGGGGCTGGTGCTGCAGCATTTCTGAGGGTTATTTTACAAAGGTGACAAGAGGATCTATTTTGTGGCCTTTGCTGTGCTCCAGGGTGCCTCTTCCCCGAAGAGGTGGTTTCTGGCCACCTTACCCCGTTTCTCTGTGCCCCTGCTCTCTGCTGGCTACAGTAATCAAACACAGGAGAAAACAGCTGCTTCTCAATGAAGGGAAATGCTCCCTGCAGTCCGGGATGCTGCTTGCCGGCCTTGCCACCCTTCTGTCCCCAAGCCAAGGGAAAAAACCATCAGCAAAGCGTGAGGCAACTGCCCCCTGAGAGAGAAGAGGCACGAGGCCACGGCAGGGAGCATCCTGCTGCTGCGGGAGGCTGCAGATGTCCAAGAAGAGCAGAGACAAACATCTGCTTCACAGAACCATGGTTTGGGTTGGGAGAGATATCAAGTCCAACTGAATCACATCGCAGATGAGCTCAACTTCTCCCTTCTGAGCCTGGTCATTCTTCTTGTTGAGCAAATACAATTTCTCTGAATGTGTGAAAAAAGAAAAAGGCACTTTTGAGATTTTGGGACGTTTTTGGCCGAAGATGGCCCTTCGGCTCTGAGTTTGTTGCCACTCCTGTGGCAAAGCCACAAAGGCGATGCGCAGAGGGACATCGGCCAGGCTCTTGGGCGGTATGTGCTGAGGCTGGGTGTTGGGAGCAGCCACAGGAGGAGCTGGTGGCTCATGGCTGGGCTGGAACCACCACAGCTGAACAAGCAGAATTAATTTGCAGAGTTGCTGCTGGCAGCTCTACCTTAGCAAAGCGTAAGCTAAAATCTGGCCAGGCATGAAGCAACAGCAGGTTCTGAACCTTGCACAGACTAAACCCATCCGGGTGTTGCTTGGAGGAAGTGTTTCTTTGGAGGCACAGGGCCTGGGATGCGTGAGGAGGCAGGAGAGGTGTTGCCTGGGCAACGCAACAATGGGAGATGCCGCAGCAGTGTGTCCTTGATAGGGAGCTCGTTGGAATGTAGTGGGCTGTGTCCTGCTCCTCCCTGGCTGCAGGGGGGCAGCAGAGCAGAGCCGAGCCATGTGTGACCAGCAGCCACAGAGCTCTTTAAGCCTGTGGGTGGTATGTAGTATTTTATCTGTCCATTGCATCAAGGTCATGCTCTTAGAATCATAGAATAGTTTGGGTTTGAAGAGACATTAAAGCTCCTCCAGCTCCAACCCCTGCCACGGACAGGGACCCCTTCCACTGGAGCAGCTTGCTCCAAGCCCCTGTGTCCAACCTGGCCTTGAACACTGCCAGGGATGGGGCAGCCACAGCTTCTCTGGGCACCCTGGGCCAGCGCCTCAGCACCCTCACAGGGAAGTATTTCTTCCTAGTATCTGATCTAAATCTTCCACCTCCCATCTCCACATTCCAGCTCAGCAGGTAGCTTGTGGCTGCTGTCCCTGGCTGTGGCAGTTGGGCTGGCAGTAGGTGATGTTTAAGGTCCCTTCCAACTCAAACCATTCCATGACTCTGCTGTCACATCTCCCTCTCCCCACAGCTACTGGGCTGATGATTGGTTGCCTGATCTACCCCGACGGCTGGGACTCAACCGAGGTGAAGCGCATGTGTGGGGATAAGACGGACAAGTACACACTGGGTGCCTGCACTGTCCGCTGGGCCTACATCCTCTGCATCATCGGCATCCTTGATGCTCTCATCCTTTCCTTCCTGGGCTTTGTCTTGGGGAACCGACAGGACAACCTCCTCCCATCCGATTTTAAAGTGGAAAATAAAGGTAAAGGCAGCTGTGAGCACCTGTCCTGCTGCTGAGGGTTCTGACCGCAGCTGTTTGGAAGGACAGTGGCTTCCTTCAGTGGGAGAAGTGGGATTGCTGTCATGGGCATCCTGCTATGTCCTAGGAGTATAGCGAGCCGGCAGCAGGCTGAAAATCAATGGAGCACAAGACAGGAAGCCAAAATGAGCTGAGGGGCTTCTCCCTGTCCTGTTTTAAATTGGTTTTATTGCTTTTTGAAAGCAAACCTTGCAAAACGCACCCACACCTTCAGTTTTATACCACAACCCATTAACATCATCATTCTCTTTTTGTTTTACAGAAGAGGGAAACCACTAACAGAGCTGATCACCATGTAAGTGATCCCCCTGGGCTGATTTCTGCTGTTTCTCCTCAGCATGTGTAACACTGCTGTTGTATTTTGATTACTAAAGGATTGGCAACTCTGTATTTTGGGCTGTAGTCAGACTGGGTTTAGTTGTGGTTAAAGGGGAATTAGTCTTTGCTTTGCCTTCAGGGAAAACATAAATCCTTGCCAAGTGACTAAAAAAAGCTTACAGTTTGAAGTCATTCTGCATTGGGTGACAAGTGACTTTCCCTCTGTTCTCAGGGACACCCAGAGCTCGACTTCCGTCAGCCCTTCTCTTTAAGGTGACTTTTCCAAGAGCTTTAAACTTACTGCTGTGGATTTTCTACAACTGCTCCTCCTGCCTGGCTCAGAGCTCCCTCAGAGCTCATTTGACAGAAAAGCCCAAACTGGACTGAGGTTTTAGCTTCTGGAGTCCAGCAGCACACCTGGCAAGAGGGGAGGGAGGGTGACTCATTGTGGCTTGGGTTTTGTACACCTTCTTTCAAGGATATTGATTCCAAATTAAAAAGAACATGAGTGGTTTGGATTTCATGCATCTCCTTGGAGCAGGGGAAATCCTCTGCCGGGTCCCAGGTTGTACTTGAAAAGACCCAGCCAATTCGTAGAACAGCTTTGGATCAGCTTCCTGCTCTGGGCAGCAATAACCACACAGCACGTTTCAAAGAGAGCACTTCTGGGGGGAAAACCCAGTGTGTGGGGCCACAGGTCTGTAACAGCACCCACCAACAGCAGGTGGGTGTCACAGAGCTGTGGATGCTGCCAGGCGAGGGCAACACACAGCAGTACCCAAGTAATCTGATTTAGCCACATTTCTTACCACATCCGACACCTGCAGCAGCCTTTGGCCTACAGAGAACAAAGCAGCACATCACCCCGTTCAGTTCTTGCCTGGTCAGAACCCCCGTCAGCCTGGATTGTGATTTTTCTTTCTACTTCCTTTCATTTTTTGGTTCCTGCAGCAGTCACTTCCCTTCAGTTCTGACAAACACCTTCCAGTCTGGGATGCCTGTGTGGAGACTCTTTGCTAGGATGAAGAGCAGATATATGAGAGACTTGGAGAAAAGCATATTTGAGATTGGGAAAATTCCAGCAGAGCTGCTCTGCTATTATTATTCTCCTTTTAAAATGGATCATAATATCAGCAACAACATCTTCACCTGCATCCTCTCCCAGTGTCTCATTCTGGAAATCAAAACTAAGAGCTTGCTAGCAAAGAAAATGCAATCATTGGGCCATGTCTCAGAAAGAACACTTACAGAGGGAGCGTAGGAGGAACAGGGCTCAGTCATTAAATAATCTGTTTATTGTTACGGCTTTCACAAGCTAAAAATAAGACAAAGCACCCAAATAGAAAGAATAAAAATGTATTTTCCTTCAGGTTTTAGACTGACACAGCAAGTACAAATCCTTTAGTGTGAGCATTTTACGGCAATGTGGAGATTTAACAAACCCCAAGCAAATGAGCACACGGTACAAGACTGAATCCTGACAGTGGCTTCTGCAGGTCTTCAACTCACAAGCTGGCTCTAGCCTTGGCCATCACGGGAAGAACCTTCCGCCTCCAGTCTGGTGTGGCAGAGGGAAGGAACTCTTGGAGTTGAAGGTGCAGATCCCTTCTAGGAAAAGATCTTTAATGGGCCAGTCTCAAGTGCACAGGACCAGGTGAGCTTTCCAGACAACAGAAATTGTTTGCCCTGTCAATGTATCTTCACAGTATGCAGAGAGCAGGTATTCTGGAACCCAGTCCTGTCTGCAGTCCTTCTGTAACAGGTATGGAAGAACACGCAACTGGAGAATTCCAGGTGAAAGCGAAAAAGTCAAATCAGCAGGTTAAAACTCTTTTGGTATATGACCTTCCTTTAATTTTAGATTATATGCATAGAGAACCTGATCTACCCCTAAAAGAACATGCAGCATGATTTGCATTATAAGCCCAATCAGGCACTGGACCAGAGAAACTCTTTTCAGGTGGATTAAATGACACCAAGGTTTATGAATCAATGATCCTTACAAAACAGATTCCCAAGCACTCATACAGAAGCGACACATTAACAGTGGTCTGGGCAGCTTTGGCGGTGTAATCCTCTTGGATTGCATCTACGTGGCCTCCAGCATTTTCCTGCTGTGACTTCTGGCCTCTGAGAGCCACCACAAATCCAAAGGCCTATTTGGTCCAGGGTAAGGAAGTGCTTCTGAAGTCTCAATGCTGCCAAATCTTGTTTTAGAGTAGAGTAGGATGCGCTGAATCTGCAATAGGATCAGCAAGTCTAGAAGAAGCCATCATAAAACTATCAAATGCCACAGTGATTTAATTAAAATTAACCCATTTCCTCACTATATCCAACCCCCTCTGAGCTTATATAGAAGCCCCATAGAACATTTGGACTTGGGGTAACTCTAGAAACAGCTTCTAATCCAGTTCTACATGGAGAAAGTCCACTTCTGCTTCCTCTCCTTGTGCTAATGGCCCAGAAAATAAAAGGCAGTCCCATCCTGGGAAGTTCTTTCTGAAGGCCAGCACCTGAAGCAAGCAAAAAGAAAAAAAGATCTTTACCTTGGGCCTTCAAGTGTTGATTTGGAAAGTCCAGGGCTATAGTGTGGCTGTCGTACAGATGCCACTCAGGGAACAAAGTGAATGGTCAGAAATTAAAAGCCAGAGTAAACTGCCTCAGTGAAAGCCTCATGGATGCAGCAGCTGCCTCAAGCAAGGCAAAAAAGTGCCACTAAGGGATGAAAAAAACCCAACAAAACAACCAACAACAAAAAAACCTTACAGCTCACTAAAATGCTTCAAGAGTTGCCTGCAACAAGGCTCCCTCTCTACAGCTGAAGGGTGCACCCATCTGTATGCTGAGGATTGTGCGTGGAGTCAGTTCCAGCTTTTGCTTGTCACCTTTGAGGCACAGGCATTGCAGTAGAAAACATCATTGAGTTCAGAAACTATTCTATGGGGGCACAGGGAAGGATAAAGTAAAGGAGCAGGGCACTTTGGAGGAAGAACTAAAGGATCCTAAAACCTAGGTTTAAATAGCTCTTTTTAAAAGGTTTAAGCAACTAGAACTAAAGTTATGTGAGTGGAAAGCACAGAATGCAGCAGGCACCTCGAAAACTATGGAGAATTTCAAGACCTTTGCTCTACAAGGAACTAATGCCACCTTGGTGCCATCTGTTACTTCTCACCCCATTTCTGGATCAACAGCGGGAAATCGACTCCTGAGTCAGGGAGATAAGGAGGTGTTCAGATCTTCACACCCCTCCCCTGGGAAGAGAATTGAAATTTAGCTAAGGGAGCTTTACTGAGCACAGCTGCGCTGTAACACACAGCATGTAACAGTGAGGAGACTCACAGGAAAAACTTCATATTCTGCTCAATCAGTCTTTGGCGAAGCCCAATCAAGGCAAAACACAGATGATGCCCAGTGGTGGAGGACAGTCCCCATGGAGTCACACAAGCAAAGTCAGCAGAACAGGTTAGATTTATCTAAAATCTTGGAAGCCTTGAAGGAAGAGCTTCACACCGAAAATGAACAAGGATAAAAGAAGATGTGGGGAAGGGGCAGCTGGGTGCATGTAGGCTATGCTGTAAACCAGAGTGTAGTGCTGTGGCATTGGGTTGAAGTTTCTAGGAGTTAAGCCAGGGGTGCCTGAGGCACTCTGCTGCTGTAGCTCGTTTCTCTGGGATCAGCTCCAACATAGGTAATAAGAAGTCTGTGAATGCAGCTGCCTCATCTTGGGACCACTCGTATTTTTCCACCAAGACTTCAAAAAGGCCCCAGGGCTTCAGTTTAGTTATGTGCTTCAGGTCACCTAAAAACCAAGACAGGTGAAGTGTGAGACATGGGAACAGAGCAGCTGAACAAAATAGGCCAAACAGCCAAACAAGACAGACTGAGCTCAGAAACTGTTCTAATAGTTGGGGCACAGGGAGCATAAAATGCTAGGGCATGCTGAAGGAACAAAAATTATACTAAACCCCCTCTTCTATCCACTTTTGAAGACTGTTCTGTAAATGTACTTCCTTGATGGCTTCTTTTTCTTCCCCTCCTGCTATTTCTGGTCCAATATCAGCAAATATTAACTTCATTAAATCACCAATTACACCAGTTGACATGATGGATAACTGTGCCAAACGCTGTGGAATACATGCAATAAATAGAACCATAGAATGGCTTGGGTTGGAAAAGGCCTTAAGATCATACAGTTCCAACTCCCTGCCATGGGCACGGACACCTCACACTAGACTGTGTTGCCCAAGGGTCTGTCCAATACATGCAGCACTGTCTGAGGAAGCAATACACTACTGACAAAGAAGGGTTTGTTTTGTTTAATAAAAGTATTTTACCTTCTTCTTGAGGCTCAATATACTTCTGAGGTACTCAGAGCTTTATGATAGTGGTATAATGTGTCCTGAGCAACATGGCACAGGATGCAAGGCACTGTTTAGGTGTCTGGCATGCTAGAAATGGAACAAAGTTGTCTACAGAAGACTTCAAAGGTGAGCCAACACCTCCAGCTGACAAAGATCAGCTAAATAAAGCCAAATCAAGTCTGAAGAAGTATCTACAGTACTGTTTTTCTACCTGCTGCATTTTATCAACATCAAGATGTCAAGTACTAGGATGTAGGATACTTTGAGCAGTCAGACAAGAATGCTTTATATTTAGCTGTAATTTTACTGATGAAGTCTTTCATAAAAGAAAGGAAAGGCTTAAAGCATCATCTTTGGAAGCACCTGTTGTAAATCGGGATTTCCAGCAAGGCACTCATGTATTTGGGGCAGAGGATGAGGGATAAGTGACATTTGCTTTGTTTCCTTTTACCTTTTTTGGTGAAAAACTCCTTGGAATATTTTCCTGCCAAAATGAGCTTGCGAGGTATCTTCCCCAGAAGTTCTATGATCAATGCAATGTGATCTGCAGTTTTTCAAGAGAAAAGACAATGAGACAGATCCACACAAGACATCTCTATGCCCCAGTTTCCTTCTCTGTGATACAAGGACAAAGGCATCATCTCCCTTAAAAATCACTTTGAGGTCCACTTTGAAATCAGATTACGCTAAGCAATGACAAAGTCACGGGGGAAGTGGAATAAAAAGGAGAATTTGAGGTATGATCAGTTTGCAAAGCATGGTAAGAGAATAAGCAGTAGGAGGAATGGGAAACACCAGAACAAGAACATGGACTTCACTGCACGGTGTGTTACCACAGAGCACAGCTGGCGCTG
Organism: Psittacula echo; assembly: GCF_963264785.1. Classification (NCBI taxonomy): domain Eukaryota; kingdom Metazoa; phylum Chordata; class Aves; order Psittaciformes; family Psittacidae; genus Psittacula; species Psittacula echo. The sequence continues at coordinate 6,664,153 of NC_137758.1, forward strand.
ATTTGTGTAAAGGATCTTTTCGCAAGGAGCCTTTGCATTGATAACTCACAAGAGAAGGCTCATTCTGAGGAAGCAACCATTGTATTTCATGTCTCATTTGAAAAAGGAAAGACTTTGACAAACATACCTTCATCCCGTGAGTAATCCTCCCCGGAATGAGGCTCAAACAGATAGTCTCCCGTTGCTAATTCAAAGGCCTAAACACACAGAAAGGAGCATGTTAAATCACTTTAATACACCTCAGACAGTCAGATGTGCTGCAGGGTGATTGTGTATCTCTCTGTGGGCCAGAAGCAAAGTGGTGGGAAAACCTGCAGAACTCTGGTACACCATTATCATCTTAAGATGTGCAATTACTTTGCAACACTTTGAAGAACTGCATCAAAAACCATCCTAGGCATAGCTTGGATGAACTCTGCATCAAGTAACCCTGTGTAGAATGGTACAATGGCATTTCACAAACTCAGCCTGTTTGCCTCAACAGCATTTTGAAAAAAGATGCAATGTCCAAACTCTAGACTTTTTCTTTTTTACAAAGTTTCTCCTCTCTGCCCAGATTTCAGACAGAAGAAGACCTTTTTCAAACAGTCTCTGAACATTTTTCTGTAGATACCAAGCCATGTTTTAAATGAGATAAACATTTGCATTCATTTCAACTCACCATCCCTAAACTGCAGGACACCTTTACATATTCACTTTTAATCAAAACAAAACCTCTGACCTGTATTCTTAAGTTTTCTTTACAAACTGCTGTTGTCAAACTATTCAATCAGGCGCTTGGAGTAACCACTGTGTAATTCTGGCGACACATTCTGCAGAGTCAACATGACCCTATCAGATACTCTTCCTGCTACATTCCTCCAAGACAGTGAAAATGATTTCACTCGCTATTTTCCAAGCTTAAAATATAAAAGCCAAGCCTTGAATTTGCAGAAAACACAGAATGAAGACACCAGAGGCACACACAGGAACTGGCTAGACTGATCTGGTTTTTTAATTACCATATTCTACATTTGCCAGCTACTTCAGGAACAGCTTCAACGTCATCTCAGCATCACTCAGATTATACAATTATTCCAAACATGCAGAGGACAATTAAAATATGAAATTTTTGCCATTCATGCCAATGAAAAATGCAGAAGATAATTAAAATATGAAATTGTACTGAAGACATCTGTGTAACAGTGCTGGATGCAGCAGAAAGGCTCTTGTCTTCAGAACTGCATAGCTGCCATGTTCTTCCAATCATCTTTGAAATCTGCTGGTCCTGTAGAACAAAACTAACTTTCAAAAGGAAAGCCACATATGGCAAAGGAAATAAAGAAACCACTCTGGTATGGAATCATGGTATTCAGCAAGTCTGGAAGTTGTCCTAACACCTGGGAGGGTTTTTCGCCAGGCTTGGTTAGGAGCTCAGCAGCCCAGAGCACACAAGAGCTGCTCCGTGTGCTCCATGGAAGCAGTCAGAAATCCCCTAGTGACAGCACTCACCATACATGCTGTGCTCCAGATGTCAGCAGGGGTGTTATACCCTGATCCTATCAACACCTCCAAGGATCGGTACTGTCTTGTCTGGATGTCTTCAGTGAAGTGCTTGTGCTAAACAGAAGAAATGTTTTATTGAACAGTTGTGAGACTTTACAAGAGGAGAATCAACAACCTGGAAGGCCAGAGTAGCTCGAAGCTCATTCGCAGGATACTTCATCTGAAATATATATCCTCATTCAATATTTATCTTCCTACAAATACTGTTCAAATGCTCTACGTGAGACACTCATGAGTCCAGCAAACCACAAAAATAGCATAAGGGAAGACTGAAAAGCTGCACCCTTCTCCTATCTGAGCACGATTCAGCTACCTTAAAGCAAAGCAACACCAGTGTAAGAGACCACCCTGCCAGACACTGCAAGCCTGACATGCAGTTCTGAGTTTAAGACTCATCTCTCCCATACGATCTGAAGTATTCTGCTGTTTAAGCAGCCAAGAAAAAACAGACATTTCTTCGACATGAAATGTCAAATATCTAAAAGCAGAACAGCACAAGCAAAGAATAAAGCTATGAGTCTCTTTCATGTACTCATGAATTCACTGAAGAGGTTTGACAAGCTAACGAACTACAGCACCAGCACGTCAGAGGGATTGTTTGCACCGTTCTCTTTCTCCAAGAGCACAACACACTCCTTCAGAAGTTTCACATATGCAGATTTCTACATATTATGTGTGCCATTGGTCACAGGTGTATCACAAGTCATTTAATGACCACTGTGGCACACAGGCTGAAATCCTCTGTTAAAGGATCATTTCTTTCATTGCATCCCTGCTCACCTCTCTTTTTCCTCCCAAAGTAGTTTCAAACTATTGCTACCTTCACAAGCAGGTCTAAAATAGATCTATTTTGCAAATTCTTTCCCATCTTGGCATCCTGTGAATGAATTACCAGGTTTAAACAATCAATGTGAAAAGACTGCACACTTACCACCCAGCAGGCATTTCCTAGGTCAGCTATCTTCACTTTGAGCTTATCTGCATTCTTGGGCTCAAGAGGATTAAGAAGGAAATTCCCAACAGTTGATTTTCCTAGAGGCAACGTGTACAACAGCTGATTAAAGCTGCATGGACAGTGTCACCATCTGTCACCCAAATCCTGCTGCACTCCCCCTACATAAGAAAGGTCTCACAGATCAGAACTTTTCCTTCCCCAAAGCCTGGGTATAAAAATCACTCTGCACTCTGAACAGCTTCCACTGTCAGGACTCGAGTGGTGTTAGAAAGCAGAAGGACAAGTAAGTGTACGCAAGGGGGACTGTTTCCAAGGCTCTTTGCACAGCCTTAAAAAGTCAGTTTCTAGACAGGACAGATTTAAATAAGGGCATTGCCAGAACCAAAACAACCCTCTCAACCCTTAAGTCTTCCTAAATCTTTGAAGGAGTAGAGTCCACATGTTAGAGCATCCTTCTGACATACCCATCACTCACTGCTGCAATACACAGTTACAAAAGTTAAAGTATAGATTGGGAAAAACTGCAGTGACACAACAGAAAGCAAGAATATTAAGTCAGTAAATTACATCCAGCTGAAGCTCTAAAGCTTCGGAGAGCTGTGAAAAGCAAAAGACACCTACCTAATCTTATCTAGCAGGGGCATCCAACTAAATGCAGTTCAAGTTTAAATTTCACTTGCTACTTTTCATCCCTGCAACTTTCCAGTGGTAATCTGCCAAGAAAAGGCTACAGGAAGGTTTTCAGGAAGAATTGTAGATGTTAATTTCTCCTTCCTTCTCCAAGCAGATATACTGTGCCTGATCTTGACTCAAAGTTCAAAAGGACAGGTTTAGCAATTGGTTCAAGATTTTTTAACACAGACACCCCTGGAATGGGTTTCAAGTGCTGTTCACCAGTGTGTGTCTTACACTGTCCTAAACCCACAAGACTGACTGTTTTTTTCCCACAGAAACACTCATGTTTAAACAAAAGCATTAAAGAGAGTTTTTTCCCTTATGCTTTATAAGCTTTGTTTCAGTCAGGCTGCATTTCCAGTTCTGGAAGAATATTTACTTATATTAAGTAACTGAGGAGTTACCTATGCTCCATGTTCAGAACTACCAGAACACACTGAACAGTATTTATCCCATAATTTAACAGCCAGTGACTATTTGCAGACTTACATTTCTAACAACGAAAATCACCTAAGCAACACCTGATACAAAGGAGGAAACGTTCCTATACTGAAAAACAAATGTATAGGTATTTAAAAGTGGGAATACTTATGCATTCAATAGTCAAAACTAAGGTACAGCTACAACTGGAAGCTACAAACAGTGAGTATCTTAGAGCAGGACTGCCATGTTAATTACTCCTGGCAGGAAACCACTCAAACAGATGGTTCTGATCACTTCAAATCTAGATTAGATCTAAGGCAGAAGCTCTTCCCTGTGAGGGTGCTGAGGCGCTGGCACAGGGTGCCCAGAGAAGCTGTGGCTGCCCCATCCCTGGCAGTGTTCAAGGCCAGGTTGGACACAGGGGCTTGGAGCAAGCTGCTCTAGTGGAAGGTGTCCCTGCCTATTTCAGGGGGTTGGAACTGGATGAGCTTTACAGTCCTTTCCAACACAAACCATTCAGCCTACAAAATGGAGGTTCCTATTAATATCCTGAAGTGTTGGAATACAACTCTCCCGCACCAAGGAGAAAGGAGCCCTTACAGAGTTCCTCTTATACCTTTGCTGTCTGATGGGTTATTATTCTCATTCTCGTCCTCTGAAGGTATTTCTGTTCGGATGCTTTCTTGCAAATGATTAATCTCCTGCTCATTGAATGACTGCTCTTCATTGGACGTGGGCTGACAAACCATGGAATCTTCTGAAGCTAAGGGCACAAAGGAGTCCGACATTGCTTCTTGAGGCCTATTCTCCAAGTCACCGTTACGCTGACTGTAATCACAGCTATGCAAGTTCTTCTTCTGTGTAAGAGGGTGATCACCACAGTCATTGGCATTATGAAGGTCATCCTCAAGTCGCACAGATCCTTGATTGCCAGATTCTGGGAAGTCCGCCATTTGTACTACTCCATTGCAGTTTATTTCTGTTAGGCATTTTTCCACACTGCTTTCCATTAGAACAGATTGCTCTTGTACAACTTCAGCTGCAAGAGTGAAAAGAAGATCACAGTCTAAAAGTAATAGCTGAAGTTGTTCAAGGGAGCCCTCAGAAGTAGGAGGCTCTCAACATGTAATTTATGAATTCAGTTTGTAATAGGAAATATCTTAGCCTCTTTAGATGGGCAGGATGCAATGGAAACAGGTTAAGTAACAGCCACCTCTATTAAAGGTGCTCACTCATGCCAGCACAAGTGAAAGGACAACACTGTGCTACTTTAGCAATACTTTAGGTCCATACCTGTCTTTTTGCTGGCATTTTCCTCTGGTGGGCTAACTTTTATAAGCATTTCCAGAGGACTCTGAGCTTCTTCCTCTTCTTCAGGCCGTGTCTGCCCAGGGCTTGCTTCCTTCTCCATTTCTTCTATCTCTTGCATTCGCTTCTCTAACAACTCAGCCTGTCGTTTCTGCTTCTTTTTCAACTTCTTTTTCTTATTCTTTGACATTTTGTCAGCCTATGTGGAAGCAACCAGAGAAATTGGACTGAACTTTTTGTAGTTCAGCAAATCTAAAATGCATCAAGTTTAATTTATTTTAGAGCTGAGGAAACAGTCTGGGATGAGAACTCTGGAGACAGTTCTTCCAAATAAAAAGCACACATTAAGGTTTTTGGAACAGTTGTCTATGGCTCTTAGTGCATTTCTGTCCTAACCTGAGAAACCTGTGGTATTCTCCAGATGAGGAATTGCAACTAAACAGAATAAAGGCACCTTCACAACACACCCTGAGCCCACCAAAAAGACTACTTATTCTGGTGCTTTATGAGCTAACACTGCTTACATCTCCAAGACAGCACTGAACCTGCCACCTATGTCAGGGACAAACACAAATCATCTTTACCTTCTGATACAAGGTTGCTTTCCCTTAATGTTGACTGCATTATAAAAGGATGCAGTAGATACTCTAAGCAGATGGATACTTACACATGAAAGCTATTACACTTACTGGTTTTGGCTGTGGTGCAGTGCTCACTGAAAGAGAAAGGAAGAGCAGTAAATTAGTATGTTTGTAATATAAAACTGCAACTGTGTTCTTATCTTAAAGGTAAGCTTTCTGCTATGTGGTTTGGTAACATTAAAAATATATCAGCAAATGTTATTTTGAAGGCTCATTTTTCTACAGAAGTACAAGAATTAAAAAAAAAAAAAAAAAAAAAGAGAATAACATTAAATGCATAATTAGAATTCCAGAGAATAGACTTGCTTGACTGATATCAAAGACTTAAACTTCCTGCCATGCAGCTTCATTTACTGCATGTATTATGCATCTTACTAAAAACAAAATGCAAACCAAAGCACTAAAATACCAAAGTTGAGGGAGCTTCCCTAAGGTACGCTATGATGGGCTCAGCTAAATGTTGGGGTTGTGAGATTATGACTAACAGAGCCTTCCAACACACTGCAGTTGTTCTTCACAACTAGTCACAGGTACAATGGATATCCTGGAGAGAAACACAAGGAACTGGGAATGACAGAAAGTCTGCTCTCAGATCTTTAGGGGTGTTGCATGTTAAGGAAGCCATTTCTGTTACAAGTTTTCTAGACTTCTGCAAAAACACCACGTAAATCATCTTTTTTACACTGTACTTGGGAAGTTTCCCTAGTGTGAATAGTGATAATTTTGGGGGGTTTGTGGGAAAGAGCACCAATTTGCAGGAAAAGTCACCTGCAGAGCCAGATGGTGGGGGAGCCCCAGATCTTTGCCACTCTGTTGCTTCTGCAGCCAGCCTGCGGATGTACTGGTCGTTCACACACAGGAGAATGTTCTCAGGTTTAATGTCAGTGTGAATGATTCGACACTTTGTGTGCAAGTAATCCAGACCCTGAAGAACCTGCAGAGAAGGAAACCGATCCTTAGAAAAAGTAAAGAATGAGCAAATGGAGAGTGAAGGGAAAATGCAAAATAGCCGAGGATGACCACAAACTTGAAGGGCTTCTGTGGGAATACTCCAGATTAGAGCTAATGTGATCAGTGGTTACTACTCAGTTCCAGGAAATACAGATTCACATACAGATTTTACCTATGAACTTAAAATACTCTCTCTTTACTCTCATAACTTATCACAACTGAAAATCTAATCTTAACACCCTACAATAAAATCATGTTTTCCTCCTCCCCTTCACCTCACATGTAGGTGTGTGGTACTTCTTAGGCAACCATCCAGTATGAAGAACAGGTTTCTCTTGCTCTTTTCATCATTAAGCACCATATTTACTGAGACAGAGTTTAAAAGAAAAATATTTGCACTTATAAGGAATAACCAGGGTAACAAAATGTTAAAAGCAAAGCTGGCCTCCCACCATGGTTCAAGTGTCAGAAAATAACAGGTTTTTGCAGTAGAGAAAGAAAATATTAACCCAAGAATGACTTTTTTTGCATGAGAAAGATACCAGTGATTTTTGTTTTCTTCGATCTGAGAAGGATTAGTGAAAGAGTTCTCACTGGGTCGAGTGGAACAGTGCAGTCAAAACTGACCTGTTTGATGATCTTTTTGACACAAGGGAGTGGAAGCCCCTGATAATTTGACTTGATGATCCATTTCAGAAGATGATGCCCTAGAACTTCAAACACCATACAGATATCTGGAGCTCGGTCAAGGAAAAAGATGGAAATCCTGAATCAAGGAGCCCTGAAGTCCCAGGACTGAGGATCAAAAGAAATATCCACACCAGTTACATGCTTTGTACTAAAGAACTCTCATCCTTCTAACACAAGCTGCCTTCCTTAACAGTACCACCCTGTCCTACACATCAGTGTCGTTACGTAAAGCACAGAGGGATGGAGATGGTTAAGACAATGGTCCTAACACAGCAGCAGCAGTCTCCTGCTTTGAGCAAAAGCCAGTTACACAAGCAAGTGTGCATTAGTAGCTCCTGCTAGCATTGAGACAGCTTCCAGCCAAGAGTGTACATTTTGGAACAACCTAGGCTCCTGCCCCAGGCAAAACTTGATGCCAGATCATTCTGTACTAGTGCTACCTGAAAAGATAATAAAATTTGCATTTCATAAGTTTCTTTGGAACATTCTCCACCCTCCCTTGCCTCTTTACCAGTAAAACAAACTTTTGACAAGTCTCAACTTCCACAATATTTATATTACCTGCCTTTTGTCTATAAGTTCTGAACAGCTACAGTCACTCCAGTGACATCTTATTGTGCCTTTGCTTGAGAAGCTAAACTTCCAGTTTATTAGTTTGCTTTTCTTCTACATTGGCAGAAAGTGTTTCGCAAGAGTGAAATAAATACAAGATGAACTCAACATTTACTTGATGCTAAATACCAGAAAAAAGTTAATAGAGGAGATACATTATGGGGCTACTGTTTTCTAGAAGTGTTAGAAGGTTTAGAGCCTACAGCTCACTGAAATCAAGTTCAAGGGCAAAAAGCACAGAAGTCCAAATTTCCAATTTTAAGGGTTCATTACTGGGACTTGCCACAAATCACTGCCCATGGGAAGGCTGTTCACAGAACTAGAGGGGATTTTCAAAGCAATACACTTTACACCTCATAGCAATTTTTATGAAGTCCAAGGTAAGAAGCTTTCATAACTAGAAACCCACCTTACTATCAAGTTACAGCATGCATGTTGTTTGCTGTTTTTCTTATTGATCTTAGCATTTTGTAGTGTTTTCTTTCAGTAAGGGGTTATTACCAGGCTGCTTGCGAAACTGAGGGGTTGTGGCAGAAGGGCTCTTCCCACAGAGGTACCTTGGATACTGAGTCATTCAGTCCTGAATCAGAAAGCAGATGCAGCCACTCTCATGTTAACATGATCTCTCCTGCTAAAAGCATAACTAAGCAGTGCAGTCTCCATCACTTGCACATATTATGTCAGACTGAATGATCCTTCTCAAGCTGAGCAGGCAGTTCTGAGGCAGGTAAATCAACAGCAGGTTTCCTTGGGCAGTGAAAGGGCTGCCTGGGCATTGAGCAGCAGCCCTGATGTGACAGCTACCTAGCTAACTCCCATCTTTATGCAATTCTTTGCCTTTATTTCTCAAAAGGATACGAGAACCATTAACTCCTGAAATCTTGAAGTCATCTAATAACTGAACAACTCTCTCTTTACTTGGATCATCTGGATCACTGTTGCGGACCTGCAGAGAAAATAAAAGAGGTTTGTGTTTCTTGAGGTAATTACCAGGCAAGAACATATTCTGAAGTCAGATAATTGCATTACTGTTAGGTTTCTCTCCAAATTCTCTGCAGCCAGATGATCCAGAATCAAACCCGATAAATGTGAACTGCCCCAAATGAATTAAAAAATAAAATAATAATAAAACATCAGAACCCCCCACTCTTGGACACTCACCGATTTTAGCAACTTGATTTCATCCAGTGCTGTTTCTGTGTAGTGCTCTGCACTCTTCACCACCTTCATTGCCACAAATCTCCTCCCTCTACACGCACAAAGTAAATTGGAGACTGTTAACACTCAGAGAACTTATTCTCCAGGATTATATTAATTCTTTTGCATACAAGAGAGCTACTTATTTAAGGCATCATGGAAAAATAAGTTTTAAGCACTCATGAAGAAGATTGTCTTTGAGTCTTTTTTAATAGTAACTTCTCATAAAATAATAGTTCAGAGACTGCCAAACACACAAGTACTCTTTCCACATACACGGTTTGTTCTGTTAATTCCCTCTTGTATGCTTGTATGCACAATACAGAAAGAAACTCTTGTGTTAGAATGTATATTCCCACCAGAAACACCAGCTAGAACAGAAAGACTTACTGGATGTCCCAAGCTAGCCACACAGTGGAGAAGTGGCCCCATCCAAGCTTCCGAATCACATGGTATCGTCCATTAAAGAGATCTCCTATTTTCACCAGGTGATAACCACCTAGAAAAAACAGTAGGAAAGTTCTATGAAGGGATCTCACAAGCACTGAAGAGCAGGTCTGTGGAACAAGCATCACCACTTGAGGCAGACTTGATGTGTTTTACATTTTCAATCACATAAACAAATGCAAATGTTTCTCTAACTGGATCTCACTGGAATAAATACACAGTATGCCAGAAGAAGAGCTGTCAACAGCCCTCTGGTTGACTGAAAAGCTTTAATATAATTGAAGTAGAATGACTGCGTTTTCCTCCTTTTTTAATGTAGGCCATCACTGTAGCACCACAAAAGAGTATTTCTTCAGTGAAAGCATCTGAATTCTACTGGACGGAGCACCTTTGTTAAAAGCACTGCTTCTGATGTTCAGTAGCAGAAACTTAAGAGTTGAATACCAGCATTGCTCTGTCCTCGTAACATGAAAGAGAACTGAACTCAAGACCCCAGTGGAGTTCCCCCTGCAACTGCTTTCCTGACTGAAAGGCACTTTGCCCTGTAACATGACTACAAGCAGGAAAGTCTCCTCCCTGTACCCCAGTATCTCTCAAGCTGCTGACTATGCAGGAGGATTCCATGACAGAAGCAAAGACACAAAGACAACAGAATTTGCGGAAAACAGAATACAGAGAATAAACTGTGACTGTTAAGGTATAAATTTTTGCCAGAACCTGGAATTGCACCAGATTCCAGGCACTTACTATTCAACTGTGGTGAGCAAGTACCACCCATGAAACACGTGCTTTGTCAAGAAGATTTGTCTCTCTTGATTGACTGGTTCATAAACAAGATGCAGAATTACTATCCATTACTTTGTTAGCTCCAGCAGCAGAAGTCCTTTTTCTTCACTTGAAGATTTTAGTTACAACAGTGACAGCTGTACTGACTGCAGTCACACAACGGCTTTTTCTTCTTCCCACTTGCTTTACAACTAACAAAATCCCACAAATACTTCGGTAGCATGCCAGAAGTAATGTAAATGCTTTGAAGTAAAGCACTGAAGCAGAAGAAACATTGCAATTAGAGTTCTTTGTGCTATTTTACTTTGCATTTTTTTATACACATATATGGCATTTGTTACATGCTTCTCCCTGCCTTTATATATACAATAAAGAGTATCACAGAAGTAGTCTTACAAAGCACTTGGAAGTGGGGGCACACATTCAAGCTTCTAGTAATTGATGAGTTGAATTTGTATGATCAGTGTTCTGTTATTTTTTAAAGTATTCGCTATGTTAAAACCAGCCTGACCCTTTTGATATACAATTATATACTGTGGTGTTTCCATTTGCTCTGTATTTAGTTTCTACTCCAAGAAAGAGTGGAAGACTATTTGCAGACACAAAGTTATCTGAAGAACGGTACAAAGATGATCTTCAAAAGAAAACAATGAAGAATTTGAAACTGATTTGAAGTATTTAAGTGTCCTTTTTCTAATGAAAATCAAAAAGGAACTGAATGCCTAATTGCTTTTACCGATTCTGAAAGCCCTCTGACACAGAGACAAAGCTAACAGCTTTAAATACTTGCACTAAAACCAGCTCCAACTCAAATCTTGACTGATAGCAGAGGAAACCCTGGAAAATAGTTTCTCCTTTTCAGGTTAGCTTGAAAAACATTACTTTTGTCATACAGTTTCAAAAAACAGTTAAAGTAAGAGGGAGTCTATTTTCATTCTCTACAGCAGATGGAAAAATGAAGGAAATTCTTGGTAACACTGAAAATCCTGTGCTGAAACAAGCAAGTCCTCACCTTTACAGTAATCATTTGGATCCTCTTGTTCGTCATCATCTGATCCCAGGATTTCTTCCTCTTGCTCTGGAATATCATTCTCTGAATGAGCAGCAGGGCCCCGATGCTGAGTGTCGGGTCTGAAAGAGAACACACTGCATGTCTCACACACGTTACTCTTTAGTTCAGTAGCTTTCATTTCACATCAGGGATTGCTGATAATGGAGAAGATGCAATTATCAGCCTCCAGAAACCTATCTTCACATTTAAATGCTTTTATTCCTAAGCTAGTATAAAAGTAGACACAAACAATTTTTCAGATAATAGTGAGAAATACAACTTAATGCCCTAGATTCATTTTTACAGTGAAACAAAGAAAAGATTGGACAAGAGAGCAAGTTAAAAAGCTTAGTAATCCCACCAACACATTACTGAACCCCTTCTCAGCTTTTCATTCAGTGAGGATTTCTCTAAAGCAGATTTATATTTTAAGATGTCACCTTATATAAGAGCTGAAGATTTAAATGCTGGTTAATGTTATCTTAAAAACTAATATCAATTAATTTTTACTCCTTTGGGAAAAACAATCAAACTGGTGTTTTAGGAATTGGTCCTGTTGTTCCTTTCACCTTTGAGATCAAATGAACATGTAATGATCCTTCTGCTTCTAACACTTCAGAACTCTAAACCCCACAAGACTGTGCTGGCTTTCTCCTGCTCTCAATGTGGTAGGCTGCATCCCTAGTCTGTCTCTTCACTGAACATCTGAAGTTGGTGACAGTTGTCTGAGCTGTGGTGAGTGGGAATCCACAGAGCAGATATTCTGTCAAACCTTCCAAGAGCTTCTGACTTCAGATGGATTGAGATCAGGCACCAAGGTGGTATTTTCTTTCCACTCCCACATTTATAAAGAAAAACACTAATTTTGTGTGTTTAACTCTCACCAAATGTGTTACTCCAGGTTCCTGCTCATGAAGATCACATTGGCAAAGGCCACCTCAAAGCATTTGAGCTGTGGCTGAGTTCCCTGAGCTAAGGCATCCCCACATCCCCTGTACCCCAACTCCTCCTCTGTGGTAGCACACAGCTTACAGCCAAACAGCTCCTGAAATGGTAATACTAAACCAGGTAAGTTATTTACTTCATGTCCTGGGTTCAGCATTACAGGGAATGGTTAAAAGTCTACAAAATTTAATTTTCACTACCCTTTTGTCCAAAGCAAGGACACGAAAGCAATGCCTACAGCCCATTTGCATTGGCAAGGTTTAATGGCAAAGCACTGCAGGATACACTGAGCTTTTCTTCTTAGAAGTATGAGATATTAAATAAAGCTGGAGTTGCCCAAAGAGGTGGGCAAAGCATTTCTTTACAGCAATGGATGTGGATATGCTAATGCATGTGGGCTTTTGGATCAGTTCTTGTAACTTATAACTGAGTTGGAGCCCTGCACATCGTATCAGGGTGGCCCCACTAATCTTATGCCACAGGACAAATCTAGTATTTCAGTTTTGAGTAGTTATATAGCAGAATGAAGATTCAGCATTTATCTACCACACATGCACTCTGCTGAGACTTCATACACTAAATACATTACTACACATTCAGGCTATGGCCATCTTAATTATCTATGGAGCATAGAAAGAAAGAAACCAGTGTTCCAATCTGATCATGACTGAATCTGTAGCCATTTACAATCTGGAACTGAAGTTCCTTAAAGCAAAGAGGAGCTACAAAGGTCATCCTGGGCACAATTAAACCACTCACCATTTATTTTCAGTCTGTTGCAAGTCCTGCTGGTATCTTAATTCAGGTGGAGATAAGCAACTCAGATTAGTGATCCTAAACCATAAAACAAGCCTGCCAGACAGTCCATTCCACTGCTGCCAGGCTAATAAGACATATATTAACAACCCTGTAGCTTGATCCAGCCCTCAGATATTCAGTATTTACACTTTCTGCCCCCATGAGCCACAGAATCACAAGTCAGGGGTAGGTAAAAGGAAACTGGCGAGGAGGGGAAAACTCTTGGAGGTCAAAATGCTACTTTACAAGTGCTACATTCCTTTGGGGACAACTAAGCTACAAATAAAGTCAGACTGTCCACAAATGAAGAGCAGGCAGCAAAGGCAAGAAAGGACCATGGACAGAATGGTTGACGGGGAGACTGCATGCTCCCTATATAACAGGATCTTATTGACAGGGTAAAGCCAAGATGCACAATTGGATAGAAAGGAGGATTTAAGGCCAGTAGCCACACCCATAGCATAAGCAGCAGAGTATTTCTCCAAACACCATTTAAAGATCTTCACTTTTGTAACTGAGGAAAATGTAGGGATTTGAGTGGATTCAAAAGAAAATTCATCTGAAAAACCACAGCCCGAGTGCTTTGCAATAATAGTAATTTCATGCATCAAGGAAGAAGTTACTGGAAGCGCTAAACCCCATTCTCTCAGAAAGGGCTGACGAATCACGCTGCCAACAGCCTTGTACCTGGCACACCCTGTAGTCTGCATCTGAGGCTGTCCTGGGGATCCAAAAGCATTTTGCTGCTATATTATCATCTATAATACCAACTATGTAATAGTGAGCCACATTCAGGTCGCATACATTTCTACTGTACTATTTCCTTTATGAAATCACCACCAAAACACATCTCACTCCTTTCCCTCCCTGTGAACATTCATTAGATGTTACTACATCCCACCACCTTCTTCCCCCAAAGTGACCATGTCAACTGCAGATAGAGATTTGATCAGTGCAGAATGTGTTAATACCAAAGAAAAACAGATACAGAAAACCACAACCCTCGTCCATTTGCTTCCTCACACACACAGTATTCGAAAAGGCACAAAAGGCTGCTAAAGACAGCAGAAAAATCCTTACTCTGTATTTTGACAACTGAAACAGCTGCCAGCTACACTGCAAAATGCACATAGTATATATGAAGAGCCTATAAAAATGGTTACACATTAAAAAAATCAAGTGTTCTGGGGTACATTTTTGCATAGCCATTTTTGTTCTACTTACGAATATCTTGATCACCTTTTACTTTCGCTCTCTCAATGTGCTATTTCATCATCAGAATTCACTGTATTTGCAGGGTCTCTCTACAACTATAGAGCAGTATTTTACTTAAGGAAAACAACATGGAAATGCAAATGCTAGATCTTTTATTGAGTGTGTTATTCATAGCTAACCACATCCATATCTACACCCTCCCAAAAGTCCTTATTCTCTCAGGAATGCCTGAAGAAGTGCAAATTCATAAGATGAAATAAAAAACTGAAGAGGGTAACCTACCTGCATGAAGCACGGCCTCCCATTGATAAAGATATTCCTGAAGACAGCCCAATAGTTTTGGAAAGAGCCATTAAAACCCAGCTGCCACACTAAGAGGGGGACATCAAGGGCAGGCAGAGGGGCTGGTTCTTCTTGAACGCAGCAAAGCTTTGTGCAAGAGTGAGAGAGAAGAGGGATTTGCCTCCACCACCTAGCTGCAGCTGCACAGCACTGCATTGCAGGTGAAGGGCCTTGCAGCAAGGCTGGGAGTTGCTCTCCACTGATCTCCCTGCAAATTCAGTCATGTTAGGGGGTTGAGCATAAAGAGATTCATCCCCTTCTCAGAGATTCATCTCCTCTTGATGTTTACACCCTGTCTCAATCTTCCCTCTAATGAAATCAGAAATTCAGTCAGATACTTCATTTCATCTTCCTGAACGAGCCGGTTTTATTTGCCTATTCAATAGTCCACTGGATTCAAAGCGTGGATGGAGACAAGGCTCATGGTAATTGCTGACAGTACAACCCTTTTGATACAGGAATGCCAGCATGATCACACAGGAGAGAAAGGGCCTTCAAAGTAAAAAATAATTTTCTGAAGTAATTCCAAACCTCCCCATCCAGCATTGCACAGAAAACTGATCCTTTATGCTTAAAAGTAACAACACAAGCAGGCAAAGGAGTCAAATCTCCCTTAAAAAGGGTGAACTGAGTGTTCTTCACAGTAGCAGACACTTATCATCGTCCTCTGATGTAGAAGAAGTAACCAGCCATTTCCTGTGCCTGTTTATCCTGCTGATTTATGCAAGTCATAGGGGAAACATGTCAGCAACAACATGACATGGCAAGCAGTCATTTAGAGATTTTTTCCCTGCTGGGGAGGACTGTGTATTAGTGAAAGACACTCTGAAGCTGGCTCTGCAGTTTTAAACCAAGGAGAACTGGATTCATTTCATTGTAGATCTAACGTATCTTCGCCTTAAAAGGATGTTCAAATTTCAGTGAGCATTTTACAGCTTCACAGTCACGAACATTAGCAGAGGTATTAATAACATGCAATATTTTCCACTGTCGACAAGATTTTGCTCCACATTGACTGAATCTATCACCTGACACTCTGTTCCCCCCTGCAACGGCCAGCAGGGACAGCAACAGTTATTTGCAGGAACTAAGCTTTCAGTCAGTCACTTATTTCTTACAAAAAATGTTCAAAGAGTCTGGAAAAAAGACTTTTGTCTTTTCTCCTGCCAGTTTCCCACAGCATCATTTATCTGGTCCACACACTAAAGGTAAAAAGTGATTAAAAATGATGTGTATTCTTACAGATTTGCACTGAGGTGGAACCAACAGCATCAGGAGGATGAGAAGATGGGATACCACAGTTATGCCTGTTAGTAGAGGCAGTGTAATGAAAAGTAGTGCTCTTGGTGCTGTGGAGCAGCACCAGCATGGGCCCCTTGGCTGCCTCTATAGATTACCAGTAAAGCCATCACAAGTGGTCAAGTCTCCACATGCAACTTCACCACCAAACCTCAGAACTTGTTTTTTCCACCACATAAAACACTTGCAGAGGTGTTTCATTCTCCTAATCAAGAGCATTAACATTGACATCTTCAAAACTCTATTTTATAGAGGAAGTGTTTCTCCCTGCCCCCAAAATGGCAGAAGTATCACCCATACTACTTACCTACCTGCTTTGAGCAGATACAAAAGCAGAGCCCCATTCACCTCCAAGCAAGGAAGACAGCATTTAATCCAAATTACTTTTCTCACACCAACCATACTTATATATGTGCTTATAAAAGAGATACTTGGACTCCTCTTCACCTCAGTTTACTTGACAGTCGCAGGGACGATGCCCGTCTGCTTTCTTAAGTGATTTTTAAGCCACCTGCAGCACAATCTTTACAAACACAGTCATTCCTTATTTGTAAGCTCAAATAACACACCTGAAACATCCCAAAACAGAATTCAGTTCAGGGAATGCAAGGCTAATGAGGAATCCAGCTCATACTGTAGGAGCCGCAGGTAAGAGCCCTGTAAAACACCCAGGGACTCCTGCATCGCTTTCCACCTCAACCCCCCAGCCAGGGATAACCAGGGCTGCACACCCACTGCAGCCAGAGCTTGCTGCAAGTGCTGCCGAGATCGTTTTCATTTGAGGAAAGGAGGGAAAAAAGGCTCCATATGGGGTGGTGAAAAGCCAGGATTTCAAATGTCTCTCCCATTTTCACATGCACACATTAAGACAATGTCTCTTTAAGTGCGGTACACTTGTTAGACTGCATCTCATTACTATGCTATAGTGTGCCTGTAATTCCAGAATCATGTTAAGGCACACCTAGTCAGAACGACTGCTTCTGGTGCCAGCCTCCAGCACTTACACACAGGTCTGCTGGCAAATCCAGTGACTGATAAATATTGCACTGCTTAGACTCAAACTTTCACTATGAATTCAGGTCTGAGTTGATAAAAGTATTTTCCTTGCTTGTATACACTTTACCTTTCTGCTCAAGAAGGTTTTGAGGGGAATTATAAATCATAATTAGGAGGGGAGACTTAAAAGTCTATAACTCACATTATTTGTGATTATTGCCATTCATTCACTCTTGCATCCCAATTTTCCAAATATAGAACCAGTATTTTCTGCCAGCAGGGCAGATGCACAATACTTGCTGCTGTGGGGCAGCTGTCCCAGGGCTACAGGAACACCACTGCTGAGACCTTCAGAGGACTTGAAATGGCCTAACATTTAGTTTTGAAGGAACAGTGCTCAGAGGTACCAAGACACACTTTTATTCAGTGGCTCTGTGGGAGTTCAGTCTCAAACGCAGGTAGTAATTTCACAGAACAGTAGCACTGCACACAAATAACAGGCAATCAAGTCTCCTGCTCCCTGGACTCATTCCCCCACACAAGCATTTAACAAGCTGTTTGTAAAACCATCTGTTGTTCCAGCTATTCCAAACCAAGGGACTTCCATGGAAACCAGCAGATCTGCAGCTGTGTCCTGTCACAGTCTGATAATCACTTCTGTATGTGAATGAAAAAATCCTGTGGGCAATGCATTCTGACTCTACCTTAAACTTATGTTCAAAAGAGTTATGAAAGGTGTAGCCCTGACATTAATTATGAAAGACAGGTGAGGAAAACATAATCCAAGATCCTGATCCCAGGCCAAGTTTTGAATAAGGAAGCTGAGGAAGAATATGAGAGGGTTATCAGAATTCCAGGGCTCCACAAAGGCAGCAGGAAAGCGACGCAAGCAAGAGATGCAATAACAAACTGAGGAGTATCAGACTTCTGATCAGAACCTTCTGCTCCCCAGACAGCACAGATGGAAAAATCACCAACTTCCTTGTCTCTCTTCACAGCAATTCTATTGAGGAGGAGGAAAGAAGTGAGGCTTCATTGCATGTCACAAGTCTGACCAGAAGACTGCAGACAACTGGAGATCAGTTTCTTGAAAATACCAGATGTTGCAGGCATTTGGGAAAAGGGAGAGGAACTAAAACAGGGGTATGGGACCAACCCAGCTCTGCCACTGCTCTCCCTGCAGCGGTAGAGGGAGTCAGAGCAACTACTTGTTGAGAAGCTTGAGGAAGAAAATGCAGCTCAATATATAGAACACAGACCTGATTCAGGATTCTGAAAAAGAAAAGGAACTCTTAAAAGAAGAATCGGAAGAACTGCTGTCTGGAAAAGAACCACTTCAACACAATCTCCAGGAGCTGAAGAATGCCAGTGAAAAAATAAGGATTGAAAATCAAGATCTTTTAAGCTCATATTGAAGAGCTCACTTGCAAACTTCCTTTTTATGAAAGTCAAACACAAGAACAGCAAAAAAGATCAGAAAACAACACTTGAATTTCCTTTTGAAACAAAAGAAAACTGAACTCAGAAATGAGAAAGACCAACCAAGTTCTCTAAAGAACTCGGTAAATCTGTAAGAAAGGATTAAATAAATTCACCAGCACACACAGAATTAGGAGAAAGCACTTCAGCTCGTGTTTTCAGAACAAGCCACATACTGTAACTGTGTGGCTGCCACTACCTTTGTAGTTATTGAGGCTCACAGAAATAACATTCTGCTTTGAGGAACAAATGGTTCAACATCCCTTACACAGAACTGCTGGGTTTGTGCACGAGTCAGTCAGCTTCTCCTGGAACAAAAGACACTGCTGAAGCAAGACACTGGACTTGATGAAACAGCATTATCATTTGGCCTGCCAACAACACACGTCACCTACACATCATACAGCCCTGTAGCCCAGTTCTAGTAACATGCTATTTTTCTTCATTTCAGAGAAAATGAGGTATAACACAGAACTATTTGTTCAGTTTCTTGGCTGTTCTTCTTTGAATCTGGATGGGGTTTTTTAGCCTGTTTTTAAAACTCTGGGCCTTAATCTCAGCAGTAATCTAAACCCTCATTTTTTTCCTAGGACAAAGAGAATAGTTTGAGCTTCTCAGGGTTTGCAAAATACAACACACACAAAAAAACCAACCCAGGGTATTTTACTGGCAGTTATGGTCTAACAGTCAAATATGCTGGATTCCATTGCAAATTAATAAAGCCATTGGTAAAGTACACCTGCATTTGTATTTTAGTTCAAATAGAAGTTTGTCTTTTCAAACAGAAGCTCAGTTTTGAAGTATCAGATCTTCCTCACATATATCAGGCTTTGGTTCACACAGCTCAACAGCCTTAGAGCACAGGACCTTAATCTCCTTGCAACGAAAGCATGCAGATGGCATGCTCCAGTATCACTTCAACCAGGAATGGACGTTATATCCATACAGGAACTAAGTCCAAGCAACATTCCCCTCCAAACAGCATCTGGAGTCTTTAAAATCAATCAATCAATCAAGCTTGCTAGCTCCTGTTTGCCTGCACTGCCTCCTGAACAGACTCTGCCTCACTGCACACACGTGGCATGGGGACCTGCAAAGCAAGAAGCAGCCACCTCGTGGTGACTGAAAGGCGGAACTGCTCAACTGCCATCACTCCTTTCTCCTGCAGTGCTCATGGATGTCCCCATCCAGCACTGCTCACACACCACCACAACACAGGAGTAGTTCTGTTCTCACTTCCCTGCAAGTCAGGCAAGGAAAAGGACCAAAAGAAGCATTCCCAGGAAAGCACTGAGCAGCTTCTTCATTCTCCTAAGGACTGCTGTAAATAAGCCCAACGCATTTGTCTGCCAACACCAAACTCCAAAGACACTATTAACTACTCCAAAGTGCAAGGACCTCCTGCATTTTGGACAACTAGGCAAAAATTACTACCTGGATTCATCTCACCAGATACAGCTGTTGGAAGAGCTTAAGTTATTAAAGTTTTGGTAAGAAAAAAGCTTGGAAGCATACTTTTTAAAAGACCCTTTTTAAAAGATGGGCTTTTTTTCAGCACCTTTGGGAATCAACTCACCTTTAGCGCTCAAGATGCTCACAGCTCATGAAATGATAAATTAACACATTAGATATTACCCTAGATAGCTTTCAGCAAAGCTCTTTTCTGGCAGCAGTACATACTGCAGTAGCCAATGTACCACACTCCCTGGGCTTTATTAGCAGCTATACAGTTGTGACATGCGTATTTCCTGAGCTGTTCTTAGTATTAAGGAAAAGACTAACAGAAGGTTGCCTCTCATTCTCCAAAAATAATTTAAAGAAATTTTCATCCTAATTCCTTGCCTTTTTGATGGAAAAAGATTGAGATAAGAAGAAACTGAAACTGATACTCTTCCAACTCCACAATGGCAACCACGGGACCAATGACGTGGGCAAGCAGAAGCTTCCTAAGCAGATCTGAGACATCTGGTTTCATGGTTCTGTCAGATTACCAAAAGATTAGGGGTAATTTTAGGTGAGAAGACATAGATACCTCTCCTTTGTATTACCAAGAAACTTCGCCTGAAACTTTCCACAGAGAAGTATGTTAGTACAAATGCACACTCACAGAATCCCAGACTGGTTTGTGTTGGAAGGGACCTTAAAGCTCCTCCAGTTCCAACCCCTGCCACAGGCAGGGACACCTTCCACTAGAGCAGCTTGCTCCAAGCCCCTGTGTCCAACCTGGCCTTGAACACTGCCAGGGATGGGGCAGCCACAGCTTCTCTGGGCACCCTGGGCCAGCGCCTCAGCATCCTCACAGGGAAGAGCTTCTGCCTAAGAGCTCATCTCAGTCTCCCCTCTGACAGGTTAAAGCCATTCCCTCTTGTCCTAGGGGAACACTCACTCCATCACTGATACCAAATAAAACTTTTAAGTCAGGAAGGATGGGAAGAAACAGGAACATCCTGAATTTGTGGCAAATGAAGAATTTGATTGACCTTCACATTAAAAAAACCCATCATCATCTAGATGGAACTTTAATTAGTATTTACAAGGGTTTTCTGAAAATAGCCAGTTTGGGCTGGTTTTGTCTGAACCTAAATAGTAGCAGTTTTAACTTGTGAATGATGAAAAAAAAGCACTAACTTTCCTGGTTTGTAATATACACAGCCCGTTTTGATTATTTTTATCCAAGTGGGTTTTTCGGTTGGTTTTAACTAGATTGGGTGGAGAGGGAAACTTAAACCAGGTGTAGCTCATTTCTAAAGTGAAAGCTATTTTGAATTGCTCTAAATCCCTTCAGAACATTTTCTTTATTTTAAGAGTTACCCATAATAACGTAATTCCTAATACTTACCAATCTTAACCTTTTAAAATCAGTCCTCTCATGCTTTTTACTGCCCTTCATCCAGCAAAAATTACATGTATGTGATCTAACCAACTACAAAGGAACATTAGATGTTAAAAGATGTTCCATGTGGTTTCAAGTTTAGATTTTATGGGAAAAAATCTTGCAACAACCCAACTAAGCTTATTTTAGAAGATTTAACTAGAACAGCTTTGTATTTAAATAGCATAATTGTGGAGCTGCACCTGAAGTTAGAGGCTGACACTGGTTTCTTTTTGTGGTACAATATAAAAGTACACGCAAGTTCCTGAGGGAGGATCCAAGAAACAGTACCAGGAAAGAGAGCTGAAGTATGATGTTTAAGAAGATAAATGCAGAATTTTTAACTAGTATAGTTCTTCACTCAAATCAAAGTTAGTGGTAAACCCACCAACTAAGCAGCAGTGCAGTTAACCTGTTCAGGCTATGTGGCTAAAAGGAGTTAAAATACCAGCCAGAACTGAAAGTTACCATTCAGCAACCTCAGAACTGACACAGAAATGGGTCTTTTCCAACTGCAGGACTCTATGGGCAGAGTCAGTATTGTCTGCCTGCAGCCAGACAAGAAAAAGTAACAGGTATAGAATTAAACGAGATATTTGTTCAGAAATTCGGATGCAGATCATGGTTAGAAAGAGGAGAACTCTTAGGAAATTATCCCAATGCCACCTTCAAGAAATACCAGAAAGACAAAGTAGCACCGTAACTTAAGGCACTCCTGGAGTTTAACTAATGCTCTTCACCCCTCAGAAGCTCCATCTCAAACCAACTGAATCTTTGCTGGAGACATCCGGAAAGTATTTTAAATCCTCATGATTAGTCAGAGGAAATTACCAAAAAAGCATTAAAGAAAACCTTCTCCAGCTCCCTCCCAAAGCCTTACTGATTGAATACCTTTGGTTTTAAGCACCAGTGAGTATAAAACCTCCTGAGGTACCCGAGTTTTTACACAAAGAAGCAGCATTTTACTGAACATACAGAACTGGCACTAAGATTTCCATCACCTTCCACTCTAAAGGCATCCCGAGCAGCACTGAAGGCAGTACTTAACGCAGTCTGGTGGGAGCCACTGTTTAGTATTTACTCGAGATCTTTTAATTTTATATCTGCATCCAAAAGTTCACCACATATAAAGGCTTGTGACATTCCTGCGGTAGGAGAAGCCATAGGAGAGCATCAAAGGTAAAGAAAGAAGTCAACAACACATCACAGCGTTCCTACGGCAAGAATAAATAATAAAAGCCGAGGGGAGGTGGGGAGAGTCAAGAGAAGCTGGCTCCTAAAGGCAGCAGTTACTGCGCTGCCTGGCGGGCGGTCAGAGAAGAGAGATGCCGCCGGCAGCCCCCCAGGCACAGCCCAAGGCTGAAGGACTGGGCCTGCAGGGACACAGCAGGGCCCGAAGCGGTTGAGCACGACCGCAGCTTACCACCGAGAGCCGGGGCCGCAGGGCCTCCTCACCCCAGCAGCTCCGCTCCGCAGCCCGCCCAGGAACCCGCGGCAGGGCCCGGCAGAGAGCGGGACAGCAAAACCCGCCGCCCCGGGCCACCAGCCTCCTGCCCGTGCTGCGGAACGTGCCTTCAATTAAAGCCGCCTCCAACACCCGCCTAGCCCGAGGGGTCCGCAGGCTCCGCCGCGCCGGCAGCCCCGTCCCCGCGGGCAGGGCCGGCGGTAACAAAGAGGCGGCAGGAGGCAGCGCTGAGGCGGCGGGAGCTGCCGCCTGGAGGGGAGCGGGGCCCGCACTCACTTCCTCTGGGCCTTGTCCTTCTTGGCTTTAGTCCGCTTCTTCCGGGCCTGCAGCGCTAGCACTGAGGGAAGAGAACGGAAAGACCTGAGTGACAGCGGGAGGGGCGCTGCCCGGGGCGCGGCGCGGTGCGGGCCGATGCGGGTCTCACCTTTCCGCTCCATGGCCGTCAGCGCCGGGCGTCCCTGCCCCCGCACCCGGACGCGCAGGCGCGCCTTGGGCACCTGCGCGCGCCGCCCCGAGGCCCCATCCTCGCTCCAGCTCGAGCTCGAGCTGCTCCACCGCCCGCCCGCCGCGAGGCGGCGCTGCCATTGCACCGGCATCGGGGCCGCGCCGCACTGGGCTGGCGCCGGGCGGTGGCGACGGTGGCGGTGCCGGTGGTGCCAGCGGCTGAGGCAGCTGTGACGTCAGCGGTGTGCGCGCGGTAGCGTTCGACAGGCAGTTCTGTGGTGAATGGCGTCAGTGCGTGCATCGTGGAGTGGTGGGGTTGAAGGGACCTTAAAGCTCCTCCAGCTCCAATCCCTGCCACGGGCAGGGACCCCTTCCACTGGAGCAGCTTGCTCCAAGCCCCTGTGTCCAACCTGGCCTTGAACACTGCCAGGGATGGGGCAGCCACAGCTTCTCTGGGCACCCTGGGCCAGCGCCTCAGCACCCTCACAGGAAGAGCTTCTGCCTTAGGTCGAACCTGAACTTCCCCTGTTTCAGTCTGAACCCATCACCCCTTGTCCTATCACTATATTCCCTGATGAAGAGTCCCTCTCCAGCATCCTTGGAGCCCCCTTCAGGCACTGGAAGCTGCTCTGAGGTCTCCACGCAGCTTCTCTTCCCCAGGCTGAACAGCCCCAATGCTCTCAGCCTGGCTCCATACAGGAGGTGCTCCAGCCCCTGATCATCCTCGTGGCCTCCTCTGGACCTGCTCTAACAGCTCCATGTCCTTCTGGGGACACCGGCACTGCACACAGGAGGCAGTGGGATTGAGTGCACCATCAGCAAGTTCACAGAGGAGACACACGAAGCTGAGTGGTGCAGCTGACATGCCCAAGGGACAAGAAGCTATCCAGTGGCACTTGGACAGGCTGGAGAGGTGGATTCATGCGATCCTCGTGGTGTTCAGGAACCACAGAGGAAGAGGCCTTTCAGTTTTTAAAAGGGGCCTATAAGAATGATGGAGAAAGGCTTTTTGGCAGGGCCTCTTGCAACAGGACGAGGAGTGATGGTTTTAAACTAAAAGAGGGAGATTCAGCCTGGATGTGAGGAAAAATTCTTTACAATGAGGGTGACAAAACACAGGCACAGGTTGCACAGAGAGGTGCTGGATGCCCCATCCCTGGAGACATTCCGGGCTGGGCTGGATGTGGTTCTGGGCAACCCGGTCTAGTTGAAGATGTCCCTGCTCATTGCAGGGGGGTTGGACTGGATGAGCTTTGAATGTCTCTTCCAACCCAAACTATTCCATGATTCTATGATTCTGTAACCCACCCCAGATGCCCCATGGGAGGAAGAACAGTGGTGGGGCCATGACACCAGCACCAGGACTTGTCACCCAGCCCAGGAAGGTGGTAGTTGCTCATTGTGAGGGACAGGCAGCAAAGGGTGAACCGTGGGGTGCCCCTCAGGAGGCCCGCAGGCCTCCCACACGCCCCTCAGCTTGTAAAGCTTTGCACTGAGGAGATCTGAAAAGTGTGTGCCTTTAACAGTGAAATGCCATTAGAATGAGAGTATATTAATATTAAATTACTTTGTAATTACCATGAAAAATATCAAACTTTTCAGCAACTGGGCCATTCAGGCCTTCAGCTGTAAGTGCTGAACAACCAACCTGTGTTTTAAGGTACATTCACCTCAGACCTCCCGCAAGCTTTATTCCTCTCTGTAGTTTTGCTCATCATTAGTTTACTCCTAAGAACTCCTCACAGCCCCGTTACAGCACGTCCCACGTTGTGTCAGGCTCTGGCAGGGGCTCTGGCCACCCGTTCCGATCGGGACGCCGGCAGAGGGAGCCCCGGGCCCCGGCTGTGGCCTGGGCACGAACAGCGTCTGCCCAGGTTTAGTTCCTCAGACATGGCACCTTCAAGCGTGCCATGGTGCCAGGTTATAAATATTCCCACGGAGAGGCAGCTGTGCCTGTGTGGAGTTTGGAAGACAGAAAAAAAACCCTTTCCCTAATTTGTCGTTGTTGCTCTGTTCCTCACTACAAACACCAGATGTTCAGCACATCTGCTCTCCTGCAAAGAGAGATGTAAGAAATCAGCAGGAGACCTTGTGATGGGGAGGCAGCAGAAAAGGGCAGATTTCAGCACAACTGCAGCGTTCAAAGTAACACTGAGCAGAAGGACCTCAAGCACAATGGGGTCCCCCTCATACAGCAAGTTCCCACCTCAAAGAAGTCACAGTGTGAGCAATGATGATCTATAGGCAGTCCTCCTGCTGTTCTGTGCTTGTCTTGACAGTTGGTGTGTGCTCACACTGGCTCTGCTCTGCACTGCTGCTGGCCTAGGCTGGGTTTCTTCACGTGAGGACATCAGAGATGGCATGTGGCTGGGTTTGGAAAACCCTGAGGTGAGGCAAGCGTGAGGACATGTATCGTATTCCCTTCAATGGTAGGGAACTGTAGCGAACACTGCAGCCCAAAGGACCTCGTGCACAGGTCAGCTGCAGAGGCAAGTTATTACTGAGCACTCGTGCTCTTGCCAGGTTTCTTCCATGACTCTTCTAATTTGGGACAGAAAAACACAATCTGGGGCAACCCCCAAGAAGGCTGCTGGGCCAGGCCTTAGCAAAGACAGACTCATTTTTCCACAACCAGCCTGGCACTTGTTTTTAAAGCAGAATAAATGCCCCAGACCATGCCCATACGTGACTAGTTTGTCTGGTCTTTCCTCCTTGCTTCCTGCACAGTGCGACACACCACAGCGTGTGGCCATGAGAACTGCTTCTGCCATGCTCTGTGTGACTCCTGAGCTTCCCCACCTGCAGCCATTTACACACCAGAGTAAGACATTAATAAAACAACAGGGGTGTGCGTGGTTATACATGCTTTGCACCACCTGCAATGATAATGTGTATGTTTGAGGATCTGTACCCTCTAGTTCAGTGCAATGGGAGATCTGTCTGGGTTTCCTGCTATGAAAACATTGTGGCATTACACAGGCTGGAAAGGACATGAAGAAGTTGCTGTGTGCCCAGAACAACCATAGCTGTTGTAAGTAGGTCAAGGGAGAACGTCAGGCTGCCTGCAAACACTTAATTATAGACCAGCTTTTGAACCCCAACTTTGTGGCTTTTCAGAGGTGTAAGTGGAGTCCTTGGCCATGAAGTACGTGCTTTGTCACTTCACAGCCTGTGTCCAGGGATTTGTGCTTGGCTGAACACAACAGCTTTGTGTACGGATGCGGGAGCAGGGGTATGGCACTGCACAGATCTCAGGGAAAAGGATTGGGACTGTCTGGAATTCTTCTCAGCAACATATTTGGTTTGCAACAGGAACACCCATAATTTGGACACTGACGTCTGAGTTGTCCCCTGGTGCTCAACTCTGCAGAGTCCTGGGGTAGGGAGGTAAAGTTCAGAACTTTGCTGAATGAGCCAAAAATCCACCAACAACTCTTAAGTTTGTAACAGAGACTTTCTGCCAACAGCCTGGGATGCCATTTCATCTTAAATCAAGGCTGCTGTAGGAGAGCCAACAGAATCTGGAAATTAGGGCTATGCTGTTCATGGGTTTTGTATTACTCTGTTTTGAACAGAGCCCAGAGGACCTTGGCGTGAAGCCACTGTCCAAAACAATGCAGGGAAGCGTATCTGGTTTGAGAATTACTCAATACCATTGGAGCTTTCAGTTTTTCCTGTCTTTCATCCCAAAAGGTATGAAAGTTCCAGGACTCAGTTTCCTCTACCGTAAGCAGCTTCACACAGTAATGTGCACTAAAATCCTTCACCACTGCAGTTTTCACATGCAGTGCTGTGGCTTCCCTTTAGAAACTGCTTGGAAGCAGTAAGAATTTAAATTGAATATATATATATATATTAGTAGAACTCACTGGAATAAATTACAGACAGTTTAATACTAATATTCCTATTAGCCATTGTATTATTGCTAAAATTTAGCAGCCAGGAGCAGCAGAATTCAGAGGAGCCACCTTGCTGTTGCTGCACATCCAGAAACCACATGATAACCAGCAGCAAAAGCCAGATCTGTTCACACGCTAACAAATTCAGCCCAGGACCCAGGATCTGTATGCAAAGGATACATCATTTAAATCCAACTTTGCCCTAAAATAGGGTCTGGATGGTATTTATACACAGTGCAGGCCATTCATCTCAAGTTAATTCACCTGCAGCTCCTCACACTTGGCAGTTTGTGCTATGGGATAATCCTCCAGATGAGGGCAGGGTGAAGCCTTGTGATGTGTACTGCTGGTATAAAACTCTTCTGCTTTCAGGGGAATCCCGCCTTAAGCCTCTGTACTAAAATTACTGCATCCAACTCTGGCCGATCTACAGAAAATACAACTAAGTGGAGTTTTTTATCAAGTGCTAACTGTATCTAAGGCTACAATTTTCCTGCTTCTTCAGAACAAAATGAAGACATTCTCCCATTCTTAACCATTTCAGTAAAGGACTGAAAAACCATGAAAAAAATTAGATTGTTTACTGGGATTTAGTTCTGGTGGATTAGAAAGGGACTGAGGAATAAATAATGGGCAGACACCATGTCATGTTAGGGCAGACAATAGTGTTGAAGAGTAATAATAAAATGTTTTCTTTGAAGCTTCACATCATTCTAAATGCATCTGAGAATACTCAAACTGCCTGCATGTTGAAATTTGGCAGATTAATTTAACTTACTAACCAGCAATAAATATGTAAGAAGTGCTAAGTTAGGACATTTAAACTTCTTCAGAGTTTCAGAAAACAAGTGCAAATAATTTGCTAGAATTAGCTACAAAACTAGGAATTATCTCACACATTGAAATGTTTCTGCTTTCAGCATTGCTGGCTGGAATATCTATTGGAAAATACTTGCAAGTAATAATATAAATGTTGCTTTTTGTTTAGAACAGCAGGATTACAGGAGACATTAGGCTCTATATTTTAAGAACTCTGGAAGAGGAAAAAGAGAAAGAGGATCAAAGGCTGATAAAAATCACCAGAACTGCTGCTTAACTGTACTTTTCTTCTCTCTACTAAAATCCTAACTCTCCAGCAGTTGCAATTCAGGGCTTGCTTCTCTACTTCCATCTCCTCACCCAGCCTGGGTCCTAGAAATCCGATTGATGGGGTTGAGTATGATACTGCTGGACAGAGCTTGGCCCTGCTTCGTTTGGGGCTAAGCATGAAGCATCTTCATGCCAACGTTTGTTGTAAGATTTCTTTGCAGAGAAAAGATCTTTATTCTTCCTTGAGAGCAAACTTCTCTGAAACATAACACAAACATTACTGTAAGCCAAGGGTGACCAAGCTGTTGAGCTGCTCAGGTGCAGCTCCTGTGCCAAAGCACCATCCTGTGCACAGTGAGAAGGGGCCACAGCAGCACACTGCTGGGGGTCTCATCCACACTCCAGCCCAGCTCTATCCTGAGCAGACCCCTGGGGAACCACTGTCACCTCCTGCCTGCTGGCTGCTCCCAACCCTCCCGTCCCTGTCCAGGAAAGGGAGACTGGTGAATATACACTAGAGGGTGACACCACAGGAGGTCAGCATCCTTGTAGTAGACTATTCATAGAATCATAGAATGGCTTGGGTTGGAAGGGACCTTAAAGTTCATCCAGTTCCAGCCCCCTGCCATGGGCAGGGACATTTTCCACTAGACCAGGTTGCTCCAAGCCATGCCAAGATAAGAGAGTTAAACAAGTTTTGCCATGAGCAGCAGACTTGAGAACCCTGTTTTCCTGCAGTTTTGCATAGGTTTTTGCCTTCATTCTTGGTTCCTTCAGCCATAGGACCCCAGCCTGGCTGTACACATAGCCACAGCTAGGTTCTTTCCCTAGGTGGGGCAATTACTGGAACCTTCTACTCAGAACAAGGGCTTTTCCTGGAACTTGTTCTGCCCTGTTCAAACTTGGCTGGGACAGCCAGAGAGCTGAAAAATTATTGCAGAATACAGACAGAAAGAGATGTGCATAAACTTCAGTTCTTCAGGAAGTCAAGCTAGCACTGTCCTTCACTTCCCCATCAGCCCCGAGGGAGCTGGTGTAGTAACCTCTGGAAATGAAACACTTGGGGCTTTTGCTCTGCCCTGGCAGGGTCCTTGCTCTGTCGGAGAAATGGAAACAATTTAAAATGCAAGAGTTTCCCTGCCTCAAAACTCAGCTGGATGCTTTTCCAGCCAGCACACAAAGATGCCTTTCCCCAAACAGGAATACAGGGCCCAAATAAACAAATGGGATTATGGACACAAAAAGGTGAATACCTATGAAAAACCAGAGAATCCAAAAGAGCACCTGCTCTGCCCTATTTCCTCAGCCACATGACAAGGTTTAAGTTACAGACAGGATAATTTAGCAACATGAAGGGCTTAAATGTTAAGCTAA
Source organism: Psittacula echo (assembly GCF_963264785.1). Lineage (NCBI taxonomy): Eukaryota > Metazoa > Chordata > Aves > Psittaciformes > Psittacidae > Psittacula > Psittacula echo. Next base: position 6,693,651 of record NC_137758.1, read on the forward strand.
ATATTCTACCTCTTGCTGTTCAGCTGGTGGCTCTTCAGCGAACTCTCTCACAGTATGGTTTAGCTCATCTGGCTTCTGATGCTTGTTCAAAGCAGCCAGCACAGCATCATGAAGAGTTAGAAAGAACCTTTCTTTGGTGATACAGCTGTCAAAGAAATCATTCTTCTCAAAGTCTGCTACCATGGAGGCTATAAAAAATGGGGGAAATAAATAAAGTAGTAGCAAAATCACACCAAGCAGTACAGCTAAATCATTTCACTTAAGTTTAAAACTTATCCTTGGAGATAAGTCCATGTTAGTAAACAAATACTGTACTCACAGTGACAGCCAGCTATAAGGACTGTAATGCCAATATTGTGAAACATATGAATGATCTGTGGAAAGAATTCCATGCAGGCATTAGAGCAATTCTCATTACACAAGTGCACTAGAAGGTGAAAGATAAACAAGGAAATAAAACCTCTCTTGTAGTGTTTTATCTCCAAAGAAAACCCTTATTCCTGTATGTCAGATCCTGATTTTGAGTTCAGCATGCAACAGCCATCTACATCTGTATCTGTATGTGTATTTGTATCTGTGTCTGTGTCTATATCGGTATCTGTATATATCTGTAGATCTATATATCTCTCTATATGTATCTATATGTACATCTGTATTACATACATCTATATCATAGATAGTCCTTTAACTTGATATGAAAGGAATCAGATTTCAGAGAGGATAGATTCTCATAGTTTTCTCAATCCCTGACCCTTTGTAATTAAAACATCTCAAAGTTGGTTTGGGGGTTTTATTAAGTCAATTAAACTCGCCATTTCAGAGAAGCACAGAATTTCAGATCATGGGGCTGGAAGGAACCTGGGAAGTCTTTGACTTACCCTCTTCCCCCAGTGGGAAGGTCATTTAATGGGTGGCAAATCAATCTTCAAGGATTTGGGGGGCATTGGCTCAGTCCACAATTATTCCCAATAGGTGTTAGTCTAACCTATTATTAAACACAAATCTTTTTATTTGTGTTTAATTAAACACAAACCCTGAGCTACAGAGTTTTAGGGAGCTGACTAAGAATCCACCTGGAACTGTATCTTACTGAGAAGCACAGCCACATGACATTTATTTTTACTAAAGATACATCTCCATTGGCTCGGATCCCCACTTGAAGACTTAAAAGTCCCAGGCATACGTCAAAGAAAAGGCTAATTAGGGATTAGTAACACCAAAATCACTCTAGGAGAAGACAGCCAGGGGGTTTATATCTGAAAGGACAGCATTTTTTAATTGTTCAGCTAGAAGCAAAAATAAACAGCCAAAATTGCAAAAAACCCAAAGTAGACATTTTTATAAATGCATTTTTAGTTTACATGATTCTAGAGTTGGTCACAATGGAGGACAGGGGTTTGCATCTCTGTTGGATAGTGGGGCTTCTGTTTGTAAAAATAAAGTGGGAATTTATTGATTTCTGAAACTTGATAGAGAAATCTAGTGCTTGTAAAGGTCAGCTGGAAGAGGTGCACACTGTTGTGTATCAGGACATTTTAGGCTAACAAGAAGCATAAGACATTGGGTAAACTTCAAGTTTCACATCTATGCGCAGCTGGGTTACTTACCTGTCACAGTAAATCTGAACCTGTCAAATCCACAAACTGCACCATGGGCAGGGCAGATGCATTGGCTGTTGTTCCTGATCAAAATGTACAGAGGAATTATCGATTGCAGAGCCCGGTGCCTGGCAGGCTCTTCTGTCCTGCTCATTCCTTCCAGTCCTAATCCCGCTGTTAAAGTTTGGGGATGTGTCAGCAGCTCCCACCAGCAACGTCCTGGAGCTGAGTTGGTCTTCCTACTTCGACCAACGTACCAAATTCACTGAAGATGATGAGGACTGGCTGTCCGGGGAATGTCGCTTCGCCAGTTTCTCTCTATATAGTATCTAAGACAGAAAACAGAGAGTGCACCAGTGATTGGAAGAATGGGGCTGAGGAGGTGGGAATTTATTTGCTGCAGGTAAGATAGTGCTATAAATCATATGATCATAGAATCATGGAATGGTTTGGGTTGGAAGGGACCTTAAAGCCCATCCAGTTCCAACCCCTGCCATGGGCAGGGACACCTTCCACTAGAGCAGCTTGCTCCAAGCCCCTGTGTCCAACCTGGCCTTGAACACTGCCAGGGATGGGGCAGCCACGGCTTCTCTGGGCACCCTGTGCCAGCGCCTCAGCACCCTCACAGGGAAGAGCTTCTGCCTAAGAGCTCATCTCAATCTCCCCTCTGGCAGGTTAAAGCCATTCCCCTTGTCTTGTTCCTAAAGGCCCTTGTCCAAAGCTCCTCTCCAGCTTTCTTGTTGGCCCTTTAGGCACTAAAATATTTCTTCTGTCATGGTAAAAAACACATCTGAAGTAACACTAAATATAGGACAAACACAAGAGTATGTGAAGCAGCAAGTTATCTTAGGCAAGGCTCAGATGTGGTTAGCAGAGCACCTTCAGCCACCCTATAGTAGAGTGGTACCTCATTCTTCCATACTGGAATGGCCTGGACTTCCAGTGGCCTGTGATACTGGAATCTGGAACACTTGTGATCTCTACCTTTCAGAAAAGAAAAGAAGACAAAAAGATGGCCTGTGGCCACTGCCCTTCTGGGCAACAGAAAGCTGACCCTTACTGGCTGAGTTCTGCAGACCTTTGATTCATCTGCTTCTTGGAGAGCAGCTGCGCTCAGAACAAACCAATTTAATCATGTTTTCTTTCTTAATAGTTCCTTTTTATAAGGCAAGAAAGGAAAAGCCACTCTCTGCATTTTTGTACTTCAGAAGATGATGTTAAATTATCTACCATGTTCACTTCCTAAGAACCTTGGTGTTGCAGATGTGTTCCTAACCACTGTCTTTCAACCCATTTCTTATACAATGACTTTTACAAATCACATGTAACTGCTTGAGAAATATCTTCTGGAGACTGTCCATTCCATGAAGTCCCTTTCTAAAACATTTCAGAAAATTCAAATAAAAAGTATTTGAGATGAGTGACTCTAGAAGATGCACAGTGGACAATTACAAATATGAGAAATCCTCTAAACATGATAATCTTATGATGATATTTGTAGCTGTCTGAGGTATTTTGTACTTGCACTTGGCAGTGGAAGAAATTCCTCATAAGCAAGGGAGTTCCTCAATCTATAGGGAGAAATAGGAAAATCCCTACTGAAGCACCTAATTCTTGTAGCTGTGAAGAGAATATGTTGAATACTTCAACTGCTGGTTAAATTTGCCCAGTAAGATGAGCTACTATTGCTCTATCACATAAAGTATATGTAAAGAAATACAGGGGTTCAGTACTGGCAAGTTAAGCATGTTTTCTTCAGTAATGTAAAACCAGGCACCTCAGAGCAACAGACTAGATAAATACATTCTTAAAGTTGACCGTCGTTGGAGGTAGAGGTGGGTCATAGACACAAAAACATGTACGATCTTCTCTTCCCATTGTAGTGGCAGCCGGACGATGTGAACTAAAAGCCCTCATTTCACTTACATCTAGAGGCACGGTTTTCATATCCATCTGAAAAAGAAAGGCAGATTTATTCGAGTTTGTATCTCTCTAATGCAGGTTCTTAAAAACTTTTGCTGACTGAAAAAGTGGCATTTACCTTGTTCAACAAATAGGTTTTGAAGCAATTCATGTTGGCAAAAGAGATGGAAGAACAGCATTGGAAGATTTTGATTCCTTCAATCTCCTTTGCCTGTAAAACAAAAGTTGTATCTGTTAGGGTTGTAATTAGCAGAAGCTGGTTTTCCCCTACTGACTGTGTTGTAGCCTGCAGGGTGCTACCCTAAGGATGGAGTCTGGCTGGTCCCACTGTTGACTACCCTGGCAGCGGCATTGGGAACACGCGTAATGGGTTCAAACTGAAGCAGGGGAAGTTCAGGTTAGATCTTAGGCAGAAGCTCTTCCCTGTGAGGGTGCTGAGGCGCTGGCCCAGGGTGCCCAGAGAAGCTGTGGCTGCCCCATCCCTGGCAGTGTTCAAGGCCAGGTTGGACACAGGGGCTTGGAGCAAGCTGCTCTAGTGGAAGGGGTCCCTGCCCATGGCAGGGGTTAGAGCTGGAGGAGCTTTAAGGTCCCTTCAAACCCAAACCATTCTATGGTTCTATGATTCTGTGATTCTATGATTCTCTTGCAATTAAAAACATTCTTCCAGCAGATCTATCACAGCTGACACTTGGCTGCTCTGATATAAAATAAAGCAAATTATTTTTACTTCTCATCACAGAAAGCATACACTATATCTTTGTCTTACTAACCTTGTCCCTACATTAGCCTATTTTTTGCAAACCATCAGCATAGCAACGGGAATGTACCCATATGGCAAAGGCGAAGCTCTCTACTGCTGTATTGCCTACCTCTGCATGGTGCAGGTCTTGAAAACAGGCCCAGCCTGTTTTCCTATCACTGGGAGAACCTGTGAGTCAGTCTAGTACATGGCACTGCCACTGTGAAAACGCATGTAAAATGGACAAAACCAGACTGAGAAAGGCAGGCCAGCAAAAAAGAAATGCCAAACAGCTCTGGAAAGGACAGCAGAGCAGCTTCCACCATGGAGGCAGCAGAGGTGGACAAGGCACTCCAGAGGCCCGAGCAGACTGAGCGAGGTATCTGCACCACTTCACACTGCAAATACTTCAGTGTTCTTCAGAGTTCTGAATCAAATGAACTGAGTCTGAATGGTCACCCCCAGGCATTTAAGGGAAGAAGCTGGATTACAGAGAAAGATGGAACATTTTTTTTTTGTTTCCTCTTACAGCTTTGTAGTTGGATAAACTTCTATAAATATTCGTGTTTGGAATCTGTCCCAGCATCACTGTCTTCATCCTGAAACAAGAGGTTTATTAGGTTTTCACAGAGAACCCAAAAGGTTGATCTCCATTTCTCTACTCTCCACTAGATACACCAACTGTAACTTGGAGGGTATGAGTACAAAAAGTTATTCACTCATATTCAGGGTTCTTTGAGTAGGGAAGCAGTACACAAACACAGCCTTCAGTCACACTGGTGTCCTCAGGAGTGTATAATGTCCCATTTCTAGCTTTGGAACATTTGGGTTATTGTTACTACACTAGAAAGCATGTTCTCTCCAGTCTCCCCACAGCTCTCCTCAAAGATCCATTTGGTGGAGGCAGCCGTAACCTATGCTTGGAGCTGCACATAGGCTGGATCTGATCCAGAGCTCATGCAGAAGCATTAACGCAGGGTTTTGCCTTGAAGGAGAATCTCCCGGTTTGGGGACCATGCTTTGCTTATGGTGCTGCATGATTTTGGGGCAAGTTCTGATTAGTTCGGGACATGAGTAGGATAAACACGTGGCTGGCTGGCTGGTTGCTGGGGAACTGGAAGACAGTGTACCCTGGTTTATGGAAAACTGTTGTCAAGACACTCTATTCAAAGCAATCTGTTTGCAGATAACTTCCCATGCTTTTTTGAGTATAATGCCTTCACTAGGAGGAAATTGATAAGCACTAATGTATCCTGAAGGTACTATGGACAGCAAGGAAACTTAATTGAACTGTGGCTGCAGAAATGCCCTTTCACAATGCTCATTAAATGCCAAGGCAAACCCAAGAGCATAACTGAGCAGAGCTAATACAGTGAGTGTCAGACAGCAACTGAAAGTCTTCCTGGAGGTATCCTCACAGAGCCAATCTCGATCAGATCAGCAGTTCAGTATTTGCAGCAACTGAGTTACTTCCTACCTCTTTCCATGTTGCTTGAGAGGTTTCAGCCTACCCAGAGAAGCACCTCCCTATCATGGCAAATCTCATGAGGTGTGGTTTGGATTTATGAATGATTTTCCTGTTTGGATTAGCAGCTAATAAACTGAGTAATGCATGCCTGGCATAACTTCCCTCCCCTATCACAAACTGAGTTGACGGGAAAGATAAAGCAACTTGGAAGATGCCAGTGAAGACTGAGGAATGTATTTGAAATAAAGGTACAACATCTCATTTTATCCCTATACAAGCGTGTACAGAGATCACCTCTCCTGGCTGGTGCCTACAGTACAATAAGCTGCCTTCAAGAGCATGACACACCTGAAGAAGGGACCATAAACTTGAGGAGTTTACTGGGTGGTGACAGCAACAGGTTAGATATAAGGAACAAGTTCTTCACTGTGAGGGTGATGGGGCACTGGAACAGGTTGCCAAAAGAAGTAGTAAATGCTCCATCCCTGGCAGTGTTCAAGGCCAGGCCGGACAGAGCCTTGGGTGACATGGTCTAGAGTGAGGTGTCCCTGCCTCTGGCAAGGGGTTGGAACTGTACATTCTGAAGGTCCTTTCCAATCCAAACCGTTCTATGATTCTATGATTCTACGAGTAGGTGATCCAGAATGACCTGACTTAAATATTGATGAACATGAAACAGCTTTTTCACTGTCACATGTATAACTCTCTCTAAAACATCAACTCTTAAAACCCCAATATTTTGTTTTAAAAGTTGTAAGTGCCTGTGTAACCTAATGGTGATAAGAAGGAATGCGAATCCTATGGCGATCGCTAAACCCAAATCAAGACCAAAACAAAGCACTGCAGCAAAAGTTACCAGCCAAATAACCTTTGAGTGACAGAGGGAGAGAACATGAGCATTAAAAAGATGAAAAATTATCTCTAACTCAGCCCCAGCATTTACAGATTGCAGACAATATAAAGGCCTGGAAATGGTAATCCGTGAAAAGCTTTGTTGGCACATCTAGACCAACCCAGTCCTGGAAGCAGCTGCAAACAAGGATCACAAATTCCAGTTCAAATCTCGAGACATTTTATCAGGGCCTCAGCAGTTAGGAAAACCCACATCATATTGAGGGTCCTTATGAGAAATCCTGCACAAGAGCTGACACGAGCAGGTGACTCTGTCTGGCACCTTGGCAATTGCCTTCTTAAGGGATCTGGGAAGAAACAAGAATAATTTTTCCCTCTATAGAATGAATTGCAAATTGATTTGAAGAGACAGCAATACACGTTTCTTCAGGACATATTTCGAAGGACCCCTTTCCCAAGGGAATGGCCACTGCTTTGCCCTGCCCTCGTGAAACATCCATTTCTCCCTTTAAGACACATTCCAAATCCTAGGTGGCTTTTCTTGGCACTTATGAAATGATACTTATCCTGTCTCCACAGCATGGGGATGTCCCGAAAATTTTGAAGAAAAGGGGACACGTTAAATACCACGATAGCAGCCAGGATACACTGTGCAAATAAAAAAAAATAACATTTTGTTATTTTCTTGTTTGTAGCCACAAACAGATACCCATGACAACCTGCTTGAAATTCAAATCTCATCATAATTTCCATCATCAGACATTAGGCAGAAGCTCTTCCCTGTGAGGGTGCTGAGGCGCTGGCCCAGGGTGCCCAGAAGCTGTGGCTGCCCCATCCCTGGCAGTGTTCAAGGCCAGGTTGGACACAGGGGCTTGGAGCAAGCTGCTCCAGTGGAAGGGGTCCCTGCCCGTGGCAGGGGTTGGAACTGGATGAGCTTTACAGTCCCTCCCAACCCAAACCATTCTATGGTTCTATGAGTCTATGATTCTGTGATTCTCTTGCAATTAAAAACATTCCTCCAGCAGATCTATCACAGCTGACACTTACAGCTATGTGTAACAGTTCTCTGATCTGCAAACCAACATGAAACCAACATATAATGATTTCACAATTGTTTCTGCCAATACAACTGGACTTCCTCTTGAAATTCTCTGTGTAGTTTCTATTACTGAGTTCTTCTGCAGCACTAGGAGGAAGGCCAACACTATCTGCAGCATTGCGAGTTGCTGTTTCAAAGAATGGTTTCAATTAGCACAGGCAGTTCATGGCCAGATTTAGGAAGTTGTCTGACACCATTTGTTGAAACAGACTCTTAGCAAAGAGGAGGAGACTGAAGGGAAGTAGATGGTTAAATTCTGTTTTATCAACTAGTTTCAGGAAATGGATTTATTTTCCCATCTGACAAGGAGGCCAGGAAAAAAATGTCTGGAAGTGGTTCCCTAAGAAAACTTACTGAATAAAAGGAAAGTCTAGATACAAATCTGAGGGAAAAGTGGGAAACTGAGTACAGTCAATAATCCACAATAACAAAATGTTTATGTGTATTGCACTGGCAATGCAAAATCCACAGAAGGCAGTTTAAGACTCCATGGTTTTAAAATAAACCTCAAAGACTGAGATAGAATCAGAGCTACTAAACCCAAATTTCCATTTGAAAAATTTTATTTACACTAAAGATTTTGAAGCACCCATCTTGGAACTGCTTATAGTGATAAAGTATTGTGTGCAGTTCTGGTGTCCTCAACATAAAAAGGACACGGAACTGTTGGAACAAGTCCAGAGCAGGGCCACGAGGATGATCAGGGGACTGGAGCACCTCCTGTATGGAGCCAGGCTGAGAAAGTTGGGGCTGTTCAGCCTGGAGAAGAGAAGCTGCGTGGAGACCTCAGAGCAGCCTTCCAGTATCTGAAGGGGGCTACAAGGATGCTGGGGAGGGACTCTTCATCAGGGACTGTAGTGACAGGACAAGGGGTAACGGGTTCAAACTGAAACAGGGGAAGTTTAGATTGGATCTAAGGAAGAAATTCTTTACTGAGAGGGTGGTGAGGCACTGGAATGGGTTGCCCAGGGAGGTTGTGAATGCTCCATCCTTGGTGGTGTTCAAGGCCAGGTTGGATGAGGCCTTGGGTGGCATGGTTTAGTGTGGGGTGTCCCTGCCCATGGCAGGGGGTTGGAACTAGATGATCCTTAAGGTCCTTTCCAACCCTAACTGTTCTATGATTCCATGTGCAAACGCTTCAAGATGTGAAACTAGAAGTGAAACACAGTGTTTAACTTACAGAGACTGGCAGTGAAATTGCAATCCAGTTTTAGCCCATGAAGTTCAGCTTGTACTGATCAGTGAGAGATGGGAGAGAGATGACATGCCCATTACCTAAGATGCTGGCCTGCTGAAATTTAGGAGTGTTTAGAGTCATTGCTTTGGTTTGGCCCATCCCTGAAAATAATTCACTCTAGAGCCTGATTAATCCTTAACAATCCAGAAAAATCTTCATATTACACTTAGAAGAACCTTCATTTTATGCCTCAAAGTAAGTAGGCTGCTGCTGGAACTACTTCAGGTTCACTTACATTAGGTATCATCTGGAAAAAGTGTCCTAGCTTCAGTGCAATCACCAGCATCACACATGCTCCAATCACTGCTGCTAACTGAACAGAAATCCCACATCAGACAGGCCTGATGGAACCATTTACTTCCTTGTAAGTAAAGTCTGGAAATCCAACTCACCTGTGTCCTTCCACCTGTCCTCTCCTGAATGACAGTTCCAGAAATAGTACAGCTAACAACAAAGCTTTTGAAAAATGAGCTGCAGATATTGCATAGCCCCACAGCTATGAGCTCCTGTAAAACAGACACAGAAGGAAGCGCAGAAAACCCCAAACAAGTGACTTACCTTCATAGAAGTTGCTTATCAGGAATTCCTTTCCTTTTGCCCACGCTTACTGATTGTTCATCTGTGCTGCTAAGCTCAGGAAACCTTCTGGAAAGCAGGGCTAAAGGACCTCTCTTAAAACACAGCTGAGTGTTGCATGGGCCAAACAATTCAGTTCCTTCTTTCAAAGAAACCCACCTAGAACCCCAAAGCTATGAAGCACTGACTTTTGAGCTGCCAAATGGCAGATCTCAGTACACAGCATAGTGCACCTGGAGAAAAGCTGAGTGGAAAAGACATTCCCTTTGTATCTATCCCCAGAGGCTTTGGGAAGTCAGGTCAGCTTCCCTACTGGCTTAGTTCCATTCTAGTGAAGATCCAATGCCATCATAACAAGCTAAACATGCAAAACACCTAATGCTCGCTAACTCTAGCACACTGGAAGCTAACATGATTTTAGCTTAAAAGCCTCTCAGAGCAATCACTGAGCAGAGAATCCATATACTGGCATAGCAGCCACATATAGAGAACAACTACAGCTGCTCTGACCATTTACAATTCCAGCTATTATGCTTTTATAGTCTCATGATTCATGAGAGCAATGGTCCTCCATGGTCAGTTACAGTACTACATGTGCATGAGATTCATCTCAATCCCTGTGAAGATACAAAAGCCTCTTGGTCAAAGGCAGACGTGTTTTGGCCTTCATATTACTGGCTTATAACATTCACTTTCCATAGGAAAGGGTAACAAGTTGTTACAAAACCATCATCTGGCATATCCATTTGCATTTCTACCACTGTCAGGTAGTTAGTGGCTTTGCAAATCAAATTCAGCTTGTTTCTTCTCCTAGGAAGTACATGTTCTCACCTGATTGCTGGCGATACGGTAGCTGTGAAGTGAAGCATACTTCTCCCCAACAAAAACAAGGAGGAAATAGCTTACAATAGCAATGGAGAAGGCATGCAGTATGACCTTGTTCAAGTTTGATACATCTGGCACTGTAGGAGGCAGAAACCTGCAGAATCAGAGAACAGATGAGTTTAGACCTGAGCTCTGTCCACAGTAACTCCAAATCCAGGATCACCATCACAAGCACCTCGCACCCCACACAAGATGCCCTCAGTCTGTAAGACTTGTACCTCACGCAAAATGCAAATTCCTTTCTCTGTGTGCTAAACAAAACCTGAATCTAATGCAGAAAAATGTTGATTGAATTCTACGTATGCTCGGAAATGCTGATGCAATTAAAACTCTTGAAAGCTATTCCTTTAGTTGTATGTCCCAATAAAATCAACCCACGTCAGATTTCAACAACAGGCTGAAACATCTATGATCTCTTTCTTATCTCAAAAGTACAACCTCATAAACAGCACAGGTAACTAACCTCTGCGGAATCATACTGACCACAGCATTATTAGATTCAGCGTGAAGATGAATGCAATTAGAAATAATGGTTACTGTGATAATCTGGGAAAAAACCCAAGAAGCAATACCAGAGATTAGACAGCATTTGCTCATGAAGCTGTGCACAATCTATGAAAAGCAGTTAATTCTGTAGGCATATTTAAAGGACTTCAGCACAGAATTGGTGTGCAAGGAATATGTGAAATGTTTTGTGAAATAAAATATATTATATGCTCTGTTAGTAGTTATTGCAGTGGCATTCTGAAGATCACTTGTCAAGAGAAGCTCCATAGGAAATGCCATAAGACTACGTTTATAAACTATCCTGAGTGATGCGGTGCCTTGTAGTACAGCCATGCTAAGCAAAAATAGCAATATGCTGGTGACATTAGCCTTTGGGATAGCCAGGAAGAAATGATATGGATTCTGAAAAAGAACCATCACAGAGCGGATCAGAGGCAGATACTACAACTATGTTTATACTGCAGGAGATTGACATAGGCTGCCCTGACACTTGAACTCATCCTCTCTGATACTGTGGGATCTTCAGTTAGAAAAAGAGAGATGCTAAGAGCATTAAAGTATTAAAAATAAAATCTATCTTGTCTATCTGCAGATACAGATTTGCACAAATAGCTCAGATCTACTACTGTCATTCTTCTCTCTTCTACAGTACCTTCCTGTCAAGCTGATTGACATTATTAAAGTAAATGAGAATGAGTTAGCTTTACCTTGTCTTTAGCTTAGAGTCTGCTGCTTATTTGTCAGAAAGATACTGTGTGCCCAACAGCTTGCCCGTGATCATCTATAGGAAAAAAGTACCTTTTCCTCTAACCTTTGCCTTACTACAATTATAGAGGTGCTGAAAATACATTCTAAAACTATGTAAGTAATTAAAATATGCACACAGCCTTTTCTTCTTGCATCTCACACAATAAGCTCCCTACACAGTTCAAGCCACCAGGAAGGTGAAGTAAACCACAGCTGAGCCTGGCACAAATATCCCTTAGCAATCAGCAGAATAGAATTGCCTTCACTTTCTGAAGCTATTCTTTTCCTTCCAAGAAACATTCATTTCTTTGACTAATAATGAATTGACTCACATAGAAAATGTCCAAGGGGCTCGCAGGGATGTCAAGCACGATGTCAAAAATAAAGGTAAGCTGTGCTACAATGACATGCACTGCTGCTGCAGTGAGGCAAGCATTGATGAGAGTCTTCGGCATGTATGTTTTTACAAGCCCCAGGCAACAACAGCCCAGCAGCAACTGCATAGAACAAATGAGAAGCGAGATGTGATATAATTCTCAATGTTCAAACCCACTCTTCTTGTTTTCATGTGACTCTTCACTGCCACACATAGAATCATAGAATCATAGAATAGTTACAGTGGGAAAGGACCTTAAGATCATCCAGTTCCAACCCCCCTGCCCATGGGCAGGGACATCTCACACTAAACCATGTCACCCAAGGCCTCATCCAACCTGGCCTTGAACACTGCCAAGGATGGAGCATTCACAACCTCCCTGGGCAACCCATTCCAGTGCCTCACCACCCTCTCAGTAAAGAATTTCTTCCTTACATCCAATCTCAACTTCCCCTGTTTCAGTTTGAACCTGTTACCCCTTGTCCTGTCACTACAGTCCCTGATGAAGAGTCCAGCCCCAGCATCCTTGTGGACAGTTATTTTGAACACACCATTTTCATTATGCACAATTAAGTAAGACACTGCCAAACCAAAGCAGGAGCAGGTCACATCAAGTGTGTGAAGTTATGCAGGACTACATAAGGGTCCACGTATTGCAGAGCACATGAATCTTAAACCTACCGTATCTTTTCCACACAACACGACAAGAGACAGACCTTCCTGTCCCACTTTGCACAACATATGTATTGAAATATGCTGAGCTCAGTATATGTGGTACGAATATGCAAGCAGTTCCAATCCTTCCATTTGTATGAAGAATGCACATAAGGATACATCAATTAAGGATATAAAATAGATTCTTCCTCTACCTGAATGATGCCAGTCAAAAATGTTACTGATGCAATTAAGTGCCAAGGCCTGAGAAGGGTCTGAGTAGTTGTCTGGTAAGCTATTAGAGGACAAGGTTTGGTTGAAATCAAGAGTCTTCAGAATGTTTGTTGCTGCCATATTTAGGATGCTGAATGAGCCTGGAACCAACAGAACAGAGAACAGAAAATGGAACTGCATGACATGTTGCAACAAAGCTTTATCTTAGACCCACAAAACCATCTCTTCTCTCCTCCATATGTCTGTGCAGTATGAAACAGTCTATTCTTATTTATATATATATTCCAAATGTATATAATTAATTTTTACTGTTTCTGAGTAAGTACCTAAAGTTTTCGAAGTCCTGTCTGAAAATGCCAGATTCCTACCATTTTATAAATGAAATCTTCGCTTTGTCAGATGCACAACAAGAAGATTTTGATGTAAAGTATAAAAAATTGAGCTGTCAGGAAGAGTGAAAAACAGAGAAAGATCTGCCACATTATCTAAGAGGCCACAGCTCCCTGTACGCACATAGTATGATAACGTGAAAGGCCTCCTCACAAGTAATAGCATTTTAATAAGCTAGCTTCTGAATAAATCAAGAGTTCAGTCATGGCAAGAAACTGCAGGTAGAAGACCATGCAGAAGCCCAGAAGCCAAATCATTATTCACATCCTGGGGGTAAATGTGAAGGAGCTTCCACTGGTCCTTTACGTAGGAGCCACGTCTGTGACACTCCAGCATCTCCCTTGAGCCGGTGTGTGTGACACAGGAGCTAACACATCCTCAGAGGTACAAAGGACCTCAGAGCTGAAATGTGACTGACTTGGTGGAATTCTCACTACAGATGAGCTGCAGAAGTGGAACAATGACGAACTGAGAATCTTTGGGTCTGGATTCTCACCTCACCTAAACAGCATCCACCTATTAGATGATACAGATAGGATATCTCACCTGCTTTTTGAAGCAGCACTGAATAGAGTCTCCAAGCCCTGCAGAAACATTTCACAGGACAAAACAAAACTCACCAATCGAGATATGATGTGAAGTCCCAAATATAACATATGTTATGGAGCAGCAGAATGCAGAAAGGAAGCCATTGGTATTTGGCAGAGGTAACCTGGTCAGCCAAACTCCCAGAAGCCCTGGAAAGCAAAAATCTGTTTCTAAAATCAAGTACATTGGGAAGGTGCTCTATCTTTGGTTACTATTTTTAAGGAAAATTTTGCTGATAAAAACCTGACGAACTTTACAAAAATCCCAGTTCAGGACCCGATAAAGCCAGGCCAGTTAACAGCTATTGTCTTACAACACAGTCCTTGCTAACTAGAAGTCACAGAATCATAGAATCCCAGCCTGGTTTGCATTGGAAGGGCCTTTAAAGCTCATCCAGTTCCAACTCCCTGCCATGGGCAGGGACACCTTCCACTAGAGCAGCTTGCTCCAAGCCCTGCACAACCTGGCCTTGAACACTGCCAGGGATGGGGCAGCCACAGCTTCTCTGGGCAACCACTCTTCGTTTAGGCCACCTATTAGCAGAGGATTGTGCATGTGAGTATCTAACAGACCCGATTTTGCAAGGCAGATTTTAAAGACCATGTTATTTTGTGTGAAGTATAGGAAAATCCTGCTATTAGTTTGTATTTTGAGCAGTGTCCTATCCTTGAAATGACACCATGTAATGTCTGATTATAGAAAAGTTCTCCTGCAAATATGCACATAAAGAGGTTAATGATTTAAGGAACTTCCCATGTAACCTGATGATGTTAGAACAGAAGCACACACAGAAGACAGATTATGAAAAGTATGGTATACCAAAGGAAACTAGTGTGGTTTTTTCTCTCTGCCTACCTTGAGGAATCTGAAACATCCCAACACTTAGGCCTGCATGTAGATCCCTCATGATCCATTCTCTGAATCAATAGGAAAACAGCCAGTTCAGGATAGGGAATATCATGAGTATCATCTTTCTGAACCTTTTCCAGGAGAATCTGAAAAGAACCAGATAAGCTAAGCCATAGGCAATGTCTTTTACAGTCTCTGCAGTGCTTTTGCACAGGCTCATGCTCTGCACAGAAGCCACACAGCTGTGGTAGCTCTCTGCAGGCACGGTGTCCTGTGAACCACATAGGCATCAGCCTTCCATGGATCCAGCTGGCACCCCACATGGATCCTACACAGGCACCCCCCTGCCTTTGCATGCCATTCAGATGAACTGCAAATACTCTCATGTGCATTCATATGACAGTCTGTCAGTGTCGAATGTATCAGTTACTTGACCTCATTCACACCATAGACAAATAGGAGATGGTGTTTTGATTCCTCCTGTCCTGAGCTGGAAGAAAAGCATACAAACACCACATTGGGGGTGGCAAAACCATACAAACCTACCCTATCTCCAAAAAAACAGTTCAACGTTTCCTGTATGACATGATTGACTAAGGGGATGGAAGCAGGACTTGGCTATGTGCTTTAGTTTGTGGATATGGTTTTGAATCAGAATTTCCAGTAGGTAAACTGACTAACCCCACGACCCCATGCTCCTTCTTCCCCTTTTCAATCCCTTGGCAATGTTGCTGATTTTCTATTTACAACCCAAATATAAGTGATGTAGTATCTGCCCAAGGCTCCTGGCTGCTTTGCCCAGTGGCTGTGGGGATTGACCCAAGCGACATCACTTTGTTATCAAAGGTGACTACACACTGCGCTGACAAGCAGATACAAAATGGAGAACAGGGGAAACACGTGAGATAGGGAAGTGGAAAAAAAACAGGGAAAAGAGTATGAGGTAGCAAGGCAGACACAGTTCTTCAATCACAAGTTGCAGGAGAGAATAAAGAGATTTTCTTATTTAGCATCGAGTGCAATGATAAAGTTTCCTATAATATTAGCTATGACTTTAGAGCAAAATTCTCCCTCTGATAGCTGGGCAAGACTTATTTTATTGCACAGGTGCTTCTGGGTGGACAGACTTTTAATTCTAGATCACGTCGTAATTCTAAACAATTCAACCTTTTTGACCAAGTCATTTTATTTCTTTGACTCAAGAACTCCATTCAATCCAATCAGACAGCACTGGAACAGAAGGCTATTGCACAATTTGAAGGATCTCACTCTTACAGAAATTAATCTAGATGACAAGTCTTCCTGCTAAGTGAAAAGTAGAACACACAATAGCAACTCAAACCATGGCTCCGTTTGCCTTCACTTATCACCAGGAAATTACTTTACAGCAGTGTAAGTCAGACGCGACCCATAGTTTTAGGCTGCAGTCCCACACAGAGCTGTGCTGATGTAAGAGCTAGTTATACAGAAAGAGAGAGGTCTGGCCCTCCTACCTTCCTTTCCCTGTGTGGTCCTGTCCCTTCTGGCACAGCAAGCTGATAGATTAGCTCACTACACCTTGCGGAACCTCACCCATAGTAGACTTGAGTCTCAAGTCCTGCCAGGGTCTCAAAACAACGGTTTAATTTTCAGTGTATGTTCAGTGTACATGCTGAAACAAAGTCCAGATAAATGATGAATTGGAGATTTTGTATTTACTTTCTTAGGAGGACTTTGTGAAGTAGATATAGCCATAACCATTGACAGTCCACTCTGGATACAAAAAGGGACTCAGAAAGACAACTGAGGTATTTGTTGTCATAGAATCCCAGAGTGGTTTGTGTTGGAAGGGACCTTAAAGCTCCTCCAGCTCCAACCCCTGCCACGGGCAGGGACCCCTTCCACTGGAGCAGCTTGCTCCAAGCCCCTGTGTCCAACCTGGCCTTGAACACTGCCAGGGATGGGGCAGCCACAGCTTCTCTGGGCACCCTGGGCCAGCGCCTCAGCACCCTCACAGGGAAGAGCTTCTGCCTAAGAGCTCATCTCAGTCTCCCCTCTGGCAGGTTAAAGCCATTCCCCTTGGCCTGTCCCTACAGGCCCTTGGCCAAAGCCCCTCTCCAGGTTTCCTGCAGCCCCTTTAGGCACTGGAGCTGCTCTCAGGTCTCCCCTTCAGGAACCTTCTCTTCTCCAGGCTGCCCCAGCCCAGCTCTCTCAGCCTGGCTCCAGAGCAGAGCTGCTCCAGCCCTCGCAGCATCTCCATGGCCTCCTCTGCCCTCGCTCCAACAGCTCCACGTCCCTCTTGTGCTGCTGCCCCAGAGCTGGATCAGGACTGCAGGGGGGGGTCTCCCCAGCACGCAGCAGAGGGGGAGGATCCCCTCCTAAGTCAAACTAAACTGAAAGGGAAGGTGATGAATGGGCATCCTATTTTTTATCATATTTCCCTTGCTGGATGAACATCAGGAATTTTCCTGTGCTGCCAACAAAGCAGCATAGGAGTCTCACTGCCAAGTTGAGTTGCAAGGTAGCTGCAGGCTACATTTTGGTGAGTCTGCAGGACTTCTATGGCAGAAGAGATGCTTCTACTACCAGTATAATGCCCAAAAGAGAATTTTGTCAGATAGGAAAATGGGGCTGTAGAAGCTTTAATGCCTTAATACCTTGGCCTCACCCACTCTCCTCAATAAACACAGGAACATAGCTCCAAAATAATGAAAAGCAGTTCAGTCAACCTCAATCATACCATGGTGCAACCGTCCGTGTCCTCAGCTAAGAGGGAACTGAAAAAGGCTCTTGAAATGTAAGAAATATCGAAAGGCATAAATCAGAAAACAGCAAACGAAAGCCTGTGTCTGACAGAAGCACTGGATGGAACTACAACTGCTGGCAGTTTCTCTTTACACTTCATCTATTCTTCTCTGAAATAATCCTGAAGTGAACAGACACTACTGCAGATTGCAAAGAGGACCTTTGGTACTGCAGCAGTCTTTCACGCTTCAGGTGGAAGCTGCTGTAACTGGGTGTTCTGCTTTGGTTATCAATCAGTGCAGTTCAGCATTTTAGTTAGCATCTTTTTTTTACAATTGGGCTTGAAGATTCCCCTTGGTTTCTTTACCCCTGCTAAAATCCTAGCATTGAACTCACCTGCAATACAGCCGTCTGTTCTTTCTTGAGATTTGTAGTTCTCTCCCCAGGGCAGAGGGCACTTTTCTTTCACAGTTTGCCTGCAAGTGCTCTTCAGTCTGTATTTCTCTTTGGACCCTGTAAGCTGCTGGTTGCCTTCCAGTGTCCGTGGTGTCACTGAGCGCCAAGGCTTCCTTGTGACCACAGTCAGACACATATAAAGGAACAGCAGATGCTGGAGACTGCAAGAAACACCTTCTTGGCACTGAGACTGGAAGAAAGAAACAGGGTCACTGATGAAGTATCTACTAAACCCAAAACAAAATTGTAAGTGATCAGTACATCCCAACATAAGTCCTGTGAAGCCAGTAGTTACAGCAGGGATAAGCAAGGCTCTGGAGACTGAAATCCATGAAAGACATGCTGCTCTTGGGATCAAACAAATCAATTGCCAAATCAGTTGTAGGAATACTGGGTCCTTCCGGAACTTGTCTTGTTCCTACTTTTCCTAGGGAAAAGCAGCCTGCATCCCCTCTGTTTTGTGATCCCAAAAGCAGGGCCGTGTTTAGGGAACTAAATACAGTCACTCTCCATAAACTTATCACAGCTGAGGAAACAGTTTGAATTCTCCTTGTTTCCAATCTTGGAGTAGAAAAAGGTTGAGTCTGAATCATACAGAGAGCAGCTAAATCTGTGGCACAACTTGCTGTGTGAAATTGGCATCTGATACCATTCAGGTTTTTAAATCCTGAAAATGACTGACTTGCGTTCCTTAGAATTTTAGTATCAGGAAGGAGATCTGAATTCAATCACTGTCACTCGGAGTAGGTAAGATGTGAGTTCCCAAAGTGAATACTGAGTAAAGTAAAGGGCCAGTGCAAGAGCAGATCTAAGACAAAGTTCTTATGCCAACAGCGGAGGCAGAAAATAAATTCAAATCCAGAGCTACCAAGTGAAAGTACATTTAAGAAGGGTGGTGACATGTAGCAACATATTTTTTCTATGGGCAGAACTAAGAAAGAGGAAATACAAAAAGGCTGCAAGTAAGCAATTGAGACTCGTACTCAGAATGCAGTTTAAGTTTCGAGTAAAAATATCATAGAATCATACAATGGTTTGGGCTAGAAAGGACCTTAAAGCTCATCCAGCTCCAACCCCTGCCACGGGCAGGGACCCCTTCCACTGGAGCAGCTTGCTCCAAGCCCCTGTGTCCAACCTGGCCTTGAACACTGCCAGGGATGGGGCAGCCACAGCTTCTCTGGGCACCCTGGGCCAGCGCCTCAGCACCCTCACAGGGAAGAGCTTCTGCCTTAGATCTAACCTGAACTTCCCCTGTTTCAGTCTGAACCCATCACCCCTTGTCCTATCCCTACAGTCCCTGATGAAGAGTCCCTCTCCAGCATCCTTGGAGCCCCCTTCAGACACTGGAAGCTGCTCTGAGGTCTCCACGCAGCTTCTCTTCTCCAGGCTGAACAGCCCCAATGTTCTCAGCCTGGCTCCATACAGGAGGCGCTCCAGCCCCTGATCATCCTCATGGCCTCCTCTGAACTTGCTGCAACAGCTCCATGTTCTTCTTACGCTGGGGACACCAGAACTGCACACAGGTCTGCAAGTGGGCTCTCATGAGAGCAAAGGGGCAGGATCACCTCCTTTTACCTGCTGGTCTTGCTCCTTTTGATGCAGCCCAGGATATGGTTGGCAAATCATTGGGATTTAAGTTTTCTCCTCATATTTAATTTCCTGACCCACCAGGATCAGTTTGTATAGGTCTAATGCTTTGCACCACTGAGATCTGCTACTTCTGATCCAGCAACTCAGTGTAGTATTTACTGTCTTGTGAGACATCCACCAACACATACACAAGTCCCAGTCATTCTAAACCACACAGATTTAGTAGTAAGCAAGTCTCAAACACCTTCCATAGGGCACAGCTTCTCCCTCTTTTTACAGAGGAGATAAATCAATGTCTTTCACAAATGAATTTAAGAGCCATTTCATTCATTAGCTTTTCATACCCAGTCTACACATTTGAAGCCTGAGCTGTTTCTGGTATTTTTGAGCACCATCTCCTCTTTTCAAGGCAAGGTAATACAGGAAGCAAAATTAACAAGATGCTAGAGTTTGCAAAGTGAAGGTATTGAAAAGGCACACCAAGAAGTAGTTCTTTGTTAGATGCAAGCAGTGGTAATGTACAGCTTTTCACTCCTGTTATTTGGCCTTCAGTGATGGCTCGCAGCAGCAGAGGACAGGGTCCCACTCTATTATGCTGCACAGAGAAGGGTTTTGCTGTGGAAAAATGAAGTTTTAAAAGCAGAATATGTTTGTCCTGCACAGGACTGTGTTATTGACGAGTCAAGCTTGAGATCAAAAGTGATGTTTTCTTAAACACAAATCCCTATTTATTTGCTGTAACATTCCTGGCCTGGATCAGCACCAGTGCGGCAGCAGGGCCAGGGCAGGGATTGTGCCCCTGCACTGGGCACTGGTGAGGCCGCACCTCGAATCCTGTGTTCAGCTCTGGGCCCCTCACTGCAAGAGAGACATTGAGGGGCTGGAGCGGGGCCAGAGAAGGGCACTGGAGCTGGTGCAGGGCCTGGAGCACAGTGTGATGGGGAAGGGCTCAGGGACCTGGGGGGTTCAGTCTGGAGAAGAGAAGGCTCAGAGGGGACCTGATCGTTCCCTGCAACTGCCTGAGAGGAGGATGGAGCCAGGAGGGGCTGGGCTCTGCTCCCAAGGAACAAGGGATGGGACAAGAGGAACCGGCCTCAAGCTGCACCAGGGCAGGTTTAGATGGAGCTGAGGAACAATTCCTGCCCCAGAGGGTGCTCAGGCATTGGAACAGGCTGCCCAGGGCAGGGCTGCAGGCACCGTCCCTGCAAGGGTTCACACCCCGTGGAGATGAGGCCTCAGTGCCATGGGTTAGGGGTGGCCTTGGCAGTGCTGGGGTAAGGGTTGGACTGGATGAGCTGAAAGGGCTTTTCCAGCCAGATTCATTCTATGATTCTGTACTTACAACCTGGTAAAGACACCATGGGCTCCACACAAAAACATGCATAACCTGTAGCACCTAACGACTTCATGAAGTCTTAGACATGTACTTGAAAGCAAGCACATACCTCTCTTTGATACTGCAAGGCCTACCACAGTATTGTCTATTCTGCAAACACAGAAAAATCAGGGCAATCTGGGCAGGTAGAGCTTCACTCTCCCCATTTCTCCTGGCTTGCAGCCACTGGTATGGAACAAAGTGTCCTCAGGAAGAGCTTGTAAGACCTTATAAGCACTAGATCTACAATTACCCTGATTTACAAGGGCCGGGCTGCTGCTCTGTAGGGACCCCGCCAGGTCACCCTGCGCCTCAGAAAGGTTTACCTGTTTTCCTTATTTTTTCTTAATTAAAGCATACCCTGCAGGGACAGTGCGCAGGGAAGCCGGGCCGGGCTTGTGAAAAGGCGAAAGAGGGGCTCCAGATCCCCAATTAGAGCTTAATTGCACCGGAAAACGTTCATGCAAGACGCACCCCAGCCTTGAAACCGCTCCGACATGCTCCGCCCCAGGCCCCGCCCCCTTCGCCTGGGCCACGCTCCCGCATAGACCACGCCTTCCGCCCCTTTCTCGCGAGAGGCCGCCGCGCTGGTTCCATATTGGGTCATCTCTGCGCTGGGCGCCTCAGCTCTCGCGAGAGTTGTCGTGACGGGCGGCTGCGCCCCGCTGTCGTCCGGCGGGGGGGGTGGGGGGGTGGGTGTGAGTGTCGGGGGGGCGGAGCGGGGGGGCGGTCGGTGTCCCCGGCCCAGCCCGGGCTGCGCTGCTCGGGGCGGGGCGGCGGTAGTTGTGGGTGAGCTGCGTGCTGCGTCCCGCCGCAGTGCCTTGCCTCAGCTCACCTCACCTCACCTCACGGGGTTATCCCGCCCCTCGCTGCTCTGGGGGAGGGACGGAGGGAGCCGGTAGAGCGGGGCGGGGGAAGGCGGTGTCAGGCGCTCCGCTGTCACCGCGCCCGCCCCTGAGGTGAGGTGAAGGCGGGAGGGGGGAGCACAACCGGCCGCGCGAGGCGAGGGGGCGCGCGCGAGCGGGCGTGAGGGGACGGCGGCGGGGCGGGAGGTGCTGCTGCGGGGCCGCCCCCGCCCGCGGGAGAAGCGAGGCGGGGAGGGGAGAAGAGGAAAGAAGGAAGAAGTTGCTGCTGCTGCTGGAGGTGGCGGCGGCAGCGGTGGTGGTGGTACTGCAGCCGCGGGCAGAGCCTCCGCCTCCTGCCGGGCCGGGCGGGACGGGCTTCGGAGCAGAGATGTCTCAGGAGCGGCCCAAGTTCTACCGGCAGGAGCTGAACAAGACGGTGTGGGAGGTGCCCGAGCGCTACCAGAACCTTTCTCCCGTCGGCTCCGGGGCCTACGGTTCCGTGTGGTGAGTGCCGGGAGGGGGCTGGGGGTGGTGTGTGTGTGTGTGTGTGTATGTATGCGATGGGGGCTCGCTCGGCCTCCACGGATTCCTGTTAGTCTGCAAGGTTTTTACCAGCAAGAAGCGCTTCTCCCGATCTGAGAGCGGTGCTGCCGGGAAGCCGCAGTCTGGTCTTTGGAATGCGGCGGGGATTGCACCACATGGCAGGTGGCACTAAAACATTTTTGCAGGGGAAGATAATCGTGTCCCAACCCTTCCCCCCCCCCGAATGATCTCATATAGACATATTTCGCCGAGCCTCCTTTGCAGTTCGTAGGTGGGGGGTGGAGAGGGATGGAGACTGGCAAGTCCCTCTGCAGAGCTGAGGGCCTGGCAGCTCTTGTCCCTGTTCCTTTCTGGACCTGAAGAATAGATTATATTTGAGGCAATTGTATTTTTAATCTGTTTATGGGCAGGGAAAGTATAGGCAAGTCTAAGAGAGCTGCTTTTGCATCCCTGACTTGTTTACCAGTATCGATATTTTCTTGCACTGTAGATCAACAGAGGAAAACTCGTTTTATTGCTATAGAATGTCAGAATTACTGCAGTATGCACTGCCCGGGAGAGTAAAGTCCTTGTAGGAGACCTGCAGAGATACAGAGAACTTGAAGATAAGAGTTTCGTTTTTAATGTTTAAGGGGCAGAGCATCTGACATGCAAAATACAGCACTGACTTAATAGGTAGTTTCTCTGCTGAAGTATGTTGGATCATTAAACATAAATTAAGTGGATTGCATGCATCGTTTAATCTTAAAGACAGGGTTGTATTTGAATCAGTTTGATGTCTGGACTTCAGCAGTCACGTAGTACAAACGTGTTCACAGTATAAATAGGAAGTGTTTTCCACATGAACATTCTGGGTTTTATTCTTTGGCTCTATCCAGGTGTGATCTCAATTTTCAAATCTGGGTGCATCATGATTGCTGCTAGATTTGAGCAGGCATGAATATTTCTTGGCATAACATGCAAATTTGTATTATGAATATCATGTTCCATGCTATGGAGGGATGCATGCTGCACTCTGCTAGTAAAGAAAAGGAGTTGTTTTGCATGTGCTGCAGTTTTAAAGAAACCAGGTTCTCAGCTGTTCTTACCAACAATTTTATAGCAGTAGGTTAAGTTTAGCTTAAATAACATGCATTTCTTAAAGCTGCTGTGCCTCAAGTATGCAAATGATTGTGTTTCATGACAGACAAAGGCTGGTCAAGTCTAGTTGCAAGAGTAACCACTGTAGTTCTGAGGGTTTTTTGCATAGAGGGGTTTAGTTTGTTGAAAATAACGTTTGGGCCTCTCTGCCACAGCTGATAAATACCTTGTTAGTGCCACAGAATGACACCTCTCCCCAAATGTAATGGAAACTGAATTTGCTCCCTGCCTTGTCCCTTGTATTTTTAAGGTAGCCCCTACACCTTCTAGCTCATTCCTCTTCTATTCCCCCCCCCCCTTTTCCCAATCTCCATTGTGCCTCTGATACTGACAAAGTTTGTTTTCACAACCAATAACTGGAGGCTTTGCATCATGAATTTCCTGTTTTGCTATGTCAAAATTTTCAAAGATTGTGCAACTGTGTTCAGAGCAGATGAAACAGTTTGGTGTTGGAAGTGATTCCAGTCATGTGGCACGAGTCTCTACGCTCTGTGTTAATGGTTTTCTGTATGTTCTAAAAGTATGCTTCAGAAAAGATATAGTCCAGAAAGACTGGTGATGTGAAAAGGGTGTCAGAATTAAATAAACCCCCTTGCATATATATGTATATCTTTTATTAAGCTGCAAATGATGATGTATTTAGGAAATTCCTACAACGACTTGTCCTGCTCTCTGTCCCTTTGGAGATTTTTCTCCCCAGTAATAAGTTACCTGATTTCATTTGAGACTTTGAGGTCGTCCCTCTGTGTTTGAATAGTAAATTGCAGGGTTTTAACCACCCTTAAACTGAATGTTTAAATATACTTCCATGTATGCCTACTGTATTATTATATTAGAACATAATAAAATGTTCTGGATTTCATTTGGTTGTCAAGATTGGGGCATTTACAAATTAATTTCTAGAAGGGGGGAATTAATAAAAAAGAAATAATTAAACTAGCTGATAATCATTTAGACTATGGAGCTGTGGGCTGCTTCAAGTGTCTAATGTGAGTGTGACTTGGAGCATCCCAACACAAGAACCTGACTTTATTTTGCAGTCAGTGGCTGGAGAGAAGCACTTTCTGCAGGAAAATGAGCACTGGAGGCACATGCTTAGAGCACATATCCCAGTGTTTTCTGAAGTATTATGTGTAGTATCAGAAGAATGACATTCAAATGGCCAACTTGGGGTTTTTTCAGTATCTGTTTTTTAAAAAAACCTGGAAGTATGTGGAGATGCAAGTAGGGATTCAGTTCCAAACCCTCAAGAAATACTGATAATGTGTCCTCAGATTGATCATTACGAAGTCACGTAACAGTCGCTGTGACATCTGTTGTGTGAAATGCTATTTCATTTATTCTTGCAATGGTTTTGTATATTCATATAACATAGTCTCTTGCATGAAGAAGATTTTTGTAACCAGGTCTATGCTAAAAGACATGTGGGTTCCTGACATATCAGTCTTGTAATACTCCACATGAGGAGAGAGGTGTAGAGAATGCTTGTTTGTAGACTGTCAAGTTTTGTGGCCCTTCCAAAACCTGTGACTTCCTCCCATTTCGACCCACAGTTGTACCAACACTGACTGGATTTCTTGGAAATAGAGATACTTGGAAACAGAGATATTGAGATAATTTCCCTGTTTTTAAACTAACAGAGAAACATCACGGGTTTAAGAAATTTTAAAACATTAGGCTCCAGAGGAATCACAGAATCAACCAGGCTGGGAAAGACGTTTAATCTCATCCAGTCCAACTGTTCTCCAGCACTGCCAAGGCCACCACTAACCCATGGCACTGAGGGCCTCAGCTACAGGGTGTGTGAACACTTGCAGGGCCGGTGACTCCAGCACTGCCCAGGGCAGCCTATTCCAGTGCCTGAGCACCCTTTGAGAAAGGAATTGTTCCTAATCTCCAGTCTAAACCTCCTATGGCACAGCTTGAGGCTGTTTCCTCTTGTCCTGTCACTTTTTACTTTGAGAGGAAACCAACCTCTACCTCACTATGACCTCTTGGCAGGCACTTGTAGAAAGCAGTAGGGTCCCCCCTGAGCCTTCTGCGTACTAAGCTACCCCAGGTCCCTCAGCTGTTCCTCAAAATGAAAATTAAATGAAGTAACCACCTTAAATTCACCTTTGTTGCTCCTCCATGGACTTTTAGTTTCTTTTTACTAATGCACTTTTACTTTAGGCTTACTAATCCCTTATCTAAGTGTTCAGGTGCCTCCAGAGTATGTATGCACTTGGAGGGACAGGTGCTGGCTGCTCCAGTAAGGTGTGGTAGATACGTGAGGAATGATATGAAGAGGGTATAAAAGTGAGTGGGATGAAGCGGCCTTACAGGTCGGATTAGCAGAACACACTCGGGAGGGGGGAATTGCACAGGTGCGGAGCTCTGGAAGTGAAGGCAAGAAATTACATCAGTGTGAGCAGATCTGTCCTACAGAGATTTTTATTGCAGCTTTCTGAGAAGCAGCAGCCAACAAAGTAGAGGAGAATGAGACTTACAACTTTTTATAGTGTTTTGTGAGGGCAAGCGACTGACATGCACATTTAGACTGAACTCTGCAACAATGGGTGTTCATGGTAAGCTGCCAAGTGTGTTGTTTCTGCCTGTAACTAGAGGTCCATAAATAAATTCCAGAGGTACCACCAGAAAGGTTCAGTTCCCTTGGGTATTGGCATAGGTGCTAATGGTAAGCAGCATGCTATTTGGTGAAAGTTTGCACAAAAATTAACATTCTGATTATCAAATGTTTAAATAAATCACTTTCTTTAATTTTGTGTGTACTTTAATTCCTCAGACAACTTCAAATGTTACAGAAATAACATTTAGAAGTTAGACGTTGAACCAGTGGATATATTCTCTGAAGTAGCTGTTTTCTTCTAGCTCTTCTGTTCTGGATTCAGTTCAGGTTAGCTTAGAATGGTACTTTTTGCTCGCTTAGGGTGAGGTGGATGCAGCTCGTGTGCCATAGCACAATGCCATGCAAGAAGTTAAAAAAACCATGATAAATGCAGAATTTGCGCTGATCTTGTTTTAAAAATGATTTAACACTGTGGCTCATGCACTTCTTTCATATCTGGGCTTTTTTAGCTGAAACACCATCAGTGTAATGCAGCTGTTTTAAGTCTGTAATGAAAGTCAGCTTAATGTTCTTTAAACCATTCTCCAGCCTGACAGCTCTTCTGTAGCTCTGTTCCTACACGTGAAAACCATGAGACAGTTATCTGTATTGGCAGAAAACTGTTCAGCATGCCTTTATCTTCAGGGAAGTAGTCTTTAGGCCTCAAATATGACTGAACTTAGAGTTCTTGTGACTTCAAGAGTAGCTCTAGGTTGTGAACATGCAGTAATAGAAAATTTTCTTTCCTGGGCTTGTGCATTATGTTTGTTAAATGGTTTCTCAGTACTGCTGATTGCATTTCTTGTTGGAGGTTGTACATCTACAGGGGAATGATGACTCGATATGGCCCCAAAAACATCATTAAAAAGATGAAATTGAATTTCCTTTGGACTCTGAAATAGCTGATGTTGGTGGCTCTCAATTTTGCTCTAAAAACAACCTGGTGGAAAATGAGAGCGGGATCTGACTGTATAGCCATGAAGGTGGTTAATATGGAGGGGATCCCCTTCTTTTCAAGATGAAAGAGGTACTGGTGTATGCTGCCTTTGTACTCAAAACATTTGAAAGCTGCTAAAGATACCTGATTAATTCCCAACAATGTGTTAAATTATGATGACTAACTTTAATATTTTTGCTCTAAATCTAGAAACCACCTTGATTATAATTAAAATACTGTAATATAATTACAACCTGAATTAGGGATCTTTGTATATTGCAAAATGGTTTACATCAAAAAAACCTGAATTCTGTTTTTGTGAAGTGTTGCAGCTCAAATATCAATATTCTAGTGAGGTGTGAAAACTTGCTGGTTTGAAAACGAGGTTAAAAAGTGAATCCTTAATATCTGCTTTTGTCTGTCCAAGCCAAATGAGGGGATCTGGTGAGTGGAAATGGTCAGTAATGGACATGATCCGGGGCAGGCAGTAATGGGCAGATCCTTGGTGTTCCTGTGATCTACTGTGTAGCTGTATGGCCATGGCTCTTCCCACTCTGTGTGTGCATGTGCCCTTTTACAGAGAGAGGAGATGCTCTTCCTCCTGACTGCCCAGTGCGTTTTCCCACTCTCTTGCAAGATCTGGGGGGGGGAAGATTGCTGTTGGTAGAAGCAAACTTCTTATTTTGTTTTCTATTTCTGATAAACCTCATCTAGCAAGTTCCATGGAAACTGAGCAGCTCTGAGATAAGGAGTGTCTTTGCAAGTTAATTCCAGTTAGTTGCTTTAAAAGTAGATGACAACTCCATGGGGGAGTGGGGTGGGGTGGGGAGGAATATACATTTGTGAGTTTGTTCTGGGACTACTTTTGTGATTGGGTTTGAACTTTCTGTTAGCTGAGCTTCTACGCACGTTTATCTTAGAGGGATTTTCCAATCTAATTGATTCTGTGGTTCTGTGCTTATCAAGAACTAGTGTAGTGCATGCTGACTTTGAAATGGAGTTGGGAGTTTGCCCTGAATCAAACTGCAGCAGGAAAATAAACAAGTATTGTCCTTCTCTGACTTTCTCCAGTCCATGCTTTCCCCTTGTTTGTTACCTTGTATTGTATGACCTGGATTTCACATCTTCTCTTTCTCCTTCCTTTTTGATAAACCAGAGCTGTTTTAGGTAAGAACAGCAAAGAAGAGACGAAAGAGGAGTAATTTGGTTCAGAGCTAAATAGCTTTACAGTTCTTTAGTTCCTCAAATATAAGCCCTATGCTCAGGAAGATTTTATGCAATGTATCAGAAATTTAACATAATTCTTAATGTGTGAAGTTTTTGTTTCAAACATATCAGGCTTCTGCTTCTTAATATTATAAAGAAGTTGTATAAGGACTTACTTCAAGAGATGGTTTTACAGTACAGAATAGCAAGTATACGTACATGTAGAATTACCAGATCGGATGGAGTTAGTCTGTGAATTCTAAGAAGAAATATTATTTCTATATGTAAAGTTTCTGCTAAAGGGACAAGCTTTGGTCATGTACAGCTAAATATGATTTGTTTATATACATGTTTTTGGTAACAGGACTTGAATTTTAGATGTGATTTACCAAAGAAATGTGATTTCAGCTTCAAATGTGATTAAGCATCATGGTTGATTTTATTAGGCACAGACCTTGGATTTTTATATGGACTTTAAACCATAAAAGTATTTTGAGCACAGCATTTTGTGAAGAAGTGTGGTCTATGAAAATGTGTTTAGCAATACAATTAATATTTACAATATTTCTCTTTACTGTGTGAACAAGACTCATCTTTTACACGTTTGCTGTAGAAACCAACAGTTGTGTCAGTATGTGGGGGTTTGGGGTGGGGGCATGGATTGTGGACCAGGGTCTCTAGAAGTTAGTTTCATTGCAGGGATGAAGAAATGCTGTTGACTGTGGCTTAGTGTCCCAGGTAGCTGCTGTCTGGAGTTGCCAAATGTGGATTTGAAGATGTTTATTAAACAATCATTTTGTTAATTTGATTTCTCTTTGTCGTAGCTCTGCCTTTGACACCAAAACGGGGTTGCGTGTGGCCGTAAAGAAGCTGTCCCGACCATTTCAGTCTATCATCCATGCCAAGAGGACCTACCGAGAGCTGCGGCTGCTTAAGCACATGAAACATGAAAATGTAAATTGAAGGAGTAAAAGTGAAGTATGAATAGGTGGCCTGAAGTTGGACTGTCCAGAGAGCATCCATTGGATTGGATGTTTGGATTTTGATCTAGTGTGAGGCATCCCTACCCATTAAAAGGGGGGTCAGAACTTGATGATCTTTAAGGTCCTTTCCAACCCAAACCATTCTATGATTCTGTTTTTCTCCTAATGCTAAATACAAGGCTTTTAGTGGTCCAGGGGGTTATAGCTGTGGAAAAACACATGATAAAAAGAAAAACCCAAACCCAATAAATACATAACCAATCTTGCATAAAAAAATCCCTTAGTATTTCCTAGAATGATCTGGAAATTGCTGCTTAGCAGGTACATGCTTGTCTTTAGGTTTTAGGACACAAGTGATATTTGGTTTGACTTGCCTATGTCAGGCGGGTGTGGAGTAGATGATCACTATTTCTGTAGGTAAAAGGAGGGGTGAGAATTGGATGGCTTTTCATACAAGCCATCCACTTAAATCATCAATAGGGAAACCAAATAGGGTGTGACTAGTGTTATATTAAACTGTGTTTTGGTATAACCCCAATTTGGTGTAGAAAACAGTTGGTTGACCAGTGCTGTGCGTTTGAGGCATTAACATACCGTCACATTTATTTTGGATGCTGTTTGGAGCAAATAGTCTCATAACCTGCCCTCTGTAGAGCTGTCAGGATTCAAAAGGAAAGGAAGGTTCTTGGTTTCTTTTGTCTGAGCAAACTCCTGCTTAGCAGAAGGGAAATACTGTTTTGGAAGCAAGCTGAGCAAGCCCAGGGCCTTTATCTATCACAGAAAGCCAAACCAGGCTGATTTTGTTGGCAGATTCTCCTTGACTGGTCTGTTCAGATCTTCTCTTGTGGCAGTGGTGGCTCTATGTTGTGGCTTCTGAGCACTGCAGTCAGCAGCTCATTACCCCTAAATCTTGTTGGCATTTTTAGTGTGACTGACATAATTGGAAGTTTTAATGTGTATTCACACTATTGTCAACAGTTCTTCCTCAGCACCTCTGTGTGATACCCGTGTCTCAACAGCAGAGGTAGCATTTGATCCTGCTTAATATCTAACCCCTGGAATTCTTCTGGACCTTTTCTCATAGTTGATGAAAGCTTTTAATATCTGTGTGTATACAAAAAAAAAAAAACCCAAAACACAACCAATCAGCACATGAATCCATTTTGTCTAAGATAATAAGATTAAGCAATGAAAATGAGATTGTGGCTGGTGCTACAGCAGTTCCGTGTCTGACATACGTTAATATTTTTGGATTAGTGTTGCTAAGAGCCTATGTAGCTTTAGGAGTGAGTGATAAAAGGAAGTTGTTTGTATACAGAAATATTTATTATCTATTCATAACAGCATAAGAGCTGGTTCAGGCGGGATCATCACTGCTGGTGTCTTGACTAGTCTCAGTTCGGAAGTAAACCGCTTGGTTTTACGTGGTACAGACCCCAGGGGCAAATCTAGAAGGTTCAGTGGGTTTTTAGGGACAGATTCTATCTCTTCAGCTCATATATTCATAGAATAATATTTGCTATTAGGATGAGGCAAATAATGTTTAAAAGCACGTTTCAGTGAAAAATAGAATGAACTTTATCAACCGAATGGATATTTTTTTTCTAATGCTAGATCTAGAAGACAATTATGGGATAATAAGGTAGTGTTCTTTCCCACCGAGTAACACAAGCATATCCTTTTCCTCTCTGATACAGCAGGTTAGGTATATATTGAAAGGTATAGCTGCTCTCTTGGCAGAAAATACGAGTGACGCTGTCACAACTGTCAGCTGTGTGTGAAAATGGTGTGCTCATTGCATGGCTGTTTTCCTGACTTTTCCGTTGTAGTTGTCATTATTCATTGCTTGTGTTACGGATCCTTGAATTTTTCTACTCATTACTTTAGGACAAGTGAAACAAATCATAGAATCCCAGACTTGTTTGGATTAGAAAGGAGCTTAAGATCATCCAGTTCTTACCCCCTGCCACGGGCGGGGACACCTTCCACTAGAGCAGCTTGCTCCAAGCCCCATCCAACCTGGCCTGGAACACTACCAGGTATGGGGCAGCCACAGCTTCTCTGGGCACATTGTGCCCGTGCCTCAGCATCCTCACAGGGAAGAACTTCTGCCTAATATCTAAGCTGAACATCCCCTGTTTTGAACCCATCACCTCTTGTCCTATCACTACAGTCCCTGATGGATGCTCTCGTAATACTCTCCTAATTCTGATTTTAGCATGGAGTCAACAGTATAACTAAGAACTGAGCAGGAAGTAGGCAGTTTTGTCTGGTGGTTGATTTTTATTGTTGTTTTTCTGATCCATTTATTTCCTGAACAAAGCTTTAGATGCTTTTGAAGTAAGTTAATCTCAACCACTGTTTACACCTGCCTTTAGTTACAGCTCCCGTTTGATGCTTTCCATGGGTGGCTTGTGTGAAAAGACAGCTGTGTATTTTTAACCTGAACTATTCTTTTATGCAAGAATTGAACATTTGCTTCTAATCTTGTATAAATACTAATGTGCCTATATCTGAATAATTCATGTAGTTGGAAATGAAACAGCTACTGGAATGAGTGGCTTCTGTTCCGCAAAGGATCTTGGAAACTGTATCATATTGTACTATGAATGTATTTCCCAGCTTTTTCACTGTACTGTTTTCTTTCTAGG
This sequence comes from Psittacula echo, assembly GCF_963264785.1. Classification (NCBI taxonomy): domain Eukaryota; kingdom Metazoa; phylum Chordata; class Aves; order Psittaciformes; family Psittacidae; genus Psittacula; species Psittacula echo. The sequence goes on from NC_137758.1 coordinate 6,725,431, forward strand.
TGATTGGCTTGCTGGATGTGTTCACTCCTGCCAAGTCTCTAGAAGAATTCAATGATGTGTAGGTAACTTCTCTGAAAACTGCAACAAAACATTTTTTGTGTCTTCCTTGCATTTCCCAGATAGAAACATAGAATAGTTAGGGTTGGAAAGGACCTTAAGACCATCCAGTTCCAACCCCCCTGCCATGGGCAGGGACACTTCACACTAAACCATGTCACCCAAGGCTCTGTCCAATCTGTCCTTGAACACCACCAGGGATGGAGCATTCACAGCTTCCTTGGGCAACCCATTCCAGTGCCTCACCACCCTCTCAGTAAAGAACTTTCTCCTTATATCCAATCTAAACTCCCCTTGTTCAAGTGTTAACCCGTTACGCCTTGTCCTATCACTACAGTCCCTAATGAAGAGTCCCTCCCCAGCATCGTTATAGTCCCCCTTCAGATACTGGAAGACTGCTATGAGGTCCCCACGCAGCCTTCTGTTCTCCAGGCTGAACAGCCCCAACTTTCTCAGCCTGTCTTCATACAGGAGGTGCTCCAGTCCCCTGATCATCCTCGTGGCCCTGCTCTGGACTTGTTCCAACAGTTCCATGTGTTTCTTATGCTGAGGATACCAGAACTGTACACAATGCTCCAAGTGAGGTCTCACGAGAGCAGAGTAGAGGGGCAGGATCACCTCCTTCGACCTGCTGGTCACGCTTCTCTTGATGCAGCCCAGGATACGGTTGCTTTCTGGGCTGCGAGCACACACTGAAGCTGGCTCATGTTCATTTTCCCATTGACCAACACCCCCAAGTCCTTTGCTGCAGGTCTGCTCTGAATCTCTTCTCTGCCCAACCTGTAGGTGTGCTTGGGATTGCTCCAACTCAGGTGTAGGACCTTGCACTTGGCATGGTTAAACTTCATAAGTTTGGCATCTGCCCGTCTCACAAGCGTGTCAAGGTCCCTCTGGATGGCATCCCTTCCCTCCAGCGTATCAACCAAACCACACAGCTTGGTGTCATTGCCAAACTTCCTAAGGGCACGCTCAATCCCACTGTCCATGTCACTGACAAAGATGTTGAATAAGACTGGTCCCAACACCGATCCCTGAGGGACATCACTCATTACTGGTCTCCAGCTGGACACTGAGCCATTGACCACAACTCTTTGCGTGCGGCCATCCAGCCAGTTCTTTATCCACTGAGTGGTCCACCCATCAAATTGATGTCTCTCCAATTTAGAGACAATGATGTCATGTGGGACAGTGTCAAATGCTTTGCACAAGTCCAGGTAGATGACGTCAACTCTCTGCCCCTGTCCATCACTTTCATAGCCCCATCATAGAAGGCCGCCAAATTGGTCAGGCAGGATTTCCCCTTAGTGAAGCCATGCTGGCTGTCACCAACCTCCTCCTTGTTTTTCATGTGCCTTAGCATTCCTTCCAGGAGAATCTGCTCCAAGATTTTGCCAGGCACAGAGGTGAGACTGACTGGTCTGTAGTTCTCCTGGATCATCCATTTTCCCCTTCTCAAAAATGGGGGTTATATTTCCCTCTTTCCATTCATCGGGAACTTCACCTGACTGCCATGATTTTTCAAATATAATGGACAGTGGCTTAGCAACTTCATTTGCCAGCTCCTTCAGGACCTGTGGATGGATTTCATCAGATCCCAGGTGATTACACAAGTATTTGCCACCTTAATTCATCTGCCACCATTCTTGAGCAGTTCTGAATTCCAGCACAAAAGATCCTGGAACATCCTAAACTACTGGACCAAACGGACTTGTTCACTTGTGTTTTATTGACCAGTGCTGTAGGGATCAGCCTACTGATACATAGAGTTCATGACTGTATTTAGTGTCATGAGCCATGTTTCATTCAGCAGCACGCTTTGGAACAGTCAGCCCTGCTGCTGGCACCTCATAGGCAGTTCTTATCCTAATCCAGGAGAAGGGATTGCTTCATAGCCTGTTTCTTTTATTCCTAGGTACTTGGTGACACACCTGATGGGAGCAGATCTGAACAACATTGTGAAATGCCAAAAACTCACTGATGACCATGTGCAGTTCCTCATATACCAGATTCTTCGGGGACTGAAGGTACTTGTCCCTATCCTTCCTGAATGTCCGTAGCTCATCAGTGGGAGGTGGATGTTCACGATGAGTGTATTTTTTTTCAGAGATTCATATCAATACATAGTGGAAGTTCTGTAACTTTCCTAACATATCATGGGATAACCTTTTATTACTCTTTCACTCATACCTCTTTGGAGCTCTGACAGTAAAATTAGTTATCATTTAAGAAGATATTTTTGTGCATACCTATAGACAGAGTCTGAAAGATGATGAACTGAGCTGCCCTCTCATCTGCTCTGACTGTGAATCTTCCATTTCTCCAGTTTTGTTTTGTTGTGGTGTTCCCCCAGGGTGGCATTGCCCTGGGTGATCCTGAGGAAAGGCAGAGTGAGACACTGTCCATAGACACATGCTCAGTTCCTCCTGCAGACAAGCTGCAGAGTTGGGAGGGATGGGGTAGGACAATAATTGTCTAGTGAAGAAACATGAAAGAGGCTGCTTAGACTGTTACATAAAACTTGTCATCTTGCTTTGCAGTACATCCATTCAGCTGACATAATACACAGGGTGAGTATTTATCCTAACATTGCTTCCTGTACTGAACCAAGGACTTTAAAATTGTAGCACAGAATCTTACAGTGCAGCACCTATAGAAAAAAGAAGAATTTTTCCAAGAATTATTTGGGTTAACGAGTCAAAAGGTTAAATGTGGGAGGTGGTTGTCAAGATCCTTAGTTTCTGTTCCTGCAGATGTTTGGGTTGTATCTTTGTGAAATAGCTTCTCTATTTAAATACACGTCTGCAGCACTAGTGTTGCAATAAGCTTTTATGTGTTTTCACTTAGATGTGACACAGGCTTTGGGATAAAATAATTTCCCGAGTATGGAGAGTTGATATTTACAACCAGTTAGAATCTATTTTCTCTCTGCGTTTGCATTTTAATCTACTTCAGACTTGTGAAACAACATATATACCACTGTTAATGCTGATGTTTTGGTTTTTAGGACTTAAAGCCTAGTAACCTGGCTGTAAATGAAGACTGTGAGCTAAAGGTAGTGTGATCAGAAGCTCTGTTTGGGTTGACTGGGATTTGAGTGAATGCCATGTGGATGTCATTTGGAACTAAAGGGACAAAATAATTCCTGTAGAAATATTTTTGTGGCCCAAAGTACTAATGTCCTTCCTAGCTGTAAGGATGTTTTCCTGTATCTGTTTCTGTGTTTTCAATGAAAGTTAACAATTTGGTTTGAGTTTAGTTGGTTTAGAGACATGGTATCCATACAAAATTCAGTGTGTTGAGTCTTACGCTGTTCTGGTGTCTTTTAACAGCTTGTGAAATGTGCTTCATCATGTGCTTTTGCAGCTGTGCCACCTCTCCTCCACCCAATCCAATAACTGCCTAGCTAATTGCTCTGCCTAGTTTGAGTTGTTCCACTGCAGCAGTTGGTGGATGTCTCTTCCATTCTGTAGATCCTGGATTTTGGCTTGGCCCGACACACAGATGATGAGATGACTGGGTACGTGGCTACCCGGTGGTACAGAGCTCCCGAGATCATGCTGAACTGGATGCATTACAACCAGACAGGTAACACAGTTAACTAACACAAGGCTTTTCAGTTCCTGAATTGTGGAATAAAAGAGGTTATCCTTTACATGTGCTGCTCTACGTCTGATCACCTAAGTTGGGAGTCATGGGAATTACATTTCAGTGAGGGTAATTAAAAGAAGGAAGGCATGGAATGAGTATTGGAACCACAGTCTACTGAACCTTAGTAAGTTCAGAATCACTGTGATAGCATTCATAAAACTTCCTTAAACTGAAACCTTCAAAATCACAATCAGCAAAATACTGTCTTAGCGTGGTGGTTTTTAAAGTGAATGAAATGTATCTGGATGAGGAGAAGGTGTGTTTCTAGGAAGCTACTGGGAATACACTGAAAAGTGTCTCGAGTTAAGGTGTGAAGAAATGCTGTATAAATCTCCCTTCCTTTCCTCTCTTTTCTTCTCAGCAGCTCCTTCACAATTATATCTTCCTCACGGTTTCCAGTATCTTCTCAGCAGCACACTATACTTCTGTACGATGCTTCTAGATCAGGCGCTGAGAGGAAAAGCAAAGGCTGAGAATAGCTCTTGTGCAGGAGAGCAAATAATGTGCTTTTCATACTCCGCTGTTTTTATTTCTTTTCTCTTTCCCCCTTGCATGTATGTGGACTTGTCTTGCATCTGTAGCATAATAGCTGCTGGTGGTTTGGCTAGAATTTCCAGTGGGCCGTATGCGAATTCATTCCTCAGGGTTGTCCTGAATGGGTTCCTTCCTCTCTGGTTGTGTAGTTTCCTGCCCAGCTCTTTGGTGTTCAACACATGTTACACTCTGGAAGCAAAATCTTCCTGATCTTGACTACTCCTGTTATCTGGACACGTCTGAGGTGACGTAGTTACTGAGCAGAATCAGTTACCTTGCACTGTATCTCAGGTCCTTTCAATGTCATAAGCTCATTTAAGGATAAAACTGTTTGTACTTTTTGGACAGGGTGATTCTGTTGAGACTCTTCTGCATTACATTGTTCTGTGTTTTATTTTGTTCAGTTGATATTTGGTCAGTGGGATGCATTATGGCTGAACTGTTGACTGGAAGAACGTTATTCCCTGGAACAGACCGTATCCTTTAAAAGTAATATATTTGTTGGAATCTTCACTTCTGTAAGCGTCACAGTAAAAGTTCTGGGTTTGCTTGTGGGGTGGTTTTATCCTGTTTTTAAATTAATGGCTTCTTTTACTCACAGTCTGATGAGGTGAGTTCATGATTTTGCTGCACACAAAACAATCACTGTGCAAGAAGGCAATTCAATTCCTCTTTATTATCTGTTAGCATACCAGAACTACCTGCATGTTTGTTTCTGGGAGGTGCCTTTCTTTAAGTTCATTTAAATTCGTTGCTCTTTGAGTTTGTAGAAAATAACTGCATAGAGTAGGCTGGCTGCTAAGAATCCTGTCACACTTCAGGTTTCTAGCAAATGTGAGGCATACCTTCTGGCCTTTCTCTGTGTCCTAGTGGAATGCTGTGAAAGCAGCCCCTTTGCAAATGCTTCAGTGCCAAGTATCTCATGCCATATTGCTCTGAAACATTTAGGTTCCACTTCCATTCTTGAGTGTTACCAGATTGTGAGCCGCCTTTCACTGTACCTTTATATCAACACGAAAGATCAGCCTCTAATAACAGCATTTCAAAAGTGTTTTGTTGCTGCACTGAAGTGGGCTGGGCAGGACATTTGAGCAGATTTGATAGAGCACTTTAGGAGAGTTGGTCAGATTTTCCCCCAGGAAATTAGAGCTAAGACCTGAATCAAGCTCTTACCTTCCAGCTTCTGTTCCTTCAGCCACACATGCTGGGGTAACTTAACTGCCAGGAAGGTTTTTCTTTGCCAAGAAATTGGACTTTGTTTGCCAGAGAAAATAACGTTGCCCACCTTTTAGCAATGCTTATTCTTTCAACCACACATTGTTTATTTTAACTTATTAATTACTATTTATATCTGTTAATTGAAGTATGTTAGCATTTGGTGGACAAAAAGCCCAACAAACTAGTGTTGGAAGTGCTGGACTCCTGTTTACTAGGTTACTTGTGGAAAGCATCTCAATTCCAAAACTCTTTCATAGGGGGAGAGGTTTTCCTTCCAGTTTTGACAGGTTTCACCTCCCTTTTTGCTGTGCTTTAGCTTGATCTGTTTTTCTCCTCTTCTGCCTGTCTCCATCTCATAATCTCTCTCCAGATTATAACAAATAACATCCACAATGCAAACTAAAGTTTACTGTTAGGATCTACGTGTTTTGCTTTGGCATGTTAAGATACTTTACTAATTTGTATCTCCCAGCAGATACTTGTGATTCTTTACCTGAAATGCTCAATTTCGTTTACAGATGGTAATAAAGCTTTTGAATTAAATGCTTTTTCTGCTCTGAGTTGGTTAGATTATAAGAAAAATAAGGCTTGATCCTTCCCCATCATAGATAAAATTTTGTAGTACTATAATTCTTACAGTCTTTGTGTGTAAGTTCCAGACTTCAGGTAACATATGTGCCATTTATCATGAGGTTAGGACTATAAGGGGAGCAGGGTTGGTGGTTATGAGTTTTGTTTGTGCATGTAACTCTTAGCCAAGGATCTAGAAAGGTCCCATGCTGTCAGTTTACACTCCAGTTTTCTCCATATCTAAAGACAGCAAGTAGAAGTAACGTTACAAATGGTTGTAGCTTCTTCCTCCCTCAGAAGGCTTTTTGAAGTCTTTATACATGCATGATTTTGAGAGGAAGTTTTAGGAATTTTCCAGATGTAGATCCTGTTGGGTGCTTCTGGGCTCTTAATGATCTCTTTGTACCCACAGATTTGCTGAGGCCTGTGTTACTCCTGCAGTGTCACTGTGCAATTGCTGCCTTACTAACTTTGCAATTAATGTGCTTAATTCAAGGTCTGTTTTACTGTTAGTCATCCATAAAGATGCTGCGAGGGCTGGGGTAGCTCTGCTCTGGAGCCGGGCTGAAAGAGCTGGGCTGGGTCAGCCTGGAGAAGAGAAGGCTCCTGAAGGGGAGACCTTAGAGCAGCTCCAGTGCCTAAAGGGGCTACAAGAAACCTGGAGAGGGGCTTTGGGTAAGGGCCTGTAGGGACAGGCCGAGGGGAATGGCTTGAACCTGCCAGAGGGGAGACTGAGATGAGCTCTTAGGCAGAAGCTCTTCCCTGTGAGGGTGCTGAGGCGCTGGCACAGGGTGCCCAGAGAAGCTGTGGCTGCCCCATCCCTGGCAGTGTTCAAGGCCAGGTTGGACACAGGGGCTTGGAGCAAGCTGCTCCAGTGGAAGGGGTCCCTGCCCGTGGTAGGGGGTTGGAACTGGATGAGCTTAAAGGTCCCATCCAACCCAAACCACTCTGATTCTATGCCTCTAGTAGCTGGGGATACAGTGCATCCAAATCCACTGCAGTTCTAGGGGAATTCACTTTGCAGTTTGAGGCAGTGGGAGTTTCTTTTCTGTGTGTTCAGGAAGCTGGAAACTGCTCCTGTTTGACAGCAGAAAATTTGACATTCTTCTTGATTTTTGTTCTTAAGACATTAATTTTCTCACTATATAACTTCACATTCCAAAATGACATACATAGTGACAGAAGAGGTGGAACTTTCTCAGGATGATGATCTTAGAATCATAGAATAGTTAGGGTTAGAGGGGACCTTAAGATCATCCAGTTCCAACTCCTTTGCCATGGGCAGGGACACCACACAAACAATGTCACCCAAGACTCTGTCCAACCTGTCCTTGAACACTGCCAGGGATGGAGCATTTATAACATCCTTGGGCAACCTGTTTCAGTGCCTCACCATCCTCACAGTAAAAAACTTCTTCCTTATATCTAACCTAAACTTCCCATGTTTAAGTTTAAACCCATTCCCCCTTGTCCTGTTGTTACAGTCCCTAATGAAGAATCCATCTCCATCATCCCTGTAGGCCTCACTCAGATACTGGAAGGCTGCTATGAGGTCTCCACGCAGCTTCTGTTCTCCAGGCTGAGCAGCCCCAACTTTCTCAGCCTGTCTCCATACGGGAGGTGCTCCAGGCCTCCTTGTAGCCCTTCTCTGGACTTGCTCCAACAGCTCCATGTGCTTCTTATGTTGAGGACACCAGAACTGCACACAATGCTCCAAGTGAGGTCTCACGAGAGCAGAGTAGAGGGGCAGGATCACCTCCTTCGACCTGCTGGTCACGCTCCTCTTGATGCAGCCCAGGATACGGTTGCTTTCTGGGCTGCGAGCGCACACTGCAGCCGGCTCATGTTCATTTTCTCATCAACCAACACTCCTGAGTCATTCTCCTGTTCAGAAGATTCTCTTGGTTGAAACATTGGGCCCTTTCACCAAGGATTTAGCAGAAATGGTGTAATGTTATTTACAGGCCATCAGATAGTTCTTTGTATGGCCTGGAGATGCATATATTGTACAGGCAGGCTGTGAAATTAATCTGGTAAGTAATGAAGTTGTATTTTGAGATGGTGTTCTGCTGTGATGGTTGTGCCACTGATAACACTGAATTTAGTTTGAAGTTGTAAAGGACCTAATCTGTAGAGATTCTGAATATGGCTGTCATTGACTTAAAGAAACAATTGGAGATACACTTGGAAAAAGTCCTGTGATTAATGTGGCTCAGCTCTGCAGGACTTCAGACTGAATGTAAACTATTTGAATTGTTCCTGTTGTGATCTAGGGGTGGAAATACTTGGGTGAAAGCTGGATTTCTAATATGGGTCAGATGTCTGCCAGGAGGTGGAGAAGGCGAACAAGATTGTGGGAAAGACAAGTCAGAGACAAAAAAGTGGAGGTAATGAAAATCAGACTCCTTTAGGCTTTTCATGTGAGGCCTGGCTAGAGGCTTGCTTTGAGGTATTATCGAATCGGCCTTGTGTCAGGATCAGTTTTGTTAACCATGTATATTCTGAATGTTTTTACGACTGTTGTAATGTCGATTCATAGAAATAAGTAGGAAAGTTGACTTGCATAAAATAATAAAATACAACTAATATCTTGAATGTTTTGTACTAGTTTAGCCAATTTTCTGTATGCTTTAAATTGATGGTATTCCCTTTAAACTCTGAAAAGCATATTTATGACTATTTTTTTCAGTAGTGTGAAACTTCCCTGATAACTAACCAATCTGACATTACATATTCTTCTGATACGTCTCGCTCCTGCTTGTGGTGGCAGCTAAAACAGAACTTGACTTTGCCTGGGTAAGCTCTCAAAGCCTTGCAGTGCCTGCTGGTGATGGCAGGTTCTTCTCTGAAATTCGGAATTGCTGAGCCTCACTGGGGGTACCTTGCTGATGGCACTTGGGATTTGCATGCTGGGCTTTTCTTTTCCATGCACATGTTTGTTTCTGGCTTGTATTTTCTTCTGCTTTTTATTTACTAAGTCTTTTTCCTGTCTTTTAATTGTTTATGGCTCATTTCTCTGATTATCTTAATGGTGTTTTCCAGCCTAGTTGATTCTGTGACTCTGGGATGTGGTAAGGCATGTAGTTAATGAATGCTGCAGTTCAGCAGGTTATAGAAGGAGCCTAAGAAGAGAAGCAGGGGTTGGGTTTTGCTCTGCCTGCAGCACATAAGACTTGGTTCATTAGTTACAGAACTGTTTCACAGTGTGCAAGGAGGATGAAACCTCCATACAAGAGAATCCATGTTCTGTGTTTTCTCTTGCTTATCTGAGAAGCCACTGAAGCATATTGCACAAGGATCTTCCAGTAGCACTTTTCCTGGGAAAAGAGGTGGCAGTAATATTGTTAGCACACCTGGTGCACATGGTTTTAAAAGCATTTAAATATAGGTATGGCATGTGACTTTGAAGGCACAGCAGCAGCAGCCTGAAATTTGCACAAGAATGATTGAAAGAATCTATGATTCTATGTTAAGGGCTGTTTGAAATGGCCCTGAAGAGCAGCTGGCTTAGATGCTGTCCTAACTGAGGCTGGGATAGCACTCTCTGCCAACTCACCAGTGGATATACTGATTTCATTTTAAGCATTGACAATTAAGAGTTGACAATTCAGCAGCTAAGCTAAATCCAGCTAGATGCATTGGATTTACTCTTAGGTTTCGAGTGTCTAAGTAGGTGGGAGCTGGCTAGGCAACTTGAGAAGTGAGAAGTTAGTTCAGCTGTTCTGACAAAGTACTATTTCCAGGGCTTTTAATTCATGTCATGTGTAAAGCTTTAGATGAGCTTTAGACCAGAGTTTACATTAAAAGATAAAGGTTTTAGCAAAGTCTGGGTGATTCCTTTCATACAGAGTTTGCCAGTATTGCAGGAACTGAGGCTTGCTTAAGAAACAGAAGATGGTTTTGAAGTTCTTGGAGTACTCAACATACTCTAACAAGGAATTGTAACTGTGTTAAAACATGGGGAAGGGATTAATCTTGGAAGAAACATTGTCTAGTGAGTAGGCCAGTGAGTAGTCTAGTGAATAGACTACTTCTGTGGAAAGGAAAATATATGACTGGTTTGATAGGATTTTAAGGGCAAATGTAAACATTACAGACATAGTCTGAAATCACTAGTAGGTTTTGAAGGGCAGCATGGAGAATAATTCAGAGAAGAAGGGAGATTATTCTTCTAATTGTTTATCAAAGACACCTTGTGTCTCCTTACTGTGAGGTTTAGAAATAAACCAGTGTCTTTAGTGGATTTTTCCCTTAAGTGTACATTTTGGCACTTAGGTCTTGTCAGAGAGGGCAGCTTGGATGGGTATGTGGTCTGGTGGAGGCTCTGTTCTGGGTAACACATTCTTTGCCTCTGCAGTGAGATGTCCTGAGAGCTTTCTGCGGAAAGACTTTAAATGTGAGCCCCATCTACAGGCAGAGCAACGCTGCAGGTCACGAGCAGGCTCCAATTTTCCTACTTTCTAAGTTTTACAAGTGGCTGAATTACCTTGGAAGGTGTTCACAAAAGGCCTTGACTCTTGTTAATAGCAGTTCTTACCCTTGTGAGTCGCCTGCTTCACTTTATCTGTCACTAACACAACCTAATCCTGCTGACTGCTTGTACTGTGGTGCGGGGCCTGAGCGGGCACGGTGGGCATGTGAACTGGTCCTTTGCCAGTGGGGCAGCAACTCTGGCTCCTGCTCTGTGGTAGTGAAGGATGCAGTGGCTGATCCAATGCATGCGGTGTGCTTGTAGACAAGTTGTTCCATCTGTCTGAGTACAGGCTGAGCTGTGTTATAAGGGGGTATTCAATGAATGCAGTTTTCTTAAAACAGCTTCTCAGTTGAGGCCTTGGCAGGAACTAACTTTCAACAGGCTGATAACGTTGCGCTTTTCATTTTGATTTGTCCCAGCATTTTCCTTTATGGTCCATCATTAGATATTGATCAGTTGAAGCTCATTTTGAGACTCGTTGGAACCCCAGGGCCTGAGCTTTTGAAGAAAATCTCCTCAGAGTCTGTGAGTTTACACTTTGATTGTGATATCTGCCCTTTCGGAAGTCCCCAGTTTGTGCATTGCCTTCCTGTAGTCTTACCTGTAGTATGTGTTGCGGTTTATTTTCTATTTTTCTTAATTCCTTTGTCATTCTTTGCTCTTCGATGGCTTTGAGTTCTTCTGCTGTGTGTATCTGATCTTTATTCCTCTTACCTCTGTCTGTGGTATGATTTCCTCCTTCTGTAGTCTCATTTTACTGCTTCGTGATGTTTCTTTCAGTTTGTGGGTTTATACTTCATGATATATTGTATGCTCAGGTGCTGCTGGGGAAGTATTTTCCACAGCTGAGAGCTTGAGAGTCATCTCAATTATTATTTCTCCAGATTGCCTACCCAGGGCTCTTTCTTAACAGGGGCAAATGTGTTATCCTCTGGACACACAGTCCCTTCTGTAGTATGATTAAGTCTGAAATGCTGCTGCCACAGTCTTTAGTTTTGTAGCCTAGAAGCCAAAATGCCTTTTAGGTGCTTCTATGTGGTAGCTAGTTCCATGGCACACAGTCCGCTGAGAATATATCTTATTGTGCTGTGTATTTAAAGAGTATTGCTGTGTGGGGCTCTTCTGGCAGGGTAATAGTTAAAAGCTTTCTGCAGTCCCATTTTTAAATGGGAACCTCTATTTCCAGCCATTTTGGTATCGTTGCAATCTGAAACTTGTGCAGAGATACTATTAAATGTCATTTAGTTTTACCTGTTTCTGAAGGTGAAGTGCATAAAAGTTAGACCAAGAGTTGCTCAAACTAATCCATAATCCGTGCCATAACAGCACGGATTAACAAGTGAGTGTGCAGTGAGCAATGAGCTTGTGTAGAGGTAACTACCAGTGTACTGGAGTGAGTCAGTCTGCTCTTCCCGATATATAACAGAGGATCAGCACGGTGGAGGGTGATGATGAGCTTATTTTGTACAGCACCTTATGTTCTTTTTCACCTAACAATGACAGTAAATGCAAAATGTGAGGTTAGCCTTGAATTGCAGTTGGTAAAGGCAGATATGTGCAAGTTGGAATCTGTTGGTAACTTGCTGAGTATCAGACCAAGAGAATGAGCCTTGGGATGTTCTGCCCTTGGAGGGGTTGGAGGTAATCACCCTGTGAGCTGACCTAAGGGTACTCTGGTATGTGAAGTGCTGGGGATTAGAGAGATAAGCTTAAATGTTCACTAGGTCAAGCACAAGATTAACTTGCATACATAAGGTTGAAGTTGGTCTTTTTACTTAACGTTGCACAATAAAAAGAGTAATTGCTATTAGCCAGGTCCAAATCAAGAGGCTGCTTAAAGAGAAATGCAGTAATGTCTAGTCTAGGTCATGCTTTAACTAGAAAGGTTGGACCTCCTTGAGGTCCCTTCCAACCTGGGCTTCTCTGATTCTGTGGTACTGTTACTACTATTTCTCTCCATTGTATGGAGACAACAAAACTATTGTGGGCTTTAGTGTGTCACTAACCAGTTGTGTTTTCCTGTTGCATTACTTGCTCTTCCTCTGGGTTCACTGCCATCAGCTAACTCTGTCTTATGCAGTGCTAATGGTTTGCTAATTTTGCATTTATTGCCTTCTGTCACCTCTCCCACATCTCAAAGTGCATTCAGAGCTGTTTAGAAGGAGGTGTCTGGTTGTGAGCCAATGCCACTTTGCACCACAAGGAACTTAAGTACTTTCTGAACAGCAAGAAAAAAAAGCTGGTAACCAGTGCAGGGGGTACAATTGTTGTTTCTATTTTAATTCTTGTTCATTTCCCTGAGGCTGGATGTAAATGCAGCAGCCCAGGGAAATCTCTGATGAGTAGCTTCAGCCAAAGGAAACATCTACTGTGGTGGCTTAAAACTCCTGGGAAATGTCAAGGCAGCCATGTTGTAATTAAAGCTATTGCTGGTGGGCAGAAATACTTTCTGTTCTGACACTGTTACCAACTGATCAGTAATTCCTCGTTGGTTTAAGTGTTCCCTGGTGCAATTACTAAACTTTTCATGAGTCTATGAAGAAATCAGCGGGCCTTGCTGATTGCTGGTGGCTTTTGCCTTGTGGTTTGCAGAAGAGATGCTTTGTATGTAGCTGTTTGGTGTTTAAAATGGTTTTTGCACTGTTTTTAACAAAGCCCTTGACTAGGCACTTAAGATATTAACCAGCTTCAGCAGATCATGCGTCTGACGGGGACACCCCCTGCATATCTCATTAACAGGATGCCCAGCCACGAGGTGAGATCTGAGCAGATGAGGGGGGTTTGCAGGGCAGGGCTGCTTCTGGAAGTGATGTGCTCGCATGTGGCATGGGGTGGGCGATTCCCTACTTGCTCTTCAGCAAGACTTTTGTACTAAACGAAGACTGTACATACTCAGACACATGCTTCAGAGACTGGGGAGAGCCTTGGATGCGAGTGGGTTTTGTGTTGTGTGCCATATTGTGCAGCTTCCCAGCTGCCACTGTGCTGCACACAGCCTCACTGGGACTCTGAGCAGCACCTCTTTGCTTTCGAGTCTTGCATGAACCCTGAGTCTTGTCAGCTCTTCCTCTGCTGTCTTGAGTGGCCTTTAGTTGGGAAGTTGCTGATGGGCTAGTAAGTACCAGACTAAGTAAAGAGAAGGCAAAGCAAGGAGACCGACGATAATTAGTGCTTCAGGATGACTGAGATGTACTTTGTCTTGGTGGCTGGATTGTATTATGCTTCAACAGAGCATTTATTTCCACAGGCAAGAAACTACATTCAGTCTTTGTCTTACATGCCAAAAATGAACTTTGAAAACGTGTTTATTGGCGCCAACCCACTAGGTAAGGAGCTTCTGAGATGCTATGCTCTTTTGGAGGCTGCAGCTCTAGAGGGTCTTGGGACACACTGACTAAGTGCAGTTTTGACTTTAGAAGTAGTTGAGAAGAGAACTATGTCCCATTTCCAGAGTTTACAAAGCACGTGTGGGCTGCAGGTGTAGGAGGAAGAGATTGTGGATGGTGGGTGGGTCCTCGGAAACTACATATTCCTCAAAAAATAATTCCTATGACAACCTTATGCTTCAGGGAGCAGTGTTGTACAGCTCACTGTGTAAATCCTTTCTTTCCTGTTGTGGTGCTTTCCCAGCTGTGGACTTGCTAGAGAAGATGCTGGTTCTGGATACGGACAAACGAATTACCGCAGCAGAAGCACTGGCTCATGCCTACTTTGCTCAGTATCACGACCCGGATGATGAACCAGTGGCAGACCCCTATGACCAGTCCTTTGAAAGCAGAGAACTTGAGATTGAGGAATGGAAAAGTGAGTGGGGGGACAGGAGGGGAGCCAGATTCCCTGGTGAGCTGTGGGAGTTGAGGCACAAAAGAAACAGCTAAAACCACACGTGTCCTGTTTGTTCTGAGCAAAGCTGTTACATGCTGTGCATGTAAGGAGCATGGTCCTTGGTAGCTAATTACTACTGTAAGCATACAAACATGTAGGTGACATAGTTGCTCATGTCTTCCATATATTCAAACTTACTGACACCTCCTTGATGCTCTGGAAATATCTTTTATTGTGCATGGTAGTGCCTGAGAATGGAGGAACCATTCTCTTTCTTAATTAAACCATGTTCTTTGTTTAAAATAGTGTTGGACTCTCTAAGATTGTTGCAGGTTTTCTTGCACCAGGGATGTCTTTAGTACTGCCTGTTAAGTTCCTGTCACACTTTTCCCACCAGGCCTGACTTACGATGAAGTCATCAGCTTTGTGCCACCACCACTTGACCAAGAGGAGATGGAGTCCTGAGAAACTGCTCTCTTCTGCTCGTCCCACTTCACTGTGAGGGGAAGGCCTTTTCATAGGGACTCTCCAACTATCGTTCAAGTGCCTCGTCACAATATTCTCCTTGGTGGAGGGGTTTTGTGTGTGTTGAACTGGGGGGGTGGGAGGGGAAGGGAAGAAGCTGAGTCTATGTAAACATGCTGCATGCTCTCTTGTATTCTGTGTCCAGCCTGGAGCAAGCCTCTGAAGAACCTGTTGTGCCCACGCATTAGTCCTGCCAGAGTAACAGTGCACAGTTTGCACTGCTGGGGCGAGGTGGGGAAGGTGATGTTAAGTTTGGTTACAATCATTGCCATTTATCAATTCTTCTACAACTGAGTAACCTCAAAAGAGTGGAAGTTGGTTTATAGGCTTAGAGAGTCCTCTGTTTCCTTCAGGACTGCAGGTGGCGTTGAGGGATGTCCTTGCTCAATGCCAGATGGCTGATTTATGTCCAGGTCTTCCTGGTACAGTAGAATGTACAGGCCTTCTCATGTCCAATTCATGGATCATGAAAAGGTTTTGTTTGAACCTGTAAATATGTTTGTGCCTTAAATGAATGGGGAGAGAGGGGAAAGGAAGTCTAGAGTTGAAATCTGACCTGTTGGATTTTGAGGGGGGGCAAGGCTCCCAGATAGTCAGGCATGAACTCTATGTAATCAGGAAATAACTTTCCGAGGCAGCAGCCTCTACCCGTGGATTGAGTGTTCCTGTATCTTTCTCTCTTGCCCTCCTCTCATTGTGAGGCTTCCCAGCATTAATCCCCAGGAGACAGAGGCTGGAGAAGATTCTTGCTAGCTGCACATTGGTGTATTTTGTTCCTTACAAGGTGGGGTGGTTTTGCATGTTGTAGCTGTCTGTGCATGTAGAGCTGCTTGATTTTTCTCATTACTTCTCGGGGATGGCGCTGGGGCAGTTAAACCATTGGTGAACACTGAGTACCTTAGCCAGTGCCATGAAATCACAGCATCCTTCCTCATGTGTAGCAGCTCATTGTGAAATACCTGCCATGCTGGAGGCTCTGAGGAGGAACGGAGAAAACATACGGCATAGACACATGCACCTTTTAGTTTGTTCTAACCTTCTGGTTTCAGAGGAAGAGAGGTTGGGATGAAGGGTTTCTTGTGAGATCAAATGTAAAATGTTCGAAGAACCAGCTATGGCATCTTGTGCCACAACTTAAGTTATTTCCTGACAAGATGTTTTTAGAAGTATTGGAATCCAAAGCAAAGAAATAAGCATGCATAAATCCACAATCTCCCTCTTGCTGTCTATATCTATAAATATAAATATTTATATATATAAACCTAACATTTACTAGAGGTTGTTTTTTTACCCTCTTGGATAAGAGCTGCTTGGCTGTTTTTGAGCAGGTTGATCTCTGCCTGAGGAAACATGAAAAAGGGAGTTTGTTTGAATGCAAACGTAGTTCAGATACTTTGAATTTTATAGGACTCTGCATGAGTGAAATACCCAGAGGTAGAGACCTGCAGGAGGGAGGTTTCCCAGCATGTGTGTGTGCTGGGACTGCACCGGGGGAGCTCGGGAGCCCAGTTTTAGGACTTAAAGGAGATGGGTTTAGACATTTTATGTATGGACAGTGTAGTTGTGTATGTGAGGAGAAAGGCTTTTGCAGTATTTTGTACCCTTGTTACCTATGGGATGGAATCATCAGTAGTGTTTTTACCCCATGTTTGGAGAGGCTGCACAAAGGGATGGGACAATTGATTCTTCATAGGCTACTTTCCAGTGATCTCTTCAGGTCAAGCATTTAATAAAGGTGTGAGGTGAGGTGAAGAGAGCAGTTACGTCATGCTCTGGGATAAAACTCTCCTCAGCCCAACAAAATCAAGACATAAACCCCTCCCTTTTCTGCTGGACCAGCAGTCCAGGTATCCAAATGAAAATGTAGATACACTCTAAGCCTACAGCAAGATTATTTTTAATCTGCCATTTTATGTGTAGATGCTACAGTGTGATTTTGTGCAGATATTGCTAAATGTTTTTAAAACCCAATCTAGACGTTGTGTGTGTGTGTCTGTGTGTGTCTGTGTGTGTGAGTGGGAATGTTCCATCCGGAGCTCGTCCTTGGAGGCAGGCCATGTGGGATGCACTCCCTTGCCTGCAGTGCAGCCTGAACAGGACACACTTGCAAGAAGAGATCTGCTCTTTGGGTTCTATCCATGAACTTTGCTGTAATTGGTTATGCCAGAGAAGATGTCATGATACCACTGGTTTAAGAAATAAAACCTATTTTTCAGATTTACTGCACTCATGGTACTTGCAAACCTCTTGCGCTGAGGGGCTGGTGCTCACGCAGTGTCTATTCCTCCCTTGTGTTGAAGGGGATCCTGTGTGTGGTGGTTGGGGCATGGGCTTGATGCCACGGGGCCTGTTGACCGACATGGGATTGTGCCCATACTTGTCCCACTTGCTACAAAAATAGCTCAGTCTGACCACGAGTACTGGACGCAGAAGAAAATATTTCCATTTTCTATTTGGTACAAAACCACAATAGACCAACAATCTGGTACCTGTCCAGACTGGGACCCTTCCCCAGTACCACCGGTTTGCCTGTTTTAAAAGTGATTTGTTTTCCTCTTCAGCTGCCATCTAGTTAGTGGTGGAAGGCTGTTGGCAGGAGCAGGAGCATCACGGCTCCATGGTGGAGCTCTTCTGGCTTCTCTGGAGTGTTGGCGCACTTCACACTGAAGAACAACTGACTGAAGTTGACCAAACCCTCAGTAACTGATGTTCCCAGTGCCCTTATCTGCTGAGGTGGTTCCTGTTGATCCAGGTCAGATACCCACCACACGTGCTCCCCAGCAGCAGTCACAGTGAGTACAAGAACAGTGGGGGGTGTTCTGTCGGGTGTGTGGGAGCTGCCCTCCTGCTTGCTTCCCTCTCTGCTTGCCTTGGTGCAAACCAAGAGAAGAGGAGGGGGGGAAAGCCCCGCCAAGGACCTGACACTGTTTTCTGGAAGGAAAAAAAATCCAAAGTACCCAAGATAGACAATTCCAGGATGTGCTCGGTTACAGTATAGAATCAGAATGGTTAGGGTTGGAAAGAACTTTAAGATCATGTAACCTGATTAGCAAAAGAACCCACTAAAATCAGTGAGAATTGGATTGGGGAAACAAATAAACTCCTTGTACAAAATCAAATCATTTAACTCAAGGTTCCTATTCAATTTGGATCAGTCACTTGAATTAATTCATCTTTCTATAGCCCAGACATGCCCTAGATATTTAGAACTCCTTAATTGTGCACGATGACCTGTGTGTGCATGTGTAGTTGAGCAAGAGCTGTGTTCATAAAATAACAACCAAGTTACATGTTTGCTTAAGTCCAGGGAGTTTGCTGTAACACCTCTTGTTCACAGGTGTATTTATAGCACCAAGCCTGCTGTAGGTTGGTTTCCTGACTGCGCTGTTGCTACAGCTGTGGTTTATTTACATGTATTTGCATAAGCAAGGATAAAACATTGCCATAGCACCTTGGTGGTGGTTTGTAGAACCTTGCTGTGGCTGTTTGAAGAGGTGAGGGTTGATACGTACCGCAGTGGTTGCCTGTAAGGAGGTAAAATTAGTTTTTCTGAACCCCCTCATGGTGGTTTTCTTCTGTAATTCCCATTTATCAGGTAACTTGGCTCTGGTCCTGCCATGCGGGTGCACTCGGAGCAGGGCCACCATTGTGGGTGGCATGGATGGAAGGCACAGAGGCTACAGGCAGGGTTGGGGTGAGGGTGGCAAAGCACTCTGTAAGCAGCCGGGCTGGCTTGGTAAGGCAGAGCTTAGTCACTTCCGTTGGGAAGTGTGTAGGATGCACCTCCCTCTGTGTGGGAGCCCCACCGGAGCCTCCTGAAGCTGCAGCAAAATGCCGAGGTGTTCCCTGCTCACCAGGAACGGACTTTCTTGTGTGCTGGGTTTGCTGGCCTGATCCTGGTGGGTGCAGCAGTGAACTTGAGCACCGTGCTGCCTGAGAAGGGGTTAGATCTGCTGTAGGAGATAGAACAAGACCCGGCAAAGCCTGGGGCGCGAGCAGATCTTGGAATGAACCCATCTCACAGCTGCTCCTGAACCTCCTCACTGCAGTCGCCGCAATGAAGGTGGAAAGGGTGGAAGATGGAAAACTGCTGGGAAGCCAGGCTTGGGAGAAAATGGTTATCACCTCCTCGCTGTTCTGTGGACTTACAGCCTGGTACCTTTCATCACGAGGAGCCTGGAGCTGTCCCCCATTAGCTGGAAGGAAGAATGTTCCTGCTTGTCTGACGAGGCGCTGTGGCTTGTCCCCGGGATTCCCCGGCTCCACGAGTCCTTACTCATCAGAGTCAGGGTTCACGAGACCCCCTTCCCCACGAGGCTATTGCTGGGCTGGTGGCCCGGCGGCAGCACGGAGGAGGAGACGCTGGTGCCGGGGCTCCCAGAGGTGTGTGCCAGGCGCTCGGCTCCCGCAGCAGAGCCCAGAGGCACCTGTAGAGACCGAGGCGTGTCGCGAAACCTGATGCCTCACCTCCCCGATGTGGAGGCGGAGGGAGGGCCGAAAGGCATGTGCCTGCGCGCTCACTGCAGCTGAAAGCGCAGGAGGAAGCTCGCTGAAGCCTCTCTGAGCAGCACAGGAGGGCTGCCGGTCCTGCTCTCACCCCAGAAGCCCTCCCGTACACCAGTACTCTGGGGGGGTGGCAGTCCCACACCCGCCGGGCGATGAACATCACAAGGAGAAGAGGCTTCTACAGACAGGAGGTGAACAAAACCCTCTGGGAGCTGCCCAGGAGATACACGTCCCTCCACCCGCTGGGGTCTGGAGCCTACGGCTCAGTGTGGTGAGTGGGGCCCTGCCCGCATGGGGTGAGCTCGGGGTGTTGAAGTGTCACACCAAGGGGAAGCGAGGAGGTGCTTCTGGGCACCCCTCCATTAGGGAAGGACATTTGCATGAGTGACGAAGGCGGTTTGCCTCCCGCTCCAGTGCAGGCAGCGGGTTGGAGACCTCGTTGCGTGAAGGAACCGAGATGCTTCCTCCTGTGATCACCCCGGGTGGGCAAAGGGGAGTCACCTCGGTGGGTGTCCTTAGGCAGCAGCTTGAGGACCAAGGCAGGGCTGCTGGGGACCGGGAGGCACCTTGGGGTGTCTTGTCAGCACTGGAGATCAGGCAGCTTTGGAGCTTCCATTGAGACTTGTGTCAGACAACCAGGGGAAAGTACCTGGCTGTCTGGAACAGGGATGCTGTGGCATGGCCTTGCTACTTAGATCATGGCAGCTGATGTTTACTGGTGGTATTGGCAGTCCTGGGGTAGTGGTTGGACTTTTCCAACCTAGTTGATTCTGTGATTCCATTCTATGATTCTATGCTGGGCTGCCTGGAAAAGGAGCCGGACAAGACGACGTCTGCCTTGATTCAGCTTCCAGCTAGAAAAACTAAAATAGGAATTACTCAAACCCAGGATCAGTAACAGACTGGGACTTCCTTCCCAGCTGGTGATAATGCCCAGCCTACAAGAGAGCAGCAGAACTGCTGTTAATGAATCAGTTGGGCAAAGGCACCTGTAGCAAGAGCAAGCACAAGTCATACCTTGCCAGCTTTACAGTGGCTTTCTGAAAGGTTAAATCTGAAGCAGTCCAGTGCCAAGACCTCAGCAGAGCACTTGATCCATAACACACCAAGCTGCATAAGCAGGTGTGTCCTCTGTTGTAGGTGTGGGGCAAAGTCTCTGCCGGCTGTCCCAGCTCATCCTGACACCCTGGGGCCCAGGCTCTGTTCTTATCCCCCAGCTACCCAGTGTTTCCTTTCCCCCTTTGCTGTTCAGGTTCATTTAAGCTTCCGAGATGCTTAAGTGAATTTTTCAAAACCAGGCAGGCCTAAACCTGTCTCTTTTTTTTAATATTTGCACAATATTTTCTGATTTTTATCACAAAGGAAAGCAGGAAGACTAAAAGAAAATAGGACATAAAAGGGAAAGAGAAATCCTTCCAAAGTCTCTTTGCACACCAGAGAAAACCAAACATCAACAAGACACATCTTTTACTGGTCCCTGTGATAGTCTCGGCTGCTCTGAGGCCTCGGGGAAGGGAGCAGTGGGTGTTGAACCAGCCCCGCATCGGGGTGGTGGTCGCAGCATCCATAGGCAGTGCTCAGCAGGGAGGATTCCTTCACACAGACGAGGTGGAAGCCTGTGGAGTTTTAGAGTTTGCTGTCCTCTGCTGGGAACTGCTGGGAAGTTTTCTAGTCCCAGCGTTATTTGGAGCTGCTGGTTTTTATACCCCCGTTGATCAGCTGAGAAACTAACTTAGGGAAAACAGCAAACGTGTTAAATCCCTCATTAATTCTGCCAAAATCTGTAGTGATTTAGTTTCCACCTGAATGCAAGTGGTGGAAGAAGATTTTTCTACAAGGATGTGGGGAGGGACTCTACATCAGCGATAGGACAAGAGGTGATGGGTTCAAACTTAAAACAGGGGAGACTGAGCTGAGCACTTAGGCAGAAGCTCTTCCCTGTGAGGGTGCTGAGGCGCTGGCACAGGGTGCCCAGAGAAGCTGTTGCTGCCCCATCCCTGGCAGTGTTCAAGGCCAGGTTGGACACAGGGGCTTGGAGCAAGCTGTTCCAGTGGAAGGGGTCCCTGCCCGTGGCAGGGGTTGGAGCTGGAGGAGCTTTAAGGTCTCTTCCAACACAAACCAGTCTGGGATTCTGACCATTCAGTGCTGGTCTTGTCCATCTCTGCCAGCCGGTCCTGGCTGCATCACCTGAATTAACTTTGGCTGTGCCTTATGGTAAGGGTGAAAGCAGCGTAGTCAGTACTGGGTTGGAGGCTCCATCACAGACTCTCCTGCACTAGGGGCTTGGCTGCTCCAGGGAAGGCAAGTGAAAACATGCACCATCGAATCAGGAAACCTGCCCTAAACCTGAACCTGTCTGACTCTCTGGTCCGAGTCCCTTCTGCTTCCTTCCCTGGCTCCTTGGAAACCTTTGTGCCATCCTCTCTGCCTGCTCAAGTCCTGAAGCTGAGACAACTATCACTGGGATCTTCAGTGCTGAAGCTGCCTTGTGTAGCTGTTCCTGCCTCTCCCTTTGCCTTTCCCAGCTGAATGCATTGGTGAAATTGCCATCAAACACTCCCAAAGGTGCTTTTTGCTCTCATCACGCACAGCTTTGAGCAACTGGAAGGGACAAAGAGATGGGAGGTTGCCCTGATATCAGGGTGGTTGATGGGAGCTGTTGATAGCCCAGGTTGATGTTGGAGGCATCACAACTCATCGTCTGTGGCTGACAGTCAGAAAAAGCTGTGCAAGAGACCTCCAAGATGTGCAGCAAGGAGCTGATAACCCCTCTGCAGTGTTGAACCATAGGGAAGGCCACATGGAGTGGAATGTTCCCACCTCTCCTAATGCTATTACCCCTAAACCCAACAAAATGAACTGTTTGTGATGTTGATTTATGATGTCTTGCCTCTGAATGATGGCCCTGGAGGACACAGTAATTGTTGATTCAGTTCTGTGGTAGAGCCTCAAGGAAGGAGCAGTGGCTGGAGCCCGGCAGCTGGGGACTGTGGCAGCATGAACCATGTGTCCCTGCAGAGGAGGTGGGGAAGATGCCTGTACAAGGCTGGAGGACGCGCGCAAAGGGCGAATGCCAGCACTCATGTGGGCTTGGTTACCCTGTGCTGTGGGACTGAACATGCTGATGTTCAGCCCTCCCACTTCCCATGGAGATCAGGGTTTACAAAGTGGTGGGAACTGCCCTGGAAACCCACAGTGCAATTCAGCTGCATCTCTTTGCCTCTTGGAGGGGCCGAGGAGGGTCTGAGGAACCAAGATCCCTCTGGAAAACACCACTGAGATGCCAGATTACAGCTCTCTCTGGCTGAGGACTGTCTCCCCACTTCTTGTCTCGTGAGACCCAGAGCCTCCCTTGCAACCCAAGAGCCTCCAGAAGCAGAGGAGGCATCACAGCATCACCCTATTCAGCCACAAACAGCACGTGTGACCAGAGGCAATAACACATCACATCTCCATTGCCAGCTGCTGTGCTGTGTTTTCATTTGCTTTATAGGTAGCAGTTCATTTGCTGAACCCAGGACACTCACTTTCAGCCAGACTTGCTGTACACAGAAGCGTATGTATAGCATCCAAGATCCCAAATGTGGGGGAATTTGCTCCAGCAGCCTGTATTTTCAGTGTGTGACAGCCACTGTCTTTGCTCCAGAGCACAGCAAAGGCAGCTGATGTACCTTAACAGACAGCAACCTCCAAGCAGATGGCAAAGCAGGAATTGCTTTGTTCCCTTATCTCCCTGTGTTAGGGAAAGGGAAGGGAGAGTTAGAACTAATTCTGACCTTTACCCATTTGTGTTTCCCTCTTCTCACAGCTCTGTTAGCTCCAGCTTGTTTCTGCAGGTTCATGGCCACTGAGGCTTTGTTTGGTGTCCCACCTGGATCTCCAAAGAGCACGGGCTGCTGCCCAAATTATACAGGGCAATGCCTGCGTGTGCGGAGCTCCTCTGGGTTTCTCAAGAGGCCTTTCTTTGCTCTCCTTCTGCGAGCTCCAGAATTAGTTCTTCCTTAGGAGAAGACCTTCGGTATCACAGAATAGTGCTGATGTCAGAACTGGTTTTTATTTGTCTGCCACAGTTCAGCCATAGACAAGAAGACAGGGGAGAAGGTGGCTATCAAGAAGCTCTGCCGCCCCTTCCAGTCAGAGATCTTTGCCAAGAGAGCATACAGAGAGCTCATGCTGTTGAAGCACATGCAACACGAGAATGTAAGTACTCACTCTGAGGGTGCTGAGGCGCTGGCCCAGGGTGCCCAGAGAAGCTGTGGCTGCCCCATCCCTGGCAGTGTTCAAGGCCAGGTTGGACACAGGGGCTTGGAGCAAGCTGCTCCAGTGGAAGGGGTCCCTGCCCGTGGCAGGGGTCGGAGCTGGAGGAGCTTTAAGGTCCCTTCCAACCCAACCCATTCCCTGATGCTATGATTTCTTTCCATTTCTGCTGAAGCAGGGTGGGTTCTTGCCACGTGGGAGACTCCTTTCTGGTGGCATCACCTTTATTTTAATTGAGAGGTCCTGGCACTTGGCACATGTGGGCAGTCTCAGGGTTTAACTGCTACCTGCCTCCGGTGCCCAGTTGGCACCAGGCTGAAGCAGGTGTGTAATGGGTGCTCCCGTGTATTAGTAAGAGGAAAAGCAGCTGCACAGCACAGTGAGGAGTCCTCAGATTCCTCAGATGGAGTTCCTGGTGCTCACCCCTGTGCGTGTGTCAATGGAGAGCTGCCACCTGAGTCCACACGTGCTCAGCAAATGCTTTCCAGGTTTAAATGTGGGCTACTTCTCTTCTCCATCAGGTCATTGGGCTTCTTGATGTCTTCACCTCTGCTGCCTCCTACCAGGGCTTTCAGGACTTGTAAGTTCACATTTGCTCTATCTCACAGCCCTTGCCCAAGATGCCTATGACTTAGCAGCCGGGTAACAGATCAGGTTGAGGTGCAGTCCCACAGATGGGGTTGAAAAGGGGCCAGACTAAAGCCAGCATCCCCAAAACCCAAGGAGAAGCAAAAGCACAAGTCAGTTCCTGTGGCTAAACCACCCAGGATACACAAACAGACCCCATGCCATGCTTGCAGCTGGAAGAACACGGTGCAGATAGACCAAGGTGTCTAACAAAGTAGCTTTACATTCCATGGCATATCACAGGCATCATGATCCGTGCTAACGTGCTGCCTGTGGGACTGCTGAGCTAAGAAGCTGGGTTCAGAATGGGACAGGAGTTGTTCATCAGGCCCTCTCAGTAATTGAACAGAATTTTAAAGATCTGGCTTTCTTTTCCTCTCAGTGCTGCTTTTCTTTTTCTTCGGGCATTTCTCTCAGTTGCTGGTCAGGCTGGATGAGTTTTCCCTTTCCCATCTTTGGGCATGAGCAGCGTGTGCCTGGGTTTGGGTGTTTAGCAGCCTGCAGGAGAAGTGTTTGAAGGTTCTCAGAGCAGTTCCTGCTGGAAGATTATCAACTAATGAGCAGTCTCAGCAGGCAGGCCGAAGACTGGAGGAAGCTCGATGTTGTCGTCCAATGCAGGGCTGCAGAACATTACCAAGATAAATTTGGAAGCAAACACAGCAATTTTGCAAGGCTCTTTAAAGCTGCACAAGATGTTTCAGTTCCTGGATGGTGTAAGGCCATCTGGAACTGACATCACTCAATGTCTAAAGCAAACTAATTCAGGATCGTTGGAGTTTGAAACATCCTTGATCTTATTTGATGCCAGATATCTGATTTAAGGGGAGGAGAGAGAGCAATTTTCAGAGCAGGTTGAACTCCCAGCATCACTGCAGGCTGTGCTAGTCACCCAGCAGCACTGTCACAGCAACTCAACTTAGTTACAGTAAGTTATGTAGCCAAAAAAAGCCCCCAAGAAGCCCAACTGAGAGAGAACAAGGCTAGTCTGGTTCCCTGTGGTTTTCTGCTAGACTCAGGGCCTTGTCTTACTGCCTTTTAGCTACCTGGTGATGCCATACATGCGGACAGACTTACAAAAGATCATGGGACATGAATTCAGTGATGAAAAGATCCAGTACCTGGTCTACCAAATGCTGAAAGGGCTAAAGGTAGGTGGGACTGGAGGAGTTTAGTGACTCCCTGTGTCTCCTCTACATGTCACCTCTGGGCTGACCATAACTAAACCCCCTTCCAACACTAGCTGGAAGATCTGGGGGGGTTCATGGCATCTCCTGTGATATTTGCTGTTGAACTGCTCTTTTTCCAGCACACATCAACAAAGCGAATGCTTGTTCACATCAGTCAATTGGCTATTGAAGCAAGCATCAGTCCTAACCCTGGCAACCGGTTTTACCATGACAGCAGTTGTGCTGTTTTTTGACTAGCCCAAAACCCTTGGCAAAACTGTGTAGAAAGAGGCTGGCAGCAACAGGAGCCTCTGCTGAATTCATCACAGAGGCTCTCAGGGAGGAGATGGAGGGAATGATTTTCTGTTCAATAGAATAAGGAAGGAATTTGCTGCTGTAACCAGCTTTGAGAGCCGAGAGCAGTCAAACCTGGGCTGTGGAGACAGTGGAACATCCCTCACCTGGAGTCAGAGCAGGGACTTCCAGGCACTAATGAGTTCATCTTCATAACACCTTTCCACGGGTCACTGTTACCTGAAGTTTAAATAAAGGGGGGAAGAACACACAGAAGCTTTAACTGGTCTGACAACAGCCACGTAGTCAGGTTTTGTGATTGGACAATTACATTATTTTTTGCCCCACATAGTTCAACACCCAAAATAACAAAGTTTTCCTGTCATCTGCTGCCTGTGCTCCTCCCTGTAATCCTGATGCCTTTGATAGTTTGAGGCTATTGGTACGCTTGCGCTAAAGAGCTATAGCTCCAACTCCCCTCTGCTGCTCCACACCTCCTCTTTAGAGTGGCAGTATCACGGCAAATAGTCAGAAATTCAGTGCAGAGGTTTCAGTGCAGGATCTGCAGCATGCTGCGGAGTCC
Source organism: Psittacula echo (assembly GCF_963264785.1). Lineage (NCBI taxonomy): Eukaryota > Metazoa > Chordata > Aves > Psittaciformes > Psittacidae > Psittacula > Psittacula echo. The sequence continues at coordinate 6,751,715 of NC_137758.1, forward strand.
TGTTCTCAGCAAGTTCTTGTTGTAGCTCTCATTTCTCAGCTGGAGAGCAGGAAGTCTTGTCTGCTGGCGATCACATTGTGGCTTCTCTTTTTATTGCAGTATATCCATTCAGCTGGCATCATACACAGGGTGAGTTCATGTGTGCCTTTCCTCTGCTTTTTGTCTGTTTAGGAGAAACACGGCTTGGTTGTAAAGTGAATAAATTCCTCAATATCGTTTCACTAACAGCCTTCTCTGCTCTAAGGTCTTTCTCCTCCTGTCCCTGTGTCTGTTTGGATTTGACCATTCGGGCAGCTTTTGAGGAAACTCTGTATTTTCTGATGAGCTGAGAAGCATTTTATGATGCTTTTTGAATTGAAACTATTTCAGAAAAAAAAATCAGTAATGTAAAGCTGTGCAGTATAGCAGCACGGGGACTTTGCTGTACAGGCACTGGAGCTGGGATGTTATGGGACCCTGTCAAAGGCAAGCAGAGGTTTGGCTGAGGCTCATGTGGATGTGTTGCAACTCCAGACATCCTCATGACTCCACTCTTGTCTGTTGTAGGACCTGAAGCCAGGCAACTTGGCTGTGAATGAAGACTGTCAGCTGAAGGTAGGTGGAAAAGCACCACTTTGTAGCATATCGGATCGTGGAGGAACTGCTCTGCCAGCAGGAATTTGGCACTGTCATGTTTCCTCCTTCCTTCTGAGCCCTGGTTCAAGGCGTTGCATTACTCAGCGGTTGCAGGCAGTGGGAAATACTCACCTGCTGATGTAACTTGCTGAATCAGGGCCCAAGACTTGGAATGAACATCCTGTTGTCATAATTCCTGCCTCATGGCAGTTCCTAACGACTTCCTAAGTAAATTCAATACTGCTGAGCAATACTTGTGTTAGGTGTATTATCCCTGACGGATAACTGCAGTCAGCCACAGTTGCCCTTTGGTTCTCATTGACGTGGTGGTTGTGATTCCACACAAAGCTATTTTCAGTATTGCTCTGAGGAGTTTCCTTGCAGCTCAGTGGTGCAGTGCTCTGGCACCTCTCTTCTGCAACGTGTATTACAGGGCATGGCTGGAGAGGCTGGGTCAAGGGATATTCACCTCCAGTATTGAGGGAGAGGCCATTGCCAGTCAGCTGCAAGGTGTTTTGATAGGAAAGGGTGAGTGGTGGTGGCCTGCGAGCTGCTGGGCTGTGGAACAGCTCAATTAAATAAAGCTCATAGAGTTGAAACTTAAGCTTTGAGAAAAGAAATGACCTTTCAGGTAGCTCACAGCACTGATCCTTTTGGCAGGGTGGTTTTGCAGCCAGCTGGCAATTCCCAAGGGAATTAAAACAAACCTGTTAGTTCTTTGAACTGTGCCATGGGTGGCTGTGGTGTAGTTGGAGCTTCCTTATTATCTGATTGGATCTGCTTTGTTTCCTTTTGGAAGTAGATTCTCGCTTGCCTGTAGGATTTCTCTTTCCTGCCTTTCCTTCTCCCTTTTCCTTTGGTGAACTGCAGATCTTGGATTTTGGCTTGGCCAGACACACTGATGCTGAAATGACTGGCTACGTGGTTACGCGCTGGTACAGAGCCCCAGAAGTCATTCTGAACTGGATGCATTACAACCAGACAGGTGAGCAGCAGCGTGACTGCCTGGTGACCAGCCCAGGGATCCCTGGACCACACCTGGGTCACATCTCATATAATCTTCCAGATGTTTTCCCTCTTTATCATCTGTGTTCCCTAAAGCAGAGTGAGTCTCAAGGCTGTTGCACGACTCCCAGAGCTCGTGCCTGCGGGAAGTGATGAAAGCAGAGATTTTAGCAGCGTAGAAACAACAGGGGAGGGTGGAAAATGGGAGCGACATTTAAACTGGTGCCTGCTGCAAGCAACAAAGCATCAACCCAGCAATCATGGCTGCCTTTTTACTGTCCTGGTTTTATCTGTTTTGCTCTCTGAACAGTGGATATCTGGTCTATTGGCTGTATCATGGCAGAAATGCTGACTGGGAAAACGCTGTTTAAAGGAAAAGACTGTATCCTTTCAAGTTAAACCTTTTCCCTGGGGGGAGTAATAGTTCTTGGGGGGTGTGAAGGGGCTTTTATGAATGAGAAAAGCAGGAGTCAGTCTGGTTTACTGGGAGGTAATTGGAGGGAAATGGGGAGAATGGGAGGGGGCCAAGCCAGCCTTAGAAGCACACCTCTGTGCTGGCCACGTGTGCTCTATGTCAGTCTGCCTCACACAGCCATAGCTCCATCCCCAAAACCTCACGTATCCCCCAGGCCCGCGGCATAGCCCCGGCAGAGTTGTGCCAGCAATATTGCCTGTTGATGAAAATGGCATTCCAAGAAAAAAGCTGGTTTTGTCAGTCTTGTGAGCCTCTGCTTGTACAGGTTTGTATCGTAACCTACCCACAGCTCCCCTGGGCCCTGTGGCTCTGCAGCACCCAGCACCCAGGCTGAGCTGCTGGGGGTGTCCAGGGCTCACCCCCAACATGGGTGATCTTTAACACAGCTGCCAGACCTGGATCAACTGACTCAGATCCTGAAAGTAACGGGGCATCCGGGAGAAGACTTTGTGGAGAAGCTGGAGGACAAAGCGGTAAGGAAGGTCCCTGTGGATTTGAGTCTTGCTGTGTGTGGTGAGGAGGGGCTGCCTTGGCCATAGCTTTGAGATGGGAGAGGGGCTGCTTGTCCACCACCAAAGAGTAGTGAGTGACAGCAGTCTTGTTCCTCATGACAAGGAAGATGCTTCTCTTTGCTACTGGAACATCTGATGGATTTGGCATTGCACTGGGAACTGGTGTGGATTGCAGGGATGCCCGAGTGAGGTCCCTGATGCCCCAGCAAACTACCAACCTTCCTCTGTTCTCCAGTTTGGCCCTTAAAGCAGAAATATTTCTGTATCTCAATTGATTAAAATGATTCCATGCAAACTGGTGACTAAAATGTGGCATCTGGGGAGACTTGCTGTTCTCTTCAGTCACCTTTGCTCAGCTGAGCCCTGAGTCCCAAGAGCTGTATCTTACATCTGCTCCTCACATCTCTTTCAGGCCAAGAGTTACATCAAGTCCCTCCCTAAAATCCCCAAGAAGGATTTGTCCGTGCTTTTCCCTAAAGCCAATCCTCAGGGTAAGTCATCTCCAGGGTTCCTCAGGAGCTCTCACAGCTGGAAGGGGGCAGCTTGGCCACTACAGCTCCATGCTTATTTCTCCTTCTCACAATTTCCTCGTACTTCCTCCCTTGCAGGTTGGTGCCCCTGGGCACAAAAGTAGGAATTAAAGGCAAAATGACTCTTTGCTGGTGTTAACATGGCAATGTTCTGCTGACCTTAGCTATTTACTTCTTTGATTTTAAAATGACACAGCCTGTAACACACAATGCTTGAGGAAGAGAGAAACTTCTGACTCATATCAACAAGCCAGAAGAGCTGGTGCTGGATGTAACAGGATGCGGAGGTTATGGGATGCAGTTATGGGATTAGGACAGTTGCATTAGCAGCTCCATCTGGTATGAGAGTTGGGATAAATTTTGGCCAATCTTGGCTTCCAGGAGTCATTGCTTGTAGCCAAGCAGGTGCTATGTGATCAGGGGCACTCAGATAAACAAACCACCTCTTCTTTGTTGATTATTATTTTGAGCTCCGCATCAAAGGCATCATGGTTTTGAGGAACTGGTATTTCTTTAAACTGTTGAAAACCTGGATCTATTCATCCAAGAAGTGCAATTTTCAGGGCAAAAACTGATCTCTTGCAAGGAACAATTTTCCTGAGCAGATGAAAGGCAAGAGCGAGCAAAACTATTCTATATCTGAAAGTATTAAGATGTTAAAACCAAGGGGGGATGGGGCTGACAGACTAGAGGGTATCTGCATTTCCTGCCTTCACGTTTACCAGAGATGCGTAGATTTCTGTATAGATTACTCATGTTAAGAGGGCTCGGAGTTGTGGGGGCCAAAGTGAATGACTAAAACTGAAAACTGTCTTGAAGTTGCTGATTTCTTATGTTCTTTCAGCCCCATCTGTGCAGCAAGGCTTATTCAAGACTAATTAGATATTTCTGCACCGTTTACGTCTCCAGCTCTGTTAGTAGGAGCTCCCTGAGGCTGCTATTGGGCAGACTTTGCATCCCCTGCGATGGGAGCTCCACACTCCCCTGGACAGGTTGAGGAGTCTCTTTTAGGTCTGGAGATGTAGTGCTGGGAGCACCTGTCCCGGCACAGGATGCTGTTCTCCACCAACACCTTGCTCAGCCCTATTCCTGTCTTCTACAGCAGTGGACCTGCTTGACAAGATGTTGCAGCTGGACGTGGAGAAGCGCGTGACAGCCACGGAAGCGTTGGCTCACCCCTATTTTGACCGGTTCCGAGACGTTGAGGAGGAGACAGAAGCACAAGAGTCTTATGACGATTCTCTGGAACACGAAAAGCTTTCCATAGATGAGTGGAGAAGTAAGAAGTTCATTTTCTTCGAAGCTCCTGTTTAGCATGGGACTTCCCTACCCCCCTCTCTTTCCTGTACAGCAGCTGTCGAGCCAGGCTGGGTCAGCCTGCAGAAGAAAAAATTCCTTAAGGGGAGACCTTAGAGCAGCTCCAGTGCCTAAAGGGGCTGCAGGAAACCTGGAGAGGGGCTTGGGACAAGGGCCTGTAGGGACAGGCCAAGGGGAATGGCTTTAACCTGCCCGAGGGGAGACTGAGCTGAGCTCTTAGGCAGAAGCTCTTCCCTGTGAGGGTGCTGAGGCGCTGGCCCAGGGTGCCCAGAGAAGCTGTGGCTGCCCCATCCCTGGCAGTGTTCAAGGCCAGGTTGGACACAGGGGCTTGGAGCAAGCTGCTCCAGTGGAAGGGGTCCCTGCCCGTGGCAGGGGTTGGAGCTGGAGGAGCTTTAGGGTCCCTCCTCACTCTGACCATTCTATGATTCTGTGCTGGGTAAAGCATAGATTGATGATGGCAGCGCACAGCTCCCTTGCCATGCTCTGCCTTTATGCATTCAGCAAAGGTTCCTCCAGCTCTTCGGGCAGACTTTTTTGTCTCTCTCCGCTTCGTCTCTCTCTTCCAGCTTCCATAACCTCTTGCCATAACCTCCCCACTGAATGCCTCCTCTCTGCACAGAGAACACTCACACTTTTTGTTTGTGTCCTCTAATATCACACCTTCCTGGTTCTTTTGTTCTGTTTTTCAAGAGCATATTTACAAGGAGATCTTGTCCTTCAGTCCCATTGCACGGAAGGACTCAAAGAAGCGGAGTGGGATGTCCTTATAGCGACTGGTATGGCTGTGGCTCAGATTCCCTTCTGGATCATGGATCAGGTTTACTCCACGCTGTTGTGCTGATGGCCAGCGTTTGGCCTGTGGGACTGCTCTGTGTGCCAGCACAAGGATGACACCATGCTGTGAGCACTGGACTTTGTTCTACTAAAGGGGGAAGCACCCCAAGCAGTCTTCAACACAAAAGATAAATATATTCTCATTGCAACTTCAATTGGGAGAATTTTACCTGGTGTTTCTTTACTTTTTTATTCATTTTTTTCATGTTTGCCCACTTGAGAGCTCTGTTCTCGTTAGTCTTTCCAAGCACAGCTTTTAGTACATTAATTATGGATAAGGTCAAGGAAAAGGGAATACTGTCTGGGAAGTGAGTCCCAAGCAGAATAATCGGAAATAGTGAAATTCAGCACAAGAAGATCTTACTCTGGGAGCATTCCCTGTCCGTGAGCAGTCCCACAGCACCCAGCACAGTGATGCTGCTGGGATGGTGTCAGCTGCAGGATACTGTGGGAACTCAGCCCATCATGGGATGGGTCTGTGTTCAGAGCAACTCCAGACTTGCTGTAACAGCTCCCTGTGCTTCCTCCTCCACTGCCTTCTCTTCTTTTGCTCTGCTTATTCCATTCCCTGATCAGTGCTGTCTCCTTATTGCCAGCTGCAAACGCATCCTGGGAGCTCAAGGCCACTTCCCACCCTCACAGAGCGGGTATCCCAAGGAGCTGGGTTCTGGTCAGTCTGCTTTCCCCAACGGTTCTCTCTTCACCACCCTTATCTCCTGCTGAGCACCCTCTCCCTGGGGTCACCCTGCCTGTATCTCTTGGAAGGGCTGGTGACATGACCCCTTATATTCTCATTCCTTCTGCCCTATGCGATCAGTTCAAGCAGGGATCCTCTGCTTCACTTCTCTTTAACAGCTGCTTGTTCCTCAGTAGGAAGAGACATTTCAACTGGTCATTTGGAAAACAGTCAATTGTCAGGGCTAAAGCTCAGCTCGTATATTGGAGGGAAAAAAAGCAGGGCAGTATGTTGCAAGAACAATCAAGCATTAGAAAGAGGAACACAATAATTCAACTTGGTGAGCACAGAAGACTTCAGATACCTTAGTTTCTTGGTATCAGATCAGCTTCTTCAGTCGGCGTCGTTATAAATTGCATCTAAGGTAAACTCGTTAAATAGAATATCTCACAAAACCCACCACGGGCTAGAAAACATCCTTCTGAATAAGAGCTTCAGCCCCTTCACTGCACTTCCACTGAGGTTTGGACTTTTCTATCTGCCTATGCAAATTTTAATTCACTTATTTAGTGAATGATTCTTGGTAGCTACAAGAAGTCACCTTCTGAGATGCTTGGGGTGGGATGGGGAGCATGTGTCTCCCCAGCTCACTGCATGCAGCCCTGCTCTGCCTTCAGTAGGTACAGAGCTTTGTACGGGGTGAGAACCAACACAACAATCTCTGGATTTTCTCTTGGATGGGGACCAGAAAAATTGCAGGATGATGTGAGAAGATCCAGACAACGTGACTGGATTGAATTGCTTTGGAAATGTGTTCAGACAACCAGAGGGAGGGGGCTTTCTGAACACAGACCAACCAGGCAGTCCTCTGGTTCTTCCCTCCAGGGCCAGTTTGTTCCATCTTTTGGCTGCACACTAAAGTCATTCAAATTTAAAAGTATGTTTTGATCTTTAAAGTAACTTGCTGGACTGGTGGTGTACCAACGTCAGCCGAAGCCTGGCACTTCTGATGTGTGTGCACCAGTACGTCCCAAGCCACCACTTGAGTACAAGGGAGTTTGCTATAAACGTTGTGACCATTAGAACAGAGGAGAGATGAAAAATAACGAAAGAACTAAATAAACGAGTGGGATCTGAGAGTGGCGCTGGTTTTATTACAGATGGGTCTGCAGGCGCTTGCGTTGGTGAGCTGGGGCTTGTTTGAGTATCTAAATGCTCGTGCTTCAGAAATCAGGAGTAGCTTATGCCCAGGGTGGGGTATGCCAGGATAGCAAATGTGGAAGAGCAGGATTTTGGGGAGTAAGGTAGCTTCCTAGTTTGATACATGTGTTCTAGGAATTCCTGGCTCTTCATGACTGCTCTCCTTCTAATACATCTTGATCATAGAATCCCAGCCTGGTTTGGGTTGGAAGGGACCCTAAATCTCATCCAGTTCCAACCCCTACCACGGGCAGGGACACCTTCCACTGGAGCAGCTTGCTCCAAGCCCCTGTGTCCAACCTGGCCTTGAACACTGCCAGGGATGGGGCAGCCACAGCTTCTCTGGGCACCCTGGGCCAGCGCCTCAGCACCCTCACGGGGAAGAGCTTCTGCCTAAGAGCTCATCTCAGTCTCCCCTCTGGCAGGTTAAAGCCATTCCCCTTGGCCTGTCCCTACAGGCCCTTGTCCCAAGCCCCTCTCCAGGTTTCCTGCAGCCCCTTTAGGCACTGGAGCTGCTCTAAGGTCTCCCCTTCAGGAGCCTTCTCTTGTCCAGGCTGCCCCAGCCCAGCTCTCTCAGCCTGGCTCCAGAGCAGAGCTGCTCCAGCCCTCGCAGCATCTCCATGGCCTCCTCTGGACTAACCCAAGAAGCCCCACATCCTTCTTGGGTTGGGGACCCCAGAGCTGATTATGTTGTGCTCCATACATCTCAGTAGTCCTTTTGAAATACAGCCCATATGCACGTTCGTGGCTTATTCTGAAGCCAGGTCACTGCTATGTCTTGACTGCAGTGCTAGGCAGGTATGGCTACTAGTTGTGACAATACCTTTGGATTGCAGCATTAATATCTTCTTAGTCGGCATCTTCTTCCCTATTACAGTCAGTCAGGTTCAGCCAGTCTTTCCAGAGTCTATCCCAAGGGACATGTGCCAAGAGACAAGTGTCTTCTCTGTGTGAGAGCTTGGAGCTACAGGAAACTACTAGCTGAGAAGCACATGAACTCGGTCATATAGGCAGCAGTTCCCAACCGTCCACCCCTTCTGTAGCTGCTGAGTCACTCTGGTTTGGGTTAGCTGGGACATAACTTTTGGTAACTCTCTCATTTTCTTCTTTGCCTTAAGCAATATCCAGGTTTGCTGCCCAGACCTCAATGAAGGGAAAACTCCCAGCATTACCAGAACTTTGAGTTCTCATCTCCATCGGGACCCAGACAAGGTGATGTTGCAGCTCTCTGCGGCAGCTCACGTACTCGGGTAACCCCCAGTGACTGCAGTGGTTTGATATGAGGGTGCTGATGTTATTTTGCTGCAGCTGCACAGATGTTCTGTGCTGATGTGATGCTGCTTCTCTTGACCCCTATCTCTCTGGGCCATGCACAAGCCCTCTGCCTTGCTCTGCTCTTAGGTAGGGCCAGCAAGCACAGAACCCTGGCGATGTTCCCACAATCTCTTGAAGGGAGTTGGGTACAAAGCCCTCGAAAGGTGGCCTGAGGACAGGCGGTGGTGTCCTGCTGACTTGCTTTTGAAGAACCCCAGCTTGATGAGCTTTTTGCTAAGCAGGAGACAGCCTTGGGCAGTGGAAGGGGTCAAACAGCAGCTGCAGCGTCCTCTTGAACCTGGCACCTGCCTTGGCTGCCTTGGCCTCCATGTAATTTTTAACAGAGGTCAGAGAGGAGCTTGCTGCTGCTGCCACAGACGTCTCGGAGCGCTGCAGGCGTTTAGAGCTGCCTGTGCCCTGGTGAAGCGAGGCTTGGTGGGTAGCAGCACGGAGTTGACATCCAGCTCTGTGTGTGTGTGAATGCTCGGGGAGGTGTCTCAGGACACGGGTCAGGCCTGACTCTACTTCACGTGACACAGAGAGGCAGGGAAGAGTTGTGAAAGCTCACTCTTGTGGAGGAAATTGAGTAAATCTATGGAGGCTTTAGGAGTACAGAGCTTGCTTTCAGAAAGTCATCTGTTAAGGGAAAGAATCTGTTCAGACAGAACTCATAAACTACTTTAAATGAGAATTTAGGATTGATTTCTTCATCATCTTGCCCCTCTTCAAAAGGGGATGGGCAGACCTGAAGAGGTCTGGAGTTGGCCGGTGCTCTGTCGTGACAGCTGAGAGAGAAATCATCTCTGTGCTAGATGAATGCACTGAGCAGTCTACTGGTAGTTGAAAAGGAGCCTCTGCAGTTTTAAATAATAATGTGTCCCAAAGGGGAATTGTCTGTCTACCAGATAAAGATGTACCGGGGACTTCTGATCTGAATGCGTGTGAGAAGAACAAGGGTGAACACAACCTAGTGGGATATGTGGGGGTTGGAACTAAATGATCTTAATGTCCTTTACAACCTAAACCAGCCTGTGATTCTATGCAGATTTTGCTGTTAGCGAAAGCAAATACAAGTCCCACGTCCTTCAGGGATGTGAAGCCTCCTCAGCATCAGCCCTTCTGCTGAGTACACTGCCAGGAAACACCTTGTCTGTCAGGGACTGGCCTTCTCAGGTTTTCTCTTTTGAGAGTTCCTGCTGAAACCTCAGGCGCAACCCCAGCAGCCAGTGTGTGGGTTTCATCAGTCACCCCCCAGCCCCATGCAGTGATGGCACACTGTCCAAGAGCCAGACCATTCCTCTGCAATTCCCAGTATCCTGACAAATGCAGGGAGCTGGTGCTCTGCAAGCCCAGAGCCCTGGAGCTGTGCTTGGGTTTGTGGTATGCACCAGGCAGGAACTCAGAATAGATGGCAGGAAATGGAGCAGCTTGGAGAGGAAAGAGTCTCTCTCAGTGAAGACCAAACCATCCCAGGGCTCCTGCAGCATCTGACGACTCACTGCAGTGAAGAGGAATGAGCTACTTCAAAGGGAAACAAAAATCATGCTCACGTTTCATGAAAGGAGACTGCAAAGCACCCACTCAACCCAACTGGTGAGTCAAATAGTCCAAACTCCACACAAGAAACAGGGAGCCCCTGACAGACCCTATTAGGCAGAGAAGAAATTCTCTTGTGCCAGCTGGCTGACCTGCATGCTTTCGTTGCGTTTCTTCCCCCTTGCATAGCTTACATACTTAAAAATACAAAAGTGAGGGATAAAAATCATTCAACCATAAAGCGGACATTCAAGATTCCATAAATAAGGCTGGCCAGAATTAAGTTTCCTGTATGTATGAAGGACGTGTGATAAAAATGGAGATGGATGGAATGTTTGTCTCACCTACTGTACAGATGTTTATCTTGAAATACTGTTTACTTGGTTTTCCTACCTTTATTTCTGAGTTTATTATCTCAGCCTTAGTTTTACTTGCAAAGTGAAGCCTTTACTATAACCAGTCCTTCCGTGTGAGACTTGTTGACAGCTAGTTAGGTCTGTGAAGCTGCAGTTTTATGTGATGGATTTATTAGGAACTTCCAGATGTAAGTGAGAAAGAAAAAGCAGATGAAGCCACGATTACTATTACTTTATTTTTATTTTTCCTTTCTTAAGAGACACCACAAAATGACCAGGATTGTTTTTAAGAGATACGGTATTTACAGCAGTTTAGGCACCATCCAGAAACCTTTTGGTGTGGAGTTGTGAAACTATCTCCAGCCTCTTAGGAAACTGTACACTTGTCCTATAGGAAATGGTTGGACTTGATGATCTTAAAGGTCTTTTCCAACCTCGTTGATTCTCTGATTCTGTAAAAACATCTGAGACTCTCATTTCCTGTTGAACCTTTTCACATTCTAGGTGCAGACTAAACAAGTAATTTCCAGGTTTGAAGCATCTGATAATGGAAGAGCAGACAAACCTAGAAAATAATGAACACAGCTGAGAACTGTAGTGAGATATGCCCAGAGGTCGGGACACTCAGCAGGTCTGTGATGACACTGAGCTGTGTGGTGCAGTCAATATGCTGGAGGGAAGGGATGGGATCCAGAGGGGCCTGGCCAGGCTGGAGAGGTGGGACCATGTGAACCTCATGGAGCTCATCAAGCACAAGCTGCTGCCCCTGGGTCGGGGCAGTCCCAAGCACAAACTCAGGCTGGGGCAGACTGGATGGAGCAGCCCGAGGAGAAGGACCTGGGGGTGGGGTGTTGGGTGTTGGGTGTGGAGAAGCTCCTCATGACCCATTCATTGGTGTGTGCTCACAGCCCAGAACCCCCCCGTGTGCTGGGCTGCACCCCAGTGCGTGAGCACAGGGCAGGGAGGGGATCCTGCCCCTCTGCTGTGCTCTGGGGAGCCCCCCCTGCAGCCCTGATCCAGCTCTGGGGCAGCAGCACAAGAGGGACGTGGAGCTGCTGGAGCGAGGGCAGAGGAGGCTGTGGAGATGCTGCGAGGGCTGGAGCAGCTCTGCTCTGGAGGTGAAAGACTGAACAAAGACCAGAATAGCCAGTACTAATGAACTGATCCCTAAAACTGATGAACACTCACTGCACTAATTGCAGTTACCACAGAATCATTTAGGTGGGAGAGGACCTTTAAGATGGAATCCAACACTCTGAAGATGTTAGAGTTTCTGGGTGAATGTGGTTTATGGGCTGTTTTGCCCAATTTCTCTCTAAAAGGCCATTCCCAAGCACATGGGTTTATAAGCTTTTAATGCAAGGTTCAGGCAGTGCTGCTTCACAACCCATTCAGTCAGCACTTAGGCTGATTGATAACTCTCTTATTAGATTGTGCTCTATTAAATAATGCTGTAAGGTTAGTATAGATCGTCAACCCTCATTGATTTCCTGTTAAGTGGAAGTGAATTCACTTCTTTTAGCTAAGTTTGGTTGAAAAAACAAAATCTCTCCCACCATCAATCATCATTTCAGCTCCATCTTCAGAACACTTTACCTGAAGAAAGGTTTGAAAACTGGGATTTGCATGTTAAGATTAAAAAGAACAGCACTGAGGAGATGGTGCTTGTGTCACCTCTGATGCCCCACACTCACCCAGAAAGTGCAGCTGAGCACTTGCAAATCCAGTAGCCAAGGCAAATCTCTCAGAGAAACCAGACTCAACTGCTCATGAGCATGAGGCCTTTTCAGCAATTGCATTGATTTCAAATATTCTGAATTAAAACCCAGAACAAACACCTGAAGCAGAGGCACCAGCAGTGCTCACGGCTGAGGGTTAATGAAGCATCAGTCAAAAAAGGGTAGTTCTCAATTCCAAATAATTTGCTCTCCTTTTGAAGTCTGTTTTATACATCTCAATAAAGATGAGGACAACTGGAGTATGATTGAAGGTGCCCAGCTCTGTTTGAGCCCCCTTGGCTCTGGAGCTCACCATGTGTAGGTGATGCCCAGCATCAGCTTCCTGTCCTGTCCTATCAGGCTTAGCATCTGCTGATTTCATTTGAAATCACTGGGTTTGAACGTGCACCCTTTTAAAACTGGGAGAGTATCAAGGAACTGAGTTGAGTTGTGCCTCTCGCATTTGAGAATTCAAATCGGAGTCAGCTCAGAATGGTGTTGTTTTTTTTTTTTTTCAAATAACGCATTAGTCCCATAGCTCTATTATAAGCCTACATGATGGATAACTTTTGATGTTGTAACACGTGGCCCCCAACCTTCAGAGGTGTCTGTGCACCTTCTGTGCACGAATCATCCTCCTGAACCCTGCAGGGCTCTTCACATCCTTGGCATGAACAAATCTTTGCAAGAGGGGACCTAATGTGACTATAACTAGCCAGTTCCAGTGCAACTCCAACAAGGGTATAAAGCGTCAGAATTAAAACTTTGCAAAAGCTTATCATATTTAAAACAAAAACAGACACCAAAAGTGCTGGGAAAAATGGAATCAAATACAGTTAAAATCAAGTTGTCGCATGAAGAAGGCAAGTGAGATAGTGATTCACTTATTGAAATGACTTAATGTACAGGTTAACTGGCTTCCCAACTTGGAAGCAGAAACCGCTACAGATTAGATACAGACCATGCTGTTGCACTGTTCTCCTGGGTTAGATAAGACCTTCATAAATCGGTAAGACTTCTGGCACTTTGAATCTTCGATAGTTTATTTTTCATAGAGGACAAGAACAGAATCCATTCTTTTTGGAGTTCTGATATGGCAACAGTAGATTCTTTAAAAGGGATACGCAAAAGGAATACTTAGAGGTTGACACGTAAGGCTGCTCAGCAGTAATGTGTTTTCTCATGCTTTTAAGACTTCAACAAGCTCTGGTCCACCCCCCATACTTCACAACAGATTTGGCATAGACTGGCTGCTCTCAGATTCCACACCTAACATAGGTTAAGAGACAAAATGATTTATAGTTGGATAGGAATGAGGGAAAATAGCATTCTTTTTTTCCCCATTTCTGTTAATTCTATGAATTCAGATTATGCAACGCTCTGCACGATACGAGTGGGAGGTGGAGCGTACATCTGCCCAAGTATGTGCTGTGCTCTATAAAAAGTACATGTAGGAGCCTCTGCAGCTCCTACCTCACCACTCATCTTGGCTGCAAACAGAATTTCAGCTGGTTCCTCTTGGTCCCTTCTCTTGCTGTCCTTCCACCTTGTCACACCTCATCACACCTCAGGAAGCCAGCTGGACCTCGAGGATCAGACTACAAAATAAACGCGGACTCTTTGTTATGGCCCTCATTTGTTTGAGGGTGCTTGGTTGGGCTAAAGGCGGCAGAGATGGGGCTGCAAGGGTTGGGCTCTCCTGCCTATTCTGGAGTTCGCAAAAAGCGGGTGCGGGATGAGGGCACCCCACCGAGCAAGGCCCCAGGCTGCCCAGCTCCGGTGGTCCCGGCGCTCCCGGAGCAGCGCTCCGGATTAAGAAGGGATGCCGAGCAAACCCCAACCCCGAGGAAGGGGGCAGCCCCTCCGCCCGAAGCCAGGCCCGTACCCGGCTCCTCTCCGCCTCGCTTGGCACGGAGGCAGCAGACCCCCCCCCCCCACGCGGCCAGCGCTCAGGGACTCCCCCCACTCCCCGCCGTTCCCCGCAGCCCCCCGGGGGCCTCCGCGCCGCGCGGCCCGGGGGTGGGAAGGGACCGGGGAGGGGCGAGCGGTCCCTGCCCGCGGGGGGGAGCGAAGCGCGGCAGCCCCCTCCCCCGCCTGCCCGCTGGCTGCCGCCTTCCCTCACCGCTCGGCCGGGCTACGCCGCCGCTGCCACCACCAATACCGCCGCCTCCATCTTGTGCGGGTGTCCCCTGCGCGCCCCCCCCCTTTGCCTCCGCACGGCACCGAAAGCGGCGGCAACCCGGGGAGGGGGTGACGGGGAAGGCTGCTGGGGGGGGGGGGAGGGGGGTGCTGGGGGAGAAGCGACACCGGGGCAGGAGCGGCGGCAGCAGAGGCAGCGGCATGAGGAGGCGGCGCTGAGGCGGCGGCGGTAGCCGGAGCGGACGGAGCCGACATCTTGTGCCCTCCCCTCCCGCCGCCGGCTGGGTGAGCCCGTCCGCCCCTGGGGGGAGGGGAGGGGGAGGCGGAAAGAGGATATAAAAAAAGAGAAAAAAAGGAAAAGATAAAAACAAACAAAAAAAAATTCCCAAAAAGGAGGCAGCGGCAACGGCGGAGACCGCACTGAGGCGGCCAGGTAAAGCGCTGCGCGGGAGGCCGCGACACCTTTCCCTCAGGGGGTCTCTCCTCCCTCACGCACCCCCCGCGCCGGGGTCGCGGGAAGGTGACCGGGAGGGCGGGAAGGAGTCGGGGGAGGCCGGTGCGCCGCAGCCTGCGGAGCCTTCATCCCCGTTCGGACCCTGCGCGGCGGGAGCGGCTCCGCGGCCTCTCGCTAAGGGGAAACAGCGGCGGCGGTGGAGAGCGCCCGGGGATGGGTAACGGGCAGCGCCGTGTCAGCCGGACCCCCCCCGCGTCGCCATGTTGCCCTTCCCCCTCCGAGCTGCTCGGAGGGGTCCCCGCCCACCTTCTCCTACGCTATTGGCCCAGGCGGGGCCGAGGGCACGCGCCCGTTAGATCCGCAAAGCTCTGCGTTGCTATTGGTGGTGGAGCTGGGATGGACGGCGGTGACAGCCAATAGCATTTGGCGCTGGCTGCGCTCTCGTCGCTCGCTCCTGCAATCGTTCCGTTCTCTGAGCATGTTTTTCGCTCCCGGAGCCGCTGGCCCGGTGCTGAGCCCCGGTGCTGAGCCTGGAGAGGCTTTATTTCTGTCCTGCTACGTCTTGACCCACATCACTGGCTGCTCATAGGGTCCCTGCAGGGATCCCGTGGCCCTCACTGTGCAGGGTTGCTCCAGGCCAGCACTAGACAGCTCATGGCCCTTCACGGTTCCACCAGCTGCTGCTGAGGCTGGACACAGATGGTGTGCGCTGTGATCTGTTGCTAAGCTCACACTTTACCTTAAACTTCATTCTCAGCCCAGCATAATCATAGAATCCCAGCCTGGTTTGGGTTGAAAGGGACCTTAAAGCTCTTCCAGCTCCAAACCCTGCCACAGGCAGGGACACCTTCCACTGGAGCAGCTTGCTCCAAGCCCCTGTGTCCAACCTGGCCTTGAACACTGCCAGGGATGGGGCAGCCACAGCTTCTCTGGGCACCCTGTGCCAGCGCCTCCGCACCCTCACAGGGAAGAGCTTCTGCCCAAGAGCTCATCTCAGTCTCCCCTCTGGCAGGTTAAAGCCATTCCCCTTGGCCTGTCCCTACAGGCCCTTGGCCAAAGCCCCTCTCCAGGTTTCCTGCAGCCCCTTTAGGCACTGGAGCTGCTCTAAGGTCTCCCCTTCAGGAGCCTTCTCTTGTCCAGGCTGCCCCAGCCCAGCTCTCTCAGCCTGGCTCCAGAGCAGAGCTGCTCCAGCCCTCGCAGCATCTCCATGACCTCCTCTGCACTCACTCCAACAGCTCCACGTCCCACAAGGGTGTTGTTGCTCCAGAGCTGAACGCTGTATTCCAGGTTGGGTCAAAACATGTAGTTGTGATGGCACAACAGCTGAGGATCCTTTCAGCAGAAGGGGAAGTGAATTAAAAGTTGAAACTAACCCTGGAATTGTCTCACACTGTCCCTGCTCCAGCGGGAGGTTCTCTCTTGTGGCCTGCTGCATCTCCTCTCAGCTCAGCTTGGCTACAGGAGTCTCAGGGGGTCTATAAAGATCTCTACGTATGCCAGGGCAGACGACTCTTGGCAGTATCTGGTGAGCATTGACACACTTTGTTGTAGGTGTCAGCATGGGTGTGGGGAGCATTAACCCTCGGCAGGGGCATGAAGTGAATATGGCCCCAGGGAGAGCATGGAACATGGAGGGACATTGGCATGGGCAGCAGGGGTTTCAACGGCATTTTGGTTGGCAAAGGAAAGGTGGAAATGGGGCTGCGACTGTTCCAGGGTGGTTTTCCCTCTGGCATCCATTGCTTTTAATTTACTGATATGTTTCTTATATAGCTCCATGGGTGTCTGTTCCTCACGGCGCAGGAATGGGTTTTAAAAGGCAAGAAGCAGCTGCCCACAGCTGTGTGGCTGCCAGCACGGGACAGCGATGCAGAGGAACATCTCCAAACCTCATGTTTGACTTGATGTCCTGAAGAGTGGCGGCTTTTGGTAACCTTGAACCTCAGACTGTTTAGGGCTGTATGAGCTGTAGCCACTGCTAGTAATAGTGGTGGACCAGAGTGGAATGAGAGCCATGCAGTTGCCATCTGCTGCAATCACTGAAGTTCTTCATCGTGGTGGGACCTAGTTCTTCACTGGGATCACCAAGCTGTGCTGGGAAGGGCCGGGAAACTTCCCCAGCAGCGCTGCCTTGAACTCCAGCCTTGTGTCCTTGGCAGGTTAGCAAAGAAACCTGGTGCTGGAAAGCAGCACCTTGGTTGTTCAGTGTGGGAAGGCCAGAAAAGGACTGCAGTGGGAAAGAGGGGTGGGAAGGAGGCAGAAGTCTTCTGTGGTGCAAGAGGGCCCCTTTGACCTTGGGCATGGCCAGCACAGTTGCATAGGTGTAAATTACAGCAGCATTTAGCCCTTTAGAGGATCTGCTTGCACCGGATAGTCCAGTCTGTGTGTATAATAGGGGCCTGTATTGTGATGCTGTTTAGTACCTGGATCTCTCAGTTTTTTTCCAGTGGAGCTTTTGACCCATTTGTACTAAATTTAAGTCTCCTGATGGCAGGCTCATGATTTTTTAGTCACCTTTTGCAGCCCCCCCCCCAGCCTCTCTGGCTCACCAGTGTGAAAGCTGCTGCTCAGGAGAACTGAACAGGTCCTGAGCAAGCATCTTGGGTAAAATTTAAGTTCATCCCCGTGGCTTTGTGCATTCAGCAGCTTTGCTCAGTTGTGTTCTCTAGGAACCTCACCCCCTGCTCCTGGCGCAGTACCCAGCAGAAATGGGTGATGGGAGGGTGTTTGGAAAGCCTTGAGCACACTGGTGACAACGAGAGGACAGCTGAACTTTCTTCTTTCACCTCCTCAGCCTTTGTCGATGGTGGGGCAGAACCCTCATGGGCTGGAACAGCATTTAGCCCCACTGAAAGCAAGGCTGTTCAGTGTTTCAGTGTGCACTGGTGCTATTTGCAGAAGGATTCTTTTTCATCTGTGACTGGGAGGTGTTTTCAAGTGTGCTAAGAGGATCAAAACATTCCTCAATTGCTGCTTCAGAGTTTCTGCTGCTACAGGCAAGGTCACAGGGTTCAGTGCTCAGTGTGTCTGGGTTGTTTAATTGCTGCTTTCAAGGTATTTTGGAGGTGGGTAGCTCTGTCTTTCCGAGTATCTGGGTGCATCTCTTATCCTGGGCACTCAGCTCTTGCTGGCAGAGATTTCAATGCTGGTTTAGATGCTTCTGTGTAGCACTAAGTAATTGTGTATTTTACCAATGGGTTGGTTTATGGCAGTGGTAAAAATCCCACTTTGGGTAATTTTGCTGGACAATACACTGATCGTTTCACTAAAGCATCAGGAACCCCGAACCCTTTGTTTTTCCTTTCAAGATGTAAAATAAACCTTCCTTTAGATGCTTGTTCCACTGGAATTTGCTCATGCCTCAGCACTCCCACCTAACACCTTGTTTCTCCTGAACACAGTATTAATGATGAGTGTCAGCTCATGCTACTTACTTTATCCTCCAATGCCCTTCTTCTCATACACCTTTTTGCCTCCAGTACCTTCTTTGCTTACACCCACCTGAATTCTAAGAGCTATTTGTGAGCAGGATTTTCCAGCTTTTCCATTTGATCAGGTTACCTTTACACCCTTATTTTCAAATCCCTTTTTCCTACTGGTTTAAGCTGTTGGAGCTCGGCTGAGACAAGTGCAACTGGGGAGCTGCGCTCTGCCCACCAAGTGGCTGATGAGAGCTTTAAGGTCCTGACATTTGTGGTACCTCCATGTGTACATGGAAGTTGTCATCTTGTACTTTGGATCAGAAATGAAACTGGGCCCACAGGCTCCATCATTATGGGTGTGCCAGGACTGAAACTGGCACCTGCGGCTCATTTGTACGAATGCAAAGGAAAATCTGGAAACTTTTCCCAAAGCCTGCTTGTTTCTTAGGCAGATGTTGTGTTGTGGCTTCACCTTGAGGTTCACAGAGCCAAGACTTTGCAGAGAAACGTGTTGCTTCTGGAATTTGGTACTTCTCTCTGGAGTAAGCTTCTGGAAGGGACTTCTTGTAGGTCCTGGTCCTGCGAGGCACTGCTTGCACTGCCTCACACATTTGAGACTTTGTGGAGCTGTGTCCCTCACAGCAGAAATAATGCAGTGGCCAAGAACAAATTACGGGTTTGGAGTGTGTTTTCTTGTCTGCAGGTCCCACACAAAGGGACTGAAAGTGTGGGTTGGCTTAAATAAGGGTAAGGTTCTGGTTAGGCCTCTGTGTAGCAACAGATAAGCTCTGGGCTGACTTATCATTTGCTTTTCTTTGTCTCCTCTCTCATTTGTTGCAGCCTCAGCCCGTTTCTTCCCAGAAGTCATGTTCCCATCCCTGACTTCTCACTTGCATTACTCACTTGGCTTCCTCTCAGTTTTGCCTCTTTGCTGCCTCTCTCCTTTGCCTTCAGATCACCAGGCCTCTCCTGCCATGTCCCCATCCTCCCCCAGATCATCTCATCCAGGCTCCAGGCTTCTACTCTGCTCCCCGTGATGGGCACGTCCTTAATGTCAAGGGCCGACTCTCAAATAATTATCTGGGTTGCTGATTAGCAGTTTGTAAGGGCAGAGCTGGCTTGGGCTTTTCGTTAAGGCTCTGGGCAAATACCCTTGCACAGTTCTGGTGTGCTCTAGGGGCTCTCTAGCTGCTTTCCTGCTTGCACCCCTGTGGATCCTCTGTGCAGAACCGGCTCAGCTGCCTGAACATGGATTGTGGCTCCAGAGGGGCTAGTGCTGACCCAGAGCTAGTAAGTCCATCTGTATCCTTGCTGCTTGTTCCCATGCTCATTCCCTCTTTGCTTCCTCAAGGATCCCACTGAAGAGCAGAAGGGTTCTCATCTAGCACCTGCTGCATTGCTGAGTTCATTCTCTGGCTGTGTTTGGGATTTTGTGACCCATTTTGCTTGTTGGGAAGGACACAATCCCTTCAGTGTGAGGACTGAAGGGACTGAGTGTCTGGAGAGGGTGTAAGGAACAGCTACATCTGTGAGAGACGGGGGAGGAAAGCTGGAGGATAGTTTTGCACTACTTCCATCCACGATGTGGGAAGGGAAGAAGTGGTGGGCAACTTGAAGGAGCTCCATCCCAGCCTAAGGAAGCACTGCTAGTTTTCTCATATGGAGCTCCGTGACCAAAAGAAAATGGGAACTGCTTTCATAGGACAGGAACAGTGCTTTCCTTTCCATCTGGAAAACATCCAGCACATTGTGTGCTACTAGGGCTATAAAAGAAAAGCCACAGGCAAAAGAAGAGAGACAAACTCCTTGGCTTGTGTCAATTTAGTATATGAAGGTGCAAGCACAGGTTGGGCAGAGAAGAGATTCAGAGCAGACCTGCAGCAAAGGACTTGGGGGTGTTGGTCGATGGGAAAATGAACATGAGCCGGCTGCAGTGTGCGCTCGCAGCCCAGAAAGCAACCGTATCCTGAGCTGCATCAAGAGGAGCGTGACCAGCAGGTCGAAGGAGGTGATCCTGCCCCTCTGCTCTGCTCTCGTGAGACCTCACTTGGAGCATTGTGTGCAGTTCTGGTGTCCTCAACATAAAAAGGACATGGAACTGTTGGAACAAGTGCAGAGGAGGCCATGAGGATGATCAGGGGACTGGAGCAGCTCCTGTATGAAGACAGGCTGAGAATGTTGGGGCTGTTCAGCCTGGAGAAGAAAAGCTGCGTGGAGGCCTCATAGCAGCTTCCAGTATCTGAAGGGGGCTCCAAGGATGCTGGAGAGGGACTCTTCATCAGGGACTGCAGTGACAGGACAAGGGGTGATGGGTTCAGACCGAAACAGGGGAAGTTCAGGTTGGATCTAAGGAAGAAATTCTTTACTGTGAGGGTGGTGAGGCACTGGAATGGGTTGCCCAGGGAGGTTGTGAATGCTCCATCCCTGGTGGTGTCTTGGGTGACATGGTTTAGTGTGAGGTGTTGGAGGTGGGGTTGGAACTGGATGGTCTTAAGGTCCTTTCCAACCTTAACTATTCTGTGATTCTGTGAGAAGTACTATTTAGGTTTTGGGGGATCTGAATGTTTTGCTGAGCTGAATGCACAGCAGTGTTTGGATGCTGCTGTAAAATCAATTTGAACTCTTCTGATCTGGTGGTATGGGGGTATATACATGTCCTGACATGCAAATAGGGAAGGTTGGAGGGTGTTCTCATAGACATTTCAAGAAATGGTTGATATTTCCATTGCCTGCTTGTATCTAAGAAGATGTAAAGACTCAGCAAGGCTGAAATTGCTGAAGTCTCTGGTAGAAATGTTATTCTATTGCAATGCTGAGTGAGTTTTTGGATCTGTACTGCTCCTTGCTTGTCTCATTGGCTTACTCAGTCCTCTGTCCTGTGTTGTTACAGGGTCTCTGGACTGCAGGGATGAGGAAGCCTCGGAGGAGGTCCCGTCAGAGCGTGGAGGGGAGGCGTTCACCCTCACCCTACAGCCTCAAGTGCTCACCCACTCGGGAGACACTGACCTATGCTCAGGCCCAGCGAATTGTGGAGGTGGACATTGATGGGCGGCTTCATCGTATTAGCATCTACGATCCCTTAAAGATCATCACAGAGGATGAGCTGACTGCCCAGGACATCACAGAGTGCAACAGCAACAAAGAAAACAGTGAGCAGCCCCTTTTCCCTTACAAATATAAGAAAACCTCTTCCAAAGGCAAGAAGAAGGAGTCCTGCTCCAAACATGCACCAGGGACATCTTTACGCTTACCCCAGCCCAATTTCCGTGTGGTGGACTCCTTCAGCCAGCCAGAGGCTCCTCCTCTCCCTGCCGCCTACTACCGGTACATTGAAAAGCCTCCTGAGGACCTTGATGTAGAGGTGGAGTATGACATGGATGAGGAGGATCTGGCATGGCTGGAAATGGTCAACGAAAAGAGAAGGGATGATGGTTATGGCACAGTTTCTGCTGACACTTTTGAGTGGCTGGTGGATCGGTTGGAAAAGGAGTCGTATCTGGAGAGCCGGAACAACGGGGCTAAGCAGTCCCTCATCGACGAGGATGCCTTCTGCTGTGTCTGCATGGACGATGAGTGTCACAACAGCAACGTCATCCTGTTCTGTGATATCTGCAACCTGGCTGTGCACCAGGAGTGTTACGGCGTGCCCTACATCCCTGAGGGGCAGTGGCTTTGCCGCTGCTGCTTACAGTCCCCTTCTCGCCCTGTGGATTGTGTCCTTTGCCCAAACAAGGGTGGAGCCTTCAAGCAGACCAGCGACGGCCGCTGGGCCCACGTGGTTTGTGCCATCTGGATCCCAGAGGTCTGCTTTGCAAACACTGTGTTCCTGGAGCCCATTGAAGGGATAAATAACATCCCCCCGGCTCGGTGGAAGCTCACATGCTATATCTGCAAGCAGAAGGGCATGGGAGCTGCTATCCAGTGCCACAAGGTGAACTGTTATACTGCCTTCCATGTCACCTGCGCCCAGCGAGCTGGTCTCTTCATGAAGATTGAACCTATGAGGGAGACCAGCATCAACGGCACGACGTTCACCGTGCGCAAGACCGCCTATTGTGAGAGTCATTCCCCACCTGGGACGGTGAAAAAAGGGTCTCCAGCTGCTGGTGCTGAGAGGCAGGAGGCCTCTGTGAAGGAGGAGGCAGAGGAAGAAGCCAGTTCTGGCCCTCCCAAAGGGTCTCTGAAGAAGAACCAATTGAGATTGAAGCAGAAGATCAAGAAGGAGCTTGGTGATGTGACCAGTGGGCATTCGTCTTTGCCCATGGTGGCAGTCACACAAATTCCCTCTTACAGGTGAGTGTCGCAGGTTTAGGGAAGGAGGTGGACAGGGTCTGTTTGGAGGACTTGATCCCTCTTGTTCGCCTTGTGAACACTGAATCTGCAGTCAAGGCTCAGCACTGGCTGTCTTCAGAGAGCGCTCTGCAGAACCCTTCCTGACCAGTGTTACTCCACATGAGTGCTGAGGGCACGCTGTGGTTTCCTTGCTTTACCATTGCAGACTGCTGTGTAACACAGAATCTGTGGAGGTCCCTAACTGAAAACAGCTCTTTAGCATCTGGATTCACACAGATGGCTGTGAAGATGTTCTTAAAATACTTCAGGCATTGCAGGTTGGCAGACAGATAGAGGTCATCTTACTATTAAGTAGTTTTTAATCTCCTCGTTTCAGAGTTTCTTAATTCCTCCTTTTATTACAGAGCAAGTTAAACCTGGCAGTGTTGTAGGCAGCTTTGAATTTGGCTGTGTGTGGGGTTTTGCCTCCCACTTCTCTCACAAAAATCTAGGTAGTGCTGCTAGTTTGGTGCATACGAAGTGTGGTGATGTGTTGCTGGTATTTTAACAGATAGATAAGCTTTGGAAAACTGCTGATAAGGCACCACATATAATCTAATGAATGGTTCAAAAAGGTTAAAATAGGTGATATATGACTCTTGGACTCTTACCAAGTTAGTTTCTCAGACTCTGGCTTAATAACATCAGACTTTAACATCCCCCAGGAAAGTTCTTGATGCTGAAAGTAGTTTTGAAACGAGGGCTTGGAGCTGAATTTGTGGTCGCATACTTTGACTATGCTGTGGTGAGTGCTTGGTGAGCACCTCCAGCTGAGCTTCTACTAACCTAGGTTATACTGTGAAAAGCAGGCACATATGTTTTCATGGTGGGGAGGTTCCACGTTGTACCAGTTGCACTTATAGTTCAGAGTGTGCATTGACACACAAAGCTTCATTAGGAATTCTGATGGCATCACCAGGGTCTGTGGAGTCTTGGTTGCTTTGGGGTTGGCTCCACCACACCTCTTTGCTTCCTTCAGGCTCAACAAGATCTGCAGTGGCCTCTCCCTCCAAAGGAAGAACCAGTTCATGCAGAGGCTCCACAATTACTGGCTGCTGAAGCGCCAGGCAAGGAATGGGGTGCCCCTGATCCGGCGCCTGCACTCACACCTCCAGTCCCAGAGGAACGCGGAGCAGGTACTGGTGCCCAGCTGGACCCACATGGGAGGATGGAGAGCTTGCTTTCGGGGGTGAATGTGCTTGATGCACAGCTGGGAAGAGGAATGAGGCTGAAAGGAGCAGAGGGTAAACTAACTTAAGTCCCTTTTGGTCTTCTTTTGGTATGCTCATGCCTGAAGAGCTGAGTTAGTATATCAGTGCCACTAGTATTTCACATGCCACAAGAACTGGTGTTGAGGAGCCAGCTTTTTCCCCTGAGTCAGGAGACACAGGACTGTGCAAGGGTGTGATGGGCCCTTGGTGGAATCATCTCTTAGATGAATCATAAAACCACATTCCTCACGTGTGATTAGAAATCCCCTCCTCAAGAAAAAGGGTGTTAGCTCCAGAGTCCTGGCCAAGCTCCAGTTTGGGTCATTCTTCCTGCAGCTTCAGTTTCTGACCCTCCCATGCACATTCATGTGGAAGTTTAGTCATATCCATCAGCTCTGGACTCCTTTGCTTCCTCCTGTGAGCTGGCATCCAGAGTCACTCAATCTCTATGCTGTTAAACAGCACTGAGTTTGGCTCAAGTCAGTGGTGAAGTCATGAAGCAATTGGACTCTACCCTCTAACATAGCCTGTCAGTAGGTGCTGTGCATGTTGTGCACGTTGTACATGTATATTTTTACTGTAGTTGGAGGAATTTATAGGCCTTTGGTTTGCATGAAGACTGCTCTGGATGAATAATAAGAAAACCTATTTTCTGCTCATCAGTCTGGAGCTTGGGGAAATGCAGAATTTCCTTGGTGTATTTGGCAATCTACTGTAACTTTGTTCTTAAAACCGAATGTCCTATAAATAGAACCCATCAAGACCTTGGGGAAACAATTGTCCTCTCCTGGCAATCATGTGAAAGTGCATGCACTTCAGGTACATCCTCAAACCCATTTTAAAAGCTACAGATTTAGGAAAGGATGGATGATTGCCACTGAACTGTGTCTTGGAAGGTGTGAGCTCATAGAATCATAGAATCATAGAATAGTTAGGGTTGGAAAGGACCTTAAGACCATCCAGTTCCAAGCCCCCTGCCATGGGCAGGGACACCTCACACTAAACCATGTCACCCAAGGCCTCATCCAACCTGGCCTTGAACACCACCAAGGATGGAGCATTCACAACCTCCCTGGGCAACCCATTCCAGTGCCTCACCACCCTCTCAGTAAAGAATTTCTTCCTTAGATCCAATCTAAACTTCCCCTGTTTCAGTTTGAACCCGTTACCCCTTGTCCTGTCACTGCAGTCCCTGATGAAGAGTCCATCCCCAGCATCCTTGTAGGCCCCCTTCAGATACTGGAAGGCTGCTATGAGGTCTCCACGCAGCCTTCTCTTCTCCAGGCTGAACAGCCCCAACTTTCTCAGCCTGTTATCTCCCAGCATTGGCTCTTCCTTTGTGTTTTGGTGAATCTCTTTCCCTGATTATTTCTTATTGGTTACAGGGGGATAATGTTAGCTCTTCCTCTGCTCACTTTGCCTTTCTACTGTAAAAGCTTTGGGCTGCCTCTTCCATGCACAGCAGCCAAGAGAAAAATTTCCAGCCTCTATAATGAACTTGGGTATTTATACCCAAGTATGTACTGGAGCATGGTCCCAGAGTGTAGCTACAGGATGATTTAGGCCTACAGGATGATTTAGATAACATAATAGCCAGAAAGGCTGATGTTGTGTTTGTTAGCTAAATGTGGCATCATTTATAGTCAGGAGGAAGACTATGAGAGCCGTTCACAGGGGACACCTAGAAAGAGATTTTACTTCTAGCCCTGCTGCTATGTCTTCCAGAAGGAGCAGGATGAGAAGACGAGTGCAGTAAAGGAAGAGCTGAAGTACTGGCAGAAACTGCGGCATGACTTGGAGCGGGCGCGGCTGCTCATCGAGCTGATCCGTAAGAGGGAAAAACTCAAACGGGAGCAGGTAGGGAGTTTTGGCTGTCAGAGTGCTGCACTTACCTTCAGTCCCATGCAAGCTCCCTGTGCTGCAGGAGGCACAGAGGAAACAGGGCAGTTCTTGAGCCATTTCCTCTTCTCACAGAGTCTGACCATTGGATTTGCATCTCTCCTTGTGTCAGTCCCGAACTCGCACTGCTCAGACTCTACCCTCGGAAGCAGCACTGGGCTGCAGCAAGCTGGGAAAATGGATTTGCATAACTAATAGTGGATTTGATTCTTGACCTACAGCACCACTTTTGTTTCTGGGCATAGAGTAGGTGTTTTGCACCTTTAGTGATTATTGCAGGAGGTTGGTAACACCTACTCCAGAGAAAGAGCTAAATCACAATTCTGCTCCTGATTTCTAAAGCTAAAAATTCATGTGGTTTGCCCTCTAGTTCCATTTTTTTTACAAGAAAGAAGTTTTATGATGGATACCATTTACTAAATTTTTCAATTTCTTCTTCGATCTGTGTGCTGTTCTCCAAAGTTGCACCAGTTAAGGTTGCTTCCCAAGCTTGCCAGCTTTGCATGTTGAGGATCTTTGCTTGCCATGCCTGGTTGGTCTCTGCAGCCACAGCTGTGCTCTCTGGCACCAGCATCTTCAAGGACAGCTTCATTAGAGACTCACCCTGTGCACTGTGAGCCTGTGTGCATGACCTCAGGCACTGCCTGGGTGCTCTCAGGCTGTCTGCAGGGAACCAGGCAGAGGGAAAGCAGCATCCTCTGTGATCACAGCTTCTCTGAGAGCTGTTTTTTCATGGCCTTAAACCGCCCACAGCTTTTTTGATGGACCCCTTTTTTGAGGTCTTTTTTGATGCAATTTTGGATAGGAAGATCAAAGAAAAGTCATTCTTGGGTTTTGTTTGCTTTCAGTATCTTGATAAATCCTTATGACAGTTGGCTAAATCCATAGAAGGTTGTTGAAACTTTGGTGTCCTTTATAAAAGGATATCACAGAAAAGTGTGTATCTAGGTGGACCTCTGTCCCAGCCCACCTTTTAGGTGAGTGAAGAAGGATGCTCCAGAGTCCCAAGTCTTTGACTTCTTTCCTTGTTTTGGGGGAAAAGGATGGTCTTTATATCCCATCTTCATTCATTCTCTTATTGATGCTGTCTTGTTGTTTAGCACATCAAATACAGCTTTTTGTTTGCTTTCCTTTGCTACTGAAGTGGTTGATTTAATGACATAATGTGGAATTATAAGATCAAAGAAATTAAAACGTTAAAGGAGAACTAAATACTTCTGTTCTATTCCAGTCTCCTTTGAACAGAGTTTCATTGTAAGAGATCAGACTGGTGCTACAACTTGTTTACTTGAAATCAGACTTCATAAGGGATGGAAGAAACTGTATTAGGCACTTGCAGACATCTAACCACTGTTGTTGTTTGGCTTCTGCCTTGAAGTGTGAGAGCTTAAATCCTGAGCTTTGTTTGTGCACTTTAGTCTAATTACGGATGTTGTTTATGTAAACACCTACATACTTCTAACTTTTGTATAGTGTTGCTAATAGGCATAATAACATCTTGAGGCAGGGAGTTCTATAGCGTATTTTACCAGGCATGAAAAGCTTCTTCCTGTTTTCATTTTTAGTTGTATTATCTTCTAATTTGCCAGCCTTTCCTCTTGTTTTGGCTTGATGAGATTGAATGAGCCCAAATTCCCCATACAAAAAGATTGAACTGTGCAGTCTGACTCCGCAGATCTGCTGATGTACATCCTGCACATGAAGAGGACAAGGTGTTTGCCAGAATTTCTTCAGCAATGAGTGTCCCAGGCTGGTCATGATGATCTGGGGTTTCCACCAGAGTAGAGCTGCGGTGATGACTCAGGAGAAATCAGAGGGAGACACCACTAATGTATCCTGTCCTCTATAATTGTGCTCATCACTGTTTTCCCATCCCCAGGTGAAGGTTCAGCAGGCTGCCATGGAGCTGCAGCTCACCCCTTTCAACGTACTTCTGCGCACAACACTGGACCTGCTGCAGGAGAAGGATGCTGCGCAGATCTTTGCAGAGCCTGTTAACCTGAACGAGGCAAGTCTCTTTCCTAGAGGTGTCTAATGGGTTTTAGATGAGGTAGTTCTGGGTAGAAGCACTGGAAGCCACCTTACCCCAAGCTGCAGTTGGACTAAAGGGTATCCGAAAGAGGACTCACAGTGGGGGTACCATTCTGGGCCAGAAATAGTGTGTTGCTTTCTGGAAGCTTCAGCACATCTCAGTAATGTTTTGCAGAGCCAGGATGTGTCTGCCTTGACTGAGTGATACAAAAATGAACCACTGGTGCTGCCCTTTGCTAGTGGAAAGGGCACTGAGTGCTTATGATGGATGCGCTCTAGTTGGCTAGTAAATGGTTTTTGTAATTGTACAGGTTTTATATGTTTAGGTTCCAGATTACCTGGAATTCATTTCCAACCCAATGGATTTTTCCACCATGAGGCGGAAGCTGGAGTCTCACCTGTACCGAACATTGGATGAGTTTGAGGAAGACTTTAACCTTATAGTTACCAACTGCATGAGGTATAATGCTAAAGACACGATTTTCCACCGAGCAGCTGTCCGGCTCCGAGACCTCGGAGGAGCGATATTGCGCCATGCACGGCGGCAGGCTGAAAGCATCGGCTTTGACACTGATGTGGGGATTCACCTGCCTGAGTCACCCAAAACTGAGGACTTTTACCGCTTTTCTTGGGAGGATGGTGAGTGTTAGCCTTTGTTTTTTTCAGGTAGATCATGGCTTTGTTCTTTTGTTCTGAGCATGTCACTCAGCCTGCTGGAAATCAGAGCTGTCATTCAGCATACAGGAGTTTTCCTATCCATCTGTTTACCTAAGTGTATATCTAACTCCTTTAGAGCCTCAAAGTGCAGGATTTCAGGTGTACCGGGCACTCTGAGCTAGGTGCAGCTTTGGAAGAAGCTCTTCCCTGTGAGGATGCTGAGGCGCTGGCACAAGGTGCCCAGAGAAGCTGTGGCTGCCCCATCCCTGGCAGTGTTCAAGGCCAGGTTGAACACAGGGGCTTGGAGCAGACTGCTCTAGTGGAAGGTGTCCCTGCCCATGGCAGGGGTTTGGAACTGGATGATCTTAAGGTCCTTTCTGGCCCAAACCATTCTATGATTCTATGTCTGTCTCAGAAGAGCTTTGTAACTGCCCATGTTACATTACATGTTACATTACAGCCATGTGCCATGGCTGTAGTACAAACTTGGCATTTTAAAGAACAGGGCCAAAGTGGATCTAGGATTTCTTTGCTCTGAGGAAGGCCTGTGCATTTCATTATTAATTGGCAAGGTGCAAAGCAACTAGGTTCGATGGAGCACTGAGGGCTGGCAGGAGCTTGATGTAGGGTTAATGTCCTGGGACACAAGCAGTCTTTCTAGCTGAGACTTCCCATTCACAACATGACCACATCCATTTCCACTACCATCTGGAGATGCAGCTCCGAAGCATTGATTGAATAACTTGTCTAAACTTAGCATAGAATATTGCTGGCATCCAGCATGCAGAGCTTGCAGTCTGCCATCAAGTTCATAAATGTAGCAGCCTTTTAGATTTCTGATGGATAGTCTGTTAGGAAACTTGTATATATGAGAGCACGTCTGTCAGCTCTCTGCCCCACTCTGGCAGATGCCAGCCCTTCAGCAGAGCCAGAGGAGTGGCAAACATGTTGTGTTTTGACCAGTTCTGTTTATGGTCTGATTTTGTTGTTTAATCTGGCAATGAAATAGGTTTCTGCCAAGGACCTGCACTGTGAGCTGTCATGGGTGCAGACGTATGTCCTTTCACTGTTGCCTCTGGGACAATAATGGGAACTGGAGGGCAGAGCAAGTTATATCAGCTGCCCTTTACCCAAATGAAGGAAGTCCGAGCTCCAAGGTTAACAACTGCTGAATCCCCAAACTAAAGCAATTACTTCATGAATCGTATCAAAGAGAATGAGGAATGGCAGTGGTCCCAAATGCTTCTTCAAGAAGTCTTACTCCTTCCCTTCACTGTTATAATCTCTTTTGATGCAGTGGATAACATCCTCCTCCCAGAGAACCGGGCTCACCTCTCCTTGGAGGCCCAGCTGAAGGAGCTTCTGGAGAAGCTGGACATGGTGAGCACCATGCGGTCCAGTGGTGCCCGGACGCGACGTATCCGGCTTCTGAGACGGGAGATCAACTCCATTCGACAGAAGCTGGCCCAGCAGCAGAACAAGACCATGCCCAATGGGGAGCCTGTGCTAAGGGAGGAGGGCCTGGATAAAACACCAAGGGAAGGGGATGAGGAAGGGGAGAAAGGTAAGAGGTTATAGCAGGATACAGGAGTATGCAATTCTGGTGTCCTCAACATAAAACAGACTTGGAGAGAGTTCAGAGGAGGCCACAAGGCTGATAAGGGAACTGAAGCACCTCCCATATGGAAACAGGCTGAGAACAGAGGCTCTTCAGCCTGGAGAAGAGAAGCTGCGTGGAGACCTCAGAGCAGCTTCCAGTGTCTAAAGGGGGCTACAAGGATGCTGGGGAGAGACTCTTTTTCAGGGACTGTAGTGACAGGACAAGGGGTGATGGGTTCAAACTTAGGTAGGGGTAGGTCAGGTTAGATGTAAGGCAGAAGTTCTTTACTGTAGGTGTGGTGAGACACTGAAACAGGCTGCCCAAAGAAGTGGTAAATGCTCCATCCCTGGCATTGTTCAAGGCCAGGTTGGACGGAGCTTTGGGCGACATGGTCTAGAGTGAGGTGTCCCTGCCCATGGCAGGGGGGTTGGAACTGAATGATCTTAAGGTCCTTTCCAACCCAAACCATTCTGTGTTTCTTTGATTTTAGCTCCGGCTCTCTTAGTGCATGTCAGCGGTCAAGACGTGCTGTTTCTCCTATCTGTAGCCTTTGTGAAAGGTGGGAATGGCTGTGGAATAACTCTTTGGGAGTTTTGGGAAATAACTATTTCTAAGATGTTCAAGCAGACTATTCCTTTAGCAGATGATTCCAAGCCCCCGCACCCTCCAACCCTGGAGCCCACAGGACCTGCGCCCTCCCTTTCAGAGCTGGACTCTCTGCAGGACCCTCCAAAGCTCAAACCCATCGGTGAAAGCAAGTCCTTGAACCAGCTGCAGAAGAGGGTGGTGTTGGACAGGGAGCTCTTTGACAAGAAGGCTCTGCAGCAGGAGAGCCAAGCCTTCCAGCGCCTGCTCAGCGACAACGGGCTCAACGGGCTGGCCTTGCCCCCTGCAGATACCCCCTCCAGCCCTGCCTTCAGCGGTGTGGGCAGACGGACATCTGTCCTGTTCAAAAAGGCTAAGAATGGAGTGAAGCTGCAGAGGGGCCTGGACTGCTCCCTGGAGAATGGGGAGGACCAGCAGCTTTCACCCTCCCAGCCCGATGGGGAGCAACAAGCCCAGAAGCGGCCACAGAGCAGGACCTGCATTGAGAGTGATGGAGAGAAGTCACCCAGGCAGGCAGGACAGAAAGGTAATTCCTTGGGATTTCTCTTCCTTCTGAACCCTTGGAAACTGTGTGATGGGGCTGAGGGAGTAGGAATCTAAAGTAAAGATGTCTGCCTCCAAACTACTCACCTGAAACTCACTTTGTGCTTGAGGGAAATAGTGTCCATTGTCAGATGTGCCTGGTGAAAGCTCCAGCTCTTCCACACATGTCTGCAATAGGGCAGACAAGACATGTCTGTAATGGGTTGCACCTCTCTCCTTCGATGACTATACATGGAATTTCTGGTAACTTAGTTCAGAGCAGGGCTAGAGAAGGGCAGTGGAGCTGGTGCAGGGCCTGGAGCACAAGTGTGATGAGGAATGGCTGAGAGACCTGGAGGGGTTTATTCTGGAGAAAAGAAGGTTTGGGGGGGACCTTATTGGTCTCTACAACTGCCTGAAACCAGTTTTTCCTAGAGCATTATTCTCTCAGTGTGTCTGCCAAATGACACTTGGAAGCCAGATGAGCAAGTAGTTCATTTCCTGGCCTCTGGGCTTTCCTGATGAGCTGGCTCTCCTGTTCCATCCCTGGGCACTTCTCTAGCACTTGCTTCTTCAGGAACTGCCTAATTTTTTGTGTGTTTTGGGTAGGAATACCTTTATTGGCCACCTTTTGGTTGCAGCTGAGTCTGGGGAACTCAGTACAGAGTTTTCCTCTCTCGTTGAAGCACTCATCTTTGTGGACATGAGTCATGGGACAGTGGCCCCACCTGAGCCTTGGTAGCATCTTTGTGTGTTGCTGCTTCTTGTCTGGGCTGACGCCCACTTGTCTCCTTGGCAGGAGTGACCAATGGCTTTGTGAAGCACACAGAGAGTGACTCTGACTCTGAGTGCAGCTCTGGCGTGGGCAGTGGGCTGGTATTTGAAGCCTGCAGGTAAGTGCCCCGTGCAAAACTCTCCTCAGAACACCTTCTGTGTCTGGATTAATCTGCCTCGTTTTATTGTTCAACCTCTTTGTTTCAACCCCAGCCCAAACTGTTACTTATTTTGTGTGTTGATCCTAAAAGACAAAGAACTTCTGAGGTTCCATCACATCCTATTAAACCCAAATGCAGTGCTTCATTTTCAAGCAAATGGATATTCTGTTCCTCAATGCATGCACATCCTCCGCTGATGGATGCATACCTTCTTGCGGCTTTTGAGAGCCAAAGGCAGAAAAACTTTGAACTTAAATGTCCTCTTCAGCACTACAGATGAAGCTGAACTTCTGCTACCTGCTGAATTGCTGCTTTCTTCCTCTCAGAGGTTTAAAAGCAGAACTGGGCACTTAAAACAGACCTGAACAGACTTAAAGCAAACATCTGTCATCTTTTGGTCAGATGTTGGGGTACCATATCTATTTTCTGGTCTACCTGTCCAGCCCTCCTAACACTGACTCTAGTAATTTCACAGCCCTTTTACTGCATGGTAAAACCTGCATTTTGCCACAATCACCTTTGTGTGTGGCAGGCTGAGGACATTTGACCTCCATGGGTAAGATCATCCAGGACAGGGAGAAGCACGACTTTCTTATTGATATTCTTAGTAATATTTTCAGTGCCTTGAACATGTTGTTGCCCTCTGCTTGTCTTTGATGACCCCAAGGATGACCCATCATTAGAGAAATATGTTCAGACATTTCCTCCCAATGCATGTACTCAGTTAGTCCTGTAAGATTTCAAGCTTGCAGTGTCATTTGGGCACTTACAATCATAAAACTCCCCATGTCCACCCATTCCCAGGTCTGAACATGTATGAGCTGTGTAATGCATTATTCTGGTTGAATCCCAGGAGCATTTTTCAAATGAAAACTTTGCTCTGCTCTGCAGAGTGATCCTAAATGTTGGCTGTCAAAAGAGGTGGATAATTTTGCAGTTGTAGCTCAGGTTTGATTAGTGTTTCCATTATACATCTGTTCACAAAGGTGCTTTTTGCCCATGATGAAGGGCAAGATCCTGGTTTCAGAGAAGCAGTTTTGGTGCCAGGCTTTTCCCTGTGGCAGAGTGGTCCTGCTCCACAGTCAGGTGCCAAACAGCCTGAGGGAAGCGTGTGGCACCACAGTAAATGATGTCTGGGCACAGGCCGAGCCCCTTGGAGGCATGGCACCTCCAGCTCTTCTCTGAGGTGGGACACCCACCCATTTCGTCATCTCTCCCCTCTTCTCTGGGCTGTGTGCTCTGATCTTCAGATCAGTCATTGCCTCTTCTATTAGCTGGATGCTTACAAAAGAGGCATCAGCCCATGCAGATCTCACCAGAAGGTCATTGCAGGAGGGTTGGACTAAAACACTTTTGAAGATCCTTTCACACAGCCCAAACTATTCTGTGATTCTATTGTGATAAACTTGTCAAGTAAGGAGCTGCATCAAAGGGAACAAAAAGGAGACCTGGATTCACACATAGTTGAAGCATCATTTAAATGAGGGCCCTTATGTCATGCAGAAATCCTTCACTGGGTGAGGGTACAGTCAGGACCAGAAGCCAGGATCCTCCTTTCAAACCATATCTTGGCCTTATGGCCACACTGTACTCACCTCTGTTTGCCCCTCTGTAAGCAAGGGAGACAAATTGGAATTCACAGGGGAGTGTGGGGACTTGTTAGTTGGTGTTTGTATAGTACTTTGAAGATGAAACGTGCGATGTAAATGCTTACTACGATAATTGCCAGCAATTCACATAGCAAAAATTACATTAGAGCTATGTGACATCCACAAAACAAGGAATTAAAACCAAGCTGATGTCTAATGGATAACTTGTACAATTATTCTATTCAGGAACTGCTCTGTTTACTCCTTTTCCTCCAGTCTTTCTTTTTGAGCACCAAATTTACCCAGAATGGGTTATTAGAAAGCTTTAAAAGAAAAATAGAAAAAAAATCCTCAAGAAGTGAAAAACCCCCTATTTTTTGAGGTGGAGATGATAGTCAGTTTTCTGTCTGTAATATTTGTAGTAATGAGGTGAAGGCCATGGGCTGAGACAGTCTCAACTGCATAGATATGCTCCATCTCCGGCAGTGTTCAAGGCCAGGTTGGACGGTGTCTTGGTTGACATGGTCTAGTGTGTGGTGTCCGTGCCCATGGCAGAGGGGTTGGAGCTCTATGATCTTAAGGTCCTTTCCAACCCAAATCATGATTCTATGATTCTATGATTGATTCTATATTGGAGCCATGTTGGAGGGCTGCTCAATGTCTCTGAAGTCAGTACACAACTGGCTGAGATCATGCAAGCTCCAAACATTACCACGTCAGCTCTTCAGCATGAGGTCTTTGCTGGGTTTCTTTCTTTGTTCATAGCTTGGTTTCTGGTGGGCCTCTTTCATTGCTTGTTGCAAAACTGGGATGATGTCCAGTGTACTTGAACCAGAAGAAATGTATTGATGATTCACTGTTCTTTTCATGTCAGTGATTACAGTGTTTTAAACAGAGCTGGGGAATCCATTTCTTTGGCTTTGTTTTCAAGGGTAATCTGCTCTCTCCCAATGCCTTACTTTTGCGTATCTTTCCAACAGCGGTTTGATGCCTCCCAAGCGGAGTCGAGGGAAGCCAGCTCTTTCCCGAGTGCCCTTCTTGGATGGTGTGAATGGAGACTCTGATTACAGCAGCTCAGGTGAGAACAGCTCTGCGCTGGTCCCAACGCTCCATCTGATCCAGGGGGAGAAGGTCTCAATGCAGGAACTAGTCCTGGGTGAACTACCCAGGTTGTACTGTCAGGCTGCTTACCTGCCCGTGCATTGCTGCCTGCTTGGTTACAAGTGTAGGTTATTGCATAAAAGGTTTTTCCTGCCTTCACATTTGCTGGTGTTCTTCTCAGATGGGTGCTTTCTGTACATCTGGTGTGTATGATGTACCTGGCACTGTTTTCACCTGTTTTGTGACTAGTTCTCTTTAGTCATGCTGCAATTCAAGCAGTAAATCACTATTTTATATAAGAGAAGTCTCTCTGGAGATGACTTTGTGGCTGCTCCCTCTTGTATTGCTGTCATTGCTTTCAGGGTCTTTGTAACAAAGTCGTCTTTGCCAAACTGTGCTGTACAGCTATAAAATTAAGTCACGCTCCTCTAGTCCTACACAAGGCACTACACCCATCTTGCAGTGCTCACAGGAGCAGATTCTTGTCTTTCTTACAGTGTGTCAGTGCTCGAGTTATGGCAGGTTTATGCTGAAATCAGAACTCAGCTTTAACTCCCTGGTACTCTCTGTACAGCTCCTGTGTACTGGCTCCCATCTCCCTGTGAACCATTATTATCGCAGACCCCAGGCACTCAGCAGGCTGCTTTGGAGATAAGCTCACAGAGCAGGGCTGGTGCTGGGAGAATTAGAATCAGTGGGAGAATTTTGTGGATTAGAACATCATTTCCTTACGGAGGAGAGCATCTGGAATGCAGTAGTGGAGAAGGACATCAGATCTCTTTGGCAGGTAGCTCTTTTGGGTCATACTCAGTGTTTTCTAGATTCAGTTTGAGGTCTGGTAAAGCCAGTGTTTGACCATTTCTCCCCCAGAGCAAGTACTAGTTGCTGTAAAATTTGCATTGATGGAGGTTACTCCTTTTCCAGGACCAGGAGCTGGCAGATGAGTTATTCATGTCTTGAATGGATCCTTTGCCATGCCATACTTCCGACTGAAGTTTGAAAAATTAATGGCTAATAGACTTCTGCCAATTAGAACCAGGCATTTCCCACAGACATCAAATACCCCCACAGTATTCTGGTATCAGAATAATCTAGAGATTTGTATTTAGGAGGAGTAAAAAGGAGCTGTCTGAACAATAGTTCAAAGTAATCTCAGATACAGCTTCATCCGTTCCATTGAGGATGGATTTGGCTTGGTGGAGCCTAATGGATGAAATTCATCTCTCATATACCCATTTGATTTCAGTGGTATAGCAGCTGTTCACTCTAGAATTGAATTTGATTCATAGTTCCATATTGAAGAGTTCATCTGAAGCTACATGCACTAACAGACTTAGACCCATGATCTAGGAGACTGGTGTTATCTTAATGCAGAACATGACTGTACTGACAGAGCATAAAGATGGCTGGACATTTGCCATGGCCAGGCTGGATCTCACTGCACCTTACATTTTACCATAAACTTACTGCAGATGAGATCTTCCTTGCAGCAGAGAGGCCTTACCACCTCTGGTTTGGATACTGAATGCATATAGGTGCAAACAATGAACAGCTTTCAATTTTGCTCTAGATCTTGGTTAAGAGAAATGGTTTGGGATTATGCAGATGATTAAATGACAAAGAGCTGGACAATAGGTTTGTTGTGTAAAAAAGGTGAAATTCCAGCTTTCTGCTTGCTGAAGAATCAAATAAAAGAAGAAAACAGAAATATTGTCAGTATGTTCTAAGTACAAGAGTGGTTCATCTCTTGTAGCTGATTGCTGCTGGGACAGTGCAGGCCATCACACCCAGGTTAGATGATCGTGTGGTTTCTTGTGTTATCATAAGGCCCTGGCTAGCTATCACCTTCCTAAGCCATGTCTCCTTCTGTCCCTTAGGCAGGACCCTCCTGATGTCCTTTGAGAGTCAGGCTGAGCTGGAGCCCTTGGAGCTCGTGTGGGCCAAGTGCCGTGGCTATCCCTCCTACCCTGCCTTGGTAAGTACACCAGTGCTTTCATGCATCTTGTACCCGCGTTGCAGGTAGCCCAGAACACAGTGCTAGTGTGCAGTGTAACCAGGCAGAACAGGAAAACTTCCCAAAGTCATACAGTGTGCCCTTTTCATTTCCTTTTGCCTTTGCACAGTGAATTTTCCTGTGCTCACTGTTTCTGAGCATTGCAGAGGATTCATAAAACGTTTCTCTCTTGGTGCCAGGAATAGGAGGAGATCTTTCCTCTCCTCTCCTGTTCACTCTGTAGGTATTGGGAAAGTGATCAGTACTGCTGGCATGAGAAGACCTACATTTTACAAAGGCGGGCACCAGGTTCCACTGGTGTCCAACTGCCTGCAGTTTCCTGTATAGTGAATACAGCTCCCTATGGTCTTGTGATGGACATATCCTCTTCCAATAGCCATATATTTGATTTAAATATGAGAATATATTAATGTGTTTGCATCTAGTCCTATGACTATAGTTCCTTAACGTTTATC
Source organism: Psittacula echo (assembly GCF_963264785.1). Lineage (NCBI taxonomy): Eukaryota > Metazoa > Chordata > Aves > Psittaciformes > Psittacidae > Psittacula > Psittacula echo. The sequence continues at coordinate 6,788,770 of NC_137758.1, forward strand.
CATGTTTGGATATTTGACTGTTAAGGTGAAATCCATAAAGCTGGCTTCAGCTCCAAAGCCAGGCACAACATGCACTTGTTGCTAGGAAGTGCCAGTACCACTGCGGCCTTTTACGTGCTTGCTAAGTTACCAGCAGAGATGGCTGAAGTGAGTATGTAAATAAGAACATGGGATAGAACAACATTTTGGTTTTTCTGCTGCTTTTAGATAGATCCCTTGAGACGTGGCTCTTCTGCCATCTCTGAGTGGGAGCCCACAGGAGGGAACAGCTGTGGATCTGCTAGCTGTGTTGGCCAGCCAAAGCACTTTTAGATCTCTGTGTTGCTATGGCCAGAGTTAAACTGCACGTTAGCATGGATTTAAACATTGAGATTGCCCCCTAAAAGGCATATTTGTGTAACAGTCTGTTGCAGTGCTGAAGTGTCTTCACTTCAGTTCCTGCAGTTGGCCCACATCAAAGCCAAGCTGCTTTTTTGAGCCCTTAGTTGCCAAGATCAGGAGGCAACCAGGAGCACACTGAGCGTTGCGCACATGGCAGGGGGTTGGGACTAGATGATATTTAAGGTCCTTTCCAACCTGCACCATTCTGCGATTCTGTGATTGTGTCCACCCTTTGCTTCTCCTGCCATAATCACATAGTACAGATGTCTGCCACTGACTTCTGCTTTATATGGGGACAATAACTGTCTGTTGTTACTCCTCTCCAGTGACCCAAGTCTGTGTTCCCCATCCCTGATAAAGCTGGAACTGCTCGTCCACTCTCTCAGAATATTGATCCTGATTCTGCTCTAGCAGCAGAATAAATCTGAGCGATGCCACTGAAGTCAACTGGACTGCAATGGACTGGAGCTGGTGTTAACCTCACTGTGCCTGCTGCCTACAGCAGTGGTGCTATGTTTGTTGTATGAATTTGGAGTGAGGGAGGAAAACCCTTAATTGAACACAATGATACTGAGTTTCTACTAAATTACAATTGGTGTAAATGCAGCTACATCCATGCAGAACAACATACTTAAAGCTTTTCCCTTTCTTAACGTCAGGTGCCTGACTTTTGGACTGACTGGCTTCTCTTCCACAGGGGAAGACAGAAAGAGCCACTGAGACAGAACATTGTGCTTACCCATCCCAAGTAGAGCTTCATTGTCTAGCTTGGATAGACTGAAAGAACAGAAAAAGAAAATGCATTTTCTGCAGTACTTGGAGGGGTTTGTGCTTAAGTGTCCTTTCCCTATATCACTAGATAATCGATCCCAAGATGCCACGTGAAGGTTTGCTCCACAACGGAGTCCCCATCCCAGTTCCACCTGTGGATGTATTGAAGTTGGGGGAACAGAGGCAGACAGAGGCAGGAGAAAAGCTCTTTCTTGTCCTTTTCTTTGACAACAAGAGAACCTGGTGAGTGCTGTGGCAGAGAGGGAAGAAGATTTAACATAATCTCTGGTATATGGGAGCATGCAGCGGTTATGGTGATGTTACATGGAAATTGGAGATTTTAAACATGCAGCAGTCACGAAGAGCCATAAGGAGGGCAGCATGCTTTTCCTGGCCCAAAGGCATGGCATCTAACATGGTGAACAGCCCAGCATCCTTCACCCACAGGTCACATCACCACGAAAATACTGAGGCACGTGGAGAACCAATGTAATAGTCCAAATCTGCAGCAGATTAGAGAGAGCCTTTGACTTTAAAACACCAGCAGACTGAGCAGCCAGTTCCAGTGCTGCACAAAAGATTGGCCAAAAATCTCCAGGGTAACATTTTCCAGCTGCTGGGTTCGTTCCATATTTAGACTTGCCTGATTTTGTCAGAGGTGCTGAGTACCTGCAATTTTCAAATCAAGGTGTTTATGTAAGATGGAAATGTAGGTGTAAGCACCTGGTTCAGGGCAAGTGAAATACCTCAAGGCCTGTTCTATCTCAGACTGCATCTGCTGATTTTAATATCAGTGGCTGACCATGTTACCATGCTCACATGGTAACAATAACCCAGCCACATATAATAAGCCACAAACCAGTGATGTCCCTTAAAAAATAAAGCTTTGAAATCCATGTATGAAACAATAGGAAAATTGGAACACTGGAGAATTACGCTGGAAGAGGTGAGTCCCCACAATGAGGCAGCAGCCACGTGCGGAACCCACTGGATTATTTAACCAGCAAATGCCACATGGGAACATGAATTTGAAAAGGAGCCTAGTGGTACTTTGAGAGCCCTTTTCCTCCTTAAGTCTCCTGGGAAAGGTCTTTGCTGGCATCCCTGGAAGAGCAGGGAACCAGGAGATAAGGGAAGGGCAAGGGGATGAAGGAATAATGTGAACATTGCCCCTCTTGGGGAAGCTGAGGAGGGGATCATGTTTGCATCACTTGATGGATGTTTGTGTCTTCTGGGGAAAAGAGGTGCCAAGGGACACACTCCTGAGGCTTTTTATTAGTACAGTGCATTGTTTCACTGTCCTAGATTACCAGAACCACTTGGTACAGGGCGTGCTCTTCAAAGAGGTACTAATAAATGACGTTTAGCAGAACATCAGTGGCAGTGCCATGCTTCCTGGTGCTGTAGTCGTCAGTTCCGAAAACGCCTAAATCCAAACTTGAAATTGAAACTACCTTCCCAAGGGAAGTCACCATTTCCTTAGCTTTGCCCTGCTCTGGTGAATGTTCACACTCTTAAGGAGCCACTTAGGGTGGGTATGAGAACCAGGCACATTGGAGCAGTCTCCTGCAGGGAGTGTGGGAGGCCGTCAGTGCCATGGGTCAGTGGTAGCCTTGGCAGTGCTGGGGAATGGATGCACTTTGATGATCTTCAAGGTCTTTTCCAGCTTCGTTAATTCTATGATTACGAGGTCAGGAGGTCTTCAGGTCTTCGCTCTTCCTTCCCCTTTCCCCTCTGGATGTCCTTGGTGACTGGGCTTTGCACTCTCTGTTGCAGGCAGTGGCTTCCACGTGACAAAGTCTATCCCCTCGGCGTGGACGACACAGTGGACAAGTTAAAGATGATGGAAGGACGGAAAACCAGCATCCGCAAGTCTGTGCAGGTGGCATATGACCGAGCCATGATCCACATGAGCCGTGTGCGGGGGGATCATCCCTTCCTTACATCCAACTACCTGTAAGGGCTCGGGGTGGCTGGTCCTCCTTTTCCTCCAGAGCCCGCGCTCGCTGCAGTGGCAGAGCGGATCAGTGCGTGCACTGACCGGCCAGGGGACACTGATCCCAGCAGTTGTCAGCACTCCTTGAAGTACCCTGAAATGTGCCAAAAAGCCTGTCCAGCTTCTTTCTGAATGTGTCTCACTGAAGAGCTGGCAGGAGGTGAAATGTAGAGTCCACAGGGCCAGGAGGAAGGTAGGTAGGAGAAGCTGCCTGTGACAGGAGCCAAGGTGAGCCGATGTGGTGAGCAGAGCACAGCACTGGGATGTTCGGACCTCGGGCACCTCCCTCAGGGGGCTTTAAGGCATCAACCAGCCCTGAGTAATTCCCAGGAACCCGTGACCACTGTAACTGAACCAGGATCCTTTATGGAAATCGCAACTGGACTTTCTTGTGCCAAATTTACCCAAACCGTCATTGGCCTTTTCATTTTACTTTGTTTTAAATGACATTGATCATCCCATCACATTCAAAACCAAAAGGCGTAGCTGGGAGCTCACCTTCTGATCTTCCTGCCTCTGTCCATAGTGTTTTCGTGTTCGATTTCTCTCAGTTTACAAAAGCTTGAGATATTTTGGTAACCTTCCCCTCTGCTGCACACACTTACCTGGAAAAGCTTTAAATATGGAAAGCAAAGTACCTGATTTGTGTGTGTGTATGTCCTAGACATTTCTTCGGTAGTTTCACATTTATAGGCTGATTTCTGTGACTGTACTTGTTCCAGCATTTCATATCATGGTTTAGTACAGAACTGAGTCTAAGCAAGGAGAGCTTCCTTCTTTTAAGAAGCAAAACTACTTTTGGAGGTGTCTGATGAGCTGGAGCAGCTTTGCAGGCACTGAGGTTGATCAGGGTTGGAGGGAGGTGCATCTTTTGTGTTGCTTATGCACATTTGGTGTAAGGCTCCTCTTCTTTTCTTTTTTTCTGTCCCTACTGTGTTCCTCTGGCTTGGGTTGGGTTGAAACCAAGCCCTAAATAGAGCACATGACCATTCTGCCTTTCTTCCTTCTCCCATGCACATGTATCCATTCCCCAGTGTGTGGGTCTCCAGCGTTGTCATCCATTGAATCCCAAACCCAGCTCTGCAGACAATCCCTGGCTTTTTGGGTTTGCATTGCAAAAACCAGGGACAACTCGCGTTTGGAAACTTGATGACGAAATCTTTTCTATTAGCCAAGGACTTGGTGATTTCTTGTGCTGTGTATCCCTTTTTGCTTTCCCATGTGAAGAACCAAAGGTGCAGAGCAAGATTGTAGATTGAAATATCATCATTTCGCTTTTTAACTCAGTATTTTTTTATCATTTTAACTTTTTCATACTGAAGAGAATGTGGGGGGGGGGGGATCAAAATAATAATAATTGCTAATGACTAATGGGGAGTAATCACTGCCATTTCTACTTGGTCTACTTTTTTAAGATACCACTTCTTATACATTGGGATGTGGAACCACACTTTAAGGAAGAGATTCCTGTAACATATAGAGATGGGGCAGAGGATTTTGTAAAAATAATAATATTAATAATGCCTAGGGAGTGTGGCAAGGGAAGGACGATGTGTAAATAGCTGTAAAATACTGTTCTAAATTATTTAGACCTCTTGTCACCATTCTTGAAGTCCTCAGTTGTGTTGCTGGGTCTTTTATATGCCCACAGTGTAATTTATTTAAAGGAACATACACTTTGCAGGTGGTAGCTCAGCTGTGGACTCGTGACCTGTGTATATGTTTTAAGATCTTCGGAACTGGGGTTTTGGGGGGGTTGGTTTGGTGTTGAAATGCCATTTTAGGCTTGGAATTGGCTGATATCCTGCTGTTACTCCGGGACCCAAACGTTACTGTCAGTCTGCTGTAAAGCACAGAGCGCTCTATTTATTGTAGAAAGTGAGTTTATTTGCTTTCTAGAACTGTTTATATCAGATGGTATAAGAGAAGTATAAGAAAATCTATGCTTGAAAAGAAGATGCTAATTTTACCTACTATAATCTGACTGTCTGAGACTATATTTTCTCTCTGAGAAATAAATGTTCTAATGTATACAATCAGAGTCCTTCCTTGCTAGTGTTGAACTGAGGTCAAGGACATCACTCACCATGGCGGGCTCTGTTCATCCCAGTCGTCCCAGTTCCAGGTGGAAAGAGCAATGTTAGGGAAGGGACACATGGAAGGAGCATCTCCAGAAAGTGTTTGCTCCGTGTGCAACGGGTGACAGCATTGGGTGGTGGAAGATGGGAGCCCTCTGGCCTGGGGCTGGCTGAGAGCCCCTAGAGGGATGGGAATTGGGAATATGGGGCTTCAATCCCATCTCCTGGTGATGCCCTGGTGGACCTGGGGTTTCTCAGCAGGGCTCCTGCCTCGCCTCTTCCCAAAGATGCATTTTTTCCTCCTGCACAGGCTGGTATTGCTGCAGGTGGTGCTGCACCACCAGGACCCTTGGCTCAGGGCGAGCAGCAGGGGATGGGCAAGGTATTAAAGGGGAATTCTTCAATTTACTTTCTACCATTTCTACCTGCTGCAAAACCAAGGAGGATTCATCAACAAGAGGGATGTTGGGCAGCTGTTCTCCAGAGGAAAGCACCGGGAAACAGCTTCCATGGACTACTGCCCAGAGACCTCCCTGCTGGCATTTTGGGTTAGAATTACTGCACTTTAATAAAACAGCTTCCCCCTCCCACCCCATCTTTTCCTCTTTAAAAAACGAAATGGTGACTTCCCAAGTAGCTCTGCAGCTCCAAGGTTTCCATGACAATGGCATCTTTCAGCTGCAGCATCAGCCTCATCCCCCAGGCCTGAAAGAGGGGAGATGGGAGGGGAGTGAGGAGGGGGTGGAGGGGGGGTGTCTCGGTGCAAGTTTTTGGGTGGTGTCATTGGCATCACCCCCAGCCCCTTACTGGGTGGCACCAGGCCAATACATCCCAATAAATCCCACCAAGGTAAATAAGCTGAAACACAAACGAAGCAGTTCGGAGACTGACTGCAGAGGCTGGGGCACGGATCGGGTGGCTTGGGGCTGTCTCAGGCCCGTTTTGGAGCTCTTGGAAAGGCCAATCCCTGCCCTGACAAACCAGCACTTTCCACAGCTGAGAACCCCCTACCTTGCTTTACAGGTGAGGAAACTGAGGCACAACCACACCTGAGGCCCCTCAAACATGGCTCCCAACCCCACCACAAACACCTGCCCCAAGCCCGGAGCTGTTGCTGGGTTTGGGTGAGTTATCTCTTCTCTCCCTTTGTTGTGTCTCACCGCAGCTCACCAGGTCTGTCCCATGGACAAAGCAACAAAAGGCACCTGCAAAACTCCCAACTAAAAGCCTGCAAAGAACAACTCCAGGTTGGGAAAGCAATTTCTTGAGACACTATTTGGAGTTTTATTGGCAACAAGGCTCTGCCTTTCACATGCTCAACCCTGGCCTTGCAGCCCCGCTGCCTCTTCCCACTGGGAACAGCAATGGAATGCAGAGGGACAGGGACGCTCTGTGCCCTGGTGACAGCCCACATGGCCCGGATCCATCCCCAGCCCTTGATCAGGATGTGGCCAGCAGGAAGAACACAGCTGGTTAAAACACCCACAACTGTAAGAGCAGATGGTGGTGAGGGCAGCCTGGTCATTGCAGGGAGAAGCCCTGGAGGACACATCCATAGGGCCAGGGAACGCTGGGGCAGCCAGTGCTGGATCCCGGATTGTTCCTCCCCAGAGAGTTCCACTGGCCTCTCGGAGCCAGCAGCAGACAAGCCGGGATACCCTTTTTCCTGGACATGGCTCTAACCTGCTTCCCGTCTCCTTTAAGCACCCAAATCCTCTTTGGAGGGAAGCCTTGAGATCCATGTTTCCATCGCAGCTCTTCCTGGCAAGTCCAACACTGCAAACACACGCTGTGGGTCCAAAATGCTCCCTCCCCCACGTCTGGAGGGGTCCAAAGCCCTACGATGCTGTAACCAGGCCCCCTTCCAGGCATGGAGAGGATGGGGAGAACAAGGAGTGCATGTTATAAATATAAAATCATGATCTGCTACAAACATAAGACGTATATTGTACATCTTTAACCCATATACACAAGAACACAATATACACAGAATGTCTCAGAGGAGCAGGGGCTTTGCAAGGGGGGAGTGGGAGATGCTGCTCCCCTTCCAGCCCCCCCGCCTCCTGCCATGCCAGCAGGGCTGTACCAACAGCACATCAGTCACGGGAAATCCTGTGAAGCTGACATGCATCATTGGACGTGATGGAGCTCCCCCCGTCCTGGGCCATGCTCACCCCACTGCCTGGGGGGAGAGGGAGGTGAAGAGGATGAGGAGGACACAGAGCAGGTGCAAGGGGCTCTCTCGTGAACCCACAAAGTGCTTGGGGTGTCCAGACCCTTGGAGTGAAGCCAGGCCCTGAGAGAAGCTTCTTGCCCTGCTGCCCTCAGGGGAAGGATTTTCCAGCCAGGCAGGTCTCTGATAAGGCATTTTTCATCTGGGAGCTGGAGCGACCAGTGGCAGAAGAGAGAAGGGAGCAGATATGGCAGCGCACATGGTGACAGGTTAACACGAGGCAGAGAAGCCGAAGTGGTCCCAGCCCAGGGTAAGGGGTGGAGAGGACAGGAGGGCTTTGTCCTCGGCTCAGTTTATCTGTGAAGCTGCCCCCCCAGTGTCCTCTCACAGCCCTTTCACGCCTCTCTCCCTGGCTTGGCATGGAATACTGACGGTCATTGGAGTGGCACATCCAGGCGCATGGAGTGGCAGACAGGCACACCTTAAGAGTTAAGACAAGAGTCAATGTGAGCTTTGTACAGCGAGGAGCAGCTCCTGGCCGGAGTGTCCGAGGACTTGGATGACAGAAATGCCACAGTGATCAGATCGGGCCAGGACGAGGGCTGGACATGGGGAAAAGGAGGGAGTCAAGTCCTGGCACCTATCGGCGGTAATGATTGGGGGCATCTGCAAACATGTACTTGAGTCTGTAGGCTTCAGCGAGCAGGAGTCCAATCTCTTCATTACCCCAGTGTATCGTGGGCAGGTTTTGTAACAACATCAGAAGGCCCTGAAAGAAGGGAAGGTGCTTAGTTTGGGGAGGCTGAAGGCAGAGTATAGATCCAGAGCAGGCTCAGGGCAGCAGCAATCAATAACTTGCTCACAGACAGCAGTAAGATATGCTCATGTCCAGATACCAATCAGTGGAACACTTCAGATACCCCAAAATCCCTTGAGATAAAGGATGCTTCCATAGCTGAACACCAGAAGGCAAATATAAAGGGACTTACCATGATCAGAGCTGATATTTGATGTCTGAACTCTCCAACAGCTCAGTCCTGTCCTGAGCCCTGAGCTCAGTAGTTACTTTTAGGCAAGGATCCTGAGACAGAATGATCTTGGAGACAGCTCCGAGATGATGGCTGATTCCATCCACCTTGGGCTCCCAACCAGAGCAATTCCCTCCCCTCACCACCAGGGAATTATCCCCAGCCCCAAGGTCTTACTTGGAAATCTTCCTCATCTAGGATCTCCTTTCGCCACTTGATCAAGAAGGCAGCGCAGACGTACAGGTGGAAATGTGAGAATCCTTCTGGCTCTGACTGTGAACAGCAAAGCTCTGTGTCATGACTTCCCTGGACACACATGTTCTGCTGGGCCACCTATCACCTAACTGGCTATCAATGTCCCAGGGCCATGCTGCTTTGCTTCCTTCGTCACATCCCTCTGTTCTGCTCTCGCAAGACCCCACTTGCAGCACTTTGTGCAGTTCTGGTGTCCTCAACATAAGGACACGGAGCTGCTGGAGCAAGTCCAGAGGAGGCCACAAGGATGATCAGGGGCTGAAGCACCTCCTGTATGGAGCCAGGCTGAGAACATTGGGGCTGTTCAGCCTGGAGAAGAGAAGCTGCGTGGAGACCTCAGAGCAGCTTCCAGTGTCTGAAGGGGGCTACAAGGATGCTGGAGAGGGGCTCTTCATCAGGGACTGTAGTGATAGGACAAGGGGTGATGGGTTCAAACTCAAAAAGGGGAAGTTCAAGTTGGATCTAAGGAAGAAGTTCTTTAGTGTGAGTGTGGTGAGACACTGAAACAGGCTGCCCAAAGAAGTGGTAAATGCTCCATCCCTAGCAGTGTTCAAGGCCAGGTTGGACGGAGCCTTGGGCAACATGGTTTAAAATGAGGCGTCCCTTCCCATTGCAGGGGGTTGGAACTGGATGATCTTAAGGTCCTGTACAACCCTAACTATTCCACGATTCCATGATCTCCCCAGTTACCAGATGACTTCCATCCCACCGTGCACACAGAATCAGTCCTGGAATGACCAGCCAAGCAGGGAAGGCAGCAGGAGCCTGTGTACCTGGTAGGTGTCCCAGAGGCGGATGGTGCAGCGAAGAGGCAGCTCCCTCATCAGCAGGTTGTTCATCCAGCGAAAGGCAAACTGCAGGTATTCGACCTCGTACTTCCTGAAGTGATTATGTACCTGCTCTGAAAGAGCACATTTCACTTACACACCTGGGGACCACAGCACTGCCCCCAACACACTGGCTTTCAGGATGAGACCCTGTTCTCCAAAACACCTCCACTCCTCACCCTGGGCAGCAAAACCCTGTCCCAGGAGGTTCCTGGCTGACCCTATCCTGCTCTGCTTCTATACTGTTGTAGGCAAGAGTCTTCCCCTGCCCTGAGGGTGCTACTTGCAAAGGAGGCCCCTCCCACTGTTGTGACAACCTGCTCAGATGCCCTTGTCACCTACCATCAATCCGGCTCACTAGCTCCTCCAGGGCTTTGACTTTCTTTTGGATCCCTGGCTGAGCAAAGGTGTAGTTATCCTGTGGGGAGAGGCCAGGAGTCAGAAGCAGCAGCTCTAACAACAGCTAGAAATGACCCAAACCACATCCGCAGCTCCACAGGGAGCCAAGAGCACCATGAGCCAAGGAGACACAACTCTTGAGCACCAGGATCATCTGCCGCTGTGAATCCCTAGTCAGGACAGTGCTGGTTCGAGAGGCACAGGATTTTACCCACAGATTTAGCTCAGTGAAATAGCAAAATCTTCCTAATGCTGGCACATACAGAGCACTCGCCACATCAAAGGGAGAGACCCTCCCCAGGGCCCCAGAGCTCACCTGAATCCCATCCAGCAGCTTGCTCATGCACCAGAAGCTATCAGCTTCAATGCTCCGTAACACATCCTGTGACAGGTTCGTTACATCAAAGTTCTCCACATCCTCCTCTGCAGAACAGAGAGGGAAGAGCGTCAGGATGGTGGGGACACCAGGCAGCTCACAGGACACACTGAGGGACTTTATCAAGACAAAGGCAAGCTGTGAGGCTCCCTGCCTGGCCCAGAGCACAGCACCTGCGCACTGACCTATTTCTCCAACCCAAGTGAAAGGGTGAAGGACCTCAAAAGACTCAGCGGCCATGATCCGAAACCAGCCCAGTTCTCCAGGGAGCTGTGGGAGGGATCCCACAGTGCTGCTGCTGTCACTGTCCCTCTGGGGCAGCGGCTGTGCATGGACAAAGCTGCACACGGGACCCCTCTAGCCAGACCACATCCCACCTCAGGATGTGAGGATGAGGATGGTGCAGGTCTCTGCCAGCACCACAGGGAGAGGTGGGAGAGATGAATCTCCCACTGCAGCCAGAAACCAGGGAGGGAAACACTGCCCGTGACCTGGGGCAGCTCAGTTCCCACACCCAGTCAGATTCACCTGCATCATCCCAGGACTGAAGCACAACAGTGTTACCCAAAAAGGGGCTGCCAAAGCATCAGAACCCTCTATGGGAGAGCAGGACTCTGAGGCACAGTTGCAAGTCCCAAAAGCGAACAGACATCTTCCTAGAGAGCAAAACAACTCCGAGTTAAATTCAGCTTGAAGCCTGGCAGTGGGGACATGCAGCAGAGAGGCTGCTCAGCTTCACAGAGCCTCTCCTCCTAAAACCCAGATGATGAGAGAGATCCAGCAAACAGCAGCTCCATGCACAGAAGAACCTTGCTGCAGGGGAAGCAGTGATTTGTGCAAGCTTGTTTTCCAAAGCCAGTGAAACGGGGGTCAGAAAGCACAAGGGTTAGTGGCAGCTCTGTTCCCAAAGGGTACTCACAGAGTGCAAAAGGCTGCCCCTGCTTTTATATGGGCTTATGAACCTGCAAGAAGGGGAAGGGAGAGATCAGAAACCTCAAGGGTAGGATGGTGGTGATGCTAGCTGAGTTTGGAGCAGTTATCACCTGCTCCAGGTCAAGCTCACCTTAACCTGGGGCTGTAAAAGCCAGTGGAAACATAGGGAGGAGACTCAGGAGACACAGGTCTGGCCCTCTTGGCTTGGCAGACCCAGCAGCTCTCTTCCCTTTCCTCCTCAGAAGAGTGCCTATCACAGTGCTAAATTAGACCAACAGAAGACAGGACTAAACTGGCCCATTTCCAAATCCAGAGGTTCAGAAAGCCTAACAAGTGTCTTTGAACTTCCTTGGAAAAGAGCAAGAGAGGAAGAGGAAAAGGCTTGGGGCTAGAGCCAGGCCACACTCTTGGCTTAGGGCAGTGATGTGAAAACTCACACTAACAGATCTTGCCCACAGGAGGACAGGAAGTGCAGAGCCAGTGACTCCAGCACTGCTCCTCCTCTGGGACAGGGCTTAGCTCCAGCGCAAAATGCCACCAGGAGCTTTAGGGACAAGCAAAGGCTTAACTCTGCATTAATCTAGCAAGCCTGAACTTGAAAGATAAGCAAAGCTCTTCTACAGCTGCAGGTCATCGTTCAAAGCTATCACTCTTCTACTAGCTTCTCTGCAGGGACTCACAAATATTCCAGGTAATGAGAAAGGCAGGCAAAAATCCTTCCCTAGATAACTGCCCTCACAGAGAAAGGAGGATGGACAGGCAAAGGAAGGCGACAGGGCCACATGCTAGTAGCCAGGACTGGTTGAGGGGGGAGGCTCAGCCACGCAGGATGAGCCCCATGCGGCTCCAGGCATGAGGACCGTGATGGAGAAGGGGATGTGGTGAACTACCTAGGTGACAGGGAACACCCTGCTGCTTGCACCAATATAGGGGCAGGAGAAGCAACTCTGCCAGCACCCTATTGTCAAAGCAAAACAGGGATAGGAGGTGCCAGCATGAACCAACACTCACTGCAGGAAGGCTGCTGGACTGTGTGGCTCAACACAAACACCTGCTCAGTGGCATCATTCAAGTAGCCCTGTGGAAAGGAGGGAGCTGCTCAACAGGGTTCTGGCAGGGACTGAAAGGGAGTCAGTGTCCCAGGGTGCCTCAGGGCAGCTGGAGAAAGCACAGTTCCTGCAAGTGACATTTCATCAGGACTCAGGGCAGACACAAGAGAAGGGACACCACAATCCCACTTGAGCCCCTGCTCCAAATGCCAGGCAAGGAATAACCTGGAGCAGGTAAGAGGTACCAGTGCTCAGTGCCTGGCTTGCCCTCAGGGAGCTTTACTGACTCCCCATGCTCAGTGCAGGACTAGACACAAGCGGAACAGTTAAACCCAGTCTCAGCTCCCAGCCCTGTGTAGTAATGGGCACGTCTGCACCATGCGCAGTGAAGGACAGATCCAGGGCAAACCTGGAGTTCAGAACAAGGCTGGTGTTACAGCCTAAGCCGGTAAGTTGCAGTGTGAGTAGTAATGCCCAGGTACAAGGCCTCCCTTCCCTCAGGTTCCACTTACGCTCCTGTTTACAGGGAGACAGTCTTAGTTTAACTGCAGTCAGGATTTAGTTACAAAAGCCAGCCAGGAGCGAGCAAGATCAGTCCTTTCCATGGCGCTGCCCCTTCTACAGGCTTGGTGAAACACCAAACAGATCCCAAAGCTGAAACAATCCCTTACACAAGGCCTTGGATCAGCAACGGAAGTCGTGTCATACATTGAGATAGACAGAGAGCACTGGGAGAGGGCACAGAACCAGCAGTGGCACTACCTTGGGCTGCTGAACTAATTTCTGAGCTCTGCCACTGCCATTTGAAATGTAAACACAAGCCCGGATTGCTGGGAGTGACTCCGAGGGGGTGTGGGAAATGAGCTGGGAGCAGTTTAAGGAGGACTGAGGGCTCAGCATCCCTGTGCTTGCTGGGCCATCTCTGATCACCTGGAAAAAGGAGCATATGGTTTCCTCTGGCAGGGTGTCAACCCTGCCCCAGTTCCTCGGATGCCAGACTGCCTCTTCTCCATCCTCGCTGCTCAGGCTCTGACTGCCCAGCAGCACCACTGCACCCATCCCATCCAGAGAGCAGGAACAGTAGACTCAGCTGCTCCTGCAGCCGAGATACCTCCCTCGAGCTCTTCCTCATGGCAGCACAAGCAGAAGCCATCAATCACTAAGAGGAGGAATCACTCCAGCTATGGATCTGATGGTGGCAGGGGCCCAAAGCACCCATGCTTGCTGCCAAGTAGCTGTGTTGGTGCAGGAGGCAGGTAGAGCATTGCAGAAGGTGAGCCATGATGGGAGAAAGGTTAAAACACTGCAATTAAACCTATCCCATCTGCCAAGGGGCAGAAGTCACAGGTGCCCACCCAGCACCTAAAGGAGCATAAGTTTTGCACCTAGACTGGGCACAAGTAAAGGAAAAGCAACTGGTCCAAATTGGCACCAGAAAAAGGGGCAGAGTTCAGACACGGGGATTGGAAGCTCAGCGGAAGAGCTGCTCCTCCCTGCTTCAGCCTAGTTGGTGCTGGTTGAAGGGGCACACACACTGGATTCAAGGCATTGCTCAGAAAGAGAACAGCAATACTAACAGGATCCCTTTGGTTAAGCTGGGGAAACGCAGGCTAATAACGGGGTCATCCAGTTCCCAAAGCATCACAGGGCAGCCAGAAGAAATAGCTTCCTGCGAGTATGCTTCACCCACTGGTCCATTTACCTACCTCCTTCAGGACCCAGAGAGGCTTCCACCCTTACCCTCCCCATCAGAAGATGGATGTGAGGAGGAAGGGGCATCAAGTCAAAGACTCAGCCGTATACCAAGCCAGACTGCTGTAACTACTACCCTGAGCAAGCTGTTTAATCCCTCTGCACACAAGAGCCTGGGTGTTGGCTTGGTTATTGTTGACTGATGGATTTTTACTCATGTCAGCTTCAGTGAAAGGAAGCTGCCAAATTGTTCCTTGAAGGTGCCAGGAAAGCTACAGACCATCCCCTCCCCAAAGCACCCACCTTTTCCCTATGGACATGTTCAAGCCCTTGGTGGGAAGCCAGACAAACCCTCTTGAGTATGTTTTAGGCCATGGTCTTGTAACATCATAATATCGTATACTGATGTATAATGGACACACCATTAACCAGACACATCGATCAGCTGATAAGCACCAAGCAGAGATTTTAATTGATCTGCAGAAAAGTGGATTTGTTGTCTGCAAATGCAATGCCTGCTCAAAGTATGGGATGATGGAGCATGAGAGAAGGCTCAGGGGAGACCTTATCACTCTCTACAACTACCTGAAAGAAGGAGAGAGTGAGGTAAGGGGTGGTCTCTGCCCCCAAGGAACAAGTGACAGGACAAGAAGAAACTGCCTCAACCTGGGCCAGGGGAAGTTTAGATGGAGTTGAGGAACAATTCCTTCCCCAGAGGGTGCTCAGGCATTGGAAGAGGCTGCCCAGCACAGGGCTGCAGTCACTGTCCCTGCAAGTGTTCACACACTGTGGAGACGAGGCCTCAGTGCCATGGGTTAGTGGTGGCCTTGGCAGTCCTAGGGAATGGCTGGACTTCATGAGCTTAAAAGGCTTTTCCAACCTGGTTGATTCTATGATGGGTTAGAAGTCTACAAAGAAATTGGAGATGGAAACCAGCCCAATATCAGAGACTGCTTTATGAGAAGACACTAGACTGAACAGCAGGAGACCAGGGTGTCAGCCTGGCTTTGTGCTGAGCAGCTAACCAAAGTCAACAGCTTGTGAACTCCACCTCTGCCTGTCAGCTCACTCATACCTGCACACCACGGTCCCCAAAGGGCTGTGATGTTCCTGCTGAGTCAGCTGCTGCAGGGACAGCCCTTCAGAGCTCCACACAAACATCCAGGGAAGCTGGTGGGCAGGTGAGCTGAGGAGCCAGCACAGTGGATCCATTTAACAAAATCCCAGCCTCAAGAACAGGGGTAGCAAAACCAGAGGGTGAAGATGGTGTCAATTTCCCAGAGCCAGCTTTCAAGGAAAACTTTTCCAGGCCAGCTCTACATACACCTTTGAATGTGGAAATACCCTCAGATGACAGGGGTATGAGCCCTCAAGTAGCTGCCTGATTGTGCCAGGGATACAGCTTGAATACAAGCCGAATTTCCTTTAAACAAGGGACTTCCCCCAGAAAGGAGAGGTGTCCACTGGCATACGCTGCACAAGGGTACCAAAGTGTGCAAGGCCTCTTTGGGCTCTCCCGCTGCAAGGACTCGGATGCAGCACAGACTTGGCTGATCCAGGGATCCTGAGAATTAGTGATCTAACAAGGAGAGCCTCCAGACCTGCACGGCACCAGCTCTTCTAGGGCCTGGCGGCAAAGGCAGCTGTAGAGAAGAGCCAGAGCTCCAAGCCAGAGACTTAAATCCTATTGTAAAAGGGGTTATATGGCACTGAGCACTGCCAGTTCCTTCCCATGTACATTCAAGGCATCTCGTCCTTAAACTCCAACTGCTACACAGCCAGAGCAGAGAGCCACCAAGACAGCTTGTCACCTGAAGGCTGGCTTTGTGTCCCAGGCTTTGGGGCCAAAAGGGGATGCATGATATTGTTTGGCCAAGTTCAACTCAACAAGTTTTTCTCACACGTTTTCTTTTCTCCAACACAAGTTTCAGAGGTAGCTGGAAGCACGATGACCACATTCAGAGAGGAAACTTCAGGCTAGGGGTGAAAATAGCCCTGGAAGATGGTGAGAAGCACACCACCAGCAAGATGTGGACCAGGCTGATGCGACATAAACTCTGCAGCCACATACAGAGAGTTGAGCCTCAGCACAGTACAGGGCTGCAAGAAGTCACACCAGGTACCTACAGGCTGCTCTGATGCTTCAGACTAGCTCCCTCCTTGCAGAGATAACTCATTGTGCACAGCCCTGCTTCTAACCCAATAAATCAATCCTGAGCAACCAGCCTCCATCAAGCCTAAGTGCTGCAGTAGAAGCTACTCAAAGGGAACCTGCCCAGACCTGACTCAACAGGCTCCTGACCTCCCAGGAAAGGGAATTCCCAGGAAAGGGTACTCACCACCCCAGCTCATAGCAGGGCCACATTTTGTGCCTCGTCCTTCAGGCTGTGAAAAGCATCAGCACTTCCTGGGGATCAATCCTGACCACACTGGCTACCAAAATAGAACCAAGCTGGCTTACCTCTTTGCAAGCTCCTCAGGTGAGGCACATCAGTACTGGTTTACAAAGCCTCAGCTAGGCAGTGGAAGGCTTCCACTGACTTCAACTAGCTTTGGACAAGACCTTAAAAATATTTGTTCCACAGGGTTTCTCTGTCACTAATACTGTCCTATAAATTTCCTTTTTTCTTCTATTTACAGTGAAAACTAAGAGCCTTTAGGCACAGAGATTACAGAGGCCCAGCATTAATGTTAAGCCCAAAACACAGCTACAGCTGGAGACTGAATAAAAGTACTATGGGTGGAAATGATCTGATCTCCAGCTAAAGGCAACTGGCTGTCAAGAAAGCCAAAAGCATCAGGGAGAAGTCAATTTGCTTTCTGAAAGCCTCAGCTTGAGAAACACACCTGTACCAGCACCGCGGGCCAGGAAGCTTTCATTTCAATAGTTTATTTTACATTCTCAGCAGGGTCTCTTTATACTTCCCTCAGTGCTCGTAGAGCCAGAACTACCTCAAAACCAAGCTTTGAGAGCAAGACCCTCCCTTCCCCCAATTCTGTATCATCAGGGCTTTGCCTAAACTCTCTCAGAACCTAAAAAGGCCTCGGTTCTCCTCCAAGCTGTAAAGATGTTAAGTACATTCAGATGCAAATCTACCCTCAGCACTTCAACTTCTGTGGACCTCAGCAAACTGAAGTCAATCCGACTGGGCAGTAAGAAGTCAGGATGTATCTCCAGCCTGGCACAGGCACTGAAGGATTAACACATCCCCTCAGTAAGGCAAGCTTTTCTGATGCCAGCACTTCACACCCTTTCAAACACCATTGTGGAGAGGCAGCAACATGCTTCAAGCAATGTATGTCACTTACCAACATACTCAGAGAGGAACACAACAAAGAAAGGAGTGACCAGGTCATTGATTCCCTGTACATAGCCGCTGGCTGGGTGTCGAATGGCCCAGATAAACAGGATTCTTTCAAAGATCTAGGGAAGAATGAGGGAAAGCAGGTACCTGCATTAGCCGTGCACAAAGGAAAGGCAGAAAAGCGTAATAGCTAAGCTCAGGGAGCAGAAATCATGCACAGACAGGCTTTTCTGCAGCAGCATGGGTAAGATAAGAAGCATACAAGTCCTAGGAGAGCCTCCTGTGTGATCACAGATTCCCCCACACAGGCCAGCCCACACTTCACAGAACAAGGCAGCCCAGGCTCCTCATCAAAGCCTCAGCTGAAGAAATGTAGATCCAACTTTTTAAGATCCAGGTGGTTTAAGACCCTTCCACCCACAGGACAGAGCTGCCTGTGCACAGCAGCATGCCTTGCTGAACATGATGTTGAAAGCTAAGGCTGTTATCTGTTATCAGCACAGTATTCCCAGCAAAACATCACAGATCGGGAGAGTTTCCACCAGAGCAGCCGCCCTTTAACAACCTTCCAGACTGCCTCAGCCCCAGGACACCATGCTCTGACATACCACAAACACATGCTGAGCTTGTTTCCAAGGAGGACATGTGCCTACTACACCTCCCAGTCATCTCTCTAATCCATCCCTACTTGGATCTCTCACATAGTGCTTCACACAGAAGAGGTTTCATAGCAAAACAGAACTGATCTGCTGTTCTGGTTCAAACCCCTAGAATTTGTCTCAAAACAAAAGCTTCAGGTCTTCTACCAACTCTTGGCTACACTTCACCACAGAAGAGCTGATCTCATAACCCTGAGCTCCAAGTCTGATGTCCTTCAGAAACATGGGACAAGACCAGTTTCAGCAGGTATCTGCATCAGGAGCTGTCAGCCAGGGAAGTTTCCCCTCACACACACCCCACAGCCAATGTATGACAGGAGCTTTTCTCCCCTTACCTCCTGGACAAGCGGCTGCTGGAAGAGGGGGATGAGTGGGTTGGTCCTTGGAATATCGATGTGGATCTGGAAGAGAAGGTGGGTTACACACACCAGCCATGCTTTCCATGGGTACAGTAACTCATCACAGGCTAACAGAGGGGAATCCACTCCTCAGTGTCCCCCAAGTGACTGCTGACAAGCACAGTGAGGGCTACAGCTGCAATGACAATCATGTCCAGTTTTATCTCTGATCTCCTCTGCTCAGGTGTGGGCAGGTGACTAGATCTGGGGTCCAAAATCTAGTTATTAGATCAACTGAAGGAAGGGTTAAACTAATACCTGTAAGAAGAGGGATAGAAACATGGTGCCCTTTCCCCTCCTAATAGCTACATCTAGAGGAAGTCCTGGCATGACCCCAATTGCATGGACAAGCAGTGGCAAGAGAGAGGAAAGGGATATAACCAAGCCAGAAAGTCAGGCAACAGGCAGAGGTAGGTCTCTAATTGTTGTAGGTAGGTCTTGTACCTGTCGGTAGGTGTCTTGATGATGCTCCTCATTCCGGGAATCATAATACTGCTGGATGAAGCCAAAGTATTCCTCCCGCTTGCGCTGCAAAGTCAGCTTTCGCCGCTCCATGTTTGCGGGGAGATAACCCTGTGGCAGGAAAATTTGTGTTAGGGCAGAGCCTCTTCCCTCACCTTAAACCATCCCCTGAAATCCTGCCTGTCAGCTGGAATCATCAGGCACAGAGACTCAGGAGCTGGGGAAAGACCTTTCATGGGATTTGGCTCTCCCAGCCCCTGATCCCTGGAGCAACCCAATGCCATGGAATTCAGCTTTCCAAACCAGAGTGAACCACCTATTCCTAGCACCGCTACAGGCTTTGTGCTGAAAGATGATGTAGCAATTATACTCCTCTACCAAAAAAACCCTGCATAGGCTGGGTACAGACACAACATGAGCAAACGTGGTTACAGGACACACGAAGCACATGTCCCTGGCTTGGCACACTCCCCCAGCCTCCTGCATCACAGTTCCAAGTACTCACTGAGAGGAGACGCCAAGTCACAGGCCGGACTTCTCTGGGCACACCAGGCCAGCTGCATTTTCTCAGTTCATCTGCAAACGGACAGTGGTGGCAATGGATTAGATCCTAGGCACGTCCAGGCACCACTATACCTAGAAGGAGAGGAAAGCCCAGTCTGCTCCTGCAGGCTCTGGTGACACTGAGCCTCCAGGAAGGCTCCACATTAGCAATGGCTGGGGATGTGGGTCTGCAGCAAGGGGAGCAGAGACGATTCCAGCCATCCTGGTGGCTGCAGGGGTTCCAATGAGATGGAACCTCAGTTCTCATGCAAAGCCCGACAGCCCCCAGTGATCCCAACCATCATTTGCGAGATGAAGGAAGACTGGGAACAGACAAGGAGCTGGCGGAGGATGTTACCATCTGCCAAAAGAGCAGTTTATGCCTCCACACCACTTGTTGCAACTGCAGAGAGAATTTTTTTCCACCCCAGAGCAGACCCGATTACAACCTGAAGCAGGCAGCAGCCCCCTTCTCACCCACAGGCACCCCCATTTTGCCGCACTCACCCAGGTCTGTGTTGTGGCTGGAAAGGAGCTGCCGAAACTTCTCCAGGCGGGTTTTCTCCCTCACTGTCATGGGGGGAGCACCCGAAGCATTTTGGTCAGAGATTCGAGCAACAAGTGGAATGACAGGCCGAAGGGGAAGGGACTGCTGCTTCTGAAGGGGGGTCCTCACACAGGCCTCCTCTGCAAGGAGCAGATGCTGCAGTGAGGTGGGGAAGGAGACTGCACCTCTTCAAGCCTACCTCACTCAGAGACCTGCCATTGCAGATTTCACCCAGCCCCAGCCAACAGAGCATCATTGGCCCACTCTGATGGATCAGCTGGTTCACAGGCATTTGTTATGGCTCTTCCATCATTTCTCTTTCCCTTCCTTCCTCCTGCACCCAGACACCTGGCTGCCAGTGGATCAGACTTTCCTCTTCACATGGGAAGCATGACACAGGAGACAGGCAGAAGGAGCTGTGGCAGTCTCAGCAGAAACCACCTCCACCGCTGATCTAAATAATGATCAAGCTAGTTGCTTGCATAGAGAGCAGGCGATGGGCTGCCAATGCCACCTGCTGGCAGCAGGGACCTGCTGAGTTACTGCCACAGTGTGA
Organism: Psittacula echo; assembly: GCF_963264785.1. NCBI lineage: Eukaryota > Metazoa > Chordata > Aves > Psittaciformes > Psittacidae > Psittacula > Psittacula echo. The sequence continues at coordinate 6,809,198 of NC_137758.1, forward strand.
CGGCAGAGTGAGCAGGGGCTGATGCTGCCCAGCTCCCTGCCCAACCTGGACGGACTTGGGGTCAACAGGACCTCACCCAGACCTTTACCTTTATGGTGGCATGCTGGGCCACCAAGGAAGCAGACCCTGAGCAAGAATTTAACAGATCTCCAAAATCCCTTAGCACACAGAACACAGGATGCTTTGGGACAGACATGCCTGTATGCAGGTAGTGAGCAGCAGAGGACACTGAAGCATTAAGGCCTCCAAAATTGGCTCCTTGGAGTACAGGATGCTACAAAGATGTGAAAGCCCCTGTTGAGCTTATGGGCTGGGCCACAGCCTGTCACCCATAACACGTGAGGAGCAGCAAGCAGCTGAGTTTGGCAGTGAACTAGGAGAACACTGGAGCAGTAAGCTGTTCAGAAGATGGCTCTTACCAGATGTCCTGGAGAGCTGGGCCTCACTGCTCGACTTGATTACCTTGCAGTTGGTGGGCATGTCACCAAGAGCAGACTGGGCCCGCTCAGGTTTTGCCCGCAGCTTGCTGTGGTTCTCCAGTACCTGTGCTGCCGTGGCCTTGGCCACTCTAGAGTTCAGAGTTTGGAAAGAGGAAGAGGAAGATGAGAAGTCCTCATCTTCATCATCACCAATGTCCCAGGCATCACTGGTATTGCGGGCAAACTCATGGAAGCTGGAGGCCTTCTTGCTTTTCATAGGCAGTGCATTGGCCTTGGAGCGGTCTTTGATGAAACTGGGAACCAGAGAGAACCACTATCAGAGCCACGCTGTTAGATTAGTCCATCTTCTTTCCTTCCCTATGCCCTCACTTCAATCAGCCAGCCCCTTTTCCCAGTTCCTCTGTTCCTCCTCCCAAACCCAAGGAATATGTTAAGACTCTCTGGGCTGTCCACTGCCACGAAGCAGAACCTGACACGATGGCAGGGCACAGAGGCCACAACTGGCAGCTGGAGAGGTGCCAGGCTTCCCAGCCCAGCAGGGCAAAGGGGAGACACCTACAGTTCCCGTAGCTCCACCTCCTCCACCCTACATAAAACAGGTAGATTAGCACCCAAAAAAGGGACTTGCAACCTGGGGAGAGGCATGGCACAGGTCAGACAAAACTGGTCTGCATCCGTGGACACTCCTGATACAGCTGCGACTGCTCCCAGCACACCAACCAGCCTGGTTCCCTTCTCAAGCACAGGTGGAGCCTTTGCATTTATCCTTAAGCTACAGGAGTCAAAGTCCAGTGCCTGAAGCGTCACAGAAAGGTGGAACCTTCACCACTATCCAACACGAGACAGGGACGAGGAAGCAGTTCAGATCAGCTCTGCCTTGTCTTGCTGGGAGGCGTGCTGTGGTTCTCCAGCCTCTCAGCAGCCAGGCAGCTTTACCGCCCTCCCTTCCCTTAATTCTTCTGTCTCCAAATGGGAGCAGAGGGTTCAGACACCACTGCTAAAAACTACGCCTGTCTTCTTTGATGTGGCTCGGTTTCTGGACATAAAGGGAGTCAGCAGATAAGCTTTCCCTGCAAACTTCTTTAGAGCTCAACACAGCGCCGCACCGCACTGCTGTCCTTCTATGCTGGAGTATCAACAGTGTCAGGGGAGGCTGAAGACATCCACCTACTGCAGGACTGAGCCAAAAACCTGCACAGTCTTGTGGCCTGCATCTCCAGGAGCTAAGCACTTACTTCTTGGTGAGACGGGGATCCAGAGGAGGATGCTGTGCTCCATACACAGGTTGAATGCTGCAGGAAGGAGAAAAAAACAAAGAAAGAAAGACAGAAATAGAAGACAGTGCAAAAAGCCATGAATAACCTCCCCAACCCAGACTGGGGTTACACTTCTTGCTGGCTGTCAGGAACTGAACACAGACCAAAAGCAGCTTCTACTTCCAAAGCTTTAGCTCCAAAGTGTCACATTCAGCTGAAGATTTGCTATCTGCAGCAGCAAAGAGAAGTCTTGTTTAAACTCTCAGCCTCTCTGCAGCCTGAGCTGGGATTTGTGATCTGCTCTTTTTCGCACAGCTGGTTCACTCTGAGTGACCATGTGTCTCTGTCCTGCTGCCCTACACGCTGAGGTTCATTCTCCTTTCTAATAAGGGGATTTCTAGGATGGGGAATTCACCCTTCTGAGCCCTGCAGGACAGGGAAGGACTCCAGCCCTGGTGTTGCACACTGGTGCTCCTCCACAATGCACCTGAGGGGTTTGAACTCCATGCTGGCTCTCAGGCTCATAGCCAGCGCTACGGTGAAGCAGCATCTGGTACAGCACATGGTTTGACATAGGTCCAAATCCCAGCTTAATCAACCACTTCCTATGTGGCCTGAAATGAGCCACCACATCCCAGTCCCTCGGCTCTGCTCCCTGTGGAGTGGGACTGGTGGGAGGGAGCTCAAGGGCTGCAGGCACTGCATGGGGAGCATCACCTTGGAGAGGAGCTAGTAGAGGAGTGTTCATCACTAGTTTTACAAGCTCTGCATGTGAGACAGGGATCCTGAGTTATCAATTCAATTTGGGTAATTATCCAGTCACCCCATCTCTGGAAAACAAGTCCTCCCCATCCCTGGTACACAGCACAATCCCACATCCCACAGCAGAGACAAGGGCCCATTCAGAGCTGGCACACAGTGAACAGACTCCTCTTGGGTTAACAGAGCTGGCCTGGTTTCCAGGAGGTGCAGATGGTGCCCAGCAGTAAAACAAGCAGAGCTCAGATATGCAGGAGGGGGACAGCAGCCTGGCGCAGCTGGAAAGCACACCGGGAACCAGTTGATGCTAGAAGGGTGGCAGAAACAGGCCCAGCTGGCTGGGGAGAGACACAGAGATCATGGGCAGAGGCTGGAAACAACCACAGCACAGAGAGATCCTGGTGGTGAAGCCCAGTGAGGGGTGGGCTCTCTGCTGCAGCAGCCACCCCCTGTGGCTGGAAGCACTAAAAAGGCTCACTGTGTTTCCCCACCAGCCATCAAGCCTAGGAAGAAGTTTGCTGACTAATTAGCATCCAGAAGTCAGGACAGCTATTAAGCAGAGGCACCCCCGTGGGTGGGCACAGCAAGCAGATTATCAGGAGTAAGAAAAACAAGCTCTCCATGTCAGTGCTGCTTCCCAGTGATTCATGGCAGCTCCTTGCAGGAGAGGAATCAGCAGTCTAGTCCAATAGCCAGCTCCAATCTCGCACTGTCTTGTGACAGCAGCCATAGTGCTGCTCCTCTCTGTGCTGACAACAGGTGACCACTTCCAACTCACGTGCAAAAGCCTTGAGCTCCACAAGCCAAATGTGTGATATGTGTTAGAGACAGAGGAGGGGATGTGGCAGCAGCTCTGGGTGAAGAAACTCCTTCCTCACGCTCTGAAGCAATCTGCTGGCTAACGGCTACAGAGAGGGTCCCACCTCCCAGGCAGCTCATTTTGAAGAGCTTGAATGCAAGCTCCCCCAGACAAAGCACCCTGAGCTGATCTAATTGCACAGCCCATCAGTCTGTGTTCACACACAAGGGGCTGAAGGGGACAGTCTGGTTTCCAGCAGGCTACAGAGGCAGGGCTGAACACCACCATCCTGCACTGATGAGTTTGAACTGCTGCATGAAGTGGGTTCTCCCCATGTTTGTCCCATCTCTGCCAGTTCTCCGCCAGATTCACCCGTGCAGAGAGTGTAACAGGCTGGACAGGAGCAGTGCAAAGGAAGTGTGCAACAGGTCTTTAAGACACATGAGCACATGTGAAGATAGATGCCAGACAGCAAGTTTGTGCTGCGGTGTCTGTGGTATCCTCGATGCCCGAGCCCACCCCTTCAGCTCACATCCCTGTAACTGACTCCCAGCAGATCCTACAGCTCCACATTAGCACAACCTACTGAGAACATCGAGGCAGTGGAGTGATATCACCCAGTGATGCTCGGTAACTCATTTACTCACTATTGCCTGGTTTTCCCTGATGCTGCTTGGCTAGATGAATCTGTTGTCTCCAGGCTTTACTCTGTCTGAAGTTGGTTTTGCCAGACTTGTGCATGGATAGAAAGCTTTCATAAGGGCAGGCATTACCTCTCAGCACACACACCACTGGGTCAGGAGCTGATGCTGTGTGGATGAGCCCTCTGTCCTGTCTCATTTGAAGCTCTCTGGGACAGGCATTTCTTCTTACCCATATGGTCAGTGCTGGTACAACACTTGTGGTACCTGCGTTATGCTACTCACAAGGAGATCATCACAGGGTGTGGGTTGTTGACACTGCAGCACAAAGCACATCCGTGAAACCTCAAGTGCCACTTCAGACACAGACCAGATTTACTCCTAGCCAAGTCTGTTTCTCGCCTTTTAAAACAGCATTTAAATACCCCTCACTGGAGCCAGGCCGCCTGCCTCTCTAAAGAGCAGGAAATAACAACCCATCACACAGAGTAACACACTAGAACAACCTGCCATCACATCCCCAGAGAATTACTGGGGTGATAATTCCCAATGCAAAAACTACAGGACAGTACCGAAAACATAAAAGGACATTTACTGGTTCTGCCATGCTAAATCTACAGGGAAAAAGCACCAACTAAATGCAAATACAACCAAGTGACCAAATGCAGAAAGCGGCATGGAAAAGGAAGTTAACACAGTTTCCAAGTCTTGACAAAGCCTCCCTCTGCCTGCTTGTCAGGGCAGAGAAAGAAGAAAGGCAAGAATCTGTATGGGAAGATCTCTTAAACCTCATATAAAACAGAAAGGGAGCTTTATATCTAGCACTTATGGATGCAACCATGTCCCACCTCCAACTTTGGCTGCTGTGTTGCCCAAAATCTGTCAGTAATCATCCCAGGAATGCACAGGGCATTTATTTAGAGGTGGTAAGAAGGCTCCTGGACAGCAGGATATCTGTGACGCAGCCAGCCAGGAGCAGGGGAGAACTCTGCCAAAAACCTGACATTGCAGTCTATTGTCTAGGCAGGACCAGCTGCCTCCCAGACCGGTTCACCTGGTTTGAGCTCTCCAAGCCAAAGCTCCAAGTCACTGACTGCAGGAGTGAGCTGCTGCCCAAGACTATGAGCTGGAAACACAGCTGGGACCTCGAGTAAGGGATGTGAGCAATCAGGAAGCCAAATAACCCAGGAAGAGCACAGCATTTTCGTCCCCCATGAGCAGGAGAGGAGGAACATATAGCGCTCCTTGCTTTCTCTTTGCTTGCCACCAACGTGGATTGTCCCACCAACCTGAGGGAGCCAGCCAGTGCAGTGGCAAAGAACCAAATGAGAGCACATCAGGAAGAGAAATTTAACTTGCCCAGCAGGATTTAAAGCCAACTAAGCATTTCAAACTGCATCCACACACCAGGAGGCGAAGGGCAGGGTGCAGATAAGGCAAATGAGAGAAAAACATGAGGTGCACTCGATGGGAACAGCACTTGTGAAAGCCTCCCCAGAGGGCTGGATGCCCTCTCCCCACGGCAGCCTTGCTTTTAAGATGGTAGGGAGAATCTCCTTCACCACCACCAGCCTCTTCTTCCAAAACACCACCTGAATCAGCCATTTCACTTGTTTCTCCCATCTCCGGGAGAGTGCAGGTGCCTTGACAGGAAGCAGAACATCACAGCCAAAGGAACTGAAGCAGGAGGGGGCACATGAAAAGAGGCCCCCCAGTCCCCAGTGCCGAGCAGAGGTGGACCAGGAGTGACACTGCAAAGGAGAGGTTAAGGCAGGGACATGTGCATTGGCAGAGGCACTTTTTTGGGACAGAGATGCTGTCACCCAAGGTGACACCTCTAAGGGCTTCAGGAAGGGCGTGATTCCTTCAATACCTGTGGAAATGAGGAAGGTACAACCTGGCCCAAGGCCACCTCATGTGGGGCCTTCGAGGGCCTGATCCCCTCCCCCCTGCTTTCCCTGGGGTGGGGGTGCACGCAGGAGTCCCCACAGCCCCCTATACATGAGGGGCAATCCTGAAGCTACCCTTGTTCCCTGTACAGAGGGACTTCTGCCAGCAGCAATACTCTGCCCCATAGCCTAGGGGAGGGTGTGTGTGGGGGTGTGTGTGTGTGTAGGGCTGGCATCGTCCATGCTGCAGGGGGAAAGTCGGGGTCCCCCAGCCAACTCCCCTGCCCCATACCAGGGTGACACTCCTGTAACCCCCCCCTTGCAGGGGGTAACACAGCCCCTAACAGCCAGTTCCCAAGGCAGAGGGGCTTCTCTCGCTCCCCCATCCAACGCCCCGCAGCTGGGCCCTTGCGTCCCTTCCCGGGGCGGAACCGGCCGGGCCGGGTGTCCGCGCTCACCTGCCCGGCAGCTTGGCGCTCCGCTTCCAGAACTGCCTGCCGCTCTCGGCCGCCATGGCGGAAGGGAGGGGCGGGCCCGGCCGGCCAGCCAGCGAGCGAGCGAGCCCACCGGCCGGCCGGCCCCGCGGCGCAGCGGCAGAGCACGAAGGTGGCGGCCTCCCGCAGGCCGCCTCAGCGCCGCCCGCCCTCAGCTCCCGGCGGCGCCATCTTGGGTCCGGGAGAAGAGAGCGCCGCCATTGGCCGCTTCGGGCAAGGCGTTGCGGAGCTGCCAATCGTGAGAGGAAGGGGGAGTGACGTCTCTGAGGGGGCGGGGTCTGCAGGGCTGGAAGAGAGGCTGTGTGAGGCGGGAGAGACTATCAAGGAGGGAGGGAGGAGGGGACAGCATCTTGTCCCGTGCGGAGGGAGAGTGAAGCAAACCACTAGCACTGAGGGGAATGGAAAGCGGCGCTGAGGCTGTGGTGCCTGGGAGAGGGAGGGGGCAGAGGAGCCACGAAGAGGTTAGGGCGGGAAGAGTTAAACACCGCCCTGGGGGTTAACACCCGGGAAGAGTTTGACACCGCCCGTTCGCCCTGGGGAACGGGAAAGACCATTCAGGCTGCGGGGGAGAAGGGGGGACACGCCCAGCAACCACCTGGGCGAAACCATCGGGCAGGGTGGAGAGGAGGGGAATGCTGGGGGGAGCCGGTGGGCAGAGCCATGCGCGAGGCGGGAGGCGTACAGCGAGAGGGGGCCGCGCTGCTGAGTGGTGCGGCCGCCGGGTGCCTCCGCCGGCAGCTGGGGCTGCCTCCGTCCCCTCAGCGATTCGACACTATTTGGGGTTGTTTCCAGTCGCCAGCCGAGCCGCGGTGCCGGAATGTCCTCTCATAGCGACAACCCGGGTGAGCGAGGAGCCGCCATTGTGGGCAAGCTGTAAGGCACAAGTGGTCACCCCTGAATAAACGGGGATAAACTGGGAAAAGACAAACCTCAGCTGAAAACCCCCACAAACTGACGTGGGGCCCTGCCAGTGCCCGGGGCAATGCCGTTCCTCTCATGCCCTGAGGAGAAACTCTGATACTGGGTGGCCAGCAACCCTGGCACCTCATCGGGCAGCATGGGATGGAGACCACTGGCACGGGCATCCCTTGGCTGTAGGGACACTGCTGCTGGGGGAAACAGTGAATCAAGTGTTCAACAGTGAATTGAAGTGTTCACAAACCATGTAAACCCTTGGTGACTGAGTGGTGGCCTTGGCAGTCATGGGAAATGGTTGGACTTGATGAACTTAAAGGTCTTCTCCAACCCAGTTGATTCTATGATTGTATGATTAGAGTGGGGGGTTTTCCTCATAAATATTCCCAGGAACTCTCAGGCCCAGTGATGTCCTTATCCTCTCCTACCAAAGGGCAGTGAACTCCCCATCAGGGAGAAACGGGTGAAACGAGGTTTCCTTTCCTCCAGTCCATGTGTGCAGTCCCTGTGCCAGGCTGAGAACCTCCCCGTGGCAGGGAAATGGCAGGGACCACAACTATGGGCACAGGGAGCTGGGGGCAGGCAGGTGCTCCACACCCCCGTCTGGCTGCTGACAGGAACACCACGGACCTGGGGGCAGACACAGGACACACACGGAGGAAAGACCCAAATGGAAAACCAGGGGATCAGCAACTGCAGGAGCAAGGCACGGGTTGGAAACCCATGGGAATTATAAATAAATAAATAACTTTGCCCACCGGCTAGAACTCTTTAAAAACAAAACAAAACAACAAATTCATGAAAATAAGTTAAAAACCAAAACGGGAGCAAGAAAAAAGGCCAAATCTTATCGCTATTAACAACTGTACAACAAACTCTGCTCCTCTCTAACTTTGTCCATATTTACAGCTCTGTTGGTTTGCATTGTTTGTGCATTCATGAGGGCACAGAGAAGCAAGGAACCCCAGACAAATCCACGTGAGATGGAGGCACAGGAGGCATCGCCCGGCTGGGCTCCTGCGTGTCCTCTGACCTTCTTGGGAAGGAGCTGTATGGCCAAGGCGAGTCTCGGAAAAGCACCAGAGTAGGAAAATTCAAGTATTTCCTCCAGCACAGCCCAGATGGCAACTGAAGGCACTCGAGCAGGGGGACAGAGGAGAAGAGGCACCACCCTGGACCTGCCCCCTGCGATCAATTCTTCCCTGTTGAAGCTTTTCTCACAAGAAGGTCCCTGTGCCTCTTGTGTTCCTGAATTCAGCAGGTCAGGAGACCCTTGGGAGCCTCCAAACCCAGACACAAAACAGAAACAAAACAAAACAGAGAAAACAAAACAACGACAACAAAAACGAAACACAAAACCTACAGCCAACCCCCAAACCCAGCTCCCTGATAAAACCCACCCCCAAAAAAGCCCAAATCGCCCAAGATCCCAAACCTCCCTAAAACACCAGCCAACCCCAAAACTCTACCCCAGTCCCCCCGAAACCCAAACCGGACAAAGCCAAACCCTGAGCTCCCCCTGAACACAAACCAGAACAAACCAAAACAAAGCAAACTAAACAGAACAACACAAAGTCCAGGGCAGCCGGGCCGCATGGCGGCCACTGGTGCTTGGAAGACGAGGTCCAGGACAAGCTGTGCGAGGTGCCATCTGATGATCCTTGCTCAGTTCTGTGCTCACCAGGACAAGTCTGGGATTCTTTGCTGCTTCTGGCCAGGAGCCGCCTGGAGCTGTCACTTGCCAGGCTCCTGGATGAGGCTGTGCAGGTGGATGTCGGCTGTCTCCTGGGGCAGCTGAAGGGCTTGCAGCCACGTGTGGTTGAAAATGTCTTCCAGGGATGGTTTGTCGGAAGCGTGCAGGGATAAACACCACCGGATGAGGTGCTGGCACTCTGGGGAGGGAACCAGGACCCGCCGTGAGTCGCAGGAGGCTCCTGTCCACCCTGTGCCACTGTCCGCAGCGCTCAAGAGGTGCTGGGTGTGCTCAGAGCCGCATCCAAACCTCCTGCTCCATGATGTGTGCTTGAGGAGAGCAGGATAGCAGGACATGTGCCACCTCCTCCAGCTGACCAAGGCAGATCAGCCTCCTCCACAGCTCTCAGAGTGGGATGCTCGTGTGGCCGGAGCCACCTCCCAAACCCTGTTCTCCCCTGTGCTGCAAAGCCGGGTACCCACTGACAGAGACCTGGCACCGAAAGAAGAGCTCCCCGCCGATGATGTCCTTGTTGCACTCAAAGGGGACATCCCCGCAGACCATGTCATAAAACAGCACTCCCAGTGACCAGATGGCCGCTGGACTGCCGTGGTAGTGGACCCACTCTGGCAGACTGTACACACCTGTTCCTGCGGGATACAGGCACAGCTCAGCAGGAGGATGCTGCCTGCTCCCGGATCCCTGCCCCAGCATCCCTGGGGATGCGGGGTTGCACTGGTGGTCCCACACCAAAAAGCAACTTGGCAGCTGCTGGAGAATGAACTCCCCCTCCAGCAACGCAGGGAACTGCCGCTGCCCAGCCAGGCTGGGCCCTGCACTGCCTGGGACCGGGAGCATCCCCCCAGCTCTGGGCTCACCGTCAAATTCGGTGTAGGCCGTGTCCTTGAGGAAGGTGCTGGAGCCAAAGTCGATGAGCTTCAGCTCTCCAGTGGACAGGTTGATGATGATGTTCTCATCCTTGATGTCTCGGTGCACGACGCCGCAGCTGTGGCAGTGTCGCACAGCCTCCAGCACCTGGAGGAACAGCCCCCGTGCCAGGTCCTCAGGCAGGAACCTCCGCTCTGTGATGAAGTCAAACAGATCCTGCGACGGCTCCGGACGCTCCTGCACCAGCACGAAGCTGTCAGGCAGCTCAAACCAGTCCAGGAGGTGGATGATGGCGCTGCAGCCAGAGCCCACCTTCTTCAGCATGGCTATCTCCATTGGTACTCGAGTGCCGTTGGGCTGCGGGGGACCATGATGCTATCAGCTGGGCTGATGCTGCACCAGGGGTCTGGTGCCCCCTGCTCTGGGGATGGTGTAGTGCCGCCTTGCACTGCCCCACCAGTACCAAGCATCCCCCAACCTAGGAAAAGCTCTGGTATCTACCTGGCTGGACCTACCAGGGCTCGGGCATCCAGGGGATGCTCCAGGGCCCTCCTGCCTGGCCACAACAGTACCGTGCTGCCCTGCCCCGAGGATGCTCCGGTGCCGCCCTGCTCGGACCCATCGGTACCAGGCATTCCCCGCCCGGTGGCACCGCGTTCTCCGGTGACTCCCGCTTTCCCCTCCCGCTGTCCCGGTGGTCCCGCACTCACCAGCTCGCCCCACGAGGAGATGCGGTCCCGAGCCACGTGTTTGATCGCCACCTGCAAGCCAAGGGCAGCGTTGGGCTGGGCTGGCCCCCGCCGCGCCGCCTCCCCGCCCCAGCGCCAGCCCCGCCACTTACCGGGGCGCTGTCGGACAGGCGGACCCCCGAGTACACGGACCCGAAGCCGCCGCTCCCCAGCAGCGGTCCCACGCGGTAAAGCTGCTCCAGGGGCTCCTTCTCCTTCCCTGCGCGCCAGACGTGGCCGTTATGGCCCTCGGCATAGCACCACCACAGCCGAACCATGGCGGTGGGATCAACTCGGCCACAGGGAGCTTATTCTTCACTTTATCCCTTTTCCCTGAAGCCTTGCCACTTCCTGGGGGTGCTCACATGTCCCCCGGATCCTGTGCGCAGAAACCCATGTTGGTGGGGCTGTTCTGGTGTTCACCACATGTAGCTGATGCCCAGCACCAGCTGTCTGTTCTAACACCTTCGGTAAAGGAACAGTGGCTGGATGCAGTCACTTTTGGAGCTTAAAAACCTAAACATACACAAGTCCATGGGACCTGACGAAATCCATCCACAGGTCCTGAAGGAGCTGGCCAATGAAGTTGCTAAGCCACTGTCCATTATATTTGAAAAATCATGGCAGTCAGGTGAAGTTCCCGATGAATGGAAAGAGGGAAATATAACCCCCATTTTTGAGAAGGGGAAAATGGATGATCCAGGAGAACTACAGACCAGTCAGTCTCACCTCTGTGCCTGGCAAAATCTTGGAGCAGATTCTCCTGGAAGGAATGCTAAGGCACATGAAAAACAAGGAGGAGGTTGGTGACAGCCAGCATGGCTTCACTAAGGGGAAATCCTGCCTGACCAATTTGGTGGCCTTCTATGATGGGGCTATGAAAGTGATGGACAGGGGCAGAGAGTTGACGTCATCTACCTGGACTTGTGCAAAGCATTTGACACTGTCCCACATGACATCATTGTCTCTAAATTGGAGAGACATCAATTTGATGGGTGGACCACTCGGTGGATAAAGAACTGGCTGGATGGCTGCATGCAAAGAGTTGTGGTCAATGGCTCAGTGTCCAGCTGGAGACCAGTAATGAGTGATGTCCCTCAGGGATCGGTGTTGGGACCAGTCTTATTCAACATCTTTGTCAGTGACATGGACAGTGGGATTGAGCGTGCCCTTAGGAAGTTTGGCAATGACACCAAGCTGTGTGGTTTGGTTGATACGCTGGAGGGAAGGGATGCCATCCAGAGGGACCTTGACACGCTTGTGAGATGGGCAGATGCCAAACTTATGAAGTTTAACCATGCCAAGTGCAAGGTCCTACACCTGAGTCGGAGCAATCCCAAGCACACCTACAGGTTGGGCAGAGAAGAGATTCAGAGCAGACCTGCAGCAAAGGACTTGGGGGTGTTGGTCGATGGGAAAATGAACATGAGCCAGCTTCAGTGTGTGCTCGCAGCCCAGAAAGCAACCGTATCCTGGGCTGCATCAAGAGAAGCGTGACCAGCAGGTCGAAGGAGGTGATCCTGCCCCTCTACTCTGCTCTCGTGAGACCTCACTTGGAGCATTGTGTACAGTTCTGGTATCCTCAGCATAAGAAACACATGGAACTGTTGGAACAAGTCCAGAGCAGGGCCACGAGGATGATCAGGGGACTGGAGCACCTCCTGTATGAAGACAGGCTGAGAAAGTTGGGGCTGTTCAGCCTGGAGAAGAGAAGGCTTCATGGAGACCTCATAGCAGCTTCCAGTGTCTGAAGGGGGCCTACAAGGATGCTTGGGATGGACTGTAGTGACAGGACAAGGGGTAACGGGTTCAAACTTAAATAGGGGAAGTTTAGATTGGATCTAAGGAAGAAATTCCTTACTGAGAGGGTGGTGAGGCACTGGAATGGGTTGCCCAGGGAGGCTGTGAGTGCTCCATCCTTGGCGGTGTTCAAGGCCAGGTTGGATGAGGCCTTGGGTGGCATGGTTTAGTGTGGGGTGTCCCTGCCCATGGCAGGGGAGTTGAAACTGGATGATCTTAAGGTCCTTTCCAACCCTGACTATTCTATGATTCTATATGGGGAGCCTGAGAGGTCCCCAGACTGGCATTATGCAGAAGGAGCATTAGCTGGCTAAACAAATGCAGACCCCATGTTGATGTGGCTGTTCGAATGTTCACCATGTGTAGGTGACGCTAAGCGACAGCTTTCTGTCCTAGCGCTTTTGGTGTGGGAAGAAAGGCTTAATGTTTTCACTTTTGGAGCTGCACACTGGGGAGCCTGAGAGAGAGCTCCTCAGGCATTACACACATAGAGCTTTAGGTGGGTTAAACAAGCACAAGTCCCCATGTTGGTAGGGCTGTTCCAAGAATGCTTGCCAACACAAGGTGATGCCCAGTGAACAGCTTTCTGTGGAGGCTGTTTGGGCTGTGGGTGCATCTCACTGCCCCACTTCCTGCCCTGCAGTGCCTGGGGCTGGTTGGTTGACCAGTGTCTTGAGGGGTCACATGCTGCCCAGGAGAGGGCCTGGCTGGGTCTGTGCTTCCTCCACCTCAGCTCCTTAAGTTCCCCCCAGTGCAATCACATCTACCCTCACTGACTGAGGACTGTGCCTGTAAGGATGCAGGTTACCTTCTCCCAACACACAAAGGGCTGTAGCTACATCAGTTCACCCAGCCTTTCCCCCAACCCCTTTGCCAGAATGTTTCTGGCTGTGCTCTTCCCCTCTTCAAAGCCATCTCTTCTCTGATGCTTCATCTCAGTACATTATATTTGTGAGGACAAAAAGACAAGGACCAACCACAACCAGTGTAAAAACATGTACATCATGAGACCGAAATAACTTACACTATTTACAGGAACACATCGAGGTATAAAATACATGTACACGCCTTGTCCTCTGACATACCCAGACTGCTGGGCTGGGCTGCATGACCCAGCAGAGACAAAAAACACACCTTCACAAGAGTTGGCATCTAGAAAACAGCTCTGAGCAAGAGAAGGCACCTGCTATTTGCAATGCTTCTGCAGCAGGAAGGGGTGAATGAGCAGGTGACATGATGCTGATGCTGCCTGAGCCCTCCCCAGGACTGGACTGGAGGGTGCTGGGTGATCCCACGGCACAGGGCATGTGGAAGAGCTGGCAGGTACCAGGCAGAGCTGTTATGGATGAAGGGAAAAGCCCCCCTGGGCAGGAGGAAGGTACAGGGCTGTGCTTTACTACGGGTGAGCCCCAGGAAGCCAGATCAGGGCTGGGGGACTGGGGCTGTGCTGGGCTCCCTCCCACTTCTGCTGGAACACCAGGAGGGCCAGGAGTTCCCTTCCCTTCCCAGGAAGGAGTGTGCTCAGGGAGGCTGTCGCAGCCTCTAGGCTGTGAGCTTGCTGAAAAGCAAGTGGGAGCTCTATGCTCTGCAGAGATTGTACCTGCACCCTGTCCCATATGGGACAAGGGAAGAAGGACAGGGATAGGGGCACTGGGAGAGCACCCTGGGGAGCAGGCACTGGTTCTGCAGCACCAAGGCAGGAGGCAGAATCTGAGACCTTAAAGCAGCTGTGCTTAGAGGTGCTGGGGAGGAACAGTGGAGGAGACAGGACCCCAGAGCCCAGCTCCTCACAGCTGGCCAGGCTGGGAGATGCAGCACCAGCCTGTCCTTCTGTGCCACAGGAGCTGCGAGTGCCAGGGACGGGGCAGTGCCCAGGCTTCCTCGTGGGCTCAGAGTGGTTTGGGGACCCTTGTGTGCAAAGCTCAGCTCTGGGCCAGCACTGTGCCTGCAGCAGAGGCAGGAGCTGGCCCATGTGTGCTGGAGTGGGGAGACCCATGGGGCAAGAGTCAGGCCCCGGGTACAAAAGCAGCACCCAGTGATTTGAGGAAGGGAAGGACCTCCCTGGATTGCAGGTATCAAATCAATGCACTCAAGGGCAAAGCAAAATGAGGTGCATGGTGCAAAGGCAGCTCGAAACTGTCCCTGCAATGGCAGAGGAATTCAGAAGCCACAAGAAGGTACTTAAGCTGTGCAAGACCTGAGTCCCAGAGGAGCTCCCCAGCACAGTGCAAAGGATGACACAGCTCACCTGCTTCCTCCAGCACACAAAGAGCCCTCACCTGAGCCCACTTCCACCTTGGCTGTCTAAGCCCATGGCTCTGAAGGACCAGAGTCTCATGGGCCACCCTTGCTGGACCACCTGCATGTTGGGACCTTGTGCTTTAGTGTTTGGGGGAACTTGCCCCACCTAAACTGGCTCAGAGTGTGGCTCAGAGCTGTGAGCCGCTTTCCAAACCCCATTGTGCCAGGAAAGCAGAATACAATCCTGTGTCAGCTTCCCAGCCCCAGGCAGTGGGGAATCTGGGTCTCCAGAGTTACCCTGGTTTATGTTCAGTGTCTGGGACTGGATCTAGATTCAACTATGGTTTGGGGATAAGATAATCAAACATCACACATGAGAATGATGTTCTTTCACAGGCCTGGACAGAGGCTTTTACAGGACGAGTTCCCTGCTGCTCCAGGCTGCAGGCTCTGGAAAATGGGGACCAGTTCATTCCAGTGATGTGCTTTGCATGGCCATTCTGAACACAAGAAGGGCTTCACTGCACCCTCTGAGAACAGAGGCAGGAATCCAGATTGAGCTGAGCCTTTCAGAGGTCCCTTTCCATCCTGCAAGGGGACAAGAGGGACCACTTCCACACTGCAGATCAACACAGTAATAGCAACAAAGCTGAGGCTCAGCCCAAGCACCCCACCAGCCGCAGGAGCAAAACCTCAGTGTTGTGACTCAGCTGGGGGGAATCCTGCTGCATGAGGGGCAGTTCAGGCATACAGTGAGGTGGGGGTGAGGCCATGTGTCCCCAGCTTGAATTCAAGTGTGAAAAACCAGAAGAATAATTAAGAGAAGAAAAAAACTCAACAGCACACACACTCCCCACCCCATTCCCAACACAAACCCAGTGACAACAGCACCCAGCTTGCACCGTGAGGTAGCTAAACCAGATCAACACCCGAGAAATGCTCTTGTGCGTGGGAAATACCAACCCACACAGATACTAAAACACACACACACACAGAGCTATAGGATCACAGTTACCCCTCTCTTCAGAGACCCCCTATCCAGTCACTTGCTGCTGTGCTGCAGCACCTGCAGGCTGCAGAAGCCTTGAGGACCCCTCAACGTGCTACTGGACGTAGCAGTGAGGTGGATGCTCAGCATCAGGCAGAATTGAACACTCAGCCTTGGGAAATAAAGCAGGCACTTGCAGCCTACACACAAGAAGAAACTGGTGGTGAAAGGAAAGGTCTGACTCCAAGAGTCCCCCAAGAGCAGGTTCCTTCATCGACTTCAGCAGGGAGCAATGAGAGGTTCCACATCAGGCACTGGCAGATTTTGGTGCAGACATTGATGCGTATGGTACACCTGGTTACAGACACTCGAAACACACATCTCTGCCCAAATACACACATCCACACCATCCATTCCAACCAAGCAAAGCTTCAGCTGGCTCAGGAATGATCAGGGAAACCCTTTCCAAGGAGGGTGACACCTCCTGAGGCCCCCATGTCTGTGCCTTACTCTCAGTTCTCCATCAGCCGTGGCAGGAGGGCTTCTCACCTCAATGCAGGGCTCAGACATGATCACCAGGGACTGCTCACTGAGCTGGGAAGGGTCACACACACATCACACCCACCACAAAGGCAAGCCAGTAGGATGGGGGGTTCCCCCAAAATGAGCTGGGGGTGATCCAAGAGTCACCATGGTTGGAAAAAGCAGAGGGAAAATGGTCTGTGGGGCAGGTCCTGAGCCCCCTGTGGCCTCTGAGATCCCAGTTCATTGCTGGTGGGGTCTCATGAAGAAATCCTTAAATTTGAGTTCAAACGCTGCTTCTTCTGTGCCAGAGAACACCAGGTTCTCCTTGGCCATGCCAGGAGAAGCCCTGCTTAGCCCAGGGCTGGACAGAGCAGGAGACGATCCAACAGGACTGATGGAGAAAAGCTCCAGTGTGAGACCAGGGCCTTGCATGCCCTGGAGCCAGAGGAGGAGGGAGCCTGCAGAAGCCACATCCCTGGGAAAAGAGTCCTGAACAGAGTCCGCAGCTTTTCATGGAGATTGGACTGTGCAAGATCATCCACTGCAGGATTGTCCTTCAAGCATGGGGTGAATCAGGGGACTTGTGCGAGATGAGTGTGTGCAGCCCCTTCCTCACCCTGCTTCTGGCACAGCTGAGGCCAACCTGGCCCATTCTCCGGCTGCTCCATGCCTTGGCTTGGCCTTCTCTGGCTTCCAGATCCATGGGGCCAATGGGCCAAACCTGAGCTAGTCCTTCCCAGGTAAAGGACTGAGAGCAGAGCCTGGAGGGAGGATTTACAGCTTCCAGAATAAGATGAATCACAGGGATGATGGTGATGAATCCAGCCTTGGATTCTTTGCCCTGTAACCTCTGTTCTTGCTTTGTTTCTCTGTCTCAAGGGGGTCAACACGCTGCAGGAACCCACCACAAAAGCCCTGCTGAGGGCCAAGTTGTCAAGAGCAGGGTTAAGCAGCCTTTCCCCACTGCAGAGCACAAGGGCAAGAGCCCATGAGCCATGCTGAGTTTATGACTGGAGTTATGACTGGAGTTTAGAGAACGTCAAAGGGAACTGCAGCAGGTTTGTCTGTAAGTTGACTGATGGAGATGTTCCCAGGCTTGCTGTACATCCAGAGCTGGGACATGGCAATGGAATTCAGAGGTGCCCACCTCCAACTGCTGGGAACAGGTAGATGGAGGATGTGGATGACGGGACTACCTGGAAATCCTTCTCCAGACTGCCCACAGCAGAGAGGCTGTCCCACAAGTAATGGCTCCAAAGACAGCCCCTCTCCTCTATGCTGTGGTCCTGGCCAGCAGACACCAAATGGCCTTGTGGCTGTGGAGTGGAGAAAGACTCCTGCAGGAACCAGCCCCAGGGCCAACAGGGACAGAAGGAGCACATCATGGTAGAAGCCACATAAGCCCATGGAGGCAAGGGGTGTCTCAGAAGGAGCCAGGGAGCTCTGATGCCCACAATTTCCGTCAGGCATTACAGCAGGATGGATGAGAAAAGAGCTGAAACACTTCCTGGTCACTGGAAAACCATCAAGAAACCTCAACAGGAGGGAAGGTGGAGCTTTTGATGCCCTGTGGAGCTGCCTTCTCACAGGAGCTAGTAGTGGTCAAAGTACCAGGTGGGACATTGTCCACCCCACCGGGTCATGCACAAAGAAATCCCTATCCCTGGACTGAGCTCCTAGAGATGACCAGGTCTTGATAGCGAGGGAGAGGTACCCCGACCTTCACCCTCCTGTCATGTCCTCCAGTCTTTGCAGCTCCTAGTTGGACCCTGCTGGTAACCTCCTCCCGCTCCAGAGCTTCACTGTCAAGTCACTGAGAAACAAAGGTGAGAGGGATGGTGTGACCCCAGGAGTCCTGCAGAGAGGAGCAACACTGCCCACCCCAGCCCATGGCAGCATGCACCCCACAAGACCCTTTTCTCATGGCAAGAGTTTGTCCAACCTGTTTTGGGGAGCAGACAGGCCCAATGGGGCTCAGCCTCCAGCTCACCCCACTGGAAGCAGTTGGGGACAATGAAAAATGTTGACCTCCAGGGCTGACCACAGGGCTCCTGCACCCCTCGAGTGACTCTAGGTCAAAGCAGTGACACCACAGGGAGCTGCTGTGCTTGGTCTCCCCAGGGCATGGGCTGCTTTGGGGGTGACTGCTGACTCCCACCCCACCATCCATGCAAAGGGTGGGCAAGGCCACAGTGTCCTCCGAGCTGCCACAGTGGATGTAGGCACTCAGCAGGGAGAAAAACCAAAGCAAGGAAACCAGACTACTGCAGGGGTGTGACTGGGACAAGGGGACAAGTCTCTTCTAGCAAAGTGGGGAAAAACGCAAAATAGTTTCATACCGTGAAGAAGCAGCTCAGACCAGAGAGAAGGGAAGAAAAAGAGAGAGGGGGAGGAAGAGAGGAGTGAAAGCAAGCGACAGAAAGACAGAGGGAGAAAAAGACGGAGAGAAAGAGAAAAGGGAAGAAAAGACAGAAGAAGACTGCATGAGCAAGAGAGAAAGAGCAGGAGGGTCAAGGCAGACTAGTAGCACGGCCCTTTATGGCAAGGACGCGTCGTGGAAGGCAAGGGGTGAGCCCAGGCACGTAATTCCATAACTTTACCCGGCAGTCACTGTGGCACAGATGGGAGGTGGGGAGGAGGAGAGACAGAGAGAGACGGAGAAAAAGGAAGGGAGAAAAGGGACATGGTGGAAAAGAGGATATCAGAGTCTTGCTGCCAAAGAGCTCCCTGAGAGCAGCAGAGGATGTCCAGCCCCGGGGAGAGGGAAAACCCAGAGCATCACCAGAGCATGGGAAGGGGATGGTCAGGGAATAGCTCTTGGCACTTCATTGGGCAGGCCATGACATGGGGCAGGCTAAAGGTGGGCAAGATGAGATGGAGTGGAGGGACTAGAAAGCTGTGAGACTCCCCCTTTCCCTCCCTCCCTGCTTCCTCTCCACCCCACACAAACCCGCCCAGGCCTGGGGATGACACTTCAGCCCAGGGCTCTCCCACCTCCCGGGGGCTCTGGGAAACAGAAAGCCCGGGGCTCACCTGGAGGCAGTGAAGATGTGCTTTGAGTTGGTGCAGATGGCGTTGATGGGGCTGTCATGTCCCTTGATCTCCCCAACGGGGGTGAAGGTGTCCACGTTCCACACTTTGATCATGCCTCCTCGGCAAGCGCTCAGCACCATGGGGCGCCCGGGAATGAAGGCCAGGGCACACACCCAGTCTTTGTGGGCATTGGGGATTTGCTGTAGGCATAGAGCAGAGATCATGAGCAACCTCATCTGCAGCACCACCACCAGCCTCATGCACCCAGCATGGGTCAGATCCTTACTGTTGCACCCTGGGGCTGATCTGGATTGTAGGACTAATGAAGCAAAGTTAGGAGGCCAAGAGGATGGATTCAAAAGTCAGGGTTTGGTTTTTCTCCCCTGCTCCATGGGCAGGAGATAACATCTGATCTTCAGAGAGGAACACCCCACCCAGCACTGCAATTCATGCTGCAGCCTGTGTGCCAGGGGGAGCTGGCAATCCTGAGTGCCCTACAGCACAGAGCCACCCCACTCATGCACTGCCACATTCCCAGGAATGGGAATATCCTCCCTGATGAGCTCAGCGTAGGACACTGGCATCAGGTCCCTGGACAAGGCTCCTGCCAGCAGCAGTACTCCTCTGCCACACGTTACCCCGAGTTACCCTTAGGACCTGTATGATATGCTCGCCTCCAGACCTGGATAAGTTCCTGCTGCTCCAGATCCCACTTCTTTATGCCATTGTCCCTGGAGCCGCTGAAGAGGATGTCGCCCTGGATGGCCAGGCACTCAATGCCATCGTAGTGAGGGGGCTCAAAGTTGTGAGTGGGGCCAATATTGCCCACCATACCCTCAGCAATCTCAAATACCTGGGGGGAAGAAGAGTGGGGAAAGACCTCAGATGGCACTGGAAACAGAGCTGACCCTCTCTTGAAGAACGTGGCCATCACTCCCTCTGTTTTCCAGGCTCAGGGCACCCAGACTGAGGCTGGAAAGGGGAGTGGGAATTGGCATCTATACTGGGGAGGAGGATTGAGCAGAACAGGGTGAGCTGCAACTCTGGGTGAGCCATAAGTACCAGCACAGTACCAGCCACAGGAGGTACTTGCCTGAGGGAGGACAGAAATGCAAATCCATCTCCAAAGGTGCATTTCTATTACGGACCAAGCAAAAAAGCAAGATTTGGGGTGATACACAAAAATCTCCCATGCAGAGGTGAAACCAGAATCTGGGCTCAGATTTCAGGAGAGAGAGAGTTTGGGGGTTGGAACTAGATGAACTATTCGATGATTCTATGATCTTAAGGTTTTTTCCAACCCAAATCATTCCATGATTCTATGAGAAGAGACCTTAGGGGTTACCGACATTTGGGCTTCCCTGTGTGACACGGGGCTCTGCTCTCGGGGGAGGTGAGTACCTTGATATAGTGATCTTTGGAGCCTGTGACCACCAGGTCGTGGTTGCTTGCCGTCTGGTTTACCGTGAGACACATCACAGGCCCAATGTGGCCACTCAGCTTCCCGATGGGCTGCAACCTGAGTTCAACAACATGGGTCAGCTCGTCCAAAGGGCTCTCCCAGGAAAGGATTCCCATAGGGGTTGTTCATTTCAGGGGACTGTGAGCAGGGACATCCCTCTTCCTGCTGACGCCAGGAGGAAGGAGACCTCAGGGCATGCCCAGATCTGGCTCCAGAGCCTAGGCTGCAGCAAGGAGTCAGTGCAAACCTGGCAGGGAGGGGGGCAAGGACAAAACCAGGGTGTACTGCTGCTCATCCCACATTTCCTTCCCCTTCTCCTAAGCTCTGCCAAGCTCATGGACAAACCCCTCACCCCAAGCAGCTCCACTGCTGCTCATCACCCCTTGGGTCCCATAGGAAAGGGTCCTGAAAGTCCTTATTCCAGGCAAGTCCTATTACTAAAAAGGCTTTGATTTCCCCAGGGGAGTTATTTTAGGCCCCTCTGAGCAGACAGTGTCTACTAGGGGTAGACAGTGTCCACTCCATAAGCTGTCCTGCCCACCCCAGCACCTCACCTGCTCAGCTCCCAGATGCGGACGGAGTTCCCAGTGGCAGCATAGAGCATGGTGCCAGTGGGGTTCAGAGCAATCTGGTTGATCTGGTGCTCCCCCTGCACACTGGTGACCGTGCGGGTGCTGGTCCCAGCACAGGCATCCCCGGAGATCACCTGCCCAGAAGATCTAAGGGAGACAGAGGTCAAGCAGGGAGGATGAGTGGAGACCAGAAACACTGAGGCCCCACTGAGGAACCACATGGGTCCCCTCACCCCAAGCTTTCTCCCAGCCTCCTGGTTCCTTCAGGATGCAGTGCTGGCACTAAAGCAGCTGGTATTTGGCCCTGTCTCCAGCCTCACTAGGTCCTGGCACTGGCTTCTGCAAAGCCAGAGATGCCCAGAGAAGGCCATGGTCCCCTCCAGCTTCTCCCGTCTGCCACGTACGTGAGGGTGCGGATGCAGCGGGCTGAGTCCCGGATGTCCCACACTTTGATGTATGATGTAGACACAGTGAACACCAGCCCCGTGTGGCTGCAGTACTTGATGGAAACCACGTTGTTTGGGTGACCCTTGAGGGAAGCTATTTCTTGGCCTGTTACCAGGTTCCACATTTTGCAGCTTCGGTCTGTGGGAGGAAGAATATGCCCAGGAGTGTCAGGATGGTGGAAGTCTCCCTCCAAGGCCATGGTGACTTGAGGGCAATACCTTCTCTGAGCATCACCTCCCCACACCCTCAGGGTCAGATGAAAGGAGCCAGCCCCAGCGCTGGGGCAGGGTATGGCAAGGCTCAATGCTGAAGACAGACAAGAAGCCCAGGAGGAATCATCCCCATGGTGTCCAGCACTTCACATAGAATCCTAGAATCAACCAGGTTGGAAAAGCCCTTTAAGCTCATCCTGTCCAACCCTTACCCCAGCACTGCCAAGGCCACCCCTAACCCATGGCACTGAGGCCTTGTCTCCACGGTGTGTGAACACTTGCAGGGACTGTGACTGCAGCCCTGCCCTGGGCAGCCTGTTCCAATGCCTGAGCACCCTCTGGGGCAGGATTTGTTCCTCAGCTCCATCTAAACCTGCCCTGGTGCAGCTTGAGGCCGTTTCTCTTGTCCTGTCCCTTGTTCCTTGGGAGCACTGGACAAGAGACCATTCCCCTCCTGGCTGCATCCTCCTCTCAGGTAGTTGAAGACTGATCATCCCCCATGCTGACCTGCTGCTCCCACAGTATCTGCAGGCCAGCAACCCCTATGTCCTCACTGTCCACAACGCACCTTTGGACCCAGTGAATAGCAGCTCATCAGTGGCATCCAGGCAGAGCACAGGCTTGGTGTGTCCTTCTGCCATGGAGACGCATTGCAGCGGGGCTGTCCGGGCATTCTTGGTGCCACCCACCGGGTTAATGACACCCCTTGCATGGGAAAGAAAGAAAGAACAAGCGTGGTGGGGTGTGTGTGGAAGGCACCACGCTACATACACAGTCCTGAGGGCATGGGAGAACAAGAGCTGCCTCATACCAAGCATCTTCCACCACGTGGCAGTGCCACAGGGCCCCTCCATCTGAACCCAGCACATCTGAGCAATGGTCCTCATGGATACCCCGGGAATCTCCCCAGGAGCAGCCCCTGCCCCATCAGTACACACTGGGAAAGGAGGGGGCTGCCCAGTGGCCTCTGCTCTCCTGATGAACCTCTCATGCCTGGCCAGCCCAGACCCAAGGAGCCAGGAGGCCCAGTCTGTCCCTGGGACAAACTACACCTTCTTTAGCCTGAAGCTCTGCTGGGATAAATGTTTGAGGGTACCAGACCCCAGCACCCAGGTCCTTGGAGGCTGTCAGCCTGGGACTGGTGACATTTGGAGACAGGGCCACTGTTCCTTTTATAAGGATACAAAGGACAGCACAGGTATTTACACCCAGCATCCCTGTTGCTGTGAAAACCCTGCAGCCACCACTGGCTCTGGGCTGGAGAGGACCTATCCCTGCCAAACCTTCCTCCAAGGGACACTTGCTGCCTGTCCCTCTCAATACAGCATCACCTCCACTTTGGCAGTGCTCAGGGTACTGAGAACCCACAGCCCTAGCCTTCAGACTCTTCCAGACCCTAGTGCGCATGGCTCTTCCCAGCTGGTGATCCAAAGCAGCCTGAGTTGTGCTTGTCTAGAGGCAGGGAAACTGAGGCACAGGGGTGGAGAAGGCCAGACCCAAGGCCACAAAAGGTTTACGTTAGTCATTAGGACAAACAGGCTCATTCCTTTGGGTTTGGAAATCACATGTATGTCACCTCAGCAGCTGCACTTCCCAGCTCAAATGAAACAGCCCTGTCCTGACCTCTAGTGTTTCCTCCAGTCATGATGACACTGAATCCAAACGGGATCCTGGCTCCCAGGGTGAGATGTTATCGATGGGACTTTGTGATGCTGCCTGACTGCAAACCACCCCAGGTGACACAGCACAGACTCATCTGGTGCCAACTCCCCAGGGAACCCAGGGCATGGGCAATGTGAGAGAACACCTGGGTGCTGGAGGGTTGATGTTCCTAAAAGTTGCAGGAAAGGTGGCTGGGAAACCTTCATGGGCAGGAGGGTGCAGTGGGATCAGGAGCATCTGAATGCCCAGGCTGGCCTTTGCACTACAATTTGACCTGATTTCTGTGGGAAGGAGATCTACCTACCCACAACCCAGTATGAGGGAAGCACAACCAGGTTCAGGAAGCACCTGGAATTATTTGCCTGGAAGATGCTTGCAAGAAAGACATACTGGGAGCTCCCAGCATTGCTTCCCCTTTCCCCAGCATCACACCATCCTGCTGGAGATCTGGGGAACGGGACAGGACGTTGTGGCATCATGCTGACAAGAACCCATCAAAGATAGAGGACAACATGCCGCCACCCCAAACCATCCAGTGCCTGTAGGTGAGACCAACACCACATTTCCAAGGGCTTATCAGAGCAGGAATGATTCAAACTCGCCACCGAGGGGACGGCATCAAGACACTAGAGGTGGCATGCCAAGAGGGGCCAGCACACACAGGATGGGAGGTGAGGGAGTGCAGCAAGGTGTAGGTGAAGCATGCAGGGATGAGGGAGAGCAGGCTCGTGAGACAGAGAGAAGGAGGAGAAGAGAAGGAAGGGATAATAAATAGAAAGTTGTCTATACCTCAGCACCTCCGAGACAGAGGAATCGCTGTCATCAGACCTAGGGGCAGAAAATTAGCAGGATTATGGGAGAGAAAACCCAGACGAGAAGAGGTAGCAGAGGAGTCAGAGGTGGAGGATTGTTATTGCATCCAAGCCAGTGCAGGACAGAAAGGAGGAGGAGGGAAAAGAAGGAAGAGAAGCACATGTGGAGAGCCAGGGGAGAGCAGGAGGGCATATGAGGATCAGACAGCAGGTCTCCATCAAGGAACATCAGCGGTTCTAGAAATGCTCCAAGTCGAGGGCAGGTCCCCAGTCTGCTGCAGGGGAAAGCTGGAGCAGCATTTTTGAGTTGGTGGCAGTCCATCAGCTTCCTGCAAGCCCCCATCCCACCTTACACCATCCTGCTCCGTAGCCTTTCTCAGTGGTCCAAGTGTGGCACTGCCCTGTCTCCATGTAGGGTATAGGCAGAAGCCATGGCTGCAAGCTCCTGCAAGCAGACAGCTCAGCAGGGACACATAGCAGGCAGGAGAGGGCAGTGGTCCAGCGTGGCCCTTGCAGGGCATCAGCTCCCTCATGGACAGGAGCAGAGCATGAAAATGGTGTCAGAAGAATGGGCTGGAGCTGACTCAGGTCCTGTGCTCCTGTACCCCACTGAAGGACCCAACACGTGCTCTTTGCTGTTGTGGAATGGGTCCCCCTCACTCAGATGCTCTCACCCCACCAGGACTTACTTGTCCAGGGCAGACCCTTGGCTCTGGTTGCTCGTGAGACGAGAGAAGACATTGCGGTCGTTGCGTGGACGGGTGGGTGGGGAGGAGGGAGGCGTGAAGCCAACGTCTGGAGGCCTGAGCCAGGAAGGATCAGAGGGACATGTCACTTGGGAACTGCTTACTGGCAACTGCCTGGCACAGCAAGGGCTGGTCCAGCCAGTATCTTTCCTCACTTGTCTGGGCCATCCAGCCTCTCCATGCCCATGCTGCCCTTTCCCAGCTCCCAAGCTAACCTGGCAGGCTGGCCACGGTCATAGGATTTCCTCCTGGTCAGAGGTGAAGTGTCCGAGCCACGAGACTGCCTGGGACTAAAGTGAGTGAAAGAGAGCAGAGTGGGTGCCTGCTGCCCCTGCTGGGATCCCTCCATGCTGAACACCAATGGCCTTTCCCAGCACAGCAAATGGAGAAGTTGGGCTGCTTTACAGTCACAGCCACAAGATCAGAGATGTCTCAAGTCACCCCATGAGCACAGAGGCTTTTGGTAATCCAAGAAGCCTTTAAGAAGGCTGATAACCCAGAACAGTGAGTTGGGAACCTTCTTTCCCTCCTCCTGGAGTACCCTCCTCTCCATCTGCAGAGGATATCAGCATACTCCTAGATACTTTCCAAGTCCTGCTGGAGAAATGCCCCACTGCTTGCTGCAGACAAGCCTGGACAGATGCAGGACTGGGCTCACCCTCACCTCTCTGCAACTCCACAGCCAGGACACAGCTTCCCACCCTGCATGAGCCTCCCACTGCCCAGAGACCCACCACCCCATGCTCACAAGGTGCTTCCTCGTGTGGGCAGGCTGATGGTGCGCGACACTTTCTCCTTGTAATAGGGGTCTCTGACGGAGAAGCTGATCCCATCCTCTTTGATCTCCATGAGGGATGCCAGGGACTTGGTGATGTTCTTGGTGGAGACATCCAGCGTGGGTCCTAGACACTCAGCTGACACTGCCTTCATCTGCCCCGAGAGCTTGGGCTCTCCCTAGAGCACACAGAGGGCTCAGTCGCAGGCAGCATGGGGAGGGACAGCAGGAGCAGCCAGAGAGTTGTAGGGTGGAAGAGCTCATTCTCTCTGGCCACAGGAGATGGAGTTCTTCCTGTGTCATGCTGGGATGCCCAGCACAGTGCTGGCTTTGCATACTGGGTGCTCTCTTCCACCTTTGCCTACATGAATGCAGCACTGCACAGGGACTTCCTTGGTGGCTGATGTGGTGGATGCTTCCCAAGCCTCTGGTGCTTCAGAGGACCATGGCACCCTCTTCCCTAGAGCTGACCCCACCCAGAGAGCAGCCAGACTGCCTTATGCCAAGGGTCAGACTACAGAGCAGAGGCCTAGACCATCGCTGAACAACGTGCCCCTCCATCCCTCCTCCCATTCTGTGGGGCACACAGAAAGACCAACCTTGAACTTGAAGTCATCCTGGCTTGCTGAGCCCTTCATGGTGAAAGACTGGGAGACGCTGTACAAAGGGAAGGGAACAAAGGTGGATCTTCAGTGCCAAACTCCTTCCAGACAGCTGGTTGCCACTGGTCACCAGGGTCACCCCCTGCTCCCCAGCACCCTTTCTCCAAGGGATGACCTAGTTTTTGCTCTCTGCAGGTGTCTAAGAGACATCTCTGCTCCCCTTCCCAAGGGCTGGGCACCATAGGTGGGGCTTTGTTCATCCATGTCCACCTGCGAGGTTCCATGGGTGGCACCACACATCCTACCCCACTCCTGGCCTCCTCCAGCTTGGCTGGAGGGCCAGGCTGGGTGCTCACCTCCCATCTGAAGCCAGGCTGAACTCTGAGACCTCCTCGTCCGTGCTGGTGTAGCCGTTCTCTGTGCAGGAAGGAGACAGCACATCAGCAGTGCAGAGGGACCCCATTGTGTCCAGCACCATCAGAGCTGTGCAGTGCAGGGGGCAGCCCAAGCAGTTGTGGGGGGGACACGGGGACCTGGTCCTCATCCCCATTTTGTGGTGACCAGCACACACATCCCTGCCCAGCATCACCCTCAGGGCAACCCTGGGCATGCTGGTCACAGCCATGGCACCTCCAAGTGCTTCTTGGAGGACCACCACGGTTGGGCAACTCTCCCACAGGCAGCGTGCCTGGCCCCAGGATCCCAGAGTCCTTAGGGCTGGAAGGGCCCTCTGGAGATCATCCGGTGCCACCCCTGCCAAGGCAAGGCCACCCAAAGCAGGGCACACAGGAACGTGTCCATGGAGGGTTTGAACGTCTCCAGGGAGAAGGACTCCACAGCCCCCCTGTAGCCTGTCCCAGTGCTCTGCACCCTCAGTGGGGAGCAGTTCTTCCTCATGGTGAGGTGAAACCTCTGGTGCTTTAGTTCATGGCCAAACTGGACACACCAGCCCCAAGTCCCACCTTGCTGGACGTTGTGGATCAGGGCCTGCAGCTCGGGGTGCGACTCGGCCTTCTCCCGTAGCGCGTCCAGGATGGCGTGGTTCTGCGAGGAGCCCGCCATGTCTGTCTGCCGCAGGCGCCCCTCCAGCAGGCGGATCTGGGCCTCCTTCTGTGCTACCTGCAGCCCCTGGGGAACGGTGGCCATGGAGGGCCTCAGGTGGGTGCTTGGGTCCCACCAGCAGGTCCCCACCACGGCCACCTACCCCCTTCCTCAGCCATGTCAAATCCCATCCCACATCCTGGTACCGCACCTTGTCGATGGAGGCCTTCAGGAAGTTGTCCAGCAGGAGCCGGGCTTCGGCAAGGGAGCAGGAGCTGATCACCACTGAGGTGTCTGTGGAGTCCAGCTCCTCCTGAAACAAGAGGAATGGGCACGGGATGCAGCGGGCGAGCTTTGCCACAGGATGTGGCACAGGCAGAACAGGCTCCATGGCCAGCACAGCACCTCCACCAGCACTGCCCAGTCCCAACCTCCTCATTCTGCCCAAGTGGCTACTGGGGAGATCTGGCCAATGCAACCTGAAGGGCTTCTGGGTTACTACAGAAATCCTGGTGCAGGCACTTCATTAGACATCAGTCTGCAGACACAAGCAGATAAGGTCACCAACCCGAAGGCCGGTGTGAATTAACAACATGCCCTTCTGCCCTGTCAATCCAGGTGGCAGCCGGGGACAAGCCAGGGCCAGCACACAGCCTCCTCTCCTGGCTGCAAGCACTAGAAGAGAGGTGGGAGCTGCACAGCAACCCTGCAGCATGCCCAGTGTCTAGACTGGATGTGATACTTGCAGGGTTTCTACTGGGAAACAAGGCAGTCTTCTCCGGGATGTTTCCAAGGAAAACATCCATGGGGACAAGTGACTGCCAGCCCCTCAGAGGCAGGACAGGGGTTGCAGCTTCCCTAGAATCCGTGGGGCACTGGCAGCCTGTCCATGGACATGGAAGGAACTGGCAGTGCTCCCCTCTACAATTAACCACCTAATGAGAAGGGGCCGTGAAGATGCAGCCCCATCGAGTGTGTGACATAGCACTGGAAGACACTCCGCCTAGCTCTTCCCAGTGATACCCTTCACTTCCCATTGATGCTCCTGCTCTCTCTGTTCCAGTCTAGCCCAGTCCAACTACCCACCTTGGTCTCCTCGATCTGCATGATGGTGGCCTGGCAGTCAGAAATGCTGTCGTTTATGTAGTCAATGTTGGCCCCCAGCACCTCGATCTCCTCGTTCAGCTCCTGCAGCCCCTTGGGATTCTCTGCCTGCAGTTTTGACCTCTTGCCTAGCAACGCTTCCTGCAGCAGGGTCAGCTCCTCACGTTTCTGAGGAAAAACGGGGTAGGATCAGCACTGTGAGCATGGCTGTGCCCCTGCCCTGCACCCACCACCCAGCCTTCTCTGTCCACAGCACCATGATGCAGGGCCTGGAGCACAGTGTGATGGGGAAGGGCTGAGGGACCTGGGGGGTTCAGTCTGGAGAAGAGAAGGCTCAGGGGGGACCTGATGGCTCCCTCCAAGTGCCTGAGAGGAGGATGGAGCCAGGAGGGGCTGGGCTCTGCTCCCAAGGAACAAGGGATGGGACAAGAGGAACCGGCCTCAAGCTGCCCCAGGGCAGGTTTAGATGGAGCTGAGGAACAATTCCTGCCCCAGAGGGTGCTCAGGCATTGGAACAGGCTGCCCAGGGCAGGGCTGCAGTCACCGTCCCTGCAAGTGACGAGGCCTCAGTGCCATGGGTTAGGGGTGGCCTTGGCAGTGCTGGGGTAAGGGTTGCACTGGATGAGCTGAAAGGGCTTTTCCAACCTGGCTGATTCTATGGTTCTATGGTCACCTTGATGAGCCGCTCCATGTCAGCCTCCAGGTTAACGATGGTCATTCTCTGCATGACAATGTCAAAGATGCGCCGCTCCAGCGACTGCCACTTGAGGCGGGCGGCTTTGCTGAAAGTCTGACTCGTCCCCTTCTTGGGGAACTTCTTCCTACAGCCAAAGGGGAGAAGAGACACATGGGCCACTGGCTGCACCATTCTGGGAAAGCCATGCTTGCCCCAAAAGAATGCCCCAGTTGGGCTCTGGCTGGCCAGGAGCAGAGGAAGCATCTGCATTGTTTCTAGGCTGCCCAATTTTTCAATTGCCCCTTAGCAAAGAAAGGGACAAGAGCTGAGCCCAGCAGGGTTTGTGTCATAGCATTTAACACTCACGGAAGGACAGCTCTGGGCTTAAGCCCAGGGGACAGTCAGTCACATGCTGCCAGTAGAGCCTGTCACTGGGTCAATGGTTTAACACCAGCAAGAGGCTGGCCTTCAACCTCCATCACCAGCCAAAAGCCAGGCATGGGAGTCCTGGGATGCACCGTCACCTCCTCCCACAGCCCCTGCTCTGACCTGGGGGGCCGAGCCCCGTTCACAGGGGATGAGGGGTCTCCCAGGAAGTTGTTGATTTTTCTGTTCCACTGGCGCACAATGCTGGAGACGGAGCGAGCGCCGGATTCAGGCTCGGAGGACGTGGTGCTAGCCGAGACCTCAGCGCCCGAGTCCAGCATGGCTGGCTTCTGGCTCATCCTGCCCGCCACCCGGTCAGACATGGGCTTAGCGAGGCGGCGCAGCGCCGAGACCTGCCCAGGGTGGAGAAGGTGTCAGATGGGCATCCCCACCCCAAAGCTCTTCTCATCACCCCCAGGTTCTCATAGACAAAGAGCGGCAGCTCTGGAGTCCTAAAGCCCTGCAGGTGTTAGTGCCTCATGGATGTCCCCCTTCTGCCTCGCACACCATCCCCTGCTGCCTGCAACCATCTCCCACCTGGTTACACTGAATCCTGGAATCCTTAGGGCTGGAAGGGCCCTCTGGAGATCATCCAGTCCAACCCTTGTCAAGACAGGGCCACCCAGAGCAGCTCACACAGGAACATGTCCAGGCAGGTTTGGAATGTCTCCAGAGAGGGAGGCTCCAAAACCCCCCCGGGCAGCATGTCCAGTGCTCTGCCACTCTCAATGGGAAGTTCTTCCTCATGTTCAGGTGAAACCTCTTGTGGTTTAGTTTATAGCCAATGCTCCTCATCCTGTCACTGGGCACCACTGAAAAGAGTCTGGCACCATCCTCCCGCCACCCACCTTTGAGGTATTGATCTGCACTGATGGGATCCCCTCTCCGTCTGCTCTAGAAGACCTCGCTTCTCCCCCAGGAGCCATAAAAATCCTCCCACCCTTTTGGGAGACCTGCTCCCAGAGCTGGCACTCACTCAAGGACAGGGTATCTCTAAGCCAAGCACTGGGGTCAGGACCCCCATGGGGGCTACACGGAGGCAAACCCATCCCTCTCCTCACCTCCTGAGTTTTCCTCCGCAGCACTATTTCCTGCTGCCGCTTCTGAGACTCCAGAGCCCGGATCTGAAACTGCATGAGAGAGACACACACCCCTGGGGTCCTGCCCAGACACCCCAGTGATGGTCATAGCCCTGGCACTCCTAACACCAAAACTTGGGGCAGTTATTTCGGCACAAACAGCCTCACTTGTGATTTTAATGTGAGCAGGTTTCCAGCCTCAAGGCTGGCCCTAATGGCACATCACCCCGCGGCATCTCCCACAGCCAAGAGCGTGGGAAGCCCTTGGGAGCCATTCAGCCACTTCCCGCCCCACTGGGCAGCCACCTGCGGGCGCTGGGCTCTCACCTCCTGCCGCCGCTGCTCCTTCTTGAGCTGCGCTATCTCCCGATTCCTCTTTGTCTCTGCCAGACGCCTCCGCTGCTGCTCCTCCCGCATCTGCTTCATCAGCGCCACCTGCAATGGGATTGTGGTACCATGTGTTGGATCAGACACCCAATTGTCCCAAGGCATCCATCCAACCAGACACATGTCCTGCGCTTGCCACCAGGACAGGAGTGGAAAACATTGCTTGTGAGCAGGGAGACTCGACCAGGTACCTTTGCCTTCTTCATCTCGGTCACCTCTGCCTGCAGCTTCCTCAGCTCCCGCTCGTAGCGGGACTGGTTCTTGAGCAGGCGAGCGTGCTCCTTCTGGGCTGCCTGGAGCTTCTGCAGGTCCCGGTTCATCTCCTTCAGCCGCTTCTCGTAGTCTGCTTTGATCTTGTTGGCTTTCTCCTCTGTGTAGCACTCCATAGTACCTAGAGGAGCAAGGAGAGAGCTTGTGATAGCCATCCATCCCGGGCTCCTCCTGCACCAGAGGCACAGGGCACTGCTCCCTCCACATCCCTCTGCTCTGGCCCCGTCACAGGCTGGGCTCTGTCTGGGGGCATCCGCTGGAAGAGCTGGGTTACGGTTCACCACAGGTTGGAAACAGTGGGGTACAGCACAACTGCTGGGCTGAGAGGAGCTGCAGACCTCGACATGGCTAAGCCTAGAGATTAGCTACACCACCAGGTCTTTGGGGTCTTCATGTGTCCCTCAGCAGACCCTCAAGCTTCCCCAAGTGTTCTCACATGTCCTGAAGTGGTGTTCAAGGCTAGAAGAGGCTTTGCTTTGCCATCCTTTCCAGCCACCTCTCCACCACCAGTGGGGTCAAGAGCTCTTCAGCTCACCAGTCCCCCTCCCCTGGCAAGACAAGCAGGGTCCTGGGGGTCCCACAGGCTCAAGCAGAGGCAAAGAGATAGCAAAGCTGTACCAGAGCCAGCACTGCACGCAGGGGGTGGATGCTTTGGATCTGAGTCAGCTGGGTAGGAGCAGGGACTGGGGCCCAGCACTACAGGGAGGGGATTTCACAGGCATTTCTCACTGAGGTTCTGCAGGACCCGGTCCCGCTCCAGCTGCGTGTCCCGAATCTTGTTCTGCAGCAGGATCAGCTTCTCCTCGTACTGGTGCTTGAGGGTCTGCAGGCGCCGCTGGCTGTTCTCTAGCTCATCGATCAGCTTCTGCTTGATCTCTATCTCACAAGTCAGATCCGCCAGGTCAGCCTGGAAGTTCACAGCTGGAGGCCGGAGGGGAACAATCAGGCTGGGAGGGATGGGGAAGCATCACTCCCATAGCCCCACTGAGCCACAGCACATGGAAACGGCAGAGGGAGCTCATGGGAACCCACACTGCTAGGGAGCAGCAGCACCCCAAAAAGTGTTGGAGACTCCTTGCAACAACCCTGGTGCTTTCTAAGCCCCTTAGAGAGATGGCTGGACTCTGCCTTCCCAGGACCAGAGCTCAGTGCTAGGAGACACGAGCAAATGCACCTCCATACCCTGGGCTGCATGCGTGGCTCTGCACTTTACCCTTCTCCTCTGCATCCGAGTCTGAGTCCACCAGGCTCTCTTCACTGCCCGAATCCTCGTCTTCATCCTCACGTCCATCCTCCTCCTCACAGCCACTCTCATCCTGCTCCTCTTCCTCCTGAAGGATGAGTGCTTAACCTCAGCTTGCAGAACAGCTTTGCCCTTCTCTCTCTAGCTCTTCCCTCCTCCAAACCTGAGCTCACCCTGCACTGATGTGCTGCAGCACACACAGCAGGACTCAGCCTCCCACATGGGATGCCCAAAGGCTGCAGCACCATTTCTGGACATCCAGCATCCACACTTGAAGGGAGCAGCTCTGTGCCCCATTCATTCCTGCATCCGTCTCCTCCCAGCAGAGTAACTGCATCACCCAGCCCCAGTTTGTCTAAGCATATTGAAACCAAGCCCCAGAAGATCATAGAATCATAGAAGAAGAGAGCTTTTTGCTCCACAGCAGGCCTGGCTGGGGAGCAACCAGCTCCCCCCTGCTCCAGCACTGAGTCCTCATCTCCACAACCCCTCTAGCCTGCTTGCAGGATCAGGCTGAGCTTGGTCTCTCTTCCACATGGGGCAATGCCAATGCTCCTCAACCAAATGTCCCCTTGCTATGAGCATGAAGCACACTCACCTCTTCTACCTCATTCTCATCTGTCTCCTCCTCATTGTCCTGCTGCAGTTTCTGCCTCTTCTTAAATGCTTCCTTCTCTGGGCTGGAGGAAAGCAGAGGGGTGCTGGTGAATGGCAGTGTCAGGGAGCCTGGGGACAGGTCCTGCTGGGGGCCCCCCTCATCTCCTGGTTTTGGACCTTTTGGGCAAAACGGCCTTCAGGATAGCGTGGAGGGTGACAAGGAGATCAAGGCAGTGCTGAGAGGGGAACCTGGGCTCTGTCTCTGTGCTCTGGCTTCCACACAGATGAGGGCAGCAGTATCCCTGACCCGATACTGCTGGACTGACACACATCCCCCTTCGCAACACCGCACAGCAGATGCCTTCACCTCTTCCTCCGCTGTCTCCTTTCTTTCTTCTTGAGGCGCTCCAGGTCCTGCTTGGCCCGCCGAAGGACATCGGAGGCCTCCGTGTCCACTGGTGCAGCGGGGCTACAGAGCCCAGCCAGGCTGGAGCCTGGGGATGAGCCCATGGAATAAGGGGCCCGGGCAGAGACGCGTGAGAGGCTGCGACGCAGGGACTCATTCATAGACTCACTCTCCAGGAGCTTTGTCCTAGGGAGTGAAGACAGCATGTGGTCAAAGAAGAAACATCCCACTGTCCCCACAGGAGAGGATCTTGCCTGGCTGTAGGATAGTGTGAGCCAGGCACAGTCATTCCCATTTATATTGGGTCAGAATGCTGCAAGACAACGACCCAGGGTCATGCAAGAGACTGGGATGGACTCAGCTTTAGGGGGCCAGTGGCTCCTGGGAAACACCAGGCATTTCTATACCAGGATCTCCCCTTCTATCAATGGCCAGACAAAGGATGACAATAGCCAAAGCAGTGCCTGGGACTCCTACAGCACCAGTGTAGCAGCAATGTAGTCAGTTGCTACTCCAGCAAGGCTTTTCACTCACCCCAGTGATGCTGCAGGGATGCAGCTCTGAGCCACATCAGGGCTCAGACCCCACCACGGCTCCTGCTGAGCCCAGGGACCATGGGGACCCACATCACCCATGCCCAGCTCACCTCAGCTCTTCAATCTCCCGGATGTAGTTCTGGATAAGGGTGCCAATAGCTTCATTACCATCTCCTGGAGGAGCAGAGGCGCAGGTGGATCAAGGCAAGACACGGGCTGTACCTGTGCACCCGTCCCAGCTACAGTGGCTGGGCTGACCCACCACAGCTCACACAGCCCAGCCTCACCTGCCCTAGCCAGCATGAGGTTGGCCTCCTGGCTCATGAGGTGGGTGACCCTGCTGTTGATGGCATCGATGGCCTCTTGCATGGCCTTCACCCGCATGCGCAGGGTGCTGTTCTCCTTCTGCAGCATGGCGTTCTCGCGGAACAGGTCGCTGTAGCCTTCTGAGCCATCCTCCCCAATGACCCGCTTACCCTGTGGGGACAGGAGGAGACAGTCCCGAGTGCAGGGTGAGCTGGGGTGTGGGGCCCACCACTGCATCCCTGAGGGCAGCCCCAGCCACCAAAGCAGGGGCAGGGACAAATCCAAGGGCCAGGAAGAGGCGGAAGGTGAGAGATGCTTCAAGGCTTCTCCCTGCCTTTGCATCCCCAAGTGACTTGCCCAGGGTCCTGCTGTGGCCAGCCAGGAGCTGAGCCCCACTTCTTAAACCTTCTGACCTCTTGCAGCAGTTACTGTTATCACTAGGGGCAGAGCACGGTTGGCAGGAGGGTCTCTCCTGCTAAAGCTGCCACAATGAAACACAAAGAATAGCTTCCTTCTGCCTCCATCCCACCTCTGCAGGCTCACTCACTGCCTTGTACTCCATCAGCTCCATCTGCAGGCGGGCGATCTCGGCCCTCAGGGCACTGATCTGCTGACTTGTCTTGTCCTGGTTCACCACCACCTTGTTCTTGATGTTGCGTGCCCGGTTGGCGTACTTGAGCGTGTTCAGGGTCTCCATGAAGTCCCGGTCAGAGGGGCTCACACACGCGATCATGATGGTTTGGCTTGGGGAGGCAAAGGTCAGGGTGAAAGGACAGCTCCCCCCACCCTGCATCAACTCGGTACCTGGAAACCTGGAACCCAGCACAGCCCACACGCCCCTGGACACCCATCCTAGGCCCTTCTGTGTTTTATACCCAAAGTTTAACCTGGGTTCAGTCCCTCCCAGACCCAGAACCCCACAAACATCACACAGCACTGAACAAAGCCAATCTCCACTAGCCAGCTAAGGCACACCAGGGTTGCTGGGGAATAATGGGCTCTTCAGAGAAGTAGAGCCAAAGTAGTACACCTAAAGTAGACAGGAAATTCAATCCATCCCATGCTGGGCAACACCACATGCCAAGTCCTGGATCACAAGGGATACAAAGTGCTTTGCACCAACTAATTCTGCCAAAGCTGGCTAATTGCACCAGGGACTCATGAGAAACCAAGGTCTTTATGCACAACGTCATACACTGCCTGTCAGGAGGCATCTCCTCCCCATCAGGCAACGCATGAGGCCCAGAGGAGGTCACAAGGATGCTCAGGGGCTGGAGAACCTCCACAGAGACAGGCTGAGAAAGTTGGGGCTGTTCAGCCTGGAGAAGAGAAGCTGCGTGGAGACCTCAGAGCAGCTTCCAGTGTCTGAAGGGGGCTACAAGGATGCTGGAGAGGGGCTCTTCATCAGGGACTGGAGAGATAGGACAAGGGGTGATGGGTTCAAACTGAAACAGGGGAAGTTCAGGTTAGATCTGAGGCACAGAGAGAAGTTCTCTCCTGTGAGAGTGCTGAGGCACTGGCACAAGTTGCCGAGAGAAGTGGTGAATGCTCCATCCCTGGCAGTGTTCAAGGCCAGACTGGACAGAGCCTTGAACAACATGGTCTAGTGTGAAGCATCCCTGTCCATGGCAGGGGGTTGGAGCTGGATGTTCTTAAGGTCCTTTCCAACCCAGACCATTCTGTGATTCCATGATCTGAGTCCTGAAATAGCTCCTACATGGCTCCATAGACACTCAGCCCTCTCCCAGGGCTCAGTCCCAGGGTGGGACCCCCTTACCTGTTGCCCCCAAGGGAATCCTGCAGCAGGCGAGTGAGCTTGGAGTCACGGTAGGGCACGTGCACAACCTTCTTGCTCTGGTCTCCAAGGGCACTAATGACATTCCCCAGGGCCAGCTACCAAAACAAAGGAAAGCCCCTCCTAAATTCAGCCCCTGCTAAGAACACTGCTGCTTCTGATGTGTGTAGCCAGCACATCAGGGCTGGGACATGTGCTGTGGCAGAGGTTTGGCATGCAAGAGGTGGAGGGATGGGGCTTCCCTTGCCAGTCTCAGCATTCACCCCCTTTCCAATGGCTGTGCCTCTCTCCTGCATTCCCTGAGGAGCAGCACTGACCCCGGAGGGTTTTTCTAGCTTAAATTAGGACCTCAGCCTTTGGGGACTTAAACCCTTGTACCCAGCTGTACCCCTCCCCATAGTCCTGCCTTAGCTGTGCCGTCACCACTGACATTTTGGATTGTGCATCTTCATGCCTACACAACCAGGTAGCACAAACCCCGGCAGAGACAACAGCAACCCCAAAAGCCCAGAGCAGCCCCAAGCAGGACCCAAAGGTGTCACAGGCTTCCCCTCCCCTCATGTGCTGTGCCCAGGGCCGTACCAGTCCACAGTTGATGGAGATGCCTTCCTTGGCCCTCTCACCGGTAGCACCCGTCCGCTTCAGCCTCTCTGAGCCAGCCAGGTCCACGAAGTGAAACTTGGCTGTGAGGGTCTCATACTCTGTGGTGGGCTGGGATCCATCCAGGAGGCTGGTCACCTCCCCGTTCACCTGCAGCCACATGGAGAGGGTCATCACCATGGATCCTTGACTGCATTCAGATGTCAGCAAAAGCCCCAGCATTCACCCTCCACACCTAGTCCCTCAAGGATGAAGGACAGGATGCCAACAGCAGCTTGCTCTGGGCCATCCCTTGGGCCAGACCATCCCTACTTTGGATGAGACTGCAGACCTCAGCTCCCATTAAATGCTAACACAGGCTATGACTGGAAAGAAAAAGACAAACGCCTGCCTCTCTTCACAAGACTTCAAACCCTCTCTCATTTCCAAAGGACCTCACACACATCGCCTGGGTATTAGATGCAGGAAGAGCCCAGCCATGAGGCAGGAGCACATCTCACCAGCTCCGGGCGGGCGCACACTCTCATCTGGCAGAGGTGAATGGTGAAGATGGCGTGGGACCGGGAGCTCTGCACATTCATCTGGGTGCTGGCCGTGGTGCGGGAAAGAGCTCCCTGTTTTAGGCACTGGATCAACTACAACAACATGGAGCAGGGAAGAAGGAAACCTTAAAAGTATCCTCTAGGGAGTCAGGACAGCCCAGTGAGCACACCGACCTGCCTCTGCATCACCCCAGGGCTGCTCTGCTCCCTCCTGGGGGACATCACCGCACATCCCTGGTCGGTGAGCACCCATATCTGCCCCATCCCACACTCACCTCATCCTGTGAGTTGATGAGGCGTGACGTCACCCCTGTGGTGTAGATGCTTCCACTGGCATCCTCATGGATTTTGATGTTCGATTTGCGATGGCGCGCGTCAGGGTCACGGGCACTGTCAAACAGGTCCAGGATCTCTTCATTGTAGAGCTGAGTGGGGTGGAAGTGGATGCAGGGTGAGTAGTAGTAAGCAGGAGGCTGCTAAAGCACAGCACAGCAGGACTGACAGGAGCTGAGAGCCAGGAGGACAGGCTGCACACTGAGGGTGCGCATGTGTTCACGCATAGAATCACAGAATGGTTTGAAGGGACCTTAAAGTTCATCCAGTTCCAACCCCCTGCCATGGGCAGGGACACCTTCCACTAGAGCAGCTTGCTCCAAGCCCTTGAACACTGCCAGGGATGGGGCAGCCACGGCTTCTCTGGGCACCCTGTGCCAGCGCCTCAGCACCCTCACAGGGAAGAGCTTCTGCCTTAGATCTAACCTGAACTTCCCCTGTTTCAGTCTGAACCCATCACCCCTTGTCCTGTCACTACAGTCCCTGATGAAGAGTCCCTCTCTTGCATCCAAATACATACATGTATATGTGCTTAGGTAAGGCTGACCAGGAGAGCTGATGTGTGTGCAAATATAGGAAAGGACACACAGGATGTGTGTGCAGACAGGAGATGATGCTCAGGCAAGCTCTAACCTTCCTGCATACGTACTCAGCCAGGACAGGATGCCCAGAAGAAATGGCATGTGTGCACATGCAGGTGTACATACATGTGTCATGTTTGCCTCACAAAGCTCTGAGCTGCAGTCTGGGTTGGTTTGAGCTCCCTAACCCTGAAATGTCCCTGTCCCACATCAGGAACCATGTCCCCACACATGTGGACACCCAGGAGCTCTGCATCCCCCCGGCCTTCCCTGCTCACCTGAAGAGCTCCCGGCCACACAAGCCAGCAGAGCCCCTCTCCCACCACCCTTCCCTAAGGTTACCTTGGGTGGAAAGGAAACAAAGGGGTACAGGAAGGGCTGGACAAGCAGAGAAACCCTGAGGACTTGGAGCTGACAGATGTCCCCATTTGTATCTTGACCCTGCAGCATCCTGTCTCATGCTGGGGCAGAGGGACACCCCTGCCCTTCTGTCCTCCTGCCACCACCACTCAATGCCCCATGTCACCCTCTCACACTGTGAGAACAGGGTCACACAGGGACCGCAGGATCCTGGCCAGCACAGCAGATCAGGCTAATCTGTCCCTGGCTGCCCAGGGGCAAACAGCCTCTCTGAGGGTTCAAACCCTGCTCTCACAGCCTGCTCCTGGGAGGAGAGTCACAGGACAGGGATCACCAGGGCCAAATCCTGTTCCACTGCCAGCACAACACAGCTGGTAACCAGCATCTGATGCAGCCACGTGCCCACGCTGGCACAGAAGAGCCATTATCACTCCGAAACCCTCCCTGGGTTGCCTGGTTTGGTGTCCACGCTGCAGGGTGGACCAGAAGGCAAGGCTTTCAGCAGGCTTCAATGGCCTCAGTCATGGGGCCATCAGGTTTCTACTGTCCCCACATGTAACAGGGGCAGCCAATGTCCCACTGGGCACTACTGGCCTGGGGGGTGTAACCATGAGCAGCTTTGAAGCACAGCAGAGGAAGCCGTTCCCATCCTCCACTGCAGTCACAGAACAAATATCTCTGAGGCTATTTTGAGAGCCCAGACCACCAGAGGTCAGAGCTGGTGAAGAGCGAGAAAGGCTACAGGAAATACCCATGGCAGCTGCTGTGACCCCGAGCAGGGCCATTGCTTTTTCACCCCCAGGTGTCACTGGGGTTGCGCTGGACCTCTTTGGTTTGAAGAGATGCTTCCGAGGATGGCCTGGAACAGAGGCAGCACCGACATCCCATTTCCAGTATTCATCTTTCACGTGTCCAAACCCCAGCTAACAGATCACCCAGCATCCTGGGGCACTGTCAGGGCATCCAAACTAGAGGGAAAAACTGAGGCAAGGGAAACTATAGCTGGACAGCAAAGAATCTTCCAGACAGCAGATACAGGAGGCTGAGAGGGAAGGGAAAGTGTGTTACATAGGGTAAGGGGACACACACGGGGCTGAAGGCCAGTATTTGGTCCTACAGCTCAGGAAGGCAGGACCATGCCATGGCTCCAACAGGGTTAGGGCACTCTGCAGCAGGGAGAAAGCCCTGCCAAGGTTCATCTCCCAGAAGGACTTCAGTGCAGGCAGGAAATTGTCCCCATTTCCATTCCAGCCCACAGGTTCCCCAGAGTGGAGGCCCATGAGGATGAGGATATGTGGGAAGGCAGCCAGGAGCTTGGACAGGCTGAGTGGTGGGAAGGGAAGGATGTGGCAAGACACACAGCACCATGGGAGTGAGCAAGGGTTCTGCAGATGGAAAGCTGGTTGGAAAGGATTTCTTCAGCAAGCAGATCAGCCCCTGAGACTAGGAGGTGCCTTTG
This sequence comes from Psittacula echo, assembly GCF_963264785.1. Taxonomy (NCBI): domain Eukaryota; kingdom Metazoa; phylum Chordata; class Aves; order Psittaciformes; family Psittacidae; genus Psittacula; species Psittacula echo. The sequence continues at coordinate 6,849,318 of NC_137758.1, forward strand.
GGCACCACTTTTGCTCTCCAGGCCATGGACATCTGGAGGAACCCAGATGTGATGGACACCAAAGCCACATGGAGGCAAAATCCCAGCACAGGGCCTTTCTCTGCCTGCCTGTTTCCTCTGGGCTCTACCCCAGATCAGGAAACCAACTTTGAGCCCAGCTTTGCTCAATACCACCCAATGTTTCCTCACCAGGGCCTTAAACCAGTTCCCATCGTGAGCTTCTTTGCACTTTCACACCAGAACCAGCCCACAGGGAGCCTGCTGCAGCCACACAAGGTCCCGAGGCTTTCTGGGACAAACTTCTCCAGGAAAAGAAGTAGTTAATAGAAGAGGCTTTTGAAATCAAGAGGCCAAGGCAGAGGCGGGAAAGGATGCAATGAAGCATTCTCAAGGTCAAAGATGAAGCAAAAGACATGGGAAATAATACAGCCCTTCCTCCAATCCCCACAAGATTGGCACTTCTTCCACTTGTTTCACTGGGAACGCTGGTACAGACCCAGGGAAGCAGATATGCCACTATCCTCAACCTCAAACAGCAGTAAGTGAGCCTAGAGCCCCCTGAATGTCCAAGGGACCAAGGGACCATGGGAAGGGGATCCCTTCAGCCAAGAATGTGTCACCCCAGTTTGTGGCCTTCGCGAGGTCAGCAACATTCAGCTCCTTTGAGTCTCCTATGCTCTGGCTGCATCCCTAGCCGCATGCCTGCTGTAGGATGCAGCTCAGCCATGGAGCAGCCAGGACATGGAGGACTCAAGGAGCCCAGGACATGAATGCTGAGCGAAGGAGAGGCTCACAGTGTCACCCAGATGTGCTGTCACCCACCTCCAGGAACTGGGCACTGACTTTGAACTCCGGAGCCGCCCTGCCCTGGCTCTGCGCCGCGCGCTTGCGCTCCTCAATGCCGCTGAAGAGGTGGCTGATGGCCCGCGGGATGATGCCCTGCTCTTCCTCAGAGATGTTCACGTCAAAGCCAGTGCCCATGGTGTACGTCTTCCCCGCACCAGTCTGCAAAAAGGCAATGAGGGAGGAGCTGGCTGGGTTCTCCCAGGCTCAGCTCGCCCAATGCACCCCTCACCTCCCCAGCACCACCCCAGCGCCCCAAACGCCTCTGCTAAGCTCCTCTGATCCCCACTGTCACGCCAGCTCCCATGCCCCCACCCCAGGCCCCCAGCCCTGCCTCCCTCTCCTCCCATCCAAGGCCACCCCCAGCCCCCTCTCTCACCCAGCCCAGGGACAACTCTGTCCCCTCCACTCCCCACCATCTGTAACCTCTGCAGATGCCACCTCAGCAGCCCCAGCACCCAGTGCTGCAGAGGAGCCCAATGCCCATGCCAGAACCCAAGGAGCAGGCAGAGCACGTACCTGTCCATATGCCAGCACAGTGGCATTGTAGCCCTCGAAGCAGCCTTCAATGAGCTTGCCAACACACATTGTATAGATCTGCTCCTGCCACGTATCCAGGTCAAAGACAAAGTCATAGGTGAAGGCCTTGTCCTTCCCCAACAGCACTTGAGGCTCTCCGGGTGTCACTGAGGTGCAGATGTGACATCCCTCTATTTTCTCTTTGGACAGTTGGGGACGGATCCTGCAAGAAGGGAAGGAGGCTGAGGGCAGCCTCAGGGCTCACTCACATGAGCCTAGTCCTGAGGATGTGAGTAATGTCCCCCACTGCAACTGTGGCTGCTGCAGGCAGGGGACTGGGAGCACCTTTGCCTGCAGTGTGCAGCAGAGAGCACTGGATGCTTCCTCTCCTGCACCCAGTGACAACCTTGATCTGTTTGTGGCCAAGAAAAGGGGCTGGTGATGCCACCATGCACCTCTGCAGCCAAGGAGGTGACAGGCAGGGCTGGGGACCACAGCACAGGCAGGTGACCACATGCAGCCCGCACTTAAACTACCTTTGCCCCAATAGCTGAATATGGCCCATATAGGGGCATACAGGGCCATGACCATGCTGGCTCATGCACTGCAATGCCCTTGTCAAGGCAGCAAGTGCTGGCTGCACTTAGATACCCATCGATACATAGAAGCAGCCATGACAGGGGCTGCCTGGGTGCAGGCAGGATGCTCTGCAGCCAGCAGCACCCACTTCAGAGGCAGCAAGATCAAACTGCACTTCCAAAGGCTTCAAATGCAAAGTGTAAAACCATGCCGAGACAGCCCCAGTGCCAAAACAGCCGCCTCAACCCAACCACCGCCCAGCCCAGCGGCTGTCCCCAGCCATGGCCTTGGTGGATGGGAAGGGGACAGGCGAGGCTGTGCTCAGCTCCTGCCTCTGGTGGCATGCACAACTGACCCCCTGCATTCCCACCCATCACACTGAACCCCTTCCCAACAGTACAGAACAGCCAGACACACACTCGCACGGCTCTGCTCCAGCACAGGCGCAGCCTGCAGCAGCTCCGGGTTTGGGTGCATGTGCCAGCTGCGGGAAGCTGGCTGATCCCTGGGGATTCATGGAGAATGAGGGAGCACAGAGCCAAGCACCATGGCAAACAGCTCTCATTAGAGCTAATGACTGCACATCTCCCCTCCCGGGGTGCTTCACAGACACAGCTATTAATTCCTCGGAAGCCACATCCCTGGCAGCACCGCATCCCTGTCAGCCATCGCAGCCGCTTTGTGGATTGGGGCTCCTCAAGAGCCTCCTCGTCAGCCTGGCCGGTGGCAAGCAGAGCTCAGAAGAGCCAAACGAGTCTATGAACCCCCACCGAGTTTGGGGCTCAGGGTGTCCAAGTGGGGCAGGAGGCAGCACGAGCACCCAGCTCTCCAGCGTGTGGGAACAGCTCTGGGTGGCTGTGGGTATATTTAGCTCAGCAGCCACAATAGAAAGCAGCTTCTGATGTGCTCAGCCCCAGACTCGCTCCTGTCGCCTTCCCAGGGTCCCACCCTCCTCCAGGAACATTAAACCCCGGCTTTAATTACTTTTGGAACAACATTACGAGCTTCCCCCTCTCCCTAACGCCAGCCATGCTCAGCGACGGTGTCCTCGGGGAATGGGCAGAGGAAGAAACTGGAACCACGGTACTTTGGGAAAGTTCTTAAGGAAAAGGAGAACAGGGTTTTCAGCAAAACATTTTCATTCCCTCCCTGGTGGTTAAATGTGGGTTTGGAAGAGAGGGTGAGCAGCAGCGCTGGAGGGGTTTTGGATTTCCATAGAGCATGGGATAGAGACTGGCCATGCTGGGCCGTCCTTGAGGCCAGGAGCCAATGCTGTCCACATACCAACATCTATGGCTCTCCCATTCCCCAAACATCACTGCCCATCCAGCTCCGAGCACTTGAGGGACCCCATCACCTGCCAGGGGACCTGCAGGGAGCCATGTACCAGCCCTCAACATGCATCTCATCTCCCCAGGGGGACCAGGGACATGGGAACCTCCCCGGAGGGTCCTGCTTTTCAGGTAATCAGCTGAGCATCACTGAGGGATGTCCTTGGAAGCTGCTGTCAGCTGGTGCGGGAATACTATGGATCCCCACTGCAAGAGCAGGACAGGCAGAGCAGGAGGGCAGAGATGAGCGCCAGTGGCCACAGCCTCATGTGGGACAGTGCAGAGATCCCCTGCAGCATCACAGGAGATATATGTGACCACCAAGACATGTTGCAGAGGGTTTCTCTAGGCCACTGCAGCTCCTCCTGCTCCCTGGCACCCAACTGTCCCAGCTCTCTCACACCCTGCCCTCCCAGGAGAAACATCACCATGCTGGGCACCGAGCCACATGAGACCCTAGCTGGGCCAGGTAGGTGTTCACATATAGATCAAGCCATGCTCAGGCACTAGGATACCTCTTACAAATATAGAATTATAGAATTGTTTAGGTTGGAAAATACTTTTAAGATCATCAAGTCCAACTTTTAACCCAGCACTGCCAAAGCCACCACTAACCCATGGCACTAAGCACCACATCTACATGTCTTTTAAATACTTTAAGGAACGGTGACTCCCCCACTGCTCTGGGCAGCCTGTTAAAGTGCTTGACAGCCCTTTGAGAGAATGAAGTTTTCCTAATCTTCAACCTAAACCTGCCCTGGTGCAGCTTGAGGCCGGTTCCTCTTGTCCCATCCCTTGTTCCTTGGGAGCAGAGCCCAGCCTCTCCTGGCTCCATCCTCCTCTCAGGCAGTTGCAGGGAGCGATCAGGTTCCCCCTGAGCCTTCTCCACACTGAACCCCCCAGGTCCCTCAGCCCTTCCCCATCACACTGTGCTCCAGGCCCTGCACCAGCTCCAGTGCCCTTCTCTGGCCCCGCTCCAGCCCCTCAATGTCTCTCTTGTAGTGAGGGGCCCAGAGCTGAACCCAGGATTCAAGGTGCGGCCTCACCAGTGCCCAGTGCAGGGCACAATCCCTGCCCTGGCCCTGCTGCCGCACTGGTGCTGATCCAGGCCAGGATGCTGGGGGCTTCCTGACTGCCTGGGCACAAGCTGCTCATGTTCAGGCATTTATCAACCCATACCCTCAGGTTCTTTTCCACTGGGCAGCTTTCCAGCCAAAAGTGATATAAACATCTGCAGAGCCAGCACGGGCTGTCTTGGTGGCCCTGTTCTCAATCCCACCAGGTGACACTGGGGGACCTGGCAGCGCCTGCCATGCTCTGCCTCAGTTTCCCTCCTCTGCTACAAAGATCAGCAACTTTAGAAGTCAAAAAGTCACCATCTGAGTCCTAAAGGCCTGAGACACCCACAGAGAGTCTGGCTGATCCCCTGGAACCCATGACACAGGGGAAGCCGGCATGGGGAGGGCACAGGTTGTCCTTGGGCAGGCAAGATGATCAGTGCCAGTCCCATCTACCTCCTGCCCGTGCTGATAAACCAGCGTCAGAACAGACAACACACCCAGGGAGGAGAAGACCACAGCAGCACCATGAGCCTGGCCACCACCTCCACCCCCTGCATGCTCAGCTCACCGTGAAGGGACACTGACAAGTGACCAATACCCAGGACAGAGCAGCACGGTCCTGGCCGAGTGCTCCAGGCAAGCAAATGTGGCTGCTTCCCACACAGATACACAGGACTGGGAGGCAGAAGGACACACAGACAGACACAGAGGTACAGGTAGGGGTGGACACTGCTCCTTCCTGAACTGGCAGCTCTCACTGAGTGGTGCTGGGTGGTACAGCAGGAGCCTGCTCCTGCATCAGCATCCAAACCCAGCAGCATGAGCAGCAATGTGTGTGCCAGGGAGAGCCCGTGACTGCATGGGGACACAAAGGGAGCCTCAGCTGGAGCCTCTCCATCGCTTCTTCCCGTCCCTGGCAGGCTGTGAAAGCAGCGTCTCCATGGTGGGGCTGCCAGGGCGCCAGAGCATCTGGGAGGAAGGGGGGAGTGGATCCTGCACCCTAAGGGGCAGGGAGCTGCTGCGGGCACACGGGCAAGCACAAAGCCCGAGTTGTTCAGTGCTGCTGCCTTATGCCAGCGTTTGGCCAGGGAAGGGGGAGAAGCCAAGCAAGGCCGGGAGCCAAGCGCTGGATGGGCACGGTGGGGCAGCCAGCTCCCACAGGCAGCCCTCACAGGGTCAGCTCAGGGAGAGACCTGCCCATTCCAGCATCTTAAGCCCTGCAAGCAGTGGAGGGGGTGAGGTTCAGCAGCTGGGCACAGCCAGTATCCCCTTGCGAAGGCTGCATCCAGCAGGACACCACCCAGCCCTCCCTGTGCAGTTATGGAAGACTTCCCTTGCACAGGATGGCACAGTTCAGCTGACATGGGCTGCTGAGTTCATGTCCGGTCTCCTTGACTGATTCAGTTTCCCCCCTCCCAGCCCACTGCTATGGCAACCCCAGGGGGCTCCAGGGCATCCTTTGCCCTCCAGCACTTTGCCAGTGCCGTGGCAGCACACTCCCATAGCCCTTGTGCCATGGTGACAGTCACACCACCCTCCCCCCCCCAACCTGCCTGCATCCACAGCCAGGCTCTCCTGAGGCTGTATCAGCCTGCTGAGACACAGCCACAGCTGGGACAGGGCAGGATCCCATCCCTCCAAGACCACTTTGGGAGGGAGGGTGGCTGCCTGTGTTCCCCAAGGAGCCATTCCTCTCCCCTCCCAAGACCAGAGCCTTGGAAAACCAGACAGGCAGGGACAGATTCCCATGGAGCCGAGCCAGAGAGCCAGGGATAGGCAGGTAGAAGAGCTCTATGGTGTTTTCTCTCTCTGTGCCAGGCCCCAGAGGGTGGAAGCCGCTTGCTTTCATTTACCCTATCTCCAGAGAGCAAGGGGAGAGGCTTGGTGAGGGGCGGGGACACTGCCCAGCTGCGGGTACCTCTCCTGGGACAGGCTGTCAGAGGTTGGAGCTGGCAGAGCCCATCAGCCATGGCTGGCTGCTGGGGATATGCCTGCCAGGACAGTAGCGCTGGGCAAGTCCAGGCAGTACCTTGCCACGCTCCCCACATTGCCTGCATTCACCCTGCTCCCATTCCCTGTCCCTGCATTCACCCTCCTCCCATTCCTGCATCAGCCACATTCACCCCATTTCTCTTCCCCACATGACTTTGCATTCACAGAATCATGCAATGGTTTGGGTGGGAAAAGACCTTAAAATCAACCACAGGCAGGGACACCTTCCACTGGAGCAGCTTGCTCCAAGCCCCTGTGTCCAGCCTGGCCTTGAACACTGCCAGGGATGGGGCAGCCACAGCTTCTCTGGGCACCCTGTGCCAGCGCCTCAGCACCCTCACAGGGAAGAGCTTCTGCCTTAGATCCAACCTGAACTTCCCCTGTTTCAGTTTGAACCCATCACCCGTAGTGCTATCTCTACAGTCCCTGATGAAGAGTCCCTCTCCAGCATCCTTGTAACCCCCTTCAGATACTGGAAGCTGCTCTGAGGTCTCTACTCCCATCCCTGTATCACCTGTGTTTGTCCCACTCTCATCCCCACATCACCTGCATTCACCTTGCTCCCATCCCTGCTCCCCCTATTGCCCCATCCCCACTCCCTGTGTCACCCACATTCACCCTGTTCACGCTCCCTCCAGCCTGCCCAGCATCCGCAAGGCAGCCCAGGCTCACATGGAGCCCCCCTGCCAGCCTCACTGCCCTCTCTGCTCCCCCCATGCTTTGCTCTCTATGCCCAGACCTGCACTCCAGGCTTTGCTGCTGCCCAGCAGCACAGGGCAGCCAGGAGGAGAGCAGCTCTAACATCATCATGTGCTCTCCTAGGACATCCTATTGCTCAAGGACAACCCAGGCATTGCAAACCCAACAGGCAAGCCAGTGTGTGGCACACGCCGTGCAGTGCGGTAGTGTGTGGGGCACTCAACGTGGCCAAGCAGCTCTGTGGGTGCTGCCAGCATCATCAGGGGAAGAGAAGAGCCAAGCGCTCCAGGTTTTCCCATGTCTCCAGGCCAGCACAGCAAGCATGGGGGAGTCTGTCCTCACCAGCAGACAGCAGCTCAGTGTGGCTTGATCCTGGGTGGGATCAGTCCCCTTGCTCAGGAAGGGAGGCCCCCAGCCCCATTCCCTGCCCAAGCATGGGGTCCCAGGAGAGGGAGCTGGTGCCTGTTTGCATACAGGTTGCTTTGTCCTGAGTCAAGCCAAAGTTAAGCATTTAATTACCACAGCAGAGAAGCGGCTCAGCAATCACGAAAATTGAATAAGGCTCCCTGGGGACTGCCAGGTCTGGTCAGTAAATGCTCCGATTAAGAGATATAGCAAACCACATCCAAGCAGGAATGAGCACAACACCAGAAGGCACCAGGCTCAGCCTGCCTGTGGACCCACACATGCCACGGGATCACTGCCTGTGCTTCAGCCAGAACCCACCAGAGCAGAGGGTGCTATGGCCAGCACTGCCCGACCAGCTCCAGGGGCAAGATGGAGCTCCTTGCAGTCTGGAGACAGGCAGGTCCTCACAGAGCTGGGACGTACACCCTATCCCAGACTGGTTTGGGTTGGATGGGACCTTAAAGCTCCTCCAGCTCCAACCCCTGCCACGGGCAGGGACCCCTTCCACTGGAGCAGCTTGCTCCAAGCCCCTGTGTCCAACCTGGCCTTGAACACTGCCAGGGATGGGGCAGCCACAGCTTCTCTGGGCACCCTGTGCCAGCGCCTCAGCACCCTCACAGGGAAGAGATTCTGCCTAAGATCCAACCTGTATGACCCCAATATGGATCCTCTCCATAGCTGTGCTGGATGTGTCCAGCTCCCAGCTGCCCAACCTGCTTCCTTGCAGGGCAAATCCCCTCCCCGCCCTCCTCTCCCAGGCCCCCCTCAATTCTCCAGCTCCAGCTTTCCCAGGCTTAGGGAAACTTTTAAGTCCGGGCATGGCAGCCACCATGTGCTGCTCATTAGCTCTGGCAGGAGCACACTGGCATTGAGGCGCACCATCTGCTCTGCACCGAGAATGATCACGGGTCAGGGACAGGGGACATGCTGCCCGCACCGGGATGAACACCCAGGGACACCCAGCCCAAAGCAGCAGGTAGATACCAGCAGGGCCTGGGGCAAGCACGGCATCATGCTTTACCCTGCCTAGAGGGGCACAGGAGTGGATGGACGGAGTTTGGGATCTTCCTGGACAGCTCCTTCCCCCTCATAAATGACTGGCGATGCCACCAGCTCCATGCTCGACCTGCCCAAGAGAAGAGGTTGGGAAATGCCATGAAGATGCTTGAAAATCACAGACCAAGAACAGTCACCAACAAAGGGGCACAGAGCCCCAAACCACAGGCAAGGTGGGTGGTGGAAGGAAACACGTGTATGGCAGCACCTGCAACTCAATGCACATCCCAGCAGGTGAAAACAGACACAAACCCACCAGCTCAGCAGCAGTATCAGCAGCTACAGGAAACCATCATTCAGCAGGAGATACTGGCCATGTAGGGGCACAGAGAAGCCACGAGTCCAACTGAGATAGTCACACTCCCCCTCTCAGTTCTGCATCCCAGTACTGAAGCTCCCACTGCCTCCCAAGCCAGTGAATCACACCCACAGGGTCTCTCCCCTTCCTAGATACCCCTTTGAGGTTCATATGTCCCAGTTCCACCCCAGTACTAGTGCACCCATGCTGGAGATAAGGCTTTCCCAGCTCCCAAAACCAGGCACCCCAGTGCACTCCGATTGCCACTGGGAGACCACCACAATCTTGGCAGAAGATGCTGCAACCTCAGAGCCCATGGGGGACATCTGGAGAAACTTGCCTGCAAGACAGGACTGAGGGTGGCACAAATAAGGTATTTCTGCACCCCATAGCCCCCCCAATAAATAAATGAAACCCCAAGTCCTTGGCTGGTGGGATGGGGATGGAGCACCCAGAAGCAAACCTGGTCCCACAGCTGGGAAGGGAACAAACGTGTTTTCCACTAACATCCTCCTCAGGCAGGCGCAGTATGAGATAACAGATGAGCAGAGCAACATGGCCCGAGAGACGTCCTCTCCGAACGCAGGAAAGGGCCAAGTTGTGCCTCCCAACCCTGCGACACTGGACTGGAAAGTGTCCATGCTCAGTGCTTGGAGAGAAGAGGGGAATCCGAGGACCAGGAGCCCAGCGCCAGCATTGCTCATCTCCTCCCATATCAGTGCAGGAATGGAGGCTTCCCACTCCTGCCACCTAAGAAGCCCACCCACAGGGCTCTGCCAACAGGTTATTTGGGAAGCTCAGAAACAACAATGCAGCTCACAGAGCCTGTGCAGCTGGTGAGGAACAGACCTGGCACATCCCACCCTGCCACACCAGGGCTTCTGCCCCAGCACCCCCATCCCTCACCCCCAGGGCCCATTTCTTGGGCTCCAGCACTCAGATGGGCTCCAGGCTGTGGCAGAGGAGGAAGGAAGAGCCTGAGGAAGAGGTCAGAGCAGTTCTGTGCCTCGTGCTCAAGGTCAGGCTGCGCTGCTCTCCAGGGAGGAGGCTGCAAGCCTGCGGGGATCTGGCTGCAGCAGGGGCAGGGGAACAGAAGGATCCTGGAGCAGGGATGCCCCTTGCGCTGCCCCAGTGCCGGTCTCCAGAGCTTTGCCCTTGGTGCTACCCCAGATGTGGGGCTGGTGACACTGGGAGAACAGACCCAGAGCCTGGAAGGGGGCTGCTGAACCACCCCCAGGACACCACAGAGGCAAACTCCGACAACGGCCGGCACAGGCAATGGGCGGGGGGGTGATCACAGCCCCATGGGGGCACCATGGGACAGGGGGGCTTGAGGCCAGGCTCAGCTACAGCAAACTGTGACAAGAAAGCTCCCCGCTATGTCCTGGCCCCAGGGAGCTGCAGAGAAGAGAAGGGATTTCACTGGGATCCCTGGGGCTCAGCCCCAAACCCTCACTTAGAAATGGGGCTGACAACTGTTCACATCCACATGGAGCAGGACTGAGAGGGAGGTGCCAAGTGAGATGAAGCAGCCAGACATCCCTGGCCTCATAGCAGTGCAGAGCCATCAGGGACACTGGGGCACGCCAGGGCACCATTGAACCAGTTCCTGGTCTGCCCAGAGGGAGGGGGTGGCAGAAGGCCGGTGACCTTCCCTTCCACCAGCGTCCTACCAAGGCAAGCAATCGCCCCGCAGCATCTCCTGCAGCAGAGACCCGTGGCAGCTGCCCTCACAATCCACCACATCCCAACCCTGCTGCCTGTTTAACAAACACTGGGACTGTTTTGACAGCATCTGGCAGGAAACGGCCCCTTGGGACCCCTGGGGCCAGGCCCCCTCTCCCAGCAGGAACAGCACAACAAGGCTCAGCAGGGGGATCGCCTTCCCTCTCAGGGGACCAGGAGCCATGTTCCCAACAGCTTTGTTTGCAGCTTCATCTCCTGCAGTTTTCCTCCTGCCCCCAATTTCACTGCTGGTGCAGGAAAGCTTCAGCTGGCTCCTTCCTTGGGCTTAGAGACAGCTCCAGCATCCCATGTTCCTGAGACTTCATGGCATCACATTTAAATCCCTTCATGATGGATGATGCGTACAGGTACCAAAAGCCTGTCTAAAGCCGCTTTACTCGGAGCGATGCCGCAGGCAATGGCAGATCTGCCTGGGACTGCAGGGTGCAGCCCTGCTCCTCCCTTGGAGGATGGAGACCAGGATGAAGAAGTTCTCCAACCCCTTTCTAACGTTCCCACTGTAAAAGCCAGTGAGCTCATGTCTGATTGAAGCCAGGCACAGAAAAACCCTTTGTGCCCACAAACCTGGGCTCAGCACTTCCCTCAGGGACCCTGAGGTGTCCTACCCACCACAGCCCTCCACATCTCTCTCCAGACCAGGGAGCCCAGTTTAACCATTCCCACTGGGAACCAAGGGTAAGTCTTGGTTCCCAATCTCTGGGGCTGGGAAGCCCCGAAGTAAACCAAAGAGCAGCCACAGGACATGGGAGACCCCCACTGCTAGGGCTGAGCTGCCCTGGGAGGAGGCAGAGGACTCTGCTCTCGTGAGACCCCACTTGCAGCACTGTGTGCAGTTCTGGTGTCCCCAGAAGGACATGGAGCTGTTGGAGCAGGGCCAGAGGAGCCCAAGAGGATGCTCAGGAGCTGGAGCACCTCCTGTATGGAGCCAGGCTGAGAGCATTGGGACTGTTCAGCCTGGAGAAGAGAAGCTGCGTGGAGACCTCAGAGCAGCTTCCAGTGTCTGAAGGGGGCTCCAAGGATGCTGGGGAGGGACTCTGCATCAGGGACTGGAGAGATAGGACAAGGGGTGATGGGTTCAGACTGAAACAGGGGAAGTTCAGGTTGGAGATAAGGATATATGCCCCAGCTATGTGACAGCAAAGATGCCAGAATGCTGTTCCCAGCACATGGCCTTTGCCAGCATGTTCCCACAGAGCCAAGAGCCCCTAGAGCACGTGGCAATGGGCATGTGAGTCTCTCCCATCCTAAAGTGGCACATCCCATCCTTCTTTCCAAGAAGAAACTCCACAGGACAGCACCAGGGCTGCCCGTGTGGAAGGAAGAGCATCATGGCAGGAGTGTTTATGAGAGCAGCAGAGCACTGGAGGTTGCAGGGTTTAAATAAACTTGAAATCCGACTCAACTTCCTTCCCCAATTTCACAAGCTCTGTTTCCTGAGTCTCTGCAGCCAGGCAGACGTGCTGGGTGCTGCAGGCAGCGCCGGGGGTGCCCCTTTCTCTATGGTTTGAAAGTGTCCTCAAGTATCAGCTCTGCAGCCAGCCCGGCTCCTCAGACCTCCCCTGGTGATGGAGTTTAATGGCCTCTGGGTCAATACCATCAGCCTTCCTGACACAGCAAAACCACCCACTCACAATGGGGCTGAGCTCCACCTCCTGCAATGAGCACGGGGAGCACCGCTCCCCCCAGCTCGCTGAGGCTGTGAGCAGACAGCACCCAACTGCGAGCCTGGGTGCTGCAGGGAGGGGTGCTCTGAGCTGGGTGCTGCAGAGAGGGGTGCTGCTGAGGCTCAAGGGGAAGCACAAGCCTCCAATAGATGCTGTGCTCCTGGAAGTAGAGCATGAGAGTGGAACTGCCAAACTCCTTCACCCATTTGAAGGTCACCTACAGAAGGAAACAGCTCTCATTGCCTTCCCCAGTCCATGAGGGAGCCTTCCCCCGCAAAGCCTCAAGGAGTGAGGGTTCCTGGGCCACCGCACTCAGCTCCCAGCTTGGGAGCGTTACAGGGTGCAGGGCGCCCAACCCAAGCGCTGCCGACAGCTCGGCCCCATCGCTTCCGCTCCCTGGCGGCATCAGCCGGAGCTGACAGGCTCGGGCACTCTCCTGTTGATGCTGATGGGCAAGCGAAAGCAGGACTTGCCTGCAGGGAGGGTGGGAGCTGGGGCAGGAGCCAGCCCTGCCCCTGCAGGAGGTGCAGGATGAGCTGCAGGTACAAGGTGCAGGTACCAGCCCCTGGGCCTGCGTTTCCCTCTGCAGTGCTGCAGCAGGTACTGGCCATTTCCCTCCTGGCATGCAGGAAACCTAAATAACAGCTCCATGCCCCAGACAGTGGCTCAGCACTTGGAGCCCCAGTGGGGCAGCTGGGGGTCTTCCCAAGGAGAAGATGGGAACCTGGAAGCTGACAGTGAAATGCCACAGCATCTCTCCTGTCAGGTGAAGAGAACCAGCAAGAACAAGAACCCCCAAGGACAATATAGTACCGCCACTCTGCTCCTCTGTCCCTGCTCCTCCCATCCTGTCAGCGCTTGCGAGGACCCGAGACAGGTCCCAGTGTCTTGACATCAGCTGGGCCATCCCTATCATCCAGCTGCTTAACCACAGCAGCACGCCTCCCTCGAAAGCCCCCAGTGCTTCCCAGTGTCTCCAGCCCTTCCCCAGGTTCCACCAGCAGCAGGGACACAGAGACCCTGAAAAAATGGCACAAGCTGGCACATTCATGTTATTATAAAGAGACAAAAGGGGAGCTTCGATCCCTGTTGTGCCTCACCCTGGAGGCATTCAACCTCCTTCGTGCTCTGATGGCGGAAGGAGGTGGAATCTGTGGACAGGTTTGCTGGGAGCGTTGTCTTGGAGACTTCCACACCACCACTAGTGGTATGTTACAAGCTCTCACAAAGGAAAACCTCTCTCTGCTCCTAGTCCAGGGCAGGAGGGGACCCATCACCAGCCCTTTGGGTGGGGTGATCTGCAGGGAGAGCAGCTTGGTCCTTGCGCACTCAGCCCAGCATCCGGAGCCACCTTCCCACATGACGCTGCGACCTGCCTGCTTTGTCTGCAGCCTCCCTGTTCCCAGTCCTCCTCCTTTGTCCTGCCGGTTCACCTTTGCCACTGCATCACCCCAGTACTCGGCACACACCAGCTGCAGGATACCAGCTCATTCCTTCAAGGAGCGGGTGGGAGAGAGTTGGATGTGCCCCCCGTTATGTATCCTCACTATGGGCACCCCAGCCCCACTGCAATGCTGCAGACTGAAGCCACCTCCTGGTCATGATCCACTCCCTGTGTACCGGACAGTCCTTGATCCCATTGGTGGCAGAGGCCAAAGGGATTAGCAGGCAAAAGCCTCCACGGCCACCATGCCCAGCAGCACCCACCCCATCTCTCAGGCAAAGGGAACCCCGGCCTTGAGCCAGGCCTTTGTTAAAAGGCTTCATCCTGACAGAAATGCAGGATGGAAGACGGGAAGAGCCTGGCCAGCAGGAAATCTCCACCTCCCATCATTGGCATCACTCAGTTCCCAGGTCAGTGTCCTGGCACGGACACCCTTGCCTTGGCACAGCCCAGCCCTGCCCTTGCAAAGGCACTCCAGCAGCAGCCACACAATGAGGACACTGCCACCTCCCCTGCAGCTCCCCCATCCTTTAAACCCACAGACTGGCCCCGATTCTCAGCCTCTGGAATGGAGCAAGGCAGAAAATAACCACGACCTGCTTCCAAGACAAGGAAGACTGGACAGGCAGGCAGCTCTGGGATGCATCCTGGTGCACACACACGTGTGCACAGGCACACAGACATGCACACACGCATGCACACACACAGAGACATGCACACGCACACACCCATCTCTCCCTCCCTCCATCACTGGTGCTGCACCCAGCATCTTTTGTGCTCTCGCTCTACCCAGGTAGGCAGGGTCCAAGAATCTGCAAATCCTCCTCCGAGGACTAAGGCAGCCCCCTGCAGCCTGCCAGCAGCACCCCAATCTGCCCCTTGCCATCAGTGGTGTGGGTGAGGGGACAGGGTCCTGCCCAGGTCACCCCCAGCCCCAAGGTGCAGGACAAGGCACGCACGGCCCGGCGGGGGGGTCGGTGTAACGGTGCAGAGCTGGTCTCACCGAGCCGTGACCCCGCGGTGACGCGGTCCTGCCCTCGGCCAGCCCCACACCGACACCGTGCTCTGGGTCTCGGGGTGACGAGGCCGGGCCGGGCTCATGCTTGTCCGGAAGACGCGGCTGAACCAGGACCAGGCACGGTGCGAGCAAGGGAAGCCGCAAGGTCCCTTCCTCACGAAGCTTCGGCAGTGACGGGTTCCCCCCTCCCATGGGTTCGGACCCCCCTCCGCCTTCCCTCGGGGGCTCCTTCCTTTTGGGGCAGAGAGGAGCAAAACGCCGCCGGTCTGCGGGACCCCAGCGGCTGTGCACAGAATACACCCAGCCTGGCACAGCGCTAACAAAGAGCCCCCCCGGTCTCCCGCACAGCCCGTGGGGCTCTGCAGGCGATGCGTGAGCTGCCCCCCCCCAGCTGCCCTCCGAGCCCACGCGTGAAGGAGATGCTGCCGGCAGGTCCTTCATCGAGGTGCACGATGCGGAAGGCGCATTGTTCCCAGCCCGGAGTCAGCACAAAGGACACAGAGATGCCGCATCGTTCCCTAACACCTCGGGGAGGGGAGGAAGTGACCCCCCACATCTCCCTTATCTCGCCTGACACCAGAGGGGACCAAATTCACCCGCTACACAGCCCAGGGCTGCCGAGCTGCAAACGCTGAGCGACAGCAGCTCTGCAGGTGAAGGGGTCGGGGACTCCTGGGTCGCCCCCCCCTCGGCCTCAGGAAAGGGGGTGAGAGGGCACCGGCAGCGGGGTGGCGAGGGGCAGCCTCAAAGCGATGCGGAGCGGGGAGGATAACGGTGGGACTGGGGAGGCAAAACCCGACTCCGATGGGGGAGACTCAGTGCCCGGGGGCTGGGCAGCACCGAGTCGGGCATCCGCAACCCCACCGGCGCCGAGCGCAGCAGCTGCAGCCGCAGGACCCCCCCGCAGCCCCGGCTCTCACCTCACGGCCACCTTCACGCAGCTGTCCGGAGCCGCCATGGCCCCGCGAGCCGGGCACCGCGGCCGCCGCTGCCCGAGAGCATCCGCGGCGCTGAGAGGGGGGGACGGGATCGGGGGGGGGGCGGGAGCGGCCCCAGGTGCGGGGCGGGGCTGGGGGACACGCCCCCCCCTCCCCCCGCCGCGCTGCCGGAACGCGGACTCGCGGGGAAACGGCGCGAGCGCGCGCACACACGCGCACGCGCTCGCTCTCATTCACGTCGTGCTCCATTGAACGTTCTCACCCGCGGGGCCCTGCTGCCCCCTGCCGGGCCAGCGGCTCCGCTCCAGCCTGCGCGGGTGGACCGCGGCTGTGCAGAGCTGGACCGGCGCCGTGCGGGGCTGCACCGGGCCGCTCCGGGCCGCACTGGGGCTGTGCCAGGGCATTCCGGGCTGCACCGGGCTGTTCAGGGCTGTACCGAGCAGTACCGGGGGTGTGCTGGGCTATGGGGCTGTATCAGGGCTGTACCAGACTGTACTGGGCTGTACCAGGGGTGCACCGGAGTGTTCTAGGCTGTACAAGGCAGTACTGGGCCATACCGGGTGTGTGCCAGGATGTTGCAGACCATCCTGGGGTTGTGCCAGGGTGTTTCAGGCTGTACTGAGCTGTACAGGGCTGTACCAGGCTGCTCTGGGCCATACTGGGGCTGTACTGGGGCTGTACCAGGGCTGTGCCAGGGCTCTATCAGGCTGTACCGGAGAGCAGCTCAGGACCCTTCCCCATCAAAGCTCCAGGCAGAGAGGGCCACTGATCATGGCATGGTGTTTCTGGCCTTATCTTCCTCCTCCCACCCTTGTGCCAGCTGTGTCACAAACCAGATCTGTCCCCCAGTTCAGCTGGAAATTAACTCAAGAAACACCCTCCAGACACAGTTTGGCGCAAATCAGCCCCAGTGCAGCTCCAAGTCCAAGGAGAGGGTGCAGAGGCACTGCCCCTTTACTGCTGTGTGTCCCCACCATAGTGTCACCCTCTGTGTTTGGAATCCCTGGAGAGCAACCACCTGCCTTGGAAAGTGGTACACAACAGTCACCACCTCACTAAAGGGACCAGGAAACCATTCATCTTGTAACGAAGCACATCCTTGGCAGAGCAGATGCCAGAAGCCTCACTGGCAACCACCCAGTGCCCGTTCCTCAGCAGTGGGTGGATGTGTTTGTGTATAACGGGGTGTAACATCCTGCCCCAGGGCAGGGAAGCAAGACCCAATGCACGCTCTAGAGGGGCCGCCATCTGAACGAGAGTTATTACTACAGGAATCAGAGGAAGAGGTGACTTCTCAATCCCAGACCTTGACCAAGCTGCAAGATATGTGAATAGATTTCGGCCGTCTTCCAGGGGAGCACATTGTCACCTGGTTGCCCCAATGCTGGGACAACGGGGCTGCTGGTCACAAACTAGAAGGTAAGGAAGCCAAGCAGCTGGGATCAGTTGCTAGGGAAGGGGAAATTGACAAAGCGATTGCAAAAGAGAAAGGAGCCCTCAGCCTTTGGAGGTGGCTCTTGGCAGCTGTGAAAGAAAGGTTTCTCTACAAGGATGATGTTACGAGTCGCTCAGCCAAGTGGACCATGATAGACATCCAGCCCCTGAGGGAATCAGCCATTCTAGAGATGATCTATTGTAGGCTGGATGCTGGGAATGCACCTGTAGATCCAGATGAAGTTGAATGTACATGACCCATGTGGCGGAAACTTACGTGGAGTGCACCATCACCATATGCCCACTCGTTGTCATCAGTGACATGGAGTGAGGCAGCACCACCAACAGTGGATGAATCGAGTCGTCAGCTCCAAGAGTTCGAAGACAATCTCACCCCTTCCATCATTTCAGCTGTGGAAAAACTGTCCCAGGAGTTCAAACAATTGAAAGATGATCTATCCAATCTATCCAGCTCCCGACGTGCAGCTATTAGCAGAAAGCTCCCTATTGCCCAAAAGAGAAGATATAGGAAGTACACGCCACAGGCCACCCTATGGTTTTACCTGCGGGATCCCAGAGAAGACATGAGAAAGTGGGATGGAAAACCTACTTCAGCTTTGGAGGAACGGGTGCGTGAATTGAAGAGGAGAACAAAGGTCAAGGATGATCATCCCATGAAAGCTGCTATTCCATTCTTGAGTGAGCAGATTCTCAGATGGAACGGAAGAGCTGATTTTACTTCAACTCCTGTGATAAGGAATTCTAATCCCTTCCTACAAGACGTAAGTGGAGAATCTTGTGATCACTATTAGAGGGGCCCTGCGTCCAGCCAGGTGGAGAAGAGGGACAATCGGATTTACTGGACTGTGTGGATCAGATGGCCTGGCACATCAGTCCCACAGAAGTATAAGGCTCTAGTAGATACCGGTGCACAGTGCACCCTGATGCCATCAAACTGTCAAAGGATGAAACCCATTTGTATTTCTGGAGTGACAGGAGGATTCTAAGAATTGACTGTACTGGAGGCTGAGATCAGCCTGACTGGAAGGAAATGGCAAAAGCACCCCATTGTGACTGCTCCAGAGGCTCCATGCATCCTTGGCATAGATTACCTCAGGAGAGGGTACTTCAAAGACCCAAAAGGGTACCACTGGGCTTTTGGTATTGCTGCTTTGGAGACTGAGGAAATTGAGCAGCTGTCCACCTTGCCTGGTCTCTCAGAGGATCCCTCTGTTGTGGGGTTGCTGAAGGTCGAAGAACAACAAGTGCCAATTGTGACCACAGCAGTGCACTGGCGGCAATATCGCACCGAGACTCCCTGATTCCCATCCATAGGCTGATCTGTAGACTGGAGAGCCAAGGACCCGCTCACCCTTTAATAGTCCTATATGGGCTACTCCTACACTATCCCTGCTGATCCCCTCAGGGGAAAGCTCTCAGCCTTGCCATGTTCCCTGCACAAGATGGGCTCTCCAGCGCTCAGGCTGCAGCTGGAGCTCAGCAACAGCCATTTGCCATTTATTAAGTTAACAAATAAATGCCCTGCTGGAAAGCAAGCAGGCTCCATTGATTCACACCTCCCCCGGGGCCCATCACTTTGCTGCATTTTAATATATATTAGGCAAGAAAGAGACATGCATTCCCCAGTTTGGCTGGGCTGGGGAACCTCTGGAGCAAGATTCCAGAAAAGAGATGGCCTGGGAAGATGGGGCTGCCCCAGTGCTCAGTGCCTGGGCCACTGAGGTCTGTAAAGCAAAACCCCATGGCAGACTTATTCCTGGAGAGGAATAACCTCAGTTGCTACTTGCTAACAGACATAATGGACAGTGCGTAGGCAGCGCTGGTCAAGTGCTGTGCTCCCCTCAGCATCTCTGGCCTGTCCCTTGCAAAGCAGTGGAGTTGTCCGGAAGATGCATGAGACCCTCCTGTGGGCCGAGCTCATCAGTGGGTGCCCAAGCCCAAGAGTGGTGTTTAGAGATATGTGGTGACACAAATCACACTGCAGTGGCCAACTCTCCCCTTGGTTAGACCCAGGGCTGCTGCACTGACCTGGACATGCTCTTATGCTTCTGCCCCATACCCACCTGGGAGAGTGAGTCAAGAAGGCCCCTGGGCTTCCTGCCTGGAAGATGCTTCCAGCATCTGCCCAAGTCCTCCTTGGCTGCAAGGAGGAGACATAGGCTCCAGCAGAGACATAAGGATGCTGGGTCCAGCTGCTGAGATACCATGAGACCCTTCCAGAGCTTGCTGCTGCTCTCAAAATGACTTGTTGACAGTCATGACATGAGCACTTTGGAGTAGGGACAGACCTCCCTGCACATGGGGACTGGAGGCTGCTCCATGAATTGCTGCCAGCTCTGGTTCAATGTGGTCTCACATTTGTAGCTCCCCTTCCCAGGCAGGGCTAGGCACAGGCTAGGTACAGGCTGTACAGGCAGGGTGGCTGAAGAAGAAGGGGACAAGGGGAATCCATGGAGTCACACAGCAGGAACACTTTAATGACCTGTCCAGCTCTTGCGAGACCCTGCTGGCACAGCATTGTCCTGTCCTGCACCAGCGTCCTGGAGACCCAGCCCCAAAATCTGGACAGAGCCCACCAGGACCCCAGGCAGAGGGGGAGCAGTGTGGCATTGCTCCAATAACCCCCTGCAAGCTTCTGAAAGGACCATATATGCTTGTGGGTCACAGGCGAGTGGCAGCAATGGCCTTTTGGGAAGGGGCTGCTTTGAGTCCTGGGGAGCTGGCTGGTGATGTGACCGAGGTGTTCTGAGGGGCAGAGCCAGCTTTTGTACCCTGAAGTGTTCCTCTTCCCTTTAGCAGCTCCACAGCCGCTTTCTCCACTTCATTCACCTCCAGCTGGCTGCTGGCTGCCATCTCGTCCCTTGTCACTGCTACGAAGGTTAGGTCATGGGCCAGAGCTCTGAGGCCCCCGGAGATCAGAGCCTGCAGCAGAGGACAGGATCAGAGCCTGATGTGTTCTCAGTCGGTAGAGGTGTCCCTGGCTGCACACAACCCACCCTCACCTCATGTGCTTGCTGCCCTCTGTGCTCGCTGCCCTCTGTGCTTGCCCTCATAGCTAAGCTTTGCTCCTGCAACCTCCCAGCTTGGCATGAGTATGGCAGCCCTGGCAGCCCCTTTCATCCCTGCCTTTCCCACTGCCCCTGCCTTACCTCTTGAATGAGGAAGGTGATGGCTGGGGTGGAGGATGCACTCGGGTCACTGCTTTCACCCCACTGGTGCTCTGAGCTGGACGCTGCTCCTGTTGCTGTGCCATCCTCTCCAGGGTGCTGGGTGAGAGGAGCAAACAGCTGCAGCCTGGGCTTGGGCAATGCCCATGGAAGATCTCTCTCATGTTCATGCAGAGGCTGTAGGTATTGTCCCCAGCCCGGACACACACTCCCATATCAGCCAAGGGCAGCCAGGGCAGTGTGGGAGCAAACCTGATGCACCCCCTTTTACTCCCTGGCTCTGGAGCAGCCAAGAGATGCTGCTTTAAGCTGTCCCTGCTTGGATGAGCACCCTGTGGTGGGGGCCCAGCTCCTTCCCAATGCTAGTGAGAAAGGAAGGCTCCAGCAAAGCTGGTTTCATGGTGGGGAGCCCTAGAGAGCGGCTCCTCCCCAGCGTGTCTGTGACAGCCTTTCCCAGGAAAGGAGGGACGTTCATCCATGTCCCCATTGCTGTCTCTGGATATACATTGTCCTCTTTACCTCCTGGGGGAGAAAGTGCAGGCCTGATGATGGGTGACTCCCAGAGGCGGCCTCTCCTCGCCTCCTGCTTGGTCTCCTCTGCAGCTTTTCCATGGGTGAGGGGTGGCTGCACTCTGGGAGAGAGAAAGGAGGGGATATCAGATGGGCACAAGAACAAGGATAACACTGCCACCCAGAGCTGGGAATGTAGTAACTAAGGGGTTTAGAAGTTTAGGACGAATTGAAGTCCCAGCGCCTGCCCGCTGCCCTTTGCTAGCCCCTCATGGTTGGGAAGGAGAAGTCCCTGTTCGTGGAAATGAAGACAATCTTGTGGCCCTACTGCCCAGAGGTGGCCAGTCCTTCCCCTGCCCACAGGTGGCCAGTCCTTCCCCAGCCCAAGATCCATGTTCTGTCACCCTGGAGAGTGGAAAGGTGGAAGGAGGGTCTCATGGAGCTCCCCAGAGAGGTCTTGCTGTGCTTGGGCCTCTCAGCTAACCTCCAAGTTGCTGGGGTCTGCTGCCATCATCCCCTACCCTGGCCCTTGGGCTAGTCCAGATCCCCCAGAAGAGGAACGATGATGAAACTCACCCCACACTGGATGCTTGGGTGCTGCTGGCACTGTCCTCCTCTGCACCTCATCCTCGTACTCCATCCTGGCAACGGCAGCAAGTGGGTCAGCCTGAGCAGGGACCATGTACCAACCCCAGCTCCAACCTGGGGTGCAGCTCTCCCCACCTTCTCCACCCTGGGAAATGCAGCTGTGGGGGCATCTGGGACAGATGAACCATGTAGAGATTCCAAGAAGGATAACCCCTGTCCCTTGTACCTGTGACCAGGCTGGTGCTGGTGGCCCCTACCTGGGCTTTGGCACTCAGAGATTGGTGGGAAGGGTCATTTCTATGATCCTTGGAGCCCTGCTGTCCACCTGGATCCTCATGGCACCAACACGGCGTGATGGGAAGGACAAGGGTACATAGGAAGTCACACATGCTGACATGCAGAGCTACCCACCAGCCCTGGAGCTACCCTGTATGTTCTGGTGACACCTCTAGGTGTGCCAGGCTGGGGTACAGGACCTAGCAAAGGGTGCCTGCTCTTCCTGTCCTCTTGCCTGGACCCTGGCTCACACCCCAAGGGCTGTGAGCACAAAACTGCTGTGTCCATGGAGCCACTTCCATGGCCAGCAGTTAATTCCTCCCCCAGTCTGCAACTCAGAAACTTCTCCAGACCTTACCCATCCATGAAGAACCCTGGGCAAGACCAACACTGAGCACAGCCCCTCTGGGAACTGCCAGGCACAGCCCAGCTCTGCCCACACGAGGCTCCCCAGCCCTTACCCCTCCAGCCAGTTGTTCCTGTTGGCGTTGTTGACATTGGTGTTGCCTTCCTGAGGGAAGTCATCAAGGAACACAGGGGAATCGAGGTCCTCGCTGCCCACCTCTGTGAACTGCAGGGGCCTCTGGCTGGCCACCTGTGGCTGCAGGGGGCTGCTGGGCTCCAGGAAGCTGTCAACTTGGCCAAACAAGCCACCAGTTCTCTGCAAGCAACAGGGAGGGCATCAGGGGAGGCCTGGAGCTTTGGGCCATTCCCACGGGAGGAGACTTTTGGGAATGCCTGTGGAAACAGCAGCCTCTTTGCCCATCTTTCTGCTCGGGCCTTGAAGAGTGCACAGTTTCCAAAGCCTCACTGCCCAGGGGTGAAACTGAGGCTCTGAGAGGTGATGGTCATCAGCAGCACGGGGATGAGAGCCAGCCCTGTGCATGACAAATCCTGCCACCTCCAGGGGACAGCCAGAGTCAGTGGCGCCTCTGGACAGAAGAAGGTGCAACACCACAGCTGCCCAACCTGTCCCAAAGGCTTCCAGGGAATGGAAAGTGCAACTGCTTCTGCTTTGGTGCTGATGACACCTGAGGTGTCCTGCATTGGCCTGTGAGAAGGCATGAATGGGGCCTTCCACACCATGGGTAAATATTCAGCACAGCCCTGCAGGGTCCTTTTAGAGAGGGGAAACTGAGGCAGGGAGCAGGTTGCTCAGGATGAATCAACCAAGATATTCAGGGAGACAGAAGTGCAGATCCATCCTTGTAGTCCACACTGACTTTCATGGTGAGGTTCACCTCTGCGGACTGTCCTCCAGCTGCTGGTAGCTGTACTGACCCACCACCAACACATCCAAAAAGCGAGTTGGATGGGACCTGAGGGCTGTACTCACCCTGTATATCCCTTCCTCCATGGCAGCTTCCACCATTGCTCTTTCTAGCTCCTCTTCAGCAGTCAGGTCCCCAGAAATGGCCCGACGGATTTCAGGAGCAGCTTCTTCTTCAATGCTCCTCAGCCCAGCCTGGTGGGGACAAAAGAAGGCATGGCTGGATGTGGCTGGATGAGGGTCCCACCAGCCCTCTCACTTCGGGCTTTGGAGAGGGAGACATGATGGATCATGCTCACCTGGTAAGCTATGGTCTCCTACCAGGGACAGGCCATCGGTGGCCCTGCAACTGCCTGGCTCTGTGCTTGGTGAAAGAACTTCCAGACTAATGCTGTCCCACAGCTATGAGCAGCCTGATGAAGGGTTGCACTGGTGATATATATATATATATATATGTATATGAATAGCTGTGGCTTTGACCCTTATCTGGGGATACCTGATCTGGGGCCTGGCTCTTTTCCTTGCCTTGCACTTTTGGTATTTTATCTCTACAAGTGAGTTCCTCCCTGTAGGGTTAGGAGAAGCCAGGGACATCCCATCCCACCCTGACAGCATCCTTCAGGTCTACTGTGCAGGCTTCTCTGACTGCAGTGGTCCTGGTCAACCCCTCTCCACCTGATGTAGCACTAGACAATGAGACATGGTATAGAAAGCACCAGGCACACAGAACTATCCATGACACTGCTAAGATGGGGAAAGGGAGATGGTCCTGGAATGGAGAAGAGCAGGTGGAGAAGGGCCTGGATGAGCAGCATTCAGCCAGACACTGGTCTGTGGCGGGGGTTTCCAGGTCTTAGTAAGGCATCTGCTGAGCCCTCTCTGCAGCCGAAGTCAGCAGGACAGGGAGTCAAAATCTCCTTCGTTTCTGGAGTCACCTGCACCCTGGAGACTCAGGTAACCCTCAGTGCTCATGGCCAGTTCAGCACTGGTTCACGTGGGGCCACCTCATTTCCAGAAGTCCTTATGTTCATTGCAGCTCTTACAAGTCACCCTGGACTTTCCTGAGCTGGGGGAAGCCTCTTCCCTGGGGGAAGCTTCCCCAGAGCTCCCTTTCATATGCTGCCTGTCACCCCTTCAACACCACCTTAATGCTACCAACCTGGATCTCCACAGGGTTCTTCTTGGGCCGGTACCCATAATACTCCTCCTGGCGCTTCATGAACTTCCTGAAATGCTCTTGGATGAGGAAAGTAGCATAGAATTTGCCCACTGTCACCTCATCATCTGGAGGGGAGGAAACCAACATGAGGATACTGCCTATCACAAGGCCCTGACTTGTCAGAGCAGCTGAGATCTCAGCCAAGTGCTGTTCTGCCTCTCTGGGAAGTACCACCAGGTGACACACCTCCAATAGGTGGGATAACCTGGTCCAAGAGCTTCATACTGGTTCGCTTCCAGATCTTTTTGATAATGGCTCTGAGCTCCTCGTTGGCCTGCTCGAAGTTACCTGTGAGTGAAGACAAAGGATGGGAAAACCTGGCCAGACTCTCCAGGGTGCGACAGCTCCTCTCCAGCCTCCCCACCCAACAAGAATTAGCTTTGTAAGAATAAGGCTTTGGTTTTAGCAGAAAGACTTTAACTATAGAGTCACACCTAGCAAATGGGTAGAACATCAGTGTCGCTGTCTCTGTTCTGGTGATCAACAACAGATTTCAACCTCCCCTTTGGTGTTTACACAGGGTTTACCATTCCTGTTCACCTGCAATTCCACTCTGTCCCCATGCATGCTCTGGGATCTCACGTGGTCCTTCCAGAGCTGCCATCACTGTGCTGGAGGCCACGTTCCCCACTCCAGCTATGGCGAAATGTTGTGACCCCATGCCATGCTGCTGGAGGACTCCAACCCCACTGCTGCCCAACCTGACCTCCTGCCAGAGCTGTTAGCCCATCCATAGAGCTGCTTGTGTGGTACTGCCTAACCCACAGGCATGGAAACAAGCTGTTGTAGCATCTTCCCAAAGCAGGGCTTTGCAAACCATGTTGCTGGCAAGGAAGAGAGTGAAAACAACTCATCCCCAGCAGAGCTAAACTCAGGAATTCATAGATTTCAATTTGAGATTCTAAATACATGGAGAAATGCACAACTGGATGGGTGGTGCTATGCCAGGGGCAGGGGGAGGTCAGACTACACACAGTAGCTGTGGCAGAGACAGGAATGGGGTCAGAACTACTTCTGAGCTGTGGAATTGGTTCACTCTTCAGGGCTGCAACTAGTAATATGCTCCAAGCCTTGTCTGAGTAGCCCCATGCATGTGACCATGGTCTCTAGCCCAGTGAGATAACGAACATGAAGCCAAGGGTTGCACCAGAGGTCTAAGCCCCATGGGTAAGTGCTCCAAGATCCCCAGATGGAGTGGGGAATGATGTGTAATCAGCACCTTGCAGCACAAGGAGAGGGTCCCCCCAGTCAGGCTGTAGAGGCAGAGAGGAGCATCACTTACCTTCTGTCTTGATCTTGAGGGCTGTCCTCACCAGTGCAAAGAGAGTTGCATTGAAGGTGACAGTGCCATCGCTGTTGAGGGGCATGTTCATGCACACCAGACGCTGCACAGCAAACCAACAACTGTGACCCCAAGCAGCAGAGCATGAGGCTGGCAGGTCCCTGCAGGCACACAGACTGGCCTGGCCACAGGGCAGCCACGTTACCCAGTAAATGCTCTTCTTCGGGCACCGAGCTGCTGCCCAAGGAGCCTTCCCAGCCCTACCCTCCCTGCCCAGTGGGGCTCTGCAAGACCAACACCACTCACTCAAACCAGGCAGCTAAACCAAACCAAGGCGAGGGGTGAGCCAGGGCACATCTGTGGAAATAACCCACCGCTGCCACGGGAGGAAATCACAAAATCGTTGAATTGTCTAGGTTGGAAAAGACCTTTAAGTTCATTGAGTCTAACCATTTACCCAGCACTGCCAAGGCCACCACTAAACCATGTCTCTAAGGGCCTCGTCTACATGTCTTTTAAATACCTTCAGGGATGGTGACTCCACCACTGCCCTGAGTAGCCTGTTTCAATGCTAGACAACACTTTCAGTGAAGAAATTTTTCCTGCTACCCAGTCTAAACCTCCCCTGGTGCAATCTGAGGCTGTTTCCTCACATCCTATCACTTGCTACTGAAAAGAGACTGGCCCCCACTTCACTACAACCTCCTTTCAGGTAGTTGCAAAGAGTGATAAGGTCTCCCCTGAACCTCCTTTTCTAAACAACCAGTCAGCAAGAGACCCGGCATTGCTCTCAGGGAGATGGGAGTCATTCTGCATTGCGCTCCACCACCCAAACAGCACCCCAGTCTGTTGTGAGGGATCTGGGGATCCCTCCTGGTTTACAGCAGTGCCTGAGGCCCTGCCCATGTGGGTTACACTTGAAACTCACACAGGCTCTGGATTTGTGCAGAATGAGCTGGGAAAAGCGAACTCATGGCTCCTACAGAGCCAGTGTTTCCAGCTCCCTCAGTGCTATCAGTGCTTGGAAACAAACTTCCACAGTCCAGTTGACACGGCTGGGTACTCGGGCCCAGCACTGTCCTCCTGTACCAGATGGAGTTGTGGGACACCCCAGCATGGCTTGAGAGTCCCCCTGAACTGAGGGCTCCAGGTTGGGCAGCGACCAGCCCACTGCCATGCCCCTTGATCTGGGGGTGAACACAGGCAAGTCCTTATCTTCAGGAGCCTATGCCTGTTGACAGCACCTCTCCTTGACCCCAGAATACACTTCTCCAGTCAACATGAGAGGTTAGAACATGTGTATAAACCATGGCACTGGGAAGCTGGCTGGACTGGCACCCTCAGCTCCTTGGGGAGGATGCAGACAGGTTGGGGAAGGTGCCCCTGTGCCCTCACACCCCACCACCTCCTTGGCTCTTACCTTACACGCTACACGGTGTGGACAGAACTTCCCAAAGCCCAGGGGAGGCTGGATACGTCTCAGCAGAGTCACCACATCCAGGTGTTTGATTCTGCCCCTGCAGAGGCAACAAACTACATCAGCAGTGTAGAGGCAGACACAGGGTCAGTGGTTCAGGCAGAGGCTCATGGGTTCAACCCTTGTGGCCTGGTCCATGGTCTTGCAGTGGGCAAATCCCTACACTTCCCTTACCTATTGTAGTAATCCCTACACTTCCCCACTGCACCAGGCAGCAGATAAGGGTGTCCAGTGGCATGATAAAAGTTTGCAGCATCAGCAGGGCTGAAGAGAGAACAGGAAGTCTTGTGTCTCCAAACATCCTGATGGTTTGTATCAGCCCTGGAATATGCTGGCAAGTCTACATCTACCTCTGAGATGGTGGGATATAACTCTTGGAGTGCCACAGCTCACACTGCCATCTGTGTCCCAGGGCATTGCACCCCAGGAGAAACCCTCCATGCCACTCATCCCCTGTCACTTACTTGGCCTCGGGGTCGTACTCAGCCCAGATCCGTTTGAACTCATCCAGGTGATGGGGCCCAAGAATGGACCAGTCACGTGTGAGGTAGTCAAAGTTGTCCATGATGACAGCCACAAAGAGGTTAATGATCTGAGGAATGTAAAAGATGCAGGTTAGGACAGAGCCAAGCACTCTGGGCAGAGCCATGGGAAAACACAGGCATAAATGTTTGGGAGAAGGGGTTTGGGATCCCCTGAAGCCAGGCGGTGCTGTGGGTCACCCCATGCAGGGATGGGCCTCCCACCCAAGGAGATAAAGGCACAGGGCACATCTTCCCTCTCTGCCCTTGCAAGAGCCAACACAGACACATGTGGATGGCAGCACAGGCGGGTTGTGGGAAGAAAGCAATGGGAGATCCTGGGTCTCACAGAAGTGTGGTGCTGGCTTTACAGCATGGCTGGGAGATGGGCTGGGGATGATCTGTTCGGGCTAGATATCACGAAGAAGTTCTTCCCTGTGAGGGTGCTGAGGCGCTGGCACAGGGTGCCCAGAGAAGCTGTGGCTGCCCCATCCCTGGCAGTGTTCAAGGCCAGGTTGGACACAGGGGCTTGGAGCAAGCTGCTCCAGTGGAAGGTGTCCCTGCCATGGCAGGGGTTGGAGCTGGAGGAGCTTTAAGGTCCCTTCCAACCTAAACCATTCCATGATTCTATGATGCTCCTAGGAAGAGGGTGCTGTGGGCTCAGCCCAGTGAGATGCAAGGTTAACTCAACACCAGGGGCTGCTCAGGGCCAGGATGGGGATGCAGAAGGAAGCCCTACGGGAGGTCACATACCAGGAAGGCACAGAGCATGTAGAAGCTGATGAAGTAGAAGTAGGCAAAGCCGGTGCCACAGGTGTACTCCTCGCCCTCGTTGAAGTCTGACTCAGGGTCACAGAGCTTGCCGTAGCTGCAGTCCAGCAGGATCTCCTGCCAGGCCTCACCAGTGGCACACCTGAGCAGAGGGGATGCACGCTGGTCTCTGACTGCCCTGGGCAGGAGCTGGGCACACAGGGTGAGCTGCGGCCATCTCAGCACAGGGGGGAACAGAGAACCACTGGGAAAGGAGCAGTGAGGATTCTGGGCTTGCTGTGCTACTGTGGGGAGTCTGCTTTTAGAAGCTCCAGAATGAGCTCCAAAGTGTTTGGAGTCAAGGAAAGCCTTGGGCTGAGCCCTTGCTTCCTCTTGAGTTTCCTCACAATTCACAAATTAATAGGACAAGGAGTGATGGGTTTAAACTTAAGCAGGCGAAGTTCAGGTTAGATCTAAAGAAGTTCTTTACTATGAGGGTGGTGAGGCAGTGGCACAAGGTGCCCAGAGAAGTGGTGGCTGCCCCATCCCTGGCAGTGTTCAAGGTCAGGCTGGACAGAGCTTTGGGTGACATGGCCTAGTGTGAGTGTGTCCCTGCCCATGGCAGGGGGGTTGGAACTGGATGATCTTAAGCTCCTTTCCAACCCAAACTATTCTATGATTCTATGAATTAAAATCCAGTCTGAGAAGGAAGCATTCAGAATAGAAACCCTAAAGTGCCCTTCTGCTGCAGTTCAGCCACACCAAGCAAACCAAGAGCCACTCCTGAAATGCTGCCACTGCTGCAAGGGATTTTTCTGTAGGGCAGGAAAGAAATCAGCTATGGCCGTGCTGGTCTCCCTCACTCTGAGCTGGTGGGCTCCCATGCTGACTCTGTGCCTGTGGAGCTGCTTGCTCACCAAGCCAAGACTGACCTGAAGAGCAGCAGAACAGCCTGCGGGAAGGTTTGGAAGTTGTTGTTTCGGTTGATCTGGGTCCCGTCCACCATGGCAATCTTCCCAAACATCTGTAAATCACACTGTCAGGTCCCCAGTACCCTTTCTCAGGCATTGACCACCCTCCAGCGTAGCCCTGAGCTCTTCTTCCTCCTGTTTACTAGGCTTTGGGTATGCCCAAAAGAGACTGAGACCAGGGTGTGGGTGCTCTGGGGCTCCTTGGACATTCCTGCCTATGCTGAAAACGCCCCTGTCTGTGCTGCACATCATCTGGGCCAAAGAGACAAAGTCTTATGAACCAGGTACAAGCCCTGGTGACTGTGTCTAGGTTGTGCCTTGACTCCAGAAGTGCCATTTGCTGTATGGCTCAGTTGCCCTATTTGCACCCTGGGGATGGGATGAGGCTGCTGGGACTGTAAGCATCCTTGCAGACCAGGGCGAAATGATCTCATCATGTACAAAGTCCCAGGGGGTGCCTGGTAGAGGACCTAATCCCTCTCCATCCCACCTCCCCAGATGCCACCAGGTTCAGGGCATCTGTTCAACAGCAAATCCCACCCCTGTGCTCTCACCTGCATCCCGATCACAGCGTAAATGAAAAAAAGCATCACAATCAGCAGGGCTACGTAGGGCAGAGCCTGTGACAAAAGGACCACAGCTCACATAAGACATCAGCCCAGCATCAAGACAACCCACAGACCAGAGGTAGGGTCTGGAGCTACTGCATGAGGCCAGAATCCAGGCCTCTCTATGTGGGGAGGGAACAGCTTACTTGTTCCCTGTTCCTCTAACCGCCCTCCCACTAGCCCCATTCTCCAGTTCTCATGCATTGGAGGCTTATGCCCAAAGGAGAACCATGCCTCTGCAGCTGGGATGAAAACTAAGCACAACCCAGGGATGCCTAGGGCTGAGGGAGCTGCCCAGGCTCAGGGGCTGTGTGCTGAAAAGCTGCAGCATATCCCAGGGCTACCCACTGGGTGCAGAGCCGGTCCTTGATGGGACAAAGGCTGATGGGCCCAGGCAGGCCCTGCCTGCTTGCTCTGACACATGGTGATGTCAGGGAGATCCCCTGCATCTTCCCACCCATACGGGCCATGTTCTCCTACAGAGCACAAAGCCCCTGGTCCAGTCTGAGGCTCAGTACTCCTGCCAGCTCTGGAGCTTTCCTCCTCTGCCTGGTGAGGACAGACTGCTCACCCAGTTAGCATGTGGATCACAGAGCTTGCTGCCAGCCCTGGCATGTGCTTGTATGGGAGGGGAGCACTGCTCCTTACATACCTGGAAGGACTTGATGAAGGTCCAGAGGAGGGTCCTGACACCTTCTCCCCGGCTCAGCAGCTTCACCAGCCGCATCACCCGAAACAGACGGAAGAAAGTGATAGAGACGCGGGAGTCATCGTTGGAGTCCTGCATGCAGAGCACAACACCAAGAGGGCAGCGGGTGCTGAGGCCTCCAGGCAGACAAGGAGGGGTCCAGGTCCTGGAGAAAGGGTTACAAGGTTCCCCAGGCACCAGCCCTTGTCTGAACAGAGGACCAGACTTGAAAGGGGATGTGCTCGTACTTTCCCACCAGCCTTCCCAAGGAGTTCATCTCCCCAGCCCTGTGGTCTCAGATCTCCACCCCTTGGGCTGTTCCAGATGCCTGGTTATGGGTATGAGAACAACCCCCTTAGTGAGAGGGATGGGACACTGCAGGGAGAAAGGCATGCTGGAATGCATGCTGGGAGAGCTATGCTGTTCACCACGCACCAGACAGGACCAGTTTACTTCAGGCTCTCTCACCCAGCATGTGTCATATGGGATGCTCCCACCTCAGGTTCTATTTGTAAGGTGAGGCATCAGGCACACGAAGGGCTAATGATGGGTGTTTACACACAGAAAGGTTGGTTTGAGAATGTCCCAGCTGGGCTTTTATGGACCAAAAGAGCAATTGAAGGCAAGGTGGCTTTGAAGGAGTGCTGCCAAGTGTCACCTCTACCTGCAGTGATGCCTACTGTCTTGGAAGTGTGAAAAGACATGTCCCAGGGCTGGGGACAACTGAGCTCCTGGGCTCAAAGGGACAGGTTTGGTCTTGGACCACCTGGGACTCTGGGGTTTGCTTACTTGCTCCCTTGGTTGCTCCAGCATGGCACAGCCTCAGCTCCAGCCTCTGCCACCAGGAACGATAAACAGCCCTTCCTGGCCTCTGTCAGGCCTCTGTCTATCCTGACTTCATCACTGCTTGGGATGCCTCTCCCACTGCCCCCTCAGCTGCTACTTGATTTCCCCTCACTCCCATCATCCAGCCTACCTATTCCCAGCTATTTCAGGGCAACAAAATCCAGCTGTGAACATCCCTCCCAGAAGCCATGTTCCCCAGTCTGGCATCTCTGAGTTCCCAGGACTGCACTGGAAAACACCATCTCCTCTCCTCACTCTTTTTTTTGCCTTTCGCTCTCTTAGTGCCCAGCACAGAGGTCAGAAACATCTCATAAGCTCCAGTGCACCATGCCCTCAGTGCCCACTGCAGGCAAGCTTTCCATCTGCAGTCACCAGCACCATGGTCCTCGACCCTTGGGAAGAGGCTCCAGCACAGGGGACCTTGCTGCCAGTCCCTCCCCATTTTCCAAGCTTCTATGGGCCAACTGGAGGTACCCCCATCCCACTGGTGGTCTCAGCCACCAGCACATAAGGCCAGCACCTGCGGGACACAGGCAGCTCCTGGGGAAGGCATGGTGCAATAGGCACCGCTCTAACCATTTATCCAGCTAACAGTGTCAGAGGCTGCATTCATGCACGTAAATCCCTTCAGGCCTCACACAGACAGGGCAATGGTCAAAGAAACCAAGGTCAACTGTCCTCCCCTCAGCACCCATAGACACCTTTGTTAGATGCTCTGTTCAGGTCAGGTACCACAGTGCTGGGAGGTGAGTTGCTGCTAGGCCAGCAGATAGAGCCAGGAGGGCTGGGGAAGAGCCTGGCACATCTCAGGATGGGAAGGAGTGTCTGTGTGGGGTGTCTCATCCCGCGTCCCTCTCAGAAAGGGGACAGCTCCACCCTAGAGAGAGCAGCTGGGTCTGGTGTGCCGTAATGACATGCAGGACACATGCAAACACCAGTCACAGGCACATTGGCAGGATCATGGGCAGCGAGGTGGACAGGGGCACACTACAAGCACATGCAGCTGATATTTACAATGCTATCGCAGCCTCCGCCGAGGCAGTACAATCCACCACTGGATGCAAGAACAGTCTGTCAAGAGAACAAGAGAGTCAGCAGGAGAAGTGATGCAGAAATGAGAGGGAGGAAGGGATGGCTGGTTGCAGAAGAAGGAGAAGAAGACACAGAAAGAGAAGAGTGGGATGGAAACTGGGGACAACTGGAAGAACATAGGGGAAGGACAGACAGAGACCCACCGTCACTCAGGCTCACAGACAAGGTGACTTTTGAAGGACAGAGGCAGTGGATGGATGCCAGGGAAACACAGTGATCACGAAGCACTTACACACTTCTGTACCTGACTGCATCTCCCCTGCTGTGACATACACATCACAGGGGCAGGGGTGTATGGGCCAGGAAATCTGGGCCAAACCTCAGGACTGTGTAATTGTGCTTCCTCAGGTCAGGTCCATGGATGCTGCAGGTGAGATATGAAGGCAAGCTAACCAGATCAAGTGACTGCAGGAGGCTTTGGGTAGATTGGGAGGGTTGGCGCTTGTGAAGGAGCTGAGCTTCCAGGGCAGGCATGGCAGGAGTGACCCAGGAGCATGGACACTGCCAGCTCCCTACACTTTAGAGCCTGGGGTAGCATGGCCAGAGGGGCCCCCATCCCTACCTACCTCCTGCCTCAGACACCTCAGTACCCCTGGGCTTTGGGGAACTCAATGATCATGGTGGACTTGGCAGTCCTGGGTTGAAGGTTGGACTTGATGATCTTAAAGGTCTTTTCCAATCTGGTTGATTCTATGATTCTGCGATTGAAGAGCTGTGAGGATCTGGCTGTGGTGGCCAGCAGAGAACCCCTGACAGCACAGTGCTCCCCACCACTTCACCCTGGCAGCCACACACAGAGAGACATGAGGGAGGACAAGAGAGGTAGAATGGAAAGACATGAGAGGACAGACTTTTGCAAACCAGAGGTGCGTGCCCAGGTGCCACCAGGAATGGCTTGGCTGCTGCAAGGTGTCACCCACCACCCCTGCAGCCTCCAGCAGCTGGGTGAGCTATGATAGATGCAAGGGTTGCAAACAGCCCCTTGGGGACCAGAGGTAACAGACCCAACTTGCACTCACCTCTCAGCAGGGAGGAGGAATTACTAGTAAGGGAGGTTGCCCCCTGCCTCCTAATCCCCCTACACATCACCAGATGGCTGGGAAAACCTGGTGATACTGGGAGAGATGTAGGCTGGATGGAGAAAAAAGTACATGAAAGAAAGGTGAGGCAGCCACAAGGGGCTCTGCTCTCCGGAGGGCACATAGATGGTTACTGGGGCATGAGACTTGGTGCCAGAGCAGATCTGCCTGTGACAGAGGTCCCTGAAGAGCTTGGGAGACTAGGAGGGAGACCAGTGTTCTCAGTGACCCCAGCACCCAGACCTGGGGGAGGCCAGGGAAGCTCAGGCCATATAGGACCGTTCTCGAGATCCTGCCTGGCCTCCCTGCACAGTCCCGCCACTGCCAGAGGAGTGCAAGTATCTCATCAGTCCCTGTCAGCCCAGCCAGGGCACTGGATTCCTCTGGGTGCCTTTGACCTATGTCCCTGGCATCCCCACAGGCCCATGGCCAAGCACAGCAGCACTTTGGCATCTGCCAGCTGACCTGGTCTCTTGTTCCGCAGGGACTGAAAATCTTTGCTCAGTGACACCTAAGGGTGCCTAAAGCACCCTTTGAACTTAATTGTTGAGTGACAACAGGATGGTGAAGTAAGTAGCACACTAGGAAATGATACCCTACAGACAATGGGAAACCAGGTCACAGGTGCTGGGGGACAGAGGATGGAGTCTTAGAGGACCTAGTGACAAACAAAAGCTGCTGCCACTGGCATGAGATCTGGGAGCTCATCCAGGCTGAGAAGCCCAGAGGCTGGAGGACAGTAGCAGCAGCATGCAGGACTGTGCAGAGAGGAACGTGTTGCTGTCACGGGAGAGGAAAATGAATAGTTTTGCTCACCCCAGCTCTGTGAGGCCTAGAGCACCCTCCAGAGAAGAAGGTGACTGCCATCAAGGGCCCCTAAACATCCTTTCCTCCCCAGCATAGAGAATGGCTGCAGGTCACTCTGCACAGGGGTGGCAGTGGCAGCAGCGCTGCCAGACACAACCCTGTTCCTGCAAGGAGACAGCATGCAAAGTCACTAGAGAGGGTTAATCTAGAACATACCCCATCCTACAGCTGCTTCTAGAGTTACCATCACATCTGCTAAATACAGCCCATGACTTCCTGGTGCAGAGGGATATTTTCAGTGCCAGACATGGGGGGTGGATATCCCAGCGCTATGAAAGGCAGTGGCACACTGACTGCCCAGCACTGCTCTGAAAATGCTCCCAGCAGAGTCTTTCCCATACAGCCACTGCCTGCAGCCACCCAGCCACGCAGGTTATATGGTGTAGAGCTCTGGAAGAGTGTCTAAAGTAAACACATACACACATACACAGTCAGGATGTGTATATGGATGGATCCCTGTATAAAGGGACACACAGAAAAGCCTTGCAATTTGATGTGCCTGACCGTCTCCCAGCATGGGACAGCAGTGTCCTGTGAGTGCAGGGAGCTGGGGAAACCCTTTTTCCTGCTGTGTATGGTCCAGTCCTGAGTGAGTAGACTGTTTTCCATAGGATGTCAGGGACAGGAGCACTCGCCACAGGGCACAGCTTTAGGTGGGTGCTGTCAGTGATGCTGCAGGAGCAGGAGCCCAACACTTACGTCAATCTCATTGAGGATGACATCAATGATGCTGCCAATCACTATGAGGAAGTCAAAGACATTCCAGGGGTCCCCAAAGTAGCCCTGTCAGGGAAGAGCCAGAGAAGAAGAGTGAACATCCAAGGGTTAAATCAAGGAGGAGAGAGATGCTGGTTCCTAGGAGTACCAAAAGGATCACCAGTGGCCTCTGGCACCTCGGTGAGAGCCAGGAAAAGGGATGGTGGTCAGACATTGTACCCTCTAAGCAATTGTTCGGGCCTGTCTTAACAATAGTAGGAAATGAGGAGGCTAGATCAAGGTGGCCACACCAATGACAGATGACCCTGAAGATGGGAACAGTGGCTGGCTGGCTTGGGTTGCATGTGGCTAGCAAGGGTAGCCCTGACAAACAGTAGTCTTTCCAAAGCAGGTCCTGTGCATGGGGTCCCCAAGAGTCTCACAAGGAGTTCTCTGGATTTGGAGGCCTGGGTGAGCTTGTACTTAAGTGATGTCAAATGCAGGGTAAATGGATCCCCCCTGGCCTGGCCTGGGGCCCTCTTCTGCTCTCTGGACCATGCTCTCCCCTTACCTTGGCTTTAAAGGCCATGAGCTTGAGGATCATCTCCAGGGTGAAGAGAATGGTGAAGGCCACATTGAGGATGTCTGAGATATGGTTCATTTCTGGAGATTGGTTGTAATGCTGAGAAGGCAGAAGGAGCCATGTTAGCCTATAGCAGGTCTGGCCTCTGTTGTGAGCTCAGAGGTGTGTGCTGGATGAAGAACCCCCTCCCAGGGCTATGGCTTATCAATGCTCAGCAGAAAGGAAATTTCCCCCAGGCAGCCCCTTCTCTGGGCTCCCCATGTCCAACCAGCCACACTTTGCCCCAAGGGTGCTGAGCACACACCATGAGCTTTGCTGTGTAGGAAAGATCTCCCTCTCAGAAGCTCTCTTGGAGGTAGCTGACCTGTCTTCTGTTGTGGACACCCCTCCACCACCCATGGTGAGCACTGTGCCCCTTACCTGCATGCCTAGGCAGATGGTGTTGAGCAGAATCAGGAAGAACATGAGGTACTCAAAGTAGGAGGAGGTGACCACGTACCAGATCTGGTACTGGTAGGGGTTCTTGGGGATGTAGCATCGCAGCGGGCGAGCCTTCAGTGCGTACTGCACACACTGGCGCTGGGGAAAGGAGGGCAGATGTGACCCCAGGACAGTGCCAGGGGCACAGGCTCAGCACCACCAGCACCACTGCACATCCCCACAGGCACAAGCTGGATCCCCCACTTTTTTCTCAGCCCCATGACTGGGACAGGGGGGTCACTTGAGTGATGATGTCTCAGGTACTTGCTGTGCTTTCTGCAAACACAGCTCCAGAGCACCCACATGGGACCAGGTTTCCAAAGCCACTGCTTGTCTCCAAAGGTTGCCATGCTGCACCCCTCCAGTCCTGAGCCTGGCCTCTCAAGACTGGCCAAGAGCAGCCTGAAGACATCACACGAACCAGAGGTGAAGGGGGCACTGAGTTTTCTCCCTGCACCTGAGAGGTGCCAAGCAGGCTCTTCCCTCCCCATCAGGCCAAGGCCATCTCTGCTGGGTTCATGTGCAGCTCACATCACCACCAGCACCCTCAGGTCAAGATGACCATGGTGTCTCTGCAGGCTTGCTTGCTCCTCCCCAGCATGTGCCACATCCTCTCCCAGTGCTGGTCTCACTTCTGCTTCATTCAACCTTGATAATCCCAGCCAGAATCACAGCATGACAGCATCACAGAAGGGCTGACTGACAGAGGTGCCTCTGGAGATGATCTAGTTGAAGTTCCCTGCGCAAAGCAGGGCCAGCTAGACCATGCTACCCAGGACTGTGCCCAGTTTGGTTTGATTATCTCCAAAGATGGAGACTTCACAACCTCTCTGGGCAACATGTTCCAGTGCTTAACCACCCTCACCATAAAAAAGTGGGGTTTATGTCTAAATGGAGTTTCTTGTTTTCTTCTTTGTGCCTCTTGCTTTTTGTTGTGTCACTGGACGCAACTGAAAAGAGCCTGGTTTCATCTTCTTTACACCCTCCCCATAGGTATACACATAGGCAGGATCCCTATGAGACTTCCCAATACCAGACTCAGCTCTTGGCCTCTTCTTGGACAGATGCTTCAGACCTTCAGACATCTCAGATCTCCTTTGCTGGACTCACTCCAGTACATCCATGTAATTTTTGTTCTAAGGAGGCCAGAACTGGGTGCAACCATCTGCTCCAGCCCAGTCTGGGCACCCTACCTGCATCAGAAGGCCCACTTCCCAGTTCTGGTCCACTCTGCCCTTCCCTTGGAAGGTTTGTGTTGTGCCAGGCATGGGTCCAGCTGACCCTGTCCCAGCAGTGAACAAATCTGGGCCAAGTTAAGCTCCTCTGCCCCAGCCTGATCCAGTGCTGGCCCAACTTGCCCTGTCCCAGCAGTCCCATTACCTGATTCTTGTCCAGCTCACAGTTCTTGTATTCGTTCTCCCCTTGCTCCTGGAAGGTGACAATGACAAAGCCCACAAAGATATTCATCATGAAGAAGGCAATGAGGATGATGTAGATGATGAAGAACATTGCAATCTCCACCCGGTAGTTGTAGATAGGGCCTGTGTCCTCAGCATTAGTGTCAATGGCCATGTATAGCAGCCTACAGGAGGGAAAGCGAGGCAACAGAGACCCTAATTAGGTTGGAAAGACCATTTCTCCTTTCGAAGGTTACGAAGAGCTCTAGGGACATCTCAGATCAGTGGCACAGTGCTGCTGGGATGACCTGAGCTCCACAGCCACTGCAAACATGGCTAGCCCTGCTCCTCAGCCTGGGCAGCTCTTCTTTCTTTGTCATGGTAAATGCCTGGAGCACTGATGTGCTCTCACCACAGACCAACCCCTCAGGAGGCCTCAGACTCACTCTGGCCAGCCCTCGAAGGTGGAGACAGTGAAAAGGGACATCATGGCTGAGAATACGTTGTTGAAGTGGAAGTTGTTGTGCAACCAGACACGCTGTTGCAGCTCGATCTGCGTGGGGTCCCCGTCCACGTAGTTGATGAAGTAACCCCTGCAGCAGAAGGGATGTGTTGGTCACCAGGCAGGGCTCCCTTTCAGCCCACCCACTGCAGCGCTGGATCAGGGCTCTCTGATCCCTGGGAGGGGAGGACAGCCCTGGGCTTGTTTCAGATCTACCCCAGGGAGACGGAGAGCAGCATGAGACCTTGGCTCCACTCTTTGGATGCAACATCCCCATGAAGAATGGCCCCCACCAGCTCTCTGCTCCCCATCCTGAGGCTAGTCTGCAAGAGAGCTCTTACCTGCATTCCTTCTCTGTCAGCTTGGATGGATCTGTGCATCTATAGAACTTGCCCTGCATTTAACAGAGGTCAGAAGAGGCAATGACTTTGTTGTGATTCAGAAGCCCACCCTGTCAGTTCCCACCCTGGCTTCATGCTGGCTCTGGCCTCTGCCTTGCACTACCACTGGCTTCCCTGCTCTGCACACCAACAAACATCATTCACAGGGTATTTCAGGAGCCTGGAGTCAATCCCAGGGTAAGACTAAACATTGTTTAATGATGGGAACAAATCTCCTAGGGCCCTGAGCCGAGACCCATCTAGCTCATCCTATCTGGGAGCAAACTATTTGGAAAATAAAGAAAGCAGTAACCATAGAATTAACTGAAAGTTAAGGTATGCTGACAGCTCTGCTCTCTTTGCAGGGTGTCCTGAAAGCTCTCCCCAAGTTGGCTGGGAGTTCCAGCCCAATTATGAGAACAAAGCTGAGTTCAGCCAAGGCCAGTTCTGTCCTGGAGCAGCTAAGGCCTGTACAAGCCAAGCCAAGTACCACAAAGGAGCGGTACTGTGTAAAAGGAAACACTCTGCATCCAAAGCACAGAGGAAGTCAGAAGCACTTGCCACCTTAGAAAGGGAAAACTGAGGCACTACCTAGCCCCTTTATATGTACTGTCAGGACCTGACAGTATCCTGGGTGTTTCCTGCCCTCCACTGCAGGCTCTTCTGCAGGATGGTCTCGTGCAGAGCAGAGTATGGCCTATGCTGATCTCAACACCGAGAGACACCACCCCAAGAACTATGACCAGAAGAGGGTGTGTCTGAGCAGAACACCTCTCCTGCCCATCTGAGACACCTCTCACCTTGAAGAGCTGGACCCCAATGCACGCAAACATGAACTGCAGCAATGTCGTGACGATCACAATGTTACCGATAGTCTTGATGGCCACAAACACACACTGGACCACGTGCTGCAGAGGTCAAGAACAATGCACACGTGAGGCAAGCCCCTGCTCTGTGTCCCACTCCCTCTCACTGCGGGGATGGGCCTCAGGAGGAGTGGAAACCTGCCAAAACAGGGATGGGGCACATCTCGTCCCACAGGCGAGGGAGTGGGAATTGGGTTTGTGGCCTCACAGGGCATGATGTCTGCCACATAACCTCCCAGGAGGAGCCCCATGGCCTGAGGACCCCTGGTCTCCCTCTTACCTTCAGCCCCTTTGCCCTGTTAATGGCTCGCAGAGGCCTCAGAACCCTCAGCACCCGGAGGATCTTCACCACTGAGATGGTACTGGACCTGAGGAAGAAAGCAGAGGTGAGATGGGGCAATTCCCCTGCCCAGCCCAGGCTGGCAAAGCCCCACAAAGCAGCCACAGAGGCCAGGCTGGGAGCAAGGGTGAGGGGCAAGGGATGGCAGAGACATATATGTTACTATGTCATCACCCCACGTAAGGCCAAGGAACATTGGCAGCTGGAGAAAGCAGCTCCAAACTGAATTCCTACCCTTTGACACTCCAGGAGTTGGCCTTTGGGCCTCCCTTTTGTTCATGCCCTGTCCCCCTAAGCGTGGCTTTATGGACGTTAACACATGAGCTAATGCCCAGCCCTTGGGCTGGCTGCCCCTTTTCCATCCAGCACAGAGGATGGAGCAGCACCCCAGCTGCCCTGCCAGGCTGAACAGAGCAGTACCCACCCTGCCAAGCGTGGAAGTGCTTACTCAATTCCCATGGAGATGAGGGACACAGCGACCACGAGCAAGTCAAGGATATTGAATGAGTTTCTGCAGAAGGAGCCTTTGTGCAGGAAAGCACCATAGGCTGTCATCTGGGGAGCAGAAGGAGTTAGGAGAGAAGCCAGGCAGGGCTTGGAGGCATGGTCCCTCCACAGTCCTGTGGCAGACAAGGCATGAGGGGCTTCTCCCAGGGCCTGGGGACCTTATCCTGCTCAGACCTCTGCA
The DNA here is from genome assembly GCF_963264785.1 of Psittacula echo. Lineage (NCBI taxonomy): Eukaryota > Metazoa > Chordata > Aves > Psittaciformes > Psittacidae > Psittacula > Psittacula echo. Next base: position 6,889,512 of record NC_137758.1, read on the forward strand.
GGCAGGCAGGAAGCTGACTTCAGCTGAAATTCTCTGGACTGGAGACAAAACACTTCCCAGTCATTCAGCAAATTAAAGAGAAAAGGGAGTGGGAGCAACATGCAGCAGCTGCTTGAATAACTCTTTTACTCCATGTATTTCCATTGCTTTCTCAATGGAGCATGTCAGAACAAACCTGCTGGTACCATGGCCCTCCTGTCCCTATCGCACAGGTGACCTCCCTGGAGGGGACTATAGCTGTCGAGGCAGGTCATACACCACCTGGACTGCATAAACTCTGGGTTGTGAGCATCAGCTGACAGCTTATCCTTGCTAGGACCTTGAGCTTGCACCCAAAGAGCACAAGTGCCCATGGCCAGAACAGTCTAGACCCATGCTGAATCATTCACAGGGCAGAGGGACTCACCTTCAAGACAATTTCAACTGTGAAGACAGAGGTGAAACCAATGTCAAAGTATCCAAGGATCTGTAGACAGAAGCACCAAAACTGAATGAGATGTGTGTGACATGGGAAATGCTCCAGTGCGTTCAAACATCCTGGCTCTGGGGATTTGGCCCTTACTCTGTGGACTGGGGAGCCCATCTAGTTGACAGTCTGCAAACCCAGTGCCAAGACGACTCCTTAACTTCCCTCAGCTTTGCTGATATTCTCAACTGCATGATCCAACCTGCAGCTCTCAGTTTCCAATAAGTGAGGCTTGACCTGATTCACCTGAAAGCATCTGATCCCTAAAAGTGTCCTGAGAAGTTCTCAATTGAGACACCCCATCCCTTGTCAGACACTGCATGGGTGCAGACCCATTTGTGCCTCATGTGGATAGACTTGTGAATGAAATCACAGCTACCTGCCTAGACATGACATCTGGCAAGCAGGTCTCTGCTTAATGGGGAGCTGGGGTCTCCATGAGGTCTTTTCTACCCATCCCAACCCTCCACAGCTACATGAGCACCTGATTACGGAAGGACTCAGCCCGGATGGGATCCTCAGCTGCCAGCGAGATGCTGCTGAGGAGAATGAAGAGCAGGATGAAGTTGGTGAACCAGGTAGCATTGACAGTCCTGTGGCACAGCATCCGAAACCTGCCAGGGACAGGAATGGCATGAGATGCTGCAAGGGGTCAGACGGATAGCAGATAGGGCCATGGGAGCCTGGGAAGAGGGTTAAGGCTAAACCCTGAGGACAGGAAGGCCCTAGGCATGAAGGGATGTCCTTCCCAGCCCTTCCAGAGAGACTTCCCAGTGAGCTGGCTCCCTTCAGGCCTGGCTGTTATGCATAAGTAGGATGCCAATGGTAAGGGTCAGTGCCAGAGGTACCCAGGCCTGGTTCCACAGTGCAGGGAAAAGGGTCAGTGCTCACTTGTTGGTTGGGCTGAAGATGAAGAAGGAGCTGGCTTCAGGCATGGGCACGGCCTTCTCTTTCAGCTGTAGCTCTGCAAGGGGACGTGGCCGAGGGCTCAGGGGAATTTCAGGCTCATCTTCCTCATCATCGCCTGCAGGGTGGCCACAAGGAGGGAAAAGGAAAGAATCACTCAGAAAGGGAATGTGACCTTACAGATAATCCTCTGACCCTAATCTGGCATCTGTGCCAGAAGGACCTCAGTACCCCAAGGCTGGCAGAAAGTCACCACATCCTTTGCTCCTCACACAGCCCGTGTACTGGCAGTATCGCTCTGCAGTGCCACACCAGCTTTCCTGCTGCCCTTCCAGGGACAAGTCTCACCTGGGAAGTCAGCAGAAGGGTAGGGGTCTTTGATCTCATTGACACTGGATGCAAATTCGTCCACTTTTAACTGAAATAAAAGAAAGATAGAGAGGAGGACATGCAGCTGTGTGTGCCAGTACTGCTGCTAAATGTGGCAACTTGGAAGCCATGTGGGCAAGCAGTGTCTCTTGGTGCCCATACAGCACCAAGCACATGAAATCCTTGCCCAGGATGGAGCAGGGTGAGGGGAAACACCTCAGGGATGCTGCAATCTGAGCAAAAAGCAATACCAAGAGGATGGGACAGGGAAATATGTGCTGGGCAAGAGCCTGGGGCCATGCACCTATACTATGGGTGGAATAAGACATGGGGCTAACTCCTGAGTGAGTTCTCATGGGGAATCTCTGGAAAGTGGATAGGGAAGTAGCTGCTGGCCAGATGCTTATCAAGAGGCATCTCATCACAGCTGAATAGAGGAGTTTGCAGACAGGGAATGCTGTCTGGGAGGCTGCTGACATGCTCTGCTCCCCTCCACACTGATCTGCACCAGCCCACTCACTGGCTGTGGCCAAGGAAATGAATCAGAGGAAAAGGATACCCAGCAATGGGCCTATTTCACCAGGCAACATGTCCTGCCTGGGCCTAGAGCACTCCCATCACCAGAGGATGCTAAGGCGAGGAGAAGTTCTGGCCCAGAGGAGTCCAGACCCAGGCTGGCTCCATGTCTTTGTCACTCCTGGCTGGTGAGAGGAGCCTGGTCCCCAAGGACCAGGAGTTCCTCAAGGCTCAGACCCACCAGCACTGACCTTGGCTGTTGTGGGAATCTCTTCTCCCTTTGCTTTCTGCTCAAGCTTCTTTGCTAGTATCTGCTTTTCATCTTCAGACTTCTCTGGGTAATGTCTGAGTGGAGAGGAGAGAGTAGGAACTGAACGCTGGGCAAGGGCATGGGCAATGCTGTTCTGTCCCCTCACACCAAAGCACCTGGACAGCACCTGCAGCACTCACCTGGACATCTTCCGCCGCTTGCGTTCCTCTGCTTTAGCCTTCTGGGCTAAGGTCAGGCTCTCAGCCTCAGCCAGGTTATCAACTGCAATGGCCAAGAAGACATTGAGGAGGATATCTGGAAGACAGCACTAAGGACATGAACTTGGTTCCTGTTTGGAGGGTGAGGCCAGAGCTAAAAAACCCTGGCTGGTGATCCCTAGCCCTGCACCTATCCTTGTGAGTGCTGAGCTCTGGGCTGGCTGCCCTCTGTGTTAGCAAAGTCTTGTTACTACATTGACAGATGGCTGAATCTATGCCTGGTGATCATCCAAACCTGCCCCATGGGATCCTTTTCTCCAGACTCCAGACCTCAGCTACCACCAATGCAAGCCCTGACGCCTGTGGTTTGTCCCTGTGCTGTTCAGAACTGAAAAGCTTAAGGCAAGCACTGAAAAGCTTAAGGAAGTCCCCTCTTCCCCCCTTTACAGTCCTGTGTAGCTGATCTATGGGGCTGGGTACAGGGAGCCTGGGCCTTGGCAGGCAGAGGATACAGTTCCCACAAACGAAGAGGATGATGAAGTAGATGCAGACCAGCATGCCAGGAAAGGATGGGCCACCATAGGCCATGATTCCATCGTACATGATTGAATTCCAGTCCTCCCCCGTCAGGATCTGGGAGGAGAGCAGAAACAGGGACTCAAGAGCCCCCACAGCTTGATGCTGCCCTTACGGCTCCAGCACCAAATCCTTACAGCCTCTACAGCTCCATGGCCAAACCAAATCCCACCTCCCTGCTCAGCCCTACACCTGCTCATGACCCCACATTTCCCCACTCCAAAGCCACATCACCTCCCAAAAGACCACATCTCTCTGAGCCCCAGCTCTTGCCAGGAGACCCATGGCCCAGGAGAGATGTCCTCCAGTCTCCTTGTACACTTCCCACAGCCCCATACCTGGAAGACACTGATGAGGGCCTGGGGGAAGTTGTCAAATGTGCTGCGCCTCACTTGCATGTCCTCAAAGTCAAACTTGCCCCCAAAGAGCTGCATACCCAGCAGTGCAAAGACGATGATGAAGAGGAAGAGGAGGAGAAGCAAAGAGGCAATAGAGCGGACCGAGTTGAGCAGGGAGGCAACCAGGTTGCTCAGAGATGTCCAGTACCTGGGGAGAGGAGAGACAGGAGGTGAAGGAGCTGGGAAGACTGTGGACAGGACCAGGTAGGTGCAGGGAACAGACTGTTTGTCCCAGGAGCATATGCTGGCAGCCCAGCAAGGGGGGCTCTGATCCAGCACCACTCACAGGCTAGGCACTGAGACTGCTCCAGCCAGGCCCCAAGAGGTGGAAATGAAGCTCCAGATGTGGTGTGACAGGCAGGATGCCTGCACAGGGCACAACAAGCAATGGGGGAAGAGGGACGAACACACAGCAGGTTGGTGCCAGAAAGAGAAGCCTGGAGTCCTGGCCTACAGTACTGCCATCTACAACAGCCCAGAACCCAAAGCGAAAGAGGGACCCCAGGGGACTTCCAGCTAGTCCTGTCCTTGGAGACAGAAATCTCCAGCTTGGTCTTGTTCCTCCATCCAGAAACTACCAGCACTGCTCATGCTGCAGCCCTCCCCAGAGACAAGGTCAGTGATGCCTGGGAACCGTGAACCACCAGCACCCACATCTCTCCCTGCCCAACCTGGTGATCTTGAAGATACGGAGGAGCCGGATGCAGCGCAGCACAGAGATGCCCAGAGGTGACAAGGCACCGAGCTCCACCAGGATGGTCTCCAGGACCCCTGCACACACCACGAAGCAGTCAAAGCGGTTGAAGAGTGACATGAAGTACTGGCGCAGGCCCAGCGCATACATCTTCAGCAACATCTCGGCCACAAAGAGGGCTAGCAGCACCCGGTTGGCATTGTCTGGGGCAGGAGAGACAGGCCATCAGAACATGGACCTCCTCACCCCAGGAGGGCACAGCAGGGAGGGAAGGAAGGCAGTGCTGCTCAACTCCACAGGGGCTGTTTCTCAGGGAGCACGCAGGAAAGAGAGATGAGGACGAGGGTAATGAGCCACTGTGTGCTTGTACGTGTCAGAGTGCAGTGCTCACCATGCAAACCCATGTCCCTAGGAATATGCTGTGCATGCGTAACTGCACGCCATTCATGTGCAGTTGTGTGACAGTGCAGTGGGGATGGTGTACACACACTTGTGTACAGGCTGTGTTTGTGTGCATCTAACAGGCCCTGTGCATGCACAGTAAGAGTTCACGTGTGTCTCAGTAGGGTGTCCCAGGCCCTCCCCCTTCCTCAGGCTTTTTGCTCACCTTGCACTTGTGTCAGCCATTCTGGCTGTAAGTGGTGCTCGGAGGCGATGGAGAAGGTGTTCAGGGCCACCAGCAAGATGACAAGCCAGTAGAAGAACTTGGATTTCACCACATCTCTGCACTTCCTACGAAACATTCGGTTCCAACGCCTCCACTGACGGCTGCAGGGAAAGCCAAAGGGTCAGTGGGGCCTGCAGCAAATCCTGCTCCCTTCTCCAGGGCTTTCCCTGAAGGGGCTGAAGAACATAACCCTGCCCCTGGCACTTGGTTCCTTCACCCAGGCACTGTAGTTCATTCACACAAACACCTCCTGACTCCTTTTTGGCCTACAGTCAGCTTGGATTGTCCACTACAGGCCCAGCTCCTCAAACACAAGACATGCTGCATGGGCCATGAGAAGATGCTCGGAGCCTGGTACCAAAGTGAAGAGGTTGTTCACCTTGAAAAGTGGCTTTTTGCCAGTACCTGAGCAAAATTCCATGTTTTCCATTTCCTCCTGAGCACACAGCCCCTGGTCTGCTCCAGAAGCAGTGGCTGACAAGAAAGCCTGGCCCAGCCAGGACAGCAAGGGGGAAACTGTGCAAGCCCGCGTGCAGAGCAGCAGATGGTTCAGCAAGTTCATACTTACAAGTAGAGAATCCACTTGTTCATGCCCTCAATTTCATACAAGCTCTCTGTCTCTGACCCTCCTTCATCCAATGGCATCATACCTAAGGAGGAAATGACATCCAGGCTTACCTTGGAGCCCCTGAGAAGAACATGTGGGAGGGAACCTCTCCCAGGAGCACATCAGGATGAGCTTCCCCATCAGAAGTGAAATGAAGAAATGCTGTCCCAGGGAGACTGCAGCAAGAGTTTGGGCAGGAAGTTCTGAGCATCAGGTGCAACCAAATAGGAGGCACCAGGAACATCTGCCCTGCAACAAGAGAAGTAGCACCAACCCAGAGAAGCATCCTAACAAGACAGCCGTGCGTGTATAGGCTCCCTTAGTGTGACATAATCCCAGCACAGAGAAAACTGGGATCAGCTGTGATCTGAGCAAACGCTGAACAACAGGAAGTTCGTAACAGCATTTTATCTTTCCCCACTGTTTCCAAAGGCTCTTTGCACACATGTATTGCTCAGCTTGAAGCATCAAATGTTATTTTACCAGGCAGAGTGGCAGAGCACTCCAGACCTTGTGAAGCCTTTGACTTGATACCTGTGTATTCACCTTCTGCCCTAAGCCACTTCTAATCCATTAAAAGTGTTAAGCAACAGCAAGAAATTCCTGTATCTGTTAGTGTTGGAAGAAGTAACCCAGCTCTCTGCCCTGCACTCAAAAGTGCACATGCTCCTCATGGCTTCTCATGGCTATTCCAAGTGCATTTTGTCAAAGGATACCTAGGTCTTGCTAGTAGTCTGCAAATATTAAATACAGTGGTTAGGGTGGAGATGAGGGCCAAGCTGTTGTTAGTTACGGTCAATAAAATGATACAGGAAAGAAAAAGAAAAAAAGAGGAAGGAAACTGTTCTGCAGAAGTCAAAGCATTTTTTTCACAGGGTTTCAGGCAAAATGAGTCTTTGTGAACTCTCCAGATGTCTCTACCCTGCCTCACTAGGATGGCCAGTGTTAGGAACCCAACCTGCACACAAAGGGTCTTTGACCAAGAAGAGCTGGTACCTTCTCCCCTGGCCCGGTCACTGTCCATGACCTCAGCGTGGGTGATCCAGTCCATGTACCCCTTGAGATCCTCCTCCAGCTGCTGCTTCTCCCGCAGCTTCTGAAACGTGCCGCGTGACTTGGCCTTCTCACGCTCTTTGGTGAACTCACTGGGACAAGGCAAGCAGCAGAGTGAGATCAGGAGAGGGGTGGTGTGGAGGTTACATACCACAGCCCTATGCCAGGCCTTGTAGAAAGAGAAAAGCCTGGAGCATTGCACAGCCCAGTGCTACCAGTAGATTGCTCCAGTGACTTTCATCTTCCTTTTGACCCTGTTCCATGATTCAAGATCATGGGAGATCATCACCTGATGCCTGATGGCATGCAGGGTTTCCTCCCCACCACTGGCTGATCTTTGGGAGCTCCTTGCTGCAGGATGCTGTGGTTGGACAGGCCAACTAACGCTAGACGTTGGAGGCTGGGGGAGTTCTCCAGCCCTGCTAAGGATTACAGCAAGTAGGGTCTCACGCACTGGGGGACAGAAAGCTGGTCCAACCTTTCCATGTGGGTAAGGTGAGCTCATCAAATGGCAAGTAAACAGGACACTCTTTTCATCGTAACGTGGAAAAGACAAGCCTGCCAATGCGGGGGGCCTACTCTTCTCATTCTTTCTTAAATCAATTTATTTTCAATGCTGGTATCTGGTAGGACTACAGAGCTGCTACCCAGCCAGTCTGGTGTTGCCATGTATTAGTAATAGGCCCCAGACCCTATAACAATAATCAGACATACAAAGCCTCAGGACTTTGTGTGTATTTTCTTGATCTCAAGCATAATTTAGCTATATTTGCAAAAAAAAATCTGGTACTTTGCTGTGCCTGCAACTTACTCCAGGATCAGATGACTATGATCCATCTCGTCCTGCTGTAACAGCCAACCTCATGCAAGGGGCAGGTGCTTATGATCTGTCTTGTGGTTTTGAGCTTTGCTTTAGTCATATTAATACCCAATTTGGTTTAATCTTGTGCGGTTGTACGGTTCTTGCCATAGAAAAGGACTAACAAATACATGTAATTAGGGTATTAGAGATGATGAGTGTGATCCACTTGCACACACAGGATTGAAACATATAAAATGACCCTGACCTTACACAGAACTGAGAAGAAAAGCTCTTCTCACTCTCCAGGATAACACCACTTCCCAGTAACACAATCAGTATGCTGGCACCTCACCACCATCAGTGCTTAGTAGGTTGAGCAGGACACCAGCGATACTTTGTGCAGAGCAGCTTTAACTGTACTATGGGAATTAGCCCTAATTGAGTCATTTGGCATAGAAGTCTTAGGATCATTGTAACCAGACACATGACAGTTCATTATTGTATTTGGATGAGACTGTGGAAGCATTAATTAGACTAACAAGAACCCTCTTGGATCCCTTGCATTCATATCAAAGGTGTTGTCCTCACAACAGGATGGCAGCGCTGTAGTATAGGTACCAGTGAGAATGAGGGTCTCAACTCACAGCTCAGGCTTTCTAAGCATGCAAAAAAAAAAAAAAAAAAAAAAGAAGGAGGAGGAGAGGAATGTAAGTGGAAAAGGAACAGAAATCAGAAATTTTTCCAGACTTCCTTCTTGCATTCTTGCATTGTTAGAACTAGCCAGTGGCCACACTGATCATGCTGGCACAGAGAATGGACAGGGTGGCACTTACCCACTGAGCACCCCCAGCACCAGGTTGAGAACGAAGAAGGAGCCAAGCAAGATAAGGCTGACAAAGTAGATCCAGGGCCATTCATTCCCAATAGCATCATTTACCTGGCAAGGAGAGAGGCAGATGAAGCATTCTGGGCACGCTGGTTGCTGTTTGTCTCACTATAGGGCCCCCCTCAATAGCCTCTGCGAGCTTTGTCCCCTTTGAAGTGAGTGCTGGGGATGACAGCAGATAAACCTGACTGAGCATTGGCTTCTTAGGCCTCTGCATCTGGTTTTAGCAGAGGTAAAGCCATACTCAAGCATTTTGGGAGCAGATTTAAACATCAGACCTACGCCTAAGCCTCAGCAAGACAATCTCCCAGGGACTGTAAAGTGGGGGGTTTTGCTGGAAGAGCATCCACCAGACAGCCATTGCTGTGCCTGGCCTGTACCTCTTCACAAAGGTGGGAGCTCGAGCATCCCTTCCATCTATCTGGAGAGCAAAGACAGCTTGGGTAGTGCCTACAGAGATGCAGGAGACATTGCCTGGCACATTATGCGATGATGCTTGGTGGCGGCAGGATCTTTCACTGGCAGAGACCTAGCCCTGCTCTGGAGTCCTGTATTCTGGAGGGAATTTCCCACTCTGAGGCAAAACCTCTGCTGAGCTGAGCACGAAGTCCAAGCTGCTGGAGCCTACCCAGTAGAGGACTTCTGTCCAGCCCTCCATGGTGATGCACTGATAGACAGTCAGCATGGCAAAGCCAAAGTTGTCGAAGTGTGTGATGCCATTGTTGGGCCCCGGCCACCCGCTTCGGCACTCGGTGCCATTGATGGTGCAGTGGCGCCCATGGCCAGAGCTGGTGCATGGGGCTGGCTTCTCTGATCCCACCGTGGCAATCACATCTGAGGGGAAAAGCCATGGTGTGAGCAGCAGGTCAAGTAGAGCAGGTCCCAGCATCTCCTGGATCCCCTTTCACCACCTTCTCACACCACGTACCATCACCAACCTGTGTGCTATGCCAGACATTGGTCCTGCCACACTCCCAGGCCAGACCAGACTTTCTGCTACCCACAAAACCCTTGTGGTCCCCACAGCAGCCACACAAAGACATCTCTGCCACACTGAATCCTGCCACAGCCTTACCTGTCCTTAGGTAGTAGCAGGTCTTGTGCATCCTGCCCTTGAAGAGCTCCTGCCCAACGATGGCATAAATGATGATCATGAAGAGGACCAGCAGGGCGATGTGGAGCAGGGGCACCATAGCCTTGATGATGGAGTTAAGGACGACCTGAAGACCTGCACCAAGAAGAGAGAGGAGCTCAACTGCTTCCTAAACAGCTTTGGGTGTTTTATTCCCGCCAGCCCCTCTGACAAGCAGCTTCTGGAATACCCCGTGCCAAGGGAAGAGGGGCACAGGTGGGTTGGGACTGAAATCTCTGCAGCAAGAAATCCTTTTTCTACCCACAATGCAGACCCCAGCACAGCCAGAGCCCAGGCAGTGCTGGAGGCTGCTTTATGCCCCGCCCTTTGCCCCTCCCTCTGTCGCTCTCATCCTGGCAGTATTCATGTGAGTTGTGACAGAAGGAGATTCCTGCCCTGAGAAACTAGAGTGATGTCCTGGCCCCCTTCATACTGGCCACCCAAAGGTGATGACACTGAGCCACGGAGGGAGCTATACGTGTGCCGACCTGCAGATCCCCAGTCTTGAAAACCTGCTAATCCTCAGGGATAAGCATGAGCCTGTGGCTTCATCCAGAAGCAACAAGAGACGTGCCCCTCAGCCCCCGACCCCGGCCAGGCACAGGGCTTCAATGCATTCATGCTGGCAGGGCACCCAGCACCCACTTGGCACTCCAGACACCAGGCGCAGGGGTCTCAGCACACGAAATGCTCGCAGGGCCTTCACATCAAAGCCGCCTTTTCCTCCTGAAGACCCTCCCTCCTTCGCGTTGAGCTTCTCCAGGGTCATGGTGATAAGCCTGAAAGAGCCAGGGCACACAGCAGGGAAGGAAAGGGGAGAAGCAGAAGGAAACAGAACAAGAAAGAGAAGAGCATGAGGATGGAGACCAGGACATCTGTGCTGAGGGTTCAGAGCACTGAAGGCAAGAAAGTGAGGGACATGATTGTGTCAGCTGTGCTTAGCCAGGACCAGGGAACTCTTGGCTAAGTTTAACTACTGTGGCTGGGCACCCCTTCACTGGGTTCCACCTTCACTGCTGAGCACATGGGGACCCTCCCATCCCCTCATGCCCTCTCCCTGTGTGCTACAGCCTGGAGGACCCCATGCTACTCCCATTCTCCAGGGCAAGAAGACCCAAGAGGCACGAAGGAGTCATAGAGGAAGTTAGAGAAAGATCCCAGGGGATGTCAGGCCATGAAAAGGGGGCCCATGGGAGAAGGCCATGAACTGAGTCTACAAGTTGCTCCCAAACCCACTTGCAGTCACTAGAAAAATCAATGTAGCTGACCGGCTATGGACCAGGCCAGACACAAGCTTCCTCTCCTTCCATTACCCTAGAGATACGATGGAAAAGTCGAGCACATTCCAGCCGTTCCGGAGGTACGCATCCGTATGGAAAAGAAACCCATAGGCGATTATCTTGAGCATCGCCTCAATGGCAAAGAAGATCAGGAAGGCATATTCGATCTTCTCCTGGGGATTGGAAAGGCAAGAGGGAGAGGACGCTCCATTAGAGCAGACTGTCACCTCCCTTGGTATCACCACCAAGCGTGTCTGCCTCCCACCTTGCCTCTGGATCAGCCCCTGCTGCCAACCAATCTGTGATCCCCACCAGCATGGCAGCAATACCCTGGCCACCTGTCATGGTTTGAGCCCAGCCAGTAACTCAGAACCATGCAGCCGCTCACTCACTCCCCTCCTTTCCCATCCTGCTCCTGGAGGGATGGGGAGGAGAATGGAAAGAATGTAACTCCCATGGGTTGAGATAAGAGCAGTCCAGTAACTAAGGTATAACACAAACCACTGCTGCTACCACCAATAATGATAATGATAAGGGAAACAACAAGGGGAGAGAATATGAAACTAAAACGGGAAAACAATAAACACAAGTGATGCCTAATACAATTGCTCAACACCCACCAACCAATACCCAGCCCAATCCAAGCAGTGATCTGGGCCTTCCAGGTAACTCCCCCCAGTTTCTATGGTGGGCATGACGTGCTGTGGGATGGAATACCCCTTTGGCTAGTTTGGGTCAGGTGTCTCTGCTTCCTCCCAGCTTCTTGTGCCCCTCCTCCCAGGCACAGCATGAGAGTGAAAGTCCTTGATCGGAGTAAACATTACCTAGCAACAACTAAAACCATGGGTGTTATCACTGTCATTTTCATGCTAAAGTCAAAAACACAGCACTGCACCAGCTACTAAGAAGGAAAAAATTGACTGCTACAGCTGAAGCCAGGACGTCACCACATGCCACTCTGGCCTGCAGCATGATCTGATTTCATTCAGTGCCAGGACCATGTTCCTGGGCTGTGGGTACCAGTTCTTACAAACTACACCAGTAAAGCCACCAATTCCCAACCCAGCACCCAAAAGTGCTGGCCCAGGGCACTGCACATCTCTAGTTCTCCTCTCTGCTACCTCATCCTCTCATTCTCCCACAGCCTTCCTTGTTCAGGCAGCACTGATGCTTTGTCCTCATCCTCCCCAGATGAGGGCTTGCTGGGCCTGTCCTGGAGACACCACACAGTCACCAGGGAACAATCTAGCTGCGCTGTGGCTTCCTTTGTGCCCAGGGCTCTCAGGGAAGGGCTCAAGAGCTCCTGTCTAGTGCCAGGCAGGCACAGTGAACTGCTAAAGCTGGCCTGGGAGCTTGGAATAGCTCACCCTTCCCTGGAGCACATCCAAGAGCTGCCTGCGCCCACCTGGTTCTGTCTGTCACTGCAATCACTGCCCTTGCTGCTAATGGCCCTTTCCAGACTGGGATTAAATCCCTCTGAAGCAGCCGGGTGGACTGGGTTATTTATATTGCTGGTTTTCCATGGCCCCTCTCCTCCATCTGCACCCCACAGAGGACAAGTAGCAGCAGCCCAGCTTGGGATCTGTAGGGAATTGCACCCAGAAAGGCAGAAACATCTGAGACCAAACTGAAAGCAGGCCTCCAATGGGGAAGGCTGGAGTGCTCCAAGCAAGCCTTCCTCCCAGGGTCCCTCTGGCTTGCCAAATGGAAAATGCTGTCCATTTATGAAACCATGGCTCAGATAGAAGCATTGCTGGCTCAATTACCACATTGGAAAACAGTGGCCATGCCAAGCATCCCTGTATGACTGTCACTCCTAACAGTGCCAGTTCCTTGCTGGATCTGAGAGCAGCAATGGTAAAAGCTGAGACCTAAGTATGGTGATTATCGATGTTATCAGGGCTTTGTTTTCAAGGTTTTAGCAAAGGCAACTCAACACTACTTCTCTCCCCCACTTATCAGTGACAGATCCCCCCTAGTCTGTTCCCAAAAGCCTGTCCTTGCAATCCCAGACACGAAAATACAACTATTGTGAGGATCATTGCACATACAGAGGGATTGCAGAGCCACACCAGCAGCCAGTGTTGTGGTGAGGGGTATCTCCTGTGCTGTAAAAGCAGGAGACATGGGGGAGCCCACTGAAAACTTGCTGCCACCTCCAGATACCAGCAGAAACATATTAAGGGATATTTTGTCCTGGCAGACTTTGTACCAGGTCAAGGACTGCATGTCCTGCACATGGTGCAGACCCACTTCGTATGCCTAAGTTGATTTGAGCATTGTAGAATCACAGAGTGGTTTGGGTTGAAGGGACCTTAAAGCTCATCCTGTTCCAACTCCGGCCACAGGCAGGGACACCTACAGCAGGTTGCTCCAAGCCCCATCCAACCTGGCCTTGAACACTACCAAGGCAGCCACATCACCCCCACCTTTCTCCCCTGGTGGGAGGCTGATCAGTGAAGGGAGGCAGGGCTGCCTGGTAGATCTGGGATTGGGTGTGTGAACAGCCCAGTCTTCAAAAAGCCACTATGAAAAGATGGAGGTCTTTATACCACAACAGGCTGCTACACACACATATGCTTCAACCATGTTAGGGGACGCAGAATAACTTGACCTGCAGGTGCTGAGTGAGCCGCGGAGCAGCAGGAATAACAGTGTGCGCCATGCCAGAGCAATGTGACAGGATACAGCTCCAGCCTGCTCAGCAGTGTCAGCTTCCAGGGCCCACAGCCATGCTGGGCTCTCCAGAATGAGCCCTGCATCCAGGTTGGATGGGGGTTGGAGCAAGCTGCTCTAGTGGAAGGTGTCCCTGCCCGTGGCAGGGGGGTGGAGCTGGATGAGCTTTAAGGTCCCTTCCAACCCAAACCAGTCTGTGATGTCTCTAGTGTCTCCTTGCAGGTAACAGGGGGGGTGAGACTTGAATAAAGCCTCCCAGCCTGGCCAAAGTGCTCTGACTCAGTTTTTCCTCTTCAACAATTTCTCTCTGGAGAGAACTGGGCAATGAAAAGAGGCAACTACAAAAGTGACAGGGAGAGATGAAATGCATTGCAGCATCTCCAACAAGCCTTTGTTGCACTGTTTGCAGGCTCCATGCAGAGCCCAAAGCACAGGAGATAGGGCTCTGGCTCAGTTCTAAGATGGGATTGCTCCTGCAAAGCCACCAGAACATGATGGCAGAGACATGCAGAGCAGGGATGAAAGAAGAGAAGCCTTGGGCTGCCAGGCTCCTGACCCAAAGGGCTGTTGGTGTGGCAACAGGATGAAAAATCCCCCAATAGGACACAGCTGAAATAATCTAATGAATATAAATAAGATGCAATTACATTTACACATGACATTACTCAGCTCACACCCCCCTGTCTCCCATCAATGGGTCCTTTCTGGATAGCATCATTCCCTGTCTGGTAGCACTGCAAAGCAAATTGCTGCCAGGTTGCCTCCCTGTCATGCCACACTGTCACATGCTGCAGCTCTGCCCTTGCATCCTGATCTCAGCCAAATCCCAAACTCCCTCCCATTGAGAAGCCTCCATCCCTGCTGTCCTCACCTCCTGCCTTCCATGCTCAACCTGTTCCAGTTGTTTTTTCTTTGCTTCTTTAGAGATAACTGCACCCTTCAAACCCTGCTGTGCCCCCTTGCCAGGGAAGAAACCAAACCCAGCACACCAGAGGCTGAGTGAACACCCCAGGAATTAACTCTCTGTGGGTATGTTTAATTCCCCTCCTCTGTGGGAGGGAATTATAGGCCCTCTGTGGACCTATTTTGGTTTTAGTTTAAAAGCCCTAACAACACATTGCCAACAGTGACCCCTCTTCTTTTTCCAAGGAAACGAGAAGTAAAAACTATCTTCACTGCCACTAAAAGACTACTGAGGGAAAGAGATAAAAGCAGTTCAAGGACCTAAAACTCACAAGTAAAACCTTTGTATTTTGCATCTCAGATTCTTTGTTTTAACATCTTTCCCTGTAGTCTCTAAAGACCAGGCAAAAACCAGAGAGGTACTTCTTTAAGTCACAAGTCACCAGCAATACCTGCATACACCTCCCACCCCACCACTGAGGAATCACTTGGATTCAGACACTAACCTCAAACTCTCAATGGAAATCAGTGTGGATTGAACCACAAGGGGGATCTGAAGAGGGAAAAGGAGTGGCAAAATAAAAACAGTGCAACAGATTTATTTGGATCACGTCAAAACATCTTGTTCCAAGGAAAATAAAGTGACTGGCAAAAAACGGAATAACCGATTGGAAAAGAGCAACCTTTGTGTTTAAAAAGAATGAAGTTTCCCCCTCTGAAATAAGAAGTACCAAAATTAAAATACAATTTGGAAATGAAAGGTCAGAAAATTTTGTTCCAGACCTGCTGAAACAACCCATTTGAGCCTCTCTGGAACAGGATGTTTCCTTTTGGAAGTGTCACCATAAAAAACTGAGGGAATTTGTTCTTTTTTTGGCATCAGTTCTTCCTTCCTGTGTACTTCACATCCCAACCTGCTGCCTTTGATCTCAACCTAGGGGTGGTTTCAGCACATCTGAAACAGCATTTTGCAGTGGTTTCTCCAGCACTCTGCCTCCCTCTGACTTTGCAGCATCTCTCACTAGACCAACGATGCCTCAGTACACCCCAAGGGGCAGCAGCAAATGCCCCTCCAACAGGTAGTACCATCTTGCACACGATACCCCATTCCTGGCAGTGTTCAAGGCCAGGTTGGACACAGGGTCTTGGAGCAAGCTGCTCTAGTGGAAGGTGTCCCTGCCCGTGGTAGGGGGTTGGAACTGGATGAGCTTTGAGGTCCCTTCCAACACAAACCAGTCTGGGATTCTTTGATGCTAGGCCATACAGTGACCAGCTCTGCAGAGCCCTCAGAGCTGAGCACTTGGCTGTCCAGCAGGACAGTGGGAAGGGGGGCTGCATCTTACCAGGCTGGAGTTGGCAATGTTGGTGTCATCTTCAGGCATCGGCAGGTAGATGGCCAGTGCAACACAGTTGGCAAATATGGTCAGGAGGATGATGATCTCGAAGGGTCTAAGAGGAAGCATTAAGGAGTGAAGACAGGGAAAAAAAAGCCCTGTTCTGTCTGGGTATGTATTGGGAAACCCCACTGGCTATGGGGAAACAACCTCCCCCTGGGTTCCAGAAGGAGCAGTCAGACTTCACCCTCTGCATGTCCTCAGTTGCTGCCCATGCCTTGGGTCCCAAAGGAAGGAGGCAATGGGCTGGATGAGATACAGGGCCTGGACACTTGTCCTATAGGAAATGGTTGGACTCGATGATCTTAAAGGTCTTTTCCAACCTGGTTGATTCTGTCTGATACTCAGCACACGGCTTCCGGATAGGGGCAGCTTTGGCACAGGATATATGGGGAAGGGGCATCAATCAAAAGACTGAAGCAGAGAAACAACAAGGGGATGGGAGAGCTGGTAGTGCCACCCTCCTCATCCTTCAGCAAATCACCCTGAAGGATGAGGACCTTCTTGCGTAATGTAGACACTTTAGCAAAGCATCACCCCTTGCAGAGTGCTGGTCCTGGCTCCCTCTGTTCTCTGAGGGTGATTGCTAAGCTAAGTCCTCAGGAGTGCCATGGGCTGCAAGCTACCATAGTGCTCATCCTGAGCTTCATCCCTCTCCCTAGAAGGTGGAATTGTGCTATTTGGGCCTTATGGCACCTCTGAATAAATGGGGTGAGTTCCTATTTCCCCCTGAAGGCCCTGGAATGGGCATCTGGTCACTCCCAGGCTCCTGCTGCTGTCACTGCTCTGCTGGGCCACCAAAACCTCATGGTCAAGCTTCAGCTATCACATTCCTGAAGCCCCAAAGAGCTCCAGCACCTCACCCATGGCCAGGCTCTCAACCCAGGGACTCCACTCTCTGTTTCTCCCAGCATGGGCCAAACTTGTGGTGCCCTGAGAGCGCAGCAGAGTGGTCAGAAGATGACAACCATCATTTCTTGCTATTTGACCTTATGCTGGTCACATCCAGGCCCTGCTGCAGCTCTGAAGTGCTTGTGTGTAGCCACCACACCATGCAGTTATGCACATACCTATGAGCAAAGGGGTATTTTTCACTCATTTAGTGGCCTCGTACTGCCACAGTGACAGCATGAGGCAAAAACCTCCATGAAAACGTTTTGGTCACAATCTTAAAGTTTCCTGGTCAGTAATGCTTCCTGACAAGTACACCCCAGTTATCCTGATCTTCTTGCCTTACCAGTACCCCTGGAAGCCACTGACACTAAAAGCAGATGGAGGAAATGAAAATGTTGGTGCAGCTGCCCACTGGGCCAGACCCACCTGCAGAGTAAATTGAATAAACAGTGACATAAATCAGCACATTCCCCTCCAGCCCCTTCTGCTCTCCAGTCCTACCAGAAAACACCCACACTGTGATCACAGCCAGCATCTACCCTCATCAACTGTTCAGATATCTCTCCTCCCTGTAATGACCAAGCTGCCACCATAGACAAAGTGATAAATCTCACCCAGCAGGTAAGGAGGTTCCAGGACAAGGATTTCCCAACACCCCCATCTCACTTTGGGCAGATCTTCCAAAGGAGAACAGCTCCCAGGGACATGCTCTGTGGGGACGTTCAGGGCACAACCATGTAGATTAATGCCACCAGCACAGCCCTCCAAATTCTCCCCAGCAGAGGGTCCCTGCAGCCATGCTGACACTTCCTTACACCATGGTTAGCCAATTCCTTAGCTCAGCTTTCCAGATAACTATGCTGAGCCCTGCCTTGAGCTGTGGTGGCCATTCCACTATCCAAATCAGTATCACAGGACACCTAGGGCATCCTCTCTCCATACTGGCTGAGTGCAGTCAGTTTTGGTTACTTTGCCTTTTCTGGACACTTCTATCCATCAACTTGATGACACTTTAAAACTAAAACTAAAACAGCTGGAAAA
Organism: Psittacula echo; assembly: GCF_963264785.1. Lineage (NCBI taxonomy): Eukaryota > Metazoa > Chordata > Aves > Psittaciformes > Psittacidae > Psittacula > Psittacula echo. Next base: position 6,907,240 of record NC_137758.1, read on the forward strand.
GCTGTTCCAGGTAAGAGGGCAGAGCTCAGGGGTTAGAGGCTTCCCTGCCTGCTCCAACAGGATGAGATAAGCCCTCCTCGAAGGGTGACCTGTCTTGTAACTGGAGCTGGAATAAGCTTGTTATTTGTGAGTCTGGCACAGTTAGTAGATGGAAATGCAGTGGGACAGATAAAGAGGCATGTAGTGTTACTGTGGATGGTACCTCTGCCTCTGAGCCAGAGCCTCAGCATCCTCCACATCTCCTTACCCTGCAATCTCACTACTTCCTCTCCAACATCCAAGGGTGCCAGTGTCTGCCCTGCAGCAGGAATGAGCTCCTCAGCACCTTGCCTCTCTGTGGTCCTCCAGGGTCCTCACAATCCCCATTCTTGAGGCCTTGAAGTCCTCCAAGCTGTAAAACACCCTGGCATACCGGGGGAGGACACTGCAAAACTAGATATGTCCCATCAACTTGCTGGGCTAGCTACTGAGGACACAACACCCACCAACCTGCAGAGCACCCAGATTTCCTTGTGCTAACAAATATGGGGTTTGAGACGTGAGCAAATTTCAGCATAAATCCCCCTCTGCTTCAAGCCAGCCTGACTTTCACCCACCCCAGGCTGAGTGCAGTGATACTCTCCACTCTCCAACTGCTTGGACAAGATCCTGTCCCACTCATGTGGCTCAGCTTTGTGCTCCAAAAGCAGTTATACAGCAAAGATGAGCCCAAGAAGCAGGAACATCTCCTGCCATACTGACCTCGCATGCCAGGTGTCCCACAGAAATGCTCACAGCTAATCTCTCCTTGGCAGCTGGCCTGAAGACCACAAGAACTGGAACGACCCCGTCATGCCTTGCAAACCCTAATCCCTGAATGGGATGAGGCCACCTTGGTGCATGTGGGTATAAATACAGCAGGCACTGGAGAAACCCAACGCCCTGGATCATTTGCCAAGGTCAGGATCCCCTGCACCTGCACCCTTCCTGGTGGGACACTCAACCTCTCCCTTCCATATTCTCCTTCCAGGCCACCAATGTGGGAAACAAAGACCTCCACAGTGCTACGCACTCTCTCTGGCATGTGTTGACTCAGGATGAGGAATGTGTTTGGGCATGTTGGGAGATGCAAGCCCTATTTCCAGCTCTTTCCCTGACACTAGGGTGTATGCACAAATTTCTTCTCTACTCAGTGCCTGTTTAAGGCATTGGCACAGATTATTAAGGTACAGAGCCTTCCATGTGCTTGGAGAACAACTCAGTCCTCAAGCCACAGAAGCAGAGACAGAGAATTCACCCATCTTAGCTCTGCTCCCTCTTCTCTAAGGACAGAGAGACCCTTTGCAGTGAAGGAACAAGGGCTCAAACTGCATGACCAGCACAGCACCACCACCAGTGTGAGCACATCCTGAGATCCTGCAAATGGGCACCCCAGGCTTTCAACAGGATGTCATCTCTGGCAGTATAGGGACACGATTTTGATGCTTTCATGGCTGCACTACATGTCCAGCAACACAGCCAGCCTGAAAGGAGCAAAGCCTGGCCAGGGCTAGGATAATCCGGCCATGAACATGCAGATAGGTTCAGCAATTGAAATGAGAAAGGTTGGAGTAGAAGAACAGGATTTGCTGGAAACATCTCTAAATTCCATTTTTTTTCCTTGAGCCCAAATGTTTTCCTGAAGCCAAAGTGAAATGTTTCGTCTCCCATCCTCTTCCCTTCCATAAAATACAGGTTAACAAAGCAGTATCCAATGGCCTAAAATAGTGGCTGGATGGGTGGCAGAAGGGTGACATTTTCAGTGAAAAGATGCCAGTGAAAGAGCAACCATCCAAACCCCATCCCTAAACTGAGCCAGAGGCACAGAGATACTGTCCCTCCGAAGAGTATCACTCACAGTCTTCACCTGTGACAGCAGTGCCAGGGAGGGCTGGGAAAAGGGGGGCCAAGAGGACGGTGGTGTCACCAGGATTCAGGGAATGCTGTCCAGCCTCCCCAGGACAGGGAGCAGCTCTGGGATCAGTAGTGACACACACAAAGAGCCATCCCACAGCTCACCATGGTCTCAATATCCATCCAAAACCTCTCCCCTGGGGCAGCTGGTTGTCCCCAGCTCCATCCTCAGCTCCCACGGCCCCAGCCAGGCCCCCCCTCCTCTGCATGGCCCTATCCCCATGCTGGGATGGACACCGTACCCCCTCCTCACACCTAAACCCTCTCTCCTCCCTCGGGCTCTCCCCAGCACAGCTCCAGCCAGCACAAAACACATTCACTCCCTCAAGCCCCTTTTGCCACTCAGCCTGTCCCCACAGCACCCCACTGAAGGTCCCCATGGCCTAACCTGCTCCTCAGCCCCAGCTTCCCCCGACACGAGTGCTTCCAAGCCCTCACAAGCAGAAGGATACTTCCACTCCACGATGCTGATGCACGCCTTCCGCAGAGGGTTTTGCAGGGTTAAGCAGAACAGAGCCCGGGCTGGCCGTGGGGCCACTGGTGGCACCGGCTTCTTGGACTTCTCCTTCTGTTGCCTCTTCTTCACGTCATCCTGGGCAGAAGCAGGCTCCATGGTGTTCCTTTCCCAGCTGTTTCTGCCCCTCCTGCCCACCGGCTGAGCCCCCCTTCCCTGGATCCCAGGAGCTGGAGCTCCTCTGGATCCCCCTTCCTGCAGCACCGGTACAGAGCTCTGCGCACCAGGACACAGTGGGGGCTGTACAAACACACAGCCCACGGGTTTAAATTTAGCTCCCGGCCTGGCTGCTGGTGCTGTCCCAGCTCTCGAGGCAGCAGAAGGGCCCCTGCAGCTGTTGCTTCTTTACCAGGAGCGTCGGAAGGGTGAGTGCTTCGCATGCCACTGCCCTGGCTGGGTGGGAACAGGCTGCCCAGCGCTGTCCCGAGAAGCAAAGTGTGTTAGTCCCAGGCCAGCTCTTGCCCCAGCTCTCCATGCCCAGACTGGGGAGCTGGGCTGCAGGAAGCAACACTTGCTGAAGCACATTATTGAAGGTGAGATAAGAGAACCCCAGACCGGTTTGGGTTGGAAGGGACCTTAAAGCTCATCCATCTCCAAGCCACTGCCACGGGCAGGGGCACCTTCCACTACAGCAGGTCGCTCCAAGCCCCGTCCAACCTGGCCTTGAGCACTGCTAGGGGTGGGGGCAATGTACCTGAAGGGGGCTACAGGGATGCTGGAGAGGGGCTCTTCATCAGGGACTGTAGCGATAGGACACGGGGTGGTGGGTTCAGACCGAAACGGGGGAAGTTCAGGTTAGATCTAAGGAGTAGGCCCTTTACTGTGACAGTGCTGAGGCGCTGGCACAGCTGTGGCGACCCCCGCCGAGCCTACGAAAACCTGCAGCCCCGACAGTGCCCGGAAGGGGCGGGACGGGGCCGGGCAGCCGGGGGCCGCCGGGCGGGGCTGAACCTGCCCTGGCCTCTCCCCTCAGCTGCCGAACGGAGCCGAGCCGAGCATAGCCGAACCCAGCTGAGTCGAGCCGAGCATGGCCGAGCCCAGCCGAGGCAAGCGGGAAGGGGCGGCCATCCTGAACCCGCTGCGTTCCCATTCCGGTTCCCGTTCCCGGCTCCCCCCCCCGCCTCCGCCTTACCGCCTGTCGGCCTCGCTGGGACCTGCTGCGGCGCCGGGCGGATTCAGCCCTGGAGAGCGCCCTGTCCGCCCTGGGATGAATCTTGAGGTGGTGGGGCGTGTGTGTGGGGGTGTCCGCGTGTTCGAAAAGCGGATCCGTGTCCGGCGTGCAGGAAAACCACAGCACGAGAGATCCCGGGGTTATTCAGGCTGGGGCGCTCGGGGCTTGTTCCACACGTCTGACACACCAATGCCGGCTTCCTCGTCACATTGATACGCAAAAGGTACAAGGATTGGTCGTAACCTACGCATAATATTTACTTTATCATTCCGTCTAATCACTGTGCGTGCTCCGAGGAGGGATCTTCACCTGAGCCGGGTCTTTTTGACCTGTGGCTGTGATTTTTAGTGTTAACAATGAAAGCAGTTCACTTTGGGACACCTTAATGGTTCTTGCCAGGTGATGCCGAGAAAAGCATCCTGAAGAAACTCGATAGTCAATGTAACTGTTAAGTAGGTATTCGTTTATTCAGGCTGGGCGCGTGGGGGATCGCTGCTCCTAACACGCGCACTCACTGCCCAGCTTGTCACAGATTCATGTTAGTAGATAGACGTGTTCATGAGATTCCTGACAAGAGGAGGGGTCCTTCTTGGAGCTCTGCCGCTCCTCCTTGAGCATGCGCACTGTCCCCTGGTGATGGTCGATGGTGGCCATGAGGATGAAGGCTCAAAGTCTTCCTCTAGGTTGAACGTTTTTACCCTTTCTCTTGGAGTATGAGCAATACTTCCATGGCAGTCTTTATCTTTGGCACACAGTCGCTATTGGGTTTGGGCTAGACAAGCAGTAACAAGTTGCTTAATTGACTAAATGATCTTACAATTTTTATGCAAACTTTTTCTTCAAGTTTCTTTGTCTTAGTATAGAGCTGCTTTGTGTTAGTGAATTTCTATTATCAGTTTCAAAAATGTTAGAAAACCTGGTTCCATCTTCTGCATTTAAAAGTCGGAGAATATGACCAATGATATTTTCACCCCCAAAATATATATTTAATAGATATGACTCCATGTGTGTACATACACATATATACACACACAAACTTTGTGGCTAACACCGTTCTGGTAAACACAGTGCATCTTGTTTTATTTCACGTGAGGAATCGCTTCAGCAGGGCAGCAGGGAACATTTTGTTGTATCTACTGTTGTCTTCCAAAAGATTAAGTATCAGACATTGCTGTTTGTGCACATCAGCAGCACCTGTAATGGCAGAGATGAGACGTGCCTGCATGGCAGTGTACAATCATCTTTTATCATCTGTCCACTGGACATCAGTAAGACCCTTTCGGATCATTAGGTCCTAAGGCAACCAGACTTCAGCTATTAAACAGGGCTAATGGATACATGTACCTTTATTTTCAGGTTAAGAAAGCAAAATATCTAGGGACTAGATCCTGCAATCTTACTGCAGCCAAAACATGGGATTTTTTTTTAGTGTCCAAAGAACCTAAATTCTCTAGCTATTAATCAAACTGTACCAGTGTTTGACAGGGATTAAAAATACCTTTAAAGGCTTAATTAAGATGACCAAGGTACACATGGGAATTTGCTGATTTAATGGGATAATGTCACACAGCTATTGGGTCATTTAAAAATACTGTTCCAGTATCTGCTGTGAGACTGGAGAGAAATGCCTTCTTTTTTCTTTCCTGCTTATTTGCTCTCTTCCAGATAAAGGTGGGTTTTTTGCCCACAGCAAGAGTGCTTTTCAGCAGTTTATGTGGGTCCTTCACAGATCTCACCTGAAACTTATGGGGGAGGGAAAATTACTTCTTCTTCATAATAGAAAAGTGGTAAAATAGAAGGAGGAGTTTGAATTGTTATTTAAAAGGAAAAATAAATTCAGGCAAAGAAAAACCCCAACAAACTCCTACATAAGCCTGCAACAGACAAAGTCCTCTGCAAATTCAAGGACAGAACCCTGTAGTTAAACCCACTGAAGAAGTAGGTTGAATGTAACTGTAGAGTTAAACTGAAGATTAAAAGGCAGAGCTGGAAGTTAAATGCAAGCACTGGGAGGAACAAAGTATTGACCATTCTCCTCCTCTTCCCATAACAGCTATATGCTTAGCACTGCAACAAAAGGACCACAGTAAGTTCTCTGGGGAGGCAGGGGGAAACCAAGAGTCCTGCACCTTCTAGACTGCCAACAACCTCACAATTAGTGTGCCGGTCCAAGTTAGCAATGTATAGAAGACTGATTTAACAACTGAGCTGGAGTCAGTCCTCGTACAGTCTTACACCACCACATTTAGTTTACAAACAGTGAAACAGAAGCACAAGGAAAGATTTAAGAGGGAGAAACAAGGTCATACCCTGTAGGCCAGTGACTGATAATAAGGGACTGGATGGAGCAAACAGCTGTTCCTTTTCTTTCTACAAAGCATAAAAATTTTAATACCACACATTAGGTGGCCTTCCACAGAACTGAACAGCTCAATCCATAATTAGGATCAAGAATCTCAGCACAGGACTCTTAAACCTAAGCTGTTCTACGAATATCTGCTTCAGCTTTTTCTTGAATCAGCTTCAATGAACTTCATTTCCGATGCCCCTCACAGCCCAAGAACTGGAAAAAAGTATCCAAAGCCTCAAAAACATAATGGGAGAAAAAAAAATCCTGCTTCACAGCAGTGAATATTTTGAAAATCCCTTCACTAGCACGTGTCAAGTAGCTTTTTCCAGGTATTGAATTATTTACTGTAAGGCTCAAAGCCAAACTCAATGAGGCAATGAGATTAGGTGCTGTAAAATGTTCAATCTCAATTTACACAGATGTAAGATAACTTGCAGTTGTCTTTCTACCAGTGCTGAGAAATTACAGTATTTTCCTATCAATGTTTAAGGAAGCAAGAATTAAGATGAGTCTTACTGAAGATTCCCACTATAGATTCCCACACATTTTATCTTGAAGCTGTGCCTTTAAATCCTGAGCTAGTTTTAAATCTTCCTTTGAATAAGAAATTTCAGAATTAATACTTTCTATCTTTCCGTCTGCTCTGATGGCCGATAGGTTTTACCTCTCCTTCTTTTGCCACTCTTTTTGCCTCTAAACCTGCCAGTCGGTTCCCTTTTTCCTGATCTGTGTCACCCCTTTGGTGTCCTCTGCAGCGCATCACTGCCTCTCGATTTGGCAATCTTATAGCTTCAAGAAGCCTCAGTATCTCCACAGAGTGCTCGATTTGTTTTCTGTGGGTCGTCAAAAGCCCGCGCTCTTTCCACACAGCCCCATGGAAGTGAACTACTCCAAACGCATCTTTTGAGTCTGTCCAAATATTAATGTCTCTTCCCTTGGCTAATTCTAGTGCTCTTGTTAGAGCAATCATTTCGGCTTTTTATGCTGATGTTGCCGCTGGGAAGGCTCGGGCTTCAGTGATTCTCTGAGCAGTGGTTACAGCATCTCCTGCTTTCTGAAGTCCCTTTTTAACAAGGCTGCTTCTGTCAGTGAACCAAGCTTCTGTTCTCGGCAAGGGTTCTTCTTTTTAATCAGGCCAGCTTGAGTAAGTGGCTTCGATGGTTTCTAGGCAGTCATGAGTTACCAGTTCCCTGGTTGCTGCGGCATTGCTGAGAAAGGAGGCTGGGTTGACAGTATTAGTAGTGACTGTATCTACGTCATCTAGTTCTAGCAATACCGCTTGGTACTTAAGGAACCAAGAGGGAGACAGCCAGTGCCCCCTTTTTGTTCCAGAAGCGCAGATACAGGATGTGATACCAGGACAGTCATCTTTTGTCCCATAGTAAATTTTTGAGCTTCCTGGATGTTTAGGACTACGGCTGCTACAGCCCGTAAGCATCCAGGCCATCCTTTGCTTACTTCATCTGGTTGCTTTGAGAAGTAAGCTAGAACCCTTTTATAGGGTCTTGCATTTTGAGCTTAGGACCGTGAGGGCTATGCCTTGTCTGAAAATAACCAAAAGGGTTTGGTAACATGTGGCAGTCCGAGGGCTGGGGCCCTCATTAATTCCTTCTTTAATTCGTTAAACGCCTGTTTCACTTCCCCAGTCCACCCTAATTCCCTCGTTTCTGTTTGCAGCAATTGGTATAGGGGTTTTACTAATATACCAGAATTCTAGATCCAGAGTCAACACTAACGTGTCACCCCGAGAAATGTCCCAAGTTACTGAGGTGTCTTGGGCTGAGGGGTTTGGCAGATCATTTCTTTGCGTTCTTGTCCTAATTTCCGCTGCCCCCCGAGACCTCATACTCCAGGTAGGTGACTTCTTGCTCCATTATTCGTGCCTTCTGCTGACATACCTTATGTCCTTTAAGTCCCAGAAAATTCAACAGGCTCACCATCCATTCCTTACAGCTGTTTCAGGTTTTGGTGGCTATCAACAGGTCGTCCACATATTGGAGCAAAACTCCTTCCCCAGCGAGTGCCGTACAGTCCTCAAGGTCTTTTGCCCATTCGTTTCCAAATAAGGTTGGGCTATTTTTGAAGCCTTGGGGTAACACGATCCAGGTGAGTTGGGATTTCCGACCTGACTCTGGATTTTCCCATTCAAAAGCAAACAATTTTTGGCACTCTGGCTCCAAGGGCAGGCAGAAGAAGGTATCTTTTAAGTCTAAAACAGTAAACCAGACAAGATTCTCTCTTAGTTTTGTTAACAAAATATAAGGGTTGGCCACTTCAGGATAAAGGTCTTCTGTTATTTAATTGGAAGCTCTTAGGCCTTGTCCTAATCGATAACTTTTCCCATCCAGTTTGCAGATTGGCAGATCGGGGGTGTTATATTCAGATTCACGTTCTACTGAAAGGCCAAATTTGAGAAAGGAATCTATTACAGGTTTAATTTCTTTCCTGTCTTCTAGCTTGAGAGGGCATTGTTTGATTCTTACCAGTTGTGCCTGGGGCTTCAGCCTTACTTGGATCGGTTTGGCATGCTTTGCCTTACCTGGTAAGTGGGCCCGCACTCCTGGATAGACTTGATCCAGGATGTCCAAGGGGGCCTGTTTTGTTATCTGTGGCTGAATTAGAGCTAAACTTAATATTTCCACTAAGTGATCATCTCTAACTTTAATTTGTATTTCACCATTTTTAAACTTGGTCTCTGCTTCCAATTTTTTCTAATAGATCCCTTCCTAATGATGATTTGGGGGCATTTGGCATATATAAAAATGCATGTGTTCCTATCATTTTACCCATTTTATATCAGAGAGGTCGCATGCATGGTACCTTCTGTCGCAGGCCTGTCGCCCCAATCCCATTTAAAGATTCATTATCAATCAAAGCTAACTGTTGATTTAACACACCAGACGTAGCTCTGATGTCTACTAGAAATGCTACATTTTTGTCTTCTTTCCCCAGCTTCATCATAACCAGGGAGTTGGCCGGGGTTCGACCCTCTGGTCCCCCCTATTCTATTTCTGATTCAGCAAGGCGTGGGAGGTGTCCCTCCTCCCTTCTCAGTCTGGGACACTGGCTTTTCCGGTGCCCTGCCTGTTTACACAAAGCACACTGATTAGGCCCTGCCCTGTTATTAGGGGCCCTCATTCCACGACCCCAAAAGCAATCTTCCCATGTGCCTTGAGTTTTTCCATTTCCCTGATACTTTCTTTTGGCTGCAGTGGTCGCATGACGTTTGACGTAGCTTTTTCCTTTCATTACTGTCTCGGTTGCGGTACATCCTCCATGCTTCCTCAGTAAGCTTTTCAATGTCTCTCTGGTCCTCTGCTCTAAGTTTTTGTAGTTTCTTTCTAATATCATCTGAGGATTGTCCTGTAAAGACGGGTGTCAGCTGCTGCCTTCCCTGGTCTCCAGAGGGGTCCATGGTAGTTCATTGTTGCATTGCCTCCTGTAATCTATCCAAAAATTCCGTAGGAGTTTCACCTGTGTTTTGTTTGACAGCACAGAAAGCTCCCCAATTCACGGACTTGGGAATTGCTTGCTCCAATCTAAATGCAATCCGTGTTTGATATCTTTTGAGAAATTGATAATGGTTGGGGTTATTCTAATCCCATTGTAGTTTTAGCTGTAGGGACATAACTTTCCCTGCAATGCGTGTGAAGCGATTAATGCCTGAACATGGGTTCTGGTGGCTGTAAGTACTAGTTCCTTTTCAGTGTCTCTGAGTGCACTCGTGTCATAGATGTTGGGGATGGTGTCCTCACTGTCTGCCAGGCCTGCCACCGCTGCTGTCTGCTTGGGGGCAGCCACCCTCCACGATGTTCTCAGACAAGTCAGGAAGCGCATTGAGCAAAGCACTCATATCATAGATGTTGGGGACAGCGTCCTCATTGTTCCCCACTACCACTGCTGGCTGCCTGGGGCAGGCACCCTCCACCACAGACTTGGACAGGTCAGGGAGAGCACTGAGCAAGGCAGACAAATCATAGACCCCAGGGATGGTGTCCCCATTGTCTGCATGCCCTGACACTGCTGCTGGCTCCTTGCGGCAGCTGCCTTCCACCACGTTCTCAGACACAGTGGGAAGAGCACTGAGCAAGGCACTCGTACCATAGGTGTTGGGGATGCTGTTCTGACTGTTCTTTAGCCCTGCCAAGGCTCTTGGCTCCTTTCGGCAGCTGCCCTCCACCGTGTTCTCAGTCAGGTCAGGGAGAGCACTGAGCAAGGCAGACAAATCATAGACACCAAGGCTGGTGTCATCACTGTCTGCCAGCCCTGCCACCACTGCTGGCTCCTTGCGGCAGCCACTCTCCACTGCATTCTCAGTCAGGTCAGGGAGAGCACTGAGCAAGGCAGACAAATCATAGACACCAAGGCTGGTGTCATCACTGTCTGCCAGCCCTGCCGCTGCCGCTGGTTCCTTGTGGCAGCTGCCTTTCACCACGTTCTCAGACACATCAGGGGGAGCACTGCGCAAGGCACTCACACCATGGGTGTTGGGGATGGTGTGCTCATGGTTTCCCAGCTCTGCCACAGCTGTTGGCTCCTTGCAGCAGCTGCCATCCACTATGTTTTCAGGAACATCAGGGAGAGCACTGAGCAAGGCACTCCTATCGTGGGTGTTGGGGATGGTGTCCTCGTTGTTCTCCAACCCTGCCACGGCTGCTGGCTCTTTGTGGCAGCTGCCTTCCACCACGTTCTCAAACACATGAGGGAGAGCACTGAGCAAGGCAGTCATACCATGGGTGTTGGGGATGCTGTTCTGCCTGTTCCCTAGCCCTGCTATGGCTGCTGGCTCCTTTTGGCAGCTGCCCTCCACCGTGTTCTCAGACAGATCAGGGAGAACACTGAGCAAGGCAGACAAATCATAGACCCTGGGGACGGGGTCCTCACTGTCTGCATGCCCTGCCACCACTGCTGGCTCCTTGGGGCAGCCGCTCTCCACTGCAGTCTCAGTCAGGGCAGGGAGAGCACTGAGCAAGGCAGACAAATCATAGACACCAGGGACGATGTCCCCGTTGTCTGCCAGGCCTGCCACCGCTGCTGGCTCCCTGTGGCATCTGCCTTCCACCATGTTCTCAGGCACACTGGGGAGAGCACTGAGCAAGACGCTCCTGTCATGGGTGCTGGGGATGGTGTCCTCATTGTTCCCCAGCCTTGCCACTGCTGTTGGCTCCTTGGAGCTGCCGCCCTTCACTACTTCCTCAGGCACATGAGGGAGAGCACTGAGCAAGGCAGTCATACCATGGGTGTTGGGGATGCTGTTCTGCCTGTTCCCCAGCCCTGCCACGGCTGCTGGCTCCTCGTGGCAGCTGCCCTCCACCGTGTTCTCAGTCAGGTCAGAGAGAACACTGAGCAAGGCAGACAAATCATAGACACCAGGGACGGTGTCCTCATTGTCTGCATGCCCTGACACCGCTGCTGGCTCCTTGGGGCAGCCGCTCTCCGCTGCATTTTCAGTCAGGTCAGGGAGAGCACTGAGCAAGGCAGACAAATCATAGACACCAGGGTTGGTGTCATCACTGTCTGCCAGCCCTGCCACCGCTGCTGGCTCCTTGCGGCAGCTGCCCTCCAGTGCGTTCTCAGTCAGGCCAGGAAGTGCATTGAGAAAGTCAGTCAAATCGTAGACATCAGGCACATTGTCCTTGCTGTTCTCCAGCGCCGCCGCTGCTGCTGGCTCCTTGGGGAGCTGCTGGACTTGGGCAGGCTCAGCAGAGACCGGCATCCCCGGGCCAGAGGGCAGCACACAGGCACGCACGGGAGGCGGCATGGCCGGAGCGGTGAAGCTCACGCCGGGTACCTCCGATGCCATGGACAGCTGGAGAGGGAGCCTCTCTGTTGGGAGAAGCAGAGAGGTGCTGGGGTGAGAGTTCGGCCGGCAGAGCCGGCTGGGGGTTACCTGGAGGGCAGGAGGAGCGGGAGCTGCGGCTGTACCTGCCACGGCAGTTGGTCAGTGTCGGTTGGGCGGGGGCCAACTGCCCCCTCCCTCGGGTCCCGCCCCAGTTCCACCGGCCCTGGCTGCTTCAGCAGCCTCGCGGGGCTTTGGTTTGTCAGACACAGCAGCTGCCCCCCGCAATGCTTTCCTGCCCTGCCGCTGATCTCCTGTCCTAAACGAGGGTTTCCCATCCCAGCTGTGGTTTTTGGGGAGGTGAATTTCATGTCCAGGGGGAAGGGATGGAGCCGGCATCGCTGGCCCTGGGATGCTGATGTGCGTATTTCCCAATCTTCCCCAGTGGCGGAAGCAGGAAGGGGGCTTGTGGCACTTTTGGGTTGGTTTTCCTCCCTCCTCTCAGGAGACTGATCCCCCTGGGATGGCATCTTTGCTGCCTCTCGTCACCCTGTCACTGGCGTGTGGGACCCACAAGGCATGTTATGAAAATTCTCTTCCCCCTACCTACTAGATCAACCAGTCTTTAAAGTATTAATAAATAGATCTTTTATTTATACATGTGACTATATATTTATATGTACACTGTAATGTGATGAGGTAGTGGATTTTTACCGGAAGCTTCAGCCCAGCCCTGGAACTAGGACTTTTCTTTAGGGTATCTTAGAGATGTCTGTGAAGGAGAAGGGGTATTGCAGCACAGCAGAAATAATGGCAGAATCCCAGCCCCTCCAGCATGTCTTTGAAACCCTCACATTGTCCCGCTCACCATGAATCAGTGTCTCTTGCAGGACTGGTCCAGGGGCATCTGCATCAACAGACAAGAGCAGGACCTTTATAAAAATGCATCCTTTATAAAAAAATCTGAACTCATTTTAAGTTGGCAGCTAAGAAGGAGAAAAAGAACTGTTAGAGCTGAACCCAGGTCAACTGTGCAGCAATAATTGGCAAGCTTTCCAGGGATTTACTCCCAGCACACTCAGATCCAGGCTCTGCTCTGAAACCCATCCAGAAATACGTGTATTAGAAAAACCCCACAAACCAACGCCCCCCACCTCAGGCCAGATGGGAGCTGGCTTTAAGAATCGTGCTAAGTGTGGCTCCACCTCCTCGGAAAGAAGCCCCAGGCCTGAGGCTCTGCACTCTCTCCTTTCCCCTGCACCACTCTTGGCTTTCAGCCCCACAGCAGAGCCCTTCTGCAGCCGCTCCTCAGCTCCTGTTGTTCGCCGGCAGCTTCCCAAGGCAGCCGTGCCTCTGCCGGAGCCAGAGCAATGGCCCAGCCCGTGCTGCGGTGTGCGGAGCGCTCCGATGGCCCCATCGAGTGCCTGCAGGGCTCGGCAGCGCTGGTAGGAGCAGAGCTGCGGGGCCCGACCCTGCTCCCGGGGCAGACGCGGGTGAATTCCAGCACTTGGTGTTTCTCGACAAGAACCTTCGGCTCCGGCCTCTCCTCTGCCTGCAGCGCCGCCATGAGAGCGGGCGGCGCGGGGGGATGACGTCAGAGCCGGCGCCACGGAGGGGAGGGCGGGAAGGGGCCGGGCGCGCGGCGTGTGAGATACGGGAGGGCGGGGCGGGTGTGGAGGGGAGAGGCCGGGCTGGGGCCGGGCAGGAGCGGGGCGAGTGGGGCTGTGGGGCTGTGGCAGGGCTTGAGTGGGAAAGGTTGGGATGGAGGTGGGGGGCAGGGGATTGGCAGGAGGGATGCGGGGCGGGGGGGGGGTCAGGGCTGTGGGACGGGATGGAGCGGGGTGGGCAGGGGGCACAGCAGGGATGCAGTGGGGTGAGGTGGGCCTGGCTGTGCCGGGAGGGAACGGGAAGCGGGATCTGACCCAGCAGGGGAAGTGCAGGCAGGAATGGAGCCCATGCTGGGGCAGGGGCTGGGCACGGCGGCAGGACCATTGTGTCCCACCAGGGCTGAGCTCTCCGGAGCCTGAACCGAGGTCCTGTGCTTTTGGTGCAGGGGTGCCAAAAGCAGGCAGCTCCTCGAGGAAAGCTGCTCGCTGCCCCTTGGCATCAGGTAAAGATCTGAGCCACCCAGCTTGTGTGTCCCGCGCACACCGTGTGTGTGCAGCCCAAGAGAGTTTGGCTGGGAACTGCCCCAGTCCTGAACCACTGTTTTGGGGCAACCCAGCCAAGGAGATGGGCACCTGCAGACACTGCTGTGGCTTATCTCAGCATCGCCCCAGCCAGAGCATGGACTAAGAAACCCCTCCCGTGCTGAATCAGTGCTGTCTGCATTGCTGACCAGTGTAAGAGATGTGTCTGGAGGATTAAAGGGTTGGTCACAGAAGGGAACACTTGCAGTGCAGGCGTGTTTCCTGGCCCTGAGGATCGGTTCCCAAGATCTGGAGCACATTGTTTTGTATTGCAAAATGTTATTGTATGCAAATGCAGTTTGTCAGTCTTGAATTGTGTGACATGATAATGACTCTGTGAATGATGATAAATCATGTCTGGCACCTATTTATAGGTACATTCATAATGCGTACAGAAGCTGAGATAAGCTTAAGCAAGGCTGTCTTGCTTTAGCCGTTTGCAGGCCATCTTGTATCTATTCAGGTGGCTGCAATGAAACAAGAGGCTGGCTCCAATGTGCCATTAGGGTGGACAGACTTCCCTGTTACTCACTCCTATCATGTATCATTGATGTGTGATGCTCAAGCTGTTTCTCTGGAACACATGGGAACCAGACTTGAGCAAGGAAGCTCAAAGTGAAATGAAAGCAAGAGTGCTCATCTCAAGCTTTGTTCACAGTTCTGCAAGAGGAGAGTAAGTTGGAATTGGGATGGTTGTTAGCACCTTGCTCCTTTCCAACGTGAAAATCATGCCGTGAGGAATAACACTTTAAAGAACCTGGTGTTCTCTCTTTTAAGAGAAACAAATGAAGGCATGAAACACATGAAAAGACCGTACCTCTCAGTGCATTTTTCTGTTCACAAACATTCTTGTCTGCCTTTTTATTTTTCTTCTTTCAAGAGCACTGTGGAGAAAGTGATGGCTGGCTGTGTCCCAGTTCCTCAGGTGGTCCCACTTGGAATCCTTTTTCCAGGGAAGGCTAACCATGAAGTAGACACAAATGCTCTTCTAGAAATGAAATCAGGTCTGAGCAGGAGCTTTGAATCCAGGTAAAAACTTCCCTTAGGTGTCCATGTGAAACTTTGAGCCTTGAGACTTTTGTTTGCGTTTTGTGATGATTTTGATGAGAACGCATTTTGTTAAGGAACTTAGAAAATTAACCAAGGTGTTTTGATGCACCAACTCTACTTGCACTTAGTTTGATGCATGCAAGCAGTATTACTGACCTATGAGTTATTTCATGCATGGTAGCAGTCTTGATTGCTTCCTAGATCAAGCTCTTCAACTGTTGCATTTTGGCTTGACTGCAGAAAACAGTGCGTGAAAGTATAGTATATTTGATTAATTTCTCATCCACATCCTCTGTGGATCATTGGCCTTCACCCAGAGCCCAGGAGATAAACATTGGAGGCTGAGAGCTGGGCTTGTTGAGCCTGCAGAAGAGAAGGTTCCTTAAGGAGAGACCTTAGAGCAGCTCTGGGGCTTAAAGGGGCTAGAAGAAACCTGGAGAGGGGCTTTGGAGAAGGGATGTAGGGACAGGACAAGGGGGAATGGCTTTAAGCTGCCAGAGGGGAGGCTGACATTAGATATTAAAAAGGAGTTCTTCCCTGTGAGGGTGGAGGGACACTGGCACAGGTTGCCCGGAAAAGCTGTGTCTGCCCCATCTCTGGCAGTGTTGAAGGCCAGGTTGTGTGGGTCTTGGAGCAAGCTGCTCTAGTGGAAGGTGTCCCTGCCCATGGCAGAGAGGTTGGAGCTGGATGAGCTTTAAGGACTTTTCCAGCCCAAACCACTCTGGAATTCTATGATTCTGTGATTTTGTTCAATACATTTAGCACTGGAGGTAATTCTTAAATGATGAGCAAAATGAACCGTAGATTCCTTCAAGTGCCAGATACATTAGTAACGGTAAGACTGGAAAAGTAAACTGTGTTTATTCACCAGTGTGAGGAAACATGACCAAATTCAGGTTCCTCTTCATGCTGCAACAACAACCACCACATATTCAGGACCTGCCTATGCATTTTGTTTCAGTGCTAACTAGTTCAGTTAGCTAGTAACTACTGCTTGTGTTACAGCTGTAAAAGATGAAAACCTGAAGTGCCTGAAGCCTTGAATGGTGGCAGATGTAGGCATATATGTAAGAGCACCAAGTTTTTACAGTGATGTCTGTAACTGTCTTGTCTCAGCTCTTCCCGAGAGATAATAACCTGATCTAACAAGTCAGTGGTGTAATTTTCCCCGCGTCTTATCAGAAAGATGTGTTGTCCGGGGCAGTGTTGTGGTTTCAAGTGATGACTGAGAATATTCACCACCTCTTTAGATTAGGTTCATAACTGGGAGGATTTCAACTCCTACAATTGACAGCAGCTTTTAATTTTAGTGGAAACTAACTTAGCACCTTTCTGGCCTAGTTTTAGTTGTCAGTAAAGTCACTCTTTGCAGTTGTCTCCATATTTTCTCAATAGCCTTTGCTATGTAAGGATCTGTACCAGCAGCTGTGGCTCTCAGTTGCTCTGTTTCTAGTGACTTTGCTGCTGCACACTGTAACCAGGAAAATACTGAAAACATCTTGATAAACTTAATGACATGGTGTCATGTGGCTTTTTCTTCAGGTGGCACCATGTCTTGAATGCCAACATCTCCTGCCGGTGAATACACCCCCTTGCACTGGACATGAGTCACCAGTAGCTCCACAGCTGCAGCCCCAAACCAACATCTGCGTAAAGGTAGAGAATAAATCTAGCAAAGGAGCAGTTTACCTCCTGGCATGCATTGTTCTGTGAGATGCCTTCATTAAAAATAGGTTGATCCAGCCTGGGTTTCTCAAATTCCATTATGACAGGTTTAAGGGTTAGTAGGATCCAAACCACCTTCAATAGAAATAGGCATTACAAGTAAACCACCTAAGCTCAGGAAGGCATCTTGAAGAGCACAGGAGGTAGCAGTGTGAAAGACAGGAACGCGTACACTTGTGTTCATTAGGGAGATATTCTGTGATTCTTTCATTTATGGCCTTGGTATTAGTGAGCATTTTAAGCTTATTACATATGTCCTCATTACTGTGCTTCCCTCAGTTGATTGTAAGTGCTTAGCACAGATGGGCAGGCAGGACTGGGGCAGTGGGGAGATGCCTAAAATGCTCAAGCGCAGATTAGTCAGAGCTCTGGAGTATCTGTCACTGGCCTTGAAGCTCCTGCAAATAAGGAACTGCTGTTTATTTTTCCATGCTTTAAAATAGAAATCGTGTAAACCAGGCACAGGCTACCAAAAAACAAAATAATGGATGAAATGATAAAAATTTAAAAATCTGTATGAAAAACGATGTACTGACCCAAAAGACAGAAAATCATTTGCAAAAAAAGCTAGTATCTTCTTTTAGAGTAGATCAAGAGGTGAAGATTACAGTGGGAGGAAAAGAGACATGTTGCTTAAATATTCCCTGAGAATAACTGGGGGGTAGATATACCAGACTGAATATTGAGCCCAGGCATCAGTGTTTATTGGAAGCTGATACAGAAAGTGCAGAACTGTTAGATAAAGGTGAAGTACAGCTGTGCAGGAGCTGCTCTTCCCTTTGGAATGAAAACAAGGATTTGGTGCAGCAAAGAGCGGGGCAACATAAATGAGTATGTGAACATCTGTCCTTGTTTCTCTCTTTTACAATCTCCTGCTCCCTCTGTCTAACCAATAGTTTCTGTCTTTTTTGCGTTGCTTCTTCTCCAAGAATGTCTAGTGACAGCAGGCAGTGCTGGAGCTCACTTGGCATATGAGGAACTGACACTTGCTGTTAAGTATTTTGGGTGCTAATACCATTTGCGAAGAAGAAGCTGCAGGTTTTTCAAGCTGCCCAGATACTGACAGAGTAAGTTCTGCATTTGTTACCAATTCTGGAACTGCTGCAGATACTACTGTTGTTATTGAGTAGCACCTAGAATCTCCAGTTGAAAGCTGTGATTGCACCGTGCCTGAGCTGGGACAAAAGGTCCCAGAACATAAAAATCCTCATTTTGAATAGAGTGGCTCTTCCAAGAGTTCTCCAAGTCAATATTCCATTAGATAATCGGCTGAAAAACAATTGACCTTGACTCTGAAATTGTTTAAATATGTTACAAAAGACGCCAGAAGTGGAGCTTGACGTGAGGTGTAACATTTCTGCTTTCTTTTGGTATTTTGAGTAGTTCTTCAGAGATGCTTCCCAGACTTCTCCACGAAGATGGAAGAGGGAAAACAAGAAATGTAGCCTATCTCAGGGAAGCTGCAAAGTAGGTTTTACCCTTCTTAAGTGCTTGTGTGTTGGATTCTGAGACCGTGAAATCGTAATTTAGGAATTGAAAAACAAAGATCAGAATCTGTTGTAGCAAATGGCTGAGGGTACCCAGACAAGACTTGCCTAGTGATGGTTTCTGTGCCTGAGCACTTGCAAAGTTCCAGTAAGGAAAACCATCACTGTGGTATGCAGAAGTGAGCAAGGAGCCAAAAGCCTTAGTCTGCCTCAGAATGACTGTCAGTTTTTAAAGCATTCTGCTTGGTTTTCCTAGCAAAAATTAGTACCAAGGAAAGTTAAAGGAGGTTCAAAATGAAATCCTCATGCAGCAGGACTTGCGCCAGCCAGTAATGGCCTCAGCTCTCCCTTCCTGCAGCGGCCTTTCTACTACCGTGGACTGTCCTAGTACTTCGGCATTTCACCTCATCAACGTGCTCCTGTGTTTAGCACATGTCTGAAGGTCAAAAGGCCATGTCCTGGGCTCTGATGCCAGGCAGCACCTCCCTTGCAGATGGACAGCAAGCATCTCCAATCCTGGGTAGCAACCAGGCTGAGAGAAAACCGGTGCAATAGCCTCCCTTTTCCAGCTGCTCTCCATCCTCAGCCTCTCTGTCTGGAGCACAGGGGTACCTTTTCTTACCTCTTGATCTGAGGCTGCCACATTCTGGCACCTTACCAGCAGTGCTAACACCCACACCTTAGAAGTTTCCTTCTTCTGGCATCTACAACTACACTGTTTGTTCTTTGATCAGAAACTCCTTCATTTCTTCTTAGGAAAACATTAGTATGGGCAAGCACTTTGCAGGTGAGGAAAACAGCTCCAAGAAGTCCTCCTTTTGCTTCACTGAGTTGTTTTCTGCTTCTCTGCTATTAGCAGTTCTGGAGTGACAACTCTTTGGGTCTTGGAACGCTGCAGATCTGAATAGTGTACACTTGTGACATAGTAATGATCAGTTCTATCTGGCGAGAGTGAGTACTCCCACTTAAAAAGTGGGAGTTATTTATTTATTTATTAAATATTTATTTATATAATATATATATTTTTATATATAATATATATTATATATATTATATATAATATAATATATATATTTATATATATAATATATATATTTATATATAGTTATTTATTTATTAAGTTACAAAGTTTATTAAAAGCGTTTTTAATAAAGCTTTTTCAGGAGCCGTATGGACATTTTGACAGTTGTTTGGGTTTGGTGTAACTGTGGGTGATGTTGGCTTGGTGATGGAACTGGAGCTGGAGGATAGTAATGTACTCATCCCTAGCAAAGATATTTCAAATTCCTTCTTTGTGCCTGTTTATTGTTTAAATATCTTTTGCTTTTCTATCTAAACCAACCTTTTCTCTGGTTTGTCTTTTCTCAGCGGCATCAGTAATGTCCTGGATGCAAGATCAATTGGAGTAAAAAGTTTTGAAGACTTTGCCATTTCTTGGTCCTGGATTTTAATGTAAGATTCTAATGGATATTTTTATGTTTTTCCAAACTCACTCTGGAGTGTGTAGGGAATTGAAAAACAGATCACGTCCGTGTTTGTTACCAAACCTCCTCTTAAACTCCGCCGTAGTGGTGTTATGGTTCTGTACATGAGGTAAGGATAGCACAGCACACATGCGTATGGTATGGTCTGGAGTAGCTTTCTGATATTCTACCAGGCAGAAACCCAAAAGATGCTGTCTTCTGTTGCAGGACGCATCTGCGTGGTAATCCCAAACCTAAAAAATCTCAATTATGAGGCTTTCTAACCAATTGCAATTGCTAAATGTCAGGAGTATCTCTATAAAACACATCATGATTCCTAAATTGATATTAGCAATATGTAGTTAAATTCATTACAATACATAAATCCAGTATAACTCCATAAATCCAGTGCAGCAGGCAAAGCAACTTAAAGAACAAAAACTATTAAACAGAGTTAGCTTTATCTTGCAATTATTACTCAATAATCTGCAAGTAGTAAAGATGCAGCACCGAAACAAAAGAAGCAGCTGTTTTGCTAAAGCAAATATGTAGGTATATGTGCCTAAATGGCCGTTCTCTCTAGATCTCTTATTGAAATCAGGCTTACAGTGCCGATTCTTTCAAAGAAGATACTGCTCAACAGAGGGGCTGGAGAGAGAACTGACCATTTTCTGAACAGAGTTTCTCAATCCTGAAGCCAGTTTTCACATTTCAAATAGGATACTTTTATAAGGAATTGTGGTTACTTTTAAAGTAGTTGGATAGAATTTTCCTCAGGCTTTTCACCAAATGACACCATGCATCCAATGATTTCTGGGCAAACATATTGAAGTGCCGGAGTTTGGGTGATGAGAGTGAAGACCTGATGGTGAAAGGAGGCGAGATTAAAAATCAAATATGGAATTTTTCTGTTCTTTTTATCTTACTGCCAAAGAGCTGCTGCTTTCCAGGCTCAGTTGAAGGGAACCACTTTGTTAAGGACAGTTGTTACCATGTATTCATTCAGTTTTGGTGTTACTAGGGCTCGTGTAAATCTGAAGCTAACTGCAGAGAAAGGGTAACGTAACTGCTTTAAAGAACAGAGTCAGGAACTCCAAAACAACAGCTTTTATTTTTGAGAAATGCATTCTGAATTTCAAACAAGCCATTCAGAAAGGGAAAACACATCATGCTGGGAAGCCTTTAAAGGGCTAGGACTTAAGACCAGGTTACAAAGGTTTAACTAAATAAACTGATATTCTTTTTCTTGTCCCTCTGCTCGTCTGGCTTAGTTTGCCCAAAGCATCCGGTTTTGATTGTTTGTGATCAGGCTGACCCAGTTTTTATCTTTAGTCACTGGCTAAATAAACTGGGAATGTTCAGAAGAGAAGTTCCTGACCACAGGCAAGAAGAGGGTTTCATTTCTTTTGAGTCTGTTCTAATACAAAATTCGGATGTCACACCTCAAAATTCTAGAGAAATGAAATGTTCTGGGAAGCATCTGAGCTCGATCTTTGTTGGATGGCACCATTGCTCACACTGCTTTATTTGCATTGCTTTAGAAGGCCCCCGCTGAGTAAAAAGGCCTTTTGCAGTCATTTTTTCCTTTCTGACTTGTTCTCTGGGAGTGAAATGAAAGCAAATGTTTCCTTACCACAGACTTTATAAAGACACTGGAGATGTCTTTCCTAGGGGTCCCACTGATGGCTCTCAACAGGTTCTTTTTATGTATCACTATGCCCTGATCTCCAATGGGTAGAAAGAGTCACAGGTTTTCCTCCTGAAATGAATTCTTTTTTTCTAGGAAAGCTCCTCAAATTCCTAATATTGTTTCTTTGCAAGCAGGGATTTTAAATAGAGGACATAAACCAGCAACCTCCCCACACACAGGTATTTTTCCCGTTTAACTTTGTGTGCTGTAGGCTAGGCCATGGCCTGGGAAAGGCAGTGAGTTGGTCAGCCAGTGTAAATGACCAAACCAGACCTGTACTGGTCCCATTCAGGCGCCCGGAGAACTTAGTGCGCGCAGACATTTCTGGCTGTGTCTGGTGAGATCATCATATATAATCTGTCTGTTTCTAACAGCAGAGAGCCATGAGGAAATATTTCATAAGGAAGATTTTGAAATACAGTTTTACAAACCATTCTCCTACATGAGATGAAGTGACCCTCGTTTGGAGTAAGGGGCGTGCAAGAAAGATTCTCACACTTGTTCTGCCTGTGTTTCTGTTTCTTGTCTTTCCAGTGGGCTATTCATTGCAGTGATTGTGAGTCTGCTCTTCCTTGTGTTACTGAGCTTCACAGCGGGGGTTCTTTTCTGGATTTTCATCTTTGGCATGATTGGAATTACAGGTTATGGTAGGTGTAACCCTCCAGCCTTTTGAGGCTATTTTTCCTTATTGCTAAATTTTGGGCAAGGAAAGTGATTGCATCAGTTAAATGCTATAGTTGGGAGAAGTAGTGACTAGGTTTAGACACAGTTAAGTGAGAAGGGCTTAAATGGCAACGAAATTATTAAGAATCCAGCTGTGCTGATACTTAGCACCAGATGTGCTAACCTGAGCTATCTACCCCCAGTCTGCTTAGTCCGCATTCATTTGTACTGATCTTTCTTCCCTGTAGGTGTGATGTTATAGCTGACTAGTCTCGCAGTAATGTGTGTTTGGGTTTTGCTTCCCTGACGCACTGAGGACAAAACACTTCACTTGTCAAAGATTTAAATAACCCCAACCTTGTCTTTGCACTCTTCAGAAACACTCATTTGATATTGATTGATTTTTTTAACAGGCATCTGGCATCGTCAGTGGGAGTACGACCATCTTAAAGGAATACCTGGACCTGACCTCACTGTTTCTGATACTGGATTCCAGACAGACTTCAGAGTGTACCTGCAGCTGAGGCAAACATCGTTAGCATTTAGTAAGTGCCCTTTAAACTTGGTATCTGTTAATGGATGTTCAGGAGGTTCAGTCGCTGTCTTGCTACAGTTTCTGCCTTTTTAAATCTCCTCCTCTACATATGTTGCTCATAGAAGTAAGCAGAATTCTCTTACTTTGTGTAGTACAAAAATCTACTTTTTCTGCAAGGTTACTAGTACATGTGTAAGGGGCCGTAATGCAGTCACACTAGTGATGAGAGTGAAAAAGGCTTGTGTTGCTAGCATTCTACTTCCTGTGTGTTCAGTCTTCACAAGTTCCAGTGGTTACTGGTAGGTTGGGGGTTTTTACGAGCAGCTTTAATATAGCTGAAATACCACCACCAAATATTTATGTGTGCTCATTATTTAATCTGTTTGTCTTTAACATACAATTTTATTGTATAAATATTTAAGTGGTCAGAAGATTAAAAGCTAAGACAATAGAATTTACCTTTCATAATGTACACTGTTGGGAAGTGTCGTGGTTTAAGCCCAGGCTGTAAATCAGAACCACGCAGTCCACTTCCCCCCCCACCTTTCTTCCCTCTGCTGCTGGCGGGACAGGGAGGAGAATCAAAAGAATGCAACTCCCACGGGTTGAGATAAGAACAGTTTAATAACTAAGGTATGACACAAATCACTACTGCTACCACTAATAGTAATAATGATAAAGGAAATAACAAGGAAGAGAATACAACCACTCACCGACCGGTACCTCGCCCCCACCCTGCAGTGATCTAGCCCTTCCGGGAACTCTCAGTTCTACATCCTGGGCATGATGTGCTGTGGTATGGAATACCTCTTTGGCTAGTTTGGGTCAGGGGTGTCCTGTCCCTGCTTCCTCCCACCTTCTCCTCCTCCCTGGCAAAGCATGAGACTCACAAAGTCCTTGGTCAGTCTAAACATTGGTGTTATCAGCTCTGTTCCCAGGCTGAAAGTCAAAACCACAGTGCTGCAACAGCTACTAAGAAGGAGGAAAAATGACTGCTACTGCTGAACCCAGGACAGGAAGTTTGCAGTTCATTTCAGTTCTGCTTTTGCCTGTTTTGCCTCTCAACAACTAAATAGCTTTTATAACTTTCTTGCTTTCAGGTCGGAAAAATTTAGCTCTCCTCTACATGTTACCAGAAGGTGAATCCTGTCTTCTCGGAGAATGACACTGTTTCAGTCAGTCTTCCCACAGATGGTGCTCCAAAAAGTCATACTGGTGATAAAGCAATGAAGGGAAAAGATGAGAAACCAACAACAGGCTCTTTTATACATTTCAATGTAAGTACCTGTTATTTCCAGAACCCTTGATATCAATGAGGTGTGTGATCTTCAGAAGCTTAAACATCCTAATCTGGACATGTAACTGAAATAATGGATACCAATGGCTTCACTTCACAGTCAGGGGTCGGGGGCAGTTCTTGATTGGCTTATGTTTTTTATTAGGTACAGCTAATCAAAGACCCAGGTATCACCTTATATTCTTATTGGTAACTGATTCACAAAAGCATCAGCAGGAGGGGGCAAAGATCATTCTGAAAGGGTTGTTGTTTCATCTTGTTAGCACTGTGTAAGGATGAGATTGAGTTTTCTGCAGTTTTATACTGGGTATAAAACTTTTAGCATAATAATTTTATGCACAGAGATACAAGCAAAATATAGGAATGTATTTTTGCTGTATGCAGTTTAAGACATGTATACATCAAGCAATTGTGAACCAATAAAAGGTTTTGATATTTGAGGAAAAACATTTGTCAAATGCAGATGTCTGGCAGCTTCTGTCCATGGTTGTTTCTGCAGGCATTAAATTTTGTTTAAATCTTTTAGTGCCTTTGTTTTATTTTTAGGGGAAAGGAGATACATGTAATGAAATCCAGTCTCCTGCAGAAGATAAAGTAGGAAAACAAGGAAGTGAAAGCAAAGCTGTCTTTGCAAATAAAGCTGTTTTGAGACAAGAGTCAGACCTTTCTGTAGAGGATAATGTTTCTCCAACAGGTAAATATTATTTCTCATTTTCCCTGTCACAAAAATATCCATTCATATGCAAAGCAGACAGCTGTATTTTTATTCCTAACCTGGTTTTGTGTATTTGCAAATGTCTTTAATGCATGAGAGCTGTCTGCTTTGTAAAACCTGCCAAGCATACTGCTTGGAACAACCTTGTAGTGGGTTTATAGGATTCTAGAAATCAGAGTAGAATTCCACTGATACATATTCACATACAGAGATAAGAGCTCCTTTTGGTCCAACACAATACTTTTGTATTCTTATTGGGAGTAGAAATCAAGTGTTTCATTCCATTAAAGACTAGTATTGTAAGAGTAACGATAGTTAAAAGGACCTACCTGTAGTACTGTCATTTATATGTTTTTAATAGATGGTGTAAATCTCTTTACCTATCTTTTGCACACTTTCATAAAAGATTTGCTTGTCAAATCTTAATATTTTAAAGATTTTTTTAGTCCTTAGACTGTTAAAATTAAGTTATCACTTTTTAAAAGTATTTTTAATGTCATTTTGGGGATTTTCTTCTTTTGTTTTAATCTAAAATGCAAATGACAGCCTTGTAGAAGATTCAGCCCAGAAGCAAGCAGAGAAGGTTTTAATACCTAGCCAGGAACAAGATTTGCTGAATGCTCTCAGAAGAGGATTCTAGGATTGCTGGTGGCTATGTTACCACCTTTCAAATCAGTTAGTACTTTCTACATTCAGTCTGTGGCACAAATAACACGAATAAAATTCATAGCAAATTAAATGTAGGAGGTAGGCTCTTGTTTGCATGTTGTAAAATGCAGGTCAGAATGTCTTAGGACACTTCGCATTACTAAGGGGTGTAAGGGCTTGTTCCTGGGTAGAGGGAGAGGGTAGGGAATTTTGACTGTAAAGCAGTCTATCTTAACTGTTCAACACCAGCCAAGTTTAAATCATCAACTTCAGTTTACATGTCAGGTCAACTTAAGAGGTCAACAACTGAAGTAGGAACCTAGTTTCTCATTTTCTTTTGTCCCATTTGAAAGACCAGTAGAACAGAAACTTTTGCGTGTGCTATGACTTCAACTAAAAACCTTGTTTTCTTCACCTGCCTTAATGATATTTTTCTTTTTCTGTAGGGTTCCACAATGTCTTTGATTAACCTGGAACAGATACTTCCACTGATGTTTCAGGTTGTAATCTCAAACACTGGTCACCTAAACGAAACATATCATCTAACACTGGGACTTCTGGGCCAGTTAATCCTGAGACTTATGCCTGCAGAAGTGGATGCTGCAGTGGCTAAAGTCCTTTCAGCCAAACATAATTTGTTTGCTGTGGGAGATGGGGCTGCAGTACCAGAAGGCTGGAAGACAACTCATCTTCTGTTCAGTCTGGGAGCTGTGTGTTTAGACAAGTGCTTTTACTTTAAACCTATTAGTTGCTCTCTGATTACTAATACTAATTTGCTTTCCTGTGTGCCCCATGCATAGAAGCTTTTTAGTAGTCAATTAAGCCTGTACTCTGATCATGGAAAGGGCTTAGCATCTGCAGGCCTTGGTGCAGCGAGACCGTTTTAATTTCCTTCCAAAAGAAAGAAATCTGTTGAATAGTGGCTTAATTTCCTGTGCTTGCCTACATAGCAAGTTATGGTAGAAAAAGTAATGTTTGGAAACTTCAAGGAAAACCAAAATGCAGTCTTATATAATTTTTTAATGCCATTCTTTCCCACTGAATTACTTATCTCTTGTGTAACTTGGGGAAGGAGGAGAGGTGTGCCATGTGGTAACTATGACCAGTGCTGTGTTCTGGATCTGGCCTTTTTATGTCAGTATATTTGAGAGATTTTTGTATCATAAACTTGCACTGGAAACAGCAAGGAGGGGCAGAGCAGAGGTTCTGTTTTGAAGGTCTTGAGAAAGCTCTGATGCGTTCTAAGATTAAATTCATGTCTGTTAAAAATGACAGTGTTATTTTTCATTGTAGCTCTGTTTCACAGAGAAGGTTCATAAACAAATATGAAGTGTATGAAATTCTAAGGCAGAGTAGCCAAAGAATTAGCTGAGGGAAAGGTTTTTCCTCAAAGACTAACTGTAAGGTAAGGAGGCCATTATTTCTGTAGCCCACAGAGGAGAGAGCAGGTAGTCATGTACATAGGAAATAAACCACTTGCTGTTGTGCAGTGAGAAACTTCTGAGCTCTAAAGTTGGGAATTAAAGGTGACTCTGTTCAGGCACACCCTGATTTGGGACTGTGAACCCTTTAAGAAAACAGAGTGCTATTTATGCTCTGGTGATGAGAAACAAAACAGAAGTCATGTCAGCTGACATGAAAGCTTCAAATGCTTGGGAAAACACATAATGGTATGACAGCTACAGCTATGACATTAACAGTTCTATGCTGTCTTGAGGAAAAATAGTTGCAGGTAAGTTTGTAGTCTGCCCTCCTAATACAGACTGCTCTTGCTTTCCAGTCGTGTAGGAATGGACTAGGCAAGCTCCATGGCAGATATTCTTCGATCTGTGAACTCCTCTGCTCAGCGGCATAATGTGATAGCTGCTTTCACTGACCACTGCATTAAGCAACTGCCTTCCAGCTAAAGCACACCAATATCTTCACTTTACTGGTGCTGGTTGGGTTTCCTGAGGTAAGTAGCCTATTGATACTGAAGGAAACAAAACTGTTTAGAGCTTTTATTTCTAAGTACTGTGGATTTCATCGGCTGGGGCCATCCATTATAAAGTGTCAAAACATAGTGTATGTCAGAGTTCACATCTTCCCACTTGTGCACAATTCATGTTTATCTAATGAAGAATGATGTAACTGGTTTTGCCTTGCATTTCTTTGCTGATTAGAACTACCATGAGAAAGCCAGCCTAGTGCATTTGAGTATAAAAAAGGACTTTTTGTACAAGCAAAACAACCTGATCTCACTCTTGCTCGTCATAAATCTGATATGTTGCCTATGTAGTATTCAGCTGGTTGTTGTAGGCATTTATTTCTTTTTTTATAGAAGTGAACTGCCATTTTCTAAAGACCAGCAAATACCTGGCAGTGAGCAGGTTGTTCAGCTGAAAAACACAATACCAAGTATAAGCAATATGTAACCAATATAACAGGTTGACTGTATTTACAAATAAGTATTCCAAATTATAGCTGAAACTTTTACTGCAATTTTAGGTGCTGTGTATAGGGACTCGTTCTGTGTACATGGATAATGCAAATGAGCCTCACAACGTGATCATTCTGAAGCATTTCACTGAGAAGAACAGGGCAGTTGTAGCAGACATCAAAACCTGAAAGAGGAAAACAGGTTCTGTGACATTTTTATTTTTATCAAAGAATCACAGAGTATTTCCTTACAGTTTATGGATACCCAAACACATATTTTAACTAGGCCACTTTGTGCAGGTCTGCAGAGTTTGAATTCTGTTATTAGTAAGTCACCTGGTTTTCTGCTCGTAGGTTCAACCAAATTGTGAAGCTTCTGCAGTAAAGATTACAGAGACTCCTTTTCTTTTTAAAACTCTGCCATGTATTTTTATTCAGAAAGGATTTAGCAAACTGTTGAGATCATTTTATTACTTGTGAAATTTCAGAAACAGGCTTAGTAAATAAGCAGTTGTTTGTGTTTTGAAGGGTGAGGTGTGCTTGCTGCTTGTGCCTTACCCCTTACAAACATGTGCTTAATGTTTTAAAACAATTGCAAGTTTAGAAGACATACATGCTGCCTCTTTGTAGTTGGGTGCTGCTATATAAAGGTACCCAGAGTGTGACTGTTTTGGGGATAGTCCATTTAGTTCTTTGAGAATTTCTCTGCATTTTTATGAAGTGCCTGTTTCCACTGTGGGCAAGATGCGCTGCGAACTAGCAAATGAAGAGTAAGGTGAGACACAAACATACCCATGATCACTTGGTTGCTCCTGAAATAATGCTGTGTTGGCTGCCTTTTCCTGGCTTTGTAAAAAAGGACAGGCCAACTTCTTTACTCGTGTGCTTTGTGAAATGTCAGGGATCTTTCTGCTTTCCTCCTGTCCGGAAGAACTTTTCAAAACAATTTGGATACTCCTAAAAGTTGAAACAAAAATGGAAGACAGCTACACAGCATGAAATAGTGTATACACTAGGAAATGTGTCTGGGGAATTAACAATAATCCATTTTAGGGCACATAGTGTTTTGGCTAGAAGACACCAAAACCACAAAGCTAGAAGCTACTTCCTGTGTCTCTTTTGCTGTACCATGGAGAAGTTTTCCTGTATTTCACCTAAACACTTAACATAAAACAAATCAGTTGGATTTCTAGGAGTAGGGTTGCAGCTTTGGTATACGTGACCTAATATGGTGAAGTTAAAGGAAAGGTTGTCCTAAGATTTGAATACTGAAGCTGTTTAAAAAGTATTTGGAAAAATCAAGAGACTAAACTGCTTCTTGATATTGAAGAAGTATTTGAATATAAAAGCCTTTTGGTTGGTTGGTTTGTTACTATTGACATTCTAAACAGTAAGATTAGTAAGATTAATTTCATCGTTATCAATTGCAGGTCAGAATTTCCCCCATTTTCACTGTAAAATACAACCTGTATTGCTTTGTATGCTGTACTATTTACGTGCAAATATATGCTGGCAGCTGTTGCAGAAGTTACCTAGGGTTTTCTTTTAACTTGCACTGAAAAGTAAAGTGTTTTCTTGACTGTTAGTGAATCTGGATAATTTTAGTGCAAGACTGTCATTAGAATGTACTTCATGTATGGATCGTGTTCATGTCTTGGCCTACTCATATCCACTGGTAAGAGATGATTTCACATTTTAAGATTAACCTAGTGACTTGTTTTGTCTCTCCCTTGTAGTGAAAGACTATCAGTTGATTCAGAAATGTGGACAAGAGGGCAGCGATTCCCAGACTCAGCTGAGACAGTACCTCCAGCACTTTGTTCTCATATCCACGCACCTTCTGCAAAGCAGCATGAACAGTAGCTACGCTGAGGCAGTGGAAGCAACTTGAGTCTTGTCGCTCGCTCTAAAGGGGCTTTACAGAAGAACACTTAAGGTATCTTTTGCCTGACACATAGACTATAATAGATAAACAAAAGTTTGTATTCTACCATGTGTACAGGAACTTGCATATTGACTAAGCATGTTGGGGAACTAATGCAGGCTCATTGCTCTCCCAGCTGGCTCCTTTTATCCCTGTCTGTAGGGGACTGAAAATGTTGCTAGGCTTTAAAGAGCATTTGTGAGTCTTGTTGAGAGTTGGACCGCTTCCTCTGTGGGGGCTAACCACTCGTGAAAGCTGAAGAAGAAATTTTATAGGAATAGGTAACACTTTGTGGAGTGAAGCTTGCTTGTTTACTTAGTCCCGAAGTATTTGAAGGGGATCTCTTGTTTTTTGGACAGTCAGGAGTGAAACAGATACCCAGTAACTACTCTGTGTGTTTCACAGATGATATTCCCAACGTATTTGAAGTGGGAATTGTATTTTGGGTTGGTTTTGGTTTTTCTTTTTCTTTTAGGGAAATAAAAGAAATTTTGCTAATGTAGTTCATCTGGGCAGGAAACTTATCTGAGGCTGTGTGATAAGGTATTGTGATGCACTGTTGCCCTTTTATTTGGTTTTGTGTGTTTGTATGTGTAGATTCATGGCTTTAAGGAGGTTCACACTGCCTTTCTTCAGTCTCATTTACTCAAGCTTCTAGCGAAAAAATGTAGCAAAGGAACTGGCTTCATAAGACCTGGCTTCTCAGAGACTTGGAGGTAAGAAAAGTTAGGTTTGTAAAATGTCAGGCTTCACACAGTGGCATGAAAGGTGCTATCAGTGCACTTGCATTTTGTAAAGAGAGTCTCAAGAATATTTCTGATTAGTCTTTAAAAAATGTTCATTGAACTGTACCATTGAATTTGCCTTCCTCTGTCCATCATAATTGTGTAGATAATAGTCTGGCTTCATTAAAGCAGGAGTTGATTTAAGTTCATTTGATTGTATTTGAAAGAAATTTGGAAGATGAGGCATGAATCACTTGGGTTCTTCTGCATTTTATTTAGACCATTCTTGAAAATTTCATTCTTCAATTTAAAAAATAGTAATTAATCTTGAAGAAAACCATCACTTGCATTACTCACTGAAGTGTACGAGGTATTACTGCAGTGCAGCGTGGGGAGATCAATATGCATGTAGGCTTGTTCTTTCTGAATGCTTGTTAATTGCTGAGAGTGTGGTTCAACTGTTTGTGATGTTTGATCATAGGCAAGAGTTGTGTGAATTCATACTTAGGATGGTAACAATGAGAATGAGAGAGAGTAAAACCCTGGAAATCCTCTGAAAAGTTGCTCCAAGAGGTTGGTTCTTCCTACCTTGTGACCTGGCCAAGAACCAACCAGCCCAGACTCAAAGGTGTCCCACCTTCCTCCCCTTGGGCAGCATTGTAGCAAGTGCCTGTTCTGCCCTAAGCACTGCAATGTCTTGCCATAGTTCTGCCCACGTTACTCCTGCTGTCACAAATTGGAGGACCAAGGAAGTAACATGATTTTCTACCTATTAGGATCCTCTGGAGGGTTTGGATGAAGCCACCAAAATGTGCTTCTTGGTACTTAATTTTACCTCCTTTGACATTTCTTTGAATTTGATGGTTGCATAAAATATTTGGTAGTCTATATGGCTGTTTTTCTTGTAAATTCACAGAATATGGGTCTATGATTTCAGTGTATTGTTATCTAAAGGTAATAAATTATGTCTGCAGCCATGAACGCCACAAAATCATTGTAAAGCTTTTTGCTAAATTGTTTTTCACTTTTACTAACCAAGATATTAAGTTCATTAATTCTCTACCCATATGATAAATATATGGGAAAATAATATCTAGGTCATCCTTAAAGAAACTCATCTTTTTCCTCTGCAATGTCATCTTTTTTAACTTTTTTGTCCCCTCGCTCAGGTGATGCATGATGCGCTCAATGCACCTCTCCATATTCTTTGAGCCATGTATGAGTTGCAAATGAAAAGAACAGATTCTTTTTTCCTGAAAGTTCAAAAGAGGTATGTGCAGAGTAGGTCCATTCAGCAGAAAAACAAAGTTATTAGATGTGGGTGGTAACCTAAAATCTAATAGGTGCCAAATAGAAATTGTTCCAAGGGTACAATTTGGTTTTCATGTATGAAAAAGAAAGGAAAGAAACTCCTACTAAATTGTATTTACTTAAACAAGTCGCCAACCTCTGAAATATGTTGCATGTTCTTTTCAGTATGGTAACTCCCATATGAAGATCTACTATGTCTTTAAACGCTCCTAATGGAGGAAGAATGGAGAGCTTATGTGTGGCTTGTAGTAATCAAAGCATGTCCTGGAGCCACCGTGTTCTCACAGAGATGAGCAATCTTAGAACATTTAAAACCTCCAGGGAAGCCAGTTAACGTGATATGATAGAAACAGGTAGAGTTTAATGACTCTTTCAAAAACAGAAGGTGGAAAGATTTAATTTCCATTTAATTGCACCAATTTAGTTTGCATTACTTTTGAAACATGTTTGTGACTTTTGTTTCTTCTTTTGCCTCTTTTAAGGTCTGATGGAGATGTAATTACAACAGATGAGAGTGAGAGGATTCGAATGCTGGCTCAGAAGTGGCAGCCCAGCAAGTGTTTGAGGCTGGAGGAACAGAGTTCAAAAGGAGTAGATACAGATAGGATCATCTTACCCTGTTTGGTACTTGCATCTCCAAAAAGGAGCAGTTGTGAAATGATTTAGGCATTGAAGTAACTTCAGTCTTGTTTAGTAACTTCAAACTTGAGGTTTTCTTTTTTAATATCTGAAATAATCTGTTGTTAATGTTTTATGCCAAAATGAATAAGCATGTACAAGAAGCAAGTATTTCTTCCTTAAGGCAGTAGGAGAACTTGATTCTCAGGTCAGGAGAAGAAATAGTGATTGCACGCTGTAATTTCCTCTCTTTGTACAAGAGAGATTGTATCTAATTGCTGTAAGCTTATGCTGTGTTACTGTTTTAGCATATTGCTATCTTACAGTAATTTCAGCAGAACAAGGAAGCAGTAAGTTAGTCTTGTGAAGTAGACACTGCACTTGCAAGCTTTAGGTTTTCATTCAATAGCATGGTCCCACAGCTCTTTGCTTTATTTTGGGTGCTTATTCCTTGCCGTGTGGTATCACTTGTCTATCAGTTGCAGAACAAAGCTGTGAAATACCCACCCCTGGAAATTCTCCAACCTTAACTGGACAAAGCCTTAATTTTGAAGTTGTCTCAGGTGTAAGTTGGATTTGGTCTAAATGATCTCCAAAGCTTCCTGCCAGCTTGCCTCATTCTGTGTCAGAAATAGCATGACACTTGCTTTGCCTCTGTAGGTCAGCTTAAAATAACACTTCTGGTTAGAGTTTGAACTGCTGTTTCTGCTCGTGTACAGTCATGAATGCATCAGTGTATAGTGAAGGCTGACATAAACTGTCTTTGTGAGCAATCCTGTCCCTGTAGGTGTGCGTGAGATCACACTTTTCTCTTCTTTGATGCTGTGATTTTCAGTATGTAAAAGACAAATCCATTTGTAAATTCAGCTTGCAGTCTGATGGACTGGTCAGATATCCAAACATAAGGAAGTAAATTGTTGGGAGCCTATTTTCAAACTTCCATTTCCTTTTTCAGTCAAAACCTGCCCTCTGTGATAAAGCAACAGAAGAAACCAATCCAGTGGCCCAGAAACTGATAACCAACACAGAAGAGTGAGCTACAGCTTTGTTATGCCAAGCAGTGTCACACTAAGAGTTCAGTACTCCTGCACAAGGAGCTGGACTCCAGGAGCAAAAAGG
The DNA here is from genome assembly GCF_963264785.1 of Psittacula echo. Classification (NCBI taxonomy): domain Eukaryota; kingdom Metazoa; phylum Chordata; class Aves; order Psittaciformes; family Psittacidae; genus Psittacula; species Psittacula echo. The sequence continues at coordinate 6,940,563 of NC_137758.1, forward strand.
CTGTGAGGGACTACCTGTATCATGTAAATGAGGCAACTGCTGTTCTTTACGCCAGGCATGTTCTGATATCATTGCTAGTTGACTGGCCAGATGATGTGGCAATAAATGAGGAAATCCTAGATCTTAGTGGTCCAGCCCATATGGCATACATACTGGACATGCTTATGCAGCTAGAGGAAAAGCAGTTATGGGAAAAGGTAAGTGGATTTCACTTGTGCATGTGATCAAGCCCTGTGCCTACATGCCACGAGACTGACTAACAGGAATACTTGCAGTTCCTTTTTTAAACTAAATTGAAACAGCAAAAATCTAAATTAGTTCTGAAAAAGCAGTGTCTTAATGTACTGATTTTGTTAACAGGAAATGGAAAAACTAGCTCCATGGAGACAGCTCAGTTGTGAAAGAGCTATATGGGAAAATAAATCTGATAGGGAAATCGGTCAAATAGGCAGTCCATTTTGAAAGCTGCAGATTTCAATGTGTATGTTGTAATATCTGCTACTCCACTGATGAGCTGACTTACAGTGGTGGAAGTGATCTCGGAATTATAATGGAATGTTGTAATGAAAACATCAGCTCAATGCTTCAACAGCAGTTGAAGCAAAGGAAGTGTTGGCAATCTTCAAAGCAGGGATTAAAGATAAAGCAGAAGGCACTGGTATGCCACCAAACCAATAGTATGCTCTCATCTGGAGTACAGCATGTGACTTGACTCCCTCATCTCGCTTAAAGGAAAATGGAAACGCAGTACAACTGGAAGTAGTCTGGAAAAGAGTGGCGGGGATTGTTTTAGCCATGGAATAACTTCAGTAGGAGGAGCCAACTTGTTTTCTTCATCCTGGATCTTTGCCCCATTAGGCCTTGAGGGAGAAGCAGGAATGAAAAAGTCTGTTCCTCTTTCTCTGTAGTTTTAAAACAATAAGCAGCATACAAAAGTTAACAGAAACTATTATTCACTAGCCCTCCCAGTAAGAAAACAAAGGAGTGTCAGATGAAGGTAGTAAGTGGCAGGTCCAAAACAAACCAAAAGAACTGGTTCTTGACAGGGTATGTCATTGAAATTGTTGCCACAGGGTGTTTATGTAGGTTCAGAAAATATCAGGATGAACTGATAGAATAGCAGTATGTTGTGGTGTATTAAATGCAGAAACCTTTGTGTTAGGCTATTCTGCAAGTGTGTGGAGGCAAAGAAGACATTCAGGGAACTGTGCTACATACTGCCTTTGCTTTTTAAACTCCTTTTTCCCAAGAAATCAGTTTTTGTGGCTGATGTGGAGGTGAACGTTTGGTCTGAGCTAGTATCACATTTTATAGGAGGAGCTAGAAAACTGCAGGTGAAGAGATGTCATAGGTTATGATAATAAAGGGCCTTGAGCAGCAGGAATCCTAATTCAAAAGCACACAAAAGCTCTGAAAAATAAGTGGAGATTCAGGTTGTTCTTAATTATCATTTAGTGTGTCCCAGTAGACTAAATGGCATTTATTTGTATTTTTAAAGACACAGCTTTTGCATCTAGTGCTTTCAAACACTGCAGCCACGAACTGACGGCTTCCTTCTTGTATGTGAATTGTACGTTTTGAAAGCTAAACCAGAACATGCTCTACTAAAATCAAAACCTGTAAGTAATACAAGGTAAAGGTGTCTTTATTATTTAGTTGTTTATCTTCCTTGTTTACAGCTTTACTGTTAACTACTTTATGGGTAACCCTTGTTCCTAGCATTTGTGGAAAGAGATGGAGCTAATAGCTTTCACGTTTTCATTAGATAAGAACTGAAAGATCTGGAACAGAGGGCAGAGTAAAATCTTCTGCACTTAGGGAAATAACACTTGTAGACGTCATTTGTGATGTCTTGTTTCTTGCTCTTCCAAAATGTTGTGTGGCTAGAAATGACTCCTGTCAGTCATCAGTATATAAGTTTGTAATAGTTTTGATAGCAAATTGTATTTACATGCCGTGTTGCTTCTTCCAAGATTCTACAGAAGGTACTGCATGGGTGCAGTGAGAGCATGCTAGGGACGATGGCACTGACAGCTTGCCAGTTCATGGAAGAACCCGGAATGGCAGTGCAGATGCGTGAATCTAAACATCCTTATGAGAACAATACCAATTTTGAGGTAAGTTAGACTTGTAGTGTAGTACAGTGCATTTGCATGGCTTGAAGAGTTCTAAACCAGCAAGGTGACTGGAGCAGAAATGTCAGTGGTCCATGTGTTTACCTGTGGGACTTTGTGCTTGAAGCATCTGTGAAATATCTGTTCAGTCTTGCTTTTGGAAGGGCTGCTGCTGGATGAGTGAGGCCTTGCCCTGTAAAGAAATATGTTCAGTAAGGCACTTTTATGTAATCTAATTCAATTACGTGAAAAGTGCATAACTTCAATGGTTTTGCTATGCATGTGTTTGAAGCAGATCATATTCTTAAACGATCTCAGGGCCTGAATGAACAAATATTTCTACCCTTTCATCCAAAGGTTCATTTCCGTTTGCCTGTTACTTCCTTGTGCTGTTAAGATGAAAGCTGGGAGTGGAGTCTCGTTTTTCTTGTATTTCTTATTTTAGGCTATCTTATCCTGACACAAACAATTCTTATTTTCTTCTCTTGATATTGTTTGAAAGCCTTTCTCTAATACAGTTTAGTAAGTAATTGTTGCCTATGGGCAGTCTTGGAAGTTTTAATCTATCTGCAGCTCTGACTCTTCTGATTTTTATTGTTTAAAATGCATATAAACCTTTAGGTTGTGGCAGTGGAGATCAGTATCAGCAACAATTACCACTTCTAATAAAACCCTAGCAATTAATTTTACATGCTTAACAACAAATGCAAACAATAGGCCATGCTTTATATTTGTTAAATTAGCCCTAGATAAAAATATTAAAGAGGGTTCTTTGGGGTTTTTGGGGTTTTTTTTCTCTATGGATATGCTGTAGTATTTGTTGTTTGTATGGTGAAAGTGAAGTAGCTCTTTGGTAATATAGTATTGCAGGATGCAAAGATCACATGTTTATTTCTCAGGATAAAGTTCACATTCCTGGTGCTATCTGCTTCTCAATCAAATTTGACTCTCAGTGTAATACAGAAGAGGGCTGTGATGAGTTGCTCATGTCCAGCAGCGGTGATTTCCAGCAGGATCGACACAGCTTCAGTGGGTCTCCACAGAAGTGGAATGATTTTGAGCTTCCAGTTGAATATGCTGTGTTTGAAAGTGCAGATGCGTAGGGTATTGGTGGTGTTTTGGACTCTCAAGAGAAACTAATGACACTTAGATGTGGATGTTCCTGAAATGTGTGGGAAGAAAAGACAATCCTTTTCTTGTCCCAGCCTGTTTGCTCTGACTTGCTGCTCTTGCATTTGTTTCTTGAAAGTAGGCTTATCTGCTGTTCTGCTGCTTGACTTTTTTTTTTTCCACCCTTTGGTCAAAGCATGCACTCAGTGACTGGAAACAAATTTTGATCTTGATTCTGTTCCAACACAGCCATTGTTCTGCACAACATTCACTTACATGGTTCCTGCCTTGTCTTACTTTCCACAGGAAGCACATTTAAAAAAACGCAGAAGATAGGCTTCTCTCTTCTCTCTGCTGCACAAGTGCTCAGACAAGGAGTGTGTGCCCATGCTTGTCTCCAGTTGTTGCCACAGTGTACAACTGAAAAAAAACCACTCAGTTGAGGGACAGCTTCAGTCTCTGTTCTCTCCTAAGCATGTTTTTGATAACACAGTAGCAAATGCTGGTGAGCTGAAGGATGACATCTTTAAGTTGTTTTAACCCACTGAGCGCCATGACATTGCAGGAAGCTTTTGACTTCGAGCGCTGTCAGTAGCTGGAAATAGATGTTGGAGCTCTCTTAGCAAAGCAGTTTGGGTGACAAAGTGCTAGTTAGAAACAAACATGTACACTGTAGAAATACTTTGGCTTTGTATGACCTTCTTTCTGTCCTTTTCCTTCCATATAGTTGCAGAGGTTTGCTGAGAAACTGAACTTGGAGGCCCATTGTTTTGAAGCAGCCTTGGCTTTGAAACTTGAGTTTCACCTTGTGAAACTTCATTTCTGGACAAGGCTGTCTGGATTAAGGCTCATAATTCCACTGAGCAGGCTTAACTGAAACCAGGCATTTGAAGGCTTCTGGGCTTTTCATTTGATGGCAGGGCTTTCTCAAAACTCTTAGGAATAGGAGAGAGCAATGACTCCATTTCATGATGAAAAAGGAAAGAAGCTTTTAGATTTTTAGGGGGGGTTTAATCATAAATGTTTAAAATGTTTCTTCATGAAACTGCAAATTCTGCTTCTCGGTGAAAACTAGCATGCTTGTCCCAGGGTGACAGAATTTTCCATGGAACAGAAGGAAATTCTGTTTTGTTTAGCATTACAGCTAACCACCAGTGTTCCCCTCTGAGAAGCTGGAGATGCTACAATGACAAGAACTTCTTGAATGTTCCAGTTCCTACAGCAAAATGGTCAAACATTTTGGTAGCTCTTCCACTTTTAATCATAACCACTTAAAGGTTTTGCTCCCTAGAGTGAAAGTGTGCCATTTAATTCTCTGACCTGTAAAAGCAGTGCAGCTTTGCTTTCTCTGATTTTTAACCTTTTGTTTAATGGGCTGTGAATTTGGCTGCCTGAGTAAAGGTTCTCTCTTCATAAATCATAACTGATCCATAACACAGTTGGAAAAGGGAAGCTTAACTGTGTCCAGTATAGAGGTTCTTTAACTCCTCTTTCCATCTAGCTGACAAAAATATAAGAGGCATTATCCTTGTATCTTTACCCAGTGGACACCATTCTGTGTTTTGCTTCAGCCTCCTGCTTATCATACTGTTCTTTTGCATTTCAGAATTACCAAAAAGCAAAAGATCGCATCTCCTGAATGATAATTTCTAGGATTAATCTGTGACAAGAGTTTTCATTTGAATTGTGTTTGTGGTACCAAAGCTAACTCAGAAGGTAGTAATGTGGATTTTCTTCCTCCCCTTGTACACAGGTGACACGCTGTATTACAGATTTACTTCTGACATGAGTAACACTGAGTGGGGTTATAAGTTTACAGTGACAGCAGGTCATCTTGGAAGGTTTCAGATGGGTAAGCACTGCTCAGAATGTGTTGGAAAGGGCTTTCTGGAGTTATTTTGCCAAGCTTTGACAGACTTGTGGTTATCCCCTTTCTTGACTTAGAATTTGCTTTCTCCAATGTTTTGGAAATAATGTGCTTAGTTTTGTTCAAGTTGATTCTTGACCAATGTCTCTTACTTGCTGTGACTTCGTTAGAAATACCAGATCTTCAGAGATGTGGAGACAATTATAGTAATGTTATTTGCATTCAAAGTTTCATTATATCAGTAATTACACACCTAAGTAACCACTCTAAGGTGCCATAATCAGGAAGACAAATAATTGTATCTTTAAAAATAGTTATCCATTAAAATAAGTTGGTTCTGGATCTAATTTCTAGGTATAGCATGAAAGGGTTTGTTAGTTTGTATGAGAGTTTAAATATTTGTAATGAAATTGAGGCTGGTGGATGACTGCAATCAGCAGAAGTCTACTGCATAGTGGGTGAGGACCTATAGAATCATAGAATAGTTAGGGTTGGAAAGGACCTTAAGATCATAGAATAACAGAATCATAGAATAGTTAGGGTTGGAAAGGACCTTAAGATCATCTAGTTCCAACCCCCCTGCCATGGGCAGGGACACCTCACAATAAACCACTTATGTTTAATTTGCCTTACTTGGGCAAACTTTAATTTCAGATAGGTTTCTTTCTCATCTTGATCTAGATTTTACTGAAGGAAAGACTTGTGACCTTGAGACGTAGTCCAGACTTATCTCAGGTTTTTGTTTGGTGTTACAGTTTTGTATTTCTTGCTTGCCAGATCAGTATTTAGTATATGGAGAAGAGAGAACTGCCTATGTGAACAGAATGGGTCCCTACAAAAGTAACAGCCGTTTGAATTTTATTTGATTTTCTTTCTCCAGGGTTTGAAATTCTAAAGCAGATGCTGTCTGAGGAAAGGGTAGTTCCTCACCTCCCACTGGCCAAAATCTGAGAATGGCAGGTTGGGGTAGCATGCCATCAGACCGGCCACCAGCATTTGAAGGCTATCCACTTGCTCTTGAAGATAGTGCAGTGCAGTGCCCAGAGGTGAGTGGACTATTCTGTGGTGTGCACTAAAAGGAAAAGAGCATGACAAGAAAAAGTGACTAAGCTGATATTATTTTGAGAGCAGAAAACAATGGTTTGAAGTAGTTAATTTGCCTTTGAGATACAATTCACAGTGCCTGATAGATATTTATTATAAAGGGTTATTTTGAAACCATCCCCTTTTTTTTTTTTTTTTTTTTTGTTTGTTTGTTTGTTTGTTTGTTTTTTGTTTGTTTTTCTGGCTTTCTAAAAAGGTCCAATGAGCTCAAATGTTGTTTTAAAGGAAAAAAAGTATGTATGGCATGGGTATTCCTCATGAAAATACACATTCAAACCAATGTTGAGCTCTTAGTGGTTTACAAATTTTCATAGTCACATTAACTCAATAGAAATACTGGAAACACAGACAACAATGCTGGAACACTGACACCTGGTTATACCTTTTCATTTCAGAATAAGCAAAATCATTAAAATAACAGCATCCTATTAGCTTGCTTTGATAAAGAGAAGTCAAAAAGTATATTCATGCTGTGATAAAAATGGACAATTACATAAAACCATTTGGCTCTCTGCAAACTTTAGATACACTGATCTGCGTCCAAGTCTGAAAACCTGGCTTTGGGATTTTAATCATGGATTTATTACTTTTTCAAATTCCCTTAGGTATTTTCATCAGCAAATGTCATCTTTGTCATGTGGACAACAGATTTAATTGCTGAAAGGCCAAGTCTCCATTGTGCTTGTATTATTTAATATTTTTCTTGTGTTAATCTGATGATACATTCTGAAATTGAGTTTCTGCTTTTCCCTCCCTTCCCTCCTCCACAATATTTGTCATCCTGTCTGTGTAGTAAGTAACATTTGGGTTAGTTGGCTTTAACTCAGGAGTAGGAAGGAGGCAGGGTTGGAATTGTTTTTAAAGTTATAGATCAGTTTTTGTCTGCCCTATACAAGGGAATCAACTGCTTAGTGTTGTAGTGCAGTATTGGATAATTTCAATCAATGGAGCATTGCATTTCAACTTTGCATTTCGCAAAGTGATGTATACAGTTATTTTAAAGTCCTCCTTTCAGGAGGCCCCTTAGTTTTACAAAAGTCATTTGGACATATTCATAGCTGTGAGGTTTTCTCCACTTCACTGATTCAGAATGAAATTAATTGTGCTGAAACACTTGACTGAATTTAGATTTTAGGATAATTCTTGTGCTTCTTCCTTCATTTGTACATCTGTTAAAACTCTATGGTTTTGTTCTCTTAAATTTGTTTGGGGTTTTGTGTTGGGTTTTTTTCCTTCCCAGAAACAGGCATAAGGTCATGGTTACTCACTATTTCATTTGAATTACCTTTTTTTCCAGGGACTGTGACCTTACCTTGTTGAAGCCACTTTGGCAGCTTTTTACCCATATGGAAAACAACTTGGGTCATGACATGGCCAAGCCTGGGATTCTTCTTCCTCTTCATCTTGCACTTGCAGAACTCTTTTTTGTTACAGAAAACAGAGTTACTGTAAGCAGTTCCTGTGTTTGTATCCGTCCTCTCCCCAGTGCCCAGAATGATACATAGTTCAGTGTTAAATTAAAAGCAGTTTTCCTTTACTTTGGCAAAGTTCATCAGAGCTTTAGAACCGTTAAATGCTTCAGAAACATTAAAAACTTTCTCTTCTGGAGTCTGGCAGCAAATTCTCATAGAGGGGCACACTGTTTCCATATCCATTGTGGGGCCTTATGTAATAGTCATGACTCCTCCTTATGCGCTTAAGGCAGCAAGCCCTAAAGCCACTCTTTATTCTGAGAGGAATGCTGGTTTAATAATTATTTTAAAGGTATTTAAATGTGCTTTTCCTTGAGTTGGTTTTGCACGTTATATAGGAACAGTCTGTAATGAACTGATTTCTGTGTTCACGAACTGTGTTCTAGTCAGGGAGAGTCTTATGTGTAGTTCAGATACCTTTGGTTCATGGGGACTACTGTAATGATCAGCATTTTAATGTTAATTAGTAGGATGATATCTTTACTAGAAGTGTTGGTGTTCATTTAATACTTTCTTGCAGGAGCTTGGATCTACTCTTGTAGAGTATTTGCTTGCCTTTAATCCTGAAGGTCTTCATTGCTGCACAGCACAGGTAATAAGATTGCACAACCTCAGTGATGTGTGGTTTTGCAATCTTTCTGACAGGCAGAGATAATGAATGGTTTCTGACTGCCCAGTGGAGTGGTATGAAGTAGAGATAAATGTACTTTGACTTTACAATACCATGAAAGGCTTCTGAAATACGTGAATGAACTACGCACAAATGTTCTCTTTTAATAGTCAGCTGATGTGCCACAAACTGGCTGTTGGGTGTCATCTGGTTTACCAAACTGACCTCTCAACTGCCAAAACGTGGAAATGGGGATGGGGGCTGGTCTTTCAGTAGCTGGAAATACAGTTACCTTGCTGGAACTGTCTGGATACATGACAATTGTTGCACTACCGTGAGAGGACCAGCTAGATGGTTATTTATCTATTTCTGTTTAATTTCATACAAGGTTTTCTTTCATTTTGGATTGAGGAGAATCATGACTTCGTTTTTTCCTTCTCTCTTTTGGGCCCTGAAAAACATTGCTGCTATCAGCCTTGCCATTAACTATCCAAGCAAATAAACAAATTTCTGGAATGTTTACTACTGGCTCAGGCCAGAGTGCATGGGATAGAGTAGTTTGTCCATAGGACATTGGAACGAACGTCTTAACCCCGTTCAGGGAAAGTTCCTTCAGCTTCAGTGTATGGGCACTCTGCAGCCTGCCTTCCTTCCTTCCACCTTGATGTAGAATTGATAAAAGTAAAAGCGCACTTCAAAGAAAATGCACATCTTGAAGTAACTCACGTGTCGCCTACAGTTATGTATGCACGTATTGTAGCATGTTAGAGTAAACTGAACAATACTTTTTTTTTTTACCCAGAGGAAGTAAATGGAAGAAGGTAGTTGAGAATGGAAGGCCCCTGCATTGGTATCATCTGCTCCCAAGGAAACTTGATAGATGGAACCTGACATGGAAATGACTCAGAGTGATGCCATCAGCAGTGTCTGTTGTATGTAATTGAAGTGAGACAGGCAAACCAAAATCTGGTGGGCTGGTGCAGAAATGGTCCACACTTGAATCCTGTCATGTTTGCTTTTGCTTTGAAGGCTACTACCCAAGAAAAAAGACTTTAATTCTTGCTAAACTACAGGTTGTAAAACAAATTCTGGGTGATACGCATAGCAGTTAAAGGATTCCAGTTTCAGAGCATCCTTGTGCAAGAAGTTTGTGTCTCATGTTCTTTGATTTGATCAGCTGGATCATCTGTTCTTACCTTAACTTATCTCCAATGTGGTGTTCTAAATAGTGCATCATTCTAGTGTGGAGAGCAAAGGCTAGCCTCCGTTCACAAAGCAGTGGTAATATGAAGAACTGAGGAACTTACATGTTTCTCAAAGATAACATCTTTACAAGAAATTATTAATGAAGCTTTTTTCTTCCAATTATTTCAATACTAGTGGCTTCGGAGGTCCTTCTTAGCAATGTTGGGAACCCAGACTCCCAGCACTCACCAGAGTGGGTGGTTAACGATCAATCCAGTCTTACCATGTGAAGCAGTAACTGCATTACTCCTAGTGAACATGGAATCAATTGCAGACCCTCTATGCTGAAATAAATTGGCTTTCTTCCTGCTCAGCTCTGCTGGTTATTCCCTTTCCAAAGAATTGTAAAGAACAAAAAAGCATTTGGGGGTGCATTTTATATACCATTAGACAGTATGGTCTTGTTCAGAGAAATTTATGCTAATTATTTTCTTCCTCCCTTCATCAACATCAGGATATGAAAGAAAGGGACCCAAAAGCTTCAGTAATAACTGAATGCAGGTTGTGTAAAGGCAGTGGCTCTATCAGAAAGGAATATGCTTGCTCAAGGACCTTGCTTGTCCAAAAGGGGAGTGGTGCCTAAATGTCAATGTGCAGTGTGTACAGGAGCACTGCTTTGGGGATGACCTCTGAATTGATGGTCTTACCTGCTGGGGCTGGAATTTTAAGGGTGGTCCGATCTTCCCCTGAGAGGGAAATGTGCAGTAATATATCCCCTTTTCTTGGATGGCCTCTAGTGCTGTAGTTAGAGATGACTTGAATTCTGTTCAGCCAGATGAGTGCAAAGCAAACGTTGCTTCAGATCAGCTTGAATCAGAATGTGATTATTCTGCCTGAAAGAGTTAAAACTGAAGACCAAGCAGCACTATGCTGAAAGCCATTGCCTTCAGGATCAGAGTGGCCCTCTTAGCAAATGAGAATGCCAGAATTCAGGGAAAATGTACCACTTATCAAAGTCTGAAAGGAGGCAGAGAGATACTGCTCTGAACCCCCTCCTCGAGTATACTTGAAGGTTAAACCGCTCCTTCCTTCCCAAATAAGATCACGATGGGAAGGGACTTATCAGAGTTGGGGCATATCTTTAACACGTGGTTCATTTTGTTCCCACATCTGAGTAACATATTGGAGTTTGCAATCTCACTGCAGGGGTGTCTGAGAGATCTCTGAGGAGCGACTGTTCCACAGTTCCTAATAGCATGAGCAGATTCTGGGATCGGGGAGTTGCTCCACCAAAATGAGATGTTCTTTAGTCTCCTTTAAGGAATCAAATTGATGGGCAGGTGAGCATTTTGAAATTGCTCTTCTGGAGCAGTAGGACTTCCTGTTCACTGCCTCAGTGTGAATCCATGGCTAAGTGGTCAAGGATATGCAATGGGCTGATTTGCTAAGGCATGTAGCATGCGGCTGAGATCTGCCTGTGTTAGTCAAAGAAGGCTTTTTTCTTTTTTCACATCAGGGATGAAGACTAAATAAACCCTTCACAGAACCTTTCATGGCTCTAGTGTAGTCACTTTTTTTTTTTCCCCAGTAGACTGTCTTTTTGCTCTTTACAAAGATATGAGGCTGGGAGGATGACACAGGAGTGGCCAGTGTTCCTTACTTAGGTGTACCACTTAACTTGCTCTCCCAGCAATAACTGGCCCCATGAGTCAGTCGCCCTGCCCTAAGGGGACTGTCTAGGAACAGTGTCCACTACCTATAATCTCTATCCACTAGATGGAACTGAAGGACTGTGACCTGAGTTGACACCGAATCTGTTGCTGCCTTACAACTCAGTCATTCATTATGGATTTTTTTAAGAGACAAGAAGCACTGATAATTTTTTTTTTCCTTCTGATAGTTATAAAGAAAGGAAGCAAATATCAATCATGAATATTCATGATCAATCATATTTTGAGAATCCTGCAGCAGTTCAAGTGGGTGTGGATGATACTATTGAGTAGTATAAAACTCTTTGGGAAAAACAGGTATGCAGAAAAAAATGTGCCTAATATAAGAAAAACAAAAGTTGTCCTGCCTGAATCACCTGATGATGTGTTGAAATCAAACCATATTGTTCCTAAGGATCCATTTGACTTGCTTTCATTAAACACTTACAAAAGAGAGTTTTATAATTTCTTTTCTTACAGGTTTACTACTTTGCAATTTTTATCAGTTGTTTAAAACATATCAGACCTTTAGATTTCTTCCAGTTCAGTTCAACACGCAAAAAGAAAGCTACAGATGTGGGTAAAATGTGCAAATGAAGATAAATATATTGTAAAAATTCTGTAAAAACAAAAATGTACAACACAATCTCTGGGGATTTTGTTTGCTTTTTTCCTCTCCTCACTGAGTGGTAAGTGCTTGGATTTGCAGTGAGATCCAGGGGCTTTCTTGGGCATCTTCAATTTCAGTGCCTGTAAGCAAAACTTTCTTCCTGCAGTCAGTATCTATCTGATACTGTATTGAACTACATATGATACGTACTTCTGGAGTCATCTCTTAAATTTTAGCCCTGCTGCATGCATTCCAGTGGCCTTATCCTAAAAATGAAGGTTTCCCATGGATATACACTGGTTTCAGTGCCTGCGTTTACTTTCACATCTGAAACACGTATCTCTGGCCTTAGATGTCTCATGTAAAGCTGAGACTTGTCTTGGTACCTCTTGATTCTAACTAGTAGTGCTTATCAGTGAAGGTGCTTGTGCCTGCCTAGTCTAGTAGCTCAGTATAGAAGCTTATTTACCTTGGGTTTGGCTCGAGGAAAGGGTTGTTCAGGAGAGTGTGAGCAAGTTGATGCCTTTCTGTATTTACCTAAAGCTGTAAGTCATTTCCACTGGTTCCACCTGCTCAGGGAATGGTTAATTAGGTAATTTTATTAAATACAAATAGTATGGTTGTGAAGCTGTGGGAGAGTGGTGAGCATTCCCTGAGGCAGCTGCGTTTGAGGCTTCAGCACAGTGGTAAATCTGACACATTCAGTTTAATCTGCTGCTAAATTCAGTGTGGTCCCAGGCACTGGGATGTAAGGGAGTGCACAACCGTCATGTTTGCGAAACACTGTTTTTTCAGAACAAGTTAATTAAAAATGGTTTTCTTCCAAGAGGTCCAAATCAGGCTGCAATGTACCATTAGGTCAAGACCTGCCCTTTCTATCATCTTAACCCTGCAGTGACCATCTGCAAATCCATGAAGGTGCCCTGCTATAAAATATGGGCACATTGGAGCAGAGCAAGGCTCTGATTCTGTACGTTCTCTTGTTAAGGATGAATGTGGTTTCTTGCAACCAGAAGTGACTCATGTTGGATATCAGCTGGGGAAACTACCAGCACAAGGAGCCTACCCTGTTTCCAGGGGCCAAACAACAGCCACAACCATGGGAGCCTATGAAAAGAATGACCTAGTCTTTAGGCAAAGCTACTAGAATGTTGGAAAACAAATTAGTATATGTAAAAGGGGATACTTTTCAACACTTCAGGAGATCAGGCTGGATAATAACTAAGAATGTGCATTGGTAAAATGGCCTGGAGAGACAGGAACTGTGCTGGGCTTTGTATGGGAAACAGCAATCTGGCCCACCTCTGAATTTCAATCAAAGAAGTCAATTCTGATTCAAGTGAATAAGAGAGAAATCCACTATGAATAGGGAAGGAATTGAGTAAGAGGGAAAAGAAGTCAGATTAAAGCTCATTCTTTCTGTGATGGTTAGGTCTAATGGAATCGGGTCTATTCTGCAGTAGTCTTGCCTGATTTCTACCTCATAAATAATAATCATAAAAAATAGTAAAAAGTCAGTACCCAGTTCAAACCCAGGCTGCAACATTGTGGTGGGGCTCATTAATGAGTATGCAGCCTGAGGAGGAATAAACCCTTTAACCCACCACCACCACCACCACCACCAAACCCCTTATTTCCTCCAACTGGAAACATCAACAAGCATTGCTGATAAACAGATGGAAATCTCAGGTTTGGAGTGGTCCTTAGCATTTAGAGAGTCATCCTTTTTGTATTCAAGGACTGAGAATGTTTGGTTAGATTTAGGGAACATGAGAGAAGTGGAGAAAGGAAAACTGGGCTGTCTTGGAGACAGATCTTTCCACCCAAGTGTTACAGGTTTTCCTGGGGAGTTTCTCCTTACAAATGCTTTCCTGAGAATTTTGGTTTTATTCTCCTTTTTTAAAGCTGGTTTCTTGCTTCCATTCCCCACTTCACTGTCTGACTTCCCATAAATATTACTGCTTTTTTGTTGTTGTTAACTTTTGCAGTGCAAATAACAAATATTTAAGCTTGTCTTGCAGGGAAAAAGTCAGTTTTATTAAACCCAAAGGAATATCAAATTCAAGTGCCTGCAAATACTTGTCAGCCGTACCTTCTCTCACAGGCTTATTTCCAAAGCACTTTGTTAGCATCTCCTAGCACCTGTGGCATCAAACATGCTTACTCCAAGCCATTTTGAGACCTGCATTTGCACATGAGTGACTGCTAGATGAGATGCCCCATTTTGTAAGCATGGTGTGGACCACATCCGGCAGTGAGTGCTCCTCTCTTCATCAGCACTGCTGGGGAGTGTTCTCCATTCCTACCTGCAAAGGACTGAGGTTTGGCTAATAGTGGTGAGCTTGACTGTGTTCTCTGATGGCTCTGAGCAGTGACTCCAGAGACACATTTTCAGTTGTCCTTTACTTTTGTGACCTGCTTTAGTGCATCTCTGTGCCTTGCTGCAAGTCCCCCGCAAAGGTGTGTTTTGTAGCTCCTTCTCTTGGCAGAGATGAGATGTGCAGTGTTTCCTTAGGGATACAGGGAGAACTGGCACTCGGGCTTGCTGCTCTCAGATGGTGTTTGCTCTCTTCCAGGAGGTGTTGGGAAGGTGGTTGCTAAACATCAGACCTTCTTACTGTGTCGTGCTTAATATCTGACATGTGAAATTATTCATAGAATGGTTTGGGTTGAAAGGACCTTAAAGATCATCTGATTCCAAATTTTTAGCTCTTTGTAATGAGTGATTGCCTTTATCTTTAATGCACCTCTGTGGAGCTGGGTTCAGAGCTCAGCTTTTACCTTGCTGCCTTTCAGCCACCCAAAGGTTTTACCCTCCTCAACCACATACAATTTCTAGGAACCAACAAAACCTCTTACTGGACTCCAAAAGAGCTGCTGCTCTGCTCATCCACTGCCGTTGCTGCTGCATCAGGAACATGGACAAAGGCAAAACAAAGTGAAAAGAGGTGAAGTGATGCACAGCATGTTTTGGTAATTACTTTATTTAAACATACATTCCTCATGTGGTGTTAACCAGACCCAGCAATTTTCCACAAACTGTATGACTGAGTTATTTCTGTACTGTTGAACAGTGGCAGAGTGTTGCTCTAGGAAGGCTTTGCAGGTGGGGGTTGTAGTGCCTGTAGTGCATATTGTAGGGCTTGTAATCCTGGAAGTGGTTGTAGTGCAGTTCCTGCCATCAACTGCAGGTTGCTGAAGCTCAGCCTGAGTTTCTGGGTGACTGATCCTATATTAATGCCTGAGGAATGAGAGAAAAGGCTTCCCCTTACACTTTCTCATTAGTAAAAGCATCTTATAAAGATTTTTCACTCTCTAGTAAGTCATCTTCTGTAGAATACCTGTAACGGGGGCACTTCAATATGTATATGTAGCGAGACATTTATTAGGGCTTCAGTTCATCATTGTGCTTAGTTTAAATTAAATCTGGAATTAAGGCGTAATAGTAAGCATATGTAGTTAAGCATTTCAGAGGAGGCTTTAACTTGGTTTTGTTGCCCTCGAGCCTAAACAGCCTGCTCTGTCGATAGGAAGTTCACGAATTGTACAGCTTTGTCTTGCATCCAGCAGGATCTGCGAAGGCAGAAAACACGAAGATGAATTCTTGAGTCAGGAGAAGCGCTGAGCCAGGAGACCTTTCGTCTTGAGAATAAGCCGTGTCTGCGCCTCTTACCCTTCTCCTTTACACAAACCACCCACAGAAAGCTCATTCATAAAACATGTCAATGGTTTCACAGAAATACCCCCCCCATACCTTGTGGTTTATGCTCCTTGGAGCATCAGGTTGGGCTTTTTTCTCTCCATCAATTCCCTTTGGGTTTTTTAAGATGTTTTTGTTCCTTCATCCTCTGAATGTTAATATTTAAAGAAAAAAGAGCGTTTCATCCTCCACGGGGTCAATTGTGGAGATGCTGCTGGATTTTAAATGATGTCTCCTTGCCTTTAATGACTGCCCTTCTTGTGTTGCTCTGAAAAACTGCCTTTTCCTCCTCTCATTCACTGGTCTCAAAATACATTGTGATGCATTTGATCTGGCACCTTTTTTGTCTGCAGAAGATGTCTCAACTTCCTCAGAGCTGATGGCATGGTGGAGAGTGTGCTCTTTGCTCATGCCCTCCCCAGTGTGCTGCTTTTCTCCTGTGGTTTCATTAGGTTGTGGGAGGCAGGACCCAGGGAGCTGAAAATAGTTCCTTTATTTACCACAAACTCAAAAGCTCCCAGACAGTAAAGCAAACTCCGCCTGAATTTTGCACTAATAATGCTTAAACCCAGCAAAGCCTGCTGCTTGAGAGGCTATAGGTTTTCTCTAAGTCTGCAACACAGGCAAGGGGGCAATCCATGGATGAGCAGTGCGGACTGATGGCCAGGGGGTCCCACTGTCTGTCCCTTGTGCTTGCAATGCACTGTAGGAATTAGAGATGCTGCTTTGCTCCACAAGGTCTCCTCCTAGCCAAAATCAGCATTAGAAGGGCATGAGAAAGATCCCTCCAGTTCCTTAGGGGTTTTGCCTGCTTGCTTTCCAGTGCTCAATGCTTCATGCCCCTGGGCCAGTGAAGGGTGCAGGGTGGACGCGCTCAGTCTAAGAGCCATTAGTGCTGTTGCAGCTGCTGCAAGTAGAGTTTCTTCTGCATGAAAACCACATGTTTGCTTCCCAGCTCGTTGCTCACGCACCTCCGGAGCCCTCGTGTGATAAACTCATAAATGCATTGGCTTTCGCAAATCATAAGGTGTGGCTATGTGGCTATAACTGTATGAGTTCACAGTAACAGAAACAAAGCTCGCTAAAGACACAAGATTAGACAACAAGTTGAAAATGGCCAGGACTCTTGAGTCACGTAGCAGAAGAATTTGTAAAGGTAAAAGAAAAAGGGGGGGGGTGGGGGTGGGGGTGTCTTGATATAAGAAAAGGTAGTGCCTGGGAAACAGAGTTAAAGTACTTTTTTACCTTAATTTAGGTTGAAGAAATAGAACAATGTTTGTGTTGTAAGTCTGTGGAATTTAGTGGCCCCACTAAACATGGGTAAATTGTTTCACACCAGTCTTCTAAAGTACCTTTAGTTTTAAAGAACGTTTGTGTTGTAAGTCTGTGGTGAGATAACAGGATTTAGTGGCCCCACTAAGCCTGAATGAGTTATTTCACACCATCCTTCTACTTATCAGTTAGTTTAGAGACAGAGCCTCCCAAACATCTGCTAGCTTGGGATACTCCTTGCCTGCAAAATTTATTGCAGGAAGGTCACCCTGTTCTAAATCTTTGCTAGTTATCGGAAGAATTACAGATTTGGCTGCTTTCAGCTAGTTCTGTGATTACTGGGCCGTCCAACTGTGCCAAAGGTGAAAAGTACCCCACGAGGAAGACTGCTTACTTCATCCTCAAGACCCCTGCCCACAATCACCGGAGAGCAGTGCTCAGACGCCAAGAGGAGGACTTATGATAATAAGTTCCTGGGGCTAGTTATAATATTGCCCGCCTATACGTGGGAATTATGAATATGTATGTGACTAATTCAGTAGTGAAAGTATATAAACCTGTAACAAATGCTAATTAGTGTGCCTCTGGCTACGGTCACGCGCCCAGCGCTGTTGCTTTTGCTTTATTGACTTTGTCCCTCAATAAAACCCTGTTATCTCGATTAGAGGAGTAAGTTCGTGTTTCACACCTCGCCAGGCAGCCAAGCACCGGGAACAGCGAGTCCCGTCGTGGGGACCAGGAGGTGCCTGCTCTTGGTACGGCGACAAGGGTGGCATCCGGGGCTGCTCGCCCCCGGAGCGGCTGCGGCCCCGCGGCGCTGGGCACACGCTGCATTCCCTGCTCCGGCCACGCTGCAGGAAGCGGGTGTCTGTCGGGCTCCTGCGGTCTGAGCGTGCTCAGCTGGAGAACAGCCAGCCCAGGGCTGTGCCAGAGGAGGTTTAGATTGGATGTTAGGAACGGTTTCGACCCCAAAAGGGTGCTCAGGCATTGGAAGAGGCTGCCCAGGGCAGTGCTGCAGTCACCGTCCCTGCAAGTGCTCACAAACCGTGTAGACAAGGCCCTCAGTGACACGGGTTAGTGGTGACCTTGGCAGTGCTGGGGGATGACTGGTCTTGATGATCTTAAAGGTCTCTTCCAACCTGGTTGATTCTTTGATTCTAAAAGCAGCCCTGCAGCTCCTCTGAGTTGCAATCCCCTTGTTTGTCATTGCTGGGACTGCTCTGCCCTTTGCAATACGTGTGTTATTCCTGTGCTCCTGAGCAAGAATCTTATGTATTACCCACATGTGTAAACGGAAACTGCTGTACTGCAGGAGATCCTGCTCCAAACCCTTTTCAAATTAGCATAGTAAAATATTCTATTACTAAGACTTCATCACTTGTCATCCCATCCAGACAGAAGCACAGCTAGTCAAACCTTAAGATTGACTACTGCTATAAATACAATATCTGAGAAGTGAATCAATTATTTGGGTATATATTGCTATATAACTATATATAACTTCATATAACTTTACATAAATTTATATAGCTATAAAGTTATACATAAAGCTATAAATAACTATAAAGTTATAAATGAAGCTATAAATAACACATAAACTTACAAATAAAGCTATAAATAACGTGCAAATTTACAAGTAAAGCTATAAATAACTTCCAAGTTAGCAAATGTGCAGAAGAGGTGTGAGCCTGATCCCAGGTGCCAGCTGTGTGCGAAGCACTACTGCCAAACTCTCAGGAGGGAACCCACATGTTCACACGCTCCTCAGTCCGGTGCCTTCCTCCGCGAAGTAGCCCCACTTGCAGGCTCCACCTCCCAGCTCCTGGGGATCTAGGAAGCAAAGAACACTGAGTCAGTCTCAGGCCTTGCCTTTGGCTCACTTGGCAGCATGCACAGCAACTCCTGGGTGCTCGGTCTCATTCTGGACAATTTCTTGTCCCTTTGTCACCTTTGGGGAGGGCAGAGGGTGGTGTGTTTTTAGGTGTCACTGTTGGCAGCTGAGCAATAGTTTCTAATTTCTTCTTGTCTAAATAGCCAAATGAAGCTGGGACAGCAGCCTGTTCATTAACAGACTTCCCAAATAGCGCTTGCAAAATGTCCTGAAAGTGTGAGGAGCTGAAGAGATACGTGGTACAATTAGGATGCATCATTCCATGGAAGATGCCATGAAGGGTGGATGTGTGTTACATTCACTGGCTTGATCAGATTTGTCTGCGACAAGGGAGCTTCTTTTGGGTTGTTCCTCTTAATGTCCTTCATTATCCCTTTGCTAATGGTCTGCGTGGTGCTGCTTCTCCTTTATACCCTTGGGGTTTACAGAAGGGATTAGACTCAACCCAGGCTCTTCACACTCCAGAGGAGGTTTAATCTTTTTAGAAGTTCCTGCTGTTGGGCTCACAGATGCTGTGCTCCCTGGCATTATGTGACCAAAAAGACTGAACTGCAGGATTTATAGGAGATAAGAGCCTTGGAAGTGGAAGGAGAAGATTCTGGGGAATTGTGTTTGGTTTTATTTTCTAAACAGCTTTGATTTCCCTTCCAAAAATTACTTGAGTGATGGCAGCTGCAGGGCAGGCGAGTTCAGTGTGTCCAGCAGCAGAAAGCGGCTGAATGATGGCTGCATTTCTCTTGAATGGGATTATTTCTCCATTAGCCAGAGCAAATAGGACGTGAGGAAGGGGCTGAGCTTTATGGTTTGTAACCATGGGGAGAAGCAGAGCCCTTCAGTGCCTCGTACTGACCTCTGGTAGCCTGCTTTGGGAAGCCTTTCTGCATGTGTTACAACTACACTGGAGTGAAATATGTTTTGGTTGAGTAAGGAGAACACAATTGAACCATCAGCCAAGGCCTCTGTATGTGATGTTCTTAGCTTTGGGGTGTATTTGTTGAAAGTAAGTTGTAATGTCTGGCTATTAAGATGGTAGTCACTTGGTGGAGATGAACCACTGGATTTGGACAGTTTTCCTTGTAAATACTGGATAGTTCTTGTCACTACTGGAGCAGCAGAGCAGCTTGTTTAGAAATCCTGTATTTTACATGTGCTCTGGTAGGAAAACACAAGTTCAGCTAGCAGCGATGGCTGAAACCAACAATTGCCTTCTCCTTCTCGTTTCCAAGGAACCTCGAGCCAGTAACGCACCTGTATGTCAGCATGGATGCCAGCACCAAAGAAAGCCTGAAGAGAACTGATCGGCCTCTCTTCAAGGATTTCTGGCAGAGGTTTCTGGACAGTTTAAAGGCCTTGTCTGAAAAGGTACCCAGTAAAGAGTGTGCTTGGAAATATTCTTTCTTCTGGGCCTTACCCACTCAGTACAAAAGGAGAAGACTTGAGAGGCTTAAGCTGGAGCATGGAGTGGGTTCTGGGTGTATTTGTATATGCTTATTTACATGTTTTTTACATTGAAGTGTATAAAGTCCAGCACGTTTGATCAGTTTTCCATGTGGGGAGAAATGTAATGAGAAAAAGAGAGCAGAATGTGTGTCAAATGGGGCAGTAAACTCTGCTGTGAATATAAATGCTATGAGAGATGAAGAGATTATAAAACAATAGAAAATTTCCTAATGGAGCATTTACACTGCAAGCAGGCTGCTGAAGGAAAACTGGAAATCCTGGGAAGCTTAGGAAGAGTCATAAATCGCCATGTGGATCTTAGCACTGGTTCTCAAAGGATACAGTAGATAAAGGGCTTTACAATGTGGAGTTCAGTAGCTCCTGCTACATAGAAATCTGATTAATTCTGGAATACTTACCCAAAATAGTAGATCTGAGTGTAACAGCAAGGGTGACCCTTTCCAATGTCAGTGGTTTGTAGCAGTCAGTGTCTGTTGGTGACAGCTGAGCAGGGACCTGAAGGCCCATGGGGTCATGGCTGCTGCTGTCAGCTCAGAACGTAGTCTACCATTTAACAAGTTTTGTAGTAATTAACGAAACACTCGTGGTCCCAGTATCACATTATTTGCTAAGTGCTTCATGAAGATGTCTTCCATGTCTGCCTTTCTGATGCTGTGCCCTGATGGAAGCAAGTACTTCTATTTACTGATGTGGCAGAAGGTGACGTGTTACCTGCTGAGATGAGCAGACAAGAGAGACTGTTTCATTTGAGTAATGAGATTTTCTGCCTTCTGAGAGGACAATGGTGGACCATTTTCTGCCAAATCCGCGTTAGTAGACCTGGGAGGCTCGGTGTGATTGTGTGACACTTTCTCCTGCAAATGCTGTGAGTAGCTTTATCCAGCTGCCTGCGTGCAAGTGCTGGCTGATCTTGTCAAGCAACATCTCAGGACAAACTCTGAGCTTACTGAAATCAGGTACAAACTTTCTAAGTTCTCTGTGTGAGTAGAGGAAGCTGTGGAAAGACAGGGAGCTAAATATTGAAGGCAAAAATACTGAAAACATCTTTTGGGAGCGTGCTTTTGCCCATCATTTCTTTTCTTCTGTCTCTCTTGACCCTGGATAGATACGGTTCATTCATTGCTGTGTGTTGTCAGAAATTCCCTTGCAAAGAATGGAAGGTGAAAGTGTTGGCAAGTCTGTCCATACAGATAAAAATACTCTGGTCAAGGTGAAGGGAAGGGGAAAGGGTAACTCCAGTAGAAGGTGCCTCTTCTCCTCAAAGCAACTGCACTTTGAAGGGTCCTGGAAACACCGACACCACAAGAGCCCGTTAACAGTTGCTCCAGTTGGTCTACTCTGCTCAGCTGCATACTGCATCATCACACATGGAGGACAGCAAGAAGCTGCTGTGTGTTAGGCTTTTGTCTTAATGTTATGCAAGATTCTGGTACCCACAAATTATCTTGAACTGCTTCCTGGCAGAAGCATCTTTCTGTTTTCCTCCAGAGCACGTTGCTTGGTGTTCACATGAGATGTTAAGCACTGCTCACTAGGGCTATGATAAATGAAAGGTGGTAAAAGCTGGCGCTTCTTGAGAAATGCAGCTCCTGCTTCAGAATAAGTGGGCGAGTGCTGATGCATTGTGTTGGGGAAGTGATGCTAATGTATCTGGAAACAAAACACAAGTCCCATATTTTCACACTGCCTGACAAACCATGCAGATGTATTCAGTTGTCCTGAGACGGAGACAAGCTGGCACTGCAGCTGATACGAGTCACTGCTGGTAAGAATTACAGAGAGGTTTGATCTCTGCACATCTAACAGATACAAATGAACAGGTTTTAAAAGCACAAGTTGTACTTTGCTGGGCTTGCCTTTGTGGTGGTTGGGAAGTGCTGGTCCTGCACAGCTACCCTCTTACCTGTGTGTCTCCTGGGGCTTCCTGCTTGGTGCTGCAGGGATGGGTGGTTAAAGATAGGTTCTGCTGCAAAACATTGATAATAGAGACAGACAAGTGAGAGAAAAGAAGAGGAGAGGACACACTCTTAGGTGAGAAAAGAATAAGGTTGTCCTTCTTGGACATCTTCCTGCCACTCAAAAGCAGATTGATTCTTTTTAGGAACAGAAATGGAAGGACTCTAGGCAAAGAGATAGGGTTCAAATTTCTTGCCTTAGTGAAGTAGTTAAACTGATAATGGATTGCAGGGTTTTAACTGAAGTTCTGCCCGAAGTTCTGGAGCCTTTAGTAAAGGAGTGAATTGTTCCCAGTAGGATTTGACAGCATCGTGTGGCACATTGGTGATGAGTTGCTGCAGCACTTTCAAAGGAAGTTCAGGAATAAAAGATAATTTTTTTGGTGCTATTTCTTTCTGCAGTAAGCAGCAAGAAACCTCCTCTTTGTCCACTCCTATGAGGAGCAAGTTTTATCCTTTCTAGAGTGGTTCTCATTGAGATGATCTTTGTGTTAGATTTTCTCACTGCCTCTTCCTCAGTGTCCCCTTGCAGCCGGTGTGAGCTGTGCTTCAAAATGTGCTGCAGGCTGGGAGCAGCAGCAGGAGTCCTGCAAGGGAGGAGCAGTGGTTGGTGGGGTTTGAGGAACAGTCATGGCCCAAGCAGAAGAGGTGCACATTGAAAATGGGTAAGGGGAAAGGACCGTGAAAAGCTGAGGCTGGGTGACCAAGAGTGGTCAGGCCACGATGTTCTCCAGGGGTAGTGTATCGGCTCCTGACATTTCGGGCAGGTCCCAGGGCATAAAGGAAGAGTTTCTCTGGGACTTGACTGAGTGCCCACTCCTCAGACACCTGCAGCAGCTGATAGAGGTGGTTTACAAACTGCATCCCAGTACATAAGCAATTTTGGGTTAGGGTTAGCATTAGGGTTAGGGGTTAAGTTTAGGGTTAGTGTTAGAGCTATTGTTAAGGTTAGGGGGTTTAGAGTTAGGTTTAGGCTTAGGGTTTGGGTTAGGGGGTAGGGTTATGGTTAGGGGTAGCGGTTTAAAGGCAGGGATTGGGTTAGTGTTAGGTTTAGACTTAGGGGTTAGGGTTATGTTTAGTGTTCTGGTTAGGATTAAGTTTAGGAGTTAAGGACAGGTTTAGGGGTTTGGGTTAAGGTTAGACTTAGGGATTAGGTTTTCCGTTAGGTTTATTTTTAGGGTTAGGTGTAGAGTTCGTTTTAGGATTACAGTTTTGGGTTAGATTTAGAGGTGAAGTTTAAAAGTTTGGCTGCTCCATCGTACCCTGTTTTCATCCCCATGGTGGCACTTGGCGATGGGGCAGCCGACCTGGCCCTGGCTGTTCAATGTCATTTGATCTCAGAGGTGTCCCCAGAGCATCCCCAAGGGCTCTCTGCTGCCTGGCCCTGGACTGGAGGCTCCCCACGGGAAGCACCGACTCAATACAAACTACAGCGTGTCCATGTGGCAGCCACCGGAAGGTCTCCAGCTCTCAAAACTCAGGTCCTGCACTTGGAAGCCAAAACATGAATCAGTTCTCTAACTCCCTCAACTCAGCTTGGTTATCAGATGGGTCATTGCTCCTCCTTGAGCTTTTGCTCTGAAATTAAGCTTCCTGACACCTAGTAAGCATGGCGCACCTGGTGGAAACACCAAGCAGTGCATCACACCCACTTACAGATTGGTCTCACTCGACTAGCCCAGCCCTGGCAGCGGGATCTACAAGCTCTGTTTCATTTCTCACATCACAAGATGAGGAATGGGGAAGCAGGAAGAACCATGTGAGTTAAGTGGTTTCCAGCAAGCCACTTCTGTAAAGCAGTTTTAATACAGTACAATTGTGATCATGAAATTCGCCTCTGTGACCAAAGTGTTTGGTGGTTGTGCGTAAGAAGCAGCTACTTGGCCATAGACAGAGCAGAATCCAAACAGCCCCAGAGGTACCATGCTTTTAGTATTACTGTAGGGATGACCCAGAGCACAGTTTCTGTCTCTCCACTGTCTTTTCCAGCACGTTTTTGCAGTCCTGCACTGAAATGGCCACTGCTCGAAGCAGAAGCAAAGTGGAGGAAAAACAGTGAAATAATAATAATAAAGAGCAATAATAATAATAATAATAATAACTGTTGTTCAACCACACAGCTGTGTTTGAACAGAGGAAGCCAGTACCCACAAGCAGAGGGTGCTGGAAAGCGGCACCCTGTGCCCTGGCCCAGGAATCATAGAATCATAGAATAGTTAGGGTTGGAAAGGACCTTAAGATCATCTAGTTCCAACCCCCCTGCCATGGGCAGGGAATCAAACATGGGGAAGGCAGATGTGAACACAGACTGTTTATTTGAAGTGGGGACATAAAAAGAGGAGATGGGGGGTGCGGTGGGGGTTGGAATTACATATTGACAGTAAAAAATAGTAAAATGATAGTAAAATTATGGTAAAAGCTTTAGTTTAATTGTTACAACAACAATGGTAGAACAGAAGTATAACAAAAAAAATCCTACAATAAAACAACAAAACAATTCCAGTTTAACGACAAAAGTACAACAGGAGAACAAGAATATTAGAACACGTGAAGAACAAACATAGAACAATAAAATCTTCAACAGATCTTCACAGCCGCTGATGTTTTTCCGCTGATGGCCGAAAAGGCCACATGGCATCAGAGCTGTCCTCCTCCTTGGTGAAGAGCAAAAACCAAACGGGACAGGGTTAGTCACATTCATGTACATCACAGTTTAGAAGGAAGGAGCTGCTGTAACAGCTCAGATATAAAACAAAGTGTTATTCCATTAAAGAACATGTAAATATTTGTGGGTTTTCTGTAATTTAGGCTCCCCCCAACACACACACTCACATGGCTCAGAGTAAAGGAGCCGACAGCAAAGCTCTCCTGGGGGTGGTGGGGACCCTG
The DNA here is from genome assembly GCF_963264785.1 of Psittacula echo. Taxonomy (NCBI): domain Eukaryota; kingdom Metazoa; phylum Chordata; class Aves; order Psittaciformes; family Psittacidae; genus Psittacula; species Psittacula echo. Next base: position 6,965,512 of record NC_137758.1, read on the forward strand.
TGAGCGGGGAGGCAGCTCCCGGGTGACCCTGGCTCTGACAGCCTCTGCCCCCCTCCCACTGAACGGCCCCAGGGGAGACAGCACCGCAGCTCCTGGGAGTTGGTGAACCCCAAATGGGTGGGGATGAGCCACAGATGGAAACCAATTTGGATTTGGGGAAGATCCCCATCTGCTCTGGACTCCCCAGCTGGCTCCAGAGCACCCAAACATGGGGAGAGGCACCAGCAGAGACAGGAAGAGAAGGGAGCGGAGGGACTGCCAGGGCTGGAGCAAAGGTTTGCACCTTAGGAAACACGGCAAAATAAAGCCAGGAAGGAAATGCTGCGGAGATGCAGAGGCGTTCACCCAGCCTTGGGGTTGGAACTGTTCCTGTAGGAGGAGTTTGGTTCACCCCATGCCACCCCGGGTGCTGCAACCCAGCCTGGTTTCTTGCTGGCAGCAGAGAAAGGGCCAGACCCCATCACTCCAGTCCCGCATCGAGGCTGCTCTGGACCAGAGCCCCGCGGCTGGGGGGCCAGCAGCACTGGCTGTTACTTGTTATAGGAATGATGGATCCGTGCCTTTAGCCGCTTGCGAGTTCCCTGGGTCCTGGATCTTGCCTGGGTCGAAGGGGCAGGGCTGGACCAACCTGGAAGCACAAAGTTTCGCTCAGGTCTCTGCAGCCGCACTCGGAGCTGGCACCGGGGCTACCACAATCCCTATCCCAGGGGGAATGGAAGGTTTTACATCCCCAGAGCCCAGCAGCCACCAACCGAGCCAGCTCCTATAGCACAGCCTGGCCCTTCCGCCATCCCCCAGACCAAGGGGACAACACGACCCATCAGCTCCTTGAGGCTGAAGCACCAGCTCCCTCGCTACCACGGAAAGCGATGCCTTCTCCAAGGCCTGAGGGGCGCTGGCCAAAGAAGGGTGCAGGAGATCCTGGAAAGCACCACTCCTAGAGCAAATTAAAAACCAAATGTGCATGTGCATAGCACCACTCATAATACAGATTTTTCAAACATTCCAGGATAAAAGTCTTAAATTTCAAGAAAAGGTTTAATGGAATTTGGCCTGTCTTTTGCTATCTTACCAACTTATCAGCAGTTATTTTAAGTAACATTTACTAATTAACTGTTTTTGACATTTTCGTCTCAAAGAAGACACTTAAGGGACCATAATCTACAGCCCTGACCTGTCCTGGAGTAGTGGCTACAGCCCATGTGAGTCTCCTCGCAGCCCTTGAAGTGACAAAATGCAGACCCCAGGACCATGCTCTGTGCAGCCAGGTGTGAGTGAACTGTTCATGCATGGAGACAGCAGAATTCTACGTGTGACAACTGGAATTAAAATAAGCCTTTAGTGTATTTTTCCAGGTCCTTCATCCTCTCTGCAACTGTCATGCATATACAAAGAATATTGGGCTGTAAGACAGCCCAGGTGGCACTAGGTCAGTATGGCAAACACTTGAATTGCTTCCTGGTGTTTAGATGTCACATGAATTTGTCTGCACCCTCATGCTGAGCTCCATTTTGCTCTGCCCCAGCCGGGGCAGAGGGGAAGGGGGACCAGCAGGGGGGAGGCCCAGAGGAACTGAGGGGGAACAGGACAGTGAGCCCAGATCAATAGGCTGTGTTCCAGCAGAGAGAGGAGTGACAGTTGGCTCTCTGTTGGCTGTTTTCCTGATGGGCCTGAGTTGTGGGGTTTCTCCATCCCACTGAGTATAACAAGGCCAAAGAGTCTTTTCCCCCTGGCAGCAGAGGGCCCCAGTGATGGGGTGGCCATGGTAACCGATAGAATGTTGGTGGTGCCTGTGTCACAGCGGATGCAATGTTGGTGTGGCCATTCCATTGCACAGGGGTGAGCAGCCCAGGTTCCAGGACGGGAATGGAAAGGGCTGTGCGGTGACAAGGGCCAGACCAGCCTGGAGGCGAGCAGTCACGTGAGCCCGGGCTGAGGTGAGAGGGCAGGAGGAAGGCAGGGAGGGGAGGGCCGGGCTGCTGGGCCCGGGCAGGGAGGCAGCGGCTGCCCCATGCACTGCAGAGGGTGGCTGCTTCTCCTTTCACTGCCAGAGCCAGAAGCTCAGGCAAGGACAGGACCGGAACACGGCGCAATCCTGACCCCGGCCACAGAGCCAGGCACTGCCTCCTGCTGCAAGGACACAAAGTTAAGTTTTCGAGCCTGGCAGGGCCCTGTGCAGGGGTTGCGCGTGCTGAGCAGTGGGGGCTGCTCTGCAGTTATCTTCTCTTTTGCAGCCATAGGCACGCAACGGGACAGGATCAGACCTTGCTGTACTCCAGTCCTCAGCCGCTCGTGCACAGAGATATGCCGCCTTCCATAAGGACGCTGACCCAAAGTTAAGTGACGCAGTCTGGCAGAGCCCTGGGCAGGGGTTCCCCATGTGAACAAGGGTGGCAGATGCCATGGCTTGCACACCTGCCATTGCAGCTGCAAGCCCTGACATGGAATAGACCAAACACGGAGCAATCCTTTAAGCACATAAACAGACCTGGGCATGGCTTCTTCATGGCAAACTCTGAGGGGTAACGCACAGTTTCTTCTTCCGACTTTTGCAGATGCAGGCCCAGACAATCACAAGGAAACACCATGGGGCACTCTGGATGGCAGCCACACAGGTAGAGATTTGATTCCTTCTACAAAGGACATTATCACAAAGTTAAGTCATTGAGACTGGCAGAGACCTCAGCAGTGGTGGCCCAAGTGAACAAGGGTGGCTGATGCCATTTCCTGTCCTGTCATTTCAGGTGAAAGCCCTGACATAGAATGCATCAACCATGGTGCACTCCTATCCTCAGCAGTGCACGACATCTTAAATCTCTTCTACAAAGGCACTGACACAAAGTTAAGTCACTGAGGCTGGCAGAGTCCTTGGCACGACTGCCTACGGTGAGTCAGAGTGTCTGCTGTCTACATTCTTATCCTGTCTTTAACAGCTGCAATCCCGTCGGGAATGGACCAGACCATGGTGCACGCCTGTCCCCATCCACACAGCCAGAGAGTCACTTCCTTCTACGGAGGACACTGACACAAAGTTAAGGCATTGAGCCTGGCAGAGCCTTGGGCAGATGTTCCACATGAGAACAAGGGTGGCTGATGCCATTTCTGGCCCTTCCTTCTGCCTTTTCAGGTGCAAGACCACACAGGAAATGGACCCACCATTCTGAACCCCTCTGTGCAGCTACACAGTCGGTGTTTAAATGCCTTCTACAAAGGACACTGACACAAAGTTAAGCCATTGAGCCTGCAGAGCCCTGGACAGATGTTGCCCATGTAAACAAGGGTAGCTGATGCCATTTCTTGTCCTTCTGCCATTTCAGGTGAAAGCACTGACATGGAACAGACCAACCATGGTGCACTCCTATCCTCAGCAGTGCATCACATATTAAATCTCTTCTACAAAGACACTGACACAAAGTTAAGTCACTGAGGCTGGCAAAGGCCTGGGCAGTGCTGCCCATGGTGAGTCAGAGTGTCTGCTGTCTACATTCTTATCCTATCTTTAACAGCTGCAAACCCGACAGGGAATGGACCAGACCACGGCGCACTCCAGTCCTCATCCACACAGCCAGCGAGTCACTTCCTTCTATGGAGAACACTGAAACAGTGTTAAGTCACCGAGACCTGCAGAGACCTGAGCAGGGGTTACCCATATGAACGTCGGTTGCTGCTGCTTAGTTTCTTGGCCTGCCTTATACAATTTCAGGCCCAGACCAGTGCAGTACGAGACAATGGCGCACTCTTCTTCTCCACCACACTGCCAGAGATTAAATGCCTTCCACAAGGAAAAAGACCAAAGATAAGTCATTGTCCTGGGTTCAGCAGTAGCAGTCATTTTTCCTTCTTGTTAGTAGCTGTTGCAGCACTGTGTTTTTGACTTTCAGCCTGGGAACAGAGCTGATAACACCAATGTTTAGACTGACCAAGGACTTTGTGAGTCTCATGCTCTGCCAGGGAGGAGGAGAAGGTGGGAGGAAGCAGGGACAGGACACCCGACCCAAACTAGCCAAAGAGGTATTCCATACCACAGCACGTCATGCCCAGGATGTAGAACTGAGAGTTCCCGAAAGGGCTGGATCACTGCGGGGTAGGGGTGAGGTACCGGTCGGTGAGCGGTTGTATTCTCTTGCCTTGTTATTTCCCTTTATCATTATTACTATTAGTGGTAGCAGTAGTGATTTGTGTCATACCTTAGTTATTAAACTGTTCTTATCTCAACCCGTGGGAGTTGCATTCTTTTGATTCTCCTCCCCGTCCCTCCAGCAGCAGAGAGAAGAAAGGTGGGGGGGGGAAGTGGACTGCGTGGTTCTGATTTACGGCCTGGGCTTAAACCACGACAGTCATTCACTCTGGCAGAGCCCTGGGCAAGGCTTCTCCTTGGGGAACGCTGATGGGTAACGCATAATTGCTTCTTCTGCCTTTTGGAGATGCAGGACATGATAAGGACAGGACCCGACAATGGCACACTCTTCTTCTTCACCACACTGCCAGAGATTAAAAGCCTTCCACAAGGATAAAGACCAAAGATAAGTCATTCACTCCGGCACAGCACTGAGCAGGGCTGGCCGTGGTGAACCAGGTTGTCTGTTGTTCATTCTTACCCTGTCTTTAACAGCTGCAAACCCGTCGGGGGATGGACCAGACCATGGTGCACGCCTGTCCCCATCCACACAGCCAGAGAGTCACTTCCTTCTACGGAGGACACTGACACAAAGTTAAGGCATTGAGCCTGGCAGAGCCTAGGGCAGATGTTCCACATGAGAACAAGGGTGGCTGATGCCATTTCTTGTCCTTCCTTCTACCGTTTCAGCTGCAAGTCCTGACAAGGAAGGGACCTGCCATCATGCAACCCTCTACGCAGCTACACCAACAGGGTTTAAATGCCTTCTAGAAAGGACACTAACACAAAGATAAGTCGTCGAGCCTGCAGAGCCCTGGACAGATGTTGCCCATGTGAACAAGAGTGGCTGATGCCATTTCTGGTCCTTCTGCCATTTCAGGTGAAAGCCCTGACACAGATCGGACCAACCATGGTGCACTCCTATCTTCAGCAGCGCACCACATATTAAATCTCTTCTACAAAGACACTGACACAAAGTTAAGTCACTGAGGCTGGCAGAGGCCTGGGCAGTGCTGCCCATGGTGAGTCAGGGTGTCTGCTGGGTACGTTCTAATCCTGTCTTTAACAGCTGCAACCCCGACAGGGAATGGACTAGAAAATGGTGCACTCCTGTCCTCCTCAGCTCAGGCAGAGAGCCACTTCCTTCTACGGAGGACATTGACACAAAGTTAAGTCGCTGAGGCTGGCAGAGTCCTGAGCAGATGTTCCGCATGAGAGCAAGCGTGGCTGATGCCATTTCTTGTCCTTCCTTCTGCCATTTCAGCTGCAAGTCCAGACAGGGAATGGACCAACCATCTTGCAACCCTCTACGCAGCTACACCGACAGTTTTAATGCCTTCTACAAAGAAGAGTGACACAAAGTTATGGCATTGAGCCTGGCAGAGCCCTGGGCTGGTGTTGCTCATGGTGAGTCAGGGTGTCTGCTCTTTACATTCTTATCCTGTCTTTAACAGCTGCAAACTTGGCAGGGAATGAACCAGACCATGGTGCACTCCTGTCCCCATCCACACAGCCAGAGAGTCACTTCCTTCTATGGAGGACAGTGACACAAAGTTAAGGCATTGAGCCTGGCAGAGCCTAGGGCAGATGTTCCACATGAGAACAAGTGTGGCTGATGACGCTTCTTGTCCTTCCTTCTGCCTTTTCATTCGCAAGTCCAGACAGGAAATGGACCAACCATGTTGAACCCCTCTGTGCACACTGACAGAGTTTAAATGCCTTCTACAAAGGACACTGACACAAAGTTAAGTCATTGAGCCTGCACAGCCCTGGGCTGGTGTTGCCCATGTAAACAAGGGTGGCTGATTCCATTTCTGGTCTTTCTACCTTTTCAGATGCAAGACCACACAGGAAATGGACCCACCATTGTGAACCCCTCTGTGCAGCTACACAGACAGATTTTAAAGGCCTTCTGCAAAGGAGAGAGTGACACAAAGTTAAGGCATTCAGCCTGCAGAGCCCTGGACAGAGGTTGCCCATGTGAACAAGTGTGGCTGATGCCATTTCTTGTCCTGCCATTTCAGGTGAAAGCCCTGACATAGAATGCATCAACCATGGTGCACTCCTATCCTCAGCAGCACACTACTTATTAAATCTCTTCTACAAAGACACTGACACAAAGTTAAGTCATTGAGGCTGGCAAAGTCCTGGGCAGTGCTGCCCTTGGTGAGTCATGGTGTCTGCTGTGTATGTTCTAATCGTTTCTTTAACAGCTGACACCCCGACAGGGAATGGACTAGAAAATAGTGCACTCCTGTCCTCCTCAGCTCAGGCAGAGAGCCACTTCCTTCTACGGAGGACAGTGAGACAAAGTTAAGGTATTGATACTGGCAGAGCCCTGGGTAGATGTTGCACATGAGAGCAAGTGTGGCTGATGCCATTTCTTGTCCTTCCTTCTGCCTTTTCAGCTGCAAGTCCAGACAGGAAATGTAGGAACCATTGTGAACACCTCAGTGCAGCAACACCGACAGAGTTTAAATGCCTTCTGCAAAGGACACTGACACAAAGACAAGTCATCGAGCCTGCAGAGCCCTGGACAGGGGATGCCCATGTGAACACAGGTGGCTTATGCAATTTCTGGTCCTTCTGCCATTTCAGGTGAATGCCCTGGCATAGATCGGACCAACCATGGTGCACTCCTATCCTCAGCAGCGCACAACACAATATATCTCTTCTACAAAGGCACTGACACAAAGTTAAGACACTGAGGCTGGCAGAGTCTTGGGCAGTGCTGCTCATGGTGAGTCAGGGTGTTTGCTGTCTACATTCTTATCCTATCTTTAACAGTTGCAAGCCCGACAGGGAATAGACCAGACCACGGCACACTCCAGTCCTCATCCACACAGCCAGAGAGTCACTTCCTTCTACGGAGGACACTGACACAAAGTTAAGGCATTGAGCCTGGCAAAGCCGTGGGTAGATGTTCCACATGAGAATGAGGGTGGCTGATGCCATTTCTTGTCCTTCCTTCTGCCATTTCAGCTGCAAGTCCAGGCAGGGAATGGACCAACCATGGTACACCACTCTATGCAGCTTCGCCGATAGAGTTTAAATGCCTTCTACAAAGGACACTGACACAAAGTTAAGTCATCAAGCCTGCAGAGCCCTTGTCAGAGGTTACCTGTGTGAGCGACTGTTGCTGCTGCAACACTGAAACAAAGTTAAGTCACCCAGACCTGCAGAGACCTGAGCAGGGGTTACCCATATGAACGTCCATTGCTGCTGCTTAGTTTCTTGGCCTGCCTTATACAATTTCAGGCCCAGACCAGTGCAGTACGAGACAATGGCGCACTCTTCTCCTCCACCACATTGCCAGAGATTAAATGCCTTCCACAAGGACAAAGACCAAAGATAAGTCATTCACTCTGGCAAAGCGCTGGCAAAGCTTCTCTTGGGGAACTCTGATGGGTAACGCATAGTTTCTTCTTCTGCATTTTGCAGTGCAGGCCCAGACAAGGATAGGACCCGGCAGTGGTGCAGTCTTCTTCACCACACTGCCAGAGATTAAATGCCTTCCACAAGGACAAAGGACAAAGAACAAAGATAAGTCGTTTACTCCGGCAGAGAGTCAGGCAGGGCTGTGCATGGTGAGTCAGGGTGTCTGCTGTCTACGTTCTTATCCTGTCTTTACAATATGCAAACCTGATAGGGAATGGACAAGACCATGCTGCACTCCTATCCCCGTCCACACTTCCTGAGAGCAACTTCCTTCTACGGAGGACACTGAGACACAGTTAAGGCATTGAGCCTGGCAGAGCCTTGGGCAGATATTCCACATGAGAACAAGGGTGGCTGATGCCATTTCTTGTCCTTCCTTCTTCCATTTCAGCTGCATGTCCAGACAGGGAATGAACCCACTGTCGTGCATCCCTCTAAACAGCTACATCGACGGATTTTAAATGGCTTCTACAAGAGACACTGACACAAAGCTAAGGCATTGAGCCTGGCAGTGCTCTGGGCAGGGTTTGCCCATGTGAATAAAGGGTGGCTGATGCCATTTCTGGTCCTTCTGCCATTTCAGCTGCAAGTCCAGACAGGAAATGGACCAACCATTCTGAACCCATCTTTGCAGCTACACAGAGAGAGTTTAAAAGTCTTCTACAAAGGACACTGACACAAAGTTAGTCATCGAACCTGCAGAGCCCTGGACAGGGGATGCCCATGTGAACAAGGGTGGCTGATGCCATTTCTGGTCCTTCTGCCATTTCAGGTGAAAGCCCTGACATAGATCGGACCAACCATGGTGCACTCCTATCCTCAGCAGGGCATCACATATTAAATCTCTTCTACGAAGACACTGACACGAAGTTAAGTCACTGAGGTTGGAAGAGTCCTGGGCAGTACTGCCCCTGGTGAGTCAGGGTGTCTGCTCTCTACATTCTTATCCTGTCTTTAACAGCTGCAACCTGAACAGGGAATGGACCGGACCATGGTGCACTCCAGTCCTCATCCACACAGCCAGCGAGTCACTTCCTTCTATGGTGGACACTGAAACAGTGTTAAGTCACCGATTCCTGCAGAGACCTGAGCAGGGGTTACCCATGTGAGCGTCGTTGCTGTTGCTTAGTTTCTTGGCCTGCCTTTTACAATTTCAGGTCCAGACCAGTGCAGTACGAGACAATGGCGCACTCTTCTCCTCCACCACACTGCCAGAGATTAAATGCCTTCCACAAGGATAAAGACGGAAGTAATTCACTCCGGCAGAGCCCTGGGAAGGGCTGGTCCATGGTGAGTCAGGGTGTCTGCTCTCTACATTCTTATCCTGTCTTTAACAGCTGCAAACCCATCGGGGAATGGACCAGACCATGATGCACGCCTGTCCCCATCCACACAGCCAGAGAGTCACTTCCTTCTATGGAGAACACTGACACAAAGTTAAGGCATTGAGCCTGCAGAGCCTTGGGCAGATGTTCTACATGAGAACAAGGGTGGCTGATGCCATTTCTTGTCCTTCCTTCTGCCATTTAAGCATCAAATCCTGACAGGGAATGGACCCACCATCGTGAACCCTCTACGCAGCTGCTCTGACAAAGTTTAAATGCCTTCTACAAAGGAAACTGACACAAAGTTATGGCATCTATCCTGCAGAGCCCTGAGCAGTGGTGTCCATGGTGAGTCGGGATGCCTGCTGTGTACGTTCTTATCCTGTCTAACAGCTGACACTTCGACAGGGAATGGACTAGAAAATGGTGCACCAAGTCCTCCTCAGCTCAGCCAGAAAGTCACTTCCTTCTACAGAGGACAGTGACACAAAGTTAAGGCATTGAGCTAGGCAGAGCCTTGGGCAGATGTTCCACATGAGAACAAGGGTGGCTGATGCCATTTCTTGTCCTTCCTTCTGCGTTTTCAGTTGCAAGTCCAGACAGGGAATGGACCAATTATTGTGAACCCCTCTAAAGAGCTACACCAACGGAGTTTTAATGCCTTCTGCAAAGGACACTGACACAATGTTAAGCCATTGGACCTGCAGAGCCCTGGGCAGTGGATGCCCATGTGAACAAGGGTGCTGATGCCATTTCTGGTCCTTCTGCCATTTCAGGTGAAAGCCCTGACATAGATCGGACCAACCATGGTGCACTCCTATTCTCAGCAGGGCACCACGTAATAAATCACTTCTACATAGACACTGACACAAAGTGAAGTCACTGAGGTTGGAAGAGTCCTGGGCAGTGCTGCTCATGGTGAGTTAGGGTGTCTGCTTTCAAAAACAGGCATCAAAAATACAGCACAGAAACTTGCACAACCAACTACATAAACACAAGCACCACATAGAAATGGCATAATTTCTTGTCCTGGGTTCAGCAGTAGCAGTCAGTTTTTCTCCTTCTTAGTAGCTGTTGCAGCACTGTGTTTTTGACTTTTGGCCTGGGAACAGCTGATAACACTGATGTTTAGACTGACCAAGGACTTTGTGAGTCTCATGCTCTGCCAGGGAGGAGGAGGGGCCGGGAGGAAGCAGGGACAGGACGCCTGACCCAAACTAGCCAAAGAGGTATTCCATACCACAGCACATCATGCCCGGGGATGTAACTGGGAGCTACCCGGAAGGGCACGTCCTCTTTTCGGTCGGGCTCTTTTCCGGCGAGCGGTATCATATTTTCTTCCCTTGTTATTTCTCTTATCATTATTATTATTGGTGGCAGCAGTAGTGATTTGTGTTATACCTGAGTTACTGGACTGTTTTTATCTCAACCCGTGGGAGTTACATTCTTTCGATTCTCCTCCCCATCCCTCTGGGGAGTGTGGGGGGGAAGTAGACTGCATGGTTCTAATTTACAGCCGGGGCTTAAACCACGACATTTCTTTTTTGGCGCCCAACATGGGGCACGAAGGGTTGAGGTAACGACAGATCTGACCGGAGTGTGTCTAATCGTATTTGTGATAAGCATTCAGTGTTTTGGATTAATAGTCACTCATCACAATGCTGATTTATTGGCTCTCAAAGTTGTTGTTTTTGATCTCACAGTCTCAATATGCAGTAGGTTACTTAGAGCCAGTATTTGCTGTGTTGGTGTTTTTCAAGTGTGGGGCTTGGGCTAAGGTTGTTGTCTCGTTGTATTTTGTGGCAATGACTTGTAATACAATAGAAGAATTGATCATGAAACTGATCTGGCTTGTGTTCCCAGTGTGGTCACCACCTTTATACTTTGGGAGGTATATAATACAAATGCTTAGCAACTATACATCTTTTTTCTCCTTCCTGGGTGGTCAACCTTTGAAGGAGACATTCTTTTACCCTCCCAGTGCCCCTCTCAGACCGTTTGCAGCATTGTTTGAGAGTTTTGAAATTTTTGAGTGGCCTTTTAATATTGTTGAGACCTGTTTGCTGATTGTGATGGGAGTCACCATGTTGGCACGCATACAGAGTGTGTTTTGTTCACAACCATTACATCTGATCTCAAGAGTTAAGCAGAGTCGGGTTTGGGTCTTGTCTGGGGTTAGACGACAAAATAGGGGGACCGAGAGATTTTCCCCGAGGTTGGATAGCCATGAGTGGCAGGGTGTGTGGGATAGTATGGGCAAGTATCTAGGTCAGTGGACCCCTCCAGTGTTTTGGAATTTCACCACCGAACAACTGCAAAATCCAGAAGAATTAGTAAAACACTTAAATGAGGTGTGTTGTCATCCTGGTCATACCAGAGAGGGACAAATCATGTCAACGTGCTGGGGCTTGGCCTGTGCCTACCGGGCCTTGTTCAACACTATCCAGCACCTTCAAAAGGGAAAAAATGTCCCTGGATCTGAGGGCGAAGCAACAGACAGCGCAGCTTCTCCAGGTCCGAGCACAGCAGCTACACCACCCCCAGCGACAAGTACAGCCACTACTCAAAACTTCGACTGCAACAGACAGTGCAGCTACCCCAGCGACAAGTACAGCCACTACTCAAACTTCGACTGCAACAGACAGTGCAGCTACCCCAGCGACAAGTACAGCCGCTACTCAAACTTCAACTGCAACAGACAGCGAAGCTACCCCAGCTCCAACCACAGCAGCTACACCACCCCCAGCGACAAGTACAGCCGCTACTCAAACTTCAACTGCAACAGATAGCGAAGCTACCCCAGCCCCAACCACAGCAGCTACACCACCCCCAGCGACAAGTAGTGTTGCTACTCAAACCACAGTGATGACTGCAGCTATACCAGAGGACCAATTCGTACCAATATCGATTGCCCCTCTACGCAAGAGAAAAAGCAAAAAAGAGGCAAGAAGGCTGAAGCAAGATGAAAAAACAATGTATTCACCACCCGGGCCACCATCTGATCAGGAGTCATCATCACATGACGAAGAAGAAGAAGAGGTGACTTCTCAACCTCGGACCTCAACCGAGCTACGGAATATGCGAAAAGATTTTACCCGTCAACCAGGGGAGCACATCATCACCTGGTTGCTCCGATGCTGGGACAATGGGGCTGATGGTCACGAACTAGGAGGTACGGAAGCCAAGCAGCTGGGATCACTTGCTAGAGAAGGGGGAATTGACAAAGCAATTGCAAGAGAGAAAAAGTCCCTCAGTCTTTGGAGGCGGCTCTTGGCAGCTGTGAAAGAAAGGTTTCCATACAAGAACGATGTTACGAGTCGTTCGGCCAAGTGGACTACTTTAGACAAAGGCATCCAGTCTCTGAGGGAATCAGCCATCGTAGAGATGATCTATCACATCAAACCGAATAATGGAGATATACCCATAGACCCAGATGAAGTCGAATGTACACGACCCATGTGGCGAAAACTTACACGGAATGCACCGTCATCATATGCCCATTCATTGGCAACAGTAACCTGGGGTGACATAGTAACACCAACAGTGGATGAAATGATTCATAAACTCCGAGAGTTCGAGGACAATCTCACCCCTTCCATCATCTCAGCTGTGGAAAAACTGTCCCAGGATGTCAAACAATTGAGGGACGATCTATCTGATTTATCCAGCTCCTCACGTGTACCAACACACGTCTCAGCTGTTAACAAAAGACGTCCTATTGTTCGAGACAGAAGATATAGAAGGCAAACACCACGGGCCACCCTATGGTTTTACCTGCGGGATCATGGAGAAGACATGACGAAGTGGGATGGAAAACCTACTTCAGCTTTGGAGGAACGGGTGCATGAATTGAAAATAGGAACAAGGGTCAAGACTAATCATCCCATGAGAGCTGCGGCTTCAGTCTCTGGTGAGCAGGTTCCCAGATGGAGTGGAAGAGCTGATTTTACTCCAGCTCCTATGATAACAAAGAATAATCCCTTTCAATACGACTTAGGTGTCCAACGTTGTGATGACTGTTAGAGGGACCCTGCCTCCAGCCAGGTGGAGGTAGGGGATAATCGGATTTACTGGACTGTGTGGGTCAGATGGCCTGGCACATCAGTCCCACAGAAGTATAAAGCTCTCGTAGATACCGGTGCACAGTGTACCCTGATGCCGTCAAGCTGTCAAGGGGTGGAACCCATCTATATCTCTGGAGTGACAGGAGGATCCCAAGAGTTGACTGTACTGGAGGCTGAGATCAGCCTGACTGGAAGGAAATGGCAAAAGCACCCCATTGTGACTGGTTCAGAGGCTCCATGCATCCTCGGCATAAATTACCTCAGGAGAGGGTACTTCAAAGACCCAAAAGGGTACCGATGGGCTTTTGGTATTGCTGCTTTGGAGACTGAGGAAAATGAGCAGCTGTCCACCTTGCCTGGTCTCTCAGAGGATCCTTCTGTTGTGGGGTTGCTGAAGGTCGAAGAACAAGTGCCAATCGCGACCGCAACAGTGCACCGGCGGCAATATCGCACCAACCGAGACTCCCTGATTCCCATCCATAAGCTGATCCGTAGTCTGGAGAGTCAGGGAGTGATCAGCAGGACCCGCTCACCCTTTAATAGCCCCATATGGCCAGTGCGAAAGTCTAACGGAGAGTGGAGACTAACAGTAGACTATCGTGGCCTGAATGAAGTCACACCACCATTGAGTGCTGCTGTACCGGACATGCTAGACCTTCAGTATGAACTGGAGTCAAAGGCAGCCAAGTGGTATGCCACGATTGATATTGCCAATGCATTCTTCTCAATTCCTTTGGCAGCAGAGTGCAGGCCACAGTTTGCTTTTACTTGGAGGGGCGTCCAGTACACTTGGAACCGACTGCCCCAGGGGTGGAAACACAGCCCTACCATTTGCCATGGACTGATCCAGAATGCACTGGAACAGGGGCAAGCTCCAGAACACCTGCAGTACATTGATGACATCATTGTGTGGGGTGATACAGCGGAAGAAGTCTTTGAGAAAGGGAGGGAAATAATCCAAATCCTGCTGAAAGCTGGTTTTGCCATAAAATGGAGTAAGGTCAAGGGACCTGCACAGGAGATTCAGTTTTTGGGAATAAAATGGCAAGATGGACGTCGCCAGATCCCTACAGATGTGATCAACAAAATAACAGCAATGTCTCCACCAACTAATAAGAAAGAAACACAAGCTTTCTTGGGTGCTGTGGGGTTCTGGAGAATGCACATCCCAAATTACAGTTCAATTGTAAGCCCTCTCTATCATGTGACCCGGAAGAAGAACGATTTTAAATGGGGCCCTGAGCAACAACAAGCCTTTGAGCAAATTAAACGTGAGATAGTTCATGCAGTGGCCCTTGGACCAGTCCGGACTGGGCCAGATGTAAAAAATGTACTGTACACCGCAGCCGGGGAGAATGGTCCTACCTGGAGCCTCTGGCAGAAAGCTCCAGGGGAGACTCGAGGTCGACCCCTCGGCTTTTGGAGTCGGGGATACAAAGGATCTGAGGCCAGCTATACCCCAAGTGAGAAAGAGATACTGGCAGCCTATGAAGGGGTTCGAGCTGCTTCGGAGGTGGTTGGCACTGAAGCACAGCTCCTCCTGGCACCCCGGTTGCCCGTTCTGGGCTGGATGTTCAAAGGCAGGGTCTCCTCTACACATCATGCAACCGATGCGACGTGGAGTAAATGGGCTGCACTAATTACACAAGGAGCTCGAATAGGAAATCCCAGTCGTCCAGGCATTCTAGAAGTCATCATGGACTGGCCAGAGGGCAAAGATTTTGGAATGTCACCAGAGGAGGAGGTGATGCGTGCTGAAGAGGCCCCACCATATAGTAAACTGTCAGAAAGTGAAAAGCAGTATGCCTTGTTTACTGATGGGTCCTGTCGTATTGTGGGAAAGCATCGGAGATGGAAGGCAGCTGTATGGAGTCCTCAACGACAAGTTGCAGAAACTGCTGAAGGGGAGGGTGAATCGAGTCAGTTTGCCGAGGTGAAAGCCATCCAGCTGGCCCTGGACATTGCTGAACGAGAAAAGTGGCCAGTACTTTATCTCTATACTGACTCGTGGATGGTGGCAAATGCCCTGTGGGTGTGGTTGCAGCAATGGAATCAGAGCAACTGGCAACGCAGAGGTAAACCCATCTGGGCTGCTGCACTGTGGCAAGGTATTGCTGCGCGGGTGCAGAACCTGGTGGTGAAGGTACGCCATGTAGACGCCCATGTACCCAAGAGTCGGGCCACTGAGGAACACCAGAACAACCAACAAGTGGATAAAGCTGCTAAGATTGAAGTGGCTCAGATGGACTTAGATTGGCAACATAAAGGTGAATTATTTTTGGCTCTGTGGGCCCATGACACTTCAGGCCATCAGGGCAGAGATGCAACATACAGATGGGCCCGTGATCGAGGGGTGGACTTAACAATGGACACTATTGCCCAGGTTATTCATGAGTGTGAAACATGTGCTGCAATTAAACAAGCCAAACGGTTAAAGCCTCTTTGGTATGGAGGACGATGGCTGAAGTATAAATATGGGGAGGCCTGGCAGATTGATTATATCACACTCCCACCAACCTGCCAAGGCAAGCGCCATGTGCTTACCATGGTGGAAGCAACCACCGGACGGCTGGAAACATACGCTGTGCCCCATGCCACTGCCAGGAACACTATCCTGGGCCTTGAGAACCAGATTTTGTGGCGACATGGCACCCCAGAAAGAATTGAATCAGATAATGGGACTCATTTCCGGAATAACCTTATAGACACTTGGGCCAAAGAGCATGGCATTGAGTGGGTATATCACATCCCCTACCATGCACCAGCCTCTGGGAAAATCGAACGGTATAATGGGCTGTTAAAAACTACACTGAGAGCAATGGGTGGGGGAACTTTCAAGCATTGGGATACACACTTGCCAAAGGCCACCTGGTTGGTCAACACCAGAGGATCTGCCAACAGGGCTGGCCCAGCCCAGTCAGAACTTTTACATATTGTAGAGAGGGACAAAGTTCCTGTGGTGCACATGAAGAATTTGCTGGGGAAGACAGTCTGGGTTATTCCTGCTTCAGGTAAAGGCAAACCCACTCGTGGGATTGCTTTTGCTCAGGGACCTGGATATACTTGGTGGGTAATGCGGGAAGATGGGGAAGTCCGATGCGTACCTCAAGGGGATTTGATTTTAGGGTAAAACAGACAATGAACTCAATTGTACGCTGTTGCCTGCTATAGCCATCAACTAGAAGTCTGCAGGGCACCAGCGACTGGCCCTGACTTCCCTTCGACCATCATCCCAACAGAGAATGAACTTTGATAGAACCAGACGAGTTCTACAGTAAAGGAATGATCAGCATAAGCAGACAATGATCCAACACTGCACACAGCTTCTCCTGCCCTGAAAGACTGTTCCAAGAGATGGAGCCCAACATCATGAACCGAATGGACTCAGTAGCTTTATAGGAATTGGTCCGTGCACTAAGATAACAGTGCACTGAAATGAGAGTGAGGGTATATGGAAAATGTGGGATCTGAGCATGACGTGAATGATATGGAATAAGGGGTGGATACTGTCCTGGGTTCAGCAGTAGCAGTCAGTTTTTCTCCTTCTTAGTAGCTGTTGCAGCACTGTGTTTTTGACTTTTGGCCTGGGAACAGCTGATAACACTGATGTTTAGACTGACCAAGGACTTTGTGAGTCTCATGCTCTGCCAGGGAGGAGGAGGGGCCGGGAGGAAGCAGGGACAGGACGCCTGACCCAAACTAGCCAAAGAGGTATTCCATACCACAGCACGTCATGCCCGGGGATGTAACTGGGAGCTACCCGGAAGGGCACGTCCTCTTTTCGGTCAGGCTCTTTTCCGGCAAGCGGTATCATATTTTCTTCCCTTGTTATTTCTCTTATCATTATTATTATTGGTGGCAGCAGTAGTGATTTGTGTTATACCTGAGTTACTGGACTGTTTTTATCTCAACCCGTGGGAGTTACATTCTTTCGATTCTCCTCCCCATCCCTCTGGGGAGTGTGGGGGGGAAGTAGACTGCGTGGTTCTAATTTACAGCCGGGGCTTAAACCACGACATTTCTTTATTTGAGTGTCTGTTTGAACCTACGTTACTGGAAATTTCAAGCGATTTCATCATCTATTTCATCCTTTGAAAAATGAGATATGCTAGTTACTCGGACCACTAATAGCGGCAGCAAAGATAAAGGCACGTTTCTCTTCTATGCTCTTACACATCCTACTATCCTTTGTCTATCTTGTTACCTCCTGGAGGTATCCTAAGTGTTGGATGTACAAACGAATTGCTCGTAATTTGTCCTACAATTCCCTGAAACCCACTATATTCTTCCTTTTGTGCTGTTCCAGCCCTTAATAACACAACTCACTTTAGTGTTTGCTCCACATGCCCAAACACTTTTATGAGACCAAATGGCTAAGAAGATTGCTTTGTCACAGTTAACCTGAGCTAAGGTTATGTTAGCCTATAAGATATCTGATTACACAACAGTCATGCAAACAGCAGTTTGATAGCCCATCTGCATAGATGGTTAATTGCACCTACATTGAATGTGTTATTGTTGGTACATTAGCATTATTATCCTGGTGTACTATCCATTATTAGGAAGCTGAGTGTGCAATCAAGAACACACCATGCAAAACATGTATTTATTCTAACTGTGAGTCACAATGCAGAAAAAAAAAACCCAAAACCAAACAACAACAAACAGCAATTCACAAAATGCCTGTAAAGCCTGGAGCTTATCTTTCCAAAAGGAAGTTATTTCTTATTTGTGTTTTAATAGGAAGATATGCTACTCTACTGTATGCTAATAATGATTTTATATATTGGATTTGGTTAGAAAAAGCATATTTGTATGGCTTTCATTCTAACTTAGGTAACTTTTTAAAATTAAAATTATAATAGCTTTGCCCCAGTAAGGCAATGCAGTCTACTGAAAACAGAATCATAGAATAGTTATGGTGGGAATGCACCTTAAAGATCATCTAGTTACAACCTTGCTGACCTGTCGTCCCTCTCCACATTCTGGGCATCTCCTACTAACACCAGCATCAGACTGGTAGGAGTGGAATGGATTGAGGTTGCCCACCACCAGCAAATTCAGTTCATAGAATCCTAGAATAGTTAGGGTTAGAAAGGACCTTAAGATCATTTAGTTCCAATCCCTCTGCCATGGGCAGGGACGCCTCCCACTAACCCATGTCTCCCAAGGATCTGTCCAGCCTGGCCTTGAACACCACCAGAGATAGAGCATTTACCTCTTCCTTGGGCAACCCATTCCAGTGCCTCACCACCCTTACAGTAAAGAGCTTTCTCCTTACATCCAATCTAAACTTCCACTGTTTAAGTTTTAACCCATTACCCCTTGTCCTGTCACTGCAGTCATCATAGAATCATAGAATAGTTAGGGTTGGGAAGGACCTTAAGATCATCTAGTTCCAACCCCTCTGCCATGGGCAGGGACACCTCACACTAAACCATGCCACCCAAGGCCTCATCCAACCTGGCCTTGAACACCGCCAAGGATGGTGCATTCACAACCTCCCTGGGCAACTCATTCCAGTGCCTCACCACCCTCACAGTAAAGAATTTCTTCCTTATATCCAATCTAAACTTCCCCTGTTTAAGTTTGAACCCGTTACCCCTTGTCCTGTCACTACAGTCCCTGAAGAATAGTTCATTCCCAGCATCCTTGTAGGCCCCCTTTCAGATACTGGAAGACTGCTCTGAGGTCTCCACACAGCCTTCTCTTCTCCAGGCTGAACAGCCCCAACTTTCTCATCCTATCTTCATACAGGAGGTGCTCCAGTCCCCTGATCATCCTTGTGGCCTCCTCTGGACTTGTTCCAACAGTTCCATGTCCTTTTTATGTTGAGAACACCAGAACTGCACACAATACTCCAAGTGAGGTCTCATGAGAGCAGAGTAGAGGGGCAGGATCACCTTCAACCTGCTGGTCACGCTCCTCTTGATGCAGCCCAGGATACGGTTGCTTTCTGGGCTGCGAGCGCACACTGCAGCCGGCTCATGTTCATTTTCTCATCGACCAACACCCCCAAGTCCTCCTCCGCAGGGCTGCTCTGAATCTCTTCTTTGCCCAGCCTGTAGCTGTGCCTGAGATTGCTCCGACCCAGGTGTAGGACCTTGCACTTGGCATGGTTAAACTTCATGAGGTTGGCATCTGCCCACCTCATAAGCATGTCAAGGTCCCTCTGGATGGCATCCCTTCCCTCCAGCGTATCAACAGAACCACACAGCTTGGTGTCATCGGTAAACTTGCTGAGGGCGCAAGACTGGAGTCCTTGCTGTGAATCTTTGCCAAAAAAGCTTACTGAATGAAAATAAGCATATCTGCAAAACTGGCATTGTACAGAAATATTTTAGCTGAGTGTAACTTAAAAAAATGTAATAATATGCTAGAAATAGTACTAAGTTATACCCTACAGCCAATCTTCATAATTTCAAAAGTGAACTGAAATAAAATCCTTTCTGCAAATTCTAGCCATGTTCATGGAAAACAATTTTTCAATTGCAATTGGTAGCAAAGGAAAAATTTTCTATTCTGTTTTTAACCATGTGATTTGTAAACCAAGTCATTTGTAAAGGTTTTATTGTTGCATTAATTCTGTGATTATGGCTTGATGATTGGGAAGTTTAAACCCTAGTAAATAACCTGCATAGTCAGTTTGCTTTCTAATCAAATGCAGCATTATTGTTGAACAGTCCTATAAACTAAAATATTGAGAAAGGATTTTTGTAACAACAAGGTAGTAAGGAATAACATAGAAGAATGTGGGAGTACTGAAACAAAATAAAATGACACCACTTAATATGGCAGAACTATGAAGTTATAGATGTGCCATAACTTTGGAGCAGATGTGCAGTACTTACCATGTGGTATCCTCCACATTGATGGTTATAGGGTATACATTCTAGTTGTGTTTTCATTCTTCTATGTAGTTATAATTATGTCAAGTTAAAACGAGTTAATGTTGTCTAGATTTTACAGATTTGCACACTAAACTAAAATTCACTTCTTTCTGTTCTAATTGTGTGAAGAAGGTTGTGTTTCCACTTCTGCAGACAAAGTGAGTTGGAGAAAGAAGGGGAATAGTGAAAGGAGGGATGGAATATAACCAATGTTGTCTTTTGACTGTATAACATTATGTGGTTCAACATTAATGTTTTGGGAAAGTGTTAGTATGATTTTGTCAAGTAAGCATCCAGATGTGGCCTAAAAACATCTCCTTCGCATCAAACCTCACTGTTCTTTTCCTGGGGTGTCTTCAAGAATGTATAGAACTTGATGCTTAACCATAGAGAAATACTAAGAATATCTGAAGTACTGTACAGGTTTCTAACGTTAAGGAAGTTGAGACTTAAAATGTTGGTATGAAGAGCTATAAAGTTTGTAGAAGGTAGGGACTTTTCAGTAGCTTTTGCATCATAGTGTTAAGGAAGTGGGGATTTTGTTGCATTTGATCAAGGGGATTTCTCAGTACTTACTAGAATGAGAAAGTAAATTGTGTAGTTTTCTCAAGGAAATATTAATGAGTTAGAAAATGTCACTGAAAAATTTCTAACTGCTATAGTGCCTTATTTAACCCCAGAGGAAGGCAGCAATGCATGGGCCACATGTTGATATATTCTGCTGGTGTTCTTTCCCTGGAGACTGAGAAAGAAACTAGCTTCCCTGAAATTAAGAGCAAAACATTGAGCCTAAGGTGGAAAAGTAATGTGGAATTGTTGGGGTAGAGGGTTGTTTATTTTAGCTGCTTATTATTGTTCCATGAATAGCAAGTTGGCAAAGAATAGACACTAATGAAGCTAGCAAATAAAAGGGATAAAGAGTTCATTGATAGTAACAATGAAAGACTGTGTCAATACACAGCAGTGACCCTTGTGCTGCAAAATCTTTGGCACCAGACTCTGTATTCCCTTGTGATCTTTTCCTGTGGCTTCTTTAGAAGGCATTATGGCAAGTGGCCAGCATTAGCTCCATCTGCCCCTGCAGAGAGCTTCTCCTCTGTGCTGGCTTGCCCTGTGTTTTGCCAAATGAAATTCTTCTGCAGAAATTTGGAAAAAAAACGATGAAGAGGAGAATTGGTTTTTTCTCCTCAGAAGAGGAGAATTTCTTCTTTTTTTTTCTTTAACTTTTCTGACTGTCATAGAAAAAAAATCCACAAATGAATACAGCTGAGAAGTCAAGAGTAATAAAGTATGTGAATAATTCCATCCAATAGACCTCTAAAAGCAGAAGTGCCATGGTCATTATTACATGCGGTGGTATAGGCTGTGAAGCACGTGTGGTGGGAAAGACTCTAGTATTGAAAGCCATTTGAAACCAAAGGTGGCAGAAGTGGTATCATCTAACTATGCAGATTTTTGTGTGTGTTTAAAAGGCATGTTAACATGAATTCTAAATTGCTTTCTAACTACAGGTGATACAGCCGTGTGTTATGGTGGTGATGGTTACCTGTTCTGGCAGCAAACCCCAGAATTACTTTCATGTACAGTTGTAGGAATTAACTGCAGTAGCTCAGTAAGTGCCAGCATCCCCATGCTCAGCATTGCTGTTTTGGGCTAATGTGCAAGTCCTTTATAGGTCCACTTGTTTGTGCTGGCCTGCTATCATATACGTTATGGAATTGGAAGATTTTCTGTATGTGACAGTTACCTACAGCTGTTGCTTTTCATTTACTTTTCATTTTAAAGGAGTAGTGAGTGATGAAGAGTAAAAAGAGGGAAAAAAATATGAAGAAAATGGGGATTGGTGCTGTTTTCTGAATTGATACCAACAGCTGTGGAGCTGAGATTTTTAATGAGGAAGTCCTTAAGACACAAAGAAATCTGTAATGTAGTGATATATACACAATCTTGCATGATCGCTTCTATTAACTGCTTAATCATTCATGCTGCCTAACTGTAACTGTACTGCCAGCTGCTGTGTTTACAGTCTATGATGTGGAAAAAGATGTCCCACTGTGACATGTTCTAGTTACAATCAAATTGACTGTAGCAAACACAGAAGCTGTTGAAGTTCAGTGCTTCTCGGTGGGATGTTCTTATTCCTCCAGCTTATTTCTGGCTATTGATACAGCTTTGCTTCTGTGAAGCTCGTTCTTATATAAAACAACAAAACCAAGGCAGTTCCCGGTTCATCTTCACAGTAAAAAAGTGTGTTGTGAAGTGTGTATTTAAGGAGATGTATCTCAAGTATTTTTCTGGCTAAATATCGTTTTACAGATTTGTATCTGAAATACTGAAAGCCCCTTTTCACTTGTATGAATTTTTAAGTGTTTCCTTGCTTCTGTCATTTGGTGCAGTAAGAATGCTGCAAATCATGCTCATAGCTGCTGTTTCACAATAATAATGTCTCCATTATAGATCTACTTTTTCAAGTGTTTAGATAACAAAAAAAAAATGTTTGAAAGATGAGAGTTGTTTAAGAAATAAATCAAGAAAATAAATTTACTAAAAACCACAGCAGTAACTCATTTTCAGGGACTGAGGAATAAAAGTCAATGAATTAAATAAATGGTTCTCTGCATTTTAACAAGTTTTTTTGTCAAGTACTATGGCAATATTATGCATTTTCTGCTGTGTTTTATTGATGTATTACAGCTCCTTAATGCTCTGTTTTGTTGAGTAGTTTGGGTTTTAATAAACCTGTATGTCTGTGCATGACTAAATGAGACAGCTCATCAAGCATGGCACTACAATGCATCTAGTCATACCTGCTAGTGGAATCATACTGCCCGAAGGTTTGAAGCACCAAAGGAGATTGTACATGTTCTCCTTTCCAATCTTCAACTGTCCTGAAATTCGGCTGACTGAAGAATTGCCTCTAATATCCTGCCAGGTCAGCCATCGCCCCTTTGCTTCTGCTGTCTTTGAAGCCGTACAGTAATAACTAGCTTTGTGTCAGATCACCAGATATGCTGCTGTTCCTAGTTTTAGCCAGTCCTCCATTGAAACCCCATGTTCTCCATTGAAACCCTAGAATTTGGCATTCAGAGACGAAGTCTAACATGGAAACTCTATGTTCTACCATGAAACCATAGAATTTGCCATTCAGGGATTAAGTCCGCCATGGAAAGCCTAATATGCCATTGAAACCCTAGAATTTGCCATTCAGAGGCTAAGTCCGCCATGCCTGGAGAAGAGAAGGCTGCGTGGAGACCTCATAGCAGTCTTCCAGTATCTGAAAGGAGGCCTACAAGAATGCTGGGGAGGGACTATTCATCATTGACTGTAGTGACAGGACAAGGGGTAACGGGTTCAAACTGAAACAGGGGAAGTTTAGATGGGATATAAGGAAGAAATTCATTACTGAGAGGGTGGTGAGGCACTGGAATGAGTTGCCCAGGGAGGTTGTGAATGCACCATCCTTGGCGGTGTTCAAGGCCAGGTTGGATGAGGCCTTGGGTGGCATGGTTTAGTGTGAGGTGTCCCTGCCCATGGCAGGGGGGTTGGAACTAGATGATCTTAAGGTCCTTTCCAACCCTAACTATTCTATGATTCTATGCTAACACTTATATGGCCTATGAAACCGTAGAATTTGCCATTCAGAGAATAAGTCCACCATGGAAACCCTGATACTACCATTGAAACCCTAGAATTCTCGATTCAGAGACTGCATCCTCCATAGAAACTCTAATACTGCCACTGAAACCCTAGAAATCTCGATTCAGTGACTAAGTCCTCCACGGAAACCCTAATACTGCCATTGAAACCCGGGAACTTGCCATTCAGATACTAAGTCCGCCATTGAAACCCTAAAATTCTCTATTCAGAGACTAAGTCTGCCATGGAAACCCTAATACTGCCATTGAAACCCTAGAATTTTCACCATTGCAAGGCTGACTTTCTGCAGAAGAGGCCCAGCTCCAGTTTTCTCTCCTGGCTCTTCAGCAGTGGGAGCAGAGGCCAAACATTTGTGCTCTACTCACTGTGCTGCAGTACTACTTGAGAGCAGGCACAGCAGAGGTTTGGAGTCAAATGGACTTTTCATTGGGAAATTGAGGAGCGACAGCAATGTGCGTGGCACCATTGGAAAGCTGACTGTCTGCAGAAGAGGCCCAGCACCAGCTTTCTGTCCTCACTCTTCGGCTGTGGAAACAGAGGCCAAACATATGTGCTCTTCTCACTCTGATGCTTGACAGCCGAAAGATGGGGCTGCAGAGTTTCAACTTAAATGGACTTTTAGGTGGGAAAGCGAGGAGTGACAGCAATGCTGGTGCTACTGTTGCAAAGCTGACTGTCTGCAGAAGAGGCCCAGCTCTAGTTTCCTCACCTGGCTCTTCGGCTTCTCCAAAGCAGGAGAGAAAGCAGAAAGCTGCTCTGAGCGTTCAGCTGACAGTTCCATACACTGCTCCAAACACGGAGGTGCCAGGACAGAAAGTTGGTGCTGGGAATCACTTGCACAGAGTGAGCTGTGCTCCCGTGCCAGCAACATGGCAATGTGGACTACCTTTTAATGTTAAGTCCATCTTCCAGTAGTACCTCTATGATGTTCCCTCGCCAGATCCAAGCGCAGTGCTCACAGACTGCAAACATACAGCTAATGAGTATAGAGCAGAGAATCAACAGAAGAAAACTTCTACACTGCCTAAACAGTAACCAGTAAACCAGTAACTGCAGAACTGCCAGTGGCAAGTCATTGCACCCCAGCTTTCCTGCCTAAAAAGATAGATGCAACTCTCAGAAAGTGCAAACACACAGCTTCTGCTTCTCCAGAGAAGGATCAAGAGCAGAAAGCTGCTTTGGATGTTCAGCTGACAGCTCCAACCACTTCTGCCACCGTGGAGGTACGAGGGCAGAAAGCTGGGGCTAGGAATCACCTGCACAGAATGTGCAGTGCTCCAGTGTCATCAGCCAGGCAATGTGCACTGCCTTTTAAAGTTAAGTCCATCTTCCTACACTGCCTATTTACGTTCCCTTGCCAGATGCAGGCACTGTGTGCAGAGACTGCAAACGTGCAGGTAAATCCTATAAAGCACATAAGCCAGAACAGAAGTCTTCTGCTCGGCCTAAACAGCAACCAGTGAGCTCTTCAGCAGTATCATGAGCATGTCAGTGCACCCCAGCTTTGCTGCATTGAAGGGTAGAAACACGTATCTCAAACTGCGAACACACAGCTTCTGCTTCTCCAGAGCGGGAGCCAGTGCAGAAATCTGGTTTGGAACTCAGCTGACAGCTCCATCCACTGCTGCCACCGTGGAGGTGCGAGAGCAGAAAGCTGGGGCTGGGAATCACCTGCACAGAGTGAGCCGTGCTCCAGTGTCAGCAAAATGGCAATGTGGTCTACTTTTTAAAGTTAAGTCCATCTTCCTACAGTGCCTCTTTAATGTTCCCTAGCTAGATCCAGGCGCAGTGCTCACAGACTGCAAACTTTCAGCTAAAGCGTATAGAACACAGAAGCTACAAGAGAAGCCTTCTGCTCGGCCTAAATAGCAACCAGGGAGCTCTGCAGCAGTGTCTTCAGCATGTCAGTGCACCCCAGCTTTCATGCCTAAAACGGTAGAAGCACATATGTCAAAGTGCAAACACACAGCTTCTGCTTCTCCAGAGAAGGAGCCAGAGCAGACAGCTCCTTTGGACATTCAGCTGACAGCTCCATCCACTGCTCCCACCGTGGGGGTGTGAGAGCAGAAAGCTGGTGCTGGGAATCACCTGCACAGAGTGAACAGTGCTGCAGTGTCATCAGCATGGCAACATGCACTACCTTTTCAAGTTAAGTCCATTTCCCTACACTGCCTACTTACTTTCCCTTGCCAGATCCAGGCGCAGTGCTCACAGACTGCAAACGTGCAGGTAAATGCTATAGAGTACATAAGCCACAACAGAAGCCTTCTGCTTGGCCTAAACAGAAACCAGGGAGCTCTGCAGCAGTGTCTTCAGCATGTCAGTGCACCCCTGCTTCAATGCCTAAAACGGTAGAAGCACGTATCTGAAAGTGGGGCCACACAGCTTCTGCTTCTTCAGAAGCAGCCTCAAACAACCCTGAACTAGCTGAAAAACACCCAAAACCACCACCAAAGCAACCAAAACCCACCTTGTCCTGCTTCTCATATGGGATACAGGGTCAGAGCCCAAAACCAGCCCCCCAAAACCCCCAAAACAACCCAAAACCAACCAAAACCACCCAAAGAACACCCTAAAACACCAAAAAAACCCCCAAACCCAGACCCACCTTCACCTTTTTCTCCTATGGGACACAGGCTCCGAGCTGCTGCGGGTACTCAGATGAAGGCTAAATTCCATTCTCCCACTGTGGAGGTGTGAGGGCAGAAAGCTGGTGCTGGGAATCACCTGCACAGAGTGAGCTGTGCTCCAGTGTCAGCAACATGGCAATGTGAACTACCTTTTTAAAGTTAAGTCCGTCTTCCTAGAGTGCCTCTTTGATGTTCCCTTGCCAGATCCAGGAGCAGTGCTCACAGACTGCAAACGTCCAGCTAAAATCTATAGAGCTCAGAACCAGCAGCAGAAATCTTCTACACTGCCTAAACAGAAACCAGGGAGCTCTGCAGCAGTGTCCTCAGCATGTCACTGCTCACGAGCTTTCATGCATAAAAGGCTATAAGCACGTATCTCAAAGGGTGAACACAGAGCTTCTGCTTCTCCAGAACAGGAGCCAGAGCAGAGAGCTGCTTTGGGCATTCAGATGACACCTACATCCACTGCTCCCACCGTGGAGCTGCGAGGGCAGAAAGCTTGTACTGGGAATCACCGGCAGAGTGTGAGCAGTGCTCCAGTGTCAGCAACATGGCAATGTGCACTACCATTTAAAGTTAAGTCCATCTTCCTAGAGTGCCTCTCTGATGTTCCCTCGACAGATCCAGGCGCAGTGCTTACAGACTGCAAAGGCATAGCTAATGAGTATAGAGCAGAGAACCAACAGCAGAAACCTTGTACACTGCCAAAGCAGTAACCAGGGAGGTCTGCAGCAGTGTCCTCAGCATGTCAGTGCACCCGAGCTTTCCTGCCTAAAAAAGGTCTAAGCACGTTTCTCAAAGTGCGAACACAGAGCTTCTGCTTCTCCAGAGAAGGAGCCAGAGCAGAAAGCTGCTACGGATACTCAGATGAAGGCTAAATTCACTGCTCCCACCGTGGAGCTGCGAGGGCAGAAAGCTTGTGCTGGGAATCACCTGCACAGAGTGAGCAATGCTACAGTGTCAGCAAGATGGCAATGTCCACTACCTTTTATAGTTAAGTCCATCTTCCTACAGTGAATCTTTGATGTTCCCTCGCTAGATCCAGGCGCAGTTCTCACAGACAGCAAACGTCCAGCTAAACTCTATAGAGCAAAGAACCAACAGCAGAAACCTTCTACACTGACTACAGCATGTCACTGCTCACGAGCTTTCCTGCGTAAAAGGGTATAAGCTCACGATATATGAAGCTCACGAGCTTTCCTGCGTAAAACGGTCGATCTTCTCTACTGTTTTAGGCAGGAAAACTGAAGGTGCACTGACATGCTGAAGGCACTGCTGCAGAGCTCCCTCGTGGCAGTTTAAGCCGAGGAGAAGGCTTATGTTGTGGAAACCAGGCTCTACACGCTTTAGCTGCACTTTTGCAGTCACTGAGCCCTGCGCCTGGATCTGGCGAGGGAAAGTAAATAAGCAGTTTAGGAAGATGGACTTAACTTTAAAAGGTAGTTCACATTGATATGCTGATGACAATGGAGCACTGCTCACTCTGTGCAGGTGATTCCCAGCACCCTCTTTCTGCCCTCGGACCTCCACGGTGGCAGCAGTGGTTGGAGCTGTCAGCTGAATTCCAAAGCAGCTTTCTGCTCTGCCTCCTCCTCCAGAGAAGCAGAAGCTGTGTGTTCTCACTTTCAGATACTTGCTTCTACCGTTTTAGGCAGGAAAACTGGGGTGCACAGACGTTCTGAAGAGAGTGCTTTAAAGCTCCCTGGTGGCTTTTTAGGCAGAGTTGAAGGCTTCTGTTGTGGATTCTGTGCTTTATATGCTCTAGCTGGACGTTTGCAGTCTGTGAGCACTGCTTCTTGGTCTGGCGAGGGAACGTAAATAAGCAGTGTAGGAAGATGGACTTAACTTTAAAAGGTAGTTCACTTTGCTATGCTGATGACAATGGAGCACTGCTGACGCTGTGCAGGTGATTCCCAGCACTCTCTTTCTGCCCTCGGACCTCCACGGTGGGAGCAGTGATTGGAGCCGTCAGCTGAATTCCCAAAGCAGCTTTCTGCTCTTGCTCCTGCTCTGGAGAAGCAGAAGCTGTGTCTTCGCATTTTGAGATACTTGCTTCTACCATTTTAGGCAGGAAAACTGGGGTGTGCTGACATTTTGAAGACACTGCTGCAGAGCTGCCTGGTGGCTGTTTAGGCTGAGCAGAAGCCTTCTGTTGTGGCTTGTGTGCTTTATACACTTTAGCTGGACGTTTGTAGTCTGTGAGAACTGCTTCTGGGTCAGGCGAGGGAACATAAATAGGCAGTGTAGGAAGATGTACTTAACTTTAAATGGTAGTTCACATTGCCATGCTGATGACACTGGAGCACTGTAAACTCTGTGCAGGTGATTCCCAAGCACCCTCTTTCTGCCCTTGCACCTCCAAGGTCGGAGCAGAAGATGGTTCTGTCATCTGAATGTTCAAAGCAGCTTTCTGCTCCTGCTGTGGAGAAGCAGAAGCTGTGTGTTTGCACTTTGAGATACTTGCTTCTATCCTTTAACATAGGAAAGCTGGGTTACACTGAGATCCTGAAGACACTGCTGAAGAAATTCCTGGTTGCTGTTAAAGCAGTGTAGAAGTTTTTTTCTACACTTTTGCAGTCTGTAAGCACTCGGATGTCACAGAGGTTCAACTCCAATGAAATTTTTGGAGGGAAAGCGAGGAACTACAAAAGTACGGGTGGCACCGTTGCAAAGCTGACTTTCTGCAGAAGAGGCACAGCTCAAGTTTTTTGTCCTGGCTCTTCGGCTGTGGGAGAAGAGACCAACCATTCGTGCTCTACTCACTGGGATGCTGGTCAGCCGAGAGTGGGAGACGCGGATGTTTGGATTCAAATGGGCTTTTAGTTGGGAAACTGAGGAGCGACAGCAATGCAAATGAAACCGTTGTATAGCTGACTTTCTGCAGAAGAGGCACAGCTCAAGTTTTTTGCCCTGGCTCTTCGGCTGTGGGAGCAGAGGCCAAACATTTGAGCTCTACTCACTAGGAAGCTGGACAGCCGAGAGGGGGAGCTGTGGATGTTTGGATTCAAATGGACTTTTAGTTGGGAAATCCAGGAGTGACAGCAATGCGAATGGCACCGTTGCAAAGCTGACTTTCTGCAGAACAGGCAGAGCTGCAGTTTTCTTGTCCTGGCTCTTTGGCTGTGGGAGCAGAGGCCAAACATTCGTGCTCTACTCACTGGGAAGCTGGTCAGATGAGAGAGGGAGACGTGGATGTTGCAATTCAAATGGACTTCTAGTTGGGAAATCGAGGAGCGACAGCAACTCAAATGGCACCGTTGCAAAGCTGACTTTCTGCAGAAGAGGCATAGCTCAAGTTTTTTGTCCTGGTTCTTTGGCTGTGGGAACAGAGGCCAAACATACGTGCTCTCCACACTGGGATGTTGGTCAGCCGAGAGGGGAGGCGTGGATGTTTGGATTCAAATGGACTTTGAGTTGGGAAATCGAGGAGCGACAGCAATGCGGATGGCTCTGTTGCAAAGCTGACTTTCTGCAGAAGAGGCACAGCTCAAGTTTTTTGCCCTGGCTCTTCGGCTGTGGGAGCAGAGGCCAACCATTCGTGCTCTACTCCCTGGGATGCTGGTCAGGTGAAAGGGGAGGTGTGGATGTCTGGATTCAAATGGATTTTAGTTGGGAAACGGAGGAGCGACAGGAGTGCAAATGGCACCGTTGCAAAGCTGACTTTCTGCAGAAGAGGCACAGCTCAAGTTTTTTGCCCTGGCTCTTCGGCTGTGGGAGCAGAGGCCAACCATTCCTGCTCTACTCTCTGGGATGCTGGTCAGCCGAGAGGGGAGGCGTGGATGTTTGGATTCAATGGACTTTTAGTTAGGAAATCGAGGAGCGACAGCAATGAAATTGCACCGTTGCAAAGCTGACTTTCTGCAGAAGAGGCACAGCTCAAGTTTTTTGCCCTGGCTCAAAGGCTGTGAGAGCATAGGCCAAACATTCGTGCTCTACTCACTGGGATGCTGGTCAGGTGAGAGCGGGCGCCACAGAGGTTCCATTGTAATGGACTTTAAGTTGGGAAATGGAGGAGCGACAGCAATGCGGATGGCACCGTTGCAAAGCTGACTTTCTGCAGAAGAGGCACAGCTCAAGTTTTTTGCCCTGGCTCCTTGGCTGTGGGAGCAGAGGCCAACCATTCTTGCTCTACTCCCTGGGATGCTGGTCAGGTGAAAGGGGAGGTGTGGATGTTTGGATTCAAATGGACTTTGAGTTGGGAAACGTAGGAGCGACAGCAGTGCAAATGGCACCGTTGCAAAGCTGACTTTCTGCAGAAGAGGCACAGCTCAAGTTTTTTGCCCTGGCTCTTCGGCTGTGGGAGCAGAGGCCAAGCATTCGTGCTCTACTCAGTGGGATGCTAGTCAGCCGAGAGGGGAGGCGTGGATGTTTGTATTCAAATGGACTTTTAGTTAGGAAATCGAGGAGCGACAGCAATGAAATTGCACCATTGCAAAGCTGACTTTCTGCAGAAGAGGCACAGCTCAAGTTTTTTGTCCTGGCTCTTCGGCTGTGAGAGCATAGGCCAAACATTCGTGCTCTACTCACTGGGATGCTGGTCAGGTGAGAGCGGGCGCCACAGAGGTTCCATTGTAATGGACTTTAAGTTGGGAAATGGAGGAGCGACAGCAATGCGGATGGCACCGTTGCAAAGCTGACTTTCTGCAGAAGAGGCACAGCTCAAGTTTTTTGCCCTGGCTCCTTGGCTGTGGGAGCAGAGGCCAACCATTCTTGCTCTACTCCCTGGGATGCTGGTCAAGTGAGAGGGGAGGTGTGGATGTTTGGATTCAAATGGACTTTGAGTTGGGAAATGAAGGAGCGACAGCAATGCGGATGGCACCGTTGCAAAGCTGACTTTCTGCAGAAGAGGCACAGCTCAAGTTTTTTGCCCTGGCTCTTCGGCTGTGGGAGCAGAGGCCAACCATTCGTGCTCTACTCCCTGGGATGCTGGTCAGGTGAAAGGGGAGGTGTGGATGTTTGGATTCAAATGGACTTTGAGTTGGGAAACGGAGGAGCGACAGCAGTGCAAATGGCACCGTTGCAAAGCTGACTTTCTGCAGAAGAGGCACAGCTCAAGTTTTTTGCCCTGGCTCTTCAGCTGTGGGAGCAGATGCCAACCGTTCGTGCTCTACTCCCTGGGATGCTGGTCAGCCTAGCACGGGTGCCAAAGAGGTTCCATTGTAATGGACTTTGAGTTGGGAAATGGAGGAGCGACAGCAATGCGGATGGCACCGTTGCAAAGCTGACTTTCTGCAGAAGAGGCACAGCTCAAGTTTTTTGTCCTGGCTCTTCGGTTGTGGGAGCATAGGCCAACCATTCGTGCTCTACTCCCTGGGATGCTGGGCAGCCGAGCACGGGTCCCAGAGAGGTTCCATTGTAATGGACTTTGAGTTGGGAAATGGAGGAGCGACAGCAATGCGGATGGCACCGTTGCAAAGCTGACTTTCTGCAGAAGAGGCACAGCTCAAGTTTTTTGCCCTGGCTCTTCGGCTGTGGGAGCAGAGGCCAAGCATTCGTGCTCTACTCAGTGGGATGCTAGTCAGCCGAGAGGGGAGGCGTGGATATTTGGATTCAAATGGACTTTTAGTTGGGAAATGGAGGAGCGACAGCAACGCAAATGGCACCGTTGCAAAGCTGACTTTCTGCAAAAGAGGCACAGCTCAAGTTTTTTGCCCTGGCTCTTCGGCTGTGGGAGCAGAGGCCAACCATTCGTGCTCTACTCCCTGGGATGCTGGTCATTCGAGAACGGGGGCCAGAAAGGTTCCATTCTAATGGACTTTGAGTTGGGAAATGGAGGAGCGACAGCAATGCGGATGGCACCGTTGCAAAGCTGACTTTCTGCAGAAGAGGCACAGCTCAAGTCTTAGGTCCTGGCTCTTTGGCTGTGGGAGCAGAGGCCAAGCATTCGTGCTATACTCACTGGGATGCTGGTCAGCCGAGAGCGGGCGCCACAGAGGTTCCATTCCAATGGACTTTTACTTGGGAAATCGAGGAGAGAAAGCAACGGAAATGGCACCATTGCAAAGCTGACTTTCTGCAGAAGAGGCACAGCTCCAGTTTTTTGCCCTGGCTCTTCGGCTGTGGGAGCAGAGGCCAACCATTCGTGCTCTACTCACTGGGATGCTGGTCATGCGAGAGGGGAGGCGTGGATGTTTGTATTCAAATGGACTTTTAGTTGGGAAATCGAAGAGCGACAGCAATGAAATTGCACCGTTGCAAAGCTGACATTCTGCAGAAGAGTCAAAGCTCAAGTTTTTTGCCCTGGCTCTTCGGCTGTGGGAGCAGAGGCCAAGCATTCATGCTCTACTCAGTGGGATGCTAGTCAACCGAGACGGGAGGCGTGGATATTTGGATTCAAATAGACATTTAGTTGGGAAATCGAGGAGCGACAGCAACGCAAATGGCACCGTTGCAAAGCTGAGTTTCTGCAAAAGAGGCACAGCTCAAGTTTTTTGCCCTGGCTCTTCGGCTGTGGGAGCAGAGGCCAGACATTCGTGCTCTACTCACTGGGATGCTGGGCAGCCGAGAACGAGTGCCAGAGAGGTTCCATTCTAATAAACTTTGAGTTGGGAAATTGAGGAGCGACAGCAGTGCAAATGGCACCGTTGCAAAGCTGACTTTCTGCAGAAGAGGCACAGCTCAAGTTTTTTGCCCTGGCTCTTCAGCTGTGGGAGCAGAGGCCAACCGTTCGTGCTCTACTGCCTGGGATGCTGGGCAGCCGAGCACGGGTGCCTGTCACGGAAAGGACTCAGTCGGAGATCAATGTGATCAGACAAAGCCATTTATTCTAGAAAACTAACTCTTTATATACTATTTCTTAAAGTTGTTTTCACTAACTTGGCCCATTGTGATTGGATACATATCTGTGAGGCCCTTAACAACTAACATATAATTGGTTAAGCACAGGTGTGAGGACCTGACCTTCAAAGTTTTCCAACAGTCCTCAATTTAACAACTCAGTAAATTCCTGCTCCTTCTTATCTTGCTGGGATTCTCACTCCCAGTGCCTTGCTCCCATCCTCCTTCACCTTTTGTTGTTCCTTGGTTCATGTCGGACTCCATGTAGGCACTTGCTGATCTGGGTATGTGGCTGTTCTTTGCCAGAAAATCATCCACATCTCCCCCTTTTTCTTTTTATACAAGCCAAACGCGCTTTGTAGCACTCATAATCATTCTTTGGATACATTAAAAATACACAGCAACAAAATCAAAATCGTTAAAATGACAATAAACACCATTAGTCCACCTTTTACTAAAGCAACCAGCCAACCTGTCAGTCCCCATTCACCTAATAAATCGTCCAGCCAAAAGGCTTGCCCATCCTCATACACCATGTGTAAGATCTTAGCATGTTTCCATATTTCTTCAACAGATGCCAATCACAGGCTACTGGGTCTGCCATTTGTCTCCTGGATGGCTCTCTGATAACAGGGGAGGCCATCCCTCACATCAAGGTCTGGCATGGCATGTGTCCCCATCGCTCCACGCCTGCTGGGTTGCAGCCAACAGCGGAGCTAAAGGTTCTTCTTGGTGGCAAACACAGAGGCCAACCCAGTCTTGCCCTTGACAGTGGCAGCAGGCATTTGGTCAACCTCAGTTCTTGTACCTTGTTGTCAATGAGGAGTTTCACCTGCTTCATCCAGTAACAAGTTGCTACTGTGGCAAAGCACACACAGATTTACATTACCAGAGTAACTATTACAGGTTACAGCAGCATGTTGAAGATGCTGATGGCAACAAGAAACCAGCCAAAGAATTTTCTTACCAGTGGAGTTCTCCCACCCTCTTAATTTGTTCCATTACCTGCTTTATAACACTACCATCATATTAGACTCTTTCTAGCTTTTGCCTTAGCATTTTCTAGCAGCTGCTGCAAATTTGCATGCTTTAACATCTCTTTTACAAGTAACAAATCCACACAATACAAGGTATAGTTTCTCATTAGCAACTGGCTAGTAAATACAAGTGGTTTTATACACAAAATCACAGCCTCTAATAATAGCTACATTACAAGCACACATATTCAAGTTGTTACTCTTCAGCTGCCCCCAAGTGATGTCCTGTAATCATTCATTTTTTTTTATTTCCTCTATCTCATTCTGCTCGAGGTATTCACTGTCAGCTCCTATAACTGAGGCATTGGGTTCCTCCACTTGTCTGTCCAGCTCATGGCAAAGCTTTGCAAACTGCAGGCAGCTGCCATGGACCTGTAGGTAGGACGACACAAACATACCCCCTCTCCCAGGCTATCAGCTCTTGAGAAGGAGGCCGGTTAAAGTGATTCAAAGGCATTCTGATGGAAAAGGAATGTGAAGCTACAGCTGCCTGCCTGCTTAGCAGCAGCCATAAATACCTGCTAGCAACCACACTTTTGCATTAACCCTTTCTTGCCCAAAATGTTAATCTGCTACCCATTAAAAACTTTTACACAAACCCAACAACAAAAAATACACAGAACACTGTCTGCCCTCAACACACACACACATGCATGCATGGGATCCCACAAGCAAACTCCATACAATTACAATATTCGAAATACAAAAAACAGACAATCATTATTTCCACTATACGGTCCCTCATACAGAACGTGGCGTAAGGACCCTGTGAAGACAATCAAAAATCAGCTCCAAGAAGCACCATCGCAGTGTGAGGCAGCAGGCTCAACTTCAGCGGGCGTCCCCGCAGAGGCTCTGCCTCCCCCACATCGCATGAGTCTTGGGCTTTTACACTGACCAAAATGCACACTCATTCCGATGCAGGTGGCCAGCCTACATGGGAAGAAGTGGTCAGCAATATCCACAAAAGTCTCCAAGGGTTGACAGAAACATGGATATACTTATATTTGCTATCTTCTAGTACATGTGGATCACAGAGAGACTATCAAATGAGTTGTATAGGGGGTCCCAAGTCCACAGTCCACAATGGTACTCATATAACATGTTCAAAAGCCTACAAGGGTTAAGACTTGTTCAATTATTTAAAGGGATTCCTAATAATGGTGCATTAAATTGCTCTACATTTTCACACACCCAACAGTTTTTCACTTGTGTACAATTAACTACCTTTTCTGACAGATCTACATAAGCATTAGCCTTAAAAGCAGTATTAGCTATCTGAAACATAAGCATGAATATTGAAAGAAAGAATACTCTATTTACACTCATGACTATGTCTGTCTTCATGCTTTTAAGCAGATCGCTTGGCACACCTTCGCTTAGTCCCCTCCCAATGCTCAGGAGGAATCTGCCATTTGTATGGCACCAGTAAGGGCTTTGAACATTCAAATTGAATAATGTGTATCTGCTTCTTCTGCTTCAATACCCGTCTCTGCAGCTCAAACTGTCCTTCAGAAATTCTAGGCATGAAACCTGGCTCGTGCCTCTTCATCCAGCCAATTCATTCGTCGGCAATGAGGGTGTTCTGTCTTCTTTTGGCAACGCTGGCTCCTTCCAAGGTTTCACCCATCGAGCTGGTACCCAACGTGGACCAGAGTCTGTGATTACACACATATATCCTCCACCAGTTAGTTTTACTTCCACAGGACCCTTCCAGGTACCAGTTTCCAGATCCCTATACTGGACCAGTATACCCTGAGTCTTATTCACATAACCTGACCCTAACGCTTGACATGTATTACAGCAGGAGGGTCACTAGAGTCTCCTACCAATCGCAAAAAGTTCATAACATACACAGCTTTCTGTATTCTTGCTGCCGGGGTAAGCCCTTCTTCCCCCGTTTTTTGTTTTTCTAACAATTGTTTCAAGGTCTGATGCGTACATTCAATAATAGCCTGACCTGTAGGAGAATGAGGAATACCAGTGATATGAGCAATGCCCCAGTTATTTAAAAATTTAGACAGCATTGAAGAAGTGTAGCTAGGTGCATTATCCGTTTTAAGCTGTAAAGGTACTCCCATAACTGCGAAGCAACCACGCAAATGCGTGATTACATGGTGTGTGGTTTTGCCAGCCAGAGGGGTAGCCCAAACAAAGTGCGAAAAGGTGTCAATAATAACATGGACATACTTCAATTTTCCAAAAGATGATTCATGGGTTACATCCATCCGCCAAAGTTGGAGAGGCTGGAGACCTCGAGGATTGACTCCAAGGCCTATGCTTATTGTCTGGCCCTGACAATCAGGACAAGAGTGTACAATGCCTGTCAGGGACAAGCCAAACTGGCAAACTAACATTTTTGCTGATTGGTGAAAGAAGGCATGAAATGCTCGGGCTTGTTGAGAAACATCTACCGGTGGTCCTGCCCAAGCTGGAGCAACTAATTCATCTGCTTTGTCATTACCATCACTAAGGCTCCCTGGGAGGCCCAAGTGACTGCGAATATGCATAATGAAATATTTACAGTTATGATTATTTACGAGATGTAACAGAGTTTTCAACAAAGTCCATAACCTGCAATTAACAACCTCCTGTAAAATTGCCCTCTCTAGACGTTGAACAATTCCTATGACATACAAAGAATCACAATGTTAAGCAGAGTATCAGGCCATCGCAGAAATACCACAACAATAACACTTAGTTCAAACGTTTGTAAGAAATCTGTAGAGTGACCAGGTATTTTGTTTCTTCCAACCATCTCCTGTTTTCCAAATGTATCTGGCTATGTGATTATTTCTGCTAGCATCTGTAAAAACAGTTATACCTGAAACAGGTCTGTCAGAGTAAAAGGTAACATCTTCATATTGGTTGTTTTTTAGCACAGTAAACAAGTTATGTGGCGGAAAATGTATGCTAACTTAGCCAACAAAATCTACTAAGACAGTGAAAAACAGTGCTGGACTACTGTGCCCACTCCAACCATATTTTGGTAAGGGGTAAACAAATTTGTGATGGATCACTACCTAGAATTTCTTGACAACGTTCACAGCCTTGCTTAATTAAAAGGGCAAAGGCTTCCAATCATGTAGTAACAGTTTTGCGCAACCAGTAAGGTAAGAAGATCCATTCCAATATACACAAGGGATCCTTTTTCTGCAGATTCCATTGTGCCAACAGGCTAAACGGATGATACTGATTGTTTACAACAAACAAAGTTATAGATAAATCTGGGTTCCATTGGGAAGCATAAGAAGTAGATATTTTAGCCATAATATGGGCTAGGGCCTCATGCTGGATTTTTGACAGAGTTCTCTTTTCCTCTGTCTGTGGTTTGCTCTTCAAAAGAGGCATTAGTTCTGCCAAATCATTAGTAATTCCACATAAGGAACAGATCCACTGAATATCACCTATTGATTTCTGCATGTCTGACAAGGTTCTTATCTCCGTAGTAGTCTTCATCTTCTGGGGCCTAACTTCAGTTCTGGAAATAATCCACCCCAGGTGTCTCCATGGGGCATTACGCTGTACCTTTTCAGGTGCAATCACTAAACCTACTTTTGCCAGTTTGGAGAGGTATCAGTTATGGTAAAATCTATTGCTGTTGCCATGTCCACTCCGGCACTCCCTGCTGTAGCGGAGGGGATGCGGTCCAAACACTCTGATTTTGTGTCATCGCGTGGGGTGGCATCGCGCTCACATTCAAGTTTCCCAACGGAGTTCCATCTTTCTTATACTTCGAGTGACATTCAGTTGCCCTATGGCCATGTTTGTCGCATCTAGTACAATCACCTCTAAAACCTGAAGCACCACCTGCTGAGTTAGTTTTCTTTACTCTACATCGTTTTCTATGATGCCCCATTTGCCCACAATTAAAACATCTCATGCCCTTCATACCCACTCGATCACCTCGACCTTGCTGTAACAAAGGTTTGACAGCAGCAGCAAAGGCAGTAGCCATGTATTCTGCCTTTTCTTCGGCCGTGCCCACCTTAGAACAAGCGTCCATCATTTCCTGCAAGCCAGCAGATTTCGGTAAAACCTGTAAAATACGCTTACAAGCTGGGTTAGCATTTTCCATGGCCAAGGACATAAGCACAGATTCTTTAGCATTAGGTGCCAAATCAATATTCTTTTCAATAGCTGCTGTCAATCTATCAATAAATTGCATATATGGCTCAGTAATTCCCTGTTTTATCGATGTATAGGAGGGATTAGGTTTTCCTGCTTCTGGCACAGCTTTTAAAGCAGCTAAGGCCAATTGCTGCGCTTGCTGTAACACCTCGGTTCTCATACGAGCCTGTACTGCATCAGGGTGAAATTGTCCCTTCCCTATTAACATTTCAGATGTAACACCATGTAAGGGATCATTAGGGTTGCGATCCAAATTATCATCAGCAGCTCTTTCAGCAAGCTCCTCAAACCCACTTTTAAAATGTAATAGCTGCGAAGGAGTTAACAGGACTGAAGCTACCTTAAGACAATCATTGGGAGTTAAGATCATACTACAAAACAAGGCAGTTAACATTTGTTGTGTATATGGAGAAGACAACCCATATTGAGAAATTGCTCCCTTAAGTTCCTTTATGATTTTCCAGTCCATAGGAGTCCATTGGGTTTGTCCCTGAACATTCGTAATGACTGGAAATGCAGCAGGGATGTCAATTGGTAGAACAGTGCCGTCTATCATTGCATCTTGAATAAGACCTCGCCATCTCAAGGCAGTAGGGTTAGGTTGCAGAGGGGGCTTCGAGGGCGGTGGCAAGGGCGTAGCAAAAGGATTAACCTTGTTTAACTTTTCTGATTCGTGCCCCTCTTGCTTTGCTTCAATTTGCCCCAATCGGTCTCGTAGGTCCCGTAATTTTTTATCTAAAAGCTTAGTCCACTGCCCCCAATCCTGGTCAGTTTTTGGCCCCGGTTGGGGCAGCGCTAACGATGGTGTACATGGTACGGGTGGGTATAAATTCGGAGTCTCAGTGTCCTCCTCTGGATGTTCCCATTCTTCTGCATCAGGCGGTGGAAGGGCGACGGCGGCGTAAAAGCGGCCGTCAGGGGCGGGGGGGGCTGTGAGGGCGGTGTGAGGAGCGGGCGGGCCGTCGTCGACGTGAGGGGCGGGCGGGCCGACGTAAGGGGCGGGCGGGCCGGCGTGAGGGGTGGGCGGGGGAATTTGGGGGCTGGGCTCAGGGGCGGTAGCGGCACGAAAAGGATTCGAGTTTGGCCGTTTTGGCGGCACATCATCCTTTTCAAAATCCCGATCACTAGTTATTGCTGCCGCCGGTGAAGGCATTGTCGGCACAGGATAGGGAGGATGCGCTGGATCCTCAAACATTCGCACTCTAGGGTGCACAAGCTTTCGAACCAGATGTTTTGCGCTTGAAGCGGCAGGCAATTCCCCCTTAAGTACGGTGTCAGGTATCGGACTCACAGCAGCCGGTCCCCCATGCTTTTGTGAAGGCGAGTCAGAAAAAGCTGCAAAAGCAGACTTTACTACTTGTTGCTCAACCTTCATCGTGGATATAGTTTCTTTGAGTAACCGCCACAGGGTAGCTAGAGATTTTGCTTCTTTAGACCCAAGGGTAATTTCGTCCCACAAGTGTGCCCCGATCTTTTCCCAAGTCCCAAGCTCAAAGGCTTCGCCGACCCCCCGGATTAAGTTTTTCTCTGTACTCCAGAGCAACAACTTTTTTAACATAGAGTCATCATACTCTATCCCTCTCGTAAAGGGGATATGCTGGAAGAGCTTAAATATTGCTGCCTTTTTTTTACTCAATTGAGTCCCCATTTTAATCCTCTTCCGAACACTTGGCTGCTCACCTGAATTCCACTGTAGTGTGTCCCGGGCTCAAAGGCTCCGTAGGGTTCCGAGGCTTCTGCCTCCCGGGCTCAAAGGCTCCGTAGTGTTCCGAGGCTTTTGCCTCCCGGGCTCAAAGGCTCCGTAGGGTTCCGAGGCTTTTGCCTCCCGAGCTCAAAGGCTCCGTAGGGTTCCGAGGCTTTTGCCTCCCGGGCTCAAAGGCTCCGTGGCGTTCCGAGGCTTTTGCCTCCTGGGCTCAAAGGCTCCGTAGGGTTCCGAGGCTTCTGCCTCCCGGGCTCAAAGGCTCCGTAGGGTTCCAAGGCTTTTGCCTCCCGGGCTCAAAGGCTCCGTAGGGTTCCGAGGCTTCTGCCTCCCGGGCTCAAAGGCTCCGTAGGGTTCCGAGGCTTCTGCCTCCCGGGCTCAAAGGCTCCGTAGCGGTCCGATCCTGCCGGATCCCGGTCCTGCCGGATGAATCCTGGTCCTGCCGGATCGACTTCCCCGCGGCACCGCGTTCTTCGTTTTCAATGTGAAAAAGCCTGTTCGGGCGCCAGTTGTCACGGAAAGGACTCAGTCGGAGATCAATGTGATCAGACAAAGCCATTTATTCTAGAAAACTAACTCTTTATATACTATTTCTTAAAGTTGTTTTCACTAACTTGGCCCATTGTGATTGGATACATATCTGTGAGGCCCTTAACAACTAACATATAATTGGTTAAGTACAGGTGTGAGAACCTGACCTTCAAAGTTTTCCAACAGTCCTCAATTTAACAACTCAGTAAATTCCTGCTCCTTCTTATCTTGCTGGGATTCTCACTCCCAGTGCCTTGCTCCCATCCTCCTTCACCTTTTGTTGTTCCTTGGTTCATGTCGGACTCCATGTAGGCACTTGCTGATCTGGGTATGTGGCTGTTCTTTGCCAGAAAATCATCCACAGGTGCCAAAGAGGTTACATTGTAATGGACTTTGAGTTGGGAAATCAAGGAGCGACAGCAATGCGGATGGCACCGTTGCAAAGCTGACTTTCTGCAGAAGAGGCACAGCTCAACTTTTTTGCCCTGGCTCTTCGGCTGTGGGAGCAGAGGCCAACCCTTCGTGCTCTACTGCCTGGGATGCTGGGCAGCCGAGCACGGGTCCCAGAGAGGTTCCATTGTAACGGACTTTGAGTTGGGAAATGGAGGAGCGACAGCAATGCGGATGGCACCGTTGCAAATCTGACTTTCTGCAGAAGAGGCACAGCTCAAGTTTTTGCCCTGGCTCTTCGGCTGTGGGAGCAGAGGCCAACCGTTCGTGCTCTACTCCCTGGGATGCTGGTCAGCCGAGCACGGGTCCCAGAGAGCTTCCATTCCAATGGACTTTCAGTTGGGAAAATCGAGGAGCGACAGCAAGGCAGAGGGCACCGTTGCAAAGCTGACTTTCTGCAGAAGAGGCACAGCTCAAGATTTTTGCCCTGGCTCTTCGGCTGTGGCAGCAGAGGCCAAGCATTCGTGCTCTACTCACTGGGATGCTGGTCAGCCGAGAGCGGGCGCCAGAAAGGTTCCTTTCTAATGGACTTTTCATTTGCAAATCGAGGAGCGACAGCAATGCGGATGGCACCGTTGCAAAGCTGACTTTCTGCAGAAGAGGCACAGCTCAAGTTTTTTGCCCTGGGCCTTCGGCTGTGGGAGCAGAGGCCAACCTTTCGTGCTCTACCGCCTGGGATGCTGGTCATGCGAGAAGGGAGGCGTGGATGTTTGTATTAAAATGGACTTTTAGTTGGGAAATTGAAGAGCGACAGCAATGCATAAGGCACCGTTGCAAAGCTGACTTTCTGCAGAACAGGCACAGCTCAAGTTTTTTGTCCTGGCTCTTTGGCTGTGGGAGCAGAGGCCAAGCATTCGTGCTATACTCAGTGGGATGCTAGTCAGCCGAGAGGGGAGGCGTGGATATTTGGATTCAAATGGACTTTGAGTTGGGAAATGGAGGAGCGACAGCAACTCAAATGGCACCGTTGCAAAGCTGACTTTCTGCAAAAGAGGCACAGCTCAAGTTTTTTGTCCTGGCTCTTCGGCTGTGGGAGCGGATGCCAACTATTCGTGCTCTACTCCCTGGGATGCTGGACAGCCGAAAGGAGAGGCGTGGATGTTTGGATTGAAATGGATTTTAACTTGGGAAATCAAGGAGCGACAGCAATGAAATTGCACCGTTGCAAAGCTGACATTCTGCAGAAGAGTCAAAGCTCAAGTTTTTTGCCCTGGCTCTTCGGCTGTGGGAGCAGAGGCCAACCGTTCATGCTCTACTCCCTGTGATGCTGGTCAGGTGAGAGGGGATTTGTGGATGTTTGGATTCAAATGGACTTTGAGTTGGGAAATTGAGGAGCGACAGCAGTGCAAATGGCACCGTTGCAAAGCTGACTTTCTGCAGAAGAGGCACAGCTCAAGTTTTTTGCCCTGGCTCTTCAGCTGTGGGAGCAGAGGCCAACCGTTCGTGCTCTACTGCCTGGGATGCTGGTCAGCCGAGCACGGGTGCCAAAGAGGTTCCATTGTAATGGACTTTGAGTTGGGAAATGGAGGAGCGACAGCAATGCGGATGGCACCGTTGCAAAGCTGACTTTCTGCAGAAGAGGCACAGTTCCAGTTTTTTGCCCTGGCTCTTCGGCTGTGGGAGCAGAGGCCAACCCTTCGTGCTCTACTGCCTGGGATGCTGGGCAGCCGAGCACGGGTCCCAGAGAGGTTCCATTGTAATGGACTTTGAGTTGGGAAATGGAGGAGCGACAGCAAAGCGGATGGCACCGTTGCAAAGCTGACTTTCTGCAGA
Source organism: Psittacula echo (assembly GCF_963264785.1). Lineage (NCBI taxonomy): Eukaryota > Metazoa > Chordata > Aves > Psittaciformes > Psittacidae > Psittacula > Psittacula echo. The sequence continues at coordinate 7,008,031 of NC_137758.1, forward strand.
AGAGGCACAGCTCAAGTTTTTTGCTCTGGCTCTTCGGCTGTGGGAGCAGAGGCCAACCATTCATTCTCTACTCCCTGGTATGCTGGGCAGCCGAGAGCGGGTGCCAAAGAGGTTCCATTGTAATGGACTTTTAGTTGGGAAATGGAGGAGCGACAGCAATGCGGATTGCACCGTTGCAAAGCTGACTTTCTGCAGAAGAGGCACAGCTCAAGTTTTTTGCCCTGGCTCTTCGGCTGTGGGAGCAGAGGCCAACCGTTCGTGCTCTACTGCCTGGGATGCTGGGCAGCCGAGCACGGGTCCCAGAGAGGTTCCATTGTAATGGACTTTGAGTTGGGAAATGGAGGAGCGACAGCAATGCGGATGGCACCGTTGCAAAGCTGACTTTCTGCAGAAGAGGCACAGCTCAAGTTTTTGCCCTGGCTCTTCGGCTGTGGGAGCAGAGGCCAACCATTCTTACTCTACTCCCTGGGATGCTGGTCAGCCGAGCATGGGTGCCAAAGAGGTTCCATTGTAATGGACTATGAGTTGGGAAATGGAGGAGCGACAGCAATGCGGATGGCACCGTTGCAAAGCTGACTTTCTGCAGAAGAGGCACAGCTCAAGTTTTTTGCCCTGGCTCTTCGGCTGTGGGAGCAGAGGCCAACCGTTCGTGGTCTACTCCCTGGGATGCTGGTCAGCCGAGCACGGGTCCCAGAGAGGTTCCATTGTAATTGACTTTGAGTTGGGAAATGGAGGAGCGACAGCAATGCGGATGGCACCGTTGCAAAGCTGACTTTCTGCAGAAGAGGCACATCTCCAGTTTTTTGCCCTGGCTCTTCGGCTGTGGGAGCAGAGGCCAGACATTCGTGCTCTACTTCCTGGGATGCTTGGCATCCGAGCACGGGTGCCAAAGAGGTTCCATTGTAATGGACTTTGAGTTGGGAAATGGAGGAGCGACAGCAATGCGGATTGCACCGTTGCAAAGCTGACTTTCTGCAGAAGAGGCACAGATCAAGTTTTTTGCCCTGGCTCTTCGGCTGTGGGAGCAGAGGCCAGACATTCGTGCTCTACTCCCTGGGATGCTGGTCAGCCGAGCACGGGTGCCAAAGAGGTTCCATTGTAATGGACTTTGAGTTGGGAAATGGAGGAGCGACAGCAATGTGGATGGCACCGTTGCAAAGCTGACTTTCTGCAGAAGAGGCACAGCTCAAGTTTTTTGCCCTGGGCCTTCGGCTGTGGGAGCAGAGGCCAACCATTCGTGCCCTACTCCCTGGGATGCTGGTCATTCAAGAACGGGGGCCAGAAAGGTTCCATTGTAATGGACTTTTAGTTGGGAAATGGAGGAGCAATGCAAAAGGCACCGTTGCAAAGCTGACTTTCTGCAGAAGAGGCACAGCTCAAGTTTTAGGTCTTGGCTCTTCGGCTGTGGGAGTAGAGGCCAAGCATTCGTGCTCTACTCCCTGGGATGCTGGTCAGCCGAGAGGGGAGTTGTGGATATTTGCATTCAAATGGACTTTTAGTTGGGAAATCGAAGAGCGACAGCAACGCAAATGGCACCGTGGCAAAGCTGACTTTCTGCAGAAGAGGCACAGCTCAAGTTTTTGTCCTGGCTCTTTGGCTGTGGGAGCATAGGCCAAGCATTCGTGCTCTACTCCCTGGGATGCTGGTCAGCCGAGAGCAGGCGCCAGAGAGGTTCCATTCCAATGGACTTTTAGTTGGGAAAATCGAGGAGCGACAGCAAGGCAAAGGGCACCGTTGCAAAGCTGACTTTCTGCAGAAGAGGCACAGCTCAAGATTTTTGCCCTGGCTCTTCGGCTCTGGGAGCAGAGGCCAAGCATTTGTGCTCTACTCACTGGGATGCTGGTCAGCCGAGAGCGGGCGCCAGAAAGGTTCCTTTCTAATGGACTTTTCATTTGCAAATCGAGGAGCGACAGCAATGCGGATGGCACCGTTGCAAAGCTGACTTTCTGCAGAAGAGGCACAGCTCAAGTTTTTTGCCCTGGCTCTTCAGCTGTGGGAGCAGAGGCCAACCTTTCGTGCTCTACTCACTGGGATGCTGGTCATGCGAGAAGGGAGGCGTGGATGTTTGTATTAAAATGGACTTTTAGTTGGGAAATCGAAGAGCGACAGCAATGCATAAGGCACCGTTGCAAAGCTGACTGTCTGCAGAACAGGCACAGCTCAAGTTTTTTGTCCTGGCTCTTCGGCTGTGGGAGAAGAGGCCAAGCATTCGTGCTCTACTCAGTGGGATGCTAGTCAGCCGAGAGGGGAGGCGTGGATATTTGGATTCAAATGGACTTTGAGTTGGGAAATCGAGGAGCCACAGCAACGCAAATGGCACCGTTGCAAAGCTGACTTTCTGCAAAAGAGGCACAGCTCAAGTTTTTTGTCCTGGCTCTTCGGCTGTGGGAGCGGATGCCAACTATTCGTTCTCTACTCCCTGGGATGCTGGACAGCCAAAAGGAGAGGCGTGGATGTTTGGATTGAAATGGATTTTAAGTTGGGAAATCAAGGAGCGACAGCAATGAAATTGCACCGTTGCAAAGCTGACATTCTGTAGAAGAGTCAAAGCTCAAGTTTTTTGCCCTGGCTCTTCGGCTGTGGGAGCAGATGCCAACCGTTTGTGCTCTACTCCCTGTGATGCTGGTCAGGTGAGAGGGGATTTGTGGATGTTTGGATTCAAATGGACTTTGAGTTGGGAAATTGAGGAGCGACAGCAGTGCAAATGGCACCGTTGCAAAGCTGACTTTCTGCAGAAGAGGCACAGCTCAAGTTTTTTGCCCTGGCTCTTCAGCTGTGGGAGCAGAGGCCAACCGTTCGTGCTCTACTCCCTGGGATGCTGGTCAGCCGAGCACGGGTGCCAAAGAGGTTCCATTGTAATGGACTTTGAGTTGGGAAATGGAGGAGCGACAGCAATGCGGATGGCACCGTTGCAAAGCTGACTTTCTGCAGAAGAGGCACAGCTCCAGTTTTTTGCCCTGGCTCTTCGGCTGTGGGAGCAGAGGCCAACCCTTCGTGCTCTACTCCCTGGGATGCTGGTCAGCCGAGCACGGGTCCCAGAGAGGTTCCATTGTAATTGACTTTGAGTTGGGAAATGGAGGAGCGACAGCAATGCGGATGGCACCGTTGCAAAGCTGACTTTCTGCAGAAGAGGCACAGCTCAAGTTTTTGCCCTGGCTCTTCGGCTGTGGGAGTAGAGGCCACCGTTCCTGCTCTACTCCCTGGGATGCTGGTCAGCCGAGCATGGGTGCCAAAGAGGTTCCATTGTAATGGACTTTGAGTTGGGAAATGGAGGAGCGACAGCAATGCGGATGGCACCGTTGTAAAGCTGACTTTCTGCAGAAGAGGCACAGCTCAAGTTTTTTGCCCTGGCTCTTCGGCTGTGGGAGCAGAGGCCGGACATTCGTGCTCTACTCCCTGGGATGCTGGTCAGCCGAGCATGGGTGCCGAAGAGGTTCCATTGTAATGGACTTTGAGTTGGGAAATGGTGGAGCGACAGCAATGCAGATGGCACCGTTGCCAAGCTGAATTTCTGCAGAAGAGGCACAGCTCAAGTTTTTTGCCCTGGCTCTTTGGCTGTGGGAGCAGAGGCCTACCATTCGTGCTCTACTCCCTGGTATGCTGGGCAGCCGAGAGCGGCTGCCAAAGAGGTGCCATTGTAGTTGACTTTGAGTTGGGAAATGGAGGAGCGACAGCAATGTGGATGGCACCGTTGCAAAGCTGACTTTCTGCAGAAGAGGCACAGCTCAAGTTTTTTGCCCTGGGCCTTCGGCTGTGGGAGCAGAGGCCAACCATTCGTGCTCTACTCCCTGGGATGCTGGTCATTCGAGAACGGGGGCCAGAAAGGTTCCATTGTAATGGACTTTGAGTTGGGAAATGGAGGAGCGACAGCAATGCGGATGGAACCGTTGCAAAGCTGACTTTCTGCAGAAGAGGCACAACTCAAGTTTTAGGTCTTGGCTCTTCAGCTGTGGGAGTAGAGGCCAAGCATTCGTGCTCTACTCCCTGGGATGCTGGTCAGCCGAGAGGGGAGTTGTGGATATTTGCATTCAAATGGACTTTTAGTTGGGAAATCGAAGAGCGACAGCAACGCAAATGGCACCGTGGCAAAGCTGACTTTCTGCAGAAGAGGCACAGCTCAAGTTTTTGTCCTGGCTCTTTGGCTGTGGGAGCATAGGCCAAGCATTCGTGCTCTACTCCCTGGGATGCTGGTCAGCCGAGAGCAGGCGCCAGAGAGGTTCCATTCCAATGGACTTTTAGTTGGGAAAATCGAGGAGCGACAGCAAGGCAAAGGGCACCGTTGCAAAGCTGACTTTCTGCAGAAGAGGCACAGCTCAAGATTTTTGCCCTGGCTCTTCGGCTCTGGGAGCAGAGGCCAAGCATTCGTGCTCTACTCACTGGGATGCTGGTCAGCCGAGAGCGGGCGCCAGAAAGGTTCCTTTCTAATGGACTTTTCATTTGCAAATCGAGGAGCGACAGCAATGCGGATGGCACCGTTGCAAAGCTGACTTTCTGCAGAAGAGGCACAGCTCAAGTTTTTTGCCCTGGCTCTTCAGCTGTGGGAGCAGAGGCCAACCTTTCGTGCTCTACTCACTGGGATGCTGGTCATGCGAGAAGGGAGGCGTGGATGTTTGTATTAAAATGGACTTTTAGTTGGGAAATCGCAGAGCGACAGCAATGCATAAGGCACCGTTGCAAAGCTGACTGTCTGCAGAACAGGCACAGCTCAAGTTTTTTGTCCTGGCTCTTCGGCTGTGGGAGAAGAGGCCAAGCATTCGTGCTCTACTCAGTGGGATGCTAGTCAGCCGAGAGGGGAGGCGTGGATATTTGGATTCAAATGGACTTTGAGTTGGGAAATCGAGGAGCCACAGCAACGCAAATGGCACCGTTGCAAAGCTGACTTTCTGCAAAAGAGGCACAGCTCAAGTTTTTTGTCCTGGCTCTTCGGCTGTGGGAGCGGATGCCAACTATTCGTTCTCTACTCCCTGGGATGCTGGACAGCCAAAAGGAGAGGCGTGGATGTTTGGATTGAAATGGATTTTAAGTTGGGAAATCAAGGAGCGACAGCAATGAAATTGCACCGTTGCAAAGCTGACATTCTGTAGAAGAGTCAAAGCTCAAGTTTTTTGCCCTGGCTCTTCGGCTGTGGGAGCAGATGCCAACCGTTCGTGCTCTACTCCCTGTGATGCTGGTCAGGTGAGAGGGGATTTGTGGATGTTTGGATTCAAATGGACTTTGAGTTGGGAAATTGAGGAGCGACAGCAGTGCAAATGGCACCGTTGCAAAGCTGACTTTCTGCAGAAGAGGCACAGCTCAAGTTTTTTGCCCTGGCTCTTCAGCTGTGGGAGCAGAGGCCAACCGTTCGTGCTCTACTCCCTGGGATGCTGGTCAGCCGAGCACGGGTGCCAAAGAGGTTCCATTGTAATGGACTTTGAGTTGGGAAATGGAGGAGCGACAGCAATGCGGATGGCACCGTTGCAAAGCTGACTTTCTGCAGAAGAGGCACAGCTCAAGTTTTTTGCCCTGGCTCTTCGGCTGTGGGAGCAGAGGCCAACCCTTCGTGCTCTACTCCCTGGGATGCTGGTCAGCCGAGCACGGGTCCCAGAGAGGTTCCATTGTAATGGACTTTGATTTGGGAAATGGAGGAGCGACAGCAATGCGGATGGCACCGTTGCAAAGCTGACTTTCTGCAGAAGAGGCACAGCTCAAGTTTTTGCCCTGGCTCTTCGGCTGTGGGAGCAGAGGCCACCGTTCCTGCTCTACTCCCTGGGATGCTGGTCAGCCGAGCATGGGTGCCAAAGAGGTTCCATTGTAATGGACTTTGAGTTGGGAAATGGAGGAGCGACAGCAATGCGGATGGCACCGTTGTAAAGCTGACTTTCTGCAGAAGAGGCACAGCTCAAGTTTTTTGCCCTGGCTCTTCGGCTGTGGGAGCAGAGGCCAGACATTCGTGCTCTACTCCCTGGGATGCTGGTCAGCCGAGCATGGGTGCCAAAGAGGTTCCATTGTAATGGACTTTGAGTTGGGAAATGGTGGAGCGACAGCAATGTGGATGGCACCGTTGCCAAGCTGAATTTCTGCAGAAGAGGCACAGCTCAAGTTTTTTGCCCTGGCTCTTTGGCTGTGGGAGCAGAGGCCTACCATTCGTGCTCTACTCCCTGGTATGCTGGGCAGCCGAGAGCGGCTGCCAAAGAGGTGCCATTGTAATGGACTTTGAGTTGGGAAATGGAGGAGCGACAGCAATGTGGATGGCACCGTTGCAAAGCTGACTTTCTGCAGAAGAGGCACAGCTCAAGTTTTTTGCCCTGGGCCTTCGGCTGTGGGAGCAGAGGCCAACCATTCGTGCTCTACTCCCTGGGATGCTGGTCATTCGAGAACGGGGGCCAGAAAGGTTCCATTGTAATGGACTTTGAGTTGGGAAATGGAGGAGCGACAGCAATGCAAAAGGCACCGTTGCAAAGCTGACTTTCTGCAGAAGAGGCACAACTCAAGTTTTAGGTCTTGGCTCTTCAGCTGTGGGAGTAGAGGCCAAGCATTCGTGCTCTACTCACTGGGATGCTGGGCAGCCGAGAGGGGAGTTGTGGATATTTGCATTCAAATGGACTTTTAGTTGGGAAATCGAAGAGCGACAGGAGCGCAAATGGCACCGTTGCAAAGCTGACTTTCTGCAGAAGAGGCACAGCTCAAGTTTTAGGTCTTGGCTCTTCAGCTGTGGGAGTAGAGGCCAAGCATTCGTGCTCTACTCACTGGGATGCTGGGAAGCCGAGAGGGGAGTTGTGGATATTTGCATTCAAATGGACTTTTAGTTGGGAAATCGAAGAGCGACAGCAACGCAAATGGCACCGTGGCAAAGCTGACTTTCTGCAGAAGAGGCACAGCTCAAGTTTTGGTCCTGGCTCTTTGGCTGTGGGAGCATAGGCCAAGCATTCGTGCTCTACTCACTGGGATGCTGGTCAGCCGAGAGCAGGCGCCAGAGAGGTTCCATTCCAATGGACTTTTAGTTGGGAAAATCGAGGAGCGACAGCAAGGCAAAGGGCACCGTTGCAAAGCTGACTTTCTGCAGAAGAGGCACAGCTCAAGATTTTTGCCCTGGCTCTTCGGCTCTGGGAGCAGAGGCCAAGCATTCGTGCTCTACTCACTGGGATGCTGGTCAGCCGAGAGCGGGCGCCAGAAAGGTTCCTTTCTAATGGACTTTTCATTTGCAAATCGAGGAGCGACAGCAATGCGGATGGCACCGTTGCAAAGCTGACTTTCTGCAGAAGAGGCACAGCTCAAGTTTTTTGCCCTGGCTCTTCAGCTGTGGGAGCAGAGGCCAACCTTTCGTGCTCTACTCACTGGGATGCTGGTCATGCGAGAGGGGAGGCGTGGATGTTTGTATTAAAATGGACTTTTAGTTGGGAAATCGAAGAGCGACAGCAATGCATAAGGCACCGTTGCAAAGCTGACTGTCTGCAGAACAGGCACAGCTCAAGTTTTTTGCCCTGGCTCTTCGGCTGTGGGAGCAGAGGCCAAGCATTCGTGCTCTACTCAGTGGGATGCTAGTCAGCCGAGAGGGGAGGCGTGGATATTTGGATTCAAATGGACTTTGAGTTGGGAAATCGAGGAGCGACAGCAACGCAAATGGCACCGTTGCAAAGCTGACTTTCTGCAAAAGAGGCACAGCTCAAGTTTTTTGTCCTGGCTCTTCGGCTGTGGGAGCGGATGCCAACCATTCGTGCTCTACTCCCTGGGATGCTGGACAGCCGAAAGGAGAGGCGTGGATGTTTGGATTGAAATGGATTTTAACTTGGGAAATCAAGGAGCGACAGCAATGAAATTGCACCGTTGCAAAGCTGACATTCTGCAGAAGAGTCAAAGCTCAAGTTTTTTGCCCTGGCTCTTCGGCTGTGGGAGCAGAGGCCAACCGTTCATGCTCTACTCCCTGTGATGCTGGTCAGGTGAGAGGGGATTTGTGGATGTTTGGATTCAAATGGACTTTGAGTTGGGAAATTGAGGAGCGACAGCAGTGCAAATGGCACCGTTGCAAAGCTGACTTTCTGCAGAAGAGGCACAGCTCAAGTTTTTTGCCCTGGCTCTTTGGCTGTGGGAGCAGAGGCCTTCCATTCTTGCTCTACTCCCTGGGATGCTGGGCAGCCGAGAGCGGGTGCCAAAGAGGTGCCATTGTAATGGACTTTGAGTTGGGAAATGGAGGAGCGACAGCAATGTGGATGGCACCGTTGCAAAGCTGACTTTCTGCAGAAGAGGCACAGCTCCAGTTTTTTGCCCTGGCTCTTCGGCTGTGGGAGCAGAGGCCAACCATTCGTGCTCTACTCCCTGGGATGCTGGTCATTCGAGAACGGGGGCCAGAAAGGTTCCATTCTAATAGACTTTTAGTTGGGAAATGGAGGAGCGACAGCAATGCAAAAGGCACCGTTGCAAAGCTGACTTTCTGCAGAAGAGGCACAACTCAAGTTTTAGGTCCTGGCTCTTCAGCTGTGGGAGTAGAGGCCAAGCATTCGTGCTCTACTCCCTGGGATGCTGGTCAGCCGAGAGGGGAGTTATGGATATTTGCATTCAAATGGACTTTTAGTTGGGAAATCGAAGAGCGACAGGAGCGCAAATGGCACCGTTGCAAAGCTGACTTTCTGCAGAAGAGGCACAGCTCAAGTTTTAGGTCTTGGCTCTTCAGCTGTGGGAGTAGAGGCCAAGCATTCGTGCTCTACTCACTGGGATGCTGGGCAGCCGAGAGGTGAGTTGTGGATATTTGCATTCAAATGGACTTTTAGTTGGGAAATCGAAGAGCGACAGGAGCGCAAATGGCACCGTTGCAAAGCTGACTTTCTGCAGAAGAGGCACAGCTCAAGTTTTGGTCCTGGCTCTTTGGCTGTGGGAGCATAGGCCAAGCATTCGTGCTCTACTCACTGGGATGCTGGTCAGCCGAGAGCAGGCGCCAGAGAGGTTCCATTCCAATGGACTTTTAGTTGGGAAAATCGAGGAGCGACAGCAATGCGGATGGCACCGTTGCAAAGCTGACTTTCTGCAGAAGAGGCACAGCTCAAGATTTTTGCCCTGGCTCTTCGGCTCTGGGAGCAGAGGCCAAGCATTCGTGCTCTACTCACTGGGATGCTGGTCAGCCGAGAGCGGGCGCCAGAAAGGTTCCTTTCTAATGGACTTTTCATTTGCAAATCGAGGAGCGACAGCAATGCGGATGGCACCGTTGCAAAGCTGACTTTCTGCAGAAGAGGCACAGCTCAAGTTTTTTGCCCTGGCTCTTCAGCTGTGGGAGCAGAGGCCAACCTTTCGTGCTCTACTCACTGGGATGCTGGTCATGCGAGAGGGGAGGCGTGGATGTTTGTATTAAAATGGACTTTTAGTTGGGAAATCGAAGAGCGACAGCAATGCATAAGGCACCGTTGCAAAGCTGACTGTCTGCAGAACAGGCACAGCTCAAGTTTTTTGCCCTGGCTCTTCGGCTGTGGGAGCAGAGGCCAAGCATTCGTGCTCTACTCAGTGGGATGCTAGTCAGCCGAGAGGTGAGGCGTGGATATTTGGATTCAAATGGACTTTGAGTTGGGAAATCGAGGAGCGACAGCAACGCAAATGGCACCGTTGCAAAGCTGACTTTCTGCAAAAGAGGCACAGCTCAAGTTTTTTGTCCTGGCTCTTCGGCTGTGGGAGCGGATGCCAACCATTCGTGCTCTACTCCCTGGGATGCTGGACAGCCGAAAGGAGAGGCGTGGATGTTTGGATTGAAATGGATTTTAACTTGGGAAATCAAGGAGCGACAGCAATGAAATTGCACCGTTGCAAAGCTGACATTCTGCAGAAGAGTCAAAGCTCAAGTTTTTTGCCCTGGCTCTTCGGCTGTGGGAGCAGAGGCCAACCGTTCATGCTCTACTCCCTGTGATGCTGGTCAGGTGAGAGGGGATTTGTGGATGTTTGGATTCAAATGGACTTTGAGTTGGGAAATGGAGGAGCGACAGCAATGCAGATGGCACCGTTGCAAAGCTGACTATCTGCAGAAGAGGCACAGCTTAAGTTTTTTGCCCTGGTTCTTTGGCTGTGGGAGCAGAGGCCAACCGTTCGTGCTCTACTGCCTGGGATGCTGGGCAGCCGAGCACGGGTGCCAAAGAGGTCCCATTGTAATGGACTTTCAGTTAGGAAATCGAGGAGCGACAGCAATGCGGATGGCACCGTTGCAAAGCTGACTTTCTGCAGAAGAGGCACAGCTCCAGTTTTTTGCCCTGGCTCTTCGGCTGTGGGAGCAGAGGCCAACCATTCGTGCTCTACTCCCTGGGATGCTGTGTGGCTAAGAACGGGTGCCTAAGAGGTTGCATTGTAATGGACTTTGAGTTGGGAAATGGAGGAGCGACAGCAATGCGGATGGCACCGTTGCAAAGCTGACTTTCTGCAGAAGAGGCACAGCTTAAGTTTTTTGTCCTGGCTCTTCGGCTGTGGGAGCAGAGGCCAACCATTCGTGCTCTACTCCCTGGGATGCTGGGGAGCCGAGCATGGGTGCCAAAGAGGTTCCATTGTAATGGACTTTGAGTTGGGAAATGGAGGAGCGACAGCAATGCGGATGGCACCGTTGCAAAGCTGACTTTCTGTAGAAGAGGCACAGCTCAACTTTTTTGCCCTGGCTCTTCGGCTGTGGGAGCAGAGGCCAACCATTCGTGCTCTACTCCCTGGGATGCTGGGCAGCCGAGCACGGGTGCCAAAGAGGTTCCATTGTAATGGACTTTGAGTTGGGAAATGGAGGAGCGACAGCAATGCGGATGGCACCGTTGCAAAGCTGACTTTCTGCAGAAGAGGCACAGCTCAAGTTTTTTGCCCTGGCTCTTCGGCTGTGGGAGCAGAGGCCAACAATTCGTGCTCTACTGCCTGGGATGCTGGTCAGCCGAGAGAGGGTCCCAGAAAGGTTCCATTGTAATGGACTTTGAGATGGGAAATGGAGGAGCGACAGCAATGCGGATGGCACTGTTGCAAAGCTGACTTTCTGCAGAAGAGGCACAGCTCAAGTTTTTTGCCCTGGCTCTTCGGCTGTGGGAGCAGAGGCCAACCGTTCGTGCTCTACTCCCTGGGATGCTGGGCAGCCAAGCACGGGTCCCAGAGAGGTTCCATTGTAATGGACTTTGAGTTGGGAAATGGAGGAGCGACAGCAATGCGGATGGCACCGTTGCAAAGCTGACTTTCTGCAGAAGAGGCACAGCTCTAGTTTTTTGCCCTGGCTCTTCGGCTGTGGGAGCAGAGGCCAACCATTCGTGCTCTACTCCCTGGGATGCGGGTCAGCCGAGCACGGGTGCCAAAGAGGTTCCATTGTAATGGACTTTGAGTTGGGAAATGGAGGAGCAACAGCAATGCGGATGGCACCGTTGCAAAGCTGACTTTCTGCAGAAGAGGCACAGCTCCAGTTTTTTGCCCTGGCTCTTCGGCTGTGGGAGCAGAGGCCAACCGTTCGTGCTCTACTGCCTGGGATGCTGGGCAGCCGAGCACGGGTGCCAAAGAGGTTCCATTGTAATGAACTTTGAGTTGGGAAATGGAGGAGCGACAGCAATGCGGATGGCACCGTTGCAAAGCTGACTTTCTGCAGAAGAGGCACAGCTCAAGTTTTTTGCCCTGGCTCTTCGTCTGTGGGAGCAGAGGCCAACAATTCGTGCTCTACTCCCTGGGATGCTGGTCAGCCGAGAGTGGGTCCCTGAAAAGTTCCATTGTAATGGACTTTGAGTTGGGAAATGGAGGAGCGACAGCAATGCAGATGGCACCGTTGCAAAGCTGACTTTCTGCAGAAGAGGCACAGCTCCAGTTTTTTGCCCTGGCACTTCGGCTGTGGGAGCAGAGGCCAACATTCGTGCTCTACTCCCTGGGATGCTGGGCAGCCGAGCACGGGTGCCAAAGAGTTTCCATTGTAATGGACTTTGAGTTGGGAAATGGAGGAGCGACAGCAATGGGGATGACACCATTGCAAAGCTGACTATCTGCAGAAGAGGCACCGCTCATTTTTTTGCCCTGGCTCTTCGGCTGTGGGAGCAGAGTCCAACCAATTATTCTCTACTCCCTGGGATGCTGGGCAGCCGAGAGCGGGTGCCAAAGAGGTTCCATTGTAATGGACTTTGAGTTGGGACATCGAGGAGCGACAGCAATGCGGATGGCACCGTTGCAAAGCTGACTTTCTGCAGAAGAGGCACAGCTCAAGTTTTTTGCCCTGGCTCTTCGACTGTGGGAGCAGAGGTCAACCATTCGTTCTCTACTACCTGAGATGCTTGGCAGCCCAGCACGGGTGCCAAAGAGGTTCCATTGTAATGGACTTTGAGTTGGGAAATGGAGGAGCGACAGCAATGCGGATAGCACCGTTGCAAAGCTGACTTTCTGCAGAAGAGGCACAGCTCAAGTTTTTTGCCCTGGCTCTTCGGCTGTGGGAGCAGAGGCCAACAATTCGTGCTCTACTCACTGGGATGCTGGTCAGCCGAGAGTGTGTCCTAGAAAGGTTCCATTGTAATGGACTTTGAGTTGGGAAATGGAGGAGCGACAGCAATGCAGATGGCACCGTTGCAAAGCTGACTATCTGCAGAAGAGGCACAGCTCCAGTTTTTTGCCCTGGTTCTTTGGCTGTGGGAGCAGAGGCCAACCGTTCGTGCTCTACTGCCTGGGATGCTGGGCAGCCGAGCACGGGTGCCAAAGAGGTTCCATTGTATTGGACTTTCAGTTAGGAAATCGAGGAGCGACAGCAATGCGGATGGCACCGTTGCAAAGCTGACTTTCTGCAGAAGAGGCACAGCTCAAGTTTTTTGCCCTGGCTCTTCGGCTGTGGGAGCAGAGGCCAACCATTCGTGCTCTACTCCCTGGGATGCTGTGTGGCTAAGAACGGGTGCCTAAGAGGTTGCATTGTAATGGACTTTGAGTTGGGAAATGGAGGAGCGACAGCAATGCGGATGGCACCGTTGCAAAGCTGACTTTCTGCAGAAGAGGCACAGCTTAAGTTTTTTGTCCTGGCTCTTCGGCTGTGGGAGCAGAGGTCAACCATTCGTGCTCTACTCCCTGGGATGCTGGGCAGCCGAGCATGGGTGCCAAAGAGGTTCCATTGTAATGGACTTTGAGTTGGGAAATGGAGGAGCGACAGCAATGCGGATGGCACCGTTGCAAAGCTGACTTTCTGTAGAAGAGGCACAGCTCAACTTTTTTGCCCTGGCTCTTCGGCTGTGGGAGCAGAGGCCAACCATTCGTGCTCTACTCCCTGGGATGCTGGGCAGCCGAGCACGGGTGCCAAAGAGGTTCCATTGTAATGGACTTTGAGTTGGGAAATGGAGGAGCGACAGCAATGCGGATGGCACCGTTGCAAAGCTGACTTTCTGCAGAAGAGGCACAGCTCAAGTTTTTTGCCCTGGCTCTTCGGCTGTGGGAGCAGAGGCCAACAATTCGTGCTCTACTCACTGGGATGCTGGTCAGCCGAGAGAGGGTCCCAGAAAGGTTCCATTGTAATGGACTTTGAGTTGGGAAATGGAGGAGCGACAGCAATGCGGATGGCACTGTTGCAAAGCTGACTTTCTGCAGAAGAGGCACAGCTCAAGTTTTTTGTCCTGGCTCTTCGGCTGTGGGAGCAGAGGCCAACCGTTTGTGCTCTACTGCCTGGGATGCTGGGCAGCCGAGCACGGGTGCCAAAGAGGTTCCAATGTAATGGACTTTGAGTTGGGAAACGGAGGAGCGACAGCAATGCGGATGGCACCGTTGCAAAGCTGACTTTCTGCAGAAGAGGCACAGCTCAAGTTTTTGCTTTAGCTCTTCGGCTGTGGGAGCAGAGGCCAACCATTCTTGCTCTACTCTCTGGGATGCTGGGCAGCCGAGCACGGGTGCCAAAGAGGTTCCATTGTAATGGACTTTGAGTTGGGAAATGGAGGAGCGACAGCAATGCGGATGGCACCGTTGCAAAGCTGACTTTCTGCAGAAGAGGCACAGCTCTAGCTTTTTGCCCTGGCTCTTCGGCTGTGTGAGCAGAGGCCAACCGTTCGTGCTCTACTCCCTGGGATGCTGGGCAGCCCAGCACGGGTGCCAAAGAGGTTCCAATGTAATGGACTTTGAGTTGGGAAATGGAGGAGCGACAGCAATGCGGATGGCACCGTTGCAAAGCTGACTTTCTGCAGAAGAGGCACAGCTCAAGTTTTTGCCCTGGCTCTTCGGCTGTGAGAGCAGAGGGCTACCATTCGTGCTCTACTCCCTGGGATGCTGGGCAGCCGAGAGCGGGTCCCAGAAAGGTTCCATTGTAATGGACTTTGAGTTGGGAAATGGAGGAGCGACAGCAATGCGGATGGCAGCGTTGCAAAGCTGACTTTCTGCAGAAGAGGCACAGCTCAAGTTTTTTCCTTGGGTCTTCGGCTGTGGGAGGAGAGGCCAACAATTCGTGCTCTACTCACTGGGATGCTGGTCAGCCGAGAGTGGGTCCCCGAAAAGTTCCATTGTAATGGACTTTGAGTTGGGAAATGGAGGAGCGACAGCAATGCAGATGGCACCGTTGCAAAGCTGACTTTCTGCAGAAGAGGCACAGCTCCAGTTTTTTGCCCTGGCTCTTCGGCTGTGGGAGCAGAGGCCAACCGTTCGTGCTCTACTCCCTGGGATGCTGGGCAGCCGAGCACGGGTGCCAAAGATGTTCCATTGTAATGGTCTTTGAGTTGGGAAATGGAGGAGCGACAGCAATGCGGATGGCACTGTTGCAAAACTGACTTTCTGCAGAAGAGGCACAGCTCATGTTTTTTGCCCTGGCTCTTCGGCTGTGGGAGCAGAGGCCAAACGTTCGTGCTCTACTCCCTGGGATGCTGGGCAGCCGGGCAGGGGTGCCAAAGAGGTTCCATTGTAATGGACTTTGAGTTGGGAATTCGAGGAGCAACAGCAATGCGGATGGCACCGTTGCAAAGCTGACTTTCTGCAGAAGAGGCACAGCTCCAGTTTTTTGCCCTGGCTCTTCGGCTGTGGGAGCAGAGGCCAACCGTTCGTGCTCTACTCTCTGGGATGCTGGGCAGCCGAGCACGGGTGCCAAAGAGGTTCCATTGTAATGGACTTTGAGTTGGGAAATGGAGGAGCGACAGCAATGCGGATGGCACCGTTGCAAAGCTGACTTTCTGCAGAAGAGGCACAGTTCAAGCTTTTTGCCCTGGCTCTTCGGCTGTGGGAGCAGAGGCCAACCGTTCGTGCTCTACTCCCTGGGATGCTGGGCAGCCGAGCACGGGTGCCAAAGAGGTTCCATTGTAATGGACTTTGAGTTGGGAAATGGAGGAGCGACAGCAATGCGGATGGCACCGTTGCAAAGCTGACTTTCTGCAGAAGAGGCACAGCTCAAGTTTTTTGCCCTGGCTCTTCGGCTGTGGGAGCAGAGGCCATCCGTTCGTGCTCTACTCCCTGGGATGCTGGGCAGCCCAGCACGGGTGCCAAAGAGGTCCCATTGTAATGGACCTTGAGTTGAGAAATCGAGGAGCAACAGCAATGCGGATGGCACCGTTGCAAAGCTGACTTTCTGCAGAAGAGGCACAGCTCAAGTTTTTTGCCCTGGCTCTTTGGCTGTGGGAGCAGAGGCCAACCGTTCGTGCTCTACTCCCTGGGATGCTGGGCAGCCCAGCACGGGTGCCAAAGAGGTTCCATTGTAGTTGACTTTGATTTGGGAAATCGAGGAGCGACAGCAATGCGGATGGCACCGTTGCAAAGCTGACTTTCTGCAGAAGAGGCACAGCTCCAGTTTTTTGCCCTGGCTCTTCGGCTGTGGGAGCAGAGGCCAACCGTTCGTGCTCTACTGCCTGGGATGCTGGGCAGCCCAGCACGGGTGCCAAAGATGTTCCATTGTAATGGACTTTGAGTTGGGAAATCGAGGAGCGACAGCAATGCGGATGGCACTGTTGCAAAACTGACTTTCTGCAGAAGAGGCACAGCTCATGTTTTTTGCCCTGGCTCTTCGGCTGTGGGAGCAGAGGCCAAACGTTCGTGCTCTACTCCCTGGGATGCGGGTCAGCCGAGCACGGGTGCCAAAGAGGTTCCATTGTAATGGACTTTGAGTTGGGAATTCGAGGAGCAACAGCAATGCGGATGGCACCGTTGCAAAGCTGACTTTCTGCAGAAGAGGCACAGCTCCAGTTTTTTGCCCTGGCTCTTCGGCTGTGGGAGCAGAGGCCAACCGTTCGTGCTCTACTCTCTGGGATGCTGGGCAGCCGAGCACGGGTGCCAAAGAGGTTCCATTGTAATGGACTTTGAGTTGGGAAATCGAGGAGCAACAGCAATGCGGATGGCACCGTTGCAAAGCTGACTTTCTGCAGAAGAGGCACAGCTCCAGTTTTTTGCCCTGGCTCTTCGGCTGTGGGAGCAGATGCCAACCGTTCGTGCTCTACTCCCTGGGATGCTGGGCAGCCGAGCACGGGTGCCAAAGAGGTTCCATTGTAGTTGACTTTGATTTGGGAAATCGAGGAGCGACAGCAATGCGGATGGCACCGTTGCAAAGCTGACTTTCTGCAGAAGAGGCATAGCTCCAGTTTTTTGCCTTGGCTCTTCGGCTGTGGGAGCAGAGGCCAACCGTTCGTGCTCTACTCCCTGGGATGCTGGGCAGCCGAGCACGGGTGCCAAAGATGTTCCATTGTAATGGACTTTGAGTTGGGAATTCGAGGAGCGACAGCAATGCGGATGGCACTGTTGCAAAACTGACTTTCTGCAGAAGAGGCACAGCTCAAGTTTTTTGCCCTGGCTCTTCGGCTGTGGGACCAGAGGCCAGCCGTTCGTGCTCTACTGCCTGGGATGCTGGGCAGCCGAGCACGGGTGCCAAAGAGGTTCCATTGTAATGGACTTTGAGTTGGGAATTCGAGGAGCAACAGCAATGCGGATGGCACCGTTGCAAAGCTGACTTTCTGCAGAAGAGGCACAGCTCCAGTTTTTTGCCCTGGCTCTTCGGCTGTGGGAGCAGAGGCCAACCGTTCGTGCTCTACTCTCTGGGATGCTGGGCAGCCGAGCACGGGTGCCAAAGAGGTTCCATTGTAATGGACTTTGAGTTGGGAAATCGAGGAGCAACAGCAATGCGGATGGCACCGTTGCAAAGCTGACTTTCTGCAGAAGAGGCACAGCTCAAGATTTTTGCCCTGGCTCTTCGGCTGTGGGACCAGAGACCATCTGTTCGTGCTCTACTGCCTGGGATGCTGGGCAGGCGATCACGAGTGCCAAAGAGGTCCCATTGTAGTTGACTTTGAGTTGGGAAATGGAGGAGCGACACCGTTGCAAAGCTGACTTTCTGCAGAAGAGGCACAGCTCCAGCTTTTTGCCCTGGCTCTTCGGTTGTGGGAGCAGAGGCTAACCGTTCGTGCTCTACTGCCTGGGATGCTGGGCAGCCGAGCACGGGTGCCAAAGAGGTTCCATTGTAATGGACTTTGAGTTGGGAAACGGAGGAGCGACAGCAAGGCTAATGGAACCGTTGCAAAGCTGACTTTCTGCAGAAGAGGCACAGCTCCAGTTTTTTGCCCTGGCTCAACGGCTGTGGGAGCAGAGGTCAAATGTTCGTGCTCTACTCCCTGGGATGCTGGTCAGCCGAGCACGGGTGCCAAAGAGGTTCCATTGTAATGGACTTTGAGTTGGGAAACGGAGGAGCGACAGCAATGCTAATGGAACCGTTGCAAAGCTGACTTTCTGCAGAAGAGGCACAGCTCAAGTTTTTTGCCCTGGCTCTTCGGCTGTGGGAGCAGACGCCAACCGTTCGTGCTCTACTCCCTGGGATGCTGGGCAGCCCAGCACGGGTGCCAAAGATGTTCCATTGTAATGGACTTTGAGTTGGGAAATCGAGGAGCGCCAGCAATGCGGATGGCACCGTTGCAAAGCTGACTTTCTGCAGAAGAGGCACAGCTCAAGTTTTTTGCCCTGCCTCAACGGCTGTGGGAGCAGAGGCCATCCGTTCGTGCTCTACTCCCTGGGATGCTGGGCAGCCGAGCACGGGTGCCAAAGAGGTTCCATTGTAATGGACTTTGAGTTGGGAAATGGAGGAGCGACAGCAATGCGGATGGCACCGTTGCAAAGCTGACTTTCTGCAGAAGAGGCACAGCTCCAGTTTTTTGCCCTGGCTCTTTGGCTGTGGGAGCAGATGCCAACCGTTCGTGCTCTACTCTCTGGGATGCTGGGCAGCCGAGCACGGGTGCCAAAGAGGTTCCATTGTAGTTGACTTTGATTTGGGAAATCGAGGAGCGACAGCAATGCGGATGGCACCGTTGCAAAGCTGACTTTCTGCAGAAGAGGCACAGCTCCAGTTTTTTGCCCTGGCTCTTCGGCTGTGGGAGCAGAGGCCAACCGTTCGTGCTCTACTGCCTGGGATGCTGGGCAGCCGAGCACGGGTGCAAAAGATGTTCCATTGTAATGGTCTTTGAGTTGGGAAATGGAGGAGCGACAGCAATGCGGATGGCACTGTTGCAAAACTGACTTTCTGCAGAAGAGGCACAGCTCATGTTTTTTGCCCTGGCTCTTCGGCTGTGGGAGCAGAGGCCAACCGTTCGTGCTCTACTCCCTGGGATGCTGGGCAGCCGAGCACGGGTGCCAAAGATGTTCCATTGTAATGGTCTTTGAGTTGGGAAATGGAGGAGCGACAGCAATGCGGATGGCACTGTTGCAAAGCTGACTTTCTGCAGAAGAGGCACAGCTCATGTTTTTTGCCCTGGCTCTTCGGCTGTGGGAGCAGAGGCCAAACGTTCGTGCTCTACTCCCTGGGATGCTGGGCAGCCGGGCAGGGGTGCCAAAGAGGTTCCATTGTAATGGACTTTGAGTTGGGAATTCGAGGAGCAACAGCAATGCGGATGGCACCGTTGCAAAGCTGACTTTCTGCAGAAGAGGCACAGCTCCAGTTTTTTGCCCTGGCTCTTCGGCTGTGGGAGCAGAGGCCAACCGTTCGTGCTCTACTCTCTGGGATGCTGGGCAGCCGAGCACGGGTGCCAAAGAGGTTCCATTGTAATGGACTTTGAGTTGGGAAATCGAGGAGCAACAGCAATGCGGATGGCACCGTTGCAAAGCTGACTTTCTGCAGAAGAGGCACAGCTCAAGTTTTTTGCCCTGGCTCTTCGGCTGTGGGACCAGAGGCCATCTGTTCGTGCTCTACTGCCTGGGATGCTGGGCAGGCGATCACGAGTGCCAAAGAGGTCCCATTGTAGTTGACTTTGAGTTGGGAAATGGAGGAGCGACAGCGTTGCAAAGCTGACTTTCTGCAGAAGAGGCACAGCTCCAGTTTTTTGCCCTGGCTCTTCGGCTGTGGGAGCAGAGGCCAACCGTTCGTGCTCTACTCCCTGGGATGCTGGGCAGCCCAGCACGGGTGCCAAAGAGGTTCCATTGTAATGGACTTTGAGTTGGGAAACGGAGGAGCGACAGCAATGCGGATGGCACCGTTGCAAAGCTGACTTTCTGCAGAAGAGGCACAGCTCATGTTTTTTGCCCTGGCTCTTCGGCTGTGGGAGCAGAGGCCAGCCATTCGTGCTATACTCCCTGGATGCTGGTCAGCCGAGCACGGGTGCCAAAGAGGTTCCATTGTAATGGACTTTGAGTTGGGAAACGGAGGAGCGACAGCAATGCGGATGGCACTGTTGCAAAGCTGACTTTCTGCAGAAGAGGCACAGCTCAAGTTTTTTGCCGTAGCTCTTCGGCTGTGGGAGCAGAGGCCAAACGTTCGTGCTCTACTCTCTGGGATGCTTGGCAGCCCAGCACGGGTGCCAAAGAGGTTCCATTGTAATGGACTTTGAGTTGGGAAATCGAGGAGCGACAGCAATGCGGATGGCACCGTTGCGAAGCTGACTTTCTGCAGAAGAGGCACAGCTCCAGTTTTTTGCCCTGGCTCTTTGGCTGTGGGAGCAGATGCCAACCGTTCGTGCTCTACACCCTGGGATGCTGGGCAGCCCAGCACGGGTGCCAAAGAGGTTCCATTGTAGTTGACTTTGATTTGGGAAATCGAGGAGCGACAGCAATGCGGATGGCACCGTTGCAAAGCTGACTTTCTGCAGAAGAGGCACAGCTCCAGTTTTTTGCCCTGGCTCTTCGGCTGTGGGAGCAGAGGCCAACCGTTCGTGCTCTACTCCCTGGGATGCTGGTCAGACCAGCACGGGTGCCAAAGAGGTTCTATTGTAATGGACTTTGAGTTGGGAAATGGAGGAGCGACAGCAATGTGGATGGCACCGTTGCAAAGCTGACTTTCTGCAGAAGAGGCACAGCTCAAGTTTTTTGCCCTGGCTCTTCGGCTGTGGCAGGAGAGGCCAACCGTTCGTGCTCTACTCCCTGGGATGCTGGGCAGCCGAGCACGGGTGCCAAAGAGGTTCCATTGTAATGGACTTTGAGTTGGGAAATGGAGGAGCGACAGCAATGCGGATGGCACCGTTGCAAAGCTGACTTTCTGCAGAAGAGGCACATCTCCAGTTTTTTGCCCTGGCTCTTCGGCTGTGTGAGCAGAGGCCAACCGTTCGTGCTCTACTCCTTGGGATGCTGGGCAGCCGAGCACGGGTGCCAAAGAGGTTCCATTGTAATGGACTTTGAGTTGGGAAATGGAGGAGCGACAGCAATGTGGATGGCACCGTTGCAAAGCTGACTTTCTGCAGAAGAGGCACTGCTCCAGTTTTTTGCCCTGGCTCAACGGCTATGGGAGCAGAGGCCAAACGTTCGTGCTCTACTCTCTGGGATGCTGGGCAGCCCAACACGGGTGCCAAAGAGGTTCCATTGTAATGGACTTTGAGTTGGGAAACGGAGGAGCGACAGCAATGCGGATGGCACTGTTGCAAAGCTGACTTTCTGCAGAAGAGGCACAGCTCAAGTTTTTTGCCCTGGCTCTTCGGCTGTGGGAGCAGAGGCCAAACGTTCGTGCTCTACTCTCTGGGATGCTGGGCAGCCGAGCACGGGTGCCAAAGAGGTTCCATTGTAATGGACTTTGAGTTGGGAAATCGAGGAGCAACAGCAATGCGGATGGCACCGTTGCAAAGTTGACTTTCTGCAGAAGAGGCACAGTTCAAGTTTTTTGCCCTGGCTCTTCGGCTGTGGGAGCAGAGGCCAACCGTTCGTGCTCTACTGCCTGGGATGCTGGGCAGCCGAGCACGGGTGCCAAAGAGGTTCCATTGTAATGGACTTTGATTTGGGAAATGGAGGAGCGACAGCAATGCGGATGGCACCGTTGCAAAGCTGACTTTCTGCAGAAGAGGCACAGCTCCAGTTTTTTGCCCTGGCTCTTCGGCTGTGGGAGCAGAGGCCATCCGTTAGTGCTCTACTGCCTGGGATGCTCGGCAGCCGAGCACGGGTGCCAAAGAGGTCCCATTGTAATGGACTTTGAGTTGAGAAATCGAGGAGCGACAGCAATGCGGATGGCACCGTTGCAAAGCTGACTTTCTGCAGAAGAGGCACAGCTCCAGTTTTTTGCCCTGGCTCTTCGGCTGTGGGAGCAGAGGCTAGCCATTCGTGCTCTACTCCCTGGGATGCTGGGCAGCCCAGCACGGGTGCCAAAGAGGTTCCATTGTAATGGACTTTGAGTTGGGAAACGGAGGAGCGACAGCAATGCGGATGGCACTGTTGCAAAACTGACTTTCTGCAGAAGAGGCACAGCTCAAGTTTTTTGCCTTCGATCTTCGGCTGCGGGAGCAGAGGATAAACGTTCGTGCTCTGCTGTCTGGGATGCTGGGCAGCCGAGCACGGGTGCCAAAGAGGTTCCATTGTAATGGACTTTGAGTTGGGAAATCGAGGAGCAACAGGAATGCGGATGGCACCGTTGCAAAGCTGACTTTCTGCAGAAGAGGCACAGTTCAAGCTTTTTGCCCTGGCTCTTCGGCTGTGGGAGCAGAGGCCAACCGTTCGTGCTCTACTGCCTGGGATGCTGGGCAGCCGAGCACGGGTGCCAAAGAGGTTCCATTGTAATGGACTTTGAGTTGGGAAATGGAGGAGCGACAGCAATGCGGATGGCACCGTTGCAAAGCTGACTTTCTGCAGAAGAGGCACAGCTCCAGTTTTTTGCCCTGGCTCTTCGGCTGTGGGACCAGAGGCCATCCGTTCGTGCTCCACTCCCTGGGATGCTGGGCAGCCCAGCACGGGTACCAAAGAGGTCCCATTGTAATGGACCTTGAGTTGAGAAATCGAGGAGCAACAGCAATGCGGATGGCACCGTTGCAAAGCTGACTTTCTGCAGAAGAGGCACAGCTCCAGTTTTTTGCCCTGGCTCTTTGGCTGTGGGAGCAGATGCCAACCGTTCGTGCTCTACTGCCTGGGATGCTGGGCAGCCGAGCACGGGTGCCAAAGAGGTTCCATTGTAGTTGACTTTGATTTGGGAAATCGAGGAGCGACAGCAATGCGGATGGCACCGTTGCAAAGCTGACTTTCTGCAGAAGAGGCACAGCTCCAGTTTTTTGCCCTGGCTCTTCGGCTGTGGCAGCAGAGGCCAACCGTTCGTGCTCTACTCACTGGGATGCTGGGCAGCCCAGCACGGGTGCCAAAGAGGTTCCATTGTAATGGACTTTGAGTTGGGAAATGGAGGAGCAACAGCAATGCGGATGGCACCGTTGCAAAGCTGACTTTCTGCAGAAGAGGCACAGCTCAAGTTTTTTGCCCTGGCTCTTCGGCTGTGGGACCAGAGGCCAACCGTTCGTGCTCTACTCCCTGGGATGCTGGTCAGCCCAGCACGGGTGCCAAAGAGGTTCCATTGTAATGGACTTTGAGTTGGGAAACGGAGGAGCGACAGCAATGCGGATGGCACCGTTGCAAAGCTGACTTTCTGCAGAAGAGGCACAGCTCATGTTTTTTGCCCTGGCTCTTCGGCTGTGGGAGCAGAGGCCAGCCATTCGTGCTCTACTCCCTGGGATGCTGGTCAGCCCAGCACGGGTGCCAAAGAGGTTCCATTGTAATGGACTTTGAGTTGGGAAATGGAGGAGCGACAGCAATGCGGATGGCACCGTTGCGAAGCTGACTTTCTGCAGAAGAGGCACAGTTCAAGCTTTTTGCCCGGGCTCTTCGGCTGTGGGAGCAGAGGCCAAACGTTCGTGCTCTACCCTCTGGGATGCTTGGCAGCCCAGCACGGGTGCCAAAGAGGTTCCATTGTAATGGACTTTGAGTTGGGAAATCGAGGAGCGACAGCAATGCGGATGGCACCGTTGCGAAGCTGACTTTCTGCAGAAGAGGCACAGTTCAAGCTTTTTGCCCTGGCTCTTCGGCTGTGGGAGCAGAGGCCAACCGTTCGTGCTCTACTCCCTGGGATGCTGGGCAGCCGAGCACGGGTGCCAAAGAGGTTCCATTGTAATGGACTTTGAGTTGGGAAATGGAGGAGCGACAGCAATGCGGATGGCACCGTTGCAAAGCTGACTTTCTGCAGAAGAGGAAGAGCTCAATTTTTTTGCCCTGGCTCTTTGGCTGTGGGACCAGAGGCCATCCGTTAGTGCTCTACTGCCTGGGATGCTGGGCAGCCGAGCACGGGTGCCAAAGAGGTCCCATTGTAATGGACTTTGAGTTGGGAAATCAAGGAGCGACAGCAATGCGGATGGCACCGTTGCAAATCTGACTTTCTGCAGAAGAGGCACAGCTCCAGTTTTTTGCCCTGGCTCTTTGGCTGTGGGAGCAGATGCCAACCGTTCGTGCTCTACTCCCTGGGATGCTGGGCAGCCCAGCACGGGTGCCAAAGAGGTTCCATTGTAGTTGACTTTGATTTGGGAAATGGAGGAGCGACAGCAATGCGGATGGCACCGTTGCAAAGCTGACTTTCTGCAGAAGAGGCACAGCTCCAGTTTTTTGCCCTGGCTCTTCGGCTGTGGCAGCAGAGGCCAACCGTTCGTGCTCTCCTCCCTGGGATGCTGGTCAGACCAACACGGGTGCCAAAGAGGTTCTATTGTAATGGACTTTGAGTTGGGAAATGGAGGAGCGACAGCAATGCGGATGGCACCGTTGCAAAGCTGACTTTCTGCAGAAGAGGCACAGCTCAAGTTTTTTGCCCTGGCTCTTCGGCTGTGGCAGGAGAGGCCAACCGTTCGTGCTCTACTGCCTGGGATGCTGGGCAGCCCAGCACGGGTGCCAAAGAGGTTCCATTGTAATGGACTTTGAGTTGGGAAATCGAGGAGCGACAGCAATGCGGATGGCACCGTTGCAAAGCTGACTTTCTGCAGAAGAGGCACAGCTCCAGTTTTTTGCCCTGGCTCTTCGGCTGTGTGAGCAGAGGCCAACCGTTCGTGCTCTACTCCTTGGGATGCTGGGCAGCCGAGCACGGGTGCCAAAGAGGTTCCATTGTAATGGACTTTGAGTTGGGAAATGGAGGAGCGACAGCAATGTGGATGGCACCGTTGCAAAGCTGACTTTCTGCAGAAGAGGCACTGCTCCAGTTTTTTGCCCTGGCTCAACGGCTATGGGAGCAGAGGCCAAACGTTCGTGCTCTACTCTCTGGGATGCTGGGCAGCCCAACACGGGTGCCAAAGAGGTTCCATTGTAATGGACTTTGAGTTGGGAAACGGAGGAGCGACAGCAATGCGGATGGCACTGTTGCAAAGCTGACTTTCTGCAGAAGAGGCACAGCTCAAGTTTTTTGCCGTGGCTCTTCGGCTGTGGGAGCAGAGGCCAAACGTTCGTGCTCTACTGCCTGGGATGCTGGGCAGCCGAGCACGGGTGCCAAAGAGGTTCCATTGTAATGGACTTTGAGTTGGGAAATCGAGGAGCGACAGCAATGCGGATAGTACCGTTGCGAAGCTGACTTTCTGCAGAAGATGCACAGCTCAAGTTTTTTGCCCTAGATCTTCGGCTGTGGGAGCAGAGGCCAGCCGTTCGTGGTCTACTGCCTGGGATGCTGGTCAGCCGAGCACGGGTGCCAAAGAGGTTCCATTGTAATGGACTGTGAGTTGGGAAATGGAGGAGCGACAGCAATGCGGATAGCACCGTTGAAAGCTGAATTTCTGCAGAAGAGGCACAGGTCACGTTTTTTGCCCTGGCTCTTCGGCTGTGGCAGCAGAGGCCAACCGTTCGTGCTCTACTGCCTGGGATGCTGGGCAGCCGAGCACGGGTGCCAAAGAGGTTCCATTGTAATGGACTTTGAGTTGGGAAATGGAGGAGCGACAGCAATGCGGATGGCACCGTTGCAAAGCTGACTTTCTGCAGAAGAGGCACAGCTCCAGTTTTTTGCCCTGGCTCTTCGGCTGTGGCAGCAGAGGCCAGCCATTCGTGCTCCACTGCCTGGGATGCTGGGCAGCCAAGCACGGGTGCCAAAGAGGTTCCATTGTAATTGACTTTGAGTTGGGAAATGGAGGATCGACAGCAATGCGGATGGCACCGTTGCAAAGCTGACTTTCTGCAGAAGAGGCACAGCTCCAGTTTTTTGCCCTGGCTCTTCGGCTGTGGGAGCAGAGGCCAGCCATTCGTGCTCTACTCCCTGGGATGCTGGGCAGCCCAGCACGGGTGCCAAAGAGGTCCCATTTTAATTGACTTTGAGTTGGGAAATCGAGGAGCGACTGCAATGCGGATGGCACCGTTGCAAAGCTGACTTTCTGCAGAAGAGGCACAGCTCAAGTTTTTTGCCCTGGCTCTTCGGCTGTGGGAGCAGAGGCCAACCGTTCGTCCTCTACTCCCTGGGATGCTGGGCAGCCGAGCACGGGTGCCAAAGAGGTTCCATTGTAATGGACTTTGAGTTGGGAAATCGAGGAGCGACAGCAATGCGGATGGCACCGTTGCAAAGCTGACTTTCTGCAGAAGAGGCACAGCTCAAGCTTTTTTGGCCTGGCTCTTCGGCTGTGGGAGCAGAGGCCAGCCATTCGTGCTCTACTCCCTGGGATGCTGGGCAGCCGAGCACGGGTGCCAAAGAGGTTCCATTGTAATGGACTTTGAGTTGGGAAATGGAGGAGCGACAGCAATGCGGATGGCACCGTTGCAAAGCTGACTTTCTGCAGAAGAGGCACAGCTCCAGTTTTTTGCCCTGGCTCTTCGGCTGTGGGAGCAGAGGCCAAACGTTCGTGCTCTGCTCCCTGGGATGCTGGGCAGCCCAGCACGGGTGCCAAAGAGGTTCCATTGTAATGGACTTTGAGTTGGGAAATGGAGGAGCGACAGCAATGCGGATGGCACCGTTGCAAAGCTGACTTTCTGCAGAAGAGGCACAGCTCATGCTCTTTTGTCCTGGCTCTTCGGCTGTGGGAGCAGAGGCCAGCCATTCGTGCTCTACTGCCTGGGATGCTGGGCAGCCGAGCACGGGTGCCAAAGAGGTTCCATTGTAATGGACTTTGAGTTGTGAAATCGAGGGGGGACAGCAATGCGGATGGCACCGTTGCGAAGCTGACTTTCTGCAGAAGATGCACAGCTCAAGTTTTTTGCCCTGGCTCTTCGGCTGTGGGAGCAGAGGCCAACCGTTCGTGCTCTACTGCCTGGGATGCTGAGCAGCCGAGCACGGGTGCCAAAGAAGTTCTATTGTAATATACTTTGAGTTGGGAAATCAAGGAGCGACAGCAATGCGGATGGCATCGTTGCAAAGCTGACTTTCTGCAGAAGAGGCACAGCTCCAGTTTTTTGCCCTGACTCTTCGACTGTGGCAGCAGAGGCTAACCGTTCGTGCTCTACTCCCTGGGATGCTGGGCAGCCGAGCACGGGTGCCAAAGAGGTTCCATTGTAATGGACTTTGAGTTGGGAAATGGAGGAGCGACAGCAATGCGGATGGCACCGTTGCAAAGCTGACTTTCTGCAGAAGAGGCACAGCTCCAGTTTTTTGCCCTGGCTCAACGGCTGAGGGAGCAGAGGCCAACTGTTCGTGCTCTACTCCCTGGGATGCTGGGCAGCCGAGCACGGGTGCCAAAGAGGTTCCATTGTAATGGACTTTGAGTTGGGAAATCGAGGAGCGACAGCAATGCGGATAGCACCGTTGCGAAGCTGACTTTCTGCAGAAGATGCACAGCTCCAGTTTTTTGCCCTGGCTCAACGGCTGTGGGAGCAGAGGCCAACCGTTCGTGCTCTACTCCCTGGGATGCTGGGCAGCCCAGCACGGGTGCCAAAGAGGTTCCATTGTAATGGACTTTGAGTTGGGAAATCGAGAAGCGACAGCAATGCGGATAGCACCGTTGCAAAGCTGACTTTCTGCAGAAGAGGCACAGCTCCAGTTTTTTGCCCTGGCTCTTCGGCTGTGGCAGGAGAGGCCATCCGTTCGTGCTCTACTCCCTGGGATGCTGGGCAGCCGAACACGGGTGCCAAAGAGGTTCCATTGTAATGGACTTCGAGTTGGGAAATCGAGGAGCAACAGCAATGCGGATGGCACCGTTGCAAAGCTGACTTTCTGCAGAAGAGGCACAGCTCAAGTTTTTTGCCCTTGCTCAACGGCTGTGGGAGCAGAGGCCAACCGTTCGTGCTCTACTCCCTGGGATGCTGGGCAGCCGGGCACGGGTGCCAAAGATGTTCCATTGTAATGGACTTTGAGTTGGGAAATGGAGGAGCGACAGCAATGCGGATGGCACCGTTGCGAAGCTGACTTTCTGCAGAAGAGGCACAGCTCAAGTTTTTTGCCCTGGCTCTTCGGCTGTGGGAGCAGAGGCCAGCCATTCGTGCTCTACTGCCTGAGATGCTGGGCAGCCCAGCACGGGTGCCAAAGAGGTCCCATTGTAATTGACTTTGAGTTGGGAAATCGAGGAGCGCCAGCAATGCGGATGGCACCGTTGCAAAGCTGACTTTCTGCAGAAGAGGCACAGCTCCAGTTTTTTGCCCTGGCTCTTCGGCTGTGGCAGGAGAGGCCAACCGTTCGTGCTCTACTCCCTGGGATGCTGGGCAGCCCAGCACGGGTGCCAAAGAGGTTCCATTGTAATGGACTTTGAGTTGGGAAATGGAGGAGCGACAGCAATGCGGATGGCACCGTTGCAAAGCTGACTTTCTGCAGAAGATGCACAGCTCCAGTTTTTTGCCCTGGCTCAACGGCTGTGGGAGCAGAGGCCAACCGTTCGTGCTCTACTCCCTGGGATGCTGGGCAGCCGAGCACGGGTGCCAAAGAAGTTCTATTGTAATTGACTTTGAGTTGGGAAATGGAGGAGCGACAGCAATGCGGATGGCACCGTTGCAAAGCTGACTTTCTGCAGAAGAGGCACAGCTCAAGTTTTTTGCCCTGGCTCTTCGGCTGTGTCAGGAGAGGCTAACCGTTCGTGCTCTACTCCCTGGGATGCTGGGCAGCCTAGCACGGGTGCCAAAGATGTTGCATTGTAATGGACTTTGAGTTGGGAAATGGAGGAGCGACAGCAATGCGGATGGCACCGTTGCAAAGCTGACTTTCTGCAGAAGAGGCACAGCTGCAGTTTTTAGCCCTGGCTCAAAGGCTGTGGGAGCAGAGGCCAAACGTTCGTTCTCTACTGCCTGGGATGCTGAGCAGCCGAGCACGGGTGCCAAAGAGGTTCCATTGTAATGGACTTTGAGTTGGGAAATCGAGGAGCGACAGCAATGCGGATAGCACCATTGCGAAGCTGACTTTCTGCAGAAGAGGCAGAGCTCAAGTTTTTTGCCTTAGCTCTTCGGCTGTTGGAGCAGAGGCCAACCGTTCGTGCTCTACTGCCTGGGATGCTGGGCAGCCCAGCACGGGTGCCAAAGAGGTTCCATAGTAATGGACTTTGAGTTGGGAAATGGAGGAGCGACAGCAATGCGGATAGCACCGTTGCAAAGCTGACTTTCTGCAGAAGAGGCACAGCTCAAGTTTTTTGCCCTGGCTCTTCGGCTGTTGGGAGCAGAGGCCAGCCATTCGTGCTCTACTCCCTGGGATGCTGGGCAGCCGAGAACGGGTGCCAAAGAGGTCCCATTGTAATTGACTTTGAGTTGGGAAATCGAGGAGCGCCAGCAATGCGGATGGCACCGTTGCAAAGCTGACTTTCTGCAGAAGAGGCACAGCTCAAGCTTTTTTGGCCTGGCTCTTCGGCTGTGTGAGCAGAGGCCAGCCATTCGTGCTCTACTCCCTGGGATGCTGGGCAGCCGAGCACGGGTGCCAAAGAGGTTCCATTGTAATGGACTTTGAGTTGGGAAATGGAGGAGCGACAGCAATGCGGATGGCACCGTTGCAAAGCTGACTTTCTGCAGAAGAGGCACAGCTCCAGTTTTTTGCCCTGGCTCTTCGGTTGTGGGAGCAGAGGCCAACCGTTCGTGCTCTACTCCCTGGGATGCTGGGCAGCCGAGCACGGGTGCCAAAGAAGTTCTATTGTAATTGACTTTGAGTTGGGAAATGGAGGAGCGACAGCAATGCGGATGGCACCGTTGCAAAGCTGACTTTCTGCAGAAGAGGCACAGCTCAAGTTTTTTGCCCTGGCTCTTCGGCTGTGGCAGGAGAGGCTAACCGTTCGTGCTCTACTCCCTGGGATGCTGAGCAGCCTAGCACGGGTGCCAAAGATGTTGCATTGTAATGGACTTTGAGTTGGGAAATGGAGGAGCGAGAGCAATGCGGATGGCACCGTTGCAAAGCTGACTTTCTGCAGAAGAGGCACAGCTCAAGTTTTTTGCCCTGGCTCTTCGGCTGTGGGAGCAGAGGCCAAACGTTCGTGCTCTACTCCCTGGGATGCTGGGCAGCCGAGCACGGGTGCCAAAGAGGTTCCATTGTAATGGACTTTGAGTTGGGAAATCGAGGAGCGACAGCAATGCGGATAGCACCATTGCGAAGCTGACTTTCTGCAGAAGAGGCAGAGCTCAAGTTTTTTGCTCTGGCTCTTCGGCTGTTGGAGCAGAGGCCAACCGTTCGTGCTCTACTGCCTGGGATGCTGGGCAGCCGGGCACGTGTGCCAAAGAGGTTCCATAGTAATGGACTTTGAGTTGGGAAATGGAGAAGCGACAGCAATGCGGATAGCACCGTTGCAAAGCTGACTTTCTGCAGAAGAGGCACAGCTCAAGTTTTTTGCCCTGGCTCTTCGGCTGTGGGAGCAGAGGCCAGCCATTCGTGCTCTACTCACTGGGATGCTGGGCAGCCCAGCACGGGTGCCAAAGAGGTCCCATTGTAATTGACTTTGAGTTGGGAAATGGAGGAGCGACAGCAATGCGGATGGCACCGTTGCAAAGCTGACTTTCTGCAGAAGAGGCACAGCTCAAGTTTTTTGTCCTGGCTCTTCGGCTGTGGGAGCAGAGGCCAACCATTCGTGCTCTACTCCCTGGGATGCTGGGCAGCCCAGCACGGGTGCCAAAGAAGTTCTATTGTAATTGACTTTTAGTTGGGAAATGGAGGAGCGACAGCAATACGGATGGCACCGTTGCAAAGCTGACTTTCTGCAGAAGAGGCACAACTCCAGTTTTTTGCCCTGGCTCTTCGGCTGTGGCAGGAGAGGCTAACCGTTCGTGCTCTACTGCCTGGGATGCTGGGCAGCCGAGCACGGGTGCCAAAGATGTTGCATTGTAATGGACTTTGAGTTGGGAAATGGAGGAGCGACAGCAATGCGGATGGCACCGTTGCAAAGCTGACTTTCTGCAGAAGAGGCACAGCTCCAGTTTTTTGCCCTGGCTCAACGGCTGTGGGAGCAGAGGCCAACCATTCGTGCTCTACTGCCTGGGATGCTGGGCAGCCGAGCACGGGTGCCAAAGAGGTTCCATTGTAATGGACTTTGAGTTGGGAAATCGAGGAGCGACAGCCATGCGGATGGCACCGTTGCGAAGCTGACTTTCTGCAGAAGAGGCACAGCTCAAGTTTTTTGCCCTAGCTCTTCGGCTGTTGGAGCAGAGGCCAACCGTTCGTGCTCTACTCCCTGGGATGCTGGGCAGCCCAGCACGGGTGCCAAAGAGGTTCCATTGTAATGGACTTTGAGTTGGGAAATCGAGGAGAGACAGCAATGCGGATAGCACCGTTGCAAAGCTGACTTACTGCAGAAGAGGCACAGCTCCAGTTTTTTGCCCTGGCTCTTCGGCTGTTGGAGCAGAGGCCAGCCATTCGTGCTCTACTGCCTGGGATGCTGGGCAGCCGAGCACGGGTGCCAAAGAGGTCCCATTGTAATGGACTTTGAGTTGGGAAATGGAGGAGCGACAGCAATGCGGATGGCACCGTTGCAAAGCTGACTTTCTGCAGAAGAGGCACAGCTCAAGTTTTTTGCCCTGGCTCTTTGGCTGTGGGAGCAGAGGCCAGCCATTCGTGCTCTACTCCCTGGGATGCTGGGCAGCCCAGCACGGGTGCCAAAGAGGTCCTATTTTAATTGACTGTGTGTTGGGAAATGGAGGAGCGACAGCAATGCGGATGGCACCGTTGCAAAGCTGACTTTCTGCAGAAGAGGCACAGCTCCAGTTTTTTGCCCTGGCTCAACGGCTGTGGGAGCACAGGCCAACCGTTCGTGCTCTACTCCCTGGGATGCTGGGCAGCCGAGCACGGGTGCCAAAGAGGTTCCATTGTAATGGACTTTGAGTTTGGAAATGGAGGAGCGACAGCAATGCGGATGGCACCGTTGCAAAGCTGTCTTTCTGCAGAAGAGGCACAGCTCCAGTTTTTTGCCCTGGCTCTTTGGCTGTGGGAGCAGAGGCCAACCGTTCGTGCTCTACTCCCTGGGATGCTGGGCAGCCGAGCACGGGTGCCAAAGAGGTCCCATTGTAATGGACTTTGAGTTGGGAAATCGAGGAGCGACAGCAATGCGGATGGCACTGTTGCAAAGCTGACTTTCTGCAGAAGAGGCACAGCTCATGTTTTTTGCCCTGGCTCTTCGGCTGTGGGAGCAGAGGCCAACCGTTCGTGCTCTACTGCCTGGGATGCTGGGCAGCCGAGCACGGGTGCCAAAGAGGTTCCATTGTAATGCACTTTGAGTTGGGAAATCGAGGAGTGACAGCAATGCGGATGGCACCGTTGCGAAGCTGACTTTCTGCGGAAGAGGCACAGCTCAAGTTTTTTGCCCTGGCTCTTCGGCTGTGGGACCAGAAGCCATCCGTTCGTGCTCTACTGCCTGGGATGCTGGGCAGCCGAGCACGGGTGCCAAAGAGGTCCCATTGTAATTCACTTTGAGTTGGGAAATGGAGGAGCGACAGCAATGCGGATGGCACCGTTGCAAAGCTGTCTTTCTGCAGAAGAGGCACAACTCCAGTTTTTTGCCCTGGCTCTTCGGCTGTGGCAGGACAGGCCATCCGTTCGTGCTCTACTCCCTGGGATGCTGGGCAGCCCAGCACGGGTGCCAAAGAGGTTCCATTGTAATGGACTTTGAGTTGGGAAATGGAGGAGCGACAGCAATGCGGATGGCACTTTTGCAAAGCTGACTTTCTGCAGAAGAGGCACAGCTCAAGTTTTTTGCCCTGGCTCTTCGGCTGTGGGAGCAGAGGCCAACCGTTCGTGCTCTACTCCCTGGGATGCTGGGCAGCCCAGCACGGGTGCCAAAGAGGTTCCATTGTAATGGACTTTGAGTTGGGAAATCGAGGAGCGACAGCAATGCAGATGGCACCGTTGCGAAGCTGACTTTCTGCAGAAGAGGCACAGCTCAAGTTTTTTGCCCTGGCTCTTCGGCTGTGGGACCAGAGGCCATCCGTTCGTGCTCTACTCCCTGGGATGCTGTGCAGCCGAGCATGGGTGCCATAGAGGTCCCATTGTAATGGACTTTGAGCTGGGAAATGGAGGAGCGACAGCAATGCGGATGGCACCGTTGCAAAGCTGTCTTTCTGCAGAAGAGGCACAACTCCAGTTTTTTGCCCTGGCTCTTCGGCTGTGGCAGGACAGGCCATCCGTTCGTGCTCTACTCCCTGGGATGCTGGGCAGCCCAGCACGGGTGCCAAAGAGGTCCCATTGTAATGGACTTTGAGTTGTGAAATGGAGGAGCGACAGCAATGCGGATGGCACTGTTGCAAAGCTGACTTTCTGCAGAAGAGGCACAGCTCAAGTTTTTTGCCCTGGCTCTTCGGCTGTGGGAGCAGAGGCCATCCGTTCGTGCTCTACGGCCTGGGATGCTGGGCAGCCCAGCACGGGTGCCAAAGAGGTCCCATTGTAATGGACATTGAGCTGGGAAATGGAGGAGCGACAGCAATGCGGATGGCACCGTTGCAAAGCTGTCTTTCTGAAGAAGAGGCACAGCTCCAGTTTTTTGCCCTGGCTCTTCGGCTGTGGCAGCAGAGGCCAACCGTTCGTGCTCTACTGCCTGGGATGCTGGGCAGCCGAGCACGGGTGCCAAAGAGGTTCCATTGTAATGGACTTTGAGTTTGGAAATCGAGGAGCGACAGCAATGCGGATGGCACCGTTGCAAAGCTGACTTTCTGCAGAAGAGGCACAGCTCAAGTTTTTTGCCCTGGCTCTTCGGCTGTGGGAGCAGAGGCCAGCAATTCGTGCTCTACTGTCTGGGATGCTGGGCAGCCCAGCACGGGTGCCAAAGAGGTTCCATTGTAATGGACTTTGAGTTGGGAAATCGAGGAGCGACAGCAATGCGGATGGAACCGTTGCAAAGCTGACTTTCTGCAGAAGAGGCACAGCTCAAGTTTTTTGCCCTGGCTCAACGGCTGTGGGAGCAGATGCCAACCGTTCGTGCTCTACTCCCTGGGATGTTGGGCAGCCGAGCACGGGTGCCAAAGAGGTTCCATTGTAATTGACTTTGAGTTGGGAAATGGAGGAGCGACAGCAATGCGGATGGCACCGTTGCAAAGCTGACTTTCTGCAGAAGAGGCACAGCTCAAGTTTTTTGCCCTGGCTCTTCGGCTGTGGGAGCAGAGGCCAACCGTTCGTGCTCTACTCCCTGGGATGCTGGGCAGCCGAGCATGGGTGCCAAAGAGGTTCCATTGTAATGGCCTTTGAGTTGGGAAATGGAGGAGCGACAGCCATGCGGATGGCACCGTTGCAAAGCTGTCTTTCTGCAGAAGAGGCACAGCTCCAGTTTTTTGCCCTGGCTCTTCGGCTGTGGCAGGAGAGGCCAACCGTTCGTGCTCTACTCCCTGGGATGCTGGGCAGCCCAGCACGGGTGCCAAAGAGGTTCCATTGTAATGGACTTTGAGTTGGGAAATGGAGGAGCGACAGCAATGCGGATGGCACTGTTGCAAAGCTGAATTTCTGCAGAAAAGGCACAGCTCCAGTTTTTTGCCCGGGCTCTTCGGCTGTGGCAGGAGCAGAGGCCAACCGTTCGTGCTCTACTCCCTGGGATGCTGGGCAGCCCAGCACGGGTGCCAAAGAGGTTCCATTGTAATGCACTTTGAGTTGAGAAATCGAGGAGTGACAGCAATGCGGATGGCACCGTTGCAAAGCTGACTTTCTGCAGAAGAGGCACAGCTCCAGTTTTTTGCCCTGGCTCTTTGGCTGTGGGAGCAGAGGCCAACCGTTCGTGCTCTACTCCCTGGGATGCTGGGCAGCCCAGCACGGGTGCCAAAGAAGTTCCATTGTAATGGAATTTGAGTTGGTAAATCGAGGAGCAACAGCAATGCGGATGGCACCGTTGCAAAGCTGACTTTCTGCAGAAGAGGCAGAACTCCAGTTTTTTGCCCTGGCTCTTCGGCTGTGGCAGCAGAGGCCATCCGTTCGTGCTCTACTCCCTGGGATGCTGGGCAGACCAGCACGGGTGCCAAAGAGGTCCCATTTTAATTGACTTTGAGTTGTGAAATGGAGGAGCGACAGCAATGCGGATGGCACCGTTGCAAAACTGACTTTCTGCAGAAGAGGCACAGCTCCAGTTTTTTGCCCTGGCTCTTCGGCTGTGGCAGGAGAGGCCAAGCATTCGTGCTCTACTGCCTGGGATGCTGGGCAGCCCAGCACGGGTGCCAAAGAGGTTCCATTGTAATGGACTTTGAGTTGGGAAATGGAGGAGCGACAGCAATGCGGATGGCACCGTTGCGAAGCTGACTTTCTGCAGAAGAGGCACAGCTCAAGTTTTTTGCCCTGGCTCAACGGCTGTGGGACCAGAAGCCATCCGTTCGTGCTCTACTGCCTGGGATGCTGGGCAGCCGAGCACGGGTGCCAAAGAGGTCCCATTGTAATTGACTTTGAGTTGGGAAATGGAGGAGCGACAGCAATGCGGATGGCACCGTTGCAAAGCTGACTTTCTGCAGAAGAGGCACAGCTCCAGTTTTTTGCCCTGGCTCTTCGGCTGTGCCAGGACAGGCCATCCGTTCGTGCTCTACTCCCTGGGATGCTGGGCAGCCCAGCACGGGTGCCAAAGAGGTTCCATTGTAATGGACTTTGAGTTGGGAAATGGAGGAGCGACAGCAATGCGGATGGCACTGTTGCAAAGCTGAATTTCTGCAGAAGAGGCACAGCTCAAGTTTTTTGCCCTGGCTCTTCGGCTGTGGGAGCAGAGGCCAACCGTTCGTGCTCTACTGCCTGGGATGCTGGGCAGCCGAGCACGGGTGCCAAAGAGGTTCCATTGTAATGGACTTTGAGTTGGGAAATGGAGGAGCGACAGCCATGCGGATGGCACCGTTGCAAATCTGACTTTCTGCAGAAGAGGCACAGCTCCAGTTTTTTGCCCTGGCTCTTCGGCTGTGGGAGCAGAGGCCAACCGTTCGTGCTCTACTCCCTGGGATGCTGGGCAGCCGGGGACGGGTGCCAAAGAGGCTCCATTGTAATGGACTTTTAGTTGGGAAATGGAGGAGCGACAGCAATACGGATGGCACCGTTGCAAAGCTGACTTTCTGCAGAAGAGGCACAGCTCCAGTTTTTTGCCCTGGCTCTTCGGCTGTGGGAGCAGAGGCCAACCGTTCGTGCTCTACTCCCTGGGATGCTGGGCAGCCCAGCACGGGTGCCAAAGAGGTTCCATTGTAATGGACTTTGAGTTGGGAAATCGAGGAGCGACAGCAATGCGGATGGCACCGTTGCAAAGCTGACTTTCTGCAGAAGAGGCACAGCTCCAGTTTTTTGCCCTGGCTCTTCGGCTGTGGCAGGAGAGGCCATCCGTTCGTGCTCTACTCCCTGGGATGCTGGGCAGCCGAGCACGGGTGCCAAAGAGGTTCCATTGTAATGGACTTTGAGTTGGGAAATCGAGGAGCGACAGCAATGCGGATGGCACCGTTGCAAAGCTGACTTTCTGCAGAAGAGGCACAGCTCAAGCTTTTTGCCCTGGCTCTTCGGCTGTGGCAGCAGAGGCCAACCGTTCGTGCTCTACTGCCTGGGATGCTGGGCAGCCGAGCACGGGTGCCAAAGAGGTTCCATTGTAATGGACTTTGAGTTGGGAAATCGAGGAGCGACAGCAATGCGGATGAAACCGTTGCAAAGCTGACTTTCTGCAGAAGAGGCACAGCTCCAGTTTTTTGCCCTGGCTCTTCGGCTGTGCCAGGAGAGGCCATCCGTTCGTGCTCTACTGCCTGGGATGCTGGGCAGCCGAGCACGGGTGCCAAAGAGGTTCCATTGTAATGGACTTTGAGTTTTGAAATGGAGGAGCGACAGCAGTACGGATGGCACTGTTGCAAAGCTGTCTTTCTGCAGAAGAGGCACAGCTCCAGTTTTTTGCCCTGGCTCTTCGGCTGTGGCAGGAGAGGCCAACCGTTCGTGCTCTACTCCCTGGGATGCTGGGTAGCCGAGCACGGTTGCCAAAGAGGTTCCATTGTAATGGACTTTCAGTTGGGAAATCGAGGATCGACAGCAATGCGGATTGCACCGTTGCAAAGCTGACTTTCTGCAGAAGAGGCACAGCTCAAGTTTTTTGCCCTGGCTCTTTGGCTTTGGGAGTAGAGGCCATCCGTTCGTGCTCTACTCCCTGGGATGCTGGGCAGCAGAGCACGGGTGCCAAAGAGGTCCCATTGTAATTGACTTTGATTTGGGAAATGGAGGAGCGACAGCAATGCGGATGGCACCGTTGCAAAGCTGACTTCCTGCAGAAGAGGCAGAACTCCAGTTTTTTGCCCTGGCTCTTCGGCTGTGGGACCAGAGGCCAGCCATTCGTGCTCTACTCCCTGGGATGCTGGGCAGCCCAGCACGGGTGCCAAAGAGGTTCCATTCTAATGGACTTTGAGTTGGGAAATCGAGGAGCGACAGCAATGCGGATGGCACCGTTGCAAAGCTGACTTTCTGCAGAAGAGGCACAGCTCCAGTTTTTTGCCCTGGCTCTTCGGCTGTGGCAGGAGAGGCCAACCGTTCGTGCTCTACTCCCTGGGATGCTGGGCAGCCCAGCACGGGTGCCAAAGAGGTTCCATTGTAATGGACTTTGAGTTGGGAAATGGAGGAGCGACAGCAATGCGGATGGCACCGTTGCAAAGCTGACTTTCTGCAGAAGAGGCACAGATCCAGTTTTTTGCCCTGGCTCTTCGGCTGTGGCAGGAGCAGAGGCCAACCGTTCGTGCTCTACTCCCTGGCATGCTGGGCAGCCCAGCACGGGTGCCAAAGAGGTTCCATTGTAATGGACTTTGAGTTGGGAAATCGTGGAGCGACAGCAATGCGGATGAAACCGTTGCAAAGCTGACTTTCTGCAGAAGAGGCACAGCTCCAGTTTTTTGCCCTGGCTCTTTGGCTGTGGGAGCAGAGGCCAACCGTTCGTGCTCTACTCCCTGGGATGCTGGGCAGCCCAGCACGGGTGCCAAAGAGGTTCCATTGTAATGGAATTTGAGTTGGTAAATCGAGGAGCAACAGCAATGCGGATGGCACCGTTGCAAAGCTGACTTTCTGCAGAAGAGGCAGAACTCCAGTTTTTTGCCCTGGCTCTTCGGCTGTGGCAGCAGAGGCCATCCGTTCGTGCTCTACTCCCTGGGATGCTGGGCAGCCCAGCACGGGTGCCAAAGAGGTCCCATTTTAATTGACTTTGAGTTGTGAAATGGAGGAGCGACAGCAATGCGGATGGCACCGTTGCAAAACTGACTTTCTGCAGAAGATGCACAGCTCCAGTTTTTTGCCCTGGCTCTTCGGCTGTGGCAGGAGAGGCCAACCGTTCGTGCTCTACTGCCTGGGATGCTGGGCAGCCCAGCACGGGTGCCAAAGAGGTTCCATTGTAATGGACTTTGAGTTGGGAAATGGAGGAGCGACAGCAATGCGGATGGCACCGTTGCGAAGCTGACTTTCTGCAGAAGAGGCACAGCTCAAGTTTTTTGCCCTGGCTCTTCGGCTGTGGGACCAGAGGCCATCCGTTCGTGCTCTACTCCCTGGGATGCTGGGCAGCCGAGCACGGGTGCCAAAGAGGTTCCATTGTAATGGACTTTGAGTTGGGAAATCGAGGAGCGACAGCAATGCGGATGGCACCATTGCGAAGCTGACTTTCTGCAGAAGAGGCACAGCTCAAGTTTTTTGCCCTGGCTCTTCGGCTGTGGGAGCAGAGGCCATCCGTTCGTGCTCTACTGCCTGGGATGCTGGGCAGCCGAGCATGGGTGCCAAAGAGGTCCCATTGTAATGGACTTTGAGTTGGGAAATGGAGGAGCGACAGCAATGCGGATGGCACTGTTGCAAAGCTGACTTTCTGCAGAAGAGGCACAGCTCCAGTTTTTTGCCCTGGCTCTTCGGCTGTGGGAGCAGAGGCCAACCGTTCGTGCTCTACTCCCTGGGATGCTGGGCAGCCCAGCACGGGTGCCAAAGAGGTTCCATTGTAATGGACTTTGAGTTGGTAAATGGAGGAGCGACAGCAATGCGGATGGCACCGTTGCGAAGCTGACTTTCTGCAGTAGAGGCACAGCTCAAGTTTTTTGCCCTGGCTCTTCGGCTGTGGGACCAGAAGCCATCCGTTCGTGCTCTACTGCCTGGGATGCTGGGCAGCCGAACACGGGTGCCATAGAGGTCCCATTGTAATGGATTTTGAGTTGGGAAATGGAGGAGCGACAGCAATGCGGATGGCACCGTTGCAAAGCTGACTTTCTGCAGAAGAGGGAGAACTCCAGTTTTTTGCCCTGGCTCTTTGGCTGTGTTACCAGAAGCCATCCGTTCGTGCTCTACTCCATGGGATGCTGGGCAGCCCAGCACGGGTGCCAAAGAGGTTCCATTGTAATGGACTTTGAGTTGGGAAATCGAGGAGCGACAGCAATGCGGATGGCACCGTTGCAAAGCTGACTTTCTGCAGAAGAGGCACAGCTCCAGTTTTTTGCCCTGATTCAACGGCTGTGGGAGCACAGGCCAACCGTTCGTGCTCTACTCCCTGGGATGCTGGGCAGCCCAGCACGGGTGCCAAAGAGGTTCCATTGTAATGGACTTTGAGTTGGGAAATCGAGGAGCAACAGCGATGCGGATGGCACCATTGCAAAGCTGACTTTCTGCAGAAGAGGCACAGCTCAAGTTTTTTGCCCTGGCTCTTCGGCTGTGGGAGCAGAGGCCATCCGTTCGTGCTCTACTCCCTGGGATGCTGGGCAGCCCAGCACGGGTGCCAAAGAGGTTCCATTGTAATGGACTTTGAGTTGGGAAATCGAGGAGCAACAGCAATGCGGATGGCACCGTTGCAAAGCTGACTTTCTGCAGAAGAGGCACAGCTCAAGCTTTTTGCCCTGGCTCTTCGGCTGTGGGAGCAGAGGCCAACCCTTCGTGCTCTACTCCCTGGGATGCTGGGCAGCCCAGCACGGGTGCCAAAGAGGTTCCATTGTAATGGAATTTGAGTTGGTAAATCGAGGAGCAACAGCAATGCGGATGGCACCGTTGCAAAGCTGACTTTCTGCAGAAGAGGCACAGCTCTAGTTTTTTGCCCTGGCTCTTCGGCTGTGGCAGCAGAGGCCATCCGTTCGTGCTCTACTGCCTGGGATGCTGGGCAGCCGAGCACGGGTGCCAAAGACGTCCCATTGTAATGGACTTTGAGTTGGGAAATGGAGGTGCGACAGCAATGCGGATGGCACTGTTGCAAAGCTGACTTTCTGCAGAAGAGGCACAGCTCAAGTTTTTTGCCGTGTCTCTTCGGCTGTGGCAGCAGAGGCCAACCGTTCGTGCTCTACTGCCTGGGATGCTGGGCAGCCCAGCACGGGTGCCAAAGAGGTTCCATTGTAATGGACTTTGAGTTGGGAAATCGAGGAGCAACAGCAATGCGGATGGCACCGTTGCGAAGCTGACTTTCTGCAGAAGAGGCACAGCTCAAGTTTTTTGCCCTGGCTCTTCGACTGTGGGACCAGAGGCCATCCGTTCGTGCTCTACTGCCTGGGATGCCGGGCAGCCGAGCACGGGTGCCAAAGAGGTCCCATTGTAATTGACTTTGAGTTGGGAAATGGAGGAGCGACCGCAATGCGGATGGCACCGTTGCAAAACTGACTTTCTGCAGAAGAGGCAGAACTCCAGTTTTTTGCCCTGGCTCTTCGGCTGTTGGGAGCAGAGGCCAACCGTTCGTGCTCTACTCCCTGGGATGCTGGGCAGCCCAGCACGGGTGCCAAAGAGGTTCCATTGTAATGGACTTTGAGTTGGGAAATCGAGGAGCGACAGCAATGCGGATGGCACCGTTGCAAGGCTGACTTTCTGCAGAAGAGGCACAGCTCAAGTTTTTTGCCCTGGCTCTTCGGCTGTGGGAGCAGATGCCAAAAGTTCGTGCTCTACTCCCTGGGATGCTGGGCAGCCGAGCACGGGTGCCAAAGAGGTTCCATTGTAATGGCCTTTGAGTTGGGAAATGGAGGAACGACAGCAATGCGGATGGCACTGTTGCAAAGCTGTCTTTCTGCAGAAGAGGCACAGCTCCAGTTTTTTGCCCTGGCTCTTCGGCTGTGGCAGGAGAGGCCAACCGTTCGTGCTCTACTGCCTGGGATGTTGGGCAGCCGAGCACGGGTGCCAAAGAGGTTCCATTGTAATGGACTTTGAGTTGGGAAATGGAGGAGCGACAGCAATGCGGATGGCACCATTGCGAAGCTGACTTTCTGCAGAAGAGGCACAGCTCCAGTTTTTTGCCCTGGCTCTTCGGCTGTGGGACCAGAGGCCATCCGTTCGTGCTCTACTGCCTGGGATGCTGGGCAGCCGAGCACGGGTGCCAAAGAGGTTCCATTGTAATTGACTTTGAGTTGGGAAATCGAGGAGCGACAGCAATGCGGATGGAACCGTTGCAAATCTGACTTTCTGCAGAAGAGGCACAGCTCCAGTTTTTTGCCCTGGCTCTTCGGCTGTGGGAGCAGAGGCCATCCGTTCGTGCTCTACTCCCTGGGATGCTGGGCAGCCGAGCACGGGTGCCAAAGAGGTTCCATTGTAATGGACTTTGAGTTGAGAAATCGAGGAGTGACAGCAATGCGGATGGAACCGTTGCAAAGCTGACTTTCTGCAGAAGAGGCACAGCTCCAGTTTTTTACCCTGCCTAAACGGCTGTGGGAGCAGAGGCCAACCGTTCGTGCTCTACTCCCTGGGATGCTGGGCAGCCGAGCACGGGTGCCAAAGAGGTTCCATTGTAATGGACTTTGAGTTGGGAAATGGAGGAGCGACAGCAATGCGGATGGCACCGTTGCAAAGCTGACTTTCTGCAGAAGAGGCACAACTCCAGTTTTTTGCCCTGGCTCTTCGGCTGTGGGACCAGAGGCCAGCCATTCGTGCTCTACTCCCTGGGATGCTGGGCAGCCCAGCACGGGTGCCAAAGAGGTTCCATTGTAATGGAATTTGAGTTGGGAAATCGAGGAGCAACAGCAATGCGGATGGCACCGTTGCAAAGCTGACTTTCTGCAGAAGAGGCACAGCTCCAGTTTTTTGCCCTGGCTCTTCGGCTGTGGCAGCAGAGGCCATCCGTTCGTGCTCTACTCCCTGGGATGCTGGGCAGCCCAGCACGGGTGCCAAAGACGTCCCATTGTAATGGACTTTGAGTTGGGAAATGGAGGTGCGACAGCAATGCGGATGGCACTGTTGCAAAGCTGACTTTCTGCAGAAGAGGCACAGCTCAAGTTTTTTGCCGTGGCTCTTCGGCTGTGGCAGCAGAGGCCAACCGTTCGTGCTCTACTGCCTGGGATGCTGGGCAGCCCAGCACGGGTGCCAAAGAGGTTCCATTGTAATGGACTTTGAGTTGGGAAATCGAGGAGCGACAGCAATGCGGATGGCACCGTTGCAAAGCTGACTTTGTGCAGAAGAGGCACAGCTCCAGTTTTTTGCCCTGGCTCTTCGGCTGTGGCAGGAGAGGCCAACCGTTCGTGCTCTACTCCCTGGGATGCTGGGCAGCCGAGCACGGGTGCCAAAGAGGTTCCATTGTAATGGACTTTGAGTTGAGAAATCGAGGAGTGACAGCAATGCGGATGGCACCGTTGCAAAGCTGACTTTCTGCAGAAGAGCACAGCTCCAGTTTTTTGCCCTGGCTCAACGGCTGTGGGAGCAGAGGCCAACCGTTCGTGCTCTACTCCCTGGGATGCTGGGCAGCCCAGCACGGGTGCCAAAGAGGTTCCATTGTAATGGAATTTGAGTTGGGAAATCGAGGAGCAACAGCTATGCGGATGGCACCGTTGCAAATCTGACTTTCTGCAGAAGAGGCACAGCTCCAGTTTTTTGCCCTGGCTCTTCGGCTGTGGCAGCAGAGGCCATCCGTTCGTGCTCTACTCCCTGGGAT
The DNA here is from genome assembly GCF_963264785.1 of Psittacula echo. Lineage (NCBI taxonomy): Eukaryota > Metazoa > Chordata > Aves > Psittaciformes > Psittacidae > Psittacula > Psittacula echo. The sequence continues at coordinate 7,050,210 of NC_137758.1, forward strand.
GCTGGGCAGCCGAGCACGGGTGACAAAGACGTCCCATTGTAATGGACTTTGAGTTGGGAAATGGAGGTGCGACAGCAATGCGGATGGCACCGTTGCGAAGCTGACTTTCTGCAGAAGAGGCACAGCTCAAGTTTTTTGCCCTGGCTCTTCGACTGTGGGAGCAGAGGCCATCCGTTCGTGCTCTACTGCCTGGGATGCTGGGCAGCCGAGCACGGGTGCCAAAGAGGTCCCATTGTAATTGACTTTGAGTTGGGAAATCGAGGAGCGACCGCAATGCGGATGGCACCGTTGCAAAACTGACTTTCTGCAGAAGAGGCAGAACTCCAGTTTTTTGCCCTGGCTCTTCGGCTGTGGGAGCAGAGGCCAACCGTTAGTGCTCTACTCCCTGGGATGCTGGGCAGCCGAGCACGGGTGCCAAAGAGGTTCCATTGTAATGGACTTTGAGTTGGGAAATCGAGGAGCGACAGCAATGCGGATGGCACCGTTGCAAAGCTGACTTTCTGCAGAAGAGGCACAGCTCAAGTTTTTTGCCCTGGCTCTTCGGCTGTGGGAGCAGATGCCAACCGTTCGTGCTCTACTGCCTGGGATGCTGGGCAGCTGAGCACAGGTGCCAAAGATGTTCCATTGTAATGGCCTTTGAGTTGGGAAATGGAGGAACGACAGCTATGCGGATGGCACCGTTGCAAAGCTGTCTTTCTGCAGAAGAGGCACAGCTCCAGTTTTTTGCCCTGGCTCTTCGGCTGTTGCAGGAGAGGCCAACTGTTCGTGCTCTACTCCCTGGGATGCTGGGCAGCCGAGCACGGGTGCCAAAGAGGTTCCATTGTAATGGACTTTGAGTTGGGAAATGGAGGAGCGACAGCAATGCGGATGGCACCATTGCGAAGCTGACTTTCTGCAGAAGAGGCACAGCTCCAGTTTTTTGCCCTGGCTCTTCGGCTGTGGGACCAGAGGCCATCCGTTCGTGCTCTACTGCCTGGGATGCTGGGCAGCCCAGCACGGGTGCCAAAGAGGTTCCATTGTAATTGACTTTGAGTTGGGAAATCGAGGAGCGACAGCAATGCGGATGGCACCGTTGCAAAGCTGACTTTCTGCAGAAGAGGCAGAACTCCAGTTTTTTGCCCTGGCTCTTTGGCTGTGTTACCAGAAGCCATCCGTTCGTGCTCTACTCCATGGGATGCTGGGCAGCCCAGCACGGGTGCCAAAGAGGTTCCATTGTAATGGACTTTGAGTTGGGAAATCGAGGAGCGACAGCAATGCGGATGGCACCGTTGCAAAGCTGACTTTCTGCAGAAGAGGCACAGCTCCAGTTTTTTGCCCTGATTCAACGGCTGTGGGAGCACAGGCCAACCGTTCGTGCTCTACTCCCTGGGATGCTGGGCAGCCCAGCACGGGTGCCAAAGAGGTTCCATTGTAATGGACTTTGAGTTGGAAAATCGAGGAGCAACAGCGATGCGGATGGCACCATTGCAAAGCTGACTTTCTGCAGAAGAGGCACAGCTCAAGTTTTTTGCCCTGGCTCTTCGGCTGTGGGAGCAGAGGCCATCCGTTCGTGCTCTACTCCCTGGGATGCTGGGCAGCCCAGCACGGGTGCCAAAGAGGTTCCATTGTAATGGACTTTGAGTTGGGAAATCGAGGAGCAACAGCAATGCGGATGGCACCGTTGCAAAGCTGACTTTCTGCAGAAGAGGCACAGCTCAAGCTTTTTGCCCTGGCTCTTCGGCTGTGGGAGCTGAGGCCAACCCTTCGTGCTCTACTCCCTGGGATGCTGGGCAGCCGAGCACGGGTGCCAAAGAGGTTCCATTGTAATGGAATTTGAGTTGGTAAATCGAGGAGCAACAGCAATGCGGATGGCACCGTTGCAAAGCTGACTTTCTGCAGAAGAGGCACAGCTCCAGTTTTTTGCCCTGGCTCTTCGGCTGTGGGACCAGAGGCCATCCGTTCGTGCTCTACTGCCTGGGATGCTGGGCAGCCGAGCACGGGTGCCAAAGACGTCCCATTGTAATGGACTTTGAGTTGGGAAATGGAGGTGCGACAGCAATGCGGATGGCACTGTTGCAAAGCTGACTTTCTGCAGAAGAGGCACAGCTCAAGTTTTTTGCCGTGTCTCTTCGGCTGTGGCAGCAGAGGCCAACCGTTCGTGCTCTACTGCCTGGGATGCTGGGCAGCCCAGCACGGGTGCCAAAGAGGTTCCATTGTAATGGACTTTGAGTTGGGAAATCGAGGAGCAACAGCAATGCGGATGGCACCGTTGCGAAGCTGACTTTCTGCAGAAGAGGCACAGCTCAAGTTTTTTGCCCTGGCTCTTCGGCTGTGGGACCAGAGGCCATCCGTTCGTGCTCTACTGCCTGGGATGCTGGGCAGCCGAGCACGGGTGCCAAAGAGGTCCCATTGTAATTGACTTTGAGTTGGGAAATGGAGGAGCGACCGCAATGCGGATGGCACCGTTGCAAAACTGACTTTCTGCTGAAGAGGCAGAACTCCAGTTTTTTGCCCTGGCTCTTCGGCTGTGGGAGCAGAGGCCAACCGTTCGTGCTCTACTCCCTGGGATGCTGGGCAGCCCAGCACGGGTGCCAAAGAGGTTCCATTGTAATGGACTTTGAGTTGGTAAATGGAGGAGCGACAGCAATGCGGATGGCACCGTTGCAAGGCTGACTTTCTGCAGAAGAGGCACAGCTCAAGTTTTTTGCCCTGGCTCTTCGGCTGTGGGAGCAGATGCCAAAAGTTCGTGCTCTACTCCCTGGGATGCTGGGCAGCCGAGCACGGGTGCCAAAGAGGTTCCATTGTAATGGCCTTTGAGTTGGGAAATGGAGGAACGACAGCAATGCGGATGGCACTGTTGCAAAGCTGTCTTTCTGCAGAAGAGGCACAGCTCCAGTTTTTTGCCCTGGCTCTTCGGCTGTGGCAGGAGAGGCCAACCGTTCGTGCTCTACTGCCTGGGATGTTGGGCAGCCGAGCACGGGTGCCAAAGAGGTTCCATTGTAATGGACTTTGAGTTGGGAAATGGAGGAACGACAGCAATGCGGATGGCACCATTGCGAAGCTGACTTTCTGCAGAAGAGGCACAGCTCCAGTTTTTTGCCCTGGCTCTTCGGCTGTGGGACCAGAGGCCATCCGTTCGTGCTCTACTGCCTGGGATGCTGGGCAGCCCAGCACGGGTGCCAAAGAGGTTCCATTGTAATTGACTTTGAGTTGGGAAATCGAGGAGCGACAGCAATGCGGATGGAACCGTTGCAAATCTGACTTTCTGCAGAAGAGGCACAGCTCCAGTTTTTTGCCCTGGCTCTTCGGCTGTGGGAGCAGAGGCCATCCGTTCGTGCTCTACTCCCTGGGATGCTGGGCAGCCGAGCACGGGTGCCAAAGAGGTTCCATTGTAATGGACTTTGAGTTGAGAAATCGAGGAGTGACAGCAATGCGGATGGAACCGTTGCAAAGCTGACTTTCTGCAGAAGAGGCACAGCTCCAGTTTTTTACCCTGCCTAAACGGCTGTGGGAGCAGAGGCCAACCGTTCGTGCTCTACTGCCTGGGATGCTGGGCAGCCGAGCACGGGTGCCAAAGAGGTTCCATTGTAATGGACTTTGAGTTGGGAAATGGAGGAGCGACAGCAATGCGGATGGCACCGTTGCAAAGCTGACTTTCTGCAGAAGAGGCACAACTCCAGTTTTTTGCCCTGGCTCTTCGGCTGTGGGACCAGAGGCCAGCCATTCGTGCTCTACTGCCTGGGATGCTGGGCAGCCCAGCACGGGTGCCAAAGAGGTTCCATTGTAATGGAATTTGAGTTGGTAAATCGAGGAGCAACAGCAATGCGGATGGCACCGTTGCAAAGCTGACTTTCTGCAGAAGAGGCACAGCTCCAGTTTTTTGCCCTGGCTCTTCGGCTGTGGCAGCAGAGGCCATCCGTTCGTGCTCTACTCCCTGGGATGCTGGGCAGCCCAGCACGGGTGCCAAAGACGTCCCATTGTAATGGACTTTGAGTTGGGAAATGGAGGTGCGACAGCAATGCGGATGGCACTGTTGCAAAGCTGACTTTCTGCAGAAGAGGCACAGCTCAAGTTTTTTGCCGTGGCTCTTCGGCTGTGGCAGCAGAGGCCAACCGTTCGTGCTCTACTGCCTGGGATGCTGGGCAGCCCAGCACGGGTGCCAAAGAGGTTCCATTGTAATGGACTTTGAGTTGGGAAATCGAGGAGCGACAGCAATGCGGATGGCACCGTTGCAAAGCTGACTTTGTGCAGAAGAGGCACAGCTCAAGTTTTTTGCCCTGGCTCTTCGGCTGTGGCAGGAGAGGCCAACCGTTCGTGCTCTACTCCCTGGGATGCTGGGCAGCCGAGCACGGGTGCCAAAGAGGTTCCATTGTAATGGACTTTGAGTTGAGAAATCGAGGAGTGACAGCAATGCGGATGGCACCGTTGCAAAGCTGACTTTCTGCAGAAGAGCACAGCTCCAGTTTTTTGGCCTGGCTCAACGGCTGTGGGAGCAGAGGCCAACCGTTCGTGCTCTACTCCCTGGGATGCTGGGCAGCCCAGCACGGGTGCCAAAGAGGTTCCATTGTAATGGAATTTGAGTTCGGAAATCGAGGAGCAACAGCTATGCGGATGGCACCGTTGCAAATCTGACTTTCTGCAGAAGAGGCACAGCTCCAGTTTTTTGCCCTGGCTCTTCGGCTGTGGCAGCAGAGGCCATCCGTTCGTGCTCTACTCCCTGGGATGCTGGGCAGCCGAGCACGGGTGACAAAGACGTCCCATTGTAATGGACTTTGAGTTGGGAAATGGAGGTGCGACAGCAATGCGGATGGCACCGTTGCGAAGCTGACTTTCTGCAGAAGAGGCACAGCTCAAGTTTTTTGCCCTGGCTCTTCGACTGTGGGAGCAGAGGCCATCCGTTCGTGCTCTACTGCCTGGGATGCTGGGCAGCCGAGCACGGGTGCCAAAGAGGTCCCATTGTAATTGACTTTGAGTTGGGAAATCGAGGAGCGACCGCAATGCGGATGGCACCGTTGCAAAACTGACTTTCTGCAGAAGAGGCAGAACTCCAGTTTTTTGCCCTGGCTCTTCGGCTGTGGGAGCAGAGGCCAACCGTTAGTGCTCTACTCCCTGGGATGCTGGGCAGCCCAGCACGGGTGCCAAAGAGGTTCCATTGTAATGGACTTTGAGTTGGGAAATCGAGGAGCGACAGCAATGCGGATGGCACCGTTGCAAAGCTGACTTTCTGCAGAAGAGGCACAGCTCAAGTTTTTTGCCCTGGCTCTTCGGCTGTGGGAGCAGATGCCAACCGTTCGTGCTCTACTGCCTGGGATGCTGGGCAGCTGAGCACAGGTGCCAAAGATGTTCCATTGTAATGGCCTTTGAGTTGGGAAATGGAGGAACGACAGCTATGCGGATGGCACCGTTGCAAAGCTGTCTTTCTGCAGAAGAGGCACAGCTCCAGTTTTTTGCCCTGGCTCTTCGGCTGTGGCAGGAGAGGCCAACTGTTCGTGCTCTACTCCCTGGGATGCTGGGCAGCCGAGCACGGGTGCCAAAGAGGTTCCATTGTAATGGACTTTGAGTTGGGAAATCGAGGAGCGACAGCAATGCGGATGGCACCATTGCGAAGCTGACTTTCTGCAGAAGAGGCACAGCTCCAGTTTTTTGCCCTGGCTCTTCGGCTGTGGGACCAGAGGCCATCCGTTCGTGCTCTACTGCCTGGGATGCTGGGCAGCCCAGCACGGGTGCCAAAGAGGTTCCATTGTAATTGACTTTGAGTTGGGAAATCGAGGAGCGACAGCAATGCGGATGGAACCGTTGCAAAGCTGACTTTCTGCAGAAGAGGCACAGCTCCAGTTTTTTGCCCTGGCTCTTCGGCTGTGGGAGCAGAGGCCATCCGTTCGTGCTCTACTCCCTGGGATGCTGGGCAGCCGAGCACGGGTGCCAAAGAGGTTCCATTGTAATGGACTTTGAGTTGGGAAATGGAGGAGCGACAGCAATGCGGATGGCACCGTTGCAAAGCTGACTTTCTGCAGAAGAGGCACAACTCCAGTTTTTTGCCCTGGCTCTTCGGCTGTGGCAGCAGAGGCCATCCGTTCGTGCTCTACTCCCTGGGATGCTGGGCAGCCCAGCACGGGTGCCAAAGAGGTTCCATTGTAATGGACTTTGAGTTGGGAAATCGAGGAGCGACAGCAATGCGGATGGCACCGTTGCAAAGCTGACTTTCTGCAGAAGAGGCACAGCTCAAGCTTTTTGCCCTGGCTCTTCGGCTGTGGCAGCAGAGGCCATCCGTTCGTGCTTTACTCCCTGGGATGCTGGTCAGCCGAGCATGGGTGCCAAAGAGGTTCCATTGTAATGGACTTTGAGTTGGGAATTCGAGGAGCGACAGCAATGCGGATGGCACCGTTGCAAAGCTGACTTTCTGCAGAAGAGGCACAGTTCAAGTTTTTTGCCCTGGCTCTTCGGCTGCGGGACCACAGGCCATCCGTTCGTGCTCTACTGCCTGGGATGTTGGGCAGCCCAGCACGGGTGCCAAAGACGTCCCATTGTAATGGACTTTGAGTTGGGAAATCGAGGAGCGACAGCAATGCGGATAGCACCGTTGCAAAGCTGACTTTCTGCAGAAGAGGCACAGCTCCAGTTTTTTGCCCTGGCTCTTTGGCTGTGGCAGCAGAGGCCAACCGTTCGTGCTCTACTCCCTGGGATGCTGGGCAGCCGAGCACGGGTGCCAAAGAGGTTCCATTGTAATGGACTTTTAGTTGAGAAATCGAGGAGCGACAGCATTGCGGATGGCACCGTTGCAAAGCTGACTTTCTGCAGAAGAGGCACAGCTCAAGTTTTTTGCCCTGGCTCAACGGCTGTGACAGGAGAGGCCATCCGTTCGTGCTCTACTCCCTGGGATGCTGGGCAGCCCAGCACGGGTGCCAAAGAGGTCCCATTTTAATTGACTTTGAGTTGGGAAATGGAGGAGCGACAGCAATGCGGATGGCACCGTTGCAAAACTGACTTTCTGCAGAAGAGGCAGAACTCCAGTTTTTTGCCCTGGCTCTTCGGCTGTGGGAGCAGAGGCCAACCGTTCGTGCTCTACTGCCTGGGATGCTGGGCAGCCCAGCACGTGTGCCAAAGAGGTTCCATTGTAATGGACTTTGAGTTGGGAAATGGAGGAGCGACAGCAATGCGGATGGCACTGTTGCAAAGCTGACTTTCTGCAGAAGAGGCACAGCTCCAGTTTTTTGCCCTGGCTCTTCGGCTGTGGCAGGAGAGGCCAACCGTTCGTGCTCTACTGCCTGGGATGCTGGGCAGCCGAGCACGGGTGCCAAAGAGGTTCCATTGTAATGGACTTTGAGTTGGGATAAGGAGGAGCGACAGCAATGCGGATGGCACCATTGCGAAGCTGACTTTCTGCAGAAGAGGCACAGCTCCAGTTTTTTGCCCTGGCTATTCGGCTGTGGGACCAGAGGCCATCCGTTCGTGCTCTACTCCCTGGGATGCTGGGCAGCCCAGCACGGGTGCCAAAGATGTCCCATTGTAATTGACTTTGAGTTGGGAAATGGAGGAGCGACAGCAATGCGGATGGCACCGTTGCAAAGCTGACTTTCTGCAGAAGAGGCACAGCTCCAGTTTTTTGCCCTGGCTCTTCGGCTGTGGGAGCAGAGGCCAGCCATTCGTGCTCTACTCCCTGGGATGCTGGGCAGCCGAGCACGGGTGCCAAAGAGGTTCCATTGTAATGGACTTTGAGTTGGGAAATCGAGGAACGACAGCAATACGGATGGCACCGTTGCAAAGCTCACTTTCTGCAGAAGAGGCACAGCTCAAGTTTTTTGCCCTGGCTCTTCGGCTGTGGGAGTAGCCAACCGTTCGTGCTCTACTCCCTGGGATGCTGGGCAGCCGAGCACGGGTGCCAAAGAGGTTCCATTTTAATGGACTTTGAGTTGGGAAATGGAGGAGCAACAGCAATGCGGATGGCACCGTTGCAAAGCTGACTTTCTGCAGAAGAGGCACAGCTCCAGTTTTTTGCCCTGGCTCTTTGGCTGTGGGAGCAGAGGCCATCCGTTCGTGCTCTACTCCCTGGGATGCTGGGCAGCCGAGCACGGGTGCCAAAGAGGTTCCATTGTAATGGACTTTGAGTTGGGAAATGGAGGAGCGACAGCAATGCGGATGGCACCGTTGCAAAGCTGACTTTCTGCAGAAGAGGCACAGCTCCAGTTTTTTGCCCTGGCTCTTCGGCTGTTGCAGCAGAGGTCATCCGTTCGTGCTCTACTCCCTGGGATGCTGGGCAGCCCAGCACAGGTGCCAAAGAGGTTCCATTGTAATGGACTTTGAGTTGGGAAATCGAGGAGCGACAGCATTGCGGATGGCACCGTTGCAAAGCTGACTTTCTGCAGAAGAGGCACAGCTCCAGTTTTTTGCCCTGGCTCTTCGGCTGTGGGAGCAGAGGCCAACCGTTCGTGCTCTACTCCCTGGGATGCTGGGCAGCCGAGCACGGGTGCCAAAGAGGTTCCATTGTAATGGACTTTGAGTTGGGAAATCGAGTAGCGACAGCAATGCGGATAGCACCGTTGCAAAGCTGACTTTCTGCAGAAGAGGCACAGCTCCAGTTTTTTGCCCTGGCTCAACGGCTGTGGGAGCAGAGGCCAACCGTTCGTGCTCTACTGCCTGGGATGCTGGGCAGCCGAGCACGGGTGCCAAAGAGGTTCCATTGTAATGGACTTTGAGTTGGGAAATGGAGGAGCGACAGCAATGCAGATGGAACCGTTGCAAAGCTGACTTTCTGCAGAAGAGGCACAGCTCAAGTTTTTTGCCCTGGCTCTTTGGCTGTGGGAGCAGAGGCCAACCGTTGGTGCTCTACTCCCTGGGATGCTGGGCAGCCGAGCACGGGTGCCAAAGAGGTTCCATTGTAATGGACTTTGAGTTGGGAAATCGAGGAGCAACAGCAATGCGGATTGCACCGTTGCAAAGCTGACTTTCTGCAGAAGAGGCACAGCTCCAGTTTTTTGCCCTGGCTCTTCGGCTGTGGGACCAGAGGCCATCCGTTCGTGCTCTACTCCCTGGGATGCTGGCAGCCGAGCACGGGTGCCAAAGAGGTCCCATTGTAATTGACTTTGAGTTGGGAAATCGAGGAGCGACAGCAATGCGGATGGCACCGTTGCAAAGCTGACTTTCTGCTGAAGAGGCACAGCTCCAGTTTTTTGCCCTGGCTCTTCGGCTGTGGGACCAGAGGCCATCCGTTCGTGCTCTACTCCCTGGGATGCTAGGCAGTCCAGCACGGGTGCCAAAGAGGTTCCATTGTAATGGACTTTGAGTTGGGAAATGGAGGAGCGACAGCAATGCGGATGGCACCGTTGCAAAGCTGACTTTCTGCAGAAGAGGCACAGCTCCAGTTTTTTGCCCTGGCTCTTCGGCTGTGGGAGCAGAGGCCATCCGTTCGTGCTCTACTCCCTGGGATGCTGGGCAGCCCAGCACGGGTGCCAAAGAGGTTCCATTGTAATGGACTTTGAGTTGGGAAATCGAGGAGCGACAGCCATGCGGATGGCACCGTTGCAAATCTGACTTTCTGCAGAAGAGGCACAACTCCAGTTTTTTGCCCTGGCTCAACGGCTGTGGGAGCAGAGGCCAACCGTTCGTGCTCTACTGCCTGGGATGCTGGGCAGCCGAGCACGGGTGCCAAAGAGGCTCAATTGTAATGGACTTTGAGTTGGGAAATCGAGGAGCGACAGCAATGCGGATAGCACCGTTGCAAAGCTGACTTTCTGCAGAAGAGGCACAGCTCCAGTTTTTTGCCCTGGCTCAACGGCTGTGGGAGCAAAGGCCATCCGTTCGTGCTCTACTGCCTGGGATGCTGGGCAGCCGAGCACGGGTGCCAAAGAGGTTCCATTGTAATGGACTTTGAGTTGGTAAATGGAGGAGCGACAGCAATGCGGATGGCACCGTTGCAAAGCTGACTTTCTGCAGAAGAGGCACAGCTCCAGTTTTTTGCCCTGGCTCTTCGGCTGTGGGACCAGAGGCCATCCGTTCGTGCTCTACTGCCTGGGATGCTGGCAGCCGAGCACGGGTGCCAAAGAGGTCCCATTGTAATTGACTTTGAGTTGGGAAATCGAGGAGCGACAGCAATGCGGATGGCACCGTTGCAAAGCTGACTTTCTGCAGAAGAGGCACAACTCCAGTTTTTTGCCCTGGCTCTTCGGCTGTGGGACCAGAGGCCATCCGTTCGTGCTCTACTGCCTGGGATGCTGGGCAGCCCAGCACGTGTGCCAAAGAGGTTCCATTGTAATGGACTTTGAGTTGGGAAATCGAGGAGCGACAGCCATGCGGATGGCACCGTTGCAAATCTGACTTTCTGCAGAAGAGGCACAGCTCCAGTTTTTTGCCCTGGCTCTTCGGCTGTGGGAGCAGAGGCCAACCGTTCGTGCTCTACTCCCTGGGATGCTGGGCAGCCCAGCAGAGGTGCCAAAGAGGTTCCATTGTAATGGACTTTGAGTTGGGAAATGGAGGAGCGACAGCAATGCGGATGGCACCGTTGCAAAGCTGAATTTTTGCAGAAGAGGCACAGCTCCAGTTTTTTGCCCTGGCTCTTTGGCTGTGGGAGCAGAGGCCAACCGTTCGTGCTCTACTCCCTGGGATGCTGGGCAGGCGAGCACGGGTGCCAAAGAGTTTCCATTGTAATGGACTTTGAGTTGGGAAATCGAGGAGCGACAGCAATGCGGATGGACCCGTTGCAAAGCTGACTTTCTGCAGAAGAGGCACAGCTCCAGTTTTTTGCCCTGGCTCTTTGGCTGTGCCAGGAGAGGCCATCCGTTCGTGCTCTACTCCCTGGGATGCTGTGCAGCCGAGCACGGGTGTCAAAGAGGTCCCATTGTAATGGACTTTGAGTTGGGAAATGGAGGAGCGACAGCAATGCGGATGGCACCGTTGCAAAGCTGACTTTCTGCAGAAGAGGCACAGCTCCAGTTTTTTGCCCTGGCTCTTTGGCTGTGGGAGCAGAGGCCAACCGTTCGTGCTCTACTCCCTGGGATGCTGGGCAGCCCAGCACGGGTGCCAAAGAGGTTCCATTGTAATGGACTTTGAGTTGGGAAATGGAGGAGCGACAGCAATGCGGATGGCACCGTTGCAAATCTGACTTTCTGCAGAAGAGGCACAACTCCAGTTTTTTGCCCTGGCTCTTCGGCTGTGGGAGCAGAGGCCAACCGTTCGTGCTCTACTGCCTGGGATGCTGGGCAGCCGAGCACGGGTGCCAAAGAGGTCCCATTGTAATGGACTTTGAGTTGGGAAATCGAGGAGCAACAGCAATGCGGATGGCACCGTTGCAAAGCTGACTTTCTGCAGAAGAGGCACAGCTCCAGTTTTTTGCCCTGGCTCTTTGGCTGTGGGAGCAGAGGCCATCCGTTCGTGCTCTACTCCCTGGGATGCTGGGCAGCCGAGCACGGGTGCCAAAGAGGTTCCATTGTAATGAACTTTGAGTTGGGAAATCGAGGAGCGACAGCAATGCGGATGGCACCGTTGCAAAGCTGACTTTCTGCTGAAGAGGCACAGCTCAAGTTTTTTGCCCTGGCTCTTCGGCTGTGGGAGCAGAGGCCAACCGTTCGTGCTCTTCTCCCTGGGATGCTGGGCAGCCGAGCACGGGTGCCAAAGAGTTTCCATTGTAATGGACTTTGAGTTGGGAAATCGAGGAGCGACAGCAATGCGGATGGACCCGTTGCAAAGCTGACTTTCTGCAGAAGAGGCACAGCTCCAGTTTTTTGCCCTGGCTCTTTGGCTGTGCCAGGAGAGGCCATCCGTTCGTGCTCTACTCCCTGGGATGCTGTGCAGCCGAGCACGGGTGTCAAAGAGGTCCCATTGTAATGGACTTTGAGTTGGGAAATGGAGGAGCGACAGCAATGCGGATGGCACCGTTGCAAAGCTGACTTTCTGCAGAAGAGGCACAGCTCCAGTTTTTTGCCCTGGCTCTTTGGCTGTGGGAGCAGAGGCCAACCGTTCGTGCTCTACTCCCTGGGATGCTGGGCAGCCCAGCACGGGTGCCAAAGAGGTTCCATTGTAATGGACTTTGAGTTGGGAAATGGAGGAGCGACAGCAATGCGGATGGCACCGTTGCAAAGCTGACTTTCTGCAGAAGAGGCACAACTCCAGTTTTTTGCCCTGGCTCTTCGGCTGTGGGAGCAGAGGCCAACCGTTCGTGCTCTACTCCCTGGGATGCTGGGCAGCCGAGCACGGGTGCCAAAGAGGTCCCATTGTAATGGACTTTGAGTTGGGAAATCGAGGAGCAACAGCAATGCGGATGGCACCGTTGCAAAGCTGACTTTCTGCAGAAGAGGCACAGCTCCAGTTTTTTGCCCTGGCTCTTTGGCTGTGGGAGCAGAGGCCATCCGTTCGTGCTCTACTCCCTGGGATGCTGGGCAGCCGAGCACGGGTGCCAAAGAGGTTCCATTGTAATGAACTTTGAGTTGGGAAATCGAGGAGCGACAGCAATGCGGATGGCACCGTTGCAAAGCTGACTTTCTGCTGAAGAGGCACAGCTCAAGTTTTTTGCCCTGGCTCAACGGCTGTGGGAGCAGAGGCCAACCGTTCGTGCTCTTCTCCCTGGGATGCTGGGCAGCCGAGCACGGGTGCCAAAGAGGTTCCATTGTAATGGACTTTGAGTTGGGAAATGGAGGAGCGACAGCAATGCGGATGGCACCGTTGCAAAGCTGACTTTCTGCAGAAGAGGCACAGCTCCAGTTTTTTGCCCTGGCTCTTCGGCTGTGGCAGCAGAGGCCAACCGTTCGTGCTCTACTCCCTGGGATGCTGGGCAGCCGAGCACGTGTTCCAAAGATGTCCCATTGTAATGGACTTTGAGTTGGGAAATGGAGGAGCAACAGCAATGCGGATGGCACTGTTGCAAAGCTGACTTTCTGCAGAAGAGACACAGCTCCACTTTTTTGCCCTGTCTCTTCGGCTGTGGGAGCAGAGGCCATCCGTTCGTGCTCTACTGCCTGGGATGCTGGGCAGCCCAGCACGGATGCCAATGAATTCCCATTGTAATGGACTTTGAGTTGGGAAATGGAGGAGCGACAGCAATGCCGATGGCACCGTTGCAAAGCTGACTTTCTGCAGAAGAGGCACAGCTCCAGTTTTTTGCCCTGGCTCTTCGACTGTGGGACCAGAGGCCAGCCGTTCGTGCTCTACTGCCTGGGATGCTGGGCAGCCGAGCACGGGTGCCAAAGAGGTTCCATTGTAATGGACTTTGAGTTGGGAAATGGAGGAGCGACAGCAATGCGGATGGCACCGTTGCAAAGCTGACTTTCTGCAGAAGAGGCACAGCTCAAGTTTTTTGCCCTGGCTCTTCGGATGTGGCAGCAGAGGCCAACCGTTAGTGGTCTTCTGCCTGGGATGCTGGGCAGCCGAGCACGGGTGCCAAAGAGGTTCCATTGTAATGGACTTTGAGTTGCGAAATCGAGGAGCGAAAGCAATGCGGATGGAACCGTTGCGAACCTGAATTTCTGCAGAAGATGCACAGCTCAAGTTTTTTGCCCTGGCTCTTCGGCTGTGGGACCAGAGGCCATCCGTTCGTGCTCTACTGCCTGGGATGCTGGGCAGCCCAGCACGGAAGCCAAAGAGGTCCCACTGTAATGGACTTTGAGTTGGGAAATCGAGGAGCGACAGCAATGCGGATGGCACCGTTGCAAAGCTGACTTTCTGCAGAAGAGGCACAGCTCCAGTTTTTTGCCCTGACTCTTCGGCTGTGGCAGGAGAGGCCAACCGTTCGTGCTCTACTCCCTGGGATGCTGGGCAGCCCAGCACGGGTGCCAAAGAGGTTCCATTGTAATGGACTTTGAGTTGGGAAATGGAGGAGCGACAGCAATGCGGATGGCACCGTTGCAAAGCTGACTTTCTGCAGAAGAGGCACAGCTCCAGTTTTTTGCCCTGGCTCTTCGGCTGTGGGAGCAGAGGCCAACCGTTAGTGCTCTACTGCCTGGGATGCTGGGCAGCCGAGCACGGGTGCCAAAGATGTTCCATTGTAATGGACTGTGAGTTGGGAAATCGAGGAGCGACAGCAATGCAGATGGAACCGTTGCAAAGCTGACTTTCTGCAGAAGAGGCACAGCTCAAGTTTTTTGCCCTGGCTCTTCGGCTGTGGGACCAGAGGCCAGCCATTCGTGCTCTACTGCCTGGGATGCTGGGCATCCCAGCACGGGTGCCAAAGAGGTCCCATTGTAATGGACTTTGAGTTGGGAAATGGAGGAGCGACAGCAATGCGGATGGCACTGTTGCAAAGCTGACTTTCTGCAGAAGAGGCACAGCTCCAGTTTTTTGCCCTGGCTCTTCGGCTGTGGGAGCAGAGGCCAACCGTTCGTGCTCTATTCCCTGGGATGCTGAGCAGCCCAGCACGGGTGCCAAAGAGGTTCCATTGTAATGGACTTTGAGTTGGGAAATCGAGGAGCGACAGCAATTCGGATGGCACCGTTGCAAAGCTGACTTTCTGCAGAAGAGGCACAGCTCAATTTTTTTGCCCTGGCTCAACGGTTGTGGGAGCAGAGGCCATCCGTTTGTGCTCTACTCCCTGGGATGCTGGGCAGCCCAGCACGGGTGCCAAAGAGGTTCCATTGTAATTGACTTTGAGTTGCGAAATGGAGGAGCGACAGCAATGCGGATGGCACCGTTGCAAAGCTGACTTTCTGCAGAAGAGGCACAGCTCCAGTTTTTTGCCCTGGCTCTTCGGCTGTGGGAGCAGAGGCCAACCGTTCGTGCTCTACTGCCTGGGATGCTGGGCAGCCCAGCACGGGTGCCAAAGAGGTTCCATTGTAATGGACTTTGAGTTGGGAAATGGAGGAGCGACAGCAATGCGGATGGCACCGTTGCAAAGCTGACTTTCTGCAGAAGAGGCACAGCTCAAGTTTTTTGCCCTGGCTCTTCGGCTGTGGGAGCAGAGGCCAACCGTTCGTGCTCTACTGCCTGGGATGCTGGGCAGCCGAGCACGGGTGCCAAAGAGGTTCCATTGTAATGGACTTTGAGTTGGGAAATGGAGGAGCGACAGCAATGCGGATGGCACCGTTGCAAAGCTGACTTTCTGCAGAAGAGGGACAGCTCAAGTTTTTTGCCCTGGCTCTTCGGCTGTGGGAGCAGAGGCCATCCGTTCGTGCTCTACTGCCTGGGATGCTGGGCAGCCGAGCACGGGTGCCAAAAAGGTCCCATTGTAATTGACTTTGATTTGGGAAATGGAGGAGCGACAGCAATGCGGATGGCACCGTTGCAAAGCTGACTTTCTGCAGAAGAGGCACAGCTCCAGTTTTTTGCCCTGGCTCTTCGGCTGTGGCAGGAGAGGCCAACCGTTCGTGCTCTAACTCCCTGGGATGCTGGGCAGGCGAGCACGGGTGCCAAAGAGGTTCCATTGTAATGGACTTTGAGTTGGGAAATCGAGGAGCGACAGCAATGCGGATGGCACCGTTGCAAAGCTGACTGTCTGCAGAAGAGGCACAGCTCCAGCTTTTTGCCCTGGCTCTTCGGCTGTGTGAGCAGAGGCCAACCGTTCGTGCTCTATTCCCTGGGATGCTGGGCAGCCGAGCACGGGTGCCAAAGAGGTTCCATTGTAATGGACTTTGAGTAGGGAAATCGAGGAGCAACAGCAATGCGGATGGCACCGTTGCAAAGCTGACTTTCTGCAGAAGAGGCACAGCTCAAGTTTTTTGCCCTGGCTCAACGGCTGAGGGAGCAGAGGCCATCCGTTCGTGCTCTACTGCCTGGGATGCTGGGCAGCCGAGCACGGGTGCCAAAGAGGTTCCATTGTAATTGACTTTGAGTTGGGAAATCGAGGAGCGACAGCAATGCGGATGGCACCATTGCAAAGCTGACTTTCTGCAGAAGAGGCACAGTTCAAGTTTTTTGCCCTGGCTCTTCGGCTGTGGGAGCAGAGGCCAACCGTTCGTGCTCTACTCCCTGGGATGCTGGGCAGCCCAGCACGGGTGCCAAAGAGGTCCCATTGTAATTGACTTTGAGTTGGGAAATGGAGGAGCGACAGCAATGCGGATGGAACCGTTGCAAAGCTGACTTTCTGCAGAAGAGGCACAGCTCAAGTTTTTTGCCCTGTATCTTCAGCTGTGGGAGCAGAGGCCAACCGTTCGTGCTCTACTGCCTGGGATGCTGGGCAGACGAGCACGGGTGCCAAAGAGGTTCCATTGAAATGGACTTTGAGTTGGGAAATCGAGGAGCAACAGCAATGCGGATGGAACCGTTGCAAAGCTGACTTTCTGCAGAAGAGGCACAGCTCCAGTTTTTTGCCCTGGCTCTTCGGCTGTGCCAGGAGAGGCCATCCGTTCGTGCTCTACTCCCTGGGATGCTGGGCAGCCCAGCACGGGTGCCAAAAAGGTCCCATTGTAATTGACTTTGAGTTGGGAAATGGAGGAGCGACAGCAATGCGGATGGCACCGTTGCAAAGCTGACTTTCTGCAGAAGAGGCACAGCTCCAGTTTTTTGCCCTGGCTCTTTGGCTGTGGCAGCAGAGGCCAACCGTTCGTGCTCTACTGCCTGGGATGCTGGGCAGCCCAGCACGGGTGCCAAAGAGGTTCCATTGTAATGGACTTTGAGTTGGGAAATCGAGGAGCGACAGCAATGCGGATGGCACCGTTGCAAAGCTGACTTTCTGCAGAAGAGGCACAGCTCCAGTTTTTTGCCCTGGCTCTTCGGCTGTGGGAGCAGAGGCCAACCTTTCGTGCTCTATTGCCTGGGATGCTGGGCAGCCCAGCACAGGTGCCAAAGAGGTCCCATTGTAATGGACTTTGAGTTGGGAAATGGAGGAGCGACAGCAATGCGGATAGCACCGTTGCAAAGCTGACTTTCTGCAGAAGAGGCACAGCTCCAGTTTTTTGCCCTGGCTCTTCGGCTGTGGCAGCAGAGGCCAACCGTTCGTGCTCTACTCCCTGGGATGCTGGGCAGCCCAGCACGGGTGCCAAAGAGGTTCCATTGTAATGGACTTTGAGTTGGGAAATGGAGGAGCGACAGCAATGCGGATGGAACCGTTGCAAAGCTGACTTTCTGCAGAAGAGGCACAGCTCCAGTTTTTTGCCCTGGCTCTTCGGCTGTGGGAGCAGAGGCCAAACTTTCGTGCTCTACTCCCTGGGATGCTGGGCAGCCGAGCACGGGTGCCAAAGAGGTTCCATTGTAATGGACTTTGAGTTGGGAAATGGAGGAGCGACAGCAATGCGGATGGCACCGTTGCAAAGCTGACTTTCTGCAGAAGAGGCACAGCTCAAGTTTTTTGCCCTGGCTCTTCGGCTGTGGCAGGAGAGGCCAACCGTTCGTGCTCTACTCCCTGGGATGCTGGGCAGCCGAGCACGGGTGCCAAAGAGGTTCCATTGTAATTGACTTTGAGTTGGGAAATCGAGGAGCGACAGCAATGCGGATGGCACCGTTGCAAAGCTGACTTTCTGCAGAAGAGGCACAGCTCCAGTTTTTTGCCCTGGCTCTTCGGCTGTGGGAGCTGAGGCCAACCGTTCGTGCTCTACTGCCTGGGATTCTGGGCAGCCCAGCACGGGTGCCAAAGAGGTTCCATTGTAATGGACTGTGAGTTGGGAAATGGAGGAGCGACAGCAGTGCGGATGGCACCGTTGCAAAGCTGACTTTCTGCAGAAGAGGAACAGCTCCAGTTTTTTGCCCTGGCTCTTTGGCTGTGGGAGCAGAGGCCAACCGTTCGTGCTCTACTGCCTGGGATGCTGGGCAGCCGAGCACGGGTGCCAAAGAGGTTCCATTGTAATGGACTTTGAGTTGGGAAATGGAGGAGCGACAGCAATGCGGATGGCACCGTTGCAAAGCTGACTTTCTGCAGAAGAGGCACAGCTCCAGTTTTTTGCCCTGGCTCTTCGGCTGTGGGAGCAGAGGCCAGCCGTTCGTGCTCTACTACCTGGGATGCTGGGCAGCCGAGCACGGGTGCCAAAGAGGTTCCATTGTAATGGACTTTGAGTTGGGAAATCGAGGAGCAACAGCAATGCGGATAGCACCGTTGCGAAGCTGACTTTCTGCAGAAGAGGCACAGCTCCAGTTTTTTGCCCTGGCTCTTCGGCTGTGGCAGCAGAGGCCAACCGTTCGTGCTCTACTCCCTGGGATGCTGGGCAGCCCAGCACGGGTGCCAAAGAGGTTCCATTGTAATGGACTTTTGAGATCGGAAATGGAGGAGCGACAGCAATGCGGATGGCACCGTTGCAAAGCTGACTTTCTGCAGAAGAGGCACAGCTCCAGTTTTTTGCCCTGGCTCTTCGGCTGTGGCAGCAGAGGCCAACCATTCGTTCTCTACTCCCTGGGATGCTGGGCAGCCGAGCACGGGTGCCAAAGAGGTTCCATTTTAATGGACTTTGAGTTGGGAAATGGAGGAGCGACAGCAATGCGGATGGCACCGTTGCAAAGCTGACTTTCTGCAGAAGAGGCACAGCTCAAGTTTTTTGCCCTGGCTCTTTGGCTGTGGGAGCAGAGGCCAACCATTCGTGCTCTCCTCCCTGGGATGCTGGGCAGCCGAGCACGGGTGCCAAAGAGGTTCCATTGTAATGGACTTTGAGTTGGGAAATGGAGGAGCGACAGCAATGCGGATGGCACCGTTGCAAAGCTGACTTTCTGCAGAAGAGGCACAGCTCCAGTTTTTTGCCCTGGCTCTTCGGCTGTGGGAGCAGAGGCCAACCGTTCGTGCTCTACTGCCTGGGATGCTGGGCAGCCGAGCACGGGTGCCAAAGAGGTTCCATTGTAATGGACTTTGAGTTGGGAAATGGAGGAGCAACAGCAATGCGGATGGCACCGTTGCAAAGCTGAATTTCTGCAGAAGAGGCACAGCTCAAGTTTTTTGCCCTGGCTCTTCGGCTGTGGGAGCAGAGGCCAAACTTTCGTGCTCTACTCCCTGGTATGCTGGGCAGCCGAGCACGGATGTCAAAGAGGTCCCATTGTAATTGATTTTGAGTTGGGAAATGGAGGAGCGACAGCAATGCGGATGGCACCGTTGCAAAGCTGACTTTCTGCAGAAGAGGCACAGCTCAAGTTTTTTGCCCTGGCTCTTTGGCTGTGGGACCAGAGGCCATCCGTTCGTGCTCTACTGCCTGGGATGCTGGGCAGCCCAGCACGGGTGCCAAAGAGGTCCCAATGTAATGGACTTTGAGTTGGGAAATCGAGGAGCAACAGTAATGCGGATGGCACCGTTGCAAAGCTGACTTTCTGCAGAAGAGGCACAACTCCAGTTTTTTGCCCTGGCTCAACGGCTGTGGGTCCAGAGGCCAGCCATTCGTGCTCTACTGCCTGGGATGCTGGGCAGCCGAGCACGGGTGCCAAAGAAGTTCCATTGTAATGGACTTTGAGTTGGGAAATCGAGGAGCAACAGCGATGCGGATGGCACCGTTGCAAAGCTGACTTTCTGCAGAAGAGGCACAGCTCCAGTTTTTTGCCCTGGCTCTTCGGCTGTGGGAGCAGAGGCCATCCGTTCGTGCTCTACTGCCTGGGATGCTGGGCAGCCCAGCACGGGTGCCAAAGAGGTTCCATTGTAATGGACTTTGAGTTGGGAAATCGAGGAACCTCAGCAATGCGGATGGCACCGTTGCAAAGCTGACTTTCTGCAGAAGAGGCACAGCTCCAGTTTTTTGCCCTGGCTCTTCGGCTGTGGGAGCAGAGGCCAACCGTTCGTGCTCTACTGCCTGGGATGCTGGGCAGCCCAGCACGGGTGCCAAAGAGGTTCCATTGTAATGGACTTTGAGTTGGGAAATGGAGGAGCGACAGCAATGCGGATGGCACCGTTGCAAAGCTGACTTTCTGCAGAAGAGGCACAGTTCAAGCCTTTTGCCCTGGCTCTTCGGCTGTTGCAGGAGAGGCCAACCGTTCGTGCTCTACTCCCTGGGATGCTGGGCAGCCCAGCACGTGTGCCAAAGAGGTTCCATTGTAATGGACTTTGAGTTGGGAAATCGAGGAGCGACAGCAATGCGGATGGCACCGTTGCAAAGCTGACTTTCTGCAGAAGAGGCACAGCTCAAGTTTTTTGCCCTGGCTCTTCGGCTGTGGGAGCAGAGGCCAACCGTTCGTGCTCTACTGCCTGGGATTCTGGGCAGCCCAGCACGGGTGCCAAAGAGGTTCCATTGTAATGGACTTTGAGTTGGGAAATGGAGGAGCGACAGCAATGCGGATGGCACCGTTGCAAAGCTGACTTTCTGCAGAAGAGGCACAGCTCCAGTTTTTTGCCCTGGCTCTTTGGCTGTGGGAGCAGAGGCCAACCGTTCGTGCTCTACTGCCTGGGATGCTGGGCAGCCGAGCACGGGTGCCAAAGAGGTTCCATTGTAATGGACTTTGAGTTGGGAAATCGAGGAGCGACAGCAATGCGGATGGCACCGTTGCGAAGCTGACTTTCTGCAGAAGAGGCACAGCTCCAGTTTTTTGCCCTGGCTCTTCGGCTGTGGGAGCAGAGGCCATCCGTTCGTGCTCTACTGCCTGGGATGCTGGGCAGCCCAGCACGGGTGCCAAAGAGGTTCCATTGTAATGGATTTTGAGTTGGGAAATCGAGGAGCAACAGCAATGCGGATAGCACCGTTGCGAAGCTGACTTTCTGCAGAAGAGGCACAGCTCAAGTTTTTTGCCCTGGCTCTTCGGCTGTGGCAGCAGAGGCCAACCGTTCGTGCTCTACTCCCTGGGATGCTGGGCAGCCGAGCACGGGTGCCAAAGAGGTTCCATTGTAATGGACTTTGAGTTGGGAAATGGAGGAGCAACAGCAATGCGGATGGCACCGTTGCAAAGCTGACTTTCTGCAGAAGAGGCACAGCTCCAGTTTTTTGCCCTGGCTCTTCGGCTGTGGCAGCAGAGGCCATCCGTTCGTGCTCTACTCCCTGGGATGCTGAGCAGCCGAGCACGTGTGCCAAAGAGGTTGCATTTTAATGGACTTTGAGTTGGGAAATGGAGGAGCGACAGCAATGCGGATGGCACCGTTGCAAAGCTGACTTTCTGCAGAAGAGGCACAGCTCCAGTTTTTTGCCCTGGCTCTTTGGCTGTGGGAGCAGAGGCCAACCGTTCGTGCTCTCCTCCCTGGGATGCTGGGCAGCCGAGCACGGGTGCCAAAGAGGTTCCATTGTAATGGACTTTGAGTTGGGAAATGGAGGAGCGACAGCAATGCGGATGGCACCGTTGCAAAGCTGACTTTCTGCAGAAGAGGCACAGCTCCAGTTTTTTGCCCTGGCTCTTCGGCTGTGGGAGCAGAGGCCAACCGTTCGTGCTCTACTGCCTGGGATGCTGGGCAGCCGAGCACGGGTGCCAAAGAGGTTCCATTGTAATGGACTTTGAGTTGGGAAATGGAGGAGCAACAGCAATGCGGATGGCACCGTTGCAAAGCTGAATTTCTGCAGAAGAGGCACAGCTCAAGTTTTTTGCCCTGGCTCTTCGGCTGTGGGAGCAGAGGCCAAACTTTCGTGCTCTACTCCCTGGTATGCTGGGCAGCCGAGCACGGATGTCAAAGAGGTCCCATTGTAATTGATTTTGAGTTGGGAAATGGAGGAGCGACAGCAATGCGGATGGCACCGTTGCAAAGCTGACTTTCTGCAGAAGAGGCACAGCTCAAGTTTTTTGCCCTGGCTCTTTGGCTGTGGGACCAGAGGCCATCCGTTCGTGCTCTACTGCCTGGGATGCTGGGCAGCCCAGCACGGGTGCCAAAGAGGTCCCAATGTAATGGACTTTGAGTTGGGAAATCGAGGAGCAACAGCAATGCGGATGGCACCGTTGCAAAGCTGACTTTCTGCAGAAGAGGCACAACTCCAGTTTTTTGCCCTGGCTCAACGGCTGTGGGTCCAGAGGCCAGCCATTCGTGCTCTACTGCCTGGGATGCTGGGCAGCCGAGCACGGGTGCCAAAGAGGTTCCATTGTAATGGACTTTGAGTTGGGAAATCGAGGAGCAACAGCAATGCGGATGGCACCGTTGCAAAGCTGACTTTCTGCAGAAGAGGCACAGCTCCAGTTTTTTGCCCTGGCTCTTCGGCTGTGGGAGCAGAGGCCATCCGTTCGTGCTCTACTGCCTGGGATGCTGGGCAGCCCAGCACAGGTGCCAAAGAGGTTCCATTGTAATGGACTTTGAGTTGGGAAATCGAGGAACCTCAGCAATGCGGATGGCACCGTTGCAAAGCTGACTTTCTGCAGAAGAGGCACAGCTCCAGTTTTTTGCCCTGTCTCTTCGGCTGTGGGAGCAGAGGCCAACCGTTCGTGCTCTACTCCCTGGTATGCTGGGCAGCCGAGCACGGCTGCCAAAGAGGTTCCATTGTAATGGACTTTGAGTTGGGAAATGGAGGAGCGACAGCAATGCGGATGGCACCGTTGCAAAGCTGACTTTCTGCAGAAGAGGCACAACTCCAGTTTTTTGCCCTGGCTCTTCGGCTGTGGCAGCAGAGGCCAACCGTTCGTGCTCTACTGCCTGGGATGCTGGGCAGCCCAGCACGGGTGCCAAAGAGGTTCCATTGTAATGGACTTTGAGTTGGGAAATCAAGGAGCGACAGCAATGCGGATGGCACCGTTGCAAAGCTGACTTTCTGCAGAAGAGGCACAGCTCCAGTTTTTTGCCCTGGCACTTCGGCTGTGGGAGCAGAGGCCAACCGTTCGTGCTCTACTCCCTGGGATGCTGAGCAGCCGAGCACGGGTGCCAAAGCGGTTCCATTGTAATGGACTTTGAGTTGGGAAATCGAGGAGCGACAGCAATGCGGATGGCACCGTTGCAAAGCTGACTTTCTGCAGAAGAGGCACAGTTCAAGCTTTTTAACCCTCGCTCTTTGGCTGTGGGAGCAGAGGCCAACCGTTCGTGCTCTACTGCCTGGGATGCTGGGCAGCCGAGCACGGGTGCCAAAGAGGTTCCATTGTAATGGACTTTGAGTTGGGAAATCGAGGAGCGACAGCAATGCGGATGGCACCGTTGCGAAGCTGACTTTCTGCAGAAGAGGCACAGCTCAAGTTTTTTGCCCTGGCTCTTTGGCTGTGGGACCAGAGGCCATCCGTTCGTACTCTACTGCCTGGGATGCTGGGCAGCCCAGCACGGATGCCGAAGAGGTAACATTTTAATTGGTTTTGAGTTGGGAAATCGAGGAGCGACAGCAATGCGGATGGCACCGTTGCAAAGCTGACTTTCTGCAGAACAGGCACAGCTCAAGTTTTTTGCCCTGGCTCTTTGGCTGTGGGAGCAGAGGCCAACCATTCTTGCTCTACTCCCTGGGATGCTGGGCAGCCGAGCACGGGTGCCAAAGAGGTTCCATTGTAATGGACTTTGAGTTGGGAAATGGAGGAGCGACAGGAATGCAGATAGCACCGTTGCAAAGCTGACTTTCTGCAGAAGAGGCACAGTTCAAGGTTTTTGCCCTGGCTCTTCGGCTGTGGCAGCAGAGGCCAGCCGTTCGTGGTCTACTCCCTGGGATGCTGGGCAGCCGAGCACGGGTGCCAAAGAGGTTCCATTGTAATGGACTTTGAGTTGGGAAATGGAGGAGCGACAGCAATGCGGATGGCACCGTTGCGAAGCTGACTTTCTGCAGAAGAGGCACAGCTCAAGTTTTTTGCCCTGGCTCTTTGGCTGTGGGAGCAGAGGCCAACCGTTCGTGCTCTACTCCCTGGGATTCTGGGCAGCCGAGCACGGGTGCCAAAGAGGTTCCATTGTAATGGACTTTGAGTTGGGAAATGGAGGAGCGACAGCAATGCGGATGGCACCGTTGCAAAGCTGACTTTCTGCAGAAGAGGCACAGCTCAAGTTTTTTGCCCTGGCTCTTCGGCTGTTGCAGGAGAGGCCAACCGTTCGTGCTCTACTCCCTGGGATGCTGAGCAGCCGAGCACGTGTGCCAAAGAGGTTGCATTTTAATGGACTTTGAGTTGGGAAATGGAGGAGCGACAGCAATGCGGATGGCACCGTTGCAAAGCTGAATTTCTGCAGAAGAGGCACAGCTCCAGTTTTTTGCCCTGGCTCTTTGGCTGTGGGAGCAGAGGCCAACCGTTCGTGCTCTCCTCCCTAGGATGCTGGGCAGCCGAGCACGGGTGCCAAAGAGGTTCCATTGTAATGGACTTTGAGTTGGGAAATGGAGGAGCGACAGCAATGCGGATGGCACCGTTGCAAAGCTGACTTTCTGCAGAAGAGGCACAGCTCCAGTTTTTTGCCCTGGCTCTTCGGCTGTGGGAGCAGAGGCCAACCGTTCGTGCTCTACTGCCTGGGATGCTGGGCAGCCGAGCACGGGTGCCAAAGAGGTTCCATTGTAATGGACTTTGAGTTGGGAAATGGAGGAGCAACAGCAATGCGGATGGCACCGTTGCAAAGCTGACTTTGTGCAGAAGAGGCACAGCTCCAGTTTTTTGCCCTGGCTCTTTGGCTGTGCCAGGAGAGGCCATCGGTTCGTGCTCTACTGCCTGGGATGCTGGGCAGCCGAGCACGGGTGCCAAAGAGGTCCCATTTTAATGGACTTTGAGTTGGGAAATCAAGGAGCGACAGCAATGCGGATGGCACCGTTGCAAAGCTGACTTTCTGCAGAAGAGGCACAGCTCCAGTTTTTTGCCCTGGCTCTTTGGCTGTGGGAGCAGAGGCCAACCGTTCGTGCTCTACTGCCTGGGATGCTGGGCAGCCGAGCACGGGTGCCAAAGAGGTTCCATTGTAATGGACTTTGAGTTGGGAAATCGAGGAGCGACAGCAATTCGGATGGCACCGTTGCAAAGCTGACTTTCTGCAGAAGAGGCACAGTTCAAGTTTTTTGCCCTGGCTCTTGGGCTGTGGGAGCAGAGGCCAACCGTTCGTGCTCTACTCCCTGGGATGCTGGGCAGTCCAGCACGGGTGCCAAAGAGGTTCCATTGTAATGGACTTTGAGTTGGGAAATCGAGGAGCGACAGCCATGCGGATGGCACTGTTGCAAAGCTGACTTTCTGCAGAAGAGGCACAGCTCCAGTTTTTTGCCCTGGCTCTTCGGCTGTGGGAGCAGAGGCCATCCGTTCGTGCTCTACTGCCTGGGATGCTGGGCAGCCCAGCACGGGTGCCAAAGAGGTTCCATTGTAATGGACTTTGAGTTGGGAAATCGAGGAACCTCAGCAATGCGGATGGCACCGTTGCAAAGCTGACTTTCTGCAGAAGAGGCACAGCTCCAGTTTTTTGCCCTGGCTCTTCGGCTGTGGGAGCAGAGGCCAACCGTTCGTGCTCTACTCCCTGGGATGCTGGGCAGCCGAGCACGGGTGCCAAAGAGGTTCCATTGTAATGGACTTTGAGTTGGGAAATGGAGGAGCGACAGCAATGCGGATGGCACCGTTGCAAAGCTGACTTTCTGCAGAAGAGGCACAACTCCAGTTTTTTGCCCTGGCTCTTCGGCTGTGGCAGCAGAGGCCAACCGTTCGTGCTCTACTGCCTGGGATGCTGGGCAGCCCAGCACGGGTGCCAAAGAGGTTCCATTGTAATGGACTTTGAGTTGGGAAATCAAGGAGCGACAGCAATGCGGATGGCACCGTTGCAAAGCTGACTTTCTGCAGAAGAGGCACAGCTCCAGTTTTTTGCCCTGGCACTTCGGCTGTGGGAGCAGAGGCCAACCGTTCGTGCTCTACTCCCTGGGATGCTGGGCAGCCGAGCACGGGTGCCAAAGCGGTTCCATTGTAATGGACTTTGAGTTGGGAAATCGAGGAGCGACAGCAATGCGGATGGCACCGTTGCAAAGCTGACTTTCTGCAGAAGAGGCACAGTTCAAGCTTTTTAACCCTCGCTCTTTGGCTGTGGGAGCAGAGGCCAACCGTTCGTGCTCTACTCCCTGGGATGCTGGGCAGCCGAGCACGGGTGCCAAAGAGGTTCCATTGTAATGGACTTTGAGTTGGGAAATCGAGGAGCGACAGCAATGCGGATGGCACCGTTGCGAAGCTGACTTTCTGCAGAAGAGGCACAGCTCAAGTTTTTTGCCCTGGCTCTTTGGCTGTGGGACCAGAGGCCATCCGTTCGTACTCTACTGCCTGGGATGCTGGGCAGCCCAGCACGGATGCCGAAGAGGTAACATTTTAATTGGTTTTGAGTTGGGAAATCGAGGAGCGACAGCAATGCGGATGGCACCGTTGCAAAGCTGACTTTCTGCAGAACAGGCACAGCTCAAGTTTTTTGCCCTGGCTCTTCGGCTGTGGGAGCAGAGGCCAACCATTCTTGCTCTACTCCCTGGGATGCTGGGCAGCCCAGCACGGGTGCCAAAGAGGTTCCATTGTAATGGACTTTGAGTTGGGAAATGGAGGAGCGACAGGAATGCAGATAGCACCGTTGCAAAGCTGACTTTCTGCAGAAGAGGCACAGTTCAAGGTTTTTGCCCTGGCTCTTCGGCTGTGGCAGCAGAGGCCAGCCGTTCGTGGTCTACTCCCTGGGATGCTGGGCAGCCGAGCACGGGTGCCAAAGAGGTTCCATTGTAATGGACTTTGAGTTGGGAAATGGAGGAGCGACAGCAATGCGGATGGCACCGTTGCGAAGCTGACTTTCTGCAGAAGAGGCACAGCTCAAGTTTTTTGCCCTGGCTCTTTGGCTGTGGGAGCAGAGGCCAACCGTTCGTGCTCTACTCCCTGGGATTCTGGGCAGCCGAGCACGGGTGCCAAAGAGGTTCCATTGTAATGGACTTTGAGTTGGGAAATGGAGGAGCGAAAGCAATGCGGATGGCACCGTTGCAAAGCTGACTTTCTGCAGAAGAGGCACAGCTCAAGTTTTTTGCCCTGGCTCTTCGGCTGTTGCAGGAGAGGCCAACCGTTCGTGCTCTACTCCCTGGGATGCTGGGCAGCCGAGCACGGGTGCCAAAGAGGCTCCATTGTAATGGACTTTGAGTTGGGAAATGGAGGAGCGACAGCAATGTGGATGGAACCGTTGCAAAGCTGACTTTCTGCAGAAGAGGCACAGCTCAAGTTTTTTGCCCTGGCTCAACGGCTGTGGGAGCAGAGGCCATCCGTTCGTTCTCTACTCCCTGGGATGCTGGTCAGCCGAGCACGGGTGCCAAAGAGGTTCCATTGTAATGCACTTTGAGTTGGGAAATCGAGGAGCGACAGCAATGCGGATGGCACCGTTGCAAAGCTGACTTTCTGCAGAACAGGCACAGCTCAAGTTTTTTGCCCTGGCTCTTCGGCTGTGGGAGCAGAGGCCAACCGTTCGTGCTCTACTGCCTGGTATGCTGGGCAGCCGAGCACGGGTGCCAAAGAGGTTCCATTGTAATGGACTTTGAGTTGGGAAATGGAGGAGCAACAGCAATGCGGATGGACCCGTTGCAAAGCTGACTTTCTGCAGAAGAGGCACAGCTCCAGTTTTTTGCCCTGGCTCTTCGGCTGTGGCAGCAGAGGCCAACCGTTCGTGCTCTACTGCCTGGGATGCTGGGCAGCCCAGCACGGGTGCCAAAGAGGTCCCATTGTAATGGACTTTGAGTTGGGAAATCAAGGAGCGACAGCAATGCGGATGGCACCGTTGCAAAGCTGACTTTCTGCAGAAGAGGCACAGCTCCAGTTTTTTGCCCTGGCTCTTTGGCTGTGGGAGCAGAGGCCAACCGTTCGTGCTCTACTGCCTGGGATGCTGGGCAGCCGAGCACGGGTGCCAAAGAGGTTCCATTGTAATGGACTTTGAGTTGGGAAACGGAGGAGCGACAGCAATTCGGATGGCACCGTTGCAAAGCTGACTTTCTGCAGAAGAGGCACAGCTCAAGTTTTTTGCCCTGGCTCTTCGGCTGTGGGAGCAGAGGCCAACCGTTCGTGCTCTACTCCCTGGGATGCTGGGCAGTCCAGCACGGGTGCCAAAGAGGTTCCATTGTAATGGACTTTGAGTTGGGAAATCGAGGAGCGACAGCCATGCGGATGGCACTGTTGCAAATCTGACTTTCTGCAGAAGAGGCACAGCTCCAGTTTTTTGCCCTGGCTCTTCGGCTGTGGGAGCAGAGGCCAACCGTTCGTGCTCTACTGCCTGGGATGCTGGGCAGCCCAG
This sequence comes from Psittacula echo, assembly GCF_963264785.1. Taxonomy (NCBI): domain Eukaryota; kingdom Metazoa; phylum Chordata; class Aves; order Psittaciformes; family Psittacidae; genus Psittacula; species Psittacula echo. The sequence continues at coordinate 7,078,054 of NC_137758.1, forward strand.
CACGTGTGCCAAAGAGGTTGCATTGTAATGGACTTTGAGTTGGGAAATGGAGGAGCGACAGCAATGCGGATGGCACCGTTGCAAAGCTGACTTTCTGCAGAAGAGGCACAGCTCCAGTTTTTTGCCCTGGCTCTTTGGCTGTGGGAGCAGAGGCCAACCGTTCGTGCTCTCCTCCCTGGGATGCTGGGCAGCCGAGCACGGGTGCCAAAGAGGTTCCATTGTAATGGACTTTGAGTTGGGAAATGGAGGAGCGACAGCAATGCGGATGGCACCGTTGCAAAGCTGACTTTCTGCAGAAGAGGCACAGCTCCAGTTTTTTGCCCTGGCTCTTCGGCTGTGGGAGCAGAGGCCAACCGTTCGTGCTCTACTCCCTGGGATGCTGGGCAGCCCAGCACGGGTGCCAAAGAGGTTCCATTGTAATGGACTTTGAGTTGGGAAATCGAGGAGCAACAGCGATGCGGATAGCACCGTTGCAAAGCTGACTTTCTGCAGAAGAGGCACAGCTCAAGTTTTTTGCCCTGGCTCTTCGGCTGTGGCAGCAGAGGCCAACCGTTCGTGCTCTACTCCCTGGGATGCTGGGCAGCCCAGCTCGGGTGCCAAAGAGGTTTCATTGTAATGGACTTTGAGTTGGGAAATGGAGGAGCAACAGCAATGCGGATGGCACCGTTGCAAAGCTGACTTTCTGCAGAAGAGGCACAGCTCCAGTTTTTTGCCCTGGCTCTTCGGCTGTGTGAGCAGAGGCCAACCGTTCGTGCTCTACTGCCTGGGATGCTGGGCAGCCCAGCACGGGTGCCAAAGAGGTTCCATTGTAATGGACTTTGAGTTGGGAAATCAAGGAGCGACAGCAATGCGGATGGCACTGTTGCAAAGCTGACTTTCTGCAGAGGAGGCACAGCTCCAGTTTTTTGCCCTGGCTCTTCGGCTGTGGGAGCAGAGGCCAACCGTTCGTGCTCTACTCCCTGGGATGCTGGGCAGCCCAGCACGGGTGCCAAAGAGGTTCCATTGTAATGGACTTTGAGTTGGGAAATCGAGGAGCAACAGCAATGCGGATAGCACCGTTGCGAAGCTGACTTTCTGCAGAAGAGGCACAGCTCCAGTTTTTTGCCCTGGCTCTTCGGCTGTGGGAGCAGAGGCCAACCGTTCTTGCTCTACTCCCTGGGATGCTGGGCAGCCGAGCACGGGTGCCAAAGAGGTTCCATTGTAATGGACTTTGAGTTGGGAAATGGAGGAGCGACAGCAATGCGGATGGCACCGTTGCAAAGCTGACTTTCTGCAGAAGAGGCACAGCTCCAGTTTTTTGCCCTGGCTCTTCGGCTGTGGGAGCAGAGGCCAACCGTTCGTGCTCTACTCCCTGGGATGCTGGGCAGCCCAGCACGGGTGCCAAAGAGGTTCTATTGTAATGGACTTTTAGTAAAGAAATCGAGGATCGACAGCAATGCGGATGGCACCGTTGCAAAGCTGACTTTCTGCAGAAGAGGCACAGCTCCAGTTTTTTGCCCTGGCTCTTCGGCTGAGGCAGCAGAGGCCATCCGTTCGTGCTCTACTCCCTGGGATGCTGGGCAGGCGAGCACGGGTGCCAAAGAGGTTCCATTGTAATGGACTTTGAGTTGGGAAATCGAGGAGCGACAGCAATGCGGATGGCACCGTTGCAAAGCTGACTTTCTGCAGAAGAGGCACACTTCAAGCTTTTTAACCCTCGCTCTTTGGCTCTGGGAGCAGAGGCCAACCGTTCGTGCTCTACTCCCTGGGATGCTGGGCAGCCGAGCACGGGTGCCAAAGAGGTTCCATTGTAATGGACTTTGAGTTGGGAAATCGAGGAGCGATAGCAATGCGGATGGCACCGTTGCGAAGCTGACTTTCTGCAGAAGAGGCACAGCTCAAGTTTTTTGCCCTGGCTCTTTGGCTGTGGGACCAGAGGCCATCCGTTCGTACTCTACTGCCTGGGATGCTGGGCAGCCCAGCACGGATGCCGAAGAGGTAACATTTTAATTGGTTTTGAGTTGGGAAATCGAGGAGCGACAGCAATGCGGATGGCACCGTTGCAAAGCTGACTTTCTGCAGAACAGGCAGAGCTCAAGTTTTTTGCCGTGGCTCTTTGGCTGTGGGAGCAGAGGCCAACCATTCTTGCTCTACTCCCTGGGATGCTGGGCAGCCCAGCACGGGTGCCAAAGAGGTTCCATTGTAATGGACTTTGAGTTGGGAAATGGAGGAGCGACAGGAATGCAGATAGCACCGTTGCAAAGCTGACTTTCTGCAGAAGAGGCACAGTTCAAGGTTTTTGCCCTGGCTCTTCGGCTGAGGCAGCAGAGGCCATCCGTTCGTGCTCTACTCCCTGGGATGCTGGGCAGCCCAGCACGGGTGCCAAAGAGGTTCCATTGTAATGGACTTTGAGTTGGGAAATCGAGGAGCGACAGCAATGCGGATGGCACCGTTGCAAAGCTGACTTTCTGCAGAAGAGGCACACTTCAAGCTTTTTAACCCTCGCTCTTTGGCTCTGGGAGCAGAGGCCAACCGTTCGTGCTCTACTCCCTGTGATGCTGGGCAGCCGAGCACGGGTGCCAAAGAGGTTCCATTGTAATGGACTTTGAGTTGGGAAATCGAGGAGCGACAGCAATGCGGATGGCACCGTTGCAAAGCTGACTTTCTGCAGAAGAGGCACAGCTCAAGTTTTTTGCCCTGGCTCTTTGACTGTGGGACCAGAGGCCATCCGTTCGTACTCTACTGCCTGGGATGCTGGGCAGCCCAGCACGGATGCCGAAGAGGTAACATTTTAATTGGTTTTGAGTTGGGAAATCGAGGAGCGACAGCAATGCGGATGGCACCGTTGCAAAGCTGACTTTCTGCAGAACAGGCAGAGCTCAAGTTTTTTGCCGTGGCTCTTTGGCTGTGGGAGCAGAGGCCAACCATTCTTGCTCTACTCCCTGGGATGCTGGGCAGCCCAGCACGGGTGCCAAAGAGGTCCCATTTTAATGGACTTTGAGTTGGGAAATGGAGGCGCGACAGGAATGCAGATAGCACCGTTGCAAAGCTGACTTTCTGCAGAAGAGGCACAGTTCAAGGTTTTTGCCCTGGCTCTTCGGCTGTGGCAGCAGAGGCCAGCCGTTCGTGGTCTACTCCCTGGGATGCTGGGCAGCCGAGCACGGGTGCCAAAGAGGTTCCATTGTAATGGACTTTGAGTTGGTAAATGGAGGAGCGACAGCAATGCGGATGGCACCGTTGCGAAGCTGACTTTCTGCAGAACAGGCACAGCTCAAATTTTTTGCCCTGGCTCTTCGGCTGTGGGAGCAGAGGCCAACCGTTCGTGCTCTACTCCCTGGGATTCTGGGCAGCCGAGCACGGGTGCCAAAGAGGTTCCATTGTAATGGACTTTGAGTTGGGAAATGGAGGAGCGACAGAAATGCGGATGGCACCGTTGCAAAGCTGACTTTCTGCAGAAGAGGCACAGCTCAAGTTTTTTGCCCTGGCTGTTCGGCTGTGTGACCAGAGGCCATCCGTTCGTGCTCTACTGCCTGGGATGCTGGGCAGCCGAGCACGGGTGCCAAACAGGTCCCATTGTAATGGACTTTGAGTTGGGAAATCGAGGAGCGACAGCAATGCGGATGGCACCGTTGCAAAGCTGACTTTCTGCAGAAGAGGCACAGTTCAAGCTTTTTGCCCTCGCTCTTCGGCTGTGGCAGCAGAGGCCAACCGTTCGTGCTCTACTCCCTGGGATGCTGGGCAGCTGAGCACGGATGCCGAAGAGGTCCCATTTTAATTGATTTTGAGTTGGGAAATGGAGGAGCGACAGCAATGCGGATGGCACCGTTGCAAAGCTGACTTTCTGCAGAAGAGGCACAGCTCCAGTTTTTTGCCCTGGCTCTTTGGCTGTGGCAGCAGAGGCCAACCATTCGTGGTCTACTCCCTGGGATGCTGGTCAGCCGAGCACGGGTGCCAAAGAGGTTCCATTGTAATGGACTTTGAGTTGGGAAATGGAGGAGCGACAGCAATGCGGATGGCACCGTTGCAAAGCTGACTTTCTGCAGAAGAGGCACAGCTCAAGTTTTTTGCCCTGGCTCTTCGGCTGTGGGAGCAGAGGCCAACCGTTCGTGCTCTACTGCCTGGTATGCTGGGCAGCCCAGCACGGGTGCCAAAGAGGTTCCATTGTAATGGACTTTGAGTTGGGAAATGGAGGAGCAACAGCAATGCGGATGGACCCGTTGCAAAGCTGACTTTCTGCAGAAGAGGCACAGCTCCAGTTTTTTGCCCTGGCTCTTTGGCTGTGCCAGGAGAGGCCAACCGTTCGTGCTCTACTCCCTGGGATGCTGGGCAGCCGAGCACGGGTGCCAAAGACGTCCCATTGTAATGGACTTTGAGTTGGGAAATGGAGGAGCGACAGCAATGCGGATGGCACCGTTGCAAAGCTGACTTTCTGCAGAAGAGGCACAGCTCCAGTTTTTTGCCCTGGCTCTTTGGCTGTGGGAGCAGAGGCCAACCGTTCGTGCTCTACTCCCTGGGATGCTGGGCAGCCGAGCACGGGTGCCAAAGAGGTTCCATTGTAATGGACTTTGAGTTGGGAAACGGAGGAGCGACAGCAATTCGGATGGCACCGTTGCAAAGCTGACTTTCTGCAGAAGAGGCACAGTTCAAGTTTTTTGCCCTGGCTCTTCGGCTGTGGGAGCAAAGGCCAACCGTTCGTGCTCTACTCCCTGGGATGCTGGGCAGTCCAGCACGGGTGCCAAAGAGGTTCCATTTTAATGGACTTTGAGTTGGGAAATCGAGGAGCGACAGCCATGCGGATGGCACTGTTGCAAATCTGACTTTCTGCAGAAGAGGCACAGCTCCAGTTTTTTGCCCTGGCTCTTCGGCTGTGGGAGCAGAGGCCAACCGTTCGTGCTCTACTGCCTGGGATGCTGGGCAGCCCAGCACGTGTGCCAAAGAGGTTGCATTGTAATGGACTTTGAGTTGGGAAATGGAGGAGCGACAGCAATGCGGATGGCACCGTTGCAAAGCTGACTTTCTGCAGAAGAGGCACAGCTCAAGCTTTTTGCCCTGGCTCTTCGGCTGTGGGAGCAGAGGCCAACCGTTCGTGCTCTACTCCCTGGGATGCTGGGCAGCCCAGCACGGGTGCCAAAGAGGTTCCATTGTAATGGACTTTGAGTTGGGAAATGGAGGAGCAACAGCAATGCGGATGGCACCGTTGCAAAGCTGACTTTCTGCAGAAGAGGCACAGCTCCAGTTTTTTGCCCTGGCTCTTCGGCTGTGGGAGCAGAGGCCAACCGTTCGTGCTCTACTCCCTGGGATGCTGGGCAGCCCAGCACGGGTGCCAAAGAGGTTCCATTGTAATGGACTTTGAGTTGGGAAATCGAGGAGCAACAGCAATGCGGATGGCACCGTTGCAAAGCTGACTTTCTGCAGAAGAGGCACAGCTCCAGTTTTTTGCCCTGGCTCTTCGGCTGTGGGAGCAGAGGCCAAACTTTCGTGCTCTACTGCCTGGGATGCTGGGCAGCCGAGCACGGATGTCAAAGAGGTCCCATTGTAATTGATTTTGAGTTGGGAAATGGAGGAGCGACAGCAATGCGGATGCCACCGTTGCAAAGCTGACTTTCTGCAGAAGAGGAACAGCTCAAGTTTTTTGCCCTGGCTCTTTGGCTGTGGGAGCAGAGGCCAACCGTTCGTGCTCTACTCCCTGGGATGCTGGGCAGGCGAGCACGGGTGCCAAAGATGTTCCATTGTAATGGACTTTGAGTTGGGAAATGGAGGAGCGACAGCAATGCGGATGGCACCGTAGCAAAGCTGACTTTCTGTAGAAGAGGCACAGCTCCAGTTTTTTGCCCTGGCACTTCGGCTGTGGGAGCAGAGGCCAACCGTTCGTGGTCTACTGCCTGGGATGCTGGGCAGCCCAGCACGGGTGCCAAAGAGGTTCCATTTTAATGGACTTTGAGTTGGGAAATCGAGGAGCGACAGCAATGCGGATGGCACCGTTGCGAAGCTGACTTTCTGCAGAAGAGGCACAGCTCAAGTTTTTTGCCCTGGCTCTTCGGCTGTGGGAGCAGAGGCCATCTGTTCGTGCTCTACTGCCTGGGATGCTGGGCAGCCCAGCACGGGTGCCAAACAGGTCCCATTTTAATGGACTTTGAGTTGGGAAATCGAGGAGCGACAGCGATGCGGATGGCACCGTTGCAAAGCTGACTTTCTGCAGAAGAGGCACAGCTCCAGTTTTTTGCCCTGGCTCTTCGGCTGTGGGAGCAGAGGCCAACCGTTCGTGCTCTACTCCCTGGGATGCTGGGCAGCCGAGCACGGGTGCCAAAGAGGTTCCATTGTAATGGACTTTGAGTTGGGAAATCGAGGAGCGACAGCAATGCGGATGGCACCGTTGCGAAGCTGACTTTCTGCAGAAGAGGCACAGCTCAAGTTTTTTGCCCTGGCTCTTTGGCTGTGGGAGCAGAGGCCATCCGTTCGTGCTCTACTGCCTGGGATGCTGGGCAGCCGAGCACGGGTGCCAAAGAGGTTCCATTGTAATGGACTTTGAGTTGGGAAATGGAGGAGCGACAGCAATGCGGATGGCACCGTTGCAAAGCTGACTTTCTGCAGAAGAGGCACAGTTCAAGCTTTTTGCCCTCGCTCTTCGGCTGTGGGAGCAGAGGCCAACCGTTCGTGCTCTACTGCCTGGGATGCTGGGCAGCCGAGCACGGATGCCGAAGAGGTCCCATTTTAATTGATTTTGAGTTGGGAAATGGAGGAGCGACAGCAATGCGGATGGCACCGTTGCAAAGCTGACTTTCTGCAGAAGAGGCACAGCTCAAGTTTTTTGCCGTGGCTCTTTGGCTGTGGCAGCAGAGGCCAACCATTCGTGGTCTACTCCCTGGGATGCTGGGCAGCCCAGCACGGGTGCCAAAGAGGTTCCATTGTAATGGACTTTGAGTTGGGAAATGGAGGAGCGACAGCAATGCGGATAGCACCGTTGCAAAGCTGACTTTCTGCAGAAGAGGCACAGCTCCAGTTTTTTGCCCTGGCTCTTCGGCTTTTGGGAGCAGAGGACAACCGTTCGTGCTCTACTCCCTGGGATGCTGGGCAGCCGAACACGTGTGCCAAAGAGGTTCCATTGTAATGGACTTTGAGTTAAGAAATCGAGGAGCGACAGCAATGCGGATGGCACCGTTGCAAAGCTGACTTTCTGCAGAAGAGGCACAGCTCCAGTTTTTTGCCCTGGCTCTTCGGCTGTGGGAGCAGAGGCCAACCGTTTGTGCTCTACTGCCTGGGATGCTGGGCAGCCGAGCACGGGTGCCAAAGAGGTTCCATTGTAATGGACATTGAGTTGGGAAATGGAGGAGCGACAGCAATGCGGATGGCACCGTTGCAAAGCTGACTTTCTGCAGAAGAGGCACAGCTCCAGTTTTTTGCCCTAGCTCTTCGGCTGTGTGAGCAGAGGCCAATCGTTCGTGCTCTACTCCCTGGGATGCTGGGCAGCCGAGCACGGGTGCCAAAGAGGTTCCATTGTAATGGACTTTGAGTTGGGTAATGGAGGAGCGACAGCAATGCGGATGGCACCGTTGCAAAGCTGACTTTCTGCAGAAGAGGCACAGCTCCAGTTTTTTGCCCTGGCTCTTCGGCTGTGGGAGCAAAGGCCAATCGTTCGTGCTCTACTCCCTGGGATGCTGGGCAGCCGAGCACGGGTGCCAAAGAGGTCCCATTGTAATGGACTTTGAGTTGGGAAATCGAGGAGAGACAGCAGTGCGGAAGGAACCGTTGCAAAGCTGACATTCTGCAGAAGAGGCACAGCTCCAGTTTTTTGCCCTGGCTATTCGGCTGTGGCAGCAGAGGCCATCCGTTCGTGCTCTACTCGCTGGGAGGCTGGGCAGCCCAGCACGGGTTCCAAAGAGGTCCCATTGTAATGGACTTTGAGTTGGGAAATGGAGGAGCGACAGCAATGCGGATGGCACTGTTGCAAAGCTGACTTTCTGCAGAAGAGGCACAGCTCCAGTTTTTTGCCCTGGCTCTTCGGCTGTGGGAGCAGAGGCCAACTTTTCGTGCTCTACTGCCTGGGATGCTGGGCAGCCGAGCACGGGTGCCAAAGAGGTTCCATTGTAATGGACTTTGAGTTGGGAAATCGAGGAGCAACAGCAATGCGGATGGCACCGTTGCAAAGCTGACTTTCTGCAGAAGAGGCACAGCTCCATTTTTTTGCCCTGGCTCTTCGGCTGTGGGACCAGAGGCCAACCGTTCGTGCTCTACTCCCTGGGATGCTGGGCAGCCCAGCACGGGTGCCAAAGAGGTTCCATTGTAATGGACTTTGAGTTGGGAAATCGAGGAGCGACAGCAATGCGGATAGCACCGTTGCAAAGCTGACTTTCTGCAGAAGAGGCACAGCTCAAGTTTTTTGCCCTGGCTCTTCGGCTGTGGGAGCAGAGGCCAAACTTTCGTGCTCTACTGCCTGGGATGCTGGGCAGCCGAGCACGGGTGCCAAAGAGGTTCCATTCTAATGGACTTTGAGTTTTGAAATCGAGGAGCGACAGCAATGCGGATGGCACCGTTGCAAAGCTGACTTTCTGCAGAAGAGGCACAGCTCAAGTTTTTTGCCCTGGGTCAATGGCTGTTGGGAGAAGAGGCCAACCGTTCGTGCTCTACTCCCTGGGATGCTGGGCAGCCCAGCACGGGTGCCAAAGAGGTCCCATTGTAATGGACTTTGAGTTGGGAAATCGAGGAGCAACAGCCATGCGGATGGCACCGTTGCAAAGCTGACTTTCTGCAGAAGAGGCACAGCTCAAGTTTTTTGCCCTGGCTCTTCGGCTGTGGCAGGAGAGTCCAACCCTTCGTGCTCTACTCCCTGGGATGCTGGGCAGCCCAGCACGGGTGCCAAAGAGGTTCCATTGTAATGGACTTTGAGTTGGGAAATGGAAGAGCGACAGCAATGCGGATGGCACTGTTGCAAAGCTGACTTTCTGCAGAAGAGGCACAGCTCCAGTTTTTTGCCCTGGCTCTTTGGCTGTGGGAGCAGAGGCCAACCGTTCGTGCTCTACTCCCTGGGATGCTGGGCAGCCCAGCACGGGTGCCAAAGAGGTTCCATTGTAATGGACTTTGAGTTGGGAAATCGAGGAGCGACAGCAATGCGGATGGCACCGTTGCAAAGCTGACTTTCTGCAGAAGAGGCACAGCTCCAGTTTTTTGCCCTGGCTCTTCGGCTGTGGGAGCAGAGGCCAACCGTTCGTGCTCTACTGCCTGGGATGCTGGGCAGCCCAGCACGGGTGCCAAAGAGGTTCCATTGTAATGGACTTTGAGTTGGGAAATGGAGGAGCAACAGCGTTCCTGATGGCACTGTTGCAAAGCTGACTTTCTGCAGAAGAGGCACAGCTCCAGTTTTTTGCCCTGGCTCTTCGGCTGTGGCAGCAGAGGCCAACCGTTCGTGCTCTACTCTCCCAGATGCTGGGCAGCCGAGCACGGGTGCCAAAGAGGTTCCATTGTAATGGACTTTGAGTTGGGAAATGGAGGAGCGACAGCAATGCGGATGGCACCGTTGCAAAGCTGACTTTCTGCTGAAGAGGCACAGCTCCAGTTTTTTGCCCTGGCTCTTCGGCTGTGGGAGCAGAGGCCAACCGTTAGTGCTCTACTGCCTGGGATGCTGGGCAGCCCATCACGGGTGCCAAAGAGTTTCCATTTTAATGGACTTTGAGTTGGGAAATCGAGGAGCAACAGCAATGCGGATAGCACCGTTGCAAAGCTGACTTTCTGCAGAAGAGGCACAGCTCCAGTTTTTTGCCCTGGCTCTTCGGCTGTGGGAGCAGATGCCAACCGTTCGTGCTCTACTCCCTGGGATGCTGGGCAGCCCAGCACGGGTGCCAAAGAGGTTCCATTGTAATGGACTTTGAGTTGGGAAATCGAGGAGCGACAGCAATGCGGATGGCACCGTTGCAAAGCTGACTTTCTGCAGAAGAGGCACAGCTCCAGTTTTTTGCCCTGGCTCTTCGGCTGTGGGAGCTGAGGCCAACCGTTCGTGCTCTACTCCCTGGAATGCTGGGCAGGCGAGCACGGGTGCCAAAGAGGTTCCATTGTAATGGACTTTGAGTTGGGAAATCGAGGAGCAACAGCAATGCGAATGGCACCGTTGCAAAGCTGAATTTCTGCAGAAGAGGCACAGCTCAAGTTTTTTGCCCTGGCTCTTCGGCTGTGGGAGCAGAGGCCAACCGTTCGTGCTCTACTGCCTGGGATGCTGGGCAGCCCAGCACGGGTGCCAAAGAGGTTCCATTGTAATGGACTTTGAGTTGGGAAATCGAGGAGCAACAGCAATGCGGATGGCACCGTTGCAAAGCTGACTTTCTGCAGAAGAGGCACAACTCAAGCTTTTTGACCTGGCTCTTCGGCTGTGGGACCAGAGGCCAGGAATTCTTGCTCTACTGCCTGGAATGCTGGGCAGCCGAGCACGGGTGCCAAAGAGGTTCCATTGTAATGGACTTTGAGTTGGGAAATCGAGGAGCGACAGCAATGCGGATGGCACCGTTGCAAAGCTGACTTTCTGCAGAAGAGGCACAGCTCCAGTTTTTTGCCCTGGCTCTTTGGCTGTGGGAGCAGAGGCCAACCGTTCGTGCTCTACTGCCTGGGATGCTGGGCAGCCGAGCACGGATGCCAAAGAGGTTCCATTGTAATGGACTTTGAGTTGGGAAATGGAGGAGCAACAGCAATGCGGATGGCACCGTTGCAAAGCTGACTTTCTGCAGAAGAGGCACAGCTCAAGTTTTTTGCCCTGGCTCTTCAGCTGTGGGAGCAGAGGCCAACCGTTCGTGCTCTACTGCCTGGGATGCTGGGCAGCCCAGCACGGGTGCCAAAGAGGTTCCATTGTAATGGACTTTGAGTTCGGAAATGGAGGAGCGACAGCAATGCGGATGGCACCGTTGCAAAGCTGACTTTCTGCAGAAGAGGCACAGCTCCAGCTTTTTGTCCTGGCTCTTCGGCTGTGGGAGCAGAGGCCAACCGTTCGTGCTCTACTCCCTGGGATGCTGGGCAGCCGAGAACGGGTGCCAAAGAGGTTCCATTGTAATGGACGTTGAGTTGGGAAATCGAGGAGCGACAGCAATGCGGATGGCACAGTTGCAAAGCTGACTTTCTGCAGAAGAGGCACAGCTCTAGTTTTTTTCCCGGCCTCTTCGGCTGTGGGAGCAGAAAAGCACAGAATCGCATAAAGCACAGAATCCACAACAGAAGCCTTCTACTCACCCTGAAAAGCCACCAGGGAGCTCTGCTGCACTCTCGTCAGAAAGTCAGTGCACCACAGTTTTCCTGCCGAGAACGGTAGAATCAAGCATCTGAAAGTGTGAACACACAGCCTCTGCTTCTCTAGAGCAGGAGGCAGAGCAGAAATCTGCCTTGGAATTCAGCTGACAGCTCCAACCACTGCTGCCACCGTGCAGCTCCGAGGACAGAAATAGGGTGCTGGGAATCACCTGCACAGCGTGAGCAGTGCTCCATTGTCATCAGAATAGCAATGTGAACTACCTTTTAATTTTAAGTCCATCTTCCTAAACTGCTTATTTACGTTCCCTCGCCAGAACCTGAAGCAGTGCTCACAGAAAGCAAACGTCCAGGGAAAGCGCATAAAGCACAGAATCCACAACAGAAGCCTTCTACTCACCCTGAAAAGCCACCAGGGAGCTCTGCTGCACTCTCCTGAGAATGTCAGTGCACCTGGGTTTTTCTGCCGAGAACGATAGAATCAAGCATGTGAAAGTGTGAACACACCCTCTGCTTCTCTGGAGCAGGAGACAGAGCAGAAATCTGCCTTGGAATTCAGCTGACAGCTCCAACCACTGCTGCCACCGTGGAGGAGCGAGGGCAGAAAGAAGGTGCTGGGAATCACCTGCACAGCGTGAGCAGTGCTCCATTGTCATCAGCATGGCAATGTGAACTACCTTTTTATGTTAAGTCCATCTTCCTAAATTGCTTATTTACGTTCCCTCGCCAGAACCTGAAGCAGTGCTCACAGACTGCAAACGTCCAGGGAAAGCTCATACAGCACAGAATAAACAACAGAAGCCTTCTACTCACCCTGAAAAGCCACCAGGGAGCTCTAATGCACTCTCTTCGGAATGTCAGTGCACCACAGTTTTTCTGCCGAGAACGGTAGAATGAAGCATCTGAAAGTGTGAACACACAGCTTCTGCTTCTCTGGAGCAGGAGGCAGAGCAGAAATCTGCCTTGGAATTCAGCTGACAGCTCCAACCACTGCTGCCACCGTGGAGGAGCGAGGGCAGAAAGAGGGTGCTGGGAATCACCTGCACAGCGTGAGCAGTGCTCCATTCTCATCAGAATAGCAATGTGAACTACCTTTTAATGTTAAGTCCATCTTCCTAAACTGCTTATTTACGTTCCCTCGCCAGACCCTGAAGCAGTGCTCACAGACTGCAAACATCCAGGGAAAGCGCATAAAGCACAGAATCCACAACAGAAGCCTTCTACTCACCCTGAAAAGCCACCAGGGAGCTTTGCTGCACTCTCTTCAGAAAGTCAGTGTACCACAGTTTTCCTGCCGAAAACAGTAGAATCAAGCATCTGAAAGTGTGAACACACAGCTTCTGCTTCTCTGGAGCAGGAGGCAGAGCAGAAATCTGCTTTGGAATTCAGATGACCCCTCCAACCACTGCTGCTACCGTGGAGGTGCGAGAGCAGAAAGAGAGCGGGGAATCACCTGCACAGCGTGAGCAGTGCTCCATTCTCATCAGAATAGCAATGTGAACTACCATTTAAAGTTAAGTCCATCTTCCTAAACTGCTTATTTACGTTCCCTCGCCAGAACCTGAAGCAGTGCTCACAGAAAGCAAACGTCCAGGGAAAGCTCATAAAGCACAGAATCCACAACAGAAGCCTTCTACTCACCCTGAAAAGCCACCAGGGAGCTCTGCTGCACTCTCTTCAGAAAGTCAGTGCACCACAGTTTTTCTTCGGAGAACGGTAGAATCAAGCATGTGAAAGTGTGAACACACAGCTTCTGCTTCTCTGGAGCAGGAGGCAGAGCAGAAATCTGCTTTGGAATTCAGATGACCCCTCCAACCACTGCTGCCACCGTGGAGGTGCGAGGGCAGAAGGAGGGTGCTGGGAATCACCTGCACAGCGTGAGCAGTGCTCCATTCTCATCAGAATAGCAATGTGAACTACCTTTTAAAGTTAAGTCCATCTTCCTAAACTGCTTATTTACGTTCCCTCGCCAGAACCTGAAGCAGTGCTCACAGAAAGCAAACGTCCAGGGAAAGCGCATAAAGCACAGAATCCACAACAGAAGCCTTCTACTCACCCTGAAAAGCCACCAGGGAGCTCTGCAGCACTCTCCTGAGAATGTCAGTGCACCTGAGTTTTTCTTCGGAGAACGGTAGAATCAAGCATGTGAAAGTGTGAATACACAGCTTCTGCTTCTCTGGAGCAGGAGGCAGAGCAGAAATCTGCTTTGGAATTCAGCTGACCCCTCCAACCACTGCTGCCACCGTGGAGGTGCGAGGGCAGAAAGAGGGTGCTGGGAATCACCTGCACAACGTGAGCAGTGCTCCATTGTCATCAGAATAGCAATGTGAACTACCTTTTAATGTTAAGTCCATCTTCCTAAACTGCTTATTTACGTTCCCTCGCCAGAACCTGAAGCAGTGCTCACAGAAAGCAAACATCCAGGGAAAGCGCATAAAGCACAGAATCCACAACAGAAGCCTTCTACTCACCCTGAAAAGCCACCAGGGAGCTCTGCTGCACTCTCCTGAGAATGTCAGTGCACCTGGGTTTTTCTGCCGAGAACGGTAGAATCAAGCATGTGAAAGTGTGAACACACAGCTTCTGCTTCTCTGGAGCAGGAGGCAGAGCAGAAATCTGCTTTGGAATTCAGATGACAGCTCCAACCACTGCTGCCACCGTGGAGGTGCGAGAGCAGAAAGAGGGTGCTGGGAATCACCTGCACAGCGTGAGCAGTGCTCCATTGTCATCAGAATAGCAATGTGAACTACCTTTTAATGTTAAGTCCATCTTCCTAAACTGCTTATTTACGTTCCCTCGCCAGAACCTGAAGCAGTGCTCACAGAAAGCAAACGTCCAGGGAAAGCGCATAAAGCACAGAATCCACAACAGAAGCCTTCTACTCACCCTGAAAAGCCACCAGGGAGCTCTGCAGCACTCTCCTGAGAATGTCAGTGCACCTGAGTTTTTCTTCGGAGAACGGTAGAATCAAGCATGTGAAAGTGTGAATACACAGCTTCTGCTTCTCTGGAGCAGGAGGCAGAGCAGAAATCTGCTTTGGAATTCAGCTGACCCCTCCAACCACTGCTGTCGCCGTGGAGGAGCGAGAGCAGAAAGAGGGTGCTGGGAATCACCTGCACAGCGTGAGCAGTGCTCCATTGTCATCAGAATAGCAATGTGAACTACCTTTTAATGTTAAGTCCATCTTCCTAAACTGCTTATTTACGTTCCCTCGCCAGAACCTGAAGCAGTGCTCACAGAAAGCAAACGTCCAGGGAAAGCGCATAAAGCACAGAATCCACAACAGAAGCCTTCTACTCACCCTGAAAAGCCACCAGGGAGCTCTAATGCACTCTCCTGAGAATGTCAGTGTACCTGGGTTTTTCTGCCGAGAACGATAGAATCAAGCATGTGAAAGTGTGAACACACAGCTTCTGCTTCTCTGGAGCAGGAGGCAGAGCAGAAATCTGCTTTGGAATTCAGCTGACCCCTCCAACCACTGCTGTCGCCGTGGAGGAGCGAGAGCAGAAAGAGGGTGCTGGGAATCACCTGCACAGCGTGATCAGTGCTCCATTCTCATCAGAATAGCAATGTGAACTACCTTTTAATGTTAAGTCCATCTTCCTAAACTGCTTATTTACGTTCCCTCGCCAGAACCTGAAGCAGTGCTCACAGACTGCAAACGTCCAGGGAAAGCGCATAAAGCACAGAATCCACAACAGAAGCCTTCTACTCACCCTGAAAAGCCACCAGGGAGCTCTGCTGCACTCTCTTCAGAAAGTCAGTGTACCACAGTTTTCCTGCCGAAAACGGTAGAATCAAGCATCTGAAAGTGTGAACACGCAGCTTCTGCTTCTCTGGAGCAGGAAGCAGAGCAGAAATCTGCCTTGGAATTCAGCTGACCCCTCCAACCACTGCTGCCACCGTGGAGGTGCGAGGGCAGAAAGAGGGTGCTGGGAATCACCTGCACAGCGTGAGCAGTGCTCCATTGTCATCAGAATAGCAATGTGAACTACCTTTTAATGTTAAGACCATCTTCCTATACTGCTTATTTACGTTCCCTCGCCAGACCCTGAAGCAGTGCTCAGAGACTGCAAACGTCCAGGGAAAGCTCATAAAGCACAGAATCCACAACAGAAGCCTTCTACTCTGCCTGAAAAGCCACCAGGAAGCTCTGCTGCACTCTCTTCAGAATGTCAGTGCACCACAGTTTTCCTGTGGAGAACCCTAGAATCAAGCATGTGAAAGTGTGAACACACAGCTTCTGCTTCTCTGGAGCAGGAGGCAGAGCAGAAATCTGCTTTGGAATTCAGCTGACAGCTCCAACCACTGCTGCCACCGTGGAGGTGCGAGGGCAGAAAGAGGGTGCTGGGAATCACCTGCACAGCGTGAGCAGTGCGCTATTGTCATCATAATAGCAATGTGAACTACCTTTTAAAGTTAATTCTATTTTCCTAAACTGCTTCTTTACGTTCCCTCGCCAGAACCTGAAGCAGTGCTCACAGGAAGCAAAAGTCCAGGGAAAGTGCATAAAGCACAGAATCCACAACAGAAGACTATACTCTGCCTGAAAATTTGCAAAGCTGACTTTCTGCAGAAGAGGCACAGCTCCAGTTTTTTGCCCTGGCATTTTGGCTGTGGCAGCAGAGGCCAACCGTTCGTGCTCTACTCCCTGGGATGCAGGGCAGCCGAGCACGGGTGCCAAAGAGGTTCCATTGTAATGGACTTTGAGTTGGGAAATGGAGGAGCGACAGCAATGTGGATGGCACTGTTGCAAATCTGACATTCTGCAGAAGAGGCACAGCTCAAGTTTTTTGCCCTGGCTCTTCGGCTGTGGGAGCAGAGGCCAACCGTTCGTGCTCTACTCCCTGGGATGCAGGGCAGCCCAGCACGGGTGCCAAAGAGGTTCCATTGTAATGGACTTTGAGTTGGGAAATCGAGGAGCGACAGCAATGTGCATGGCACTGTTGCAAATCTGACATTCTGCAGAAGAGGCACAGCTCCAGTTTTTTGCCCTGGCTCTTCGGCTGTGGGAGCAGAGGCCAACTGTTCGTGCTCTACTCCCTGGGATGCTGGGCATCCGACAACGGGTGCCAAAGAGGTTCCATTGTAATGGATTTTGAGTTTTGAAATGGAGGAGCGACAGCAATGCGGATGGCACCGTTACAAAGCTGACTTTCTGCAGAAGAGGCACAGCTCCAGTTTTTTGCCCTGGCTCTTCGGCTGTGGGAGCAGAGGCCAACCGTTCGTGCTCTACTCCCTGGGATGCTGGGCAGCCGAGCACGGGTGCCAAAGAGGTTCCATTGTAATGGACTTTGAGTTGGGAAATCGAGGAGCGACAGCAATGCGGATGGCACCGTTGCAAAGCTGACTTTCTGCAGAAGAGGCACAGCTCCAGTTTTTTGCCCTGGCTCTTCGGCTGTGGGAGCAGAGGCCAACCGTTCGTGATCTACTGCCTGGGATGCTGGGCAGCCGAGCACGGGTGCCAAAGAGGTTCCATTGTAATGGACTTTGAGTTGGGAAATGGAGGAGCGACAGCAATGCGGATGGCACCGTTGCAAATCTGACTTTCTGCAGAAGAGGCACAGCTCCAGTTTTTTGCCCTGGCTCTTCGGCTGTGGGAGCAGAGTCCAACCGTTCGTGCTCTACTGCCTGGGATGCTGGGCAGCCCAGCACGGGTGCCAAAGAGGTTCCATTGTAATGGAGTTTGAGTTGGGAAATGGAGGAGCGACATCAATGCGGATGGCACCGTTGCAAAGCTGACTTTCTGCAGAAGAGGCACAGCTCCAGCTTTTTGCCCTGGCTCTTCGGCTGTGGGAGCAGAGGCCAACCGTTCGTGCTCTACTCCCTGGGATGCTGGGCAGCCGAGCACGGGTGCCAAAGAGGTTCCATTGTAATGGACTTTGAGTTGGGAAATGGAGGAGCAACAGCAATGCGGATGGCACCGTTGCAAAGCTGACTTTCTGCAGAAGAGGCACAGCTCCAGTTTTTTGCCCTGGCTCTTCGGCTGTGGGAGCAGAGGCCAACCGTTCGTGCTCTACTCCCTGGGATGCTGGGCAGCCCAGCACGGGTGCCAAAGAGGTTCCATTGTAATGGACTTTGAGTTGGGAAATCGAGGAGTGACAGCAATGCGGATGGAACCGTTGCAAATCTGACATTCTGCAGAAGAGGCACAGCTCAAGCTTTTTGCCCTGGCTCTTCCGCTGTGGGAGCAGAGGCCAACCGTTCGTGCTCTACTCCCTGGGATGCTGGGCAGCCGAGCACGGGTGCCAAAGAGGTTCCATTGTAATGGACTTTGAGTTGGGAAATCGAGGAGCGACAGCAATGCGGATGGCACCGTTGCAAAGCTGACTTTCTGCAGAAGAGGCACAGCTCCAGTTTTTTGCCCTGGCTCTTCGGCTGTGGGAGCAGAGGCCAACTGTTCGTGCTCTACTGCCTGGGATGCTGGGCAGCCGAGCACGGGTGCCAAAGAGGTTCCATTGTAATGGACTTTGAGTTGGGAAATGGAGGAGCGACAGCAATGCGGATGGCACCGTTGCAAATCTGACTTTCTGCAGAAGAGGCACAGCTCCAGTTTTTTGCCCTGGCTCTTCGGCTGTGGGAGCAGAGTCCAACCGTTCGTGCTCTACTGCCTGGGATGCTGGGCAGCCCAGCACGGGTGCCAAAGAGGTTCCATTGTAATGGAGTTTGAGTTGGGAAATGGAGGAGCGACATCAATGCGGATGGCACCGTTGCAAAGCTGACTTTCTGCAGAAGAGGCACAGCTCCAGCTTTTTGCCCTGGCTCTTCGGCTGTGGGAGCAGAGGCCAACCGTTCGTGCTCTACTCCCTGGGATGCTGGGCAGCCGAGCACGGGTGCCAAAGAGGTTCCATTGTAATGGACTTTGAGTTGGGAAATGGAGGAGCAACAGCAATGCGGATGGCACCGTTGCAAAGCTGACTTTCTGCAGAAGAGGCACAGCTCCAGTTTTTTGCCCTGGCTCTTCGGCTGTGGGAGCAGAGGCCAACCGTTCGTGCTCTACTCCCTGGGATGCTGGGCAGCCGAGCACGGGTGCCAAAGAGGTTCCATTGTAATGGACTTTGAGTTGGGAAATGGAGGAGCAACAGCAATGCGGATGGCACCGTTGCAAAGCTGACTTTCTGCAGAAGAGGCACAGCTCCAGTTTTTTGCCCTGGCTCTTCGGCTGTGGGAGCAGAGGCCAACCGTTCGTGCTCTACTGCCTGGGATGCTGGGCAGCCGAGCACGGGTGCCAAAGAGGTTCCATTGTAATGGACTTTGAGTTGGGAAATCGAGGAGCGACAGCAATGCGGATGGAACCGTTGCAAATCTGACATTCTGCAGAAGAGGCACAGCTCAAGCTTTTTGCCCTGGCTCTTTGGCTGTGGGAGCAGAGGCCAACCGTTCGTGCTCTACTCCCTGGGATGCTGGGCAGCCCAGCACGGGTGCCAAAGAGGTTCCATTGTAATGGACTTTGAGTTGGGAAATGGAGGAGCGACAGCAATGCGGATGGCACCGTTGCAAAGCTGACTTTCTGCAGAAGAGGCACAGCTCAAGTTTTTTGCCCTGGCTCTTCGGCTGTGGGAGCAGAGGCCAGCCGTTCGTGCTCTACTGCCTGGGATGCTGGGCAGCCCAGCACGGGTGCCAAAGAGGTTCCATTGTAATGGACTTTGAGTTGGGAAATGGAGGAGCAACAGCAATGCGGATGGCACCGTTGCAAAGCTGACTTTCTGCAGAAGAGGCACAGCTCCAGTTTTTTGCCCTGGCTCTTCGGCTGTGGGAGCAGAGGCCAACCGTTCGTGCTCTACTGCCTGGGATGCTGGGCAGCCCAGCACGGGTGCCAAAGAGGTTACATTGTAATGGCCTTTGAGTTGGGAAATGGAGGAGCGACAGCAATGCGGATGGCACCGTTGCAAATCTGACATTCTGCAGAAGAGGCACAGCTCCAGTTTTTTGCCCTGGTTCTTTGGCTGTGGGAGCAGAGGCCAACTGTTCGTGCTCTACTGCCTGGGACCCTGGGCAGCCGAGCACGTGTGCCAAAGATGTTCCATTGTAATGGACTTTGAGTTGGGAAATGGAGGAGCAACAGCAATGCGGATTGCACCGTTGCAAAGCTGACTTTCCGCAGAAGAGGCACAGCTCAAGCTTTTTGCCCTGGCTCTTCGGCTGTGGGGCAGAGGCCAACCGTTCGTGCTCTACTCCCTGGGATGCTGGGCAGCCGAGCACGGGTGCCAAAGATGTTCCATTGTAATGGACTTTGAGTTGCGAAATCTAGGAACCTCAGCAATGCGGATGGCACCGTTGCAAAGCTGACTTTCTGCAGAAGAGGCACAGCTCAAGTTTTTTGCCCTGGCTCTTCCGCTGTGGGAGCAGAGGCCAGCCGTTCGTGCTCTACTGCCTGGGATGCTGGGCAGCCCAGCACGGGTGCCAAAGAGGTTCCATTGTAATGGACTTTGAGTTGGGAAATGGAGGAGCAACAGCAATGCGGATGGCACCGTTGCAAAGCTGACTTTCTGCAGAAGAGGCACAGCTCC
This sequence comes from Psittacula echo, assembly GCF_963264785.1. Taxonomy (NCBI): domain Eukaryota; kingdom Metazoa; phylum Chordata; class Aves; order Psittaciformes; family Psittacidae; genus Psittacula; species Psittacula echo. The sequence goes on from NC_137758.1 coordinate 7,097,763, forward strand.
AGTTTTTTGCCCTGGCTCTTCGGCTGTGGGAGCAGAGGCCAACCGTTCGTGCTCTACTGCCTGGGATGCTGGGCAGCCCAGCACGGGTGCCAAAGAGGTTCCATTGTAATGGACTTTGAGTTGGGAAATGGAGGAGCGACAGCAATGCGGATGGAACCGTTGCAAAGCTGACTTTCTGCAGAAGAGGCACAGCTCAAGCTTTTTGCCCTGGCTCTTCGGCTGTGGGAGCAGAGGCCAACCGTTCGTGCTCTACTGCCTGGGATGCTGGGCAGCCCAGCACGGGTGCCAAAGAGGTTCCATTGTAATGGACTTTGAGTTGGGAAATCGAGGAGCGACAGCAATGCGGATGGCACCGTTGCAAAGCTGACTTTCTGCAGAAGAGGCACAGCTCAAGTTTTTTGCCCTGGCTCTTCGGCTGTGGGAGCAGAGGCCAACCGTTCGTGCTCTATTCGCTGGGATGCTGGGCAGCTGAGCACGGGTGCCAAAGAGGTTCCTCTGTAATGGACTTTGAGTTGAGAAATCGAGGAACAACAGCAATGCGGATGGCACCGTTGCGAAGCTGACTTTCTGCAGAAGAGGCACAGCTCAAGTTTTTTGCCCTGGCTCTTCCGCTGTGGGAGCAGAGGCCAACCGTTCGTGCTCTACTGCCTGGGATGCTGGGCAGCCGAGCACGGGTGCCAAAGAGGTTCCATTGTAATGGACTTTGAGTTGGGAAATGGAGGAGCAACAGCAATGCGGATGGCACCGTTGCAAATCTGACATTCTGCAGAAGAGGCACAGCTCAAGCTTTTTGCCCTGGCTCTTTGGCTGTGGGAGCAGAGGCCAACCGTTCGTGCTCTACTCCCTGGGATGCTGGGCAGCCCAGCACGGGTGCCAAAGAGGTTCCATTGTAATGGACTTTGAGTTGGGAAATCGAGGAGCGACAGCAATGCGGATGGCACCGTTGCAAAGCTGACTTTCTGCAGAAGAGGCACAGCTCAAGTTTTTTGCCCTGGCTCTTCGGCTGTGGGAGCAGAGGCCAACCGTTCGTGCTCTACTCCCTGGGATGCTGGGCAGCCGAGCATGGGTGCCAAAGAGGTTCCATTGTAATGGACTTTGAGTTGCGAAATCGAGGAACCTCAGCAATGCGGATGGCACCGTTGCGAAGCTGACTTTCTGCAGAAGAGGCACAGCTCAAGTTTTTTGCCCTGGCTCTTCCGCTGTGGGAGCAGAGGCCAGCCGTTAGTGCTCTACTCCCTGGGATGCTGGGCAGCCCAGCACGGGTGCCAAAGAGGTTCCATTGTAATGGACTTTGAGTTGGGAAATCGAGGAGCAACAGCAATGCGGATGGCACCGTTGCAAAGCTGACTTTCTGCAGAAGAGGCACAGCTCCAGTTTTTTGCCCTGGCTCTTTGGCTGTGGGAGCAGAGGCCAGCCGTTCGTGCTCTACTGCCTGGGATGCTGGGCAGCCGAGCACGGGTGCCAAAGAGGTTCCATTGTAATGGACTTTGAGTGCGGAAATCGAGGAGCAACAGCAATGCGGATGGCACCGTTGCAAAGCTGACTTTCTGCAGAAGAGGCACAGCTCCAGTTTTTTGCCCTGGCTCTTTGGCTGTGGCAGCAGAGGCCAACCGTTCGTGCTCTACTCCCTGGGATGCTGGGCAGCCGAGCACGGGTGCCAAAGAGGTTCCATTGTAATGGACTTTGAGTTGGGAAATGGAGGAGCGACAGCAATGCGGATTGCACCGTTGCAAAGCTGACTTTCCGCAGAAGAGGCACAGCTCAAGCTTTTTGCCCTGGCTCTTCGGCTGTGGCAGGAGAGGCAAACCGTTCGTGCTCTACTCCCTGGGATGCTGGGCAGCCCAGCACGGGTGCCAAAGAGGTTCCATTGTAATGGACTTTGAGTTGGGAAATCGAGGAACCTCAGCAATGCGGATGGCACCGTTGCGAAGCTGACTTTCTGCAGAAGAGGCACAGCTCAAGTTTTTTGCCCTGGCTCTTCGGCTGTGGGAGCAGAGGCCAGCCGTTCGTGCTCTACTCCCTGGGATGCTGGGCAGCCGAGCACGGGTGCCAAAGAGGTTCCATTGTAATGGACTTTGAGTTGGGAAATCGAGGAGCAACAGCAATGCGGATGGCACCGTTGCAAAGCTGACTTTCTGCAGAAGAGGCACAGCTCCAGTTTTTTGCCCTGGCTCTTCGGCTGTGAGAGCAGATGCCAACCGTTCGTGCTCTACTGCCTGGGATGCTGGGCAGCCGAGCACGGGTGCCAAAGAGGTTCCATTGTAATGGACTTTGAGTTGGGAAATGGAGGAGCGACAGCAATGCGGATTGCACCGTTGCAAAGCTGACTTTCCGCAGAAGAGGCACAGCTCAAGCTTTTTGCCCTGGCTCTTCGGCTGTGGGAGCAGAGGCCAACCGTTCGTGCTCTACTGCCTGGGATGCTGGGCAGCCGAGCACGGGTGCCAAAGAGGTCCCATTGTAATTGACTTTGAGTTGGGAAATCGAGGAGCGACAGCAATGCGGATGGCACCGTTGCAAAGCTGACTTTCTGCAGAAGAGGCACAGCTCAAGTTTTTTGCCCTGTGTCTTCGGCTGTGGGAGCAGAGGCCAACCGTTCGTGCTCTATTCCCTGGGATGCTGGGCAGCTGAGCACGGGTGCCAAAGAGGTTCCATTGTAATGGACTTCGAGTTGCGAAATCGAGGAACCTCAGCAATGCGGATGGCACCGTTGCAAAGCTGACTTTCTGCAGAAGAGGCACAGCTCAAGTTTTTTGCCCTGGCTCTTCGGCTGTGGGAGCAGAGGCCAGCCGTTAGTGCTCTACTCCCTGGGATGCTGGGCAGCCCAGCACGGGTGCCAAAGAGGTTCCATTGTAATGGACTTTGAGTTGGGAAATCGAGGAGCAACAGCAATGCGGATGGCACCGTTGAAAAGCTGACTTTCTGCAGAAGAGGCACAGCTCCAGTTTTTTGCCCTGGCTCTTTGGCTGTGGGAGCAGAGGCCAACCGTTCGTGCTCTACTCCCTGGGATGCTGGGCAGCCCAGCACGGGTGCCAAAGATGTTCCATTTTAATGGACTTTGAGTTGGGAAATCGAGGAGCGACAGCAATGCGGATGGCACCGTTGCAAAGCTGTCTTTCTGCAGAAGAGGCACAGCTCAAGTTTTTTGCCCTGGCTCTTCGGCTGTGGGAGCAGAGGCCAACCGTTCGTGCTCTACTCCCTGAAATGCTGGGCAGCCGAGCACGGGTGCCAAAGAGGTTCCATTGTAATGGACTTTGAGTTGGGAAATGGAGGAGCGACAGCAATGCGGATTGCACCGTTGCAAAGCTGACTTTCCGCAGAAGAGGCACAGCTCAAGCTTTTTGCCCTGGCTCTTCGGCTGTGGGGCAGAGGCCAACCGTTCGTGCTCTACTCCCTGGGATGCTGGGCAGCCCAGCACGGGTGCCAAAGAGGTTCCATTGTAATGGACTTTGAGTTGCGAAATCGAGGAACCTCAGCAATGCGGATGGCACCGTTGCGAAGCTGACTTTCTGCAGAAGAGGCACAGCTCAAGTTTTTTGCCCTGGCTCTTCGGCTGTGGGAGCAGAGGCCAGCCGTTCGTGCTCTACTGCCTGGGATGCTGGGCAGCCCAGCACGGGTGCCAAAGAGGTTCCATTGTAATGGACTTTGAGTTCGGAAATCGAGGAGCAACAGCAATGTGGACGGCACCGTTGCAAAGCTGACTTTCTGCAGAAGAGGCACAGCTCCAGTTTTTTGCCCTGGCTCTTTGGCTGTGGGAGCAGAGGCCAACCGTTCGTGCTCTACTCCCTGGGATGCTGGGCAGCCCAGCACGGGTGCCAAAGAGGTTCCATTGTAATGGACTTTGAGTTGGGAAATGGAGGAGCGACAGCAATGTGAATGGCACTGTTGCAAAGCTGACTTTCTGCAGAAGAGGCACAGCTCCAGTTTTTTGCCCTGGCTCTTCGGCTGTGGGAGCAGAGGCCAACCGTTCGTGCTCTACTCCCTGGGATGCTGGGCAGCCGAGCACGGGTGCCAAAGAGGTTCCATTGTAATGGACTTTGAGTTGCGAAATCGAGGAACCTCAGCAATGCGGATGGCACCGTTGCGAAGCTGACTTTCTGCAGAAGAGGCACAGCTCAAGTTTTTTGCCCTGGCTCTTCGGCTGTGGGAGCAGAGGCCAGCCGTTCGTGCTCTACTCCCTGGGATGCTGGGCAGCCCAGCACGGGTGCCAAAGAGGTTCCATTGTAATGGACTTTGAGTTGGGAAATGGAGGAGCAACAGCAATGCGGATGGCACCGTTGCGAAGCTGACTTTCTGCAGAAGAGGCACAGCTCCAGTTTTTTGCCCTGGCTCTTCGGCTGTGAGAGCAGATGCCAACCGTTCGTGCTCTACTGCCTGGAATGCTGGGCAGCCCAGCACGGGTGCCGAAGAGTTTCCATTGTAATGGACTTTGAGTTCGGAAATCGAGGAGCAACAGCAATGCGGATGGCACCGTTGCAAAGCTGACTTTCTGCAGAAGAGGCACAGCTCAAGTTTTTTGCCCTGGCTCTTCGGCTGTGGGAGCAGAGGCCAACCGTTCGTGCTCTACTGCCTGGGATGCTGGGCAGCCCAGCACAGGTGCCAAAGAGGTTCCACTGTAATGGACTTTGAGTTGGGAAATGGAGGAGCAACAGCAATGTGGATGGCACCGTTGCAAAGCTGACTTTCTGCAGAAGAGGCACAGCTCCAGTTTTTTGCCCTGGGTCTTTGGCTGTGAGAGCAGATGCCAACCGTTCGTGCTCTACTCCCTGGGATGCTGGGCAGCCGAGCACGGGTGCCAAAGATGTTCCATTTTAATGGACTTTGAGTTGGGAAATCGAGGAGCGACAGCAATGCGGATGGCACCGTTGCAAAGCTGTCTTTCTGCAGAAGAGGCACAGCTCAAGTTTTTTGCCCTGGCTCTTCGGCTGTGGGAGCAGAGGCCAACCGTTCGTGCTCTACTCCCTGAAATGCTGGGCAGCCGAGCACGGGTGCCAAAGAGGTTCCATTGTAATGGACTTTGAGTTGGGAAATGGAGGAGCGACAGCAATGTGAATGGCACTGTTGCAAAGCTGACTTTCTGCAGAAGAGGCACAGCTCAAGTTTTTTGCCCTGGCTCTTCGGCTGTGGGAGCAGAGGCCAACCGTTCGTGCTCTACTCCCTGGGATGCTGGGCAGCCCAGCACGGGTGCCAAAGAGGTTCCATTGTAATGGACTTTGAGTTGCGAAATCGAGGAACCTCAGCAATGCGGATGGCACCGTTGCGAAGCTGACTTTCTGCAGAAGAGGCACAGCTCAAGTTTTTTGCCCTGGCTCTTCGGCTGTGGGAGCAGAGGCCAGCCGTTCGTGCTCTACTCCCTGGGATGCTGGGCAGCCCAGCACGGGTGCCAAAGAGGTTCCATTGTAATGGACTTTGAGTTGGGAAATCGAGGAGCAACAGCAATGCGGATGGCACCGTTGCGAAGCTGACTTTCTGCAGAAGAGGCACAGCTCCAGTTTTTTGCCCTGGCTCTTCGGCTGTGAGAGCAGATGCCAACCGTTCGTGCTCTACTGCCTGGGATGCTGGGCAGCCCAGCACGGGTGCCAAAGAGGTTCCATTGTAATGGACTTTGAGTTCGGAAATCGAGGAGCAACAGCAATGCGGATGGCACCGTTGCAAAGCTGACTTTCTGCAGAAGAGGCACAGCTCAAGTTTTTTGCCCTGGCTCTTCGGCTGTGGGAGCAGAGGCCAACCGTTCGTGCTCTACTGCCTGGGATGCTGGGCAGCCCAGCACAGGTGCCAAAGAGGTTCCATTGTAATGGACTTTGAGTTGGGAAATCAAGGAGCGACAGCAATGTGGATGGCACCGTTGCAAAGCTGACTTTCTGCAGAAGAGGCACAGCTCCAGTTTTTTGCCCTGGGTCTTTGGCTGTGAGAGCAGATGCCAACCGTTCGTGCTCTACTGCCTGGGATGCTGGGCAGCCCAGCACGGGTGCCAAAGATGTTCCATTTTAATGGACTTTGAGTTGGGAAATCGAGGAGCGACAGCAATGCGGATGGCACCGTTGCAAAGCTGTCTTTCTGCAGAAGAGGCACAGCTCAAGTTTTTTGCCCTGGCTCTTCGGCTGTGGGAGCAGAGGCCAACCGTTCGTGCTCTACTCCCTGAAATGCTGGGCAGCCGAGCACGGGTGCCAAAGAGGTTCCATTGTAATGGACTTTGAGTTGGGAAATGGAGGAGCGACAGCAATGCGGATTGCACCGTTGCAAAGCTGACTTTCCGCAGAAGAGGCACAGCTCAAGCTTTTTGACCTGGCTCTTCGGCTGTGGGGCAGAGGCCAACCGTTCGTGCTCTACTCCCTGGGATGCTGGGCAGCCCAGCACGGGTGCCAAAGATGTTCCATTGTAATGGACTTTGAGTTGCGAAATCTAGGAACCTCAGCAATGCGGATGGCACCGTTGCAAAGCTGACTTTCTGCTGAAGAGGCACAGCTCAAGTTTTTTGCCCTGGCTCTTCGGCTGTGGGAGCAGAGGCCAGCCGTTCGTGCTCTACTGCCTGGGATGCTGGGCAGCCGAGCACGGGTGCCAAAGAGGTTCCATTGTAATGGACTTTGAGTTGGGAAATGGAGGAGCAACAGCAATGCGGATGGCACCGTTGCAAAGCTGACTTTCTGTAGAAGACGCACAGCTCCAGTTTTTTGCCCTGGCTCTTCGGCTGTGGGAGCAGAGGCCAACCGTTCGTGCTCTACTGCCTGGGATGCTGGGCAGCCGAGCACGGGTGCCAAAGAGGTTCCATTGTAATGGACTTTGAGTTGGGAAATGGAGGAGCGACAGCAATGCGGATGGCACCGTTGCAAAGCTGACTTTCTGCAGAAGAGGCACAGCTCAAGCTTTTTGCCCTGGCTCTTCGGCTGTGGGAGCAGAGGCCAACCGTTCGTGCTCTACTCCCTGGGATGCTGGGCAGCCCAGCACGGGTGCCAAAGAGGTTCCATTGTAATGGACTTTGAGTTGGGAAATGGAGGAGCGACAGCAATGCGGATGGCACCGTTGCAAAGCTGACTTTCTGCAGAAGAGGCACAGCTCAAGTTTTTTGCCCTGTGTCTTCGGCTGTGGGAGCAGAGGCCAACCGTTCGTGCTCTATTCCCTGGGATGCTGGGCAGCTGAGCACGGATGCCAAAGAGGTTCCATTGTAATGGACTTTGAGTTGCGAAATCGAGGAACCTCAGCAATGCGGATGGCACCGTTGCAAAGCTGACTTTCTGCAGAAGAGGCACAGCTCAAGTTTTTTGCCCTGGCTCTTCGGCTGTGGGAGCAGAGGCCAGCCGTTAGTGCTCTACTCCCTGGGATGCTGGGCAGCCCAGCACGGGTGCCAAAGAGGTTCCATTGTAATGGACTTTGAGTTGGGAAATGGAGGAGCAACAGCAATGCGGATGGCACCGTTGCAAAGCTGACTTTCTGCAGAAGAGGCACAGCTCCAGTTTTTTGCCCTGGCTCTTTGGCTGTGGGAGCAGAGGCCAACCGTTCGTGCTCTACTGCCTGGGATGCTGGGCAGCCGAGCACGGGTGCCAAAGATGTTCCATTTTAATGGACTTTGAGTTGGGAAATCGAGGAGCGACAGCAATGCGGATGGCACCGTTGCAAAGCTGTCTTTCTGCAGAAGAGGCACAGCTCAAGTTTTTTGCCCTGGCTCTTCGGCTGTGGGAGCAGAGGCCAACCGTTCGTGCTCTACTCCCTGAAATGCTGGGCAGCCGAGCACGGGTGCCAAAGAGGTTCCATTGTAATGGACTTTGAGTTGGGAAATGGAGGAGCGACAGCAATGCGGATTGCACCGTTGCAAAGCTGACTTTCCGCAGAAGAGGCACAGCTCAAGCTTTTTGCCCTGGCTCTTCGGCTGTGGGGCAGAGGCCAACCGTTCGTGCTCTACTCCCTGGGATGCTGGGCAGCCGAGCACGGGTGCCAAAGATGTTCCATTGTAATGGACTTTGAGTTGCGAAATCTAGGAACCTCAGCAATGCGGATGGCACCGTTGCAAAGCTGACTTTCTGCTGAAGAGGCACAGCTCAAGTTTTTTGCCCTGGCTCTTCGGCTGTGGGAGCAGAGGCCAGCCGTTCGTGCTCTACTGCCTGGGATGCTGGGCAGCCGAGCACGGGTGCCAAAGAGGTTCCATTGTAATGGACTTTGAGTTGGGAAATGGAGGAGCAACAGCAATGCGGATGGCACCGTTGCAAAGCTGACTTTCTGCAGAAGAGGCACAGCTCCAGTTTTTTGCCCTGGCTCTTCGGCTGTGGGAGCAGAGGCCAACCGTTCGTGCTCTACTGCCTGGGATGCTGGGCAGCCCAGCACGGGTGCCAAAGAGGTTCCATTGTAATGGACTTTGAGTTGGGAAATGGAGGAGCGACAGCAATGCGGATGGCACCGTTGCAAAGCTGACTTTCTGCAGAAGAGGCACAGCTCAAGCTTTTTGCCCTGGCTCTTCGGCTGTGGGAGCAGAGGCCAACCGTTCGTGCTCTACTCCCTGGGATGCTGGGCAGCCCAGCACGGGTGCCAAAGAGGTTCCATTGTAATGGACTTTGAGTTGGGAAATGGAGGAGCGACAGCAATGCGGATGGCACCGTTGCAAAGCTGACTTTCTGCAGAAGAGGCACAGCTCAAGTTTTTTGCCCTGTGTCTTCGGCTGTGGGAGCAGAGGCCAACCGTTCGTGCTCTATTCCCTGGGATGCTGGGCAGCCGAGCACGGGTGCCAAAGAGGTTCCATTGTAATGGACTTTGAGTTGCGAAATCGAGGAACCTCAGCAATGCGGATGGCACCGTTGCAAAGCTGACTTTCTGCAGAAGAGGCACAGCTCAAGTTTTTTGCCCTGGCTCTTCGGCTGTGGGAGCAGAGGCCAGCCGTTAGTGCTCTACTCCCTGGGATGCTGGGCAGCCCAGCACGGGTGCCAAAGAGGTTCCATTGTAATGGACTTTGAGTTGGGAAATGGAGGAGCAACAGCAATGCGGATGGCACCGTTGCAAAGCTGACTTTCTGCAGAAGAGGCACAGCTCCAGTTTTTTGCCCTGGCTCTTTGGCTGTGGGAGCAGAGGCCAACCGTTCGTGCTCTACTCCCTGGGATGCTGGGCAGCCGAGCACGGGTGCCAAACAGGTTCCATTGTAATGGACTTTGAGTTCGGAAATCGAGGAGCAACAGCAATGCGGATGGCACCGTTGCAAAGCTGACTTTCTGCAGAAGAGGCACAGCTCCAGTTTTTTGCCCTGGCTCTTTGGCTGTGGCAGCAGAGGCCAACCGTTCGTGCTCTACTGCCTGGGATGCTGGGCAGCCCAGCACGGGTGCCAAAGAGGTTCCATTGTAATGGACTTTGAGTTGGGAAATGGAGGAGCGACAGCAATGTGAATGGCACTGTTGCAAAGCTGACTTTCTGCAGAAGAGGCACAGCTCCAGTTTTTTGCCCTGGCTCTTCGGCTGTGGGAGCAGAGGCCAACCGTTCGTGCTCTACTCCCTGGGATGCTGGGCAGCCCAGCACGGGTGCCAAAGAGGTTCCATTTTAATGGACTTTGAGTTGCGAAATCGAGGAACCTCAGCAATGCGGATGGCACCGTTGCGAAGCTGACTTTCTGCAGAAGAGGCACAGCTCAAGTTTTTTGCCCTGGCTCTTCGGCTGTGGGAGCAGAGGCCAACCGTTCGTGCTCTACTCCCTGGGATGCTGGGCAGCCCAGCACGGGTGCCAAAGAGGTTCCATTGTAATGGACTTTGAGTTGGGAAATCGAGGAGCAACAGCAATGCGGATGGCACCGTTGCGAAGCTGACTTTCTGCAGAAGAGGCACAGCTCCAGTTTTTTGCCCTGGCTCTTCGGCTGTGAGAGCAGATGCCAACCGTTCGTGCTCTACTGCCTGGGATGCTGGGCAGCCCAGCACGGGTGCCAAAGAGGTTCCATTGTAATGGACTTTGAGTTGGGAAATGGAGGAGCAACAGCAATGCGGATGGCACCGTTGCAAAGCTGACTTTCTGCAGAAGAGGCACAGCTCCAGTTTTTTGCCCTGGCTCTTCGGCTGTGAGAGCAGATGCCAACCGTTCGTGCTCTACTGCCTGGGATGCTGGGCAGCCCAGCACGGGTGCCAAAGAGGTTCCATTGTAATGGACTTTGAGTTCGGAAATCGAGGAGCAACAGCAATGCGGATGGCACCGTTGCAAAGCTGACTTTCTGCAGAAGAGGCACAGCTCAAGTTTTTTGCCCTGGCTCTTCGGCTGTGGGAGCAGAGGCCAACCGTTCGTGCTCTACTGCCTGGGATGCTGGGCAGCCCAGCACAGGTGCCAAAGAGGTTCCACTGTAATGGACTTTGAGTTGGGAAATGGAGGAGCAACAGCAATGTGGATGGCACCGTTGCAAAGCTGACTTTCTGCAGAAGAGGCACAGCTCCAGTTTTTTGCCCTGGGTCTTTGGCTGTGAGAGCAGATGCCAACCGTTCGTGCTCTACTGCCTGGGATGCTGGGCAGCCGAGCACGGGTGCCAAAGATGTTCCATTTTAATGGACTTTGAGTTGGGAAATCGAGGAGCGACAGCAATGCGGATGGCACCGTTGCAAAGCTGTCTTTCTGCAGAAGAGGCACAGCTCAAGTTTTTTGCCCTGGCTCTTCGGCTGTGGGAGCAGAGGCCAACCGTTCGTGCTCTACTCCCTGAAATGCTGGGCAGCCGAGCACGGGTGCCAAAGAGGTTCCATTGTAATGGACTTTGAGTTGGGAAATGGAGGAGCGACAGCAATGCGGATTGCACCGTTGCAAAGCTGACTTTCCGCAGAAGAGGCACAGCTCAAGCTTTTTGCCCTGGCTCTTCGGCTGTGGGGCAGAGGCCAACCGTTCGTGCTCTACTCCCTGGGATGCTGGGCAGCCGAGCACGGGTGCCAAAGATGTTCCATTGTAATGGACTTTGAGTTGCGAAATCTAGGAACCTCAGCAATGCGGATGGCACCGTTGCAAAGCTGACTTTCTGCTGAAGAGGCACAGCTCAAGTTTTTTGCCCTGGCTCTTCGGCTGTGGGAGCAGAGGCCAGCCGTTCGTGCTCTACTGCCTGGGATGCTGGGCAGCCGAGCACGGGTGCCAAAGAGGTTCCATTGTAATGGACTTTGAGTTGGGAAATGGAGGAGCAACAGCAATGCGGATGGCACCGTTGCAAAGCTGACTTTCTGTAGAAGAGGCACAGCTCCAGTTTTTTGCCCTGGCTCTTCGGCTGTGGGAGCAGAGGCCAACCGTTCGTGCTCTACTGCCTGGGATGCTGGGCAGCCCAGCACGGGTGCCAAAGAGGTTCCATTGTAATGGACTTTGAGTTGGGAAATGGAGGAGCGACAGCAATGCGGATGGCACCGTTGCAAAGCTGACTTTCTGCAGAAGAGGCACAGCTCAAGCTTTTTGCCCTGGCTCTTCGGCTGTGGGAGCAGAGGCCAACCGTTCTTGCTCTACTCCCTGGGATGCTGGGCAGCCCAGCACGGGTGCCAAAGAGGTTCCATTGCAATGGACTTTGAGTTGGGAAATCGAGGAGCGACAGCAATGCGGATGGCACCTTTGCAAAGCTGACTTTCTGCAGAAGAGGCACAGCTCAAGTTTTTTGCCCTGTGTCTTCGGCTGTGGGAGCAGAGGCCAACCGTTCGTGCTCTATTCCCTGGGATGCTGGGCAGCTGAGCACGGGTGCCAAAGAGGTTCCATTGTAATGGACTTTGAGTTGCGAAATCGAGGAACCTCAGCAATGCGGATGGCACCGTTGCAAAGCTGACTTTCTGCAGAAGAGGCACAGCTCAAGTTTTTTGCCCTGGCTCTTCGGCTGTGGGAGCAGAGGCCAGCCGTTAGTGCTCTACTCCCTGGGATGCTGGGCAGCCCAGCACGGGTGCCAAAGAGGTTCCATTGTAATGGACTTTGAGTTGGGAAATCGAGGAGCAACAGCAATGCGGATGGCACCGTTGCAAAGCTGACTTTCTGCAGAAGAGGCACAGCTCCAGTTTTTTGCCCTGGCTCTTTGGCTGTGGGAGCAGAGGCCAACCGTTCGTGCTCTACTGCCTGGGATGCTGGGCAGCCGAGCACGGGTGCCAAAGATGTTCCATTTTAATGGACTTTGAGTTGGGAAATCGAGGAGCGACAGCAATGCGGATGGCACCGTTGCAAAGCTGTCTTTCTGCAGAAGAGGCACAGCTCAAGTTTTTTGCCCTGGCTCTTCGGCTGTGGGAGCAGAGGCCAACCGTTCGTGCTCTACTCCCTGAAATGCTGGGCAGCCGAGCACGGGTGCCAAAGAGGTTCCATTGTAATGGACTTTGAGTTGGGAAATGGAGGAGCGACAGCAATGCGGATTGCACCGTTGCAAAGCTGACTTTCCGCAGAAGAGGCACAGCTCAAGCTTTTTGCCCTGGCTCTTCGGCTGTGGGAGCAGAGGCCAACCGTTCGTGCTCTACTCCCTGGGATGCTGGGCAGCCGAGCACGGGTGCCAAAGAGGTTCCATTGTAATGGACTTTGAGTTGCGAAATCTAGGAACCTCAGCAATGCGGATGGCACCGTTGCAAAGCTGACTTTCTGCTGAAGAGGCACAGCTCCAGTTTTTTGCCCTGGCTCTTCCGCTGTGGGAGCAGAGGCCAGCCGTTCGTGCTCTACTGCCTGGGATGCTGGGCAGCCGAGCACGGGTGCCAAAGAGGTTCCATTGTAATGGACTTTGAGTTGGGAAATGGAGGAGCAACAGCAATGCGGATGGCACCGTTGCAAAGCTGACTTTCTGCAGAAGAGGCACAGCTCCAGTTTTTTGCCCTGGCTCTTTGGCTGTGGGAGCAGAGGCCAACCGTTCGTGCTCTACTGCCTGGGATGCTGGGCAGCCCAGCACGGGTGCCAAAGAGGTTCCATTGTAATGGACTTTGAGTTGGGAAATGGAGGAGCGACAGCAATGCGGATGGCACCGTTGCAAAGCTGACTTTCTGCAGAAGAGGCACAGCTCAAGCTTTTTGCCCTGGCTCTTCGGCTGTGGGAGCAGAGGCCAACCGTTCGTGCTCTACTCCCTGGGATGCTGGGCAGCCCAGCACGGGTGCCAAAGAGGTTCCATTGTAATGGACTTTGAGTTGGGAAATGGAGGAGCGACAGCAATGCGGATGGCACCGTTGCAAAGCTGACTTTCTGCAGAAGAGGCACAGCTCAAGTTTTTTGCCCTGTGTCTTCGGCTGTGGGAGCAGAGGCCAACCGTTCGTGCTCTATTCCCTGGGATGCTGGGCAGCTGAGCACGGGTGCCAAAGAGGTTCCATTGTAATGGACTTTGAGTTGCGAAATCGAGGAACCTCAGCAATGCGGATGGCACCGTTGCAAAGCTGACTTTCTGCAGAAGAGGCACAGCTCAAGTTTTTTGCCCTGGCTCTTCGGCTGTGGGAGCAGAGGCCAGCCGTTAGTGCTCTACTCCCTGGGATGCTGGGCAGCCCAGCACGGGTGCCAAAGAGGTTCCATTGTAATGGACTTTGAGTTGGGAAATCGAGGAGCAACAGCAATGCGGATGGCACCGTTGCAAAGCTGACTTTCTGCAGAAGAGGCACAGCTCCAGTTTTTTGCCCTGGCTCTTTGGCTGTGGGAGCAGAGGCCAACCGTTCGTGCTCTACTCCCTGGGATGCTGGGCAGCCGAGCACGGGTGCCAAAGAGGTTCCATTGTAATGGACTTTGAGTTCGGAAATCGAGGAGCAACAGCAATGCGGATGGCACCGTTGCAAAGCTGACTTTCTGCAGAAGAGGCACAGCTCCAGTTTTTTGCCCTGGCTCTTTGGCTGTGGCAGCAGAGGCCAACCGTTCGTGCTCTACTCCCTGGGATGCTGGGCAGCCCAGCACGGGTGCCAAAGAGGTTCCATTGTAATGGACTTTGAGTTGGGAAATGGAGGAGCGACAGCAATGTGAATGGCACTGTTGCAAAGCTGACTTTCTGCAGAAGAGGCACAGCTCCAGTTTTTTGCCCTGGCTCTTCGGCTGTGGGAGCAGAGGCCAACCGTTCGTGCTCTACTCCCTGGGATGCTGGGCAGCCCAGCACGGGTGCCAAAGAGGTTCCATTGTAATGGACTTTGAGTTGCGAAATCGAGGAACCTCAGCAATGCGGATGGCACCGTTGCGAAGCTGACTTTCTGCAGAAGAGGCACAGCTCAAGTTTTTTGCCCTGGCTCTTCGGCTGTGGGAGCAGAGGCCAACCGTTCGTGCTCTACTCCCTGGGATGCTGGGCAGCCCAGCACGGGTGCCAAAGAGGTTCCATTGTAATGGACTTTGAGTTGGGAAATCGAGGAGCAACAGCAATGCGGATGGCACCGTTGCGAAGCTGACTTTCTGCAGAAGAGGCACAGCTCCAGTTTTTTGCCCTGGCTCTTCGGCTGTGAGAGCAGATGCCAACCGTTCGTGCTCTACTGCCTGGGATGCTGGGCAGCCCAGCACGGGTGCCAAAGAGGTTCCATTGTAATGGACTTTGAGTTCGGAAATCGAGGAGCAACAGCAATGCGGATGGCACCGTTGCAAAGCTGACTTTCTGCAGAAGAGGCACAGCTCAAGTTTTTTGCCCTGTGTCTTCGGCTGTGGGAGCAGAGGCCAACCGTTCGTGCTCTACTGCCTGGGATGCTGGGCAGCCCAGCAAAGGTGCCAAAGAGGTTCCACTGTAATGGACTTTGAGTTGGGAAATGGAGGAGCGACAGCAATGCGGATTGCACCGTTGCAAAGCTGACTTTCTGCAGAAGAGGCACAGCTCAAGTTTTTTGCCCTGTGTCTTCGGCTGTGGGAGCAGAGGCCAACCGTTCGTGCTCTATTCCCTGGGATGCTGGGCAGCTGAGCACGGGTGCCAAAGAGGTTCCATTGTAATGGACTTTGAGTTGCGAAATCGAGGAACCTCAGCAATGCGGATGGCACCGTTGCAAAGCTGACTTTCTGCAGAAGAGGCACAGCTCAAGTTTTTTGCCCTGGCTCTTCGGCTGTGGGAGCAGAGGCCAGCCGTTAGTGCTCTACTCCCTGGGATGCTGGGCAGCCCAGCACGGGTGCCAAAGAGGTTCCATTGTAATGGACTTTGAGTTGGGAAATCGAGGAGCAACAGCAATGCGGATGGCACCGTTGCAAAGCTGACTTTCTGCAGAAGAGGCACAGCTCCAGTTTTTTGCCCTGGCTCTTTGGCTGTGGGAGCAGAGGCCAACCGTTCGTGCTCTACTGCCTGGGATGCTGGGCAGCCGAGCATGGGTGCCAAAGATGTTCCATTTTAATGGACTTTGAGTTGGGAAATCGAGGAGCGACAGCAATGCGGATGGCACCGTTGCAAAGCTGTCTTTCTGCAGAAGAGGCACAGCTCAAGTTTTTTGCCCTGGCTCTTCGGCTGTGGGAGCAGAGACCAACCGTTCGTGCTCTACTCCCTGAAATGCTGGGCAGCCGAGCACGAGTGCCAAAGAGGTTCCATTGTAATGGACTTTGAGTTGGGAAATGGAGGAGCGACAGCAATGCGGATTGCACCGTTGCAAAGCTGACTTTCCGCAGAAGAGGCACAGCTCAAGCTTTTTGCCCTGGCTCTTCGGCTGTGGGGCAGAGGCCAACCGTTCGTGCTCTACTGCCTGGGATGCTGGGCAGCCGAGCACGGGTGCCAAAGAGGTTCCATTGTAATGGACTTTGAGTTGCGAAATCTAGGAACCTCAGCAATGCGGATGGCACCGTTGCAAAGCTGACTTTCTGCTGAAGAGGCACAGCTCAAGTTTTTTGCACTGGCTCTTCCGCTGTGGGAGCAGAGGCCAGCCGTTCGTGCTCTACTGCCTGGGATGCTGGGCAGCCGAGCACGGGTGCCAAAGAGGTTCCATTGTAATGGACTTTGAGTTGGGAAATGGAGGAGCAACAGCAATGCGGATGGCACCGTTGCAAAGCTGACTTTCTGCAGAAGAGGCACAGCTCCAGTTTTTTGCCCTGGCTCTTCGGCTGTGGGAGCAGAGGCCAACCGTTCGTGCTCTACTGCCTGGGATGCTGGGCAGCCCAGCACGGGTGCCAAAGAGGTTCCATTGTAATGGACTTTGAGTTGGGAAATGGAGGAGCGACAGCAATGCGGATGGCACCGTTGCAAAGCTGACTTTCTGCAGAAGAGGCACAGCTCAAGCTTTTTGCCCTGGCTCTTCGGCTGTGGGAGCAGAGGCCAACCGTTCGTGCTCTACTCCCTGGGATGCTGGGCAGCCCAGCACGGGTGCCAAAGAGGTTCCATTGTAATGGACTTTGAGTTGGGAAATGGAGGAGCGACAGCAATGCGGATGGCACCGTTGCAAAGCTGACTTTCTGCAGAAGAGGCACAGCTCAAGTTTTTTGCCCTGTGTCTTCGGCTGTGGGAGCAGAGGCCAACCGTTCGTGCTCTATTCCCTGGGATGCTGGGCAGCTGAGCACGGGTGCCAAAGAGGTTCCATTGTAATGGACTTTGAGTTGCGAAATCGAGGAACCTCAGCAATGCGGATGGCACCGTTGCAAAGCTGACTTTCCGCAGAAGAGGCACAGCTCAAGTTTTTTGCCCTGGCTCTTCGGCTGTGGGAGCAGAGGCCAGCCGTTAGTGCTCTACTCCCTGGGATGCTGGGCAGCCCAGCACGGGTGCCAAAGAGGTTCCATTGTAATGGACTTTGAGTTGGGAAATCGAGGAGCAACAGCAATGCGGATGGCACCGTTGCAAAGCTGACTTTCTGCAGAAGAGGCACAGCTCCAGTTTTTTGCCCTGGCTCTTTGGCTGTGGGAGCAGAGGCCAACCGTTCGTGCTCTACTCCCTGGGATGCTGGGCAGCCGAGCACGGGTGCCAAAGAGGTTCCATTGTAATGGACTTTGAGTTCGGAAATCGAGGAGCAACAGCAATGCGGATGGCACCGTTGCAAAGCTGACTTTCTGCAGAAGAGGCACAGCTCCAGTTTTTTGCCCTGGCTCTTTGGCTGTGGCAGCAGAGGCCAACCGTTCGTGCTCTACTGCCTGGGATGCTGGGCAGCCCAGCACGGGTGCCAAAGAGGTTCCATTGTAATGGACTTTGAGTTGGGAAATGGAGGAGCGACAGCAATGTGAATGGCACTGTTGCAAAGCTGACTTTCTGCAGAAGAGGCACAGCTCCAGTTTTTTGCCCTGGCTCTTCGGCTGTGGGAGCAGAGGCCAACCGTTCGTGCTCTACTCCCTGGGATGCTGGGCAGCCCAGCACGGGTGCCAAAGAGGTTCCATTGTAATGGACTTTGAGTTGCGAAATCGAGGAACCTCAGCAATGCGGATGGCACCGTTGCGAAGCTGACTTTCTGCAGAAGAGGCACAGCTCAAGTTTTTTGCCCTGGCTCTTCGGCTGTGGGAGCAGAGGCCAACCGTTCGTGCTCTACTCCCTGGGATGCTGGGCAGCCCAGCACGGGTGCCAAAGAGGTTCCATTGTAATGGACTTTGAGTTGGGAAATCGAGGAGCAACAGCAATGCGGATGGCACCGTTGCGAAGCTGACTTTCTGCAGAAGAGGCACAGCTCCAGTTTTTTGCCCTGGCTCTTCGGCTGTGAGAGCAGATGCCAACCGTTCGTGCTCTACTCCCTGGGATGCTGGGCAGCCCAGCACGGGTGCCAAAGAGGTTCCATTGTAATGGACTTTGAGTTCGGAAATCGAGGAGCAACAGCAATGCGGATGGCACCGTTGCAAAGCTGACTTTCTGCAGAAGAGGCACAGCTCAAGTTTTTTGCCCTGTGTCTTCGGCTGTGGGAGCAGAGGCCAACCGTTCGTGCTCTACTGCCTGGGATGCTGGGCAGCCCAGCAAAGGTGCCAAAGAGGTTCCACTGTAATGGACTTTGAGTTGGGAAATGGAGGAGCAACAGCAATGTGGATGGCACCGTTGCAAAGCTGACTTTCTGCAGAAGAGGCACAGCTCCAGTTTTTTGCCCTGGGTCTTTGGCTGTGAGAGCAGATGCCAACCGTTCGTGCTCTACTGCCTGGGATGCTGGGCAGCCGAGCACGGGTGCCAAAGATGTTCCATTTTAATGGACTTTGAGTTGCGAAATCGAGGAGCAACAGCAATGCGGATGGCACCGTTGCAAAGCTGTCTTTCTGCAGAAGAGGCACAGCTCAAGTTTTTTGCCCTAGCTCTTCGGCTGTGGGAGCAGAGGCCAACCGTTCGTGCTCTACTCCCTGAAATGCTGGGCAGCCGAGCACGGGTGCCAAAGAGGTTCCATTGTAATGGACTTTGAGTTGGGAAATGGAGGAGCGACAGCAATGCGGATGGCACCGTTGCAAAGCTGACTTTCCGCAGAAGAGGCACAGCTCAAGCTTTTTGCCCTGGCTCTTCGGCTGTGGGGCAGAGGCCAACCGTTCGTGCTCTACTCCCTGGGATGCTGGGCAGCCGAGCACGGGTGCCAAAGATGTTCCATTGTAATGGACTTTGAGTTGCGAAATCTAGGAACCTCAGCAATGCGGATGGCACCGTTGCAAAGCTGACTTTCTGCTGAAGAGGCACAGCTCAAGTTTTTTGCCCTGGCTCTTTCGCTGTGGGAGCAGAGGCCAGCCGTTCGTGCTCTACTGCCTGGGATGCTGGGCAGGCGAGCACGGGTGCCAAAGAGGTTCCATTGTAATGGACTTTGAGTTGGGAAATGGAGGAGCGACAGCAATGCGGATGGCACCGTTGCAAAGCTGACTTTCTGCAGAAGAGGCACAGCTCCAGTTTTTTGCCCTGGCTCTTTGGCTGTGGGAGCAGAGGCCAACCGTTCGTGCTCTACTGCCTGGGATGCTGGGCAGCCGAGCACGGGTGCCAAAGAGGTTCCATTGTAATGGACTTTGAGTTGGGAAATGGAGGAGCGACAGCAATGCGGATGGCACCGTTGCGAAGCTGACTTTCTGCAGAAGAGGCACAGCTCCAGTTTTTTGCCCTGGCTTTTCGGCTGTGGGAGCAGAGGCCGACCGTTCGTGCTCTACTCCCTGGGATGCTGGGCAGCCCAGCACGGGTGCCAAAGAGGTTCCATTGTAATGGACTTTGAGTTGGGAAATGGAGGAGCGACAGCAATGCGGATGGCACCGTTGCAAATCTGACATTCTGCAGAAGAGGCACAGCTCAAGCTTTTTGACCTGGCTCTTCGGCTGTGGGAGCAGAGGCCAACCGTTCGTGCTCTACTCCCTGGGATGCTGGGCAGCCCAGCACGTGTGCCAAAGAGGTTCCATTTTAATGGACTTTGAGTTGGGAAATCGAGGAGCGACAGCAATGCGGATGGCACCGTTGCAAAGCTGACTTTCTGCAGAAGAGGCACAGCTCCAGTTTTTTGCCCTGGCTCTTCGGCTGTGGGAGCAGAGGCCAGCCGTTCGTGCTCTACTCCCTGGGATGCTGGGCAGCCCAGCACAGGTTCCAGAGATTTCCATTGTAATGGACTTTGAGTTGGGAAATCGAGGAGCGACAGCAATGCGGATTGCACCGTTGAAAAGCTGACTTTCTGCAGAAGAGGCACAGCTCCAGTTTTTTTCCCTGGCTCTTCGCTGTGGGAGCAGAGGCCAGCCGTTCGTGCTCTACTCCCTGGGATGCTGTGCAGCCCAGCACGGGTTCCAGAGATTTCCATTTTAATGGACTTTGAGTTGGGAAATCGAGGAGCGACAGCAATGCGGATGGCACCGTTGCAAAGCTGACTTTCTGCAGAAGAGGCACAGCTCCAGTTTTTTGCCCTGGCTCTTTGGCTGTGGGAGCAGAGGCCAACCGTTCGTGCTCTACTGCCTGGGATGCTGGGCAGCAGAGCACGGGTGCCAAAGAGGTTCCATTGTAATGGACTTTGAGTTGGGAAATGGAGGAGCGACAGCAATGCGGATGGCACCGTTGCAAAGCAGACTTTCTGCAGAAGAGGCACAGCTACAGTTTTTTGCCCTGACTTTTCGGCTGTGGGAGCAGAGGCCAACCGTTCGTGCTCTACTCCCTGGGATGCTGGGCAGCCCAGCACGGGTGCCAAAGAGGTTCCATTGTAATGGACTTTGAGTTGGGAAATCGAGGAGCGACAGCAATGCGGATGGCACCGTTGCAAAGCTGACTTTCTGCAGAAGAGGCACAGCTCAAGTTTTTTGCCCTGGCTCTTCGGCTGTGGCAGCAGAGGCCAGCCGTTCGTGCTCTACTCACTGGGATGCTGGGCAGCCGAGCAGAGGTTCCAGAGATTTCCATTTTAATGGACTTTGAGTTGGTAAATAGAGGAGCGACAGCAATGCGGATTGCACCGTTGCAAAGCTGACTTTCTGCAGAAGAGGCACAGCTCCAGTTTTTTGCCCTGTCTCTTCGGCTGTGGGAGCAGAGGCCAACCGTTCGTGCTCTACTGCCTGGGATGCTGGGCAGCCGAGCACAGGTTCCAGAGATTTCCAGTTTAATGGACTCTGAGTTGCGAAATCGAGGAGCGACAGCAATGCGGATTGCACCGTTGCAAAGCTGACTTTCTGCAGAAGAGTCACAGCTCAAGCTTTTTGCCCTGGCTCTTTGGCTGTGGGAGCAGAGGCCAACCGTTCGTGCTCTACTCCCTGGGATGCTGGGCAGCCCAGCACGGGTGCCAAAGAGGTTCCATTGTAATGGACTTTGAGTTGCGCAATCGAGGAACCTCAGCAATGCGGATGGCACCGTTGCAAAGCTGACTTTCTGCAGAAGAGGCACAGCTCAAGTTTTTTGCCCTGTGTCTTCGGCTGTGGGAGCAGAGACCAACCGTTCGTGCTCTACTCCCTGGGATGCTGGGAAGGCGAGCACGGGTGCCAAAGAGGTTCCATTGTAATGGACTTTGAGTTGGGAAATCGAGGAGCGACAGCAATGCGGATGGCACCGTTGCAAAGCTGACTTTCTGCAGAAGAGGCACAGCTCAAGTTTTTTGCCCTGTCTCTTCGGCTGTGGGAGCAGAGGCCAACCGTTCGTGCTCTACTGCCTGGGATGCTGGGCAGCTGAGCACGGGTGCCAAAGATGTTCCACTGTAATGGACTTTGAGTTGCGAAATCGAGGAGCAACAGCAATGCGGATGGCACCGTTGCGAAGCTGACTTTCTGCAGAAGAGGCACAGCTCAAGTTTTTTGCCCTGGCTCTTCGGCTGTGGGAGCAGAGGCCAACCGTTCGTGCTCTACTCCCTGGGATGCTGGGCAGCCGAGCACGGGTGCCAAAGAGGTTCCATTGTAATGGCCTTTGAGTTGGGAAATGGAGGAGCGACAGCAATGCGGATGGCACTGTTGCAAATCTGACATTCTGCAGAAGAGGCACAGCTCAAGGTTTTTGCCCTGGCTCTTTGGCTGTGGGAGCAGAGGCCAACCGTTCGTGCTCTACTCCCTGGGATGCTGGGCAGCCCAGCACGGGTGCCAAAGAGGTTCCATTGTAATGGACTTTGAGTTGCGAAATCGAGGAGCAACAGCAATGCGGATGGCACCGTTGCAAAGCTGACTTTCTGCAGAAGAGGCACAGCTCAAGCTTTTTGCCCTGGCTCTTTGGCTGTGGGAGCAGAGGCCAACCGTTCGTGCTCTACTGCCTGGGATGCTGGGCAGCCCAGCACGGGTGCCAAAGAGGTTCCATTGTAATGGACTTTGAGTTGGGAAATGGAGGAGCGACAGCAATGCGGATGGCACCGTTGCAAAGCTGACTTTCTGCAGAAGAGGCACAGCTCAAGCTTTTTGCACTGGCTCTTCGGCTGTGGGAGCAGAGGCCAACCGTTCGTGCTCTACTCCCTGGGATGCTGGGCAGCCGAGCACGGGTGCCAAAGAGGTTCCATTGTAATGGACTTTGAGTTGGGAAATGGAGGAGCGACAGCAATGCGGATGGCACCGTTGCAAAGCTGACTTTCTGCAGAAGAGGCACAGCTCAAGTTTTTTGCCCTGGCTCTTCGGGTGTGGGAGCAGAGGCCAACCGTTCGTGCTCTACTCCCTGGGATGCTGGGCAGCCCAGCACGGGTGCCAAAGAGGTTCCACTGTAATGGACTTTGAGTTGCGAAATCGAGGAACCTCAGCAATGCGGATGGCACCGTTGCGAAGCTGACTTTCTGCAGAAGAGGCACAGCTCAAGTTTTTTGCCCTGGCTCTTCGGCTGTGGGAGCAGAGGCCAGCCGTTCGTGCTCTACTCGCTGGGATGCTGGGCAGCCGAGCACGGGTGCCAAAGAGGTTCCATTGTAATGGACTTTTAGTTGGGAAATGGAGGAGCAACAGCAATGCGGATGGCACCGTTGCGAAGCTGACTTTCTGCAGAAGAGGCACAGCTCAAGTTTTTTGCCCTGGCTCTTCGGCTGTGGGAGCAGAGGCCAACCGTTCGTGCTCTACTCCCTGGGATGCTGGGCAGCCGAGCACGGGTGCCAAAGAGGTTCCATTGTAATGGCCTTTGACTTGGGAAATGGAGGAGCGACAGCAATGCGGATGGCACCGTTGCAAAGCTGACTTTCTGCAGAAGAGGCACAGCTCCAGTTTTTTGCCCTGGCTCTTTGCCTGTGGGAGCAGAGGCCAACCGTTCGTGCTCTACTCCCTGGGATGCTGGGCAGCCGAGCACGGGTGCCAAAGAGGTTCCATTGTAATGGACTTTGAGTTGGGAAATGGAGGAGCGACAGCAATGCGGATGGAACCGTTGCAAAGCTGACTTTCTGCAGAAGAGGCACAGCTCCAGTTTTTTGCCCTGGCTCTTCGGCTGTGGGAGCAGAGGCCAACCGTTCGTGCTCTACTGCCTGGGATGCTGGGCAGCCCAGCACGGGTGCCAAAGAGGTTCCATTGTAATGGACTTTGAGTTGGGAAATGGAGGAGCGACAGCAATGCGGATGGCACCGTTGCAAAGCTGACTTTCTGCAGAAGAGGCACAGCTCAAGCTTTTTGCCCTGGCTCTTCGGCTGTGGGAGCAGAGGCCAACCGTTCGTGCTCTACTCCCTGGGATGCTGGGCAGGTGAGCACGGGTGCCAAAGAGGTTCCATTGTAATGGACTTTGAGTTGGGAAATCGAGGAGCGACAGCAATGCGGATGGCACCGTTGCAAAGCTGACTTTCTGCAGAAGAGGCACAGCTCAAGTTTTTTGCCCTGTCTCTTCGGCTGTGGGAACAGAGGCCAACCGTTCGTGCTCTACTGCCTGGGATGCTGGGCAGCCGAGCACGGGTGCCAAAGAGGTTCCATTGTAATGGACTTTGAGTTGCGAAATCGAGGAACCTCAGCAATGCGGATGCCACCGTTGCGAAGCTGACTTTCTGCAGAAGAGGCACAGCTCAAGTTTTTTGCCCTGGCTCTTCGGCTGTGGGAGCAGAGGCCAGCCGTTCGTGCTCTACTCGCTGGGATGCTGGGCAGCCGAGCACGGGTGCCAAAGAGGTTCCATTGTAATGGACTTTTAGTTGGGAAATGGAGGAGCAACAGCAATGCGGATGGCACCGTTGCGAAGCTGACTTTCTGCAGAAGAGGCACAGCTCAAGTTTTTTGCCCTGGCTCTTCGGCTGTGGGAGCAGAGGCCAACCGTTCGTGCTCTACTCCCTGGGATGCTGGGCAGCCGAGCACGGGTGCCAAAGAGGTTCCATTGTAATGGCCTTTGACTTGGGAAATGGAGGAGCGACAGCAATGCGGATGGCACCGTTGCAAATCTGACATTCTGCAGAAGAGGCACAGCTCCAGTTTTTTGCCCTGGCTCTTTGCCTGTGGGAGCAGAGGCCAACCGTTCGTGCTCTACTCCCTGGGATGCTGGGCAGCCGAGCACGGGTGCCAAAGAGGTTCCATTGTAATGGACTTTGAGTTGGGAAATGGAGGAGCAACAGCAATGCGGATGGAACCGTTGCAAAGCTGACTTTCTGCAGAAGAGGCACAGCTCCAGTTTTTTGCCCTCGCTCTTCGGCTGTGGGAGCAGAGGCCAACCGTTCGTGCTCTACTCCCTGGGATGCTGGGCAGCCCAGCACGGGTGCCAAAGAGGTTCCATTGTAATGGACTTTGAGTTGGGAAATGGAGGAGCGACAGCAATGCGGATGGCACCGTTGCAAAGCTGACTTTCTGCAGAAGAGGCACAGCTCAAGCTTTTTGCCCTGGCTCTTCGGCTGTGGGAGCAGAGGCCAACCGTTCGTGCTCTACTCCCTGGGATGCTGGGCAGGTGAGCACGGGTGCCAAAGAGGTTCCATTGTAATGGACTTTGAGTTGGGAAATGGAGGAGCGACAGCAATGCGGATGGCACCGTTGCAAAGCTGACTTTCTGCAGAAGAGGCACAGCTCAAGTTTTTTGCCCTGTCTCTTCGGCTGTGGGAACAGAGGCCAACCGTTCGTGCTCTACTGCCTGGGATGCTGGGCAGCCGAGCACGGGTGCCAAAGAGGTTCCATTGTAATGGACTTTGAGTTGCGAAATCGAGGAACCTCAGTAATGCGGATGGCACCGTTGCAAAGCTGACTTTCTGCAGAAGAGGCACAGCTCAAGTTTTTTGCCCTGGCTCTTCGGCTGTGGGAGCAGAGGCCAGCCGTTCGTGCTCTACTGCCTGGGATGCTGGGCAGCCCAGCACGGGTGCCAAAGAGGTTCCATTGTAATGGACTTTGAGTTGGGAAATCGAGGAGCAACAGCAATGCGGATGGCACCGTTGCAAAGCTGACTTTCTGCAGAAGAGGCACAGCTCCAGTTTTTTGCCCTGGCTCTTTGGCTGTGAGAGCAGATGCCAACCGTTCGTGCTCTACTGCCTGGGATGCTGGGCAGCCCAGCACGGGTGCCAAAGAGGTTCCATTGTAATGGACTTTGAGTTGGGATATCGAGGAGCGACAGCAATGCGGATGGCACCGTTGCAAAGCTGACTTTCTGCAGAAGAGGCACAGCTCAAGCTTTTTGCCCTGGCTCTTTGCCTGTGGCAGCAGAGGCCAACCGTTCGTGCTCTACTCCCTGGGATGCTGGGCAGCCGAGCATGGGTGCCAAAGAGGTTCCATTGTAATGGACTTTGAGTTGGGAAATGGAGGAGCGACAGCAATGCGGATTGCACCGTTGCAAAGCTGACTTTCTGCAGAAGAGGCACAGCTCAAGCTTTTTGCCCTGGCTCTTCGGCTGTGGGAGCAGAGGCCAACCGTTCGTGCTCTACTCCCTGGGATGCTGGGCAGCCCAGCACGGGTGCCAAAGAGGTTCCATTGTAATGGACTTTGAGTTGGGAAATCGAGGAGCAACAGCAATGCGGATGGCACCGTTGCAAAGCTGACTTTCTGCAGAAGAGGCACAGCTCCAGTTTTTTGCCCTGGCTCTTCGGCTGTGGCAGCAGAGGCCATCCGTTCGTGCTCTACTCCCTGGGATGCTGGGCAGCCCAGCACGGGTGCCAAAGAGGTTCCATTGTAATGGACTTTGAGTTGGGAAATGGAGGAGCGACAGCAATGCGGATGGCACCGTTGCAAAGCTGACTTTCTGCAGAAGAGGCACAGCTCAAGTTTTTTGCCCTGGCTCTTCGGCTGTGGGAGCAGAGGCCAACCGTTCGTGCTCTACTGCCTGGGATGCTGGGCAGCCCAGCACGGGTGCCAAAGAGGTTCCACTGTAATGGACTTTGAGTTGCGAAATCGAGGAACTACAGCAATGCGGATGGCACCGTTGCGAAGCTGACTTTCTGCTGAAGAGGCACAGCTCAAGTTTTTTGCCCTGGCTCTTCGGCTGTGGGAGCAGAGGCCAGCCGTTCGTGCTCTACTCTCTGGGATGCTGGGCAGCCCAGCACGGGTGCCAAAGAGGTTCCATTGTAATGGACTTTGAGTTGGGAAATGGAGGAGCGACAGCAATGCGGATGGCACCGTTGCGAAGCTGACTTTCTGCAGAAGAGGCACAGCTCCAGTTTTTTGCCCTGCCTCTTCGGCTGTGGGATCAGAGGCCAACCGTTCGTGCTCTACTCCCTGGGATGCTGGGCAGCCCAGCACGGGTGCCAAAGAGGTTCCATTCTAATGGACTTTGAGTTGGGAAATTGAGGAGCGACAGCAATGCGGATGGCACCGTTGCAAAGCTGACTTTCTGCAGAAGAGGCACAGCTCCAGTTTTTTGCCCTGGCTCTTGGGCTGTGGGAGCAGAGGCCAACCGTTCGTGCTCTACTCCCTGGGATGCTGGGCAGGCGAGCACGGGTGTCAAAGAGTTTCCATTGTAATGGACTTTGAGTTGGGAAATGGAGGAGCGACAGCAATGCGGATGGCACCGTTGCAAAGCTGACTTTCTGCAGAAGAGGCACAGCTCAAGCTTTTTGCACTGGCTCTTCGGCTGTGGGAGCAGAGGCCAACCGTTCGTGCTCTACTGCCTGGGATGCTGGGCAGCCCAGCACGGGTGCCAAAGAAGTTCCATTGTAATGGACTTTGAGTTGGGAAATGGAGGAGCGACAGCAATGCGGATGGCACCGTTGCTAAGCTGACTTTCTGCAGAAGAGGCACAGTTCAAGTTTTTTGCCCTGTCTCTTCGGCTGTGGGAACAGAGGCCAACCGTTCGTGCTCTACTGCCTGGGATGCTGGGCAGCCGAGCACGGGTGCCAAAGAGGTTCCATTGTAATGGACTTTGAGTTGCGAAATCGAGGAACCTCAGCAATGCGGATGGCTCCGTTGCGAAGCTTACTTTCTGCAGAAGAGGCACAGCTCAAGTTTTTTGCCCTGGCTCTTCGGCTGTGGGAGCAGAGGCCAGCCGTTCGTGCTCTACTGCCTGGGATGCTGGGCAGCCCAGCACGGGTGCCAAAGAGGTTCCATTGTAATGGACTTTGAGTTGGGAAATCGAGGAGCAACAGCAATGCGGATGGCACCGTTGCAAAGCTGACTTTCTGCAGAAGAGGCACAGCTCCAGTTTTTTGCCCTGGCTCTTTGGCTGTGAGAGCAGATGCCAACCGTTCGTGCTCTACTCCCTGGGATGCTGGGCAGCCCAGCACGGGTGCAAAAGAGGTTTCATTGTAATGGACTTTGAGTTGGGATATCGAGGAGCGACAGCAATGCAGATGGCACCGTTGCAAAGCTGACTTTCTGCAGAAGAGGCACAGCTCTAGCTTTTTGCCCTGGCTCTTCGGCTGTGGGAGCAGAGGCCAACCGTTCGTGCTCTACTGCCTCTGATACTGGGCAGCCCAGCACGGGTTCCAAAGAGGTTCCATTGTAATGGACTTTGAGTTGGGAAATCGAGGAGCGACAGCAATGCGGATGGCACCGTTGCAAAGCTGACTTTCTGCAGAAGAGGCACAGCTCAAGCTTTTTGCCCTGGCTCTTCGGCTGTGGGAGTAGAGGCCAACCGTTCGTGCTCTACTCCCTGGGATGCTGGGCAGCCCAGCATGGGTGCCAAAGAGGTTCCCTTGTAATGGACTTTGAGTTGGGAAATGGAGGAGTGACAGCAATGCGGATTGCACCGTTGCAAAGCTGACTTTCTGCAGAAGAGGCACAGCTCCAGTTTTTTGCCCTGGCTCTTCGGCTGTGGCAGCAGAGGCCAACCGTTCGTGCTCTACTCCCTGGGATGCTGGGCAGCCCAGCACGGGTGCCAAAGAGGTTCCATTGTAATGGACTTTGAGTTGGGAAATGGAGGAGCGACAGGAATGCAGATGGCACCGTTGCAAAGCTGACTTTCTGCAGAAGAGGCACAGGTCCAGTTTTTTGCCCTGGCTCTTCGGCTGTGAGAGCAGATGCCAACCGTTCGTGCTCTACTCCCTGGGATGCTGGGCAGCCCAGCACGGGTGCCAAAGAGGTTCCATTGTAATGGACTTTGAGTTGGGAAATGGAGGAGCGACAGCAATGCGGATGGCACCGTTGCAAAGCTGACTTTCTGCAGAAGAGGCACAGCTCAAGCTTTTTGCCCTGGCTCTTCGGCTGTGGGAGCAGAGGCCAACCGTTCGTGCTCTACTCCCTGGGATGCTGGGCAGCCGAGCACGGGTGCCAAAGAGGTTCCATTGTAATGGACTTTGAGTTGGGAAATCGAGGAACCTCAGCAATGCGGATGGCACCGTTGCAAAGCTGACTTTCTGCTGAAGAGGCACAGCTCAAGTTTTTTGCCCTGGCTCTTCCGCTGTGGGAGCAGAGGCCAACCGTTCGTGCTCTACTCTCTGGGATGCTGGGCAGCCCAGCACGGGTGCCAAAGAGGTTCCATTGTAATGGACTTTGAGTTGGGAAATGGAGGAGCGACAGCAGTGCGGATGGCACCGTTGCAAAGCTGACTTTCTGCAGAAGAGGCACAGCTCCAGTTTTTTGCCCTGGGTCTTTGGCTGTGGGAGCAGAGGCCAACCGTTCGTGCTCTACTGCCTGGGATGCTGGGCAGCCGAGCACGGGTGCCAAAGAGGTTCCATTGTAATGGACTTTGAGTTGGGAAATCGAGGAGCGACAGCAATGCGGATGGCACCGTTGCAAAGCTGACTTTCTGCAGAAGAGGCACAGCTCAAGCTTTTTGCCCTGGCTCTTCGGCTGTGGGAGCAGAGGCCAACCGTTCGTGCTCTACTGCCTGGGATGCTGGGCAGGCGAGCACGGGTGCCAAAGAGGTTCCATTGTAATGGACTTTGAGTTGGGAAATGGAGGAGCGACAGCAATGCGGATGGCACCGTTGCAAAGCTGACTTTCTGCAGAAGAGGCACAGCTCAAGTTTTTTGCCCTGGCTCTTCGACTGTGGGAGCAGAGGCCTACCGTTCGTGCTCTACTGCCTGGGATGCTGGGCAGCTGAGCACGGGTGCCAAAGAGGTTCCACTGTAATGGACTTTGAGTTGCTAAATCGAGGAACTACAGCAATGCGGATGGCACCGTTGCGAAGCTGACTTTCTGCAGAAGAGGCACAGCTCAAGTTTTTTGCCCTGGCTCTTCGGCTGTGGGAGCAGAGGCCAGCCGTTCGTGCTCTACTCCCTGGGATGCTGGGCAGCCCAGCACGGGTGCCAAAGAGGTTCCATTGTAATGGACTTTGAGTTGGGAAATGGAGGAGCAACAGCAATGCGGATGGCACCGTTGCAAAGCTGACTTTCTGCAGAAGAGGCACAGCTCCAGTTTTTTGCCCTGGCTCTTCGGCTGTGGGATCAGAGGCCAACCGTTCGTGCTCTACTCCCTGGGATGCTGGGCAGCCGAGCACGGGTGCCAAAGAGGTTCCATTCTAATGGACTTTGAGTTGGGAAATTGAGGAGCAACAGCAATGCGGATGGCACCGTTGCAAAGCTGACTTTCTGCAGAAGAGGCACAGCTCCAGTTTTTTGCCCTGGCTCTTTGGCTGTGGCAGCAGAGGCCAACCGTTCGTGCTCTACTCCCTGGGATGCTGGGCAGCCCAGCACGGGTGCCAAAGAGGTTCCATTGTAATGGACTTTGAGTTGGGAAATGGAGGAGCGACAGCAATGCGGATGGCACCGTTGCAAAGCTGACTTTCTGCAGAAGAGGCACAGCTCAAGCTTTTTGCCCTGGCTCTTTGGCTGTTGGGAGCAGAGGCCAACCGTTCGTGCTCTACTCCCTGGGATGCTGGGCAGCCCAGCACGGGTGCCAAAGAAGTTCCATTGTAATGGACTTTGAGTTGGGAAATGGAGGAGCGACAGCAATGCGGATGGCACCGTTGCAAAGCTGACTTTCTGCAGAAGAGGCACAGTTGAAGTTTTTTGCCCTGTCTCTTCGGCTGTGGGAACAGAGGCCAACCGTTCGTGCTCTACTGCCTGGGATGCTGGGCAGCCGAGCACGGGTGCCAAACAGGTTCCATTGTAATGGACTTTGAGTTGCGAAATCGAGGAACCTCAGCAATGCGGATGGCACCGTTGCGAAGCTGACTTTCTGCAGAAGAGGCACAGCTCCAGTTTTTTGCCCTGGCTCTTCGGCTGTGGGAGCAGAGGCCAGCCGTTTGTGCTCTACTGCCTGGGATGCTGGGCAGCCCAGCACGGGTGCCAAAGAGGTTCCATTGTAATGGACTTTGAGTTGGGAAATCGAGGAGCAACAGCAATGCGGATGGCACTGTTGCAAAGCTGACTTTCTGCAGAAGAGGCACAGCTCCAGCTTTTTGCCCTGGCTCTTTGGTTGTGAGAGCAGATGCCAACCGTTCGTGCTCTACTCCCTGGGATGCTGGGCAGCCCAGCACGGGTGCCAAAGAGGTTTCCTTGTAATGGACTTTGACTTGGGAAATCGAGGAGCGACAGCAATGATGATGGCACCGTTGCAAAGCTGACTTTCTGCAGAAGAGGCACAGCTCAAGCTTTTTGCCCTGGCTCTTCGGCTGTGGGAGTAGAGGCCAACCGTTCGTGCTCTACTCCCTGGGATGCTGGGCAGCCGAGCATGGGTGCCAAAGAGGTTCCATTGTAATGGACTTTGAGTTGGGAAATGGAGGAGTGACAGCAATGCGGATGGCACCGTTGCAAAGCTGACTTTCTGCAGAAGAGGCACAGCTCCAGTTTTTTGCCCTGGCTCTTCGGCTGTGGGAGCAGAGGCCAACCGTTCGTGCTCTACTCCCTGGGATGCTGGGCAGCCGAGCACGGGTGCCCAAGAGGTTCCATTGTAATGGACTTTGAGTTGGGAAATGGAGGAGCGACAGCAATGCGGATGGCACCGTTGCAAAGCTGACTTTCTGCAGAAGAGGCACAGCTCCAGTTTTTTGCCCTGGCTCTTCGGCTGTGGGAGCAGAGGCCAACCGTTCGTGCTCTACTCCCTGGGATGCTGGGCAGCTGAGCACGGGTGCCAAAGAGGTTCCATTGTAATGGACTTTGAGTTGGGAAATCGAGGAGCAACAGCAATGCGGATGGCACCGTTGCAAAGCTGACTTTCTGCAGAAGAGGCACAGCTCAAGTTTTTTGCCCTGGCTCTTCGGCTGTGGGAGCAGAGGCCAGCCGTTCGTGCTCTACTCCCTGGGATGCTGGGCAGCCCAGCACGGGTGCCAAAGAGGTTCCATTGTAATGGACTTTGAGTTGGGAAATGGAGGAGCAACAGCAATGCGGATGGCACCGTTGCGAAGCTGACTTTCTGCAGAAGAGGCACAGCTCCAGTTTTTTGCCCTGGCTCTTCGGCTGTGGGATCAGAGGCCAACCGTTCGTGCTCTACTCCCTGGGATGCTGGGCAGCCGAGCACGGGTGCCAAAGAGGTTCCATTCTAATGGACTTTGAGTTGGGAAATTGAGGAGCAACAGCAATGCGGATGGCACCGTTGCAAAGCTGACTTTCTGCAGAAGAGGCACAGCTCCAGTTTTTTGCCCTGGCTCTTTGGCTGTGGCAGCAGAGGCCAACCGTTCGTGCTCTACTCCCTGGGATGCTGGGCAGCCCAGCACGGGTGCCAAAGAGGTTCCATTGTAATGGACTTTGAGTTGGGAAATGGAGGAGCGACAGCAATGCGGATGGCACCGTTGCAAAGCTGACTTTCTGCAGAAGAGGCACAGCTCAAGCTTTTTGCCCTGGCTCTTCGGCTGTTGGGAGCAGAGGCCAACCGTTCGTGCTCTACTCCCTGGGATGCTGGGCAGCCCAGCACGGGTGCCAAAGAAGTTCCATTGTAATGGACTTTGAGTTGGGAAATGGAGGAGCGACAGCAATGCGGATGGCACCGTTGCAAAGCTGACTTTCTGCAGAAGAGGCACAGTTGAAGTTTTTTGCCCTGTCTCTTCGGCTGTGGGAACAGAGGCCAACCGTTCGTGCTCTACTGCCTGGGATGCTGGGCAGCCGAGCACGGGTGCCAAACAGGTTCCATTGTAATGGACTTTGAGTTGCGAAATCGAGGAACCTCAGCAATGCGGATGGCACCGTTGCGAAGCTGACTTTCTGCAGAAGAGGCACAGCTCCAGTTTTTTGCCCTGGCTCTTCGGCTGTGGGAGCAGAGGCCAGCCGTTTGTGCTCTACTGCCTGGGATGCTGGGCAGCCCAGCACGGGTGCCAAAGAGGTTCCATTGTAATGGACTTTGAGTTGGGAAATCGAGGAGCAACAGCAATGCGGATGGCACTGTTGCAAAGCTGACTTTCTGCAGAAGAGGCACAGCTCCAGCTTTTTGCCCTGGCTCTTTGGCTGTGAGAGCAGATGCCAACCGTTCGTGCTCTACTCCCTGGGATGCTGGGCAGCCCAGCACGGGTGCCAAAGAGGTTTCCTTGTAATGGACTTTGACTTGGGAAATCGAGGAGCGACAGCAATGATGATGGCACCGTTGCAAAGCTGACTTTCTGCAGAAGAGGCACAGCTCAAGCTTTTTGCCCTGGCTCTTCGGCTGTGGGAGTAGAGGCCAACCGTTCGTGCTCTACTCCCTGGGATGCTGGGCAGCCGAGCATGGGTGCCAAAGAGGTTCCATTGTAATGGACTTTGAGTTGGGAAATGGAGGAGTGACAGCAATGCGGATGGCACCGTTGCAAAGCTGACTTTCTGCAGAAGAGGCACAGCTCCAGTTTTTTGCCCTGGCTCTTCGGCTGTGGGAGCAGAGGCCAACCGTTCGTGCTCTACTCCCTGGGATGCTGGGCAGCCGAGCACGGGTGCCCAAGAGGTTCCATTGTAATGGACTTTGAGTTGGGAAATGGAGGAGCGACAGCAATGCGGATGGCACCGTTGCAAAGCTGACTTTCTGCAGAAGAGGCACAGCTCCAGTTTTTTGCCCTGGCTCGTCGGCTGTGGGAGCAGAGGCCAACCGTTCGTGCTCTACTCGCTGGGATGCTGGGCAGCTGAGCACGGGTGCCAAAGAGGTTCCATTGTAATGGACTTTGAGTTGGGAAATCGAGGAGCAACAGCAATGCGGATGGCACCGTTGCAAAGCTGACTTTCTGCAGAAGAGGCACAGCTCAAGTTTTTTGCCCTGGCTCTTCGGCTGTGGGAGCAGAGGCCAGCCGTTCGTGCTCTACTCCCTGGGATGCTGGGCAGCCCAGCACGGGTGCCAAAGAGGTTCCATTGTAATGGACTTTGAGTTGGGAAATGGAGGAGCAACAGCAATGCGGATGGCACCGTTGCGAAGCTGACTTTCTGCAGAAGAGGCACAGCTCCAGTTTTTTGCCCTGGCTCTTCGGCTGTGGGATCAGAGGCCAACCGTTCGTGCTCTACTCCCTGGGATGCTGGGCAGCCGAGCACGGGTGCCAAAGAGGTTCCATTCTAATGGACTTTGAGTTGGGAAATTGAGGAGCAACAGCAATGCGGATGGCACCGTTGCAAAGCTGACTTTCTGCAGAAGAGGCACAGCTCCAGTTTTTTGCCCTGGCTCTTTGGCTGTGGGAGCAGAGGCCAACCGTTCGTGCTCTACTCCCTGGGATGCTGGGCAGCCCAGCACGGGTGCCAAAGAGGTTCCATTGTAATGGACTTTGAGTTGGGAAATGGAGGAGTGACAGCAATGCGGATGGCACCGTTGCAAAGCTGACTTTCTGCAGAAGAGGCACAGCTCAAGCTTTTTGCCCTGGCTCTTCGGCTGTTGGGAGCAGAGGCCAACCGTTCGTGCTCTACTCCCTGGGATGCTGGGCAGCCCAGCACGGGTGCCAAAGAAGTTCCATTGTAATGGACTTTGAGTTGGGAAATGGAGGAGCGACAGCAATGCGGATGGCACCGTTTCAAAGCTGACTTTCTGCAGAAGAGGCACAGTTCAAGTTTTTTGCCCTGTCTCTTCGGCTGTGGGAACAGAGGCCAACCGTTCGTGCTCTACTGCCTGGGATGCTGGGCAGCCCAGCACGGGTGCCAAACAGGTTCCATTGTAATGGACTTCGAGTTGCGAAATCGAGGAACCTCAGCAATGCGGATGGCACTGTTGCGAAGCTGACTTTCTGCAGAAGAGGCACAGCTCCAGTTTTTTGCCCTGGCTCTTCGGCTGTGGGAGCAGAGGCCAGCCGTTTGTGCTCTACTCGCTGGGATGCTGGGCAGCCCAGCACGGGTGCCAAAGAGGTTCCATTGTAATGGACTTTGAGTTGGGAAATCGAGGAGCAACAGCAATGCGGATGGCACTGTTGCAAAGCTGACTTTCTGCAGAAGAGGCACAGCTCCAGCTTTTTGCCCTGGCTCTTTGGCTGTGAGAGCAGATGCCAACCGTTCGTGCTCTACTCCCTGGGATGCTGGGCAGGCCAGCACGGGTGCCAAAGAGGTTTCCTTGTAATGGACTTTGACTTGGGAAATCGAGGAGCGACAGCAATGATGATGGCACCGTTGCAAAGCTGACTTTCTGCAGAAGAGGCACAGCTCAAGCTTTTTGCCCTGGCTCTTCGGCTCTGGGAACAGAGGCCAACCGTTCGTGCTCTACTCCCTGGGATGCTGGGCAGCCGAGCACGGGTGCCAAAGAGGTTCCATTGTAATGGACTTTGAGTTGGGAAATGGAGGAGTGACAGCAATGCGGATGGCACCGTTGCAAAGCTGACTTTCTGCAGAAGAGGCACAGCTCCAGTTTTTTGCCCTGGCTCTTCGGCTGTGGGAGCAGAGGCCAACCGTTCGTGCTCTACTCCCTGGGATGCTGGGCAGCCGAGCACGGGTGCCCAAGAGGTTCCATTGTAATGGACTTTGAGTTGGGAAATGGAGGAGCGACAGCAATGCGGATGGCACCGTTGCAAAGCTGACTTTCTGCAGAAGAGGCACAGCTCCAGTTTTTTGCCCTGGCTCTTCGGCTGTGGGAGCAGAGGCCAACCGTTCGTGCTCTACTCCCTGGGATGCTGGGCAGCCGAGCACGGGTGCCAAAGAGGTTCCATTGTAATGGACTTTGAGTTGGGAAATCGAGGAGCAACAGCAATGCGGATGGCACCGTTGCAAAGCTGACTTTCTGCAGAAGAGGCACAGCTCAAGTTTTTTGCCCTGGCTCTTCGGCTGTGGGAGCAGAGGCCAACCGTTCGTGCTCTACTCCCTGGGATGCTGGGCAGCCCAGCACGGGTGCCAAAGAGGTTCCATTGTAATGGACTTTGAGTTGGGAAATGGAGGAGCAACAGCAATGCGGATGGCACCGTTGCAAAGCTGACTTTCTGCAGAAGAGGCACAGCTCCAGTTTTTTGCCTTGGCTCTTCGGCTGTGGGAGCAGAGGCCAACCGTTCGTGCTCTACTCCCTGGGATGCTGGGCAGCCCAGCACGGGTGCCAAAGAGGTTCCATTGTAATGGACTTTGAGTTGGGAAATGGAGGAGCGACAGCAATGCGGATGGCACCGTTGCAAAGCTGACATTCTGCAGAAGAGGCACAGCTCCAGTTTTTTGGCCTGGCTCTTTGGCTGTGGGAGCAGAGGCCAACCGTTCGTTCTCTACTCCCTGGGATGCTGGGCAGCCGAGCACGGGTGCCAAAGAGGTTCCATTGTAATGGACATTGAGTTGGGAAATCGAGGAGCGACAGCAATGCGGATGGCACTGTTGCAAAGCTGACTTTCTGCAGAAGAGGCACAGTTCAAGTTTTTTGCCCTGGCTCTTCGGCTGTGGGAGCAGAGGCCAACCGTTCGTGCTCTACTGCCTGGGATGCTGGGCAGCCGAGCACGTGTGCCAAAGATGTTCCATTGTAATGGACTTTGAGTTGGGAAATCGAGGAGCAACAGCAATGCGGATGGCACCGTTGCAAAGCTGACTTTCTGCAGAAGAGGCACAGCTCCAGTTTTTTGCCCTGGCTCTTCGGCTGTTGGGAGCAGAGGCCAACCGTTCATGCTCTACTCCCTGGGATGCTGGGCAGGCGAGCACGGGTGCCAAGGAGTTTCCATTGTAATGGACTTTGAGTTGGGAAATCGAGGAGCAACAGCAATGCGGATGGCACCGTTGCAAAGCTGACTTTCTGCAGAAGAGGCACAGCTCCAGTTTTTTGCCCTGGCTCTTCGGCTGTGGGAGCAGAGGCCAACCGTTCGTGCTCTACTGCCTGGGATGCTGGGCAGCCGAGCACGGGTGCCAAAGAGTTTCCTTTGTAATGGACTTTGAGTTGGGAAATGGAGGAGCAACAGCAATGCGGATGGCACCGTTGCAAAGCTGACTTTCTGCAGAAGAGGCACAGCTCAAGCTTTTTGCCCTGGCTCTTTGGCTGTGGGAGCAGATGCCAACCGTTCGTGCTCTACTCCCTGGGATGCTGGGCAGCCCAGCACGGGTGCCAAAGAGGTTCCATTGTAATGGACTTTGAGTTGGGAAATGGAGGAACAACAGCAATGCAGATGGCACCGTAGCAAAGCTGACTTTCTGCAGAAGAGGCACAGCTCAAGCTTTTTGCCCTGGCTCTTCGGCTGTGGGAGCAGAGGCCAACCGTTCGTGCTCTACTGCCTCTGATACTGGGCAGCCCAGCACGGGTGCCAAAGAGGTTCCATTGTAATGGACTTTGAGTTGGGAAATCGAGGAGTGACAGCAATGCGGATGGCACCGTTGCAAAGCTGACTTTCTGCAGAAGAGGCACAGCTCAAGCTTTTTGCCCTGGCTCTTCGGCTGTGGGAGCAGAGGCCAACCGTTCGTGCTCTACTCCCTGGGATGCTGGGCAGCCGAGCACGGGTGCCAAAGAGGTTCCATTGTAATGGACTTTGAGTTGGGAAATGGAGGAGCAACAGCAATGCGGATGGCACCGTTGCAAAGCTGACTTTCTGCAGAAGAGGCACAGCTCCAGTTTTTTGCCCTGGCTTTTCGGCTGTGGGAGCAGAGGCCAACCGTTCGTGCTCTACTCCCTGGGATGCTGGGCAGCCCAGCACGTGTGCCAAAGAGTTTCCATTGTAATGGACTTTGAGTTGGGAAATCGAGGAGCAACAGCAATGCGGATGGCACCGTTGCAAAGCTGACTTTCTGCAGAAGAGGCACAACTCCAGATTTTTGCCCTGGCTCTTCGGCTATGAGAGCAGAGGCCAACCGTTCGTTCTCTACTCCCTGGGATGCTGGGCAGCCCAGCACGTGTGCCAAAGAGGTTCCATTGTAATGGACTTTGAGTTGGGAAATGGAGGAGCGACAGCAATGCGGATGGCACCGTTGCAAATCTGACATTCTGCAGAAGAGGCACAGCTCAAGTTTTTTGCCCTGGCTCTTCGGCTGTGGGAGCAGAGGCCAACCGTTCGTTCTCTACTCCCTGGGATGCTGGGCAGCCGAGCACGGGTGCCAAAGAGGTTCCATTGTAATGGACTTTGAGTTGGGAAATCGAGGAGCGACAGCAATGCGGATGGCACCGTTGCAAAGCTGACTTTCTGCAGAAGAGGCACAGCTCAAGTTTTTTGCCCTGGCTCTTCGGCTGTGGGAGCAGAGGCCAACCGTTCGTGCTCTACTGCCTGGGATGCTGGTCAGCCGAGCACGGGTGCCAAAGAGGTTCCATTGTAATGGACTTTGAGTTGGGAAATGGAGGAGCAACAGCAATGCGGATGGCACCGTTTCAAAGCTGACTTTCTGCAGAAGAGGCACAGCTCAAGTTTTTTGCCCTGGCTCTTCGGCTGTGGGAACAGAGGCCAACCGTTCGTGCTCTACTCCCTGGGATGCTGGGCAGCCGAGCACGGGTGCCAAAGAGGTTCCATTGTAATGGACTTTGAGTTGGGAAATGGAGGAGCAACAGCAATGCGGATGGCACCGTTGCAAAGCAGTCTTTGTGAAGAAGAGGCACAGCTCAAGTTTTTTGCCCTGGCTCTTCGGCTGTGGGAGCAGAGGCCAACCGTTCGTGCTCTACTCCCTGGGATGCTGGGCAGCCCAGCACGTGTGCCAAAGAGGTTCCATTGTAATGGACTTTGAGTTGGGAAATCAAGGAGCAACAGCAATGCGGATGGCACCGTTGCAAAGCTGACTTTCTGCAGAAGAGGCACAGCTCCAGCTTGTTGCCCTGGCTCTTTGGCTGTGGGAGCAGAGGCCAACCGTTCGTACTCTACTCCCTGGGATGCTGGGCAGCCAAGCACGGGTGCCAAAGAGGTTCCATTGTAATGGACTTTGAGTTGGGAAATGGAGGAGCGACAGCAATGCGGATGGCACCGTTGCAAATCTGACATTCTGCAGAAGAGGCACAGCTCCAGTTTTTTGCCCTGGCTCTTCGGCTGTGGGAGCAGAGGCCAACCGCTCATGATCTACTCCCTGGGATGCTGGGCAACCGAGCACGGGTGCCAAAGAGGTTCCATTGTAATGGACTTTGAGTTGGGAAATGGAGGAGCGACAGCAATGCGGATGGCACTGTTGCAAAGCTGACTTTCTGCAGAAGAGGCACAGCTCAAGTTTTTTGCCCTGGCTCTTCGGCTGTGGGAGCAGAGGCCAACCGTTCGTGCTCTACTCCCTGGGATGCTGGGCAGCCCAGCACGGGTGCCAAAGAGGTTCCATTGTAATGGACTTTGAGTTGGGAAATGGAGGAGCGACAGCAATGCGGATAGCACCGTTGCAAAGCTGACTTTCTGCAGAAGAGGCACAGCTCAAGCTTTTTGCCCTGGCTCTTCGGCTGTGGGAGCAGAGGCCAACCGTTCGTGCTCTACTGCCTGGGATGCTGGGCAGCCGAGCATGGGTGCCAAAGAGGTTCCATTGTAATGGACTTTGAGTTGGGAAATGGAGGAGCGACAGCAATGCGGATGGCACCGTTGCAAAGCTGACTTTCTGCAGAAGAGGCACAGCTCCAGTTTTTTGCCCTGGCTCTTTGGCTGTGGGAGCAGAGGCCAACCGTTCGTGCTCTACTCGCTGGGATGCTGGGCAGCCCAGCACGGGTGCCAAAGAGGTTCCATTGTAATGGACTTTGAGTTGGGAAATGGAGGAGCGACAGCAATGCGGATGGCACCGTTGCAAAGCTGACTTTCTGCAGAAGAGGCACAGCTCAAGCTTTTTGCCCTGGCTCTTCGGCTGTGGGAGCAGAGGCCAACCGTTCGTGCTCTACTCCCTGGGATGCTGGGCAGCCGAGCACGAGTGCCAAAGAGGTTCCATTGTAATGGACTTTGAGTTGGGAAATCGAGGAACCTCAGCAATGCGGATGGCACCGTTGCGAAGATGACTTTCTGCAGAAGAGGCACAGATCAAGTTTTTTGCCCTGGCTCTTCGGCTGTGGGAGCAGAGGCCAACCGTTCGTGCTCTACTGCCTGGGATACTGGGCAGCCGAGCACGGGTGCCAAAGAGGTTCCATTGTAATGGACTTTGAGTTGGGAAATCGAGGAGCGACAGCAATGCGGATGGCACCGTTGCAAAGCTGACTTTCTGCAGAAGAGGCACAGCTCAAGCTTTTTGCCCTGGCTCTTCAGCTGTGGGAGTAGAGGCCAACCGTTCGTGCTCTACTCCCTGGGATGCTGGGCAGCCCAGCACGGATGCCAAAGAGGTTCCATTGTAATGGACTTTGAGTTGGGAAATGGAGGAGCGACAGCAATGCGGATGGCACCGTTGCAAAGCTGACTTTCTGCAGAAGAGGCACAGCTCAAGCTTATTGCCCTGGCTCTTCGGCTGTGGGAGCAGAGGCCAACCGTTCGTGCTCTACTCCCTGGGATGCTGAACAGCCCAGCACGTGTGCCAGAGAGGTTCCATTGTAATGGACTTTGAGTTGGGAAATCGAGGAGCGACAGCAATGCGGATGGCACTGTTGCAAAGCTGACTTTCTGCAGAAGAGGCACAGCTCCAGTTTTTTGCCCTGGCTCTTCGGCTGTTGGGAGCAGAGGCCAACCTTTCATGCTCTACTCCCTGGGATGCTGGGCAGGCGAGCACGGGTGCCAAGGAGGTTCCATTGTAATGGACTTTGAGTTGGGAAATGGAGGAGCAACAGCAATGCAGATGGCACCGTTGCAAAGCTGACTTTCTGCAGAAGAGGCACAGCTCAAGTTTTTTGCCCTGGCTCTTCGGCTGTTGGGAGCAGAGGCCAACTGTTCGTGCTCTACTCGCTGGGATGCTGCGCAGCCGAGCACGGGTGCCAAAGAGGTTCCATTGTAATGGACTTTGAGTTGGGAAATGGAGGAGCGACAGCAATGCGGATGGCACCGTTGCAAAGCTGACTTTCTGCAGAAGAGGCACAGCTCCAGTTTTTTGCCCTGGCTCTTCGGCTGTTGGGAGCAGAGGCGAACCGTTCGTGCTCTACTCGCTGGGATGCTGGGCAGGCCAGCACGGGTGCCAAAGAGGTTCCATTGTAATGGACTTTGAGTTGGGAAATGGAGGAGCGACAGCAATGCGGATGGCACCGTTGCAAAGCTGACTTTCTGCAGAAGAGGCACAGCTCCAGTTTTTTGCCCTGGCTCTTTGGCTGTGGGAGCAGAGGCCAACCGTTCGTGCTCTACTGCCTCTGATACTGGGCAGCCGAGCACGGGTGCCAAAGAGGTTCCATTGTAATGGACTTTGAGTT
This sequence comes from Psittacula echo, assembly GCF_963264785.1. Lineage (NCBI taxonomy): Eukaryota > Metazoa > Chordata > Aves > Psittaciformes > Psittacidae > Psittacula > Psittacula echo. The sequence continues at coordinate 7,137,669 of NC_137758.1, forward strand.
GGGAAATGGAGGAGCGACAGCAATGCGGATGGCACCGTTGCAAAGCTGACTTTCTGCAGAAGAGGCACAGCTCCAGTTTTTTGCCTTGGCTCTTCGGCTGTGGGAGCAGAGGCCAACCGTTTGTGCTCTACTCCCTGGGATGCTGGGCAGCCGAGCACGGGTGCCAAAGAGGTTCCATTGTAATGGACTTTGAGTTGGGAAATCGAGGAGCAACAGCAATGCGGATGGCACCGTTGCAAAACTGACTTTCTGCAGAAGAGGCACAGCTCCAGTTTTTTGCCCTGGCTCTTCGGCTGTGGGAGCAGAGGCCAACCGTTCGTGCTCTACTCCCTGGGATGCTGGGCAGGCGAGCACGGGTGCCAAAGAGGTTCCATTGTAATGGACTTTGAGTTGGGAAATCGAGGAGCGACAGCAATGCGGATGGCACCGTTGCAAAGCTGACTTTCTGCAGAAGAGGCACAACTCCAGTTTTTTGCCCTGGCTCTTCGGCTGTGGGAGCAGAGGCCAACCGTTCGTGCTCTACTCCCTGGGATGCTGGGCAGGCGAGCACGGGTGCCAAAGAGGTTCCATTGTAATGGACTTTGAGTTGGGAAATGGAGGAGCGACAGCAATGCGGATGGCACCGTTGCAAAGCTGACTTTCTGCAGAAGAGGCACAGCTGAAGTTTTTTGCCCTGGCTCTTCGGCTGTGGGAGCAGAGGCCAGCCGTTCGTGCTCTACTGCCTGGGATGCTGGGCAGCCGAGCACAGGTGCCAGAGAGTTTCCATTGTAATGGACTTTGAGTTGGGAAATGGAGGAGCGACAGCAATGCGGATGGCACCGTTGCAAAGCGGACTTCCTGCAGAAGAGGCACAGCTCCAGTTTTTTGCCCTGGCTCTTCGGCTGTGGGAGCAGAGGCCAACCGTTCGTGCTCTACTCCCTGGGATGCTGGGCAGCCCAGCACGGGTGCCAGAGAGGTTCCATTGTAATGGACTTTGAGTTGGGAAATCGAGGAGCGACAGCAATGCGGATGGCACCGTTGCAAAGCTGACTTTCTGCAGAAGAGGCACAGCTCAAGCTTTTTGCCCTGGCTCTACGGCTGTGGGAGTAGAGGCCAACCGTTCGTGCTCTACTGCCTGGGATGCTGGGCAGCCGAGCACGGGTGCCAAAGAGGTTCCATTGTAATGGACTTTGAGTTGGGAAATGGAGGAGCAACAGCAATGCGGATGGCACCGTTGCAATGCTGACTTTCTGCAGAAGAGGCACAGCACAAGCTTTTTGCCCTGGCTCTTCGGCTGTGGGAGCAGAGGCCAACCGTTCGTGCTCTACTCCCTGGGATACTGGGCAGCCGAGCACGGGTGCCAAAGAGGTTCCATTGTAATGGACTTTGAGTTGGGAAATCGAGGAGCGACAGCAATGCGGATGGCACCGTTGCAAAGCTGACTTTCTGCAGAAGAGGCACAGCTCAAGCTTTTTGCCCTGGCTCTTCAGCTGTGGGAGTAGAGGCCAACCGTTCGTGCTCTACTCCCTGGGATGCTGGGCAGCCCAGCACGGATGCCAAAGAGGTTCCATTGTAATGGACTTTGAGTTGGGAAATGGAGGAGCGACAGCAATGCGGATGGCACCGTTGCAAAGCTGACTTTCTGCAGAAGAGGCACAGCTCAAGCTTTTTGCCCTGGCTCTTCGGCTGTGGGAGCAGAGGCCAACCGTTCGTGCTCTACTCCCTGGGATGCTGAGCAGCCCAGCACGTGTGCCAGAGAGGTTCCATTGTAATGGACTTTGAGTTGGGAAATCGAGGAGCGACAGCAATGCGGATGGCACTGTTGCAAAGCTGACTTTCTGCAGAAGAGGCACAGCTCCAGTTTTTTGCCCTGGCTCTTCGGCTGTTGGGAGCAGAGGCCAACCTTTCATGCTCTACTCCCTGGGATGCTGGGCAGGCGAGCACGGGTGCCAAAGAGGTTCCATTGTAATGGACTTTGAGTTGGGAAATGGAGGAGCAACAGCAATGCAGATGGCACCGTTGCAAAGCTGACTTTCTGCAGAAGAGGCACAGCTCCAGTTTTTTGCCCTGGCTCTTCGGCTGTTGGGAGCAGAGGCCAACTGTTCGTGCTCTACTCGCTGGGATGCTGCGCAGCCGAGCACGGGTGCCAAAGAGGTTCCATTGTAATGGACTTTGAGTTGGGAAATGGAGGAGCGACAGCAATGCGGATGGCACCGTTGCAAAGCTGACTTTCTGCAGAAGAGGCACAGCTCCAGTTTTTTGCCCTGGCTCTTCGGCTGTTGGGAGCAGAGGCCAACCGTTCGTGCTCTACTCGCTGGGATGCTGGGCAGGCCAGCACGGGTGCCAAAGAGGTTCCATTGTAATGGACTTTGAGTTGGGAAATGGAGGAGCGACAGCAATGCGGATGGCACCGTTGCAAAGCTGACTTTCTGCAGAAGAGGCACAGCTCCAGTTTTTTGCCCTGGCTCTTCGGCTGTGGGAGCAGAGGCCAACCGTTCGTGCTCTACTGCCTCTGATACTGGGCAGCCGAGCACGGGTGCCAAAGAGGTTCCATTGTAATGGACTTTGAGTTGGGAAATGGAGGAGCGACAGCAATGCGGATGGCACCGTTGCAAAGCTGACTTTCTGCAGAAGAGGCACAGCTCCAGTTTTTTGCCTTGGCTCTTCGGCTGTGGGAGCAGAGGCCAACCGTTTGTGCTCTACTCCCTGGGATGCTGGGCAGCCCAGCACGGGTGCCAAAGAGGTTCCATTGTAATGGACTTTGAGTTGGGAAATCGAGGAGCAACAGCAATGCGGATGGCACCGTTGCAAAACTGACTTTCTGCAGAAGAGGCACAGCTCCAGTTTTTTGCCCTGGCTCTTCGGCTGTGGGAGCAGAGGCCAACCGTTCGTGCTCTACTCCCTGGGATGCTGGGCAGGCGAGCACGGGTGCCAAAGAGGTTCCATTGTAATGGACTTTGAGTTGGGAAATCGAGGAGCGACAGCAATGCAGATGGCACCGTTGCAAAGCTGACTTTCTGCAGAAGAGGCACAACTCCAGTTTTTTGCCCTGGCTCTTCGGCTGTGGGAGCAGAGGCCAACCGTTCTTGCTCTACTCCCTGGGATGCTGGGCAGGCGAGCACGGGTGCCAAAGAGGTTCCATTGTAATGGACTTTGAGTTGGGAAATGGAGGAGCGACAGCAATGCGGATGGCACCGTTGCAAAGCTGACTTTCTGCAGAAGAGGCACAGCTGAAGTTTTTTGCCCTGGCTCTTCGGCTGTGGGAGCAGAGGCCAGCCGTTCGTGCTCTACTGCCTGGGATGCTGGGCAGCCGAGCACAGGTGCCAGAGAGTTTCCATTGTAATGGACTTTGAGTTGGGAAATGGAGGAGCGACAGCAATGCGGATGGCACCGTTGCAAAGCGGACTTCCTGCAGAAGAGGCACAGCTCCAGTTTTTTGCCCTGGCTCTTCGGCTGTGGGAGCAGAGGCCAACCGTTCGTGCTCTACTCCCTGGGATGCTGGGCAGCCCAGCACGGGTGCCAGAGAGGTTCCATTGTAATGGACTTTGAGTTGGGAAATCGAGGAGCGACAGCAATGCGGATGGCACCGTTGCAAAGCTGACTTTCTGCAGAAGAGGCACAGCTCAAGCTTTTTGCCCTGGCTCTTCGGCTGTGGGAGTAGAGGCCAACCGTTCGTGCTCTACTCCCTGGGATGCTGGGCAGCCGAGCACGGGTGCCAAAGAGGTTCCATTGTAATGGACTTTGAGTTGGGAAATGGAGGAGCAACAGCAATGCGGATGGCACCGTTGCAAAGCTGACTTTCTGCAGAAGAGGCACAGCTCAAGCTTTTTGCCCTGGCTCTTCGGCTGTGGGAGTAGAGGCCAACCGTTCGTGCTCTACTCCCTGGGATGCTGGGCAGCCGAGCACGGGTGCCAAAGAGGTTCCATTGTAATGGACTTTGAGTTGGGAAATGGAGGAGCAACAGCAATGCGGATGGCACCGTTGCAAAGCTGACTTTCTGCAGAAGAGGCACAGTTCAAGCTTTTTGCCCTGGCTCTTCGGCTGTGGGAGCAGAGGCCAACCGTTCATGCTCTACTCCCTGGGATGCTGGGCAGCCCAGCACGTGTGCCAAAGAGGTTCCATTGTAATGGACTTTGAGTTTTGAAATCGAGGAGCGACAGCAATGCGGATGGCACCGTTGAAAAGCTGACTTTCTACAGAAAGAGGCACAGCTCCAGCTTTTTGCCCTGGCTCTTCGGCTGTGGGAGCAGAGGCCAACCGTTCGTGCTCTACTCCCTGGGATGCTGGGCAGCCCAGCACGTGTGCCAAAGAGGTTCCATTGTAATGAACTTTGAGTTGGGAAATGGAGGAGCGACAGCAATGCGGATGGCACCGTTGCAAAGCTGACTTTCTGCAGAAGAGGCACAGCTCAAGTTTTTTGCCCTGGCTCTTCGGCTGTGGGAGCAGAGGCCAACCGTTCGTGCTCTACTCCCTGGGATGCTGGGCAGGCCAGCACGGGTGCCAAAGAGGTTCCATTTAATGGATTTTGAGTTGCGAAATCGAGGAACCTCAGCAATGCGGATGGCACCGTTGCGAAGCTTACTTTCTGCAGAAGAGGCACAGCTCCAGTTTTTTGCCCTGGCTCTTTGGCTGTGGGAGCAGAGGCCAACCGTTCGTGCTCTACTCCCTGGGATGCTGGGCAGCCCAGCACGGGTGCCAAAGAGGTTCCATTGTAATGGACTTTGAGTTGGGAAATGGAGGAGCGACAGCAATGCGGATGGCACCGTTGCAAAGCTGACTTTCTGCAGAAGAGGCACAGCTCAAGCTTTTTGCCCTGGCTCTTCGGCTGTGGGAGTAGAGGCCAACCGTTCGTGCTCTACTCCTTGGGATACTGGCAGCCGAGCACGGGTGCCAAAGAGGTTCCATTGTAATGGACTTTGAGTTGGGAAATGGAGGAGCGACAGCCATGCGGATGGCACAGTTGCAAAGCAGACTTTCTGCAGAAGAGACACAGCTCAAGCTTTTTGCCCTGGCTCTTTGGCTGTGGGAGTAGAGGCCAACCGTTCGTGCTCTACTGCCTGGGATGCTGGGCAGCCCAGCACGGGTGCCAAAGAGGTTCCATTGTAATGGACTTTGAGTTGGGAAATGGAGGAGCAACAGCAATGCGGATGGCACCGTTGCAAAGCTGACTTTCTGCAGAAGAGGCACAGCTCAATCTTTTTTCCCTGGCTCTTCGGCTGTGGGAGTAGAGGCCAACCGTTCGTGCTCTACTCGCTGGGATGCTGGGCAGCCGAGCACGGGTGCCAAAGAGGTTCCATTGTAATGGACTTTGAGTTGGGAAATGGAGGAGCAACAGCAATGCGGATGGAACCGTTGCAAAGCTGACTTTCTGCAGAAGAGGCACAGCTCCAGTTTTTTGCCCTGGCTCACCGGCTGTGGCAGCAGAGGCCAACCGTTCGTGCTCTACTCGCTGGGATGCTGGGCAGCCGAGCACGGGTGCCAAAGAGGTTCCATTGTAATGGACTTTGAGTTGGGATATCGAGGAGCGACAGCAATGCGGATGGCACCGTTGCAAAGCTGACTTTCTGCAGAAGAGGCACAGCTCCAGTTTTTTGCCCTGGCTCTTCGTCTGTGGGAGCAGAGGCCAACCGTTCGTGCTCTACTCCCTGGGATGCTGGGCAGCCCAGCACGGGTGCCAAAGAGGTTCCATTGTAATGGACTTTGAGTTGGGAAATCGAGGAGCAACAGCAATGCGGATGGAACCGTTGCAAAGCTGACTTTCTGCAGAAGAGGCAGAACTCAAGTTTGTTGCCCTGGCTCTTCGGCTGTGGGAGCAGAGGCCAACCGTTCGTGCTCTACTGCCTGGGATGCTGGGCAGCCGAGCACGGGTGCCAAAGAGGTTCCATTGTAATGGACTTTGAGTTTTGAAATCGAGGAGCGACAGCAATGCGGATGGCACCGTTGCAAAGCAGACTTTCTGCAGAAGAGGCACAGCTCAAGCTTTTTGCCCTGGCTCTTCGGCTGTGGGAGCAGAGGCCAACCGTTCGTGCTCTACTCCCTGGGATGTTGAGCAGCCCAGCACGGGTGCCAAAGAGGTTCCATTGTAATGGACTTTGAGTTGGGAAATCGAGGAGCGACAGCAATGCGGATGGCACCGTTGCAAAGCTGACTTTCTGCAGAAGAGGCACAGCTCCAGTTTTTTGCCCTGGCTCTTCGGCTGTTGGGAGCAGAGGCCAACTGTTCGTGCTCTACTCGCTGGGATGCTGGGCAGCCGAGCACGGGTGCCAAAGAGGTTCCATTGTAATGGACTTTGAGTTGGGAAATGGAGGAGCGACAGCAATGCGGATGGCACCGTTGCAAAGCTGACTTTCTGCAGAAGAGGCACAGCTCCAGTTTTTTGCCCTGGCTCTTCGGCTGTTGGGAGCAGAGGCCAACCGTTCGTGCTCTACTCGCTGGGATGCTGGGCAGCCCAGCACGGGTGCCAAAGAGGTTCCATTGTAATGGACTTTGAGTTGGGAAATGGAGGAGCGACAGCAATGCGGATGGCACCGTTGCAAAGCTGACTTTCTGCAGAAGAGGCACAGCTCCAGTTTTTTGCCCTGGCTCTTCGGCTGTGGGAGCAGAGGCCAACCGTTCGTGCTCTATTGCCTGGGATGCTGGGCAGCCCAGCACGGGTGCCAAAGAGGTTCCATTGTAATGGACTTTGAGTTGGGAAATGGAGGAGCAACAGCAATGCGGATGGCACCGTTGCAAAGCTGACTTTCTGCAGAAGAGGCACAGCTCCAGTTTTTTGCCCTGGCTCTTCGGCTGTGGGAGCAGAGGCCAACCGTTCATGCTCTACTCCCTGGGATGCTGGGCAGCCCAGCACGTGTGCCAAAGAGGTTCCATTGTAATGGACTTTGAGTTTTGAAATCGAGGAGCGACAGCAATGCGGATGGCACCGTTGAAAAGCTGACTTTCTACAGAAAGAGGCACAGCTCCAGCTTTTTGCCCTGGCTCTTCGGCTGTGGGAGCAGAGGCCAACCGTTCGTGCTCTACTCCCTGGGATGCTGGGCAGCCCAGCACGTGTGCCAAAGAGGTTCCATTGTAATGAACTTTGAGTTGGGAAATGGAGGAGCGACAGCAATGCGGATGGCACCGTTGCAAAGCTGACTTTCTGCAGAAGAGGCACAGCTCAAGTTTTTTGCCCTGGCTCTTCGGCTGTGGGAGCAGAGGCCAACCGTTCGTGCTCTACTGCCTGGGATGCTGGGCAGGCCAGCACGGGTGCCAAAGAGGTTCCATTTAATGGATTTTGAGTTGGGAAATGGAGGAGCAACAGCAATGCGGATGGCACCGTTGCGAAGCTTACTTTCTGCAGAAGAGGCACAGCTCCAGTTTTTTGCCCTGGCTCTTTGGCTGTGGGAGCAGAGGCCAACCGTTCGTGCTCTACTCCCTGGGATGCTGGGCAGCCCAGCACGGGTGCCAAAGAGGTTCCATTGTAATGGACTTTGAGTTGGGAAATGGAGGAGCGACAGCAATGCGGATGGCACCGTTGCAAAGCTGACTTTCTGCAGAAGAGGCACAGCTCAAGCTTTTTGCCCTGGCTCTTCGGCTGTGGGAGTAGAGGCCAACCGTTCGTGCTCTACTCCTTGGGATACTGGGCAGCCGAGCACGGGTGCCAAAGAGGTTCCATTGTAATGGACTTTGAGTTGGGAAATGGAGGAGCGACAGCCATGCGGATGGCACAGTTGCAAAGCAGACTTTCTGCAGAAGAGACACAGCTCAAGCTTTTTGCCCTGGCTCTTCGGCTGTGGGAGTAGAGGCCAACCGTTCGTGCTCTACTGCCTGGGATGCTGGGCAGCCCAGCACGGGTGCCAAAGAGGTTCCATTGTAATGGACTTTGAGTTGGGAAATGGAGGAGCAACAGCAATGCGGATGGCACCGTTGCAAAGCTGACTTTCTGCAGAAGAGGCACAGCTCAATCTTTTTTCCCTGGCTCTTCGGCTGTGGGAGTAGAGGCCAACCGTTCGTGCTCTACTCCCTGGGATGCTGGGCAGCCGAGCACGGGTGCCAAAGAGGTTCCATTGTAATGGACTTTGAGTTGGGAAATGGAGGAGCAACAGCAATGCGGATGGAACCGTTGCAAAGCTGACTTTCTGCAGAAGAGGCACAGCTCCAGTTTTTTACCCTGGCTCACCGGCTGTGGCAGCAGAGGCCAACCGTTCGTGCTCTACTCGCTGGGATGCTGGGCAGCCGAGCACGGGTGCCAAAGAGGTTCCATTGTAATGGACTTTGAGTTGGGATATCGAGGAGCGACAGCAATGCGGATGGCACCGTTGCAAAGCTGACTTTCTGCAGAAGAGGCACAGCTCCAGTTTTTTGCCCTGGCTCTTCGGCTGTGGGAGCAGAGGCCAACCGTTCGTGCTCTACTCCCTGGGATGCTGGGCAGCCCAGCATGGGTGCCAAAGAGGTTCCATTGTAATGGACTTTGAGTTGGGAAATCGAGGAGCAACAGCAATGCGGATGGAACCGTTGCAAAGCTGACTTTCTGCAGAAGAGGCAGAACTCAAGTTTGTTGCCCTGGCTCTTCGGCTGTGGGAGCAGAGGCCAACCGTTCGTGCTCTACTCCCTGGGATGCTGGGCAGCCGAGCACGTGTGCCAAAGAGTTTCCATTGTAATGGACTTTGAGTTTTGAAATCGAGGAGCGACAGCAATGCGGATGGCACCGTTGCAAAGCTGACTTTCTGCAGAAGAGGCACAGCTCAAGCTTTTTGCCCTGGCTCTTCGGCTGTGGGAGCAGAGGCCAACCGTTCGTGCTCTACTCCCTGGGATGTTGAGCAGCCCAGCACGGGTGCCAAAGAGGTTCCATTGTAATGGACTTTGAGTTGGGAAATCGAGGAGCGACAGCAATGCGGATGGAACCGTTGCAAAGCTGACTTTCTGCAGAGGAGGCACAGCTCAAGTTTTTTGCCCTGGCTCTTCAGCTGTGGGAGCAGAGGCCAACCGTTCGTGCTCTACTGCCTGGGATGCTGGGCAGCCCAGCACGGGTGCCAAAGAGGTTCCATTGTATTGGATTTTGAGTTGGGAAATCGAGGAGCGACAGCAATGCGGATGGAACCGTTGCAAAGCTGACTTTCTGCAGAAGAGGCACAGCTCAAGCTTTTTGCCCTGGCTCTACGGCTGTGGGAGCAGAGGCCAACCATTCGTGCTCTACTCCCTGGGATGCTGGGCAGCCGAGCACGGGTGCCAAAGAGGTTCCATCGTAATGGATTTTGAGTTGGGAAATCGAGGAGCAACAGCAATGCGGATGGCACCGTTGCAAAGCTGACTTTCTGCAGAAGAGGCACAGCTCAAGCTTTTTGCCCTGGCTCTTCGGCTGTGGGAGTAGATTCCAACCGTTCGTGCTCTACTCCCTGGGATGCTGGGCAGGCGAGCACGGGTGCCAAAGAGGTTTCATTGTAATGGACTTTGAGTTGGGAAATGGAGGAGCGACAGCAATGCGGATGGCACCGTTGCAAAGCTGACTTTCTGCAGAAGAGGCACAGTTCAAGCTTTTTGCCCTGGCTCTTTGGCTGTGGGAGCAGAGGCCAACCGTTCGTGCTCTACTCCCTGGGATGCTGGGCAGCCCAGCACGGGTGCCAAAGAGATTCCATTGTAATGGACTTTGAGTTGGGAAATCGAGGAGCAACAGCAATGCGGATGGAACCGTTGCAAAGCTGACTTTCTGCAGAAGAGGCACAGCTCAAGTTTTTTGCCCTGGCTCTTCGGCTGTGGGAGCAGAGGCCAACCGTTCGTGCTCTACTCCCTGGGATGCTGGGCAGGCGAGCACGGGTGCCAAAGAGGTTCCATTGTAATGGATTTTGAGTTGGGAAATCGAGGAGCGACAGCAATGCGGATGGCACCGTTGCAAAGCAGACTTTCTGCAGAAGAGGCACAGCTCAAGTTTTTTGCCCTGGCTCTTCGGCTGTGGGAGCTGAGGCCAACCGTTCGTGCTCTACTCCCTGGGATGCTGGGCAGCCGAGCACGTGTGCCAAAGAGTTTCCATTGTAATGGACTTTGAGTTGGGAAATCGAGGAGCAACAGCAATGCGGATGGCACCGTTGCAAAGCTGACTTTCTGCAGAAGAGGCACAGCTCAAGCTTTTTGCCCTGGCTCTTCGGCTGTTGGGAGGAGAGTCCAACCGTTCGTACTCTACTCCCTGGGATGCTGGGCAGCCGAGCACGTGTGCCAAAGAGGTTCCATTGTAATGGACTTTGAGTTGGGAAATGGAGGAACAACAGCAATGCGGATGGCACCGTTGCAAAGCTGACTTTCTGCAGAAGAGGCACAGCTCAAGCTTTTTGCCCTGGCTCTTCGGCTGTGGGAGCAGAGGCCAACCGTTCGTGCTCTACTCGCTGGGATGTTGGGCAGCCCAGCACGGGTGCCCAAGAGGTTCCATTGTAATGGATTTTGAGTTGGGAAGTCGAGGAGCAACAGCAATGCGGATGGCACCGTTGCAAAGCTGACTTTCTGCAGAAGAGGCACAGCTCCAGTTTTTTGCCCTGGCTCTTCGGCTGTGGCAGCAGAGGCCAACCGTTCGTGCTCTACTCCCTGGGATGCTGGGCAGCCGAGCACGGGTGTCAAAGAGGTTCCATTGTAATGGACTTTGAGTTGGGAAATCGAGGAGCGACAGCAATGCGGATGGCACCGTTGCAAAGCAGACTTTCTGCAGAAGAGGCACAGCTCAAGTTTTTTGCCCTGGCTCTTCGGCTGTGGGAGCTGAGGCCAACCGTTCGTGCTCTACTCCCTGGGATGCTGGGCAGCCGAGCACGTGTGCCAAAGAGTTTCCATTGTAATGGACTTTGAGTTGGGAAATCGAGGAGCAACAGCAATGCGGATGGCACCGTTGCAAAGCTGACTTTCTGCAGAAGAGGCACAGCTCAAGCTTTTTGCCCTGGCTCTTCGGCTGTTGGGAGGAGAGTCCAACCGTTCGTACTCTACTCCCTGGGATGCTGGGCAGCCGAGCACGTGTGCCAAAGAGGTTCCATTGTAATGGACTTTGAGTTGGGAAATGGAGGAACAACAGCAATGCGGATGGCACCGTTGCAAAGCTGACTTTCTGCAGAAGAGGCACAGCTCAAGCTTTTTGCCCTGGCTCTTCGGCTGTGGGAGCAGAGGCCAACCGTTCGTGCTCTACTCGCTGGGATGTTGGGCAGCCCAGCACGGGTGCCCAAGAGGTTCCATTGTAATGGATTTTGAGTTGGGAAGTCGAGGAGCAACAGCAATGCGGATGGCACCGTTGCAAAGCTGACTTTCTGCAGAAGAGGCACAGCTCCAGTTTTTTGCCCTGGCTCTTCGGCTGTGGGAGCAGAGGCCAACCGTTCGTGCTCTACTCCCTGGGATGCTGGGCAGCCGAGCACGGGTGTCAAAGAGGTTCCATTGTAATGGACTTTGAGTTGGGAAATGGAGGAGCGACAGCAATGCGGATGGCACCGTTGCAAAGCTGACTTTCTGCAGAAGAGGCACAGCTCAAGTTTTTTGCCCTGGCTCTTCGGCTGTGGGAGCAGAGGCCAACCGTTCGTGCTCTACTCCCTGGGATGGTGGGCACCTGAGCACGAGTGCCAAAGAGGTTCCATTGTAATGGACTTTGAGTTGGGAAATGGAGGAACGACAGCAATGCGGATAGCACCGTTGCAAAGCTGACTTTCTGCAGAAGAGGCACATATCAAGCTTTTTGCCCTGGCTCTTCGGCTGTGGGAGTAGAGGCCAACCGTTCGTGCTCTACTCCCTGGGATGCTGGGCAGCCCAGCACGGGTGCCAAAGAGGTTCCATTGTAATGGACTTTGAGTTGGGAAATGGAGGAGCGACAGCAATGCGGATGGCACCGTTGCAAACCTGACTTTCTGCAGAAGAGGCACAGCTCAAGCTTTTTGCCCTGGCTCTTCGGCTGTGGGAATAGAGGCCAACCGTTCGTGCTCTACTCGCTGGGATGCTGGGCAGCCGAGCACGGGTGCCAAAGAGGTTCCATTGTAATGGACTTTGAGTTTTGAAATCGAGGATCGACAGCAATGCGGATGGCACCGTTGCAAAGCTGACTTTCTGCAGAAGAGGCACAGCTCCAGATTTTTGCCCTGGCTCTTCGGCTGTTGGGAGCAGAGGCCAACCGTTCGTGCTCTACTCGCTGGGATGCTGGGCAGCCGAGCACGGGTGCCAAAGAGGTTCCATTGTAATGGATTTTGAGTTGGGAAATGGAGGAGCGACAGCAATGCGGATGGCACCGTTGCAAAGCAGACTTTCTGCAGAAGAGGCACAGCTCAAGCTTTTTGCCCTGGCTCTACGGCTGTGGGAGCAGAGGCCAACCATTCGTGCTCTACTCTCTGGGATGCTGGGCAGCCGAGCACGGGTGCCAAAGAGGTTCCATCGTAATGGATTTTGAGTTCGGAAATCGAGGAGCGACAGCAATGCGGATGGCACCGTTGCAAAGCTGACTTTCTGCAGAAGAGGCACAGCACAAGCTTTTTGCCCTGGCTCTTCGGCTGTGGGAGTAGATTCCAACCGTTCGTGCTCTACTCCCTGGGGTACTGGGCAGCCCAGCACGGGTGCCAAAGAGGTTCCATTGTAATGGACTTTGAGTTGGGAAATGGAGGAGCGACAGCAATGCGGATGGCACCGTTGCAAAGCTGACTTTCTGCAGAAGAGGCACAGCTCAAGTTTTTTGCCCTGGCTCTTCGGCTGTGGGAGTAGAGGCCAACCGTTCGTGCTCTACTGCCTGGGATGCTGGGCAGCCGAGCACGGGTGCCAAAGAGGTTCCATTGTAATGGACTTTGAGTTGGGAAATGGAGGAGCGACACCAATGTGGATGGAACCGTTGCAAAGCTGACTTTCTGCTGAAGAGGCACAGCTCCAGTTTTTTGCCCTGGCTCACCGGCTGTGGCAGCAGAGGCCAACCGTTCGTGCTCTACTCCCTGGGATGCTGGGCAGCCCAGCACGGGTGCCAAAGAGGTTCCATTGTAATGGACTTTGAGTTGGGAAATCGAGGAGCGACAGCAATGCGGATGGCACCGTTGCAAAGCTGACTTTCTGCAGAAGAGGCACAGCTCAAGCTTTTTGCCCTGGCTCTTCGGCTGTTGGGAGGAGAGTCCAACCGTTCGTACTCTACTCCCTGGGATGCTGGGCAGCCGAGCACGTGTGCCAAAGAGGTTCCATTGTAATGGACTTTGAGTTGGGAAATGGAGGAACAACAGCAATGCGGATGGCACCGTTGCAAAGCTGACTTTCTGCAGAAGAGGCACAGCTCAAGCTTTTTGCCCTGGCTCTTCGGCTGTGGGAGCAGAGGCCAACCGTTCGTGCTCTACTCGCTGGGATGTTGGGCATCCCAGCACGGGTGCCCAAGAGGTTCCATTGTAATGGATTTTGAGTTGGGAAGTCGAGGAGCAACAGCAATGCGGATGGCACCGTTGCAAAGCTGACTTTCTGCAGAAGAGGCACAGCTCCAGTTTTTTGCCCTGGCTCTTCGGCTGTTGGGAGCAGAGGCCAGCCGTTCGTGCTCTACTCCCTGGGATGGTGGGCACCTGAGCACGGGTGTCAAAGAGGTTCCATTGTAATGGACTTTGAGTTGGGAAATGGAGGAACGACAGCAATGCGGATGGCACCGTTGCAAAGCTGACTTTCTGCAGAAGAGGCACATATCAAGCTTTTTGCCCTGGCTCTTCGGCTGTGGGAGTAGAGGCCAACCGTTCGTGCTCTACTCCCTGGGATGCTGGGCAGCCCAGCACGGGTGCCAAAGAGGTTCCATTGTAATGGACTTTGAGTTGGGAAATGGAGGAGCGACAGCAATGCGGATGGCACCGTTGCAAAGGTGACTTTCTGCAGAAGAGGCACAGCTCAAGCTTTTTGCCCTGGCTCTTCGGCTGTGGGAATAGAGGCCAACCGTTCGTGCTCTACTCGCTGGGATGCTGGGCAGCCCAGCACGGGTGCCAAAGAGGTTCCATTGTAATGGACTTTGAGTTTTGAAATCGAGGATCGACAGCAATGCGGATGGCACCGTTGCAAAGCTGACTTTCTGCAGAAGAGGCACAGCTCCAGATTTTTGCCCTGGCTCTTCGGCTGTTGGGAGCAGAGGCCAACCGTTCGTGCTCTACTCGCTGGGATGCTGGGCAGCCCAGCACGGGTGCCAAAGAGGTTCCATTGTAATGGATTTTGAGTTGGGAAATGGAGGAGCGACAGCAATGCGGATGGCACCGTTGCAAAGCAGACTTTCTGCAGAAGAGGCACAGCTCAAGCTTTTTGCCCTGGCTCTACGGCTGTGGGAGCAGAGGCCAACCATTCGTGCTCTACTCTCTGGGATGCTGGGCAGCCGAGCACGGGTGCCAAAGAGGTTCCATCGTAATGGATTTTGAGTTCGGAAATCGAGGAGCGACAGCAATGCGGATGGCACCGTTGCAAAGCTGACTTTCTGCAGAAGAGGCACAGCACAAGCTTTTTGCCCTGGCTCTTCGGCTGTGGGAGTAGATTCCAACCGTTCGTGCTCTACTCCCTGGGGTACTGGGCAGCCCAGCACGGGTGCCAAAGAGGTTCCATTGTAATGGACTTTGAGTTGGGAAATGGAGGAGCGACAGCAATGCGGATGGCACCGTTGCAAAGCTGACTTTCTGCAGAAGAGGCACAGCTCAAGCTTTTTGCCCTGGCTCTTCGGCTGTGGGAGTAGAGGCCAACCGTTCGTGCTCTACTGCCTGGGATGCTGGGCAGCCGAGCACGGGTGCCAAAGAGGTTCCATTGTAATGGACTTTGAGTTGGGAAATGGAGGAGCGACACCAATGTGGATGGAACCGTTGCAAAGCTGACTTTCTGCAGAAGAGGCACAGCTCCAGTTTTTTGCCCTGGCTCACCGGCTGTGGCAGCAGAGGCCAACCGTTCGTGCTCTACTCGCTGGGATGCTGGGCAGCCCAGCACGGGTGCCAAAGAGGTTCCATTGTAATGGACTTTGAGTTGGGAAATCGAGGAGCGACAGCAATGCGGATGGCACCGTTGCAAAGCTGACTTTCTGCAGAAGAGGCACAGCTCAAGCTTTTTGCCCTGGCTCTTCGGCTGTGGGAGCAGAGGCCAACCGTTCGTGCTCTACTGCCTGGGATGCTGGGCAGCCTAGCACTGGTGCCAAAGAGGTTCCATTGTAATGGACTTTGAGTTGGGAAATGGAGGAGCGACAGCAATGCGGATGGCACCATTGCAAAGCTGACTTTCTGCAGAAGAGGCACAGCTCAAGCTTTTTGCCCTGGCTCTTCGGCTGTGGGAGCAGAGGCCAACCGTTCGTGCTCTACTGCCTGGGATGCTGGGAAGCCCAGCACGGGTGCCAAAGAGGTTCCATTGTAATGGACTTTGAGTTGGGAAATGGAGGAGCGACAGCAATTCGGATGGCACCGTTGCAAAGCAGACTTTCTGCAGAAGAGGCACAGCTCAAGCTTTTTGCCCTGGCTCTTCGGCTGTGGGAGTAGAGGCCAACCGTTCGTGCTCTACTCCCTGGGATGCTGGGCAGCCCAGCACAGGTGCCAAAGAGGTTCCATTGTAATGGACTTTGAGTTAGGAAATGGAGGAGCGACAGCAATGCGGATGGCACCGTTGCAAAGCTGACTTTCTGCAGAAGAGGCACAGCTCAAGCTTTTTGCCCTGGCTCTTCGGCTGTGGGAACAGAGGCCAGCCGTTCGTGCTCTACTCCCTGGGATGCTGGGCAGCCCAGCACGGGTGCCAAAGATGTTCCATTGTAATGGACTTTGAGTTGGGAAATCGAGGAGCGACAGCAATGCGGATGGAACCATTGCAAAGCTGACTTTCTGCAGAAGAGGCACAGCTCCAGTTTTTTGCCCTGGCTCTTCGGCTGTGGGAGCAGAGGCCAACCGTTCGTGCTCTACTCGCTGGGATGCTGGGCAGCCGAGCACGGGTGCCAAAGAGGTTCCATTGTAATGAATTTTGAGTTGGGAAATCGAGGCGCGACAGCAATGCGGATGGCACCGTTGCAAAGCTGACTTTCTGCAGAAGAGGCACAGCTCAAGCTATTTGCCCTGGCTCTTCGGCTGTGGGATCAGAGGCCAACCGTTCGTGCTCTACTCCCTGGGATGCTGGGCAGGCGAGCACGGGTGCCAAAGAGGTTCCATTTAATGGATTTTGAGTTGGGAAATCGAGGAGCGACAGCAATGCGGATGGCACCGTTGCAAAGCTGACTTTCTGCAGAAGAGGCACAGCTCAAGTTTTTTGCCCTGGCTCTTCGGCTGTGGGAGTAGAGGCCAACCGTTCGTGCTCTACTCGCTGGGATGCTGGGCAGCCCAGCACGGGTGCCAAAGAGGTTCCATTGTAATGGACTTTGAGTTGGGAAATGGAGGAGCGACAGCAATGCGGATGGCACCGTTGCAAAGCTGACTTTCTGCAGAAGAGGCACAGCTCCAGTTTTTTGCCCTGGCTCACCGGCTGTGGCAGCAGAGGCCAACCGTTCGTGCTCTACTCCCTGGGATGCTGGGCAGCCCAGCACGGGTGCCAAAGAGGTTCCATTGTAATGGATTTTGAGTTGGGAAATCGAGGAGCGACAGCAATGCGGATGGCACCGTTGCAAAGCTGACTTTCTGCAGAAGAGGCACAGCTCAAGCTTTTTGCCCTAGCTCTTCGGCTGTTGGGAGCAGAGGCCAACCGTTCGTGCTCTACTGCCTGGGATGCTGGGCAGCCCAGCACGGGTGCCAAAGAGGTTCCATTGTAATGGACTTTGAGTTGGGAAATGGAGGAGCGACAGCAATGCGGATGGAACCGTTGCAAAGCTGACTTTCTGCAGAAGAGGCACAGCTCCAGTTTTTTGCCCTGGCTCTTCGGCTGTTGGGAGCAGAGGCCAACCGTTCATGCTCTACTCGCTGGGATGCTGGGCATCCCAGCACGGGTGCCAAAGAGGTTCCATTGTAATGGACTTTGAGTTGGGAAATGGAGGAACAACAGCAATGCGGATGGCACCGTTGCAAAGCTGACTTTCTGCAGAAGAGGCACAGCTCAAGCTTTTTGCCCTGGCTCTTTGGCTGTGGGAGCAGAGGCCAACCGTTCGTGCTCTACTCCCTGGGATGCTGGGCAGCCCAGCACGGGTGCCAAAGAGGTTCCATTTAATGGACTTTGAGTTGGGAAATGGAGGAGCGACAGCAATGCGGATGGCACCGTTGCAAAGCTGACTTTCTGCAGAAGAGGCACAGCTCCAGTTTTTTGCCCTGGCTCTTCGGCTGTTGGGAGCAGAGGCCAACCGTTCATGCTCTACTCTCTGGGATGCTGGGCAGCCCAGCACGGGTGCCATAGAGGTTCCATTTAATGGACTTTGATTCGGGAAATGGAGGAGCGACAGCAATTCGGATGGCACCGTTGCAAAGCTGACTTTCTGCAGAAGAGGCACAGCTCCGGTTTTTTGCCCTGGCTCTACGGCTGTGGGAGCAGAGGCCAACCGTTCGTGCTCTTCTGCCTGGGATGCTGGGCAGCCCAGCACGGGTGCCAAAGAGGTTCCATTGTAATGGATTTTGAGTTGGGAAATCGAGGAGCGACAGCAATGTGGATGGCACCGTTGCAAAGCTGACTTTCTGCAGAAGAGGCACAGCTCCAGTTTTTTGCCCTGGCTCTTCGGCTGTTGGGAGCAGAGGCCAACCGTTCGTACTCTACTCCCTGGGATGCTGGGCAGCCCAGCACGGGTGCCAAAGAGGTCCCATTGTAATGGACTTTGAGTTGGGAAATGGAGGAGCGACAGCAATGCGGATGGCACCGTTGCAAAGCTGACTTTCTGCAGAAGAGGCACAGCTCAAGCTTTTTGCCCTGGCTCTTCGGCTGTGGGAGCAGAGGCCAACCGTTCGTGCTCTACTCGCTGGGATGCTGGGCAGGCGAGCACGGGTGCCAAAGAGGTTCCATTGTAATGGACTTTGAGTTTTGAAATGGAGGAGCGATAGCAATGCGGATGGCACCGTTGCAAAGCTGACTTTCTGCAGAAGAGGCACAGCTCAAGTTTTTTGCCCTGGCTCTTTGGCTGTGGGAGCAGAGGCCAACCGTTCGTGCTCTACTGCCTGGGATGCTGGGCAGGCCAGCACGGGTGCCAAAGAGGTTCCATTGTAATGGACTTTGAGTTGGGAAATGGAGGAGCGACAGCAATGCGGATGGCACCGTTGCAAAGCTGACTTTCTGCAGAAGAGGCACAGCTCAAGTTTTTTGCCCTGGCTCTTCGGCTGTGGGAGCAGAGGCCAACCGTTCGTGCTCTACTGCCTGGGATACTGGGCAGCCGAGCACGGGTGCCAAAGAGGTTCCATTGCAATGGACTTTGAGTTGGGAAATGGAGGAGCGACAGCAATGCGGATGGCACCGTTGCAAAGGTGACTTTCTGCAGAAGAGGCACAGCTCAAGCTTTTTGCCCTGGCTCTTCAGCTGTGGCAGCAGAGGCCAACCATTCGTGCTCTACTCCCTGGGATGCTGGGCAGCCGAGCACGGGTGCCAAAGAGGTTCCATTGTAATGGACTTTGAGTTGGGAAATGGAGGAGCGACAGCAATGCGGATGGCACCGTTGCAAAGCTGACTTTCTGCAGAAGAGGCACAGCTCCAGTTTTTTGCCCTGGCTCTTCGGCTGTTGGGAGCAGAGGCCAACCGTTCGTGCTCTACTCCCTGGGATGCTGGGCAGCCCAGCACGGGTGCCAAAGAGGTTCCATTGTAATGGACTTTGAGTTGGGAAATGGAGGAGCGACAGCAATGCGGATGGAACCGTTGCAAAGCTGACTTTCTGCAGAAGAGGCACAGCTCCATTTTTTTGCCCTGGCTCTACGGCTGTTGGGAGCAGAGGCCAACCGTTCGTGCTCTACTCGCTGGGATGCTGGGCAGCCCAGCACGGGTGCCAAAGAGGTTCCATTGTAATGGACTTTGAGTTGGGAAATGGAGGAGCGACAGCAATGCGGATGGCACCGTTGCAAAGCTGACTTTCTGCAGAAGAGGCACAGCTCAAGCTTTTTGCCCTGGCTCTTCGGCAGTGGGAGCAGAGGCCAACCGTTCGTGCTCTACTCCCTGGGATGCTGGGCAGCCCAGCACGGGTGCCAAAGAGGTCCCATTGTAATGGACTTTGAGTTGGGAAATGGAGGAACAACAGCAATGCGGATGGCACCGTTGCAAAGCTGACTTTCTGCAGAAGAGGCACAGCTCAAGCTTTTTGCCCTGGCTCTTCGGCTGTGGGAGCAGAGGCCAACCGTTCGTGCTCTACTGCCTGGGATGCTGGGCAGCCGAGCACGGGTGCCAAAGAGGTTCCATTGTAATGGACTTTGAGTTGGGAAATGGAGGAGCAACAGCAATGCGGATGGCACCGTTGCAAAGCTGACTTTCTGCAGAAGAGGCACAGCTCAAGCTTTTTGCCCTGGCTCTTCGGCTGTGGGAGCAGAGGCCAACCGTTCGTGCTCTACTCCCTGGGATGCTGTGCAGCCCAGCACGGGTGCCAAAGAGGTTCCATTGTAATGGATTTTGAGTTGGGAAATCGAGGAGCGACAGCAATGCGGATGGCACCGTTGCAAAGCAGACTTTCTGCAGAAGAGGCACAGCTCCAGTTTTTTGCCCTGGCTCTTCGGCTGTTGGGAGCAGAGGCCAACCGTTCGTACTCTACTCCCTGGGATGCTGGGCAGCCCAGCACGTGTGCCAAAGAGGTCCCATTGTAATGGACTTTGAGTTGGGAAATGGAGGAACAACAGCAATGCGGATGGCACCGTTGCAAAGCTGACTTTCTGCAGAAGAGGCACAGCTCAAGCTTTTTGCCCTGGCTCTTCGGCTGTTGGAGCAGAGGCCAACCGTTCGTGCTCTACTCGCTGGGATGCTGGGCAGCCCAGCACGGGTGCCAAAGAGGTTCCATTGTAATGGACTTTGAGTTGGGAAATGGAGGAGCGACAGCAATGCGGATGGCACCGTTGCAAAGCTGACTTTCTGCAGAAGAGGCACAGATCAAGCTTTTTGCCCTGGCTCTTCGGCTGTTGGGAGCAGAGGCCAACCGTTCATGCTCTACTCCCTGGGATCCTGGGCAGGCGAGCACGGGTGCCAAAGAGGTTCCATTGTAATGGACTTTGAGTTTTGAAATGGAGGAGCGACAGCAATGTGGATGGCACCGTTGCAAAGCTGACTTTCTGCAGAAGAGGCACAGCTCAAGCTTTTTGCCCTGGCTCTTTGGCTGTTGGAGCAGAGGCCAACCGTTCGTGCTCTACTCCCTGGGATGCTGGGCAGCCCAGCACGGGTGCCAAAGAGGTTCCATTGTAATGGACTTTGAGTTGGGAAATGGAGGAGCGACAGCAATGCGGATGGCACCGTTGCAAAGCAGACTTTCTGCAGAAGAGGCACAGCTCCAGTTTTTTGCCCTGGCTCTTCGGCTGTGGGAGCAGAGGCCAACCGTTCGTGCTCTACTCGCTGGGATGCTGGGCAGCCCAGCACGGGTGCCACAGAGGTTCCATTGTAATGGATTTTGATTTGGGAAATCGAGGAGCGACAGCAATGCGGATGGCACCGTTGCAAAGCAGACTTTCTGCAGAAGAGGCACAGCTCAAGTTTTTTGCCCTGGCTCTTCGGCTGTTGGGAGCAGAGGCCAACCGTTCGTACTCTACTCGCTGGGATGCTGGGCAGCCGAGCACGGGTGCCAAAGAGGTCCCATTGTAATGGACTTTGAGTTGGGAAATGGAGGAACAACAGCAATGCGGATGGCACCGTTGCAAAGCTGACTTTCTGCAGAAGAGGCACAGCTCCAGTTTTTTGCCCTGGCTCTTCGGCTGTTGGGAGCAGAGGCCAACCGTTCATGCTCTACTCCCTGGGATGCTGGGCAGGCGAGCACGGGTGCCAAAGAGGTTCCATTGTAATGGACTTTGAGTTTTGAAATGGAGGAGCGACAGCAATGCGGATGGCACCCTTGCAAAGCTGACTTTCTGCAGAAGAGGCACAGCTCAAGCTTTTTGCCCTGGCTCTACGGCTGTGGGAGCAGAGGCCAACCATTCGTGCTCTACTCCCTGGGATGCTGGGCAGCCGAGCACGGGTGCCAAAGAGGTTCCATCGTAATGGATTTTGAGTTGGGAAATGGAGGAGCGACACCAATGCGGATGGCACCGTTGCAAAGCTGACTTTCTGCAGAAGAGGCACAGCTCCAGTTTTTTGCCCTGGCTCACCGGCTGTGGCAGCAGAGGCCAACCGTTCGTGCTCTACTCGCTGGGATGCTGGGCAGCCCAGCACGGGTGCCAAAGAGGTTCCATTGTAATGGATTTTGAGTTGGGAAATCGAGGAGCGACAGCAATGCGGATGGCACCGTTGCAAAGCTGACTTTCTGCAGAAGAGGCACAGCTCCAGTTTTTTGCCCTGGCTCTTCGGCTGTTGGGAGCAGAGGCCAACCGTTCGTGCTCTACTCGCTGGGATTCTGGTCAGCCGAGCACGTGTGCCAAAGAGGTTCCATTGTAATGGACTTTGAGTTGGGAAATGGAGGAGCGACAGCAATGCGGATGGCACCGTTGCAAAGCTGACTTTCTGCAGAAGAGGCACAGCTCCAGTTTTTTGCCCTGGCTCTTCGGCTGTGGGAGCAGAGGCCAACCGTTCGTGCTCTACTGCCTGGGATGCTGGGCAGCCCAGCACGGGTGCCAAAGAGGTTCCATTGTAATGGACTTTGAGTTGCGAACTGGAGGAACCTCAGAAATGCGGATGGCACCGTTGCGAAGCTGACTTTCTGCAGAAGAGGCACAGCTCCAGTTTTTTGCCCTGGCTCTTCGGCTGTGGGAGCAGAGGCCAACCGTTCTTGCTCTACTCCCTGGGATGCTGGGCAGCCCAGCACGGGTGCCAAAGAGGTTCCATTGTAATGGACTTTGAGTTGGGAAATGGAGGAGCGACAGCAATGCGGATGGCACCATTGCAAAGCTGACTTTCTGCAGAAGAGGCACATCTCAAGCTTTTTGCCCTGGCTCTTCGGCTGTGGGAGTAGAGGCCAACCGTTCGTGCTCTACTCCCTGGGATACTGGGCAGCCCAGCACGGGTGCCAAAGAAGTTCAATTGTAATGGACTTTGAGTTAGGAAATGGAGGAGCGACAGCAATGCGGATGGCACCGTTGCAAAGCTGACTTTCTGCAGAAGAGGCACAGCTCAAGCTTTTTGCCCTGGCTCTTCGGCTGTGGGAATAGAGGCCAACCGTTCGTGCTCTACTCCCTGGGATGCTGGGCAGCCCAGCACGGGTGCCAAAGAGGTTCCATTGTAATGGACTTTGAGTTGGGAAATCAAGGAGCGACAGCAATGCGGATGGAACCGTTGCAAAGCTGACTTTCTGCAGAAGAGGCACAGCTCCAGTTTTTTGCCCTGGCTCTTCGGCTGTGGGAGCAGAGGCCAACCGTTCGTGCTCTACTCCCTGGGATGCTGGGCAGCCGAGCACGGGTGCCAAAGAGGTTCCATTTTAATGGACTTTGAGTTTTGAAATCGAGGAGCGACAGCAATGCGGATGGCACCGTTGCAAATCTGACTTTCTGCAGAAGAGGCACAGCTCAAGTTTTTTGCCCTGTCTCTTCGGCTGTGGGAGCAGAGGCCAACCGTTCGTGCTCTACTCCCTGGGATGCTGGGCAGCTGAGCACGGGTGCCAAAGATGTTCCATTGTAATGGACTTTGAGTTTTGAAATGGAGGAGCGATAGCAATGCGGATGGCACCGTTGCAAAGCTGACTTTCTGCAGAAGAGGCACAGCTCAAGTTTTTTGCCCTGGCTCTTTGGCTGTGGGAGCAGAGGCCAACCGTTCGTGCTCTACTGCCTGGGATGCTGGGCAGGCCAGCACGGGTGCCAAAGAGGTTCCATTGTAATGGACTTTGAGTTGGGAAATGGAGGAGCGACAGCAATGCGGATGGCACCGTTGCAAAGCTGACTTTCTGCAGAAGAGGCACAGCTCAAGTTTTTTGCCCTGGCTCTTCGGCTGTGGGAGCAGAGGCCAACCGTTCGTGCTCTACTGCCTGGGATACTGGGCAGCCGAGCACGGGTGCCAAAGAGGTTCCATTGTAATGGACTTTGAGTTGGGAAATGGAGGAGCGACAGCAATGCGGATGGCACCGTTGCAAAGGTGACTTTCTGCAGAAGAGGCACAGCTCAAGCTTTTTGCCCTGGCTCTTCAGCTGTGGCAGCAGAGGCCAACCATTCGTGCTCTACTCCCTGGGATGCTGGGCAGCCGAGCACGGGTGCCAAAGAGGTTCCATTGTAATGGACTTTGAGTTGGGAAATGGAGGAGCGACAGCAATGCGGATGGCACCGTTGCAAAGCTGACTTTCTGCAGAAGAGGCACAGCTCCAGTTTTTTGCCCTGGCTCTTCGGCTGTTGGGAGCAGAGGCCAACCGTTCGTGCTCTACTCCCTGGGATGCTGGGCAGCCCAGCACGGGTGCCAAAGAGGTTCCATTGTAATGGACTTTGAGTTGGGAAATGGAGGAGCGACAGCAATGCGGATGGAACCGTTGCAAAGCTGACTTTCTGCAGAAGAGGCACAGCTCCATTTTTTTGCCCTGGCTCTACGGCTGTTGGGAGCAGAGGCCAACCGTTCGTGCTCTACTCGCTGGGATGCTGGGCAGCCCAGCACGGGTGCCAAAGAGGTTCCATTGTAATGGACTTTGAGTTGGGAAATGGAGGAGCGACAGCAATGCGGATGGCACCGTTGCAAAGCTGACTTTCTGCAGAAGAGGCACAGCTCAAGCTTTTTGCCCTGGCTCTTCGGCAGTGGGAGCAGAGGCCAACCGTTCGTGCTCTACTCCCTGGGATGCTGGGCAGCCCAGCACGGGTGCCAAAGAGGTCCCATTGTAATGGACTTTGAGTTGGGAAATGGAGGAACAACAGCAATGCGGATGGCACCGTTGCAAAGCTGACTTTCTGCAGAAGAGGCACAGCTCAAGCTTTTTGCCCTGGCTCTTCGGCTGTGGGAGCAGAGGCCAACCGTTCGTGCTCTACTGCCTGGGATGCTGGGCAGCCGAGCACGGGTGCCAAAGAGGTTCCATTGTAATGGACTTTGAGTTGGGAAATGGAGGAGCAACAGCAATGCGGATGGCACCGTTGCAAAGCTGACTTTCTGCAGAAGAGGCACAGCTCAAGCTTTTTGCCCTGGCTCTTCGGCTGTGGGAGCAGAGGCCAACCGTTCGTGCTCTACTCCCTGGGATGCTGTGCAGCCCAGCACGGGTGCCAAAGAGGTTCCATTGTAATGGATTTTGAGTTGGGAAATCGAGGAGCGACAGCAATGCGGATGGCACCGTTGCAAAGCAGACTTTCTGCAGAAGAGGCACAGCTCCAGTTTTTTGCCCTGGCTCTTCGGCTGTTGGGAGCAGAGGCCAACCGTTCGTACTCTACTCCCTGGGATGCTGGGCAGCCCAGCACGTGTGCCAAAGAGGTCCCATTGTAATGGACTTTGAGTTGGGAAATGGAGGAACAACAGCAATGCGGATGGCACCGTTGCAAAGCTGACTTTCTGCAGAAGAGGCACAGCTCAAGCTTTTTGCCCTGGCTCTTCGGCTGTTGGAGCAGAGGCCAACCGTTCGTGCTCTACTCGCTGGGATGCTGGGCAGCCCAGCACGGGTGCCAAAGAGGTTCCATTGTAATGGACTTTGAGTTGGGAAATGGAGGAGCGACAGCAATGCGGATGGCACCGTTGCAAAGCTGACTTTCTGCAGAAGAGGCACAGATCAAGCTTTTTGCCCTGGCTCTTCGGCTGTTGGGAGCAGAGGCCAACCGTTCATGCTCTACTCCCTGGGATCCTGGGCAGGCGAGCACGGGTGCCAAAGAGGTTCCATTGTAATGGACTTTGAGTTTTGAAATGGAGGAGCGACAGCAATGTGGATGGCACCGTTGCAAAGCTGACTTTCTGCAGAAGAGGCACAGCTCAAGCTTTTTGCCCTGGCTCTTTGGCTGTTGGAGCAGAGGCCAACCGTTCGTGCTCTACTCCCTGGGATGCTGGGCAGCCCAGCACGGGTGCCAAAGAGGTTCCATTGTAATGGACTTTGAGTTGGGAAATGGAGGAGCGACAGCAATGCGGATGGCACCGTTGCAAAGCAGACTTTCTGCAGAAGAGGCACAGCTCCAGTTTTTTGCCCTGGCTCTTCGGCTGTGGGAGCAGAGGCCAACCGTTCGTGCTCTACTCGCTGGGATGCTGGGCAGCCCAGCACGGGTGCCACAGAGGTTCCATTGTAATGGATTTTGATTTGGGAAATCGAGGAGCGACAGCAATGCGGATGGCACCGTTGCAAAGCAGACTTTCTGCAGAAGAGGCACAGCTCAAGTTTTTTGCCCTGGCTCTTCGGCTGTTGGGAGCAGAGGCCAACCGTTCGTACTCTACTCGCTGGGATGCTGGGCAGCCGAGCACGGGTGCCAAAGAGGTCCCATTGTAATGGACTTTGAGTTGGGAAATGGAGGAACAACAGCAATGCGGATGGCACCGTTGCAAAGCTGACTTTCTGCAGAAGAGGCACAGCTCCAGTTTTTTGCCCTGGCTCTTCGGCTGTTGGGAGCAGAGGCCAACCGTTCATGCTCTACTCCCTGGGATGCTGGGCAGGCGAGCACGGGTGCCAAAGAGGTTCCATTGTAATGGACTTTGAGTTTTGAAATGGAGGAGCGACAGCAATGCGGATGGCACCCTTGCAAAGCTGACTTTCTGCAGAAGAGGCACAGCTCAAGCTTTTTGCCCTGGCTCTACGGCTGTGGGAGCAGAGGCCAACCATTCGTGCTCTACTCCCTGGGATGCTGGGCAGCCGAGCACGGGTGCCAAAGAGGTTCCATCGTAATGGATTTTGAGTTGGGAAATGGAGGAGCGACACCAATGCGGATGGCACCGTTGCAAAGCTGACTTTCTGCAGAAGAGGCACAGCTCCAGTTTTTTGCCCTGGCTCACCGGCTGTGGCAGCAGAGGCCAACCGTTCGTGCTCTACTCGCTGGGATGCTGGGCAGCCCAGCACGGGTGCCAAAGAGGTTCCATTGTAATGGATTTTGAGTTGGGAAATCGAGGAGCGACAGCAATGCGGATGGCACCGTTGCAAAGCTGACTTTCTGCAGAAGAGGCACAGCTCCAGTTTTTTGCCCTGGCTCTTCGGCTGTTGGGAGCAGAGGCCAACCGTTCGTGCTCTACTCGCTGGGATTCTGGTCAGCCGAGCACGTGTGCCAAAGAGGTTCCATTGTAATGGACTTTGAGTTGGGAAATGGAGGAGCGACAGCAATGCGGATGGCACCGTTGCAAAGCTGACTTTCTGCAGAAGAGGCACAGCTCCAGTTTTTTGCCCTGGCTCTTCGGCTGTGGGAGCAGAGGCCAACCGTTCGTGCTCTACTGCCTGGGATGCTGGGCAGCCCAGCACGGGTGCCAAAGAGGTTCCATTGTAATGGACTTTGAGTTGCGAACTGGAGGAACCTCAGAAATGCGGATGGCACCGTTGCGAAGCTGACTTTCTGCAGAAGAGGCACAGCTCCAGTTTTTTGCCCTGGCTCTTCGGCTGTGGGAGCAGAGGCCAACCGTTCTTGCTCTACTCCCTGGGATGCTGGGCAGCCCAGCACGGGTGCCAAAGAGGTTCCATTGTAATGGACTTTGAGTTGGGAAATGGAGGAGCGACAGCAATGCGGATGGCACCATTGCAAAGCTGACTTTCTGCAGAAGAGGCACATCTCAAGCTTTTTGCCCTGGCTCTTCGGCTGTGGGAGTAGAGGCCAACCGTTCGTGCTCTACTCCCTGGGATACTGGGCAGCCCAGCACGGGTGCCAAAGAAGTTCAATTGTAATGGACTTTGAGTTAGGAAATGGAGGAGCGACAGCAATGCGGATGGCACCGTTGCAAAGCTGACTTTCTGCAGAAGAGGCACAGCTCAAGCTTTTTGCCCTGGCTCTTCGGCTGTGGGAATAGAGGCCAACCGTTCGTGCTCTACTCCCTGGGATGCTGGGCAGCCCAGCACGGGTGCCAAAGAGGTTCCATTGTAATGGACTTTGAGTTGGGAAATCAAGGAGCGACAGCAATGCGGATGGAACCGTTGCAAAGCTGACTTTCTGCAGAAGAGGCACAGCTCCAGTTTTTTGCCCTGGCTCTTCGGCTGTGGGAGCAGAGGCCAACCGTTCGTGCTCTACTCCCTGGGATGCTGGGCAGCCGAGCACGGGTGCCAAAGAGGTTCCATTTTAATGGACTTTGAGTTTTGAAATCGAGGAGCGACAGCAATGCGGATGGCACCGTTGCAAATCTGACTTTCTGCAGAAGAGGCACAGCTCCAGTTTTTTGCCCTGGCTCTTCGGCTGTGGGAGCAGAGGCCAACCGTTCGTGCTCTACTGCCTGGGATGCTGGGCAGCCCAGCACGGGTGCCAAAGAGGTTCCATTGTAATGGACTTTGAGTTGGGAAATCGAGGAGCGACAGCAATGCGGATGGAACCGTTGCAAAGCTGACTTTCTGCAGAAGAGGCACAGCTCAAGTTTTTTGCCCTGTCTCTTCGGCTGTGGGAGCAGAGGCCAACCGTTCGTGCTCTACTCCCTGGGATGCTGGGCAGACCAGCACGGGTGCCAAAGAGGTTCCATTGTAATGGACTTTGAGTTG
This sequence comes from Psittacula echo, assembly GCF_963264785.1. Classification (NCBI taxonomy): domain Eukaryota; kingdom Metazoa; phylum Chordata; class Aves; order Psittaciformes; family Psittacidae; genus Psittacula; species Psittacula echo. Next base: position 7,165,135 of record NC_137758.1, read on the forward strand.
GGAAATCGAGGAGCAACAGCAATGCGGATGGCACCGTTGCAAATCTGACTTTCTGCTGAAGAGGCACAGCTCCAGTTTTTTGCCCTGGCTCTTCGGCTGTTGGGAGCAGAGGCCAACCGTTCATGCTCTACTCCCTGGGATGCTGGACAGGCGAGCACGGGTGCCAAAGAGGTTCCATTGTAATGGACTTTGAGTTGGGAAATCGAGGAGCAACAGCAATGCGGATGGCACCGTTGCAAAGCTGACTTTCTGCTGAAGAGGCACAGCTCCGGTTTTTTGCCCTGGCTCTTCGGCTGTTGGGAGCAGAGGCCAACCGTTCATGCTCTACTCGCTGGGATGCTGGGCAGCCCAGCACGGCTGCCAAAGACGTTCCATTGTAATGGACTTTGAGTTGGGAAATGGAGGAGCAACAGCAATGCGGATGGCACCGTTGCAAAGCTGACTTTCTGCAGAAGAGGCACAGCTCAAGCTTTTTGCCCTGGCTCTTCGGCTGTGGGAGCAGAGGCCAACCGTTCGTGCTCTACTCCCTGGGATACTGGGCAGCCGAGCACGAGTGCCAAAGAGGTTCCATTGTAATGGACTTTGAGTTGGGAAATGGAGGAGCAACAGCAATGCGGATGGCACCGTTGCAAAGCTGACTTTCTGCAGAAGAGGCACAGCTCAAGCTTTTTGCCCTGGCTCTTCGGCTGTGGGAGTAGAGGCCAACCATTCGTGCTCTACTCCCTGGGATGCTGGGCAGCCGAGCACGGGTGCCAAAGAGGTTCCATTGTAATGGACTTTGAGTTGGGAAATCGAGGAGCGACAGCAATGCGGATGGCACCGTTGCAAAGCTGACTTTCTGCAGAAGAGGCACAGCTCCGGTTTTTTGCCCTGCCTCTACGGCTGTTGGGAGCAGAGGCCAACCGTTCGTGCTCTACTGCCTGGGATGCTGGGCAGCCGAGCACGTGTGCCAAAGAGGTTCCATTGTAATGGACTTTGAGTTGGGAAATGGAGGAGCGACAGCAATGCGGATGGCACCGTTGCAAATCTGACTTTCTGCAGAAGAGGCACAGCTCAAGCTATTTGCCCTGGCTCTTCGGCTGTGGGAGCAGAGGCCAACCGTTCGTGCTCTACTCCCTGGGATGCTGGGCAGCCCAGCACGGGTGCCAAAGAGGTTCCATTGTAATGGACTTCGAGTTTTGAAATCGAGGAGTGACAGCAATGCGGATGGCACCGTTGCAAAGCTGACTTTCTGCAGAAGAGGCACAGCTCAAGTTTTTTGCCCTGGCTCTTCGGCTGTGGGAGCAGAGGCCAACCGTTCGTGCTCTACTCCCTGGGATGCTGGGCAGCCCAGCACGGGTGCCAAAGAGGTTCCATTGTAATGGACTTTGAGTTGGGAAATGGAGGAGCAACAGCAATGCGGATGGCACCGTTGCAAAGCTGACTTTCTGCAGAAGAGGCACAGCTCCAGTGTTTTGCCCTGGCTCTTCGGCTGTTGGGAGCAGAGGCCAACCGTTCGTGCTCTACTCCCTGGGATGCTGGGCAGCCCAGCACGTGTGCCAAAGAGGTTCCATTGTAATGGACTTTGAGTTGGGAAATGGAGGAGCGACAGCAATGCGGATGGCACCGTTGCAAATCTGACTTTCTGCAGAAGAGGCACAGCTCAAGCTATTTGCCCTGGCTCTTCGGCTGTGGGAGCAGAGGCCAACCGTTCGTGCTCTACTCCCTGGGATGCTGGGCAGCCCAGCACGGGTGCCAAAGAGGTTCCATTGTAATGGACTTCGAGTTTTGAAATCGAGGAGTGACAGCAATGCGGATGGCACCGTTGCAAAGCTGACTTTCTGCAGAAGAGGCACAGCTCAAGTTTTTTGCCCTGGCTCTTCGGCTGTGGGAGCAGAGGCCAACCGTTCGTGCTCTACTCCCTGGGATGCTGGGCAGCCCAGCACGGGTGCCAAAGAGGTTCCATTGTAATGGACTTTGAGGTGGGAAATCGAGGAGCAACAGCAATGCGGATGGCACCGTTGCAAAGCTGACTTTCTGCAGAAGAGGCACAGCTCCAGTGTTTTGCCCTGGCTCTTCGGCTGTTGGGAGCAGAGGCCAACCGTTCGTGCTCTACTCCCTGGGATGCTGGGCAGCCCAGCACGGGTGCCAAAGAGGTTCCATTTAATGGACTTTGAGTCGGGAAATGGAGGAGCGACAGCAATGCGGATGGCACCGTTGCAAAGCTGACTTTCTGCAGAAGAGGCACAGCTCCAGTTTTTTGCCCTGGCTCTTTGGCTGTGGGAGCAGAGGCCAACCGTTCGTGCTCTACTCCCTGGGATGCTGGGCAGCCGAGCACGGGTGCCAAAGAGGTTCCATTGTAATGGATTTTGAGTTGGGAAATCGAGGAGCGACAGCAATGCGGATGGCACCGTTGCAAAGCTGACTTTCTGCAGAAGAGGCACAGCTCCAGTTTTTTGCCCTGGCTCTTCGGCTGTGGGAGCAGAGGCCAACCGTTCGTGCTCTACTCCCTGGGATGCTGGGCAGCCGAGCACGGGTGCCAAAGAGGTTCCATTGTAATGGACTTTGAGGTGGGAAATCGAGGAGCAACAGCAATGCGGATGGCACCGTTGCAAAGCTGACTTTCTGCAGAAGAGGCACAGCTCAAGCTTTTTGCCCTGGCTCTTCGGCTGTGGGAGCAGAGGCCAACCGTTCGTGCTCTACTCCCTGGGATGCTGGGCAGCCGAGCACGGGTGCCAAAGAGGTTCCATTGTAATGGACTTTGAGTTGGGAAATGGAGGAGCGACAGCAATGCGGATGGCACCGTTGCAAAGCTGACTTTCTGCAGAAGAGGCACAGCTCCAGTTTTTTGCCCTGGCTCTTCGGCTGTTAGGAGCAGAGGCCAACCGTTCATGCTCTACTCCCTGGGATGCTGGGCAGCCCAGCACGGGTGCCAAAGAGGTTCCATTGTAATGGACTTTGAGTTTTGAAATGGAGGAGCGACAGCAATGCGGATGGCACCGTTGCAAAGCTGACTTTCTGCAGAAGAGGCACAGCTCAAGTTTTTTGCCCTGGCTCTTCGGCTGTGGGAGCAGAGGCCAACCGTTCGTGCTCTACTGCCTGGGATGCTGGGCAGGCGAGCACGGGTGCCAAAGAGGTTCCATTGTAATGGACTTTGAGTTGGGAAATGGAGGAGCGACAGCAATGCGGATGGCACCGTTGCAAAGCTGACTTTCTGCAGAAGAGGCACAGCTCCAGTTTTTTGCCCTGGCTCTTCGGCTGTGGGAGCAGAGGCCAACCGTTCGTGCTCTACTGCCTGGGATACTGGGCAGCCGAGCACGGGTGCCAAAGAGGTTCCATTGTAATGGACTTTGAGTCGGGAAATCGAGGAGCGACAGCAATGCGGATGGCACCGTTGCAAAGCTGACTTTCTGCAGAAGAGGCACAGCTCAAGCTTTTTGCCCTGGCTCTTCGGCTGTGGGAGTAGAGGCCAACCGTTCATGCTCTACTCCCTGGGATGCTGGGCAGCCGACCACGGGTGCCAAAGAGGTTCCATTGTAATGGACTTTGAGTTGGGAAATCGAGGAGCGACAGCAATGCGGATGGCACCGTTGCAAAGCTGACTTTCTGCAGAAGAGGCACAGCTCCAGTTTTTTGCCCTGGCTCTTCGGCTGTTGGGAGCAGAGGCCAACCGTTCGTGCTCTACTCCCTGGGATGCTGGGCAGCCGAGCACGTGTGCCAAAGAGGTTCCATTGTAATGGACTTTGGGTTGGGAAATGGAGGAGCGACAGCAATGCGGATGGCACCGTTGCAAAGCTGACTTTCTGCAGAAGAGGCACAGCTCCAGTTTTTTGCCCTGGCTCTTCGGCTGTTGGGAGCAGAGGCCAACCGTTCATGCTCTACTCCCTGGGATGCTGGGCAGGCGAGCACGGGTGCCAAAGAGGTTCCATTGTAATGGAATTTGAGTTTTGAAATCGAGGAGCGACAGCAATGCGGATGGCACCGTTGCAAAGCTGACTTTCTGCAGAAGAGGCACAGTTCAAGCTTTTTGCCCTGGCTCTTCGGCTGTTGGAGCAGAGGCCAACCGTTCGTGCTCTACTCCCTGGGATGCTGGGCAGCTGAGCACGGGTGCCAAAGAGGTTCCATTGTAATGGACTTTGAGTTGGGAAATCGAGGAGCAACAGCAATGCGGATGGCACCGTTGCAAAGCTGACTTTCTGCTGAAGAGGCACAGCTCCAGTTTTTTGCCCTGGCTCTTCGGCTGTTGGGAGCAGAGGCCAACCGTTCATGCTCTACTCCCTGGGATGCTGGACAGGCGAGCACGGGTGCCAAAGAGGTTCCATTGTAATGGACTTTGAGTTGGGAAATCGAGGAGCAACAGCAATGCGGATGGCACCGTTGCAAAGCTGACTTTCTGCTGAAGAGGCACAGCTCCAGTTTTTTGCCCTGGCTCTTCGGCTGTTGGGAGCAGAGGCCAACCGTTCATGCTCTACTCCCTGGGATGCTGGGCAGCCCAGCACGGGTGCCAAAGACGTTCCATTGTAATGGACTTTGAGTTGGGAAATCGAGGAACAACAGCAATGTGGATGGCACCGTTGCAAAGCTGACTTTCTGCAGAAGAGGCACAGCTCAAGCTTTTTGCCCTGGCTCTTCGGCTGTGGGAGCAGAGGCCAACCGTTCGTGCTCTACTCCCTGGGATACTGGGCAGCCGAGCACGAGTGCCAAAGAGGTTCCATTGTAATGGACTTTGAGTTGGGAAATGGAGGAGCAACAGCAATGCGGATGGCACCGTTGCAAAGCAGACTTTCTGCAGAAGAGGCACAGCTCAAGCTTTTTGCCCTGGCTCTTCGGCTGTGGGAGCAGAGGCCAACCGTTCGTGCTCTACTCCCTGGGATGCTGGGCAGCCCAGCACGGGTGCCAAAGAGGTTCCATTGTAATGGACTTTGAGTTGGGAAATCGAGGAGCGACAGCAATGCGGATGGCACCGTTGCAAAGCTGACTTTCTGCAGAAGAGGCACAGCTCCGGTTTTTTGCCCTGCCTCTACGGCTGTTGGGAGCAGAGGCCAACCGTTCGTGCTTTACTCCCTGGGATGCTGGGCAGCCGAGCACGTGTGCCAAAGAGGTTCCATTGTAATGGACTTTGAGTTGGGAAATGGAGGAGCGACAGCAATGCGTATGGCACCGTTGCAAATCTGACTTTCTGCAGAAGAGGCACAGCTCAAGCTTTTTGCCCTGGTTCTTTGGCTGTGAGAGCAGAGGCCAACCGTTCGTGCTCTACTCCCTGGGATGCTGGGCAGCCCAGCACGGGTGCCAAAGAGGTTCCATTGTAATGGACTTCGAGTTTTGAAATCGAGGAGGGACAGCAATGCGGATGGCACCGTTGCAAAGCTGACTTTCTGCAGAAGAGGCACAGCTCAAGTTTTTTGCCCTGGCTCTTCGGCTGTGGGAGCAGAGGCCAACCGTTCGTGCTCTACTCCCTGGGATGCTGGGCAGCCCAGCACGGGTGCCAAAGAGGTTCCATTTAATGGACTTTGAGTCGGGAAATGGAGGAGCGACAGCAATGCGGATGGCACCGTTGCAAAGCTGACTTTCTGCAGAAGAGGCACAGCTCCAGTTTTTTGCCCTGCCTCTACGGCTGTGGGAGCAGAGGCCAACCGTTCGTGCTCTACTCCCTGGGATGCTGGGCAGCCCAGCACGGGTGCCAAAGAGGTTCCATTGTAATGGATTTTGAGTGGGGAAATGGAGGAGCGACAGCAATGCAGATGGCACCGTTGCAAAGCTGACTTTCTGCAGAAGAGGCACAGCTCCAGTTTTTTGCCCTGGCTCTTCGGCTGTGGGAGCAGAGGCCAACCGTTCGTGCTCTACTCCCTGGGATGCTGGGCAGCCGAGCACGGGTGCCAAAGAGGTTCCATTGTAATGGACTTTGAGTTGGGAAATGGAGGAGCGACAGCAATGCGGATGGCACCGTTGCAAAGCTGACTTTCTGCAGAAGAGGCACAGCTCCAGTTTTTTGCCCTGGCTCTTCGGCTGTTGGGAGGAGAGGCCAACGGTCATGCTCTACTCCCTGGGATGCTGGGCAGGCGAGCACGGGTGCCAAAGAGGTTCCATTGTAATGGACTTTGAGTTTTGAAATGGAGGAACAACAGCAATGCGGATGGCACCGTTGCAAAGCTGACTTTCTGCAGAAGAGGCACAGCTCAAGTTTTTTGCCCTGGCTCTTCGGCTGTGGGAGCAGAGGCCAACCGTTCGTGCTCTACTGCCTGGGATGCTGGGCAGGCGAGCACGGGTGCCAAAGAGGTTCCATTGTAATGGACTTTGAGTTGGGAAATGGAGGAGCGACAGCAATGCGGATGGCACCGTTGCAAAGCTGACTTTCTGCAGAAGAGGCACAGCTCCAGTTTTTTGCCCTGGCTCTTCGGCTGTGGGAGCAGAGGCCAACCGTTCGTGCTCTACTCCCTGGGATACTGGGCAGCCGAGCACGGGTGCCAAAGAGGTTCCATTGTAATGGACTTTGAGTTGGGAAATGGAGGAGCGACAGCAATGCGGATGGCACCGTTGCAAAGCTGACTTTCTGCAGAAGAGGCACAGCTCAATCTTTTTGCCCTGGCTCTTCGGCTGTGGGAGTAGAGGCCAACCGTTCATGCTCTACTCCCTGGGATGCTGGGCAGCCCAGCACGGGTGCCAAAGAGGTTCCATTGTAATGGACTTTGAGTTGGGAAATGGAGGAGCGACAGCAATGCGGATGGCACCGTTGCAAAGCTGACTTTCTGCAGAAGAGGCACAGATCAAGCTTTTTGCCCTGGCTCTTCGGCTGTTGGGAGCAGAGGCCAACCGTTCGTGCTCTACTCCCTGGGATGCTGGGCATCCCAGCACTGGTGCCAAAGAGGTTCCATTGTAATGGACTTTGAGTTTTGAAATGGAGGAGCGACAGCAATGCGGATGGCACCGTTGCAAAGCTGACTTTCTGCAGAAGAGGCACAGCTCCGGTTTTTTGCCCTAGCTCTACGGCTGTTGGGAGCAGAGGCCAACCGTTCGTGCTCTACTCGCTGGGATGCTGGGCAGCCGAGCACGGGTGCCAAAGAGGTTCCATTGTAACGGATTTTGAGTTGGGAAATCGAGGAGCGACAGCAATGCGGATGGCACCGTTGCAAAGCTGACTTTCTGCAGAAGAGGCACAGCTCCAGTTTTTTGCCCTGGCTCTTCGGCTGTTGGGAGCAGAGGCCAACCGTTCGTACTCTACTCGCTGGGATGCTGGGCAGCCCAACACGTGTGCCAAAGAAGTCCCATTGTAATGGACTTTGAGTTGGGAAATGGAGGAACAACAGCAATGCGGATGGCACCGTTGCAAAGCTGACTTTCTGCAGAAGAGGCACAGCTCAAGCTTTTTGCCCTGGCTCTTCGGCTGTTGGAGCAGAGGCCAACCGTTCGTGCTCTACTGCCTGGGATGCTAGGCAGCCCAGCACGGGTGCCAAAGAGGTTCCATTGTAATGGACTTTGAGTTGGGAAATGGAGGAGCGACAGCAATGCGGATGGCACCGTTGCAAAGCTGACTTTCTGCAGAAGAGGCACAGCTCCAGATTTTTGCCCTGGCTCTTCGGCTGTGGGAGCGGAGGCCAACCGTTCGTGCTCTACTCCCTGGGATGCTGGGCAGCCCAGCACGGGTGCCAAAGAGGTTCCATTGTAATGGACTTTGAGTTGGGAAATCGAGGAGCGACAGCAATGCGGATGGCACCGTTGCAAAGCTGACTTTCTGCAGAAGAGGCACAGCTCCGGTTTTTTGCCCTGCCTCTACGGCTGTTGGGAGCAGAGGCCAACCGTTCGTGCTCTACTCCCTGGGATGCTGGGCAGCCGAGCACGTGTGCCAAAGAGGTTCCATTGTAATGGACTTTGAGTTGGGAAATGGAGGAGCGACAGCAATGCGTATGGCACCGTTGCAAATCTGACTTTCTGCAGAAGAGGCACAGCTCAAGCTTTTTGCCCTGGTTCTTCGGCTGTGGGAGCAGAGGCCAACCGTTCATGCTCTACTCCCTGGGATGCTGGGCAGCCCAGCACGGGTGCCAAAGAGGTTCCATTGTAATGGACTTCGAGTTTTGAAATCGAGGAGTGACAGCAATGCGGATGGCACCGTTGCAAAGCTGACTTTCTGCAGAAGAGGCACAGCTCAAGTTTTTTGCCCTGGCTCTTCGGCTGTGGGAGCAGAGGCCAACCGTTCGTGCTCTACTCCCTGGGATGCTGGGCAGCCCAGCACGGGTGCCAAAGAGGTTCCATTTAATGGACTTTGAGTCGGGAAATGGAGGAGCGACAGCAATGCGGATGGCACCGTTGCAAAGCTGACTTTCTGCAGAAGAGGCACAGCTCCAGTTTTTTGCCCTGCCTCTACGGCTGTGGGAGCAGAGGCCAACCGTTCGTGCTCTACTCCCTGGGATGCTGGGCAGCCCAGCACGGGTGCCAAAGAGGTTCCATTGTAATGGATTTTGAGTGGGGAAATGGAGGAGCGACAGCAATGCAGATGGCACCGTTGCAAAGCTGACTTTCTGCAGAAGAGGCACAGCTCCAGTTTTTTGCCCTGGCTCTTCGGCTGTGGGAGCAGAGGCCAACCGTTCGTGCTCTACTCCCTGGGATGCTGGGCAGCCGAGCACGGGTGCCAAAGAGGTTCCATTGTAATGGACTTTGAGGTGGGAAATCGAGGAGCAACAGCAATGCGGATGGCACCGTTGCAAAGCTGACTTTCTGCAGAAGAGGCACAGCTCAAGCTTTTTGCCCTGGCTCTTCGGCTGTGGGAGCAGAGGCCAACCGTTCGTGCTCTACTCCCTGGGATGCTGGGCAGCCGAGCACGGGTGCCAAAGAGGTTCCATTGTAATGGACTTTGAGTTGGGAAATGGAGGAGCGACAGCAATGCGGATGGCACCGTTGCAAAGCTGACTTTCTGCAGAAGAGGCACAGCTCCAGTTTTTTGCCCTGGCTCTTCGGCTGTTAGGAGGAGAGGCCAACCGTTCATGCTCTACTCCCTGGGATGCTGGGCAGGCGAGCACGGGTGCCAAAGAGGTTCCATTGTAATGGACTTTGAGTTTTGAAATGGAGGAGCGACAGCAATGCGGATGGCACCGTTGCAAAGCTGACTTTCTGCAGAAGAGGCACAGCTCAAGTTTTTTGCCCTGGCTCTTCGGCTGTGGGAGCAGAGGCCAACCGTTCGTGCTCTACTGCCTGGGATGCTGGGCAGGCGAGCACGGGTGCCAAAGAGGTTCCATTGTAATGGACTTTGAGTTGGGAAATGGAGGAGCGACAGCAATGCGGATGGCACCGTTGCAAAGCTGACTTTCTGCAGAAGAGGCACAGCTCCAGTTTTTTGCCCTGGCTCTTCGGCTGTGGGAGCAGAGGCCAACCGTTCGTGCTCTACTCCCTGGGATACTGGGCAGGCGAGCACGGGTGCCAAAGAGGTTCCATTGTAATGGACTTTGAGTTGGGAAATCGAGGAGCGACAGCAATGCGGATGGCACCGTTGCAAAGCTGACTTTCTGCAGAAGAGGCACAGCTCAATCTTTTTGCCCTGGCTCTTCGGCTGTGGGAGTAGAGGCCAACCGTTCATGCTCTACTCCCTGGGATGCTGGGCAGCCCAGCACGGGTGCCAAAGAGGTTCCATTGTAATGGACTTTGAGTTGGGAAATGGAGGAGCGACAGCAATGCGGATGGCACCGTTGCAAAGCTGACTTTCTGCAGAAGAGGCACAGCTCAAGCTTTTTGCCCTGGCTCTTCGGCTGTTGGGAGCAGAGGCCAACCGTTCGTGCTCTACTCCCTGGGATGCTGGGCATCCCAGCACTGGTGCCAAAGAGGTTCCATTGTAATGGACTTTGAGTTTTGAAATGGAGGAGCGACAGCAATGCGGATGGCACCGTTGCAAAGCTGACTTTCTGCAGAAGAGGCACAGCTCCGGTTTTTTGCCCTAGCTCTACGGCTGTTGGGAGCAGAGGCCAACCGTTCGTGCTCTACTCGCTGGGATGCTGGGCAGCCCAGCACGGGTGCCAAAGAGGTACCATTGTAATGGATTTTGAGTTGGGAAATCGAGGAGCGACAGCAATGCGGATGGCACCGTTGCAAAGCTGACTTTCTGCAGAAGAGGCACAGCTCCAGTTTTTTGCCCTGGCTCTTCGGCTGTTGGGAGCAGAGGCCAACCGTTCGTACTCTACTCGCTGGGATGCTGGGCAGCCCAACACGTGTGCCAAAGAAGTCCCATTGTAATGGACTTTGAGTTGGGAAATGGAGGAACAACAGCAATGCGGATGGCACCGTTGCAAAGCTGACTTTCTGCAGAAGAGGCACAGATCAAGCTTTTTGCCCTGGCTCTTCGGCTGTGGGAGCAGAGGCCAACCGTTCGTGCTTTACTCCCTGGGATGCTGGGCAGCCCAGCACGGGTGCCAAAGAGGTTCCATTGTAATGGACTTTGAGTTGGGAAATGGAGGAGCAACAGCAATGTGGATGGCACCGTTGCAAATCTGACTTTCTGCAGAAGAGGCACAGCTCAAGTTTTTTGCCCTGGCTCTTCGGCTGTGGGAGCAGAGGCCAACCGTTCGTGCTCTACTCCCTGGGATACTGGGCAGCCGAGCACGAGTGCAAAAGAGGTTCCATTGTAATGGACTTTGAGTTGGGAAATCGAGGAGCAACAGCAATGCGGATGGCACCGTTGCAAAGCTGACTTTCTGCAGAAGAGGCACAGCTCAAGCTTTTTGCCCTGGCTCTTCGGCTGTGGGAGTAGAGGCCAACCGTTCGTGGTCTACTGCCTGGGATGCTGGGCAGCCGAGCACGGGTGCCAAAGAGGTTCCATTGTAATGGACTTTGAGTTGGGAAATCGAGGAGCGACAGCAATGCGGATGGCACCGTTGCAAAGCTGACTTTCTGCAGAAGAGGCACAGCTCCCGATTTTTGCCCTGGCTCTTCGGCTGTGGGAGCAGAGGCCAACCGTTCGTGCTCTACTGCCTGGGATGCTGGGCAGCCCAGCACGGGTGCCAAAGAGGTTCCATTGTAATGGACTTTGAGTTGGGAAATGGAGGAGCGACAGCAATGCGGATGGCACCGTTGCAAAGCTGACTTTCTGCAGAAGAGGCACAGCTCAAGCTTTTTGCCCTGGCTCTTCGGCTGTGGGAGTAGAGGCCAACCGTTCGTGCTCTACTCCCTGGGATGCTGGGCAGCTGAGCACGGGTGCCAAAGAGGTTCCATTGTAATGGACTTTGAGTTGGGAAATGGAGGAGCGACAGCAATGCGGATGGCACCGTTGCAAAGCTGACTTTCTGCAGAAGAGGCACAGTTCAAGCTTTTTGCCCTGGCTCTTCTGCTGTTGGGAGCAGAGGCCAACCGTTCGTGCTCTACTCCCTGGGATGCTGGGCAGCCCAGCACGGGTGCCAAAGAGGTTCCATTGTAATGGACTTCGAGTTTTGAAATCGAGGAGTGACAGCAATGCGGATGGCACCGTTGCAAAGCTGACTTTCTGCAGAAGAGGCACAGCTCCAGTTTTTTGCCCTGGCTCTTCGGCTGTGGGAGCAGAGGCCAACCGTTCGTGCTCTACTCCCTGGGATGCTGGGCAGCCCAGCACGGGTGCCAAAGAGGTTCCATTTAATGGACTTTGAGTTGGGAAATGGAGGAGCGACAGCAATGCGGATGGCACCGTTGCAAAGCTGACTTTCTGCAGAAGAGGCACAGCTCCAGTTTTTTGCCCTGCCTCTAGGGCTGTGGGAGCAGAGGCCAACCGTTCGTGCTCTACTCCCTGGGATGCTGGGCAGCCCAGCACGGGTGCCAAAGAGGTTCCATTGTAATGGATTTTGAGTGGGGAAATGGAGGAGCGACAGCAATGCAGATGGCACCGTTGCAAAGCTGACTTTCTGCAGAAGAGGCACAGCTCCAGTTTTTTGCCCTGGCTCTTCGGCTGTGGGAGCAGAGGCCAACCGTTCGTGCTCTACTCCCTGGGATGCTGGGCAGCCGAGCACGGGTGCCAAAGAGGTTCCATTGTAATGGACTTTGAGGTGGGAAATCGAGGAGCAACAGCAATGCGGATGGCACCGTTGCAAAGCTGACTTTCTGCAGAAGAGGCACAGCTCAAGCTTTTTGCCCTGGCTCTTCGGCTGTGGGAGCAGAGGCCAACCGTTCGTGCTCTACTCCCTGGGATGCTGGGCAGCCGAGCACGGGTGCCAAAGAGGTTCCATTGTAATGGACTTTGAGTTGGGAAATGGAGGAGCGACAGCAATGCGGATGGCACCGTTGCAAAGCTGACTTTCTGCAGAAGAGGCACAGCTCCAGTTTTTTGCCCTGGCTCTTCGGCTGTTAGGAGCAGAGGCCAACCGTTCATGCTCTACTCCCTGGGATGCTGGGCAGGCGAGCACGGGTGCCAAAGAGGTTCCATTGTAATGGACTTTGAGTTTTGAAATGGAGGAGCGACAGCAATGCGGATGGCACCGTTGCAAAGCTGACTTTCTGCAGAAGAGGCACAGCTCAAGTTTTTTGCCCTGGCTCTTCGGCTGTGGGAGCAGAGGCCAACCGTTCGTGCTCTACTGCCTGGGATGCTGGGCAGGCGAGCACGGGTGCCAAAGAGGTTCCATTGTAATGGACTTTGAGTTGGGAAATGGAGGAGCGACAGCAATGCGGATGGCACCGTTGCAAAGCTGACTTTCTGCAGAAGAGGCACAGCTCCAGTTTTTTGCCCTGGCTCTTCGGCTGTGGGAGCAGAGGCCAACCGTTCGTGCTCTACTCCCTGGGATGCTGGGCAGCCGAGCACGGGTGCCAAAGAGGTTCCATTGTAATGGACTTTGAGTTGGGAAATCGAGGAGCGACAGCAATGCGGATGGCACCGTTGCAAAGCAGACTTTCTGCAGAAGAGGCACAGCTCCAGATTTTTGCCCTGGCTCTTCGGCTGTTGGGAGCAGAGGCCAACCGTTCGTGCTTTACTCCCTGGGATGCTGGGCAGCCCAGCACGGGTGCCAAAGAGGTTCCATTGTAATGGACTTTGAGTTCGGAAATGGAGGAACAACAGCAATGCGGATGGCACCGTTGCAAAGCTGACTTTCTGCAGAAGAGGCACAGCTCCAGTTTTTTGCCCTGGCTCTTCGGCTCTTGGGAGGAGAGGCCAACCGTTCATGCTCTACTCCCTGGGATGCTGGGCAGGCGAGCACGGGTGCCAAAGAGGTTCCATTGTAATGGACTTTGAGTTTTGAAATCGAGGAGTGACAGCAATGCGGATGGCACCGTTGCAAAGCTGACTTTCTGCAGAAGAGGCACAGCTCCAGTTTTTTGCCCTGGCTCTTCGGCTGTGGGAGCAGAGGCCAACCGTTCGTGCTCTACTGCCTGGGATGCTGGGCAGCCCAGCACGGGTGCCAAAGAGGTTCCTTTTAATGGTTTTTGAGTTCGGAAATCGAGGAGCGACAGCAATGCGGATGGCACCGTTGCAAAGCAGACTTTCTGCAGAAGAGGCACAGCTCCAGTTTTTTGCCCTGGCTCTTCGGCTGTTGGGAGCAGAGGCCAACCGTTCGTGCTCTACTCGCTGGGATGCTGGGCAGCCCAGCACGGGTGCCAAAGATGTTCCATTTTAATGGACTTTGAGTTGGGAAATGGAGAAGCGACAGCAATGCGGATGGCACCGTTGCAAAGCTGACTTTCTGCAGAAGAGGCACAGCTCAAGTTTTTTGCCCTGGCTCTTCGGCTGTGGGAGCAGAGGCCAACCGTTCGTGCTCTACTCCCTGGGATGCTGGGCAGCCCAGCACGGGTGCCAAAGAGGTTCCATTGTAATGGACTTTGAGTTGGGAAATGGAGGAGCGACAGCAATGCGGATGGCACCGTTGCAAAGCTGACTTTCTGCAGAAGAGGCACAGCTCAAGTTTTTTGCCCTGGCTCTTCGGCTGTGGGAGCAAATGCCAATCGTTTGTGCTCTACTGCCTGGGATGCTGGGCAGCCGAGCACGGGTGCCAGAGAGTTTCCATTGTAATGGACTTTGAGTTGGGAAATCGAGGAGCGACAGCAATGCGGATGGCACCGTTGCAAAGCTGACTTTCTGCAGAAGAGGCACAGCTCAAGTTTTTTGCCCTGGCTCTTCGGCTGTGGGAGCAGAGGCCAACCGTTCGTGCTCTACTCCCTGGGATGCTGGGCAGCCGAGCACGAGTGCCAAAGAGGTTCCATTGTAATGGACTTTGAGTTGGGAAATGGAGGAGCGACAGCAATGCGGATGGCACCGTTGCAAATCTGACTTTCTGCAGAAGAGGCACAGCTCAAGCTTTTTGCCCTGGCTCTTCGGCTGTGGGAGCAGAGGCCAACCGTTCGTGCTCTACTCGCTGGGATGCTGGGCAGCCCAGCACGGGTGCCAAAGAGGTTCCATTGTAATGGATTTTGAGTTGGGAAATCGAGGAGCGACAGCCATGCGGATGGCACCGTTGCAAAGCTGACTTTCTGCAGAAGAGGCACAGCTCAAGTTTTTTGCCCTGGCTCTTCGGCTGTGGGAGCAGAGGCCAACCGTTCGTGCTCTACTGCCTGGGATGCTGGGCAGCCCAGCACGGGTGCCAAAGAGGTTCCATTGTAATGGACTTTGAGTTGGGAAATGGAGGAGCGACAGCAATGCGGATGGCACCGTTGCAAAGCTGACTTTCTGCAGAAGAGGCACAGCTCAAGCTTTTTGCCCTGGCTCTTCGGCTGTGGGAGTAGAGGCCAACCGTTCGTGCTCTACTCCCTGGGATGCTGGGCAGCTGAGCACGGGTGCCAAAGAGGTTCCATTGTAATGGACTTTGAGTTGGGAAATGGAGGAGCGACAGCAATGCGGATGGCACCGTTGCAAAGCTGACTTTCTGCAGAAGAGGCACAGTTCAAGCTTTTTGCTCTGGCTCTTCTGCTGTTGGGAGCAGAGGCCAACCGTTCGTGCTCTACTCCCTGGGATGCTGGGCAGCCCAGCACGGGTGCCAAAGAGGTTCCATTGTAATGGACTTTGAGTTGGGAAATGGAGGAGCGACAGCAATGCGGATGGCACCGTTGCAAAGCTGACTTTCTGCAGAAGAGGCACAGCTCCAGTTTTTTGCCCTGGCTCTTCGGCTGTGGGAGTAGAGGCCAACCGTTCGTGCTCTACTCCCTGGGATGCTGGGCAGCCCAGCACGGGTGCCAAAGAGGTTCCATTGTAATGGACTTTGAGTTGGGAAATCGAGGAGCAACAGCAATGCGGATGGCACCGTTGCAAAGCAGACTTTCTGCAGAAGAGGCACAGCTCCAGATTTTTGCCCTGGCTCTTCGGCTGTTGGGAGCAGAGGCCAACCGTTCGTGCTTTACTCCCTGGGATGCTGGGCAGCGCAGCACGGGTGCCAAAGAGATTCTATTTTTATGGACTTTGAGTTGGGAAATGGAGGAACAACAGCAATGCGGATGGCACCGTTGCAAAGCTGACTTTCTGCAGAAGAGGCACAGCTCAAGCTTTTTTGCCCTGGCTCTTCGGCTGTTGGAGCAGAGGCCAACCGTTCGTGCTCTACTCCCTGGGATGCTGGGCAGCCCAGCACGGGTGCCAAAGAGGTTCCATTGTAATGGACTTTGAGTTGGGAAATGGAGGAGCGACAGCAATGCGGATGGCACCGTTGCAAAGCTGACTTTCTGCAGAAGAGGCACAGCTCCAGTTTTTTGCCCTGGCTCTTCGGCTGTTGGGAGGAGAGGCCAACCGTTCGTGCTCTACTCCCTGGGATGCTGGGCAGCCGAGCACGGGTGCCAAAGAGGTTCCATTGTAATGGACTTTGATTTGGGAAATGGAGGAGCGACAGCAATGCGGATGGCACCGTTGCAAAGCTGACTTTCTGCAGAAGAGGCACAGCTCAAGTTTTTTGCCCTGGCTCTTCGGCTGTGGGAGCAGAGGCCAACCGTTCGTGCTCTACTCGCTGGGATGCTGGGAAGCCCAGCACGGGTGCCAAAGAGGTTCCATTGTAATGGACTTTGAGTTGGGAAATGGAGGAGCTACAGCAATGTGGATGGCACCATTGCAAAGCTGACTTTCTGCAGAAGAGGCACAGCTCCAGTTTTTTGCCCTGGCTCTTCGGCTCTTGGGAGGAGAGGCCAACCGTTCGTGCTCTACTCCCTGGGATGCTGGGCAGCCGAGCACGGGTGCCAAAGAGGTTCCATTGTAATGGACTTTGAGTTGGGAAATGGAGGAGCGACAGCAATGCGGATGGCACCGTTGCAAAGCTGACTTTCTGCAGAAGAGGCACAGCTCAAGCTTTTTGCCCTGGCTCTTCGGCTGTGGGAGTAGAGGCCAACCGTTGGTGCTCTACTCCCTGGGATGCTGGGCAGGCGAGCACGGGTGCCAAAGAGGTTCCATTGTAATGGACTTTGAGTTGGGAAATGGAGGAACGACAGCAATGCGGATGGCACCGTTGCAAAGCTGACTTTCTGCAGAAGAGGCACAGTTCAAGCTTTTTGCCCTGGCTCTTCTGCTGTTGGGAGCAGAGGCCAACCGTTCGTGCTCTACTCGCTGGGATGCTGGGCAGGCGAGCACGGGTGCCAAAGAGGTTCCATTGTAATGGACTTTGAGTTGGGAAATGGAGGAGCGACAGCAATGCGGATGGCACCGTTGCAAAGCTGACTTTCTGCAGAAGAGGCACAGCTCAAGCTTTTTGACCTGGCTCTTCGGCTGTGGGAGTAGAGGCCAACCGTTCGTGCTCTACTGCCTGGGATGCTGGGCAGCCGAGCACGGGTGCCAAAGAGGTTCCATTGTAATGGACTTTGAGTTGGGAAATGGAGGAGCGACAGCAATGCGGATGGCACCGTTGCAAAGCAGACTTTCTGCAGAAGAGGCACAGCTCCAGATTTTTGCCCTGGCTCTTCGGCTGTTGGGAGCAGAGGCCAACCGTTCGTGCTTTACTCCCTGGGATGCTGGGCAGCCCAGCACGGGTGCCAAAGAGATTCCATTTTTATGGACTTTGAGTTGGGAAATGGAGGAACAACAGCAATGCGGATGGCACCGTTGCAAAGCTGACTTTCTGCAGAAGAGGCACAGCTCAAGCTTTTTTGCCCTGGCTCTTCGGCTGTTGGAGCAGAGGCCAACCGTTCGTGCTCTACTCCCTGGGATGCTGGGCAGCCGAGCACGGGTGCCAAAGAGGTTCCATTGTAATGGACTTTGAGTTGGGAAATCGAGGAGCGACAGCAATGCGGATGGCACCGTTGCAAAGCTGACTTTCTGCAGAAGAGGCACAGCTCCAGTTTTTTGCCCTGGCTCTTCGGCTGTTGGGAGGAGAGGCCAACCGTTCGTGCTCTACTCCCTGGGATGCTGGGCAGCCGAGCACGGGTGCCAAAGAGGTTCCATTGTAATGGACTTTGAGTTGGGAAATGGAGGAACAACAGCAATGCGGATGGCACCGTTGCAAAGCTGACTTTCTGTAGAAGAGGCACAGCTCAAGTTTTTTGCCCTGGCTCTTCGGCTGTGGGAGCAGAGGCCAACCGTTCGTGCTCTACTCCCTGGGATGCTGGGCAGCCGAGCACGGGTGCCAAAGAGGTTCCATTGTAATGGACTTTGAGTTGGGAAATGGAGGAGCGACAGCAATGCGGATGGCACCGTTGCAAAGCTGACTTTCTGCAGAAGAGGCACAGCTCAAGTTTTTTGCCCTGGCTCTTCGGCTGTGGGAGCAGAGGCCAACCGTTCGTGCTCTACTCGCTGGGATACTGGGCAGGCGAGCACGGGTGCCAAAGAGGTTCCATTGTAATGGACTTTGAGTTGGGAAATCGAGGAGCGACAGCAATGCGGATGGCACCGTTGCAAAGCAGACTTTCTGCAGAAGAGGCACAGCTCCAGATTTTTGCCCTGGCTCTTCGGCTGTTGGGAGCAGAGGCCAACCGTTCGTGCTTTACTCCCTGGGATGCTGGGCAGCCCAGCACGGGTGCCAAAGAGGTTCCATTGTAATGGACTTTGAGTTCGGAAATGGAGGAACAACAGCAATGCGGATGGCACCGTTGCAAAGCTGACTTTCTGCAGAAGAGGCACAGCTCCAGTTTTTTGCCCTGGCTCTTCGGCTCTTGGGAGGAGAGGCCAACCGTTCATCCTCTACTCGCTGGGATGCTGGGCAGGCGAGCACGGGTGCCAAAGAGGTTCCATTGTAATGGACTTTGAGTTTTGAAATCGAGGAGCGACAGCAATGCGGATGGCACCGTTGCAAAGCTGACTTTCTGCAGAAGAGGCACAGCTCAAGTTTTTTGCCCTGGCTCTTCGGCTGTTGGGAGCAGAGGCCAACCGTTCGTGCTCTACTCCCTGGGATGCTGGGCAGCCCAGCACGTGTGCCAAAGAGGTTCCATTTAATGGACTTTGAGTTGGGAAATGGAGGAGCGACAGCAATGCGGATGGCACCGTTGCAAAGCTGATTTTCTGCAGAAGAGGCACAGCTCCAGTTTTTTGCCCTGGCTCTTCGGCTGTTGGGAGCAGAGGCCAACCGTTCGTGCTCTACTCGCTGGGATGCTGGGCATCCCAGCACGGGTGCCAAAGAGGTTCCATTGTAATGGACTTTGAGTTGGGAAATGGAGGAGCGACAGCAATGCGGATGGCACCGTTGCAAAGCTGACTTTCTGCAGAAGAGGCACAGCTCAAGCTTTTTGCCCTGGCTCTTCGGCTGTGGGAGCAGATGCCAACCGTTCGTGCTCTACTCGCTGGGATGCTGGGCAGCCGAGCACGGGTGCCAAAGAGGTCCCATTGTAATGGACTTTGAGTTGGGAAATGGAGGAGCAACAGCAATGCGGATGGCACCGTTGCAAAGCTGACTTTCTGCAGAAGAGGCACAGCTCCAGTTTTTTGCCCTGGCTCTTCGGCTGTGGGAGCAGAGGCCAACCGTTCGTGCTCTACTGCCTGGGATGCTGGGCAGCCCAGCACGGGTGCCAAAGAGGTTCCTTTTAATGGTTTTTGAGTTCGGAAATCGAGGAGCGACAGCAATGCGGATGGCACCGTTGCAAAGCAGACTTTCTGCAGAAGAGGCACAGCTCCAGTTTTTTGCCCTGGCTCTTCGGCTGTTGGGAGCAGAGGCCAACCGTTCGTGCTCTACTCGCTGGGATGCTGGGCAGCCCAGCACGGGTGCCAAAGATGTTCCATTTTAATGGACTTTGAGTTGGGAAATGGAGAAGCGACAGCAATGCGGATGGCACCGTTGCTAAGCAGACTTTCTGCAGAAGAGGCACAGCTCAAGTTTTTTGCCCTGGCTCTTCGGCTGTGGGAGCAGAGGCCAACCGTTCGTGCTCTACTCGCTGGGATGCTGGGCAGGCGAGCACGGGTGCCAAAGAGGTTCCATTGTAATGGACTTTGAGTTGGGAAATGGAGGAGCGACAGCAATGCGGATGGCACCGTTGCAAAGCTGACTTTCTGCAGAAGAGGCACAGCTCCAGTTTTTTGCCCTGGCTCTTCGGCTCTTGGGAGGAGAGGCCAACCGTTCATGCTCTACTCCCTGGGATGCTGGGCAGGCGAGCACGGGTGCCAAAGAGGTTCCATTGTAATGGACTTTGAGTTTTGAAATCGAGGAGCGACAGCAATGCGGATGGCACCGTTGCAAAGCTGACTTTCTGCAGAAGAGGCACAGCTCAAGTTTTTTGCCCTGGCTCTTCGGCTGTTGGGAGCAGAGGCCAACCGTTCGTGCTCTACTCCCTGGGATGCTGGGCAGCCCAGCACGTGTGCCAAAGAGGTTCCATTTAATGGACTTTGAGTTGGGAAATGGAGGAGCGACAGCAATGCGGATGGCACCGTTGCAAAGCTGATTTTCTGCAGAAGAGGCACAGCTCCAGTTTTTTGCCCTGCCTCTTCGGCTGTTGGGAGCAGAGGCCAACCGTTCGTGCTCTACTCGCTGGGATGCTGGGCATCCCAGCACGGGTGCCAAAGAGGTTCCATTGTAATGGACTTTGAGTTGGGAAATGGAGGAGCGACAGCAATGCGGATGGCACCGTTGCAAAGCTGACTTTCTGCAGAAGAGGCACAGCTCAAGCTTTTTGCCCTGGCTCTTCAGCTGTGGGAGCAGATGCCAACCGTTCGTGCTCTACTCGCTGGGATGCTGGGCAGCCGAGCACGGGTGCCAAAGAGGTCCCATTGTAATGGACTTTGAGTTGGGAAATGGAGGAGCAACAGCAATGCGGATGGCACCGTTGCAAAGCTGACTTTCTGCAGAAGAGGCACAGCTCCAGTTTTTTGCCCTGGCTCTTCGGCTGTGGGAGCAGAGGCCAACCGTTCGTGCTCTACTGCCTGGGATGCTGGGCAGCCCAGCACGGGTGCCAAAGAGGTTCCTTTTAATGGTTTTTGAGTTCGGAAATCGAGGAGCGACAGCAATGCGGATGGCACCGTTGCAAAGCAGACTTTCTGCAGAAGAGGCACAGCTCCAGTTTTTTGCCCTGGCTCTTCGGCTGTTGGGAGCAGAGGCCAACCGTTCGTGCTCTACTCGCTGGGATGCTGGGCAGCCCAGCACGGGTGCCAAAGATGTTCCATTTTAATGGACTTTGAGTTGGGAAATGGAGAAGCGACAGCAATGCGGATGGCACCGTTGCAAAGCAGACTTTCTGCAGAAGAGGCACAGCTCAAGTTTTTTGCCCTGGCTCTTCGGCTGTGGGAGCAGAGGCCAACCGTTCGTGCTCTACTCCCTGGGATGCTGGGCAGCCCAGCACGGGTGCCAAAGAGGTTCCATTGTAATGGACTTTGAGTTGGGAAATGGAGGAGCGACAGCAATGCGGATGGCACCGTTGCAAAGCTGACTTTCTGCAGAAGAGGCACAGCTCAAGTTTTTTGCCCTGGCTCTTCGGCTGTGGGAGCAAATGCCAATCGTTTGTGCTCTACTGTCTGGGATGCTGGGCAGCCGAGCACGGGTGCCAGAGAGTTTCCATTGTAATGGACTTTGAGTTGGGAAATGGAGGAGCGACAGCAATGCGGATGGCACCGTTGCAAAGCTGACTTTCTGCAGAAGAGGCACAGCTCCAGTTTTTTGCCCTGGCTCTTCGGCTGTGGGAGCAGAGGCCAACCGTTCGTGCTCTACTCCCTGGGATGCTGGGCAGCCGAGCACGAGTGCCAAAGAGGTTCCATTGTAATGGACTTTGAGTTGGGAAATGGAGGAGCGACAGCAATGCGGATGGCACCGTTGCAAATCTGACTTTCTGCAGAAGAGGCACAGCTCAAGCTTTTTGCCCTGGCTCTTCGGCTGTGGGAGCAGAGGCCAACCGTTCGTGCTCTACTCCCTGGGATGCTGGGCAGCCCAGCACGGGTGCCAAAGAGGTTCCATTGTAATGGATTTTGAGTTGGGAAATCGAGGAGCGACAGCCATGCGGATGGCACCGTTGCAAAGCTGACTTTCTGCAGAAGAGGCACAGCTCAAGTTTTTTGCCCTGGCTCTTCGGCTGTGGGAGCAGAGGCCAACCGTTCGTGCTCTACTGCCTGGGATGCTGGGCAGCCCAGCACGCGTGCCAAAGAGGTTCCATTGTAATGGACTTTGAGTTGGGAAATGGAGGAGCGACAGCAATGCGGATGGCACCGTTGCAAAGCTGACTTTCTGCAGAAGAGGCACAGCTCAAGCTTTTTGCCCTGGCTCTTCGGCTGTGGGAGTAGAGGCCAACCGTTCGTGCTCTACTGCCTGGGATGCTGGGCAGCTGAGCACGGGTGCCAAAGAGGTTCCATTGTAATGGACTTTGAGTTGGGAAATGGAGGAGCGACAGCAATGCGGATGGCACCGTTGCAAAGCTGACTTTCTGCAGAAGAGGCACAGTTCAAGCTTTTTGCCCTGGCTCTTCTGCTGTTGGGAGCAGAGGCCAACCGTTCGTGCTCTACTCCCTGGGATGCTGGGCAGCCCAGCACGGGTGCCAAAGAGGTTCCATTGTAATGGACTTTGAGTTGGGAAATGGAGGAGCGACAGCAATGCGGATGGCACCGTTGCAAAGCTGACTTTCTGCAGAAGAGGCACAGCTCCAGTTTTTTGCCCTGGCTCTTCGGCTGTGGGAGTAGAGGCCAACCGTTCGTGCTCTACTCCCTGGGATGCTGGGCAGCCCAGCACGGGTGCCAAAGAGATTCCATTGTAATGGACTTTGAGTTGGGAAATCGAGGAGCAACAGCAATGCGGATGGCACCGTTGCAAAGCAGACTTTCTGCAGAAGAGGCACAGCTCCAGATTTTTGCCCTGGCTCTTCGGCTGTTGGGAGCAGAGGCCAACCGTTCGTGCTCTACTGCCTGGGATGCTGGGCAGCGCAGCACGGGTGCCAAAGAGATTCCATTTTTATGGACTTTGAGTTGGGAAATGGAGGAACAACAGCAATGCGGATGGCACCGTTGCAAAGCTGACTTTCTGCAGAAGAGGCACAGCTCAAGCTTTTTTGCCCTGGCTCTTCGGCTGTTGGAGCAGAGGCCAACCGTTCGTGCTCTACTCCCTGGGATGCTGGGCAGCCCAGCACGGGTGCCAAAGAGGTTCCATTGTAATGGACTTTGAGTTGGGAAATGGAGGAGCGACAGCAATGCGGATGGCACCGTTGCAAAGCTGACTTTCTGCAGAAGAGGCACAGCTCCAGTTTTTTGCCCTGGCTCTTCGGCTGTTGGGAGGAGAGGCCAACCGTTCGTGCTCTACTCCCTGGGATGCTGGGCAGCCCAGCACGGGTGCCAAAGAGGTTCCATTGTAATGGACTTTGATTTGGGAAATGGAGGAGCGACAGCAATGCGGATGGCACCGTTGCAAAGCTGACTTTCTGCAGAAGAGGCACAGCTCAAGTTTTTTGCCCTGGCTCTTCGGCTGTGGCAGCAGAGGCCAACCGTTCGTGCTCTACTGCCTGGGATGCTGGGCAGCCCAGCACGGGTGCCAAAGAGGTTCCATTGTAATGGACTTTGAGTTGGGAAATGGAGGAGCGACAGCAATGCGGATGGCACCGTTGCAAAGCTGACTTTCTGCAGAAGAGGCACAGCTCCAGTTTTTTGCCCTGGCTCTTCGGCTGTGGGAGCAGAGGCCAACCGTTCGTGCTCTACTCGCTGGGATGCTGGGAAGCCCAGCACGGGTGCCAAAGAGGTTCCATTGTAATGGACTTTGAGTTGGGAAATGGAGGAGCTACAGCAATGTGGATGGCACCATTGCAAAGCTGACTTTCTGCAGAAGAGGCACAGCTCCAGTTTTTTGCCCTGGCTCTTCGGCTCTTGGGAGGAGAGGCCAACCGTTCGTGCTCTACTCCCTGGGATGCTGGGCAGCCGAGCACGGGTGCCAAAGAGGTTCCATTGTAATGGACTTTGAGTTGGGAAATGGAGGAGCGACAGCAATGCGGATGGCACCGTTGCAAAGCTGACTTTCTGCAGAAGAGGCACAGCTCAAGCTTTTTGCCCTGGCTCTTCGGCTGTGGGAGTAGAGGCCAACCGTTGGTGCTCTACTCCCTGGGATGCTGGGCAGGCGAGCACGGGTGCCAAAGAGGTTCCATTGTAATGGACTTTGAGTTGGGAAATGGAGGAACGACAGCAATGCGGATGGCACCGTTGCAAAGCTGACTTTCTGCAGAAGAGGCACAGTTCAAGCTTTTTGCCCTGGCTCTTCTGCTGTTGGGAGCAGAGGCCAACCGTTCGTGCTCTACTCGCTGGGATGCTGGGCAGGCGAGCACGGGTGCCAAAGAGGTTCCATTGTAATGGACTTTGAGTTGGGAAATGGAGGAGCGACAGCAATGCGGATGGCACCGTTGCAAAGCTGACTTTCTGCAGAAGAGGCACAGCTCAAGCTTTTTGACCTGGCTCTTCGGCTGTGGGAGTAGAGGCCAACCGTTCGTGCTCTACTGCCTGGGATGCTGGGCAGCCGAGCACGGGTGCCAAAGAGGTTCCATTGTAATGGACTTTGAGTTGGGAAATGGAGGAGCGACAGCAATGCGGATGGCACCGTTGCAAAGCAGACTTTCTGCAGAAGAGGCACAGCTCCAGATTTTTGCCCTGGCTCTTCGGCTGTTGGGAGCAGAGGCCAACCGTTCGTGCTCTACTCCCTGGGATGCTGGGCAGCCGAGCACGGGTGCCAAAGAGGTTCCATTGTAATGGACTTTGAGTTGGGAAATGGAGGAACAACAGCAATGCGGATGGCACCGTTGCAAAGCTGACTTTCTGCAGAAGAGGCACAGCTCAAGTTTTTTGCCCTGTGTCTTCGGCTGTGGGAGCAGAGGCCAACCGTTCGTGCTCTACTCCCTGGGATGCTGGGCAGCCGAGCACGGGTGCCAAAGAGGTTCCATTGTAATGGACTTTGAGTTGGGAAATGGAGGAGCGACAGCAATGCGGATGGCACCGTTGCAAAGCTGACTTTCTGCAGAAGAGGCACAGCTCAAGTTTTTTGCCCTGACTCTTCGGCTGTGGGAGCAGAGGCCAACCGTTCGTGCTCTACTCGCTGGGATACTGGGCAGGCGAGCACGGGTGCCAAAGAGGTTCCATTGTAATGGACTTTGAGTTGGGAAATCGAGGAGCGACAGCAATGCGGATGGCACCGTTGCAAAGCAGACTTTCTGCAGAAGAGGCACAGCTCCAGATTTTTGCCCTGGCTCTTCGGCTGTTGGGAGCAGAGGCCAACCGTTCGTGCTTTACTCCCTGGGATGCTGGGCAGCCCAGCACGGGTGCCAAAGAGGTTCCATTGTAATGGACTTTGAGTTCGGAAATGGAGGAACAACAGCAATGCGGATGGCACCGTTGCAAAGCTGACTTTCTGCAGAAGAGGCACAGCTCCAGTTTTTTGCCCTGGCTCTTCGGCTCTTGGGAGGAGAGGCCAACCGTTCATGCTCTACTGCCTGGGATGCTGGGCAGGCGAGCACGGGTGCCAAAGAGGTTCCATTGTAATGGACTTCGAGTTTTGAAATCGAGGAGCGACAGCAATGCGGATGGCACCGTTGCAAAGCTGACTTTCTGCAGAAGAGGCACAGCTCAAGTTTTTTGCCCTGGCTCTTCGGCTGTTGGGAGCAGAGGCCAACCGTTCGTGCTCTACTCCCTGGGATGCTGGGCAGCCCAGCACGTGTGCCAAAGAGGTTCCATTTAATGGACTTTGAGTTGGGAAATGGAGGAGCGACAGCAATGCGGATGGCACCGTTGCAAAGCTGATTTTCTGCAGAAGAGGCACAGCTCCAGTTTTTTGCCCAGCCTCTTCGGCTGTTGGGAGCAGAGGCCAACCGTTCGTGCTCTACTCGCTGGGATGCTGGGCATCCCAGCACGGGTGCCAAAGAGGTTCCATTGTAATGGACTTTGAGTTGGGAAATGGAGGAGCGACAGCAATGCGGATGGCACCGTTGCAAAGCTGACTTTCTGCAGAAGAGGCACAGCTCAAGCTTTTTGCCCTGGCTCTTCGGCTGTGGGAGCAGATGCCAACCGTTCGTGCTCTACTCGCTGGGATGCTGGGCAGCCGAGCACGGGTGCCAAAGAGGTCCCATTGTAATGGACTTTGAGTTGGGAAATGGAGGAGCAACAGCAATGCGGATGGCACCGTTGCAAAGCTGACTTTCTGCAGAAGAGGCACAGCTCCAGTTTTTTGCCCTGGCTCTTCGGCTGTGGGAGCAGAGGCCAACCGTTCGTGCTCTACTGCCTGGGATGCTGGGCAGCCCAGCACGGGTGCCAAAGAGGTTCCATTGTAATGGACTTTGAGTTGGGAAATGGAGGAGCGACAGCAATGCGGATGGCACCGTTGCAAAGCAGACTTTCTGCAGAAGAGGCACAGCTCCAGTTTTTTGCCCTGGCTCTTCGGCTGTTGGGAGCAGAGGCCAACCGTTCGTGCTCTACTGCCTGGGATGCTGGGCAGCCCAGCACGGGTGCCAAAGATGTTCCATTTTAATGGACTTTGAGTTGGGAAATGGAGAAGCGACAGCAATGCGGATGGCACCGTTGCAAAGCAGACTTTCTGCAGAAGAGGCACAGCTCAAGTTTTTTGCCCTGGCTCTTCGGCTGTGGGAGCAGAGGCCAACCGTTCGTGCTCTACTCGCTGGGATGCTGGGCAGCCCAGCACGGGTGCCAAAGAGGTTCCATTGTAATGGACTTTGAGTTGGGAAATGGAGGAGCGACAGCAATGCGGATGGCACCGTTGCAAAGCTGACTTTCTGCAGAAGAGGCACAGCTCAAGTTTTTTGCCCTGGCTCTTCGGCTGTGGGAGCAAATGCCAATCGTTTGTGCTCTACTGCCTGGGATGCTGGGCAGCCGAGCACGGGTGCCAGAGAGTTTCCATTGTAATGGACTTTGAGTTGGGAAATCGAGGAGCGACAGCAATGCGGATGGCACCGTTGCAAAGCTGACTTTCTGCAGAAGAGGCACAGCTCAAGTTTTTTGCCCTGGCTCTTCGGCTGTGGGAGCAGAGGCCAACCGTTCGTGCTCTACTCCCTGGGATGCTGGGCAGCCGAGCACGAGTGCCAAAGAGGTTCCATTGTAATGGACTTTGAGTTGGGAAATGGAGGAGCGACAGCAATGCGGATGGCACCGTTGCAAAGCTGACTTTCTGCAGAAGAGGCACAGCTCCAGATTTTTGCCCTGGCTCTTCGGCTTTTGGGAGCTGAGGCCAACTGTTCATGCTCTACTCGCTGAGATGCTGGGCAGCCGAGCACGGGTGCCAAAGAGGTTCCATTGTAATGGACTTTGAGTTGGGAAATGGAGGAGCGACAGCAATGCGGATGGCACCGTTGCAAAGCTGACTTTCTGCAGAAGAGGCACAGCTCCAGTTTTTTGCCCTGGCTCTTCGGCTGTGGGAGCAGAGGCCAACCGTTCGTGCTCTACTCCCTGGGATGCTGGGCAGCCCAGCACGGGTGCCAAAGAGGTTCCATTTAATGGACTTTGAGTTGGGAAATCGAGGAGCGACAGCAATGCGGATAGCACCGTTGCAAAGCAGACTTTCTGCAGAAGAGGCACAGCTCCAGTTTTTTGCCCTGGCTCTTCGGCTGTGGGAGCAGAGGCCAACCGTTCGTGCTCTACTCGCTGGGATGCTGGGCAGCCCAGCACGGGTGCCAAAGAGGTTCCATTGTAATGGACTTTGAGTTGGGAAATGGAGGAGCGACAGCAATGCGGATGGCACCGTTGCAAAGCTGACTTTCTGCAGAAGAGGCACAGCTCCAGTTTTTTGCCCTGGCTCTTCGGCTGTTGGGAGCAGAGGCCAACCGTTCATGCTCTACTCCCTGGGATGCTGGGCATCCCAGCACGGGTGCCAAAGAGGTTCCATTGTAATGGACTTTGAGTTGGGAAATGGAGGAGCGACAGCAATGCGGATGGCACAGTTGCAAAGCTGACTTTCTGCAGAAGAGGCACAGCTCCAGTTTTTTGCCCTGCCTCTACGGCTGTGGGAGCAGAGGCCAACCGTTCGTGCTCTGCTCCCTGGGATACTGGGCAGCCCAGCATGGGTGCCAAAGAGGTTCCATTGTAATGGACTTTGAGTTGGGAAATGGAGGAGCGACAGCAATGCGGATGGCACCGTTGCAAAGCTGACTTTCTGCAGAAGAGGCACAGCTCCAGTTTTTTGCCCTGGCTCTTCGGCTGTGGGAGCAGAGGCCAACCGTTCGTGCTCTACTGCCTGGGATGCTGGGCAGCCGAGCACGGGTGCCAAAGAGGTTCCATTGTAATGGACTTTGAGTTGGGAAATGGAGGAGCGACAGCAATGCGGATGGCACCGTTGCAAAGCTGACTTTCTGCAGAAGAGGCACAGCTCCAGTTTTTTGCCCTGGCTCTTCGGCTGTTGGGAGCAGAGGCCAACCGTTCGTGCTCTACTGCCTGGGATGCTGGGCAGCCCAGCATGGGTGCCAAAGGGGTTCCTTTGTAATGGACTTTGAGTTGGGAAATCGAGGAGCGACAGCAATGCGGATGGCACAGTTGCAAAGCTGACTTTCTGCAGAAGAGGCACAGCTCCAGTTTTTTGCCCTGCCTCTACGGCTGTGGGAGCAGAGGCCAACCGTTCGTGCTCTACTCCCTGGGATACTGGGCAGCCCAGCACGGGTGCCAAAGAGGTTCCATTGTAATGGACTTTGAGTTGGGAAATGGAGGAGCGACAGCAATGCGGATGGCACCGTTGCAAAGCTGACTTTCTGCAGAAGAGGCACAGCTCAAGTTTTTTGCCCTGGCTCTTCGGCTGTGGGAGCAGAGGCCAACCGTTCGTGCTCTACTCCCTGGGATGCTGGGCAGCCCAGCACGGGTGCCAAAGAGGTTCCATTGTAATGGACTTTGAGTTGGGAAATGGAGGAACAACAGAAATGCGGATGGCACCGTTGCAAAGCTGACTTTCTGCAGAAGAGGCACAGCTCAAGCTTTTTGCCCTGGCTCTTCGGCTGTTGGAGCAGAGGCCAACCGTTCGTGCTCTACTGCCTGGGATGCTGGGCAGCCCAGCACGGGTGCCAAAGAGGTTCCATTGTAATGGACTTTGAGTTGGGAAATGGAGGAGCGACAGCAATGCGGATGGCACCGTTGCAAAGCTGGCTTTCTGCAGAAGAGGCACAGCTCAAGTTTTTTGCCCTGGCTCTTCGGCTGTTGGGAGGAGAGGCCAACCGTTCGTGCTCTACTCCCTGGGATACTGGGCAGCCCAGCACGGGTGCCAAAGAGGTTCCATTGTAATGGACTTTGAGTTGGGAAATGGAGGAACAACAGCAATGCGGATGGCACCGTTGCAAAGCTGACTTTCTGCAGAAGAGGCACAGCTCAAGTTTTTTGCCCTGGCTCTTCGGCTGTGGGAGCAGAGGCCAACCGTTCGTGCTCTACTCCCTGGGATGCTGGGCAGCCCAGCACGGGTGCCAGAGAGGTTCCATTGTAATGGACTTTGAGTTGGGAAATGGAGGAGCGACAGCAATGCGGATGGCACCGTTGCAAAGCTGACTTTCTGCAGAAGAGGCACAGATCAAGTTTTTTGCCCTGGCTCTTCGGCTGTGGGAGCAGAGGCCAACCGTTCGTGCTCTACTGCCTTGGATACTGGGCAGCCGAGCACGGGTGCCAAAGAGGTTC
This sequence comes from Psittacula echo, assembly GCF_963264785.1. Classification (NCBI taxonomy): domain Eukaryota; kingdom Metazoa; phylum Chordata; class Aves; order Psittaciformes; family Psittacidae; genus Psittacula; species Psittacula echo. The sequence continues at coordinate 7,193,972 of NC_137758.1, forward strand.
CATTGTAATGGACTTTGAGTTGGGAAATGGAGGAGCGACAGCAATGCGGATGGCACCGTTGCAAAGCTGACTTTCTGCAGAAGAGGCACAGCTCCAGTTTTTTGCCCTGGCTCTTCGGCTGTTGGGAGCAGAGGCCAACCGTTCATGCTCTACTGCCTGGGATGCTGGGCAGCCCAGCACGGGTGCCAAAGAGGTTCCATTGTAATGGACTTTGAGTTGGGAAATGGAGGAGCGACAGCAATGGGATGGCACCGTTGCAAAGCTGACTTTCTGCAGAAGAGGCACAGCTCCAGTTGTTTGCCCTGGCTCTACGGCTGTGGGAGCAGAGGCCAACCGTTCGTGCTCTACTCCCTGGGATGCTGGGAAGCCCAGCACGGGTGCCAAAGAGGTTCCATTGTAATGGACTTTGAGTTGGGAAATCGAGGAGCAACAGCAATGCGGATGGAACCGTTGCAAAGCTGACTTTCTGCAGAAGAGGCACAGCTCTAGCTTTTTGCCCTGGCTCTTCGGCTGTGGGAGCAGAGGCCAACCGTTCGTGCTCTACTCCCTGGGATGCTGGGCAGCCCAGCACGGGTGCCAAAGAGGTTCCATTGTAATGGACTTTGAGTTGGGAAATGGAGGAGCGACAGCAATGCGGATGGCACCGTTGCAAAGCTGACTTTCTGCAGAAGAGGCACAGCTCCAGATTTTTGCCCTGGCTCTTCGGCTGTTGGGAGCAGAGGCCAACCGTTCATGCTCTACTCCCTGGGATGCTGGGCAGGCGAACACGGGTGCCAAAGAGGTTCCATTGTAATGGACTTTGAGTTTTGAAATCGAGGAGCGACAGCAATGCGGATGGCACCGTTGCAAAGCTGACTTTCTGCAGAAGAGGCACAGCTCAAGTTTTTTGTCCTGGCTCTTCGGCTGTGGGAGCAGAGGCCAACCGTTCGTGCTCTACCCCCTGGGATGCTGGGCAGCCCAGCACGGGTGCCAAAGAGGTTCCATTTAATGGACTTTGAGTTGGGAAATGGAGGAGCGACAGCAATGCGGATGGCACCGTTGCAAAGCTGACTTTCTGCAGAAGAGGCACAGCTCCAGTTTTTTGCCCTGGCTCTTCGGCTGTTGGGAGCAGAGGCCAACCGACGTGCTCTACTCGCTGGGATGCTGGGCAGGCGAGCACGGGTGCCAAAGAGGTTCCATTGTAATGGACTTTGAGTTGGGAAATGGAGGAGCGACCGCAATGCGGATGGCACCGTTGCAAAGCTGACTTTCTGCAGAAGAGGCACAGCTCAAGCTTTTTGCCCTGGCTCTTCGGCTGTGGGAGCAGATGCCAACCGTTCGTGCTCTACTCCCTGGGATGCTGGGCAGCCCAGCACGGGTGCCAAAGAGGTTCCATTGTAATGGACTTTGAGTTGGGAAATGGAGGAGCGACAGCAATGCGGATGGCACCATTGCAAAGCTGACTTTCTGCAGAAGAGGCACAGCTCCAGTTTTTTGCCCTGGCTCTTCGGCTGTGGGAGCAGAGGCCAACCGTTCGTGCTCTACTCCCTGGGATGCTGGGCAGCCCAGCACGGGTGCCAAAGAGGTTCCTTTTAATGGTTTTTGAGTTCGGAAATCGAGGAGCGACAGCAATGCGGATGGCACCGTTGCAAAGCAGACTTTCTGCAGAAGAGGCACAGATCCAGTTTTTTGCCCTGGCTCTTCGGCTGTGGGAGCAGAGGCCAACCGTTCGTGCTCTACTCGCTGGGATGCTGGGCAGCCCAGCACGGGTGCCAAAGAGGTTCCATTTTAATGGACTTTGAGTTGGGAAATGGAGAAGCGACAGCAATGCGGATGGCACCGTTGCAAAGCTGACTTTCTGCAGAAGAGGCACAGCTCCAGTTTTTTGCCCTGGCTCTTCGGCTGTGGGAGCAGAGGCCAACCGTTCGTGCTCTACTCGCTGGGATGCTGGGCAGCCCAGCACGGGTGCCAAAGAGGTTCCATTGTAATGGACTTTGAGTTGGGAAATGGAGGAGCGACAGCAATGCGGATGGCACCGTTGCAAAGCTGACTTTCTGCAGAAGAGGCACAGCTCAAGTTTTTTGCCCTGGCTCTTCGGCTGTGGGAGCAGATGCCAATCGTTTGTGCTCTACTGCCTGGGATGCTGGGCAGCCCAGCACGGGTGCCAGAGAGTTTCCATTGTAATGGACTTTGAGTTGGGAAATCGAGGAGCGACAGCAATGCGGATGGCACCGTTGCAAAGCTGACTTTCTGCAGAAGAGGCACAGCTCCCGATTTTTGCCCTGGCTCTTCGGCTGTGGGAGCAGAGGCCAACCGTTCTTGCTCTACTCCCTGGGATGCTGGGCAGCCGAGCACGAGTGCCAAAGAGGTTCCATTGTAATGGACTTTGAGTTGGGAAATGGAGGAGCGACAGCAATGCGGATGGCACCGTTGCAAAGCTGACTTTCTGCAGAAGAGGCACAGCTCAAGCTTTTTGCCCTGGCTCTTCGGCTTTTGGGAGCTGAGGCCAACCGTTCATGCTCTACTCCCTGGGATGCTGGGCAGCCCAGCACGGGTGCCAAAGAGGTTCCATTTTTATGGACTTTGAGTTGGGAAATGGAGGAGCGACAGCAATGCGGATGGCACCGTTGCAAAGCTGACTTTCTGCAGAAGAGGCACAGCTCCAGTTTTTTGCCCTGCCTCTTCGGCTGTGGGAGCAGAGGCCAACCGTTCGTGCTCTACTGCCTGGGATGCTGGGCAGCCCAGCACGGGTGCCAAAGAGGTCCCATTGTAATGGACTTTGAGTTGGGAAATCGAGGAGCGACAGCAATGCGGATGGCACCGTTGCAAAGCAGACTTTCTGCAGAAGAGGCACAGCTCCAGTTTTTTGCCCTGCCTCTTCGGCTGTTGAGAGCAGAGGCCAACCGTTCGTGCTCTACTCGCTGGGATGCTGGGCAGCCGAGCACGGGTGCCAAAGAGGTTCCATTGTAATGGACTTTGAGTTGGGAAATGGAGGAGCGACAGCAATGCGGATGGCACAGTTGCAAAGCTGACTTTCTGCAGAAGAGGCACAGCTCCAGTTTTTTGCCCTGCCTCTACGGCTGTGGGAGCAGAGGCCAACCGTTCGTACTCTACTCCCTGGGATACTGGGCAGCCCAGCACGGGTGCCAAAGAGGTTCCATTGTAATGGACTTTGAGTTGGGAAATGGAGGAGCGACAGCAATGCGGATGGCACCGTTGCAAAGCTGACTTTCTGCAGAAGAGGCACAGCTCAAGTTTTTTGCCCTGGCTCTTCGGCTGTGGGAGCAGAGGCCAACCGTTCGTGCTCTACCCCCTGGGATGCTGGGCAGCCGAGCACGGGTGCCAAAGAGGTTCCATTGTAATGGACTTTGAGTTGGGAAATGGAGGAGCGACAGCAATGCGGATGGCACCGTTGCAAAGCTGACTTTCTGCAGAAGAGGCACAGCTCCAGTTTTTTGCCCTGGCTCTTCGGCTGTTGGGAGCAGAGGCCAACCGTTCGTGCTCTACTCCCTGGGATGCTGGGCAGGCGAGCACGGGTGCCAAAGGGGTTCCTTTGTAATGGACTTTGAGTTGGGAAATGGAGGAGCGACAGCAATGCGGATGGCACCGTTGCAAAGCTGACTTTCTGCAGAAGAGGCACAGCTCAATCTTTTTGCCCTGGTTCTTCGGCTGTGGGAGCAGAGGCCAACCGTTCGTGCTCTACTCCCTGGGATGCTGGGCAGCCCAGCACGGGTGCCAAAGAGGTTCCATTGTAATGGACTTTGAGTTGGGAAATCGAGGAACCTCAGAAATGCGGAAGGCACCGTTGCAAAGCTGACTTTCTGCAGAAGAGGCACAGCTCAAGTTTTTTGCCCTGGCTCTTCGGCTGTGGGAGCAGAGGCCAACCGTTGGTGCTCTACTCCCTGGGATGCTGGGCAGCCGAGCACAGGTGCCAGAGAGTTTCCATTGTAATGGACTTTGAGTTTTGAAATGGAGGAGCGACAGCAATGCGGATGGCACCGTTGCAAAGCAGACTTTCTGCAGAAGAGGCACAGCTCCAGTTTTTTGCCCTGGCTCTTCGGCTGTTGGGAGCAGAGGCCAACCGTTCGTGCTCTACTCCCTGGGATGCTGGGCAGCCCAGCACGGGTGCCAAAGAGGTTCCATTGTAATGGACTTTGAGTTTTGAAATGGAGGAGCGACAGCAATGCGGATGGCACCGTTGCAAAGCTGACTTTCTGCAGAAGAGGCACAGCTCAAGCTTTTTGCCCTGGCTCTTCGGCTGTGGGAGCAGAGGCCAACCGTTCGTGCTCTACTCCCTGGGATGCTGGGCAGCCCAGCACGGGTGCCAAAGAGGTTCCATTGTAATGGACTTTGAGTTGGGAAATGGAGGAGCGACAGCAATGCGGATGGCACCGTTGCAAAGCTGACTTTCTGCAGAAGAGGCACAGCTCCAGTTTTTTGCCCTGGCTCTTCGGCTGTGGGAGCAGAGGCCAACCGTTCGTGCTCTACTGCCTGGGATGCTGGGCAGCCCAGCACGGGTGCCAAAGAGGTTCCTTTTAATGGTTTTTGAGTTCGGAAATCGAGGAGCGACAGCAATGCGGATGGCACCGTTGCAAAGCAGACTTTCTGCAGAAGAGGCACAGATCCAGTTTTTTGCCCTGGCTCTTCGGCTGTGGGAGCAGAGGCCAACCGTTCGTGCTCTACTCGCTGGGATGCTGGGCAGCCCAGCACGGGTGCCAAAGAGGTTCCATTTTAATGGACTTTGAGTTGGGAAATGGAGAAGCGACAGCAATGCGGATGGCACCGTTGCAAAGCTGACTTTCTGCAGAAGAGGCACAGCTCCAGTTTTTTGCCCTGGCTCTTCGGCTGTGGGAGCAGAGGCCAACCGTTCGTGCTCTACTCCCTGGGATGCTGGGCAGCCCAGCACGGGTGCCAAAGAGGTTCCATTGTAATGGACTTTGAGTTGGGAAATGGAGGAGCGACAGCAATGCGGATGGCACCGTTGCAAAGCTGACTTTCTGCAGAAGAGGCACAGCTCAAGTTTTTTGCCCTGGCTCTTCGGCTGTGGGAGCAGATGCCAATCGTTTGTGCTCTACTGCCTGGGATGCTGGGCAGCCCAGCACGGGTGCCAGAGAGTTTCCATTGTAATGGACTTTGAGTTGGGAAATCGAGGAGCGACAGCAATGCGGATGGCACCGTTGCAAAGCTGACTTTCTGCAGAAGAGGCACAGCTCCCGATTTTTGCCCTGGCTCTTCGGCTGTGGGAGCAGAGGCCAACCGTTCTTGCTCTACTCCCTGGGATGCTGGGCAGCCCAGCACGAGTGCCAAAGAGGTTCCATTGTAATGGACTTTGAGTTGGGAAATGGAGGAGCGACAGCAATGCGGATGGCACCGTTGCAAAGCTGACTTTCTGCAGAAGAGGCACAGCTCAAGCTTTTTGCCCTGGCTCTTCGGCTTTTGGGAGCTGAGGCCAACCGTTCATGCTCTACTCCCTGGGATGCTGGGCAGCCCAGCACGTGTGCCAAAGAGGTTCCATTTTTATGGACTTTGAGTTGGGAAATGGAGGAGCGACAGCAATGCGGATGGCACCGTTGCAAAGCTGACTTTCTGCAGAAGAGGCACAGCTCCAGTTTTTTGCCCTGCCTCTTCGGCTGTGGGAGCAGAGGCCAACCGTTCGTGCTCTACTGCCTGGGATGCTGGGCAGCCCAGCACGGGTGCCAAAGAGGTCCCATTGTAATGGACTTTGAGTTGGGAAATCGAGGAGCGACAGCAATGCGGATGGCACCGTTGCAAAGCAGACTTTCTGCAGAAGAGGCACAGCTCCAGTTTTTTGCCCTGCCTCTTCGGCTGTTGAGAGCAGAGGCCAACCGTTCGTGCTCTACTCCCTGGGATGCTGGGCAGCCCAGCACGGGTGCCAAAGAGGTTCCATTGTAATGGACTTTGAGTTGGGAAATGGAGGAGCGACAGCAATGCGGATGGCACAGTTGCAAAGCTGACTTTCTGCAGAAGAGGCACAGCTCCAGTTTTTTGCCCTGCCTCTACGGCTGTGGGAGCAGAGGCCAACCGTTCGTACTCTACTCCCTGGGATACTGGGCAGCCCAGCACGGGTGCCAAAGAGGTTCCATTGTAATGGACTTTGAGTTGGGAAATGGAGGAGCGACAGCAATGCGGATGGCACCGTTGCAAAGCTGACTTTCTGCAGAAGAGGCACAGCTCAAGTTTTTTGCCCTGGCTCTTCGGCTGTGGGAGCAGAGGCCAACCGTTCGTGCTCTACCCCCTGGGATGCTGGGCAGCCGAGCACGGGTGCCAAAGAGGTTCCATTGTAATGGACTTTGAGTTGGGAAATGAAGGAGCGACAGCAATGCGGATGGCACCGTTGCAAAGCTGACTTTCTGCAGAAGAGGCACAGCTCCAGTTTTTTGCCCTGGCTCTTCGGCTGTGGGAGCAGAGGCCAACCGTTCGTGCTCTACTCCCTGGGATGCTGGGCAGGCGAGCACGGGTGCCAAAGAGTTTCCATTTAATGGTTTTTGAGTTGGGAAATCGAGGAGCGACAGCAATGCGGATGGCACCGTTGCAAAGCTGACTTTCTGCAGAAGAGGCACAGCTCAAGCTTTTTGCCCTGGCTCTTCGGCTGTGGGAGCAGAGGCCAACCGTTCGTGCTCTACTCCCTGGGATGCTGGGCAGCCCAGCACGGGTGCCAAAGAGGTTCCATTGTAATGGACTTTGAGTTGGGAAATCGAGGAACCTCAGAAATGCGGAAGGCACCGTTGCAAAGCTGACTTTCTGCAGAAGAGGCACAGCTCCAGTTTTTTGCCCTGGCTCTTCGGCTGTGGGAGCAGAGGCCAACCGTTGGTGCTCTACTCCCTGGGATGCTGGGCAGCCGAGCACAGGTGCCAGAGAGTTTCCATTGTAATGGACTTTGAGTTTTGAAATGGAGGAGCGACAGCAATGCGGATGGCACCGTTGCAAAGCAGACTTTCTGCAGAAGAGGCACAGCTCCAGTTTTTTGCCCTGGCTCTTCGGCTGTTGGGAGCAGAGGCCAACCGTTCGTGCTCTACTCCCTGGGATGCTGGGCAGCCCAGCACGGGTGCCAAAGAGGTTCCATTGTAATGGACTTTGAGTTGGGAAATGGAGGAGCGACAGCAATGCGGATGGCACCGTTGCAAAGCTGACTTTCTGCAGAAGAGGCACAGCTCCCGATTTTTGCCCTGGCTCTTCGGCTGTGGGAGCAGAGGCCAACCGTTCGTGCTCTACTCCCTGGGATACTGGGCAGCCGAGCACGGGTGCCAAAGAGGTTCCATTGTAATGGACTTTGAGTTGGGAAATGGAGGAGCGACAGCAATGCGGATGGCACCGTTGCAAAGCTGACTTTCTGCAGAAGAGGCACAGTTCAAGCTTTTTGCCCTGGCTCTTCGGCTGTGGGAGCAGAGGCCAACCGTTCTTGCTCTACTCCCTGGGATGCTGGGCAGCCGAGCACGAGTGCCAAAGAGGTTCCATTGTAATGGACTTTGAGTTGGGAAATGGAGGAGCGACAGCAATGCGGATGGCACCGTTGCAAAGCTGACTTTCTGCAGAAGAGGCACAGCTCAAGCTTTTTGCCCTGGCTCTTCGGCTTTTGGGAGCTGAGGCCAACCGTTCATGCTCTACTCCCTGGGATGCTGGGCAGCCCAGCACGTGTGCCAAAGAGGTTCCATTTTTATGGACTTTGAGTTGGGAAATGGAGGAGCGACAGCAATGCGGATGGCACCGTTGCAAAGCTGACTTTCTGCAGAAGAGGCACAGCTCCAGTTTTTTGCCCTGCCTCTACGGCTGTGGCGGCAGAGGCCAACCGTTCGTGCTCTACTCCCTGGGATGCTGGGCAGCCGAGCACGGGTGCCAAAGAGGTTCCATTGTAATGGACTTTGAGTTGGGAAATGGAGGAGCGACAGCAATGCGGATGGCACCGTTGCAAAGCTGACTTTCTGCAGAAGAGGCACAGCTCCAGTTTTTTGCCCTGGCTCTTTGGCTGTGGGAGCAGAGGCCAACCGTTCGTGCTCTACTCCCTGGGATGCAGGGCAGCCCAGCACGGGTGCCAAAGAGGTTCCATTTTAATGGACTTTGAGTTGGGAAATGGAGGAGCGACAGCAATGCGGATGGCACCGTTGCAAAGCTGACTTTCTGCAGAAGAGGCACAGCTCCAGTGTTTTGCCCTGGCTCTTCGGCTGTTGGGAGTAGAGGCCAACCGTTCGGATCTACTGCCTGGGATGCTGGGCAGCCGAGCACGGGTGCCAAAGAGGTTCCATTGTAATGGACTTTGAGTTGGGAAATGGAGGAGCGACAGCAATGCGGATGGCACCGTTGCAAAGCTGACTTTCTGCAGAAGAGGCACAGCTCAATCTTTTTGCCCTGGCTCACCGGCTGTGGCAGCAGAGGCCAACCGTTCGTGCTCTACTCCCTGGGATGCTGGGCAGGCGAGCACGGGTGCCAAAGAGGTTCCATTGTAATGGACTTTGAGTTGGGAAATGGAGGAGCGACAGCAATGCGGATGGCACCGTTGCAAAGCTGACTTTCTGCAGAAGAGGCACAGCTCCAGTTTTTTGCCCTGGCTCTTCGGCTTTTGGGAGCAGAGGCCAACCGTTCGTGCTCTACTACCTGGGATGCTGGGCAGCCGAGCACGGGTGCCAAAGAGGTTCCATTGTAATGGACTTTGAGTTGGGAAATGGAGGAGCGACAGCAATGCGGATGGCACCGTTGCAAAGCTGACTTTCTGCAGAAGAGGCACAGCTCCAGTTTTTTGCCCTGGCTCTTCGGCTTTTGGGAGCAGAGGCCAACCGTTCGTGCTCTACTCCCTGGGATGCTGGGCAGGCGAGCACGGGTGCCAAAGGGGTTCCTTTGTAATGGACTTTGAGTTGGGAAATGGAGGAGCGACAGCAATGCGGATGGCACCGTTGCAAAGCTGACTTTCTGCAGAAGAGGCACAGCTCAATCTTTTTGCCCTGGTTCTTCGGCTGTGGGAGCAGAGGCCAACCGTTCGTGCTCTACTCCCTGGGATGCTGGGCAGCCCACCACGGGTGCCAAAGAGGTTCCATTGTAATGGACTTTGAGTTGGGAAATCGAGGAACCTCAGAAATGCGGAAGGCACCGTTGCGAAGCTGACTTTCTGCAGAAGAGGCACAGCTCCAGTTTTTTGCCCTGGCTCTTCGGCTGTGGGAGCAGAGGCCAACCGTTGGTGCTCTACTCCCTGGGATGCTGGGCAGCCGAGCACAGGTGCCAGAGAGTTTCCATTGTAATGGACTTTGAGTTTTGAAATGGAGGAGCGACAGCAATGCGGATGGCACCGTTGCAAAGCAGACTTTCTGCAGAAGAGGCACAGCTCCAGTTTTTTGCCCTGGCTATTTGGCTGTTGGGAGCAGAGGCCAACCGTTCGTGCTCTACTCCCTGGGATGCTGGGCAGCCCAGCACGGGTGCCAAAGAGGTTCCATTGTAATGGACTTTGAGTTGGGAAATGGAGGAGCGACAGCAATGCGGATGGCACCGTTGCAAAGCTGACTTTCTGCAGAAGAGGCACAGCTCCCGATTTTTGCCCTGGCTCTTCGGCTGTGGGAGCAGAGGCCAACCGTTCGTGCTCTACTCCCTGGGATACTGGGCAGCCGAGCACGGGTGCCAAAGAGGTTCCATTGTAATGGACTTTGAGTTGGGAAATGGAGGAGCGACAGCAATGCGGATGGCACCGTTGCAAAGCTGACTTTCTGCAGAAGAGGCACAGCTCAAGCTTTTTGCCCTGGCTCTTCGGCTGTGGGAGCAGAGGCCAACCGTTCGTGCTCTACTCCCTGGGATGCTGGGCAGCCGAGCATGGGTGCCAAAGAGGTTCCATTGTAATGGACTTTGAGTTGGGAAATGGAGGAGCGACAGCAATGCGGATGGCACCGTTGCAAAGCTGACTTTCTGCAGAAGAGGCACAGCTCCAGTTTTTTGCCCTGCCTCTACGGCTGTGGCGGCAGAGGCCAACCGTTCGTGCTCTACTCCCTGGGATGCTGGGCAGGCGAGCACGGGTGCCAAAGAGGTTCCATTGTAATGGACTTTGAGTTGGGAAATGGAGGAGCGACAGCAATGCGGATGGCACCGTTGCAAAGCTGACTTTCTGCAGAAGAGGCACAGCTCAAACTTTTTGCCCTGGCTCTTCGGCTGTGGGAGCAGAGGCCAACCGTTCGTGCTCTACTGCCTGGGATGCAGGGCAGCCCAGCACGGGTGCCAAAGAGGTTCCATTTTAATGGACTTTGAGTTGGGAAATGGAGGAGCGACAGCAATGCGGATGGCACCGTTGCAAAGCTGACTTTCTGCAGAAGAGGCACAGCTCCAGTGTTTTGCCCTGGCTCTTCGGCTGTTGGGAGTAGAGGCCAACCGTTCGTATCTACTGCCTGGGATGCTGGGCAGCAGAGCACGGGTGCCAAAGAGGTTCCATTGTAATGGACTTTGAGTTGGGAAATGGAGGAGCGACAGCAATGCGGATGGCACCGTTGCAAAGCTGACTTTCTGCAGAAGAGGCACAGCTCAATCTTTTTGCCCTGGCTCACCGGCTGTGGCAGCAGAGGCCAACCGTTCGTGCTCTACTCCCTGGGATGCTGGGCAGGCGAGCACGGGTGCCAAAGAGGTTCCATTGTAATGGACTTTGAGTTGGGAAATGGAGGAGCGACAGCAATGCGGATGGCACCGTTGCAAAGCTGACTTTCTGCAGAAGAGGCACAGCTCCAGTTTTTTGCCCTGGCTCTTCGGCTTTTGGGAGCAGAGGCCAACCGTTCGTGCTCTACTACCTGGGATGCTGGGCAGCCGAGCACGGGTGCCAAAGAGGTTCCATTGTAATGGACTTTGAGTTGGGAAATGGAGGAGCGACAGCAATGCGGATGGCACCGTTGCAAAGCTGACTTTCTGCAGAAGAGGCACAGCTCCAGTTTTTTGCCCTGGCTCTTCGGCTGTGGGAGCAGAGGCCAACCGTTCGTGCTCTACTCCCTGGGATGCTGGGCAGCCCAGCACGGGTGCCAAAGAGGTTCCATTTAATGGTTTTTGAGTTGGGAAATGGAGGAGCGACAGCAATGCGGATGGCACCGTTGCAAAGCTGACTTTCTGCAGAAGAGGCACAGCTCAAGCTTTTTGCCCTGCCTCTTCGGCTGTTGGGAGCAGAGGCCAACCGTTCGTGCTCTACTGCCTGGGATGCTGGGCAGCCGAGCACGGGTGCCAAAGAGGTTCCATTGTAATGGACTTTGAGTTGGGTAATGGAGGAGCGACAGCAATGCGGATGGCACCGTTGCAAAGCTGACTTTCTGCAGAAGAGGCACAGCTCCAGTTTTTTGCCCTGGCTTTTCGGCTGTTGGGAGCAGAGGCCAACCGTTCATGCTCTACTCCCTGGGATGCTGGGCAGCCCAGCACGTGTGCCAAAGAGGTTCCATTTTTATGGACTTTGAGTTGGGAAATGGAGGAGCGACAGCAATGCGGATGGCACCGTTGCAAGGCTGACTTTCTGCAGAAGAGGCACAGCTCAAGCTTTTTGCCCTGGCTCTTCGGCTGTTGGGAGCAGAGGCCAACCGTTCGTGCTCTACTCCCTGGGATGCTGGGCAGCCCAGCACGGGTGCCAAAGAGGTTCCATTGTAATGGACTTTGAGTTGGGAAATGGAGGAGCGACAGCAATGCGGATGGCACCGTTGCAAAGCTGACTTACTGCAGAAGAGGCACAGCTCCAGTTTTTTGCCCTGGCTCTTCGGCTGTTGGGAGCAGAGGCCAACCGTTCGTGCTCTACTCCCTGGGATGCTGGGCATCCCTGCACGGGTGCCAAAGAGGTTCCATTGTAATGGACTTTGAGTTGGGAAATGGAGGAGCGACAGCAATGCGGATGGCACCGTTGCAAAGCTGACTTTCTGCAGAAGAGGCACAGCTCAAGCTTTTTGCCCTGGCTCTTCGGCTGTGGGAGCAGAGGCCAACCGTTCGTGCTCTACTCCCTGGGATGCTGGGCAGCCCAGCACGGGTGCCAAAGAGGTTCCATTGTAATGGACTTTGAGTTGGGAAATGGAGGAGCAACAGCAATGCGGATGGCACCGTTGCAAAGCTGACTTTCTGCAGAAGAGGCACAGCTCCAGTTTTTTGCCCTGGCTCTTCGGCTTTTGGGAGCAGAGGCCAACCGTTCATGCTCTACTGCCTGGGATGCTGGGCAGCCGAGCACGGGTGCCAAAGAGGTTCCATTGTAATGGACTTTGAGTTGGGAAATGGAGGAGCGACAGCAATGCGGATGGCACCGTTGCAAAGCTGACTTTCTGCAGAAGAGGCATAGCTCCAGTTTTTTGCCCTGGCTCTTTGGCTGTGGGAGCAGAGGCCAACCGTTCGTGCTCTACTCCCTGGGATGCTGGGCAGCCCAGCACGGGTGCCAAAGAGGTTCCATTTAATGGTTTTTGAGTTGGGAAATCGAGGAGCGACAGCAATGCGGATGGCACCGTTGCAAAGCTGACTTTCTGCAGAAGAGGCACAGCTCCAGTTTTTTGCCCTGGCTCTTCGGCTGTGGGAGCAGAGGCCAACCGTTCGTGCTCTACTCCCTGGGATGCTGGGCAGCCCAGCACGGGTGCCAAAGAGGTTCCATTGTAATGGACTTTGAGTTGGGAAATCGAGGACCGACAGCAATGCGGATGGCACCGTTGCAAAGCTGACTTTCTGCAGAAGAGGCACAGCTCCAGTTTTTTGCCCTGGCTCTTCGGCTGTGGGAGCAGAGGCCAACCGTTCGTGCTCTACTGCCTGGGATGCTGGGCAGCCCAGCACGGGTGCCAAAGAGGTTCCATTTAATGGTTTTTGAGTTGGGAAATCGAGGAGCGACAGCAATGCGGATGGCACCGTTGCAAAGCTGACTTTCTGCAGAAGAGGCACAGCTCCAGTTTTTTGCCCTGGCTCTTCGGCTGTGGGAGCAGAGGCCAACCGTTCGTGCTCTACTGCCTGGGATGCTGGGCAGCCCAGCACGGGTGCCAAAGAGGTTCCATTGTAATGGACTTTGAGTTTTGAAATCGAGGAGCGACAGCAATGCGGATGGCACCGTTGCAAAGCTGACTTTCTGCAGAAGAGGCACAGCTCAAGCTTTTTGCCCTGGCTCTTCGGCTTTTGGGAGCAGAGGCCAACCGTTCGTGCTATACTCCCTGGGATGCTGGGCAGCCGAGCACGGGTGCCAAAGAGGTTCCATTGTAATGGACTTTGAGTTGGGAAATGGAGGAGTGACAGCAATGCGGATGGCACCGTTGCAAAGCTGACTTTCTGCAGAAGAGGCACAGCTCCAGTTTTTTGCCCTGCCTCTTCAGCTGTGGGAGCAGAGGCCAACCGTTCGTGCTCTACTCCCTGGGATGCTGGGCAGCCCAGCACGGGTGCCAAAGAGGTTCCATTGTAATGGACTTTGAGTTGGGAAATCGAGGAACCTCAGCCATGCGGAAGGCACCGTTGCGAAGCTGACTTTCTGCAGAAGAGGCACAGCTCCAGTTTTTTGCCCTGGCTCTTCGGCTGTGGGAGCAGAGGCCAACCGTTGGTGCTCTACTCCCTGGGATGCTGGGCAGCCGAGCACGGGTGCCAGAGAGTTTCCATTGTAATGGACTTTGAGTTGGGAAATCGAGGAGCGACAGCAATGCGGATGGCACCGTTGCAAAGCAGACTTTCTGCAGAAGAGGCACAGCTCCAGTTTTTTGCCCTGGCTCTTCGGCTGTTGGGAGCAGAGTCCAAACGTTCGTGCTCTACTCCCTGGGATGCTGGGCAGCCCAGCACGGGTGCCAAAGAGGTTCCATTGTAATGGACTTTGAGTTGGGAAATCAAGGAGCGACAGCAATGCGGATGGCACCGCTGCAAAGCTGACTTTCTGCAGAAGAGGCACAGCTCCCGATTTTTGCCCTGGCTCTTCGGCTGTGGGAGCATAGGCCAACCGTTCGTGCTCTACTCCCTGGGATACTGGGCAGCCGAGCACGGGTGCCAAAGAGGTTCCATTGTAATGGACTTTGAGTTGGGAAATGGAGGAGCGACAGCAATGCGGATGGCACCGTTGCAAAGCTGACTTTCTGCAGAAGAGGCACAGCTCAAGCTTTTTGCCCTGGCTCTTCGGCTGTGGGAGCAGAGGCCAACCGTTCGTGCTCTACTGCCTGGGATGCTGGGCAGCCCAGCACGGGTGCCAAAGAGGTTCCATTGTAATGGACTTTGAGTTGGGAAATGGAGGAGCGACAGCAATGCGGATGGCACCGTTGCAAAGCTGACTTTCTGCAGAAGAGGCACAGCTCCAGTTTTTTGCCCTGGCTCAATGGCTGTGGCGGCAGAGGCCAACGGTTCGTGCTCTACTCCCTGGGATGCTGGGCAGCCGAGCACGGGTGCCAAAGAGGTTCCATTGTAATGGACTTTGAGTTGGGAAATGGAGGAGCGACAGCAATGCGGATGGCACCGTTGCAAAGCTGACTTTCTGCAGAAGAGGCACAGCTCAAGCTTTTTGCCCTGGCTCTTCGGCTGTTGGGAGCAGAGGCCAACCGTTCGTGCTCTACTCCCTGGGATGCTGGGCAGCCCAGCACGGGTGCCAAAGAGGTTCCATTGTAATGGACTTTGAGTTGGGAAATGGAGGAGCGACAGCAATGCGGATGGCACCGTTGCAAAGCTAACTTACTGCAGAAGAGGCACAGCTCCAGTTTTTTGTCCTGGCTCTTCGGCTGTTGGGAGCAGAGGCCAACCGTTCGTGCTCTACTCCCTGGGATGCTGGGCATCCCAGCACGGGTGCCAGAGAGGTTCCATTGTAATGGACTTTGAGTTGGGAAATGGAGGAGCGACAGCAATGCGGATGGCACCGTTGCAAAGCTGACTTTCTGCAGAAGAGGCACAGCTCAAGCTTTTTGCCCTGGCTCTTCGGCTGTGGGAGCAGAGGCCAACCGTTCGTGCTCTACTGCCTGGGATGCTGGGCAGCCCAGCACGGGTGCCAAAGAGGTTCCATTGTAATGGACTTTGAGTTTTGAAATGGAGGAGCGACAGCAATGCGGATGGCACCGTTGCAAAGCTGACTTTCTGCAGAAGAGGCACAGCTCAAGCTTTTTGCCCTGGCTCTTCGGCTGTTGGGAGCAGAGGCCAACCGTTCGTGCTCTACTCCCTGGGATGCTGGGCAGCCCAGCACGTGTGCCAAAGAGGTTCCATTGTAATGGACTTTGAGTTGGGAAATGGAGGAGTGACAGCAATGCGGATGGCACCGTTGCAAAGCTGACTTTCTGCAGAAGAGGCACAACTCCAGTTTTTTCCCTGCCTCTTCAGCTGTGGGAGCAGAGGCCAACCGTTCGTGCTCTACTGCCTGGGATGCTGGGCAGCCCAGCACGGGTGCCAAAGAGGTTCCATTGTAATGGACTTTGAGTTGGGAAATCAAGGAGCGACAGCAATGCGGATGGCACCGCTGCAAAGCTGACTTTCTGCAGAAGAGGCACAGCTCCCGATTTTTGCCCTGGCTCTTCGGCTGTGGGAGCATAGGCCAACCGTTCGTGCTCTACTCCCTGGGATACTGGGCAGCCGAGCACGGGTGCCAAAGAGGTTCCATTGTAATGGACTTTGAGTTGGGAAATGGAGGAGCGACAGCAATGCGGATGGCACCGTTGCAAAGCTGACTTTCTGCAGAAGAGGCACAGCTCAAGCTTTTTGCCCTGGCTCTTCGGCTGTGGGAGCAGAGGCCAACCGTTCGTGCTCTACTGCCTGGGATGCTGGGCAGCCCAGCACGGGTGCCAAAGAGGTTCCATTGTAATGGACTTTGAGTTGGGAAATGGAGGAGCGACAGCAATGCGGATGGCACCGTTGCAAAGCTGACTTTCTGCAGAAGAGGCACAGCTCCAGTTTTTTGCCCTGGCTCAATGGCTGTGGCGGCAGAGGCCAACCGTTCGTGCTCTACTCCCTGGGATGCTGGGCAGCCGAGCACGGGTGCCAAAGAGGTTCCATTGTAATGGCCTTTGAGTTGGGAAATGGAGGAGCGACAGCAATGCGGATGGCACCGTTGCAAAGCTGACTTTCTGCAGAAGAGGCACAGCTCAAGCTTTTTGCCCTGGCTCTTCGGCTGTTGGGAGCAGAGGCCAACCGTTCGTGCTCTACTCCCTGGGATGCTGGGCAGCCGAGCACGGGTGCCAAAGAGGTTCCATTGTAATGGACTTTGAGTTGGGAAATGGAGGAGCGACAGCAATGCGGATGGCACCGTTGCAAAGCTGACTTACTGCAGAAGAGGCACAGCTCCAGTTTTTTGTCCTGGATCTTCGGCTGTTGGGAGCAGAGGCCAACCGTTCGTGCTCTACTCCCTGGGATGCTGGGCATCCCAGCACGGGTGCCAGAGAGGTTCCATTGTAATGGACTTTGAGTTGGGAAATGGAGGAGCAACAGCAATGCGGATGGCACCGTTGCAAAGCTGACTTTCTGCAGAAGAGGCACAGCTCAAGCTTTTTGCCCTGGCTCTTCGGCTGTGGGAGCAGAGGCCAACCGTTCGTGCTCTACTCCCTGGGATGCTGGGCAGGCCAGCACGGGTGCCAAGGAGTTTCCATTGTAATGGACTTTGAGTTGGGAAATGGAGGAGCAACAGCAATGCGGATGGCACCGTTGCAAAGCTGACTTTCTGCAGAAGAGGCATAGCTCCAGTTTTTTGCCCTGGCTCTTTGGCTGTGGGAGCAGAGGCCAACCGTTCGTGCTCTACTCGCTGGGATGCTGGGCAGCCCAGCACGGGTGCCAAAGAGGTTCCATTTAATGGTTTTTGAGTTGGGAAATGGAGGAGCGACAGCAATGCGGATGGCACCGTTGCAAAGCTGACTTTCTGCAGAAGAGGCACAGCTCAAGTTTTTTGCCCTGGCTCTTCGGCTGTGGGAGCAGAGGCCAACCGTTCGTGCTCTACTCCCTGGGATGCTGGGCAGCCCAGCACGGGTGCCAAAGAGGTTCCATTGTAATGGACATTGAGTTGGGAAATCGAGGACCGACAGCAATGCGGATGGCACCGTTGCAAAGCTGACTTTCTGCAGAAGAGGCACAGCTCCAGTTTTTTGCCCTGGCTCTTCGGCTGTGGGAGCAGAGGCCAACCGTTCGTGCTCTACTCCCTGGGATGCTGGGCAGCCCAGCACGTGTGCCAAAGAGGTTCCATTTAATGGTTTTTGAGTTGGGAAATCGAGGAGCGACAGCAATGCGGATGGCACCGTTGCAAAGCTGACTTTCTGCAGAAGAGGCACAGCTCCAGTTTTTTGCCCTGGCTCTTCGGCTGTGGGAGCAGAGGCCAACCGTTCGTGCTCTACTGCCTGGGATGCTGGGCAGCCCAGCACGGGTGCCAAAGAGGTTCCATTGTAATGGACTTTGAGTTTTGAAATCGAGGAGCGACAGCAATGCGGATGGCACCGTTGCAAAGCTGACTTTCTGCAGAAGAGGCACAGCTCAAGCTTTTTGCCCTGGCTCTTCGGCTGTTGGGAGCAGAGGCCAACCGTTCGTGCTCTACTCCCTGGGATGCTGGGCAGCCCAGCACGGGTGCCAAAGAGGTTCCATTGTAATGGACTTTGAGTTGGGAAATGGAGGAGTGACAGCAATGCGGATGGCACCGTTGCAAAGCTGACTTTCTGCAGAAGAGGCACAGCTCCAGTTTTTTGCCCTGCCTCTTCAGCTGTGGGAGCAGAGGCCAACCGTTCGTGCTCTACTCCCTGGGATGCTGGGCAGCCCAGCACGGGTGCCAAAGAGGTTCCATTGTAATGGACTTTGAGTTGGGAAATCGAGGAACCTCAGCCATGCGGAAGGCACCGTTGCGAAGCTGACTTTCTGCAGAAGAGGCACAGCTCCAGTTTTTTGCCCTGGCTCTTCGGCTGTGGGAGCAGAGGCCAACCGTTGGTGCTCTACTCCCTGGGATGCTGGGCAGCCGAGCACGGGTGCCAGAGAGTTTCCATTGTAATGGACTTTGAGTTTTGAAATCGAGGAGCGACAGCAATGCGGATGGCACCGTTGCAAAGCAGACTTTCTGCAGAAGAGGCACAGCTCCAGTTTTTTGCCCTGGCTCTTCGGCTGTTGGGAGCAGAGGCCAAACGTTCGTGCTCTACTCCCTGGGATGCTGGGCAGCCCAGCACGGGTGCCAAAGAGGTTCCATTGTAATGGACTTTGAGTTGGGAAATCAAGGAGCGACAGCAATGCGGATGGCACCGTTGCAAAGCTGACTTTCTGCAGAAGAGGCACAGCTCCCGATTTTTGCCCTGGCTCTTTGGCTGTGGGAGCAGAGGCCAACCGTTCGTGCTCTACTCCCTGGGATACTGGGCAGCCGAGCACGGGTGCCAAAGAGGTTCCATTGTAATGGACTTTGAGTTGGGAAATGGAGGAGCGACAGCAATGCGGATGGCACCGTTGCAAAGCTGACTTTCTGCAGAAGAGGCACAGCTCAAGCTTTTTGCCCTGGCTCTTCGGCTGTGGGAGCAGAGGCCAACCGTTCGTGCTCTACTCCCTGGGATGCTGGGCAGCCCAGCACGGGTGCCAAAGAGGTTCCATTGTAATGGACTTTGAGTTGGGAAATGGAGGAGCGACAGCAATGCGGATGGCACCGTTGCAAAGCTGACTTTCTGCAGAAGAGGCACAGCTCAAGCTTTTTGCCCTGGCTCTTCGGCTGTGGGAGCAGAGGCCAACCGTTCGTGCTCTACTCCCTGGGATGCTGGGCAGCCCAGCACGGGTGCCAAAGAGGTTCCATTGTAATGGACTTTGAGTTGGGAAATGGAGGAGCAACAGCAATGCGGATGGCACCGTTGCAAAGCTGACTTTCTGCAGAAGAGGCACAGCTCCAGTTTTTTGCCCTGGCTCTTCGGCTTTTGGGAGCAGAGGCCAACCGTTCATGCTCTACTCCCTGGGATGCTGGGCAGCCGAGCACGGGTGCCAAAGAGGTTCCATTGTAATGGACTTTGAGTTTTGAAATGGAGGAGCGACAGCAATGCGGATGGCACCGTTGCAAAGCTGACTTTCTGCAGAAGAGGCATAGCTCCTGTTTTTTGCCCGGGCTCTTTGGCTGTGGGAGCAGAGGCCAACCGTTCGTGCTCTACTCCCTGGGATGCTGGGCAGCCCAGCACGGGTGCCAAAGAGGTTCCATTTAATGGTTTTTGAGTTGGGAAATCGAGGAGCGACAGCAATGCGGATGGCACCGTTGCAAAGCTGACTTTCTGCAGAAGAGGCACAGCTCCAGTTTTTTGCCCTGCCTCTTCGGCTGTGGGAGCAGAGGCCAACCGTTCGTGCTCTACTCCCTGGGATGCTGGGCAGCCCAGCACGGGTTTCAAAGAGGTTCCATTGTAATGGACTTTGAGTTGGGAAATCGAGGACCGACAGCAATGCGGATGGCACCGTTGCAAAGCTGACTTTCTGCAGAAGAGGCACAGCTCAAGCTTTTTGCCCTGGCTCTTCGGCTGTTGGGAGCAGAGGCCAACCGTTCGTGCTCTACTCCCTGGGATGCTGGGCAGCCCAGCACGGGTGCCAAAGAGGTTCCATTGTAATGGACTTTGAGTTGGGAAATGGAGGAGTGACAGCAATGCGGATGGCACCGTTGCAAAGCTGACTTTCTGCAGAAGAGGCACAGCTCCAGTTTTTTGCCCTGCCTCTTCAGCTGTGGGAGCAGAGGCCAACCGTTCGTGCTCTACTCCCTGGGATGCTGGGCAGCCCAGCACGGGTGCCAAAGAGGTTCCATTGTAATGGACTTTGAGTTGGGAAATCGAGGAACCTCAGCCATGCGGAAGGCACCGTTGCGAAGCTGACTTTCTGCAGAAGAGGCACAGCTCCAGTTTTTTGCCCTGGCTCTTCGGCTGTGGGAGCAGAGGCCAACCGTTGGTGCTCTACTCCCTGGGATGCTGGGCAGCCGAGCACAGGTGCCAGAGAGTTTCCATTGTAATGGACTTTGAGTTTTGAAATCGAGGAGCGACAGCAATGCGGATGGCACCGTTGCAAAGCAGACTTTCTGCAGAAGAGGCACAGCTCCAGTTTTTTGCCCTGGCTCTTCGGCTGTTGGGAGCAGAGGCCAAACGTTCGTGCTCTACTCCCTGGGATGCTGGGCAGCCCAGCACGGGTGCCAAAGAGGTTCCATTGTAATGGACTTTGAGTTGGGAAATCAAGGAGCGACAGCAATGCGGATGGCACCGCTGCAAAGCTGACTTTCTGCAGAAGAGGCACAGCTCCCGATTTTTGCCCTGGCTCTTTGGCTGTGGGAGCAGAGGCCAACCGTTCGTGCTCTACTCCCTGGGATACTGGGCAGCCGAGCACGGGTGCCAAAGAGGTTCCATTGTAATGGACTTTGAGTTGGGAAATGTAGGAGCGACAGCAATGCGGATGGCACCGTTGCAAAGCTGACTTTCTGCAGAAGAGGCACAGCTCAAGCTTTTTGCCCTGGCTCTTCGGCTGTGGGAGCAGAGGCCAACCGTTCGTGCTCTACTCCCTGGGATGCTGGGCAGCCCAGCACGGGTGCCAAAGAGGTTCCATTGTAATGGACTTTGAGTTGGGAAATGGAGGAGCGACAGCAATGCGGATGGCACCGTTGCAAAGCTGACTTTCTGCAGAAGAGGCACAGCTCAAGCTTTTTGCCCTGGCTCTTCGGCTGTGGGAGCAGAGGCCAACCGTTCGTGCTCTACTCCCTGGGATGCTGGGCAGCCCAGCACGGGTGCCAAAGAGGTTCCATTGTAATGGACTTTGAGTTGGGAAATGGAGGAGCAACAGCAATGCGGATGGCACCGTTGCAAAGCTGACTTTCTGCAGAAGAGGCACAGCTCCAGTTTTTTGCCCTGGCTCTTCGGCTTTTGGGAGCAGAGGCCAACCGTTCATGCTCTAGTGCCTGGGATGCTGGGCAGCCGAGCACGGGTGCCAAAGAGGTTCCATTGTAATGGACTTTGAGTTTTGAAATGGAGGAGCGACAGCAATGCGGATGGCACCGTTGCAAAGCTGACTTTCTGCAGAAGAGGCATAGCTCCTGTTTTTTGCCCGGGCTCTTTGGCTGTGGGAGCAGAGGCCAACCGTTCGTGCTCTACTCCCTGGGATGCTGGGCAGCCCAGCACGGGTGCCAAAGAGGTTCCATTTAATGGTTTTTGAGTTGGGAAATCGAGGAGCGACAGCAATGCGGATGGCACCGTTGCAAAGCTGACTTTCTGCAGAAGAGGCACAGCTCCAGTTTTTTGCCCTGGCTCTTCGGCTGTGGGAGCAGAGGCCAACCGTTCGTGCTCTACTCCCTGGGATGCTGGGCAGCCCAGCACGGGTTTCAAAGAGGTTCCATTGTAATGGACTTTGAGTTGGGAAATCGAGGACCGACAGCAATGCGGATGGCACCGTTGCAAAGCTGACTTTCTGCAGAAGAGGCACAGCTCCAGTTTTTTGCCCTGGCTCTTCGGCTGTGGGAGCAGAGGCCAACCGTTCGTGCTCTACTCCCTGGGATGCTGGGCAGGCGAGCACGGGTGCCAAAGAGTTTCCATTTAATGGTTTTTGAGTTGGGAAATCGAGGAGCGACAGCAATGCGGATGGCACCGTTGCAAAGCTGACTTTCTGCAGAAGAGGCACAGCTCAAGCTTTTTGCCCTGGCTCTTCGGCTGTGGGAGCAGAGGCCAACCGTTCGTGCTCTACTCCCTGGGATGCTGGGCAGCCCAGCACGGGTGCCAAAGAGGTTCCATTGTAATGGACTTTGAGTTGGGAAATGGAGGAGTGACAGCAATGCGGATGGCACCGTTGCAAAGCTGACTTTCTGCAGAAGAGGCACAGCTCCAGTTTTTTGCCCTGCCTCTTCAGCTGTGGGAGCAGAGGCCAACCGTTCGTGCTCTACTCCCTGGGATGCTGGGCAGCCCAGCACGGGTGCCAAAGAGGTTCCATTGTAATGGACTTTGAGTTGGGAAATCAAGGAGCGACAGCAATGCGGATGGCACCGTTGCAAAGCTGACTTTCTGCAGAAGAGGCACAGCTCCCGATTTTTGCCCTGGCTCTTCGGCTGTGGGAGCAGAGGCCAACCGTTCGTGCTCTACTCCCTGGGATGCTGGGCAGCCCAGCACGGGTGCCAAAGAGGTTCCATTGTAATGGACTTTGAGTTGGGAAATGGAGGAGCGACAGCAATGCGGATGGCACCGTTGCAAAGCTGACTTTCTGCAGAAGAGGCACAGCTCAAGCTTTTTGCCCTGGCTCTTCGGCTGTGGGAGCAGAGGCCAACCGTTCGTGCTCTACTCCCTGGGATGCTGGGCAGCCCAGCACGGGTGCCAAAGAGGTTCCATTGTAATGGACTTTGAGTTGGGAAATGGAGGAGCGACAGCAATGTGGATGGCACCGTTGCAAAGCTGACTTTCTGCAGAAGAGGCACAGCTCCAGGTTTTTGCCCTGGCTCAACGGCTGTGGCGGCAGAGGCCAACCGTTCGTGCTCTACTCCCTGGGATGCTGGGCAGCCGAGCACGGGTGCCAAAGAGGTTCCATTTTAATGGACTTTGAGTTGGGAAATGGAGGAGCGACAGCAATGCGGATGGCACCGTTGCAAAGCTGACTTTCTGCAGAAGAGGCACAGCTCAAGTTTTTTGCCCTGGCTCTTCGGCTGTTGGGAGCAGAGGCCAACCGTTCGTGCTCTACTCCCTGGGATGCTGGGCAGCCCAGCACGGGTGCCAAAGAGGTTCCATTGTAATGGACTTTGAGTTGGGAAATGGAGGAGCGACAGCAATGCGGATGGCACCGTTGCAAAGCTGACTTTCTGCAGAAGAGGCACAGCTCCAGTTTTTTGCCCTGGCTCAACGGCTGTGGCGGCAGAGGCCAACCGTTCGTGCTCTACTCCCTGGGATGCTGGGCAGCCGAGCACGGATGCCAAAGAGGTTCCATTGTAATGGACTTTGAGTTGGGAAATGGAGGAGCGACAGCAATGCGGATGGCACGTTGCAAAGCTGACTTTCTGCAGAAGAGGCACAGCTCAAGTTTTTTCCCCTGGCTCTTCGGCTGTTGGGAGCAGAGGCCAACCGTTCGTGCTCTACTCCCTGGGATGCTGGGCAGCCCAGCACGGGTGCCAAAGAGGTTCCATTGTAATGGACTTTGAGTTGGGAAATCGAGGAGCGACAGCAATGCGGATGGCACCGTTGCAAAGCTGACTTTCTGCAGAAGAGGCACAGCTCCAGTTTTTTGCCCTGGCTCTTCGGCTATTGGGAGCAGAGGCCAACCGTTCGTGCTCTACTCCCTGGGATGCTGGGCAGCCCAGCACGGGTGCCAAAGAGGTTAGTTTAATGGTTTTTGAGTTGGGAAATGGAGGAGCGACAGCAATGCGGATGGCACCGTTGCAAAGCTGACTTTCTGCAGAAGAGGCACAGCTCCAGTTTTTTGCCCTGGCTCTTCGGCTGTAGGAGCAGAGGCCAACCGTTCGTGCTCTACTGCCTGGGATGCTGGGCAGCCCAGCACGGGTGCCAAAGAGGTTCCATTGTAATGGACTTTGAGTTGGGAAATGGAGGAGCGACAGCAATGCGGATGGCACCGTTGCAAAGCTGACTTTCTGCAGAAGAGGCACAGCTCCAGTTTTTTGCCCTGGCTCTTCAGCTGTTGGGAGCAGAGGCCAACCGTTCGTGCTCTACTCCCTGGGATGCTGGGCAGCCCAGCACGGGTGCCAGAGAGGTTCCATTGTAATGGACTTTGAGTTGGGAAATGGAGGAGCGACAGCAATGCGGATGGCATCGTTGCAAAGCTGACTTTCTGCAGAAGAGGCACAGCTCAAGTTTTTTGCCCTGGCTCTTCTGGTGTGGGAGCAGAGGCCAACTGTTCGTGCTCTACTCCCTGGGATGCTGGGCAGCCCAGCACGGGTGCCAAAGAGGTTCCATTGTAATGGACTTTGAGTTGGGAAATGGAGGAGCGACAGCAATGCGGATGGCACCGTTGCAAAGCTGACTTTCTGCAGAAGAGGCACAGCTCAAGTTTTTTGCCCTGGCTCTTCGGCTGTGGGAGCAGAGGCCAACCGTTCGTGCTCTACTGCCTGGGATGCTGGGCAGCCCAGCACGGGTGCCAAAGAGGTTCCATTGTAATGGACTTTGAGTTGGGAAATGGAGGAGCGACAGCAATGCGGATGGCACCGTTGCAAAGCTGACTTTCTGCAGAAGAGGCACAGCTCCAGTTTTTTGCCCTGGCTCTTCGGCTGTGGGAGCAGAGGCCAACCGTTCGTGCTCTACTGCCTGGGATGCTGGGCAGCCCAGCACGGGTGCCAAAGAGGTTAGATTTAATGGTTTTTGAGTTGGGAAATGGAGGAGCGACAGCAATGCGGATGGCACCGTTGCAAAGCTGACTTTCTGCAGAAGAGGCACAGCTCCAGTTTTTTGCCCTGGCTCTTCGGCTGTTGGGAGCAGAGGCCAACCGTTCGTGCTCTACTCCCTGGGATGCTGGGCAGCCGAGCACGGGTGCCAAAGAGGTTCCATTGTAATGGACTTTGAGTTGGGAAATGGAGGAGCGACAGCAATGCGGATGGCACCGTTGCAAAGCTGACTTTCTGCAGAAGAGGCACAGCTCCAGTTTTTTGCCCTGGCTCTTCGGCTGTTGGGAGCAGAGGCCAACCGTTCGTGCTCTACTCCCTGGGATGCTGGGCAGCCCAGCACGGGTGCCAGAGAGGTTCCATTGTAATGGACTTTGAGTTGGGAAATGGAGGAGCGACAGCAATGCGGATGGCACCGTTGCAAAGCTGACTTTCTGCAGAAGAGGCACAGCTCAAGCTTTTTGCCCTGGCTCTTCGGCTGTGGGAGCAGAGGCCAACCGTTCGTGCTCTACTCCCTGGGATGCTGGGCAGCCCAGCACGGGTGCCAAAGAGGTTCCATTGTAATGGACTTTGAGTTGGGAAATGGAGGAGCGACAGCAATGCGGATGGCACCGTTGCAAAGCTGACTTTCTGCAGAAGAGGCACAGCTCAAGTTTTTTGCCCTGGCTCTTCGGCTGTGGGAGCAGAGGCCAACCGTTCGTGCTCTACTGCCTGGGATGCTGGGCAGGCCAGCACGGGTGCCAAAGAGGTTCCATTGTAATGGACTTTGAGTTGGGAAATCGAGGACCGACAGCAATGCGGATGGCACCGTTGCAAAGCTGACTTTCTGCAGAAGAGGCACAGCTCAAGCTTTTTGCCCTGGCTCTTCGGCTGTTGGGAGCAGAGGCCAACCGTTCGTGCTCTACTCCCTGGGATGCTGGGCAGCCGAGCACGGGTGCCAAAGAGGTTCCATTGTAATGGACTTTGAGTTGGGAAATGGAGGAGCGACAGCAATGCGGATGGCACCGTTGCAAAGCTGACTTACTGCAGAAGAGGCACAGCTCCAGTTTTTTGCCCTGGCTCTTCGGCTGTTGGGAGCAGAGGCCAACCGTTCGTGCTCTACTCCCTGGGATGCTGGGCATCCCACCACGGGTGCCAAAGAGGTTCCATTGTAATGGACTTTGAGTTGGGAAATGGAGGAGCGACAGCAATGCGGATGGCACCGTTGCAAAGCTGACTTTCTGCAGAAGAGGCACAGCTCAAGCTTTTTGCCCTGGCTCTTCGGCTGTGGGAGCAGAGGCCAACCGTTCGTGCTCTACTCCCTGGGATGCTGGGCAGCCCAGCACGGGTGCCAAAGAGGTTCCATTGTAATGGACTTTGAGTTGGGAAATGGAGGAGCAACAGCAATGCGGATGGCACCGTTGCAAAGCTGACTTTCTGCAGAAGAGGCACAGCTCCAGTTTTTTGCCCTGGCTCTTCGGCTTTTGGGAGCAGAGGCCAACCGTTCATGCTCTACTGCCTGGGATGCTGGGCAGCCGAGCACGGGTGCCAAAGAGGTTCCATTGTAATGGACTTTGAGTTGGGAAATGGAGGAGCGACAGCAATGCGGATGGCACCGTTGCAAAGCTGACTTTCTGCAGAAGAGGCATAGCTCCTGTTTTTTGCCCGGGCTCTTTGGCTGTGGGAGCAGAGGCCAACCGTTCGTGCTCTACTCCCTGGGATGCTGGGCAGCCCAGCACGGGTGCCAAAGAGGTTCCATTTAATGGTTTTTGAGTTGGGAAATCGAGGAGCGACAGCAATGCGGATGGCACCGTTGCAAAGCTGACTTTCTGCAGAAGAGGCACAGCTCCAGTTTTTTGCCCTGCCTCTTCGGCTGTGGGAGCAGAGGCCAACCGTTCGTGCTCTACTCCCTGGGATGCTGGGCAGCCCAGCACGGGTTTCAAAGAGGTTCCATTGTAATGGACTTTGAGTTGGGAAATCGAGGACCGACAGCAATGCGGATGGCACCGTTGCAAAGCTGACTTTCTGCAGAAGAGGCACAGCTCCAGTTTTTTGCCCTGGCTCTTCGGCTGTGGGAGCAGAGGCCAACCGTTCGTGCTCTACTCCCTGGGATGCTGGGCAGCCCAGCACGGGTGCCAAAGAGTTTCCATTTAATGGTTTTTGAGTTGGGAAATCGAGGAGCGACAGCAATGCGGATGGCACCGTTGCAAAGCTGACTTTCTGCAGAAGAGGCACAGCTCAAGCTTTTTGTCCTGGCTCTTCGGCTGTGGGAGCAGAGGCCAACCGTTCGTGCTCTACTCCCTGGGATGCTGGGCAGCCCAGCACGGGTGCCAAAGAGGTTCCATTGTAATGGACTTTGAGTTGGGAAATGGAGGAGTGACAGCAATGCGGATGGCACCGTTGCAAAGCTGACTTTCTGCAGAAGAGGCACAGCTCCAGTTTTTTGCCCTGCCTCTTCAGCTGTGGGAGCAGAGGCCAACCGTTCGTGCTCTACTCCCTGGGATGCTGGGCAGCCCAGCACGGGTGCCAAAGAGGTTCCATTGTAATGGACTTTGAGTTGGGAAATCAAGGAGCGACAGCAATGCGGATGGCACCGTTGCAAAGCTGACTTTCTGCAGAAGAGGCACAGCTCCCGATTTTTGCCCTGGCTCTTCGGCTGTGGGAGCAGAGGCCAACCGTTCGTGCTCTACTCCCTGGGATACTGGGCAGCCCAGCACGGGTGCCAAAGAGGTTCCATTGTAATGGACTTTGAGTTGGGAAATGGAGGAGCGACAGCAATGCGGATGGCACCGTTGCAAACCTGACTTTCTGCAGAAGAGGCACAGCTCAAGCTTTTTGCCCTGGCTCTTCGGCTGTGGGAGCAGAGGCCAACCGTTCGTGCTCTACTCCCTGGGATGCTGGGCAGCCCAGCACGGGTGCCAAAGAGGTTCCATTGTAATGGACTTTGAGTTGGGAAATGGAGGAGCGACAGCAATGTGGATGGCACCGTTGCAAAGCTGACTTTCTGCAGAAGAGGCACAGCTCCAGTTTTTTGCCCTGGCTCAACGGCTGTGGCGGCAGAGGCCAACCGTTCGTGCTCTACTCCCTGGGATGCTGGGCAGCCGAGCACGGGTGCCAAAGAGGTTCCATTTTAATGGACTTTGAGTTGGGAAATGGAGGAGCGACAGCAATGCGGATGGCACCGTTGCAAAGCTGACTTTCTGCAGAAGAGGCACAGCTCAAGTTTTTTGCCCTGGCTCTTCGGCTGTGGGAGCAGAGGCCAACCGTTCGTGCTCTACTCCCTGGGATGCTGGGCAGCCCAGCACGGGTTTCAAAGAGGTTCCATTGTAATGGACTTTGAGTTGGGAAATCGAGGACCGACAGCAATGCGGATGGCACCGTTGCAAAGCTGACTTTCTGCAGAAGAGGCACAGCTCCAGTTTTTTGCCCTGGCTCTTCGGCTGTGGGAGCAGAGGCCAACCGTTCGTGCTCTACTCCCTGGGATGCTGGGCAGCCCAGCACGGGTGCCAAAGAGTTTCCATTTAATGGTTTTTGAGTTGGGAAATCGAGGAGCGACAGCAATGCGGATGGCACCGTTGCAAAGCTGACTTTCTGCAGAAGAGGCACAGCTCAAGCTTTTTGCCCTGGCTCTTTGGCTGTGGCAGCAGAGGCCAACCGTTCGTGCTCTACTCCCTGGGATGCTGGGCAGCCCAGCACGGGTGCCAAAGAGGTTCCATTGTAATGGACTTTGAGTTGGGAAATGGAGGAGTGACAGCAATGCGGATGGCACCGTTGCAAAGCTGACTTTCTGCAGAAGAGGCACAGCTCCAGTTTTTTGCCCTGCCTCTTCAGCTGTGGGAGCAGAGGCCAACCGTTCGTGCTCTACTCCCTGGGATGCTGGGCAGCCCAGCACGGGTGCCAAAGAGGTTCCATTGTAATGGACTTTGAGTTGGGAAATCAAGGAGCGACAGCAATGCGGATGGCACCGTTGCAAAGCTGACTTTCTGCAGAAGAGGCACAGCTCCCGATTTTTGCCCTGGCTCTTCGGCTGTGGGAGCAGAGGCCAACCGTTCGTGCTCTACTCCCTGGGATACTGGGCAGCCCAGCACGGGTGCCAAAGAGGTTCCATTGTAATGGACTTTGAGTTGGGAAATGGAGGAGCAACAGCAATGCGGATGGCACCGTTGCAAACCTGACTTTCTGCAGAAGAGGCACAGCTCAAGCTTTTTGCCCTGGCTCTTCGGCTGTGGGAGCAGAGGCCAACCGTTCGTGCTCTACTCCCTGGGATGCTGGGCAGCCCAGCACGGGTGCCAAAGAGGTTCCATTGTAATGGACTTTGAGTTGGGAAATGGAGGAGCGACAGCAATGTGGATGGCACCGTTGCAAAGCTGACTTTCTGCAGAAGAGGCACAGCTCCAGTTTTTTGCCCTGGCTCAACGGCTGTGGCGGCAGAGGCCAACCGTTCGTGCTCTACTCCCTGGGATGCTGGGCAGCCGAGCACGGGTGCCAAAGAGGTTCCATTTTAATGGACTTTGAGTTGGGAAATGGAGGAGCGACAGCAATGCGGATGGCACCGTTGCAAAGCTGACTTTCTGCAGAAGAGGCACAGCTCCAGTTTTTTGCCCTGGCTCTTCAGCTGTTGGGAGCAGAGGCCAACCGTTCGTGCTCTACTCCCTGGGATGCTGGGCAGCCCAGCACGGGTGCCAAAGAGGTTCCATTGTAATGGACTTTGAGTTGGGAAATGGAGGAGCGACAGCAATGCGGATGGCACCGTTGCAAAGCTGACTTTCTGCAGAAGAGGCACAGCTCCAGTTTTTTGCCCTGGCTCAACGGCTGTGGCGGCAGAGGCCAACCGTTCGTGCTCTACTCCCTGGGATGCTGGGCAGCCGAGCACGGATGCCAAAGAGGTTCCATTGTAATGGACTTTGAGTTGGGAAATGGAGGAGCGACAGCAATGCGGATGGCACGTTGCAAAGCTGACTTTCTGCAGAAGAGGCACAGCTCAAGTTTTTTCCCCTGGCTCTTCGGCTGTTGGGAGCAGAGGCCAACCGTTCGTGCTCTACTCCCTGGGATGCTGGGCAGCCCAGCACGGGTGCCAAAGAGGTTCCATTGTAATGGACTTTGAGTTGGGAAATGGAGGAGCGACAGCAATGCGGATGGCACCGTTGCAAAGCTGACTTTCTGCAGAAGAGGCACAGCTCCAGTTTTTTGCCCTGGCTCTTCGGCTATTGGGAGCAGAGGCCAACCGTTCGTGCTCTACTCGCTGGGATGCTGGGCAGCCGAGCACGGGTGCCAAAGAGGTTAGTTTAATGGTTTTTGAGTTGGGAAATGGAGGAGCGACAGCAATGCGGATGGCACCGTTGCAAAGCTGACTTTCTGCAGAAGAGGCACAGCTCCAGTTTTTTGCCCTGGCTCTTCGGCTGTAGGAGCAGAGGCCAACCGTTCGTGCTCTACTGCCTGGGATGCTGGGCAGCCCAGCACGGGTGCCAAAGAGGTTCCATTGTAATGGACTTTGAGTTGGGAAATGGAGGAGCGACATCAATGCGGATGGCACCGTTGCAAAGCTGACTTTCTGCAGAAGAGGCACAGCTCCAGTTTTTTGCCCTGGCTCTTCAGCTGTTGGGAGCAGAGGCCAACCGTTCGTGCTCTACTCCCTGGGATGCTGGGCAGCCCAGCACGGGTGCCAGAGAGGTTCCATTGTAATGGACTTTGAGTTGGGAAATGGAGGAGCGACAGCAATGCGGATGGCACCGTTGCAAAGCTGACTTTCTGCAGAAGAGGCACAGCTCAAGTTTTTTGCCCTGGCTCTTTGGCTGTGGGAGCAGAGGCCAACCGTTCGTGCTCTACTCCCTGGGATGCTGGGCAGCCCAGCACGGGTGCCAAAGAGGTTCCATTGTAATGGACTTTGAGTTGGGAAATGGAGGAGCGACAGCAATGCGGATGGCACCGTTGCAAAGCTGACTTTCTGCAGAAGAGGCACAGCTCAAGTTTTTTGCCCTGGCTCTTCGGCTGTGGGAGCAGAGGCCAACCGTTCGTGCTCTACTGCCTGGGATGCTGGGCAGCCCAGCACGGGTGCCAAAGAGGTTCCATTGTAATGGACTTTGAGTTGGGAAATGGAGGAGCGACAGCAATGCGGATGGCACCGTTGCAAAGCTGACTTTCTGCAGAAGAGGCACAGCTCCAGTTTTTTGCCCTGGCTCTTCGGCTGTGGGAGCAGAGGCCAACCGTTCGTGCTCTACTGCCTGGGATGCTGGGCAGCCCAGCACGGGTGCCAAAGAGGTTAGATTTAATGGTTTTTGAGTTGGGAAATGGAGGAGCGACAGCAATGCGGATGGCACCGTTGCAAAGCTGACTTTCTGCAGTAGAGGCACAGCTCCAGTTTTTTGCCCTGGCTCTTCGGCTGTTGGGAGCATAGGCCAACCGTTCGTGCTCTACTCCCTGGGATGCTGGGCAGCCCAGCACGGGTGCCAAAGAGGTTCCATTGTAATGGACTTTGAGTTGGGAAATGGAGGAGCGACAGCAATGCGGATGGCACCGTTGCAAAGCTGACTTTCTGCAGAAGAGGCACAGCTCCAGTTTTTTGCCCTGGCTCTTCGGCTGTTGGGAGCAGAGGCCAACCGTTCGTGCTCTACTCCCTGGGATGCTGGGCAGCCCAGCACGGGTGCCAGAGAGGTTCCATTGTAATGGACTTTGAGTTGGGAAATGGAGGAGCGACAGCAATGCGGATGGCACCGTTGCAAAGCTGACTTTCTGCAGAAGAGGCACAGCTCAAGCTTTTTGCCCTGGCTCTTCGGCTGTGGGAGCAGAGGCCAACCGTTCGTGCTCTACTCCCTGGGATGCTGGGCAGCCCAGCACGGGTGCCAAAGAGGTTCCATTGTAATGGACTTTGAGTTGGGAAATGGAGGAGCGACAGCAATGCGGATGGCACCGTTGCAAAGCTGACTTTCTGCAGAAGAGGCACAGCTCAAGTTTTTTGCCCTGGCTCTTCGGCTGTGGGAGCAGAGGCCAACCGTTCGTGCTCTACTCCCTGGGATGCTGGGCAGGCCAGCACGGGTGCCAGAGAGTTTCCATTGTAATGGACTTTGAGTTGGGAAATGGAGGAGCGACAGCAATGCGGATGGCACCGTTGCAAAGCTGACTTTCTGCAGAAGAGGCACAGCTCCAGTTTTTTGCCCTGGCTCTTCGGCTGTTGGGAGCAGAGGCCAACCGTTCGTGCTCTACTGCCTGGGATGCTGGGCAGCCCAGCACGGGTGCCAAAGGGGTTCCTTTGTAATGGACTTTGAGTTGGGAAATGGAGGAGCGACAGCAATGCGGATGGCACCGTTGCAAAGCTGACTTTCTGCAGAAGAGGCACAGCTCAATCTTTTTGCCCTGGTTCTTCGGCTGTGGGAGCAGAGGCCAACCGTTCGTGCTCTACTCCCTGGGATGCTGGGCAGCCCAGCACGGGTGCCAAAGAGGTTCCATTGTAATGGACTTTGAGTTGGGAATTGGAGGAGCGACAGCAATGCGGATGGCACCGTTGCAAAGCTGACTTTCTGCAGAAGAGGCACAGCTCCAGTTTTTTGCCCTGGCTCTTAGGCTTTTGGGAGCAGAGGCCAACCGTTCATGCTCTACTCCCTGGGATGCTGGGCAGCCCAGCACGGGTGCCAAAGAGGTTCCATTGTAATGGACTTTGAGTTGGGAAATGGAGGAGCGACAGCAATGCGGATGGCACCGTTGCAAAGCTGACTTTCTGCAGAAGAGGCACAGCTCCAGTTTTTTGCCCTGGCTCTTCGGCTGTGGGAGCAGAGGCCAACCGTTCGTGCTCTACTGCCTGGGATGCTGGGCAGGCCAGCACGGGTGCCAAAGAGGTTCCATTTTAATGGACTTTGAGTTGGGAAATGGAGGAGCGACAGCAATGCGGATGGCACCGTTGCAAAGCTGACTTTCTGCAGAAGAGGCACAGCTCCAGTTTTTTGCCCTGGCTCTTCGGCTGTTGGGAGCAGAGGCCAACCGTTCGTGCTCTACTCCCTGGGATGCTGGGCAGCCCAGCACGGGTGCCAAAGGGGTTCCTTTGTAATGGACTTTGAGTTGGGAAATGGAGGAGCGACAGCAATGCGGATGGCACCGTTTCAAAGCTGACTTTCTGCAGAAGAGGCACAGCTCCAGTTTTTTGCCCTGGCTCTTCGGCTGTGGGAGCAGAGGCCAACCGTTCGTGCTCTACTCCCTGGGATGGTGGGCAGCCCAGCACGGGTGCCAAAGAGGTTCCATTGTAATGGACTTTGAGTTTTGAAATCGAGGAGCGACAGCAATGCGGATGGCACCGTTGCAAAGCTGACTTTCTGCAGAAGAGGCACAGCTCCAGTTTTTTGCCCTGGCTCTTCGGCTGTGGGAGCAGAGGCCAACCGTTCGTGCTCTACTGCCTGGGATGCTGGGCAGCCCAGCACGGGTGCCAAAGAGGTTCCTTTTAATGGTTTTTGAGTTGGGAAATCGAGGAGCGACAGCAATGCGGATGGCACCGTTGCAAAGCAGACTTTCTGCAGAAGAGGCACAGCTCCAGTTTTTTGCCCTGGCTCTTCGGCTGTGGGAGCAGAGGCCAACCGTTCGTGCTCTACTCCCTGGGATACTGGGCAGCCGAGCACGGGTGCCAAAGAGGTTCCATTGTAATGGACTTTGAGTTGGGAAATGGAGGAGCGACAGCAATGCGGATGGCACCGTTGCAAAGCTGACTTTCTGCAGAAGAGGCACAGCTCAAGTTTTTTGCCCTGGCTCTTCGGCGGTGGGAGCAGAGGCCAACCGTTCGTGCTCTACTCCCTGGGATGCTGGGCAGCCCAGCACGGGTGCCAAAGAGTTTCCATTGTAATGGACTTTGAGTTGGGAAATGGAGGAGCGACAGCAATGCGGATGGCACCGTTGCAAAGCTGACTTTCTGCAGAAGAGGCACAGCTCCAGTTTTTTGCCCTGGCTCTTCGGCTGTTGGGAGCAGAGGCCAACCGTTCGTGCTCTACTGCCTGGGATGCTGGGCAGCCCAGCACGGGTGCCAAAGGCGTTCCTTTGTAATGGACTTTGAGTTGGGAAATGGAGGAGCGACAGCAATGCGGATGGCACCGTTGCAAAGCTGACTTTCTGCAGAAGAGGCACAGCTCAATCTTTTTGCCCTGGCTCTTCGGCTGTTGGGAGCAGAGGCCAACCGTTCGTGCTCTACTCCCTGGGATGCTGGGCAGCCCAGCACGGGTGCCAAAGAGGTTCCATTGTAATGGACTTTGAGTTGGGAAATGGAGGAGCGACAGCAATGCGGATGGCACCGTTTCAAAGCTGACTTTCTGCAGAAGAGGCACAGCTCCAGTTTTTTGCCCTGGCTCTTCGGCTGTGGGAGCAAAGGCCAACCGTTCGTGCTCTACTCCCTGGGATGGTGGGCAGCCCAGCACGGGTGCCAAAGAGGTTCCATTGTAATGGACTTTGAGTTTGGAAATGGAGGAGCGACAGCAATGCGGATGGCACCGTTGCAAAGCTGACTTTCTGCAGAAGAGGCACAGCTCCAGTTTTTTGCCCTGGCTCTTCGGCTGTGGGAGCAGAGGCCAACCGTTCGTGCTCTACTCCCTGGGATACTGGGCAGCCCAGCACGGGTGCCAAAGAGGTTCCATTGTAATGGACTTTGAGTTGGGAAATGGAGGAGCGACAGCAATGCGGATGGCACCGTTGCAAAGCTGACTTTCTGCAGAAGAGGCACAGCTCAAGTTTTTTGCCCTGGCTCTTCTGCGGTGGGAGCAGAGGCCAACCGTTCGTGCTCTACTCCCTAGGATGCTGGGCAGCCCAGCACGGGTGCCAAAGAGGTTCCATTGTAATGGACTTTGAGTTGGGAAATGGAGGAGCGACAGCAATGCGGATGGCACCGTTGCAAAGCTGACTTTCTGCAGAAGAGGCACAGCTCCAGTTTTTTGCCCTGGCTCTTCGGCTGTTGGGAGCAGAGGCCAACCGTTCGTGCTCTACTACCTGGGATGCTGGGCAGCCCAGCACGGGTGCCAGAGAGGTTCCATTGTAATGGACTTTGAGTTGGGAAATGGAGGAGCGACAGCAATGCGGATGGCACCGTTGCAAAGCTGACTTTCTGCAGAAGAGGCACAGCTCAATCTTTTTGCCCTGGCTCTTCGGCTGTTGGGAGCAGAGGCCAACCGTTCGTGCTCTACTGCCTGGGATGCTGGGCAGCCCAGCACGGGTGCCAAAGAGGTTCCTTTGTAATGGACTTTGAGTTGGGAAATGGAGGAGCGACAGCAATGCGGATGGCACCGTTGCAAAGCTGACTTTCTGCAGAAGAGGCACAGCTCCAGTTTTTTGCCCTGGCTCTTCGGCTGTTGGGAGCAGAGGCCAACCGTTCATGCTCTACTCCCTGGGATGCTGGGCAGCCGAGCACGGGTGCCAAAGAGGTTCCATTGTAATGGACTTTGAGTTGGGAAATGGAGGAGCGACAGCAATGCGGATGGCACCGTTGCAAAGCTGACTTTCTGCAGAAGAGGCACAGCTCAAGTTTTTTGCCCTGCCTCTACGGCTGTGGGAGCAGAGGCCAACCGTTCGTGCTCTACTCCCTGGGATACTGG
This sequence comes from Psittacula echo, assembly GCF_963264785.1. NCBI lineage: Eukaryota > Metazoa > Chordata > Aves > Psittaciformes > Psittacidae > Psittacula > Psittacula echo. The sequence goes on from NC_137758.1 coordinate 7,228,664, forward strand.
GCAGCCCAGCACGGGTGCCAAAGAGGTTCCATTGTAATGGACTTTGAGTTGGGAAATGGAGGAGCGACAGCAATGCGGATGGCACCGTTGCAAAGCTGACTTTCTGCAGAAGAGGCACAGCTCAAGCTTTTTGCCCTGGCTCTTCGGCGGTGGGAGCAGAGGCCAACCGTTCGTGCTCTACTGCCTGGGATGCTGGGCAGCCCAGCACGGGTGCCAAAGAGGTTCCATTGTAATGGACTTTGAGTTGGGAAATGGAGGAGCGACAGCAATGCGGATGGCACCGTTGCAAAGCTGACTTTCTGCAGAAGAGGCACAGCTCCAGTTTTTTGCCCTGGCTCTTCGGCTGTTGGGAGCAGAGGCCAACCGTTCGTGCTCTACTGCCTGGGATGCTGGGCAGCCCAGCACGGGTGCCAAAGGCGTTCCTTTGTAATGGACTTTGAGTTGGGAAATGGAGGAGCGACAGCAATGCGGATGGCACCGTTGCAAAGCTGACTTTCTGCAGAAGAGGCACAGCTCAATCTTTTTGCCCTGGCTCTTCGGCTGTGGGAGCAGAGGCCAACCGTTCGTGCTCTACTCCCTGGGATGCTGGGCAGCCCAGCACGGGTGCCAAAGAGGTTCCATTGTAATGGACTTTGAGTTGGGAAATGGAGGAGCGACAGCAATGCGGATGGCACCGTTGCAAAGCTGACTTTCTGCAGAAGAGGCACAGCTCCAGTTTTTTGCCCTGGCTCTTCGGCTGTGGGAGCAGAGGCCAACCGTTCGTGCTCTACTGCCTGGGATGCTGGGCAGCCCAGCACGGCTGCCAAAGAGGTTCCATTGTAATGGACTTTGAGTTGGGAAATCGAGGAGCGACAGCAATGCGGATGGCACCGTTGCAAAGCTGACTTTCTGCAGAAGAGGCACAGCTCCAGTTTTTTGCCCTGGCTCTTCGGCTGTGGGAGCAGAGGCCAACCGTTCGTGCTCTACTGCCTGGGATGCTGGGCAGCCCAGCACGGGTGCCAAAGAGGTTCCATTTAATGGTTTTTGAGTTGGGAAATCGAGGAGCGACAGCAATGCGGATGGCACCGTTGCAAAGCAGACTTTCTGCAGAAGAGGCACAGCTCCAGTTTTTTGCCCTGGCTCTTCGGCTGTGGGAGCAGAGGCCAACCGTTCGTGCTCTATTGCCTGGGATGCTGGGCAGCCCAGCACGGGTGCCAAAGAGGTTCCATTGTAATGGACTTTGAGTTGGGAAATGGAGGAGCGACAGCAATGCGGATGGCACCGTTGCAAAGCTGACTTTCTGCAGAAGAGGCACAGCTCCAGTTTTTTGCCCTGGCTCTTCGGCTGTTGGGAGCAGAGGCCAACCGTTCGTGCTCTACTCCCTGGGATGCTGGGCAGCCCAGCACGGGTGCCAGAGAGGTTCCATTGTAATGGACTTTGAGTTGGGAAATGGAGGAGCGACAGCAATGCGGATGGCACCGTTGCAAAGCTGACTTTCTGCAGAAGAGGCACAGCTCAAGTTTTTTGCCCTGGCTCTTCGGCTGTGGGAGCAGAGGCCAACCGTTCGTGCTCTACTCCCTGGGATGCTGGGCAGCCCAGCACGGGTGCCAAAGAGGTTCCATTGTAATGGACTTTGAGTTGGGAAATGGAGGAGCGACAGCAATGCGGATGGCACCGTTGCAAAGCAGACTTTCTGCAGAAGAGGCACAGCTCCAGTTTTTTGCCCTGGCTCTTCGGCTGTGGGAGCAGAGGCCAACCGTTCGTGCTCTACTCCCTGGGATACTGGGCAGCCGAGCACGGGTGCCAAAGAGGTTCCATTGTAATGGACTTTGAGTTGGGAAATGGAGGAGCGACAGCAATGCGGATGGCACCGTTGCAAAGCTGACTTTCTGCAGAAGAGGCACAGCTCAAGTTTTTTGCCCTGGCTCTTCGGCGGTGGGAGCAGAGGCCAACCGTTCGTGCTCTACTCCCTGGGATGCTGGGCAGCCCAGCACGGGTGCCAAAGAGTTTCCATTGTAATGGACTTTGAGTTGGGAAATGGAGGAGCGACAGCAATGCGGATGGCACCGTTGCAAAGCTGACTTTCTGCAGAAGAGGCACAGCTCCAGTTTTTTGCCCTGGCTCTTCGGCTGTTGGGAGCAGAGGCCAACCGTTCGTGCTCTACTGCCTGGGATGCTGGGCAGCCCAGCACGGGTGCCAAAGGCGTTCCTTTGTAATGGACTTTGAGTTGGGAAATGGAGGAGCGACAGCAATGCGGATGGCACCGTTGCAAAGCTGACTTTCTGCAGAAGAGGCACAGCTCAATCTTTTTGCCCTGGCTCTTCGGCTGTTGGGAGCAGAGGCCAACCGTTCGTGCTCTACTCCCTGGGATGCTGGGCAGCCCAGCACGGGTGCCAAAGAGGTTCCATTGTAATGGACTTTGAGTTGGGAAATGGAGGAGCGACAGCAATGCGGATGGCACCGTTTCAAAGCTGACTTTCTGCAGAAGAGGCACAGCTCCAGTTTTTTGCCCTGGCTCTTCGGCTGTGGGAGCAAAGGCCAACCGTTCGTGCTCTACTCCCTGGGATGGTGGGCAGCCCAGCACGGGTGCCAAAGAGGTTCCATTGTAATGGACTTTGAGTTTGGAAATGGAGGAGCGACAGCAATGCGGATGGCACCGTTGCAAAGCTGACTTTCTGCAGAAGAGGCACAGCTCCAGTTTTTTGCCCTGGCTCTTCGGCTGTGGGAGCAGAGGCCAACCGTTCGTGCTCTACTCCCTGGGATACTGGGCAGCCCAGCACGGGTGCCAAAGAGGTTCCATTGTAATGGACTTTGAGTTGGGAAATGGAGGAGCGACAGCAATGCGGATGGCACCGTTGCAAAGCTGACTTTCTGCAGAAGAGGCACAGCTCAAGTTTTTTGCCCTGGCTCTTCTGCGGTGGGAGCAGAGGCCAACCGTTCGTGCTCTACTCCCTAGGATGCTGGGCAGCCCAGCACGGGTGCCAAAGAGGTTCCATTGTAATGGACTTTGAGTTGGGAAATGGAGGAGCGACAGCAATGCGGATGGCACCGTTGCAAAGCTGACTTTCTGCAGAAGAGGCACAGCTCCAGTTTTTTGCCCTGGCTCTTCGGCTGTTGGGAGCAGAGGCCAACCGTTCGTGCTCTACTACCTGGGATGCTGGGCAGCCCAGCACGGGTGCCAGAGAGGTTCCATTGTAATGGACTTTGAGTTGGGAAATGGAGGAGCGACAGCAATGCGGATGGCACCGTTGCAAAGCTGACTTTCTGCAGAAGAGGCACAGCTCAATCTTTTTGCCCTGGCTCTTCGGCTGTTGGGAGCAGAGGCCAACCGTTCGTGCTCTGCTGCCTGGGATGCTGGGCAGCCCAGCACGGGTGCCAAAGAGGTTCCTTTGTAATGGACTTTGAGTTGGGAAATGGAGGAGCGACAGCAATGCGGATGGCACCGTTGCAAAGCTGACTTTCTGCAGAAGAGGCACAGCTCCAGTTTTTTGCCCTGGCTCTTCGGCTGTTGGGAGCAGAGGCCAACCGTTCATGCTCTACTCCCTGGGATGCTGGGCAGCCGAGCACGGGTGCCAAAGAGGTTCCATTGTAATGGACTTTGAGTTGGGAAATGGAGGAGCGACAGCAATGCGGATGGCACCGTTGCAAAGCTGACTTTCTGCAGAAGAGGCACAGCTCAAGTTTTTTGCCCTGCCTCTACGGCTGTGGGAGCAGAGGCCAACCGTTCGTGCTCTACTCCCTGGGATACTGGGCAGCCCAGCACGGGTGCCAAAGAGGTTCCATTGTAATGGACTTTGAGTTGGGAAATGGAGGAGCGACAGCAATGCGGATGGCACCGTTGCAAAGCTGACTTTCTGCAGAAGAGGCACAGCTCAAGCTTTTTGCCCTGGCTCTTCGGCGGTGGGAGCAGAGGCCAACCGTTCGTGCTCTACTGCCTGGGATGCTGGGCAGCCCAGCACGGGTGCCAAAGAGGTTCCATTGTAATGGACTTTGAGTTGGGAAATGGAGGAGCGACAGCAATGCGGATGGCACCGTTGCAAAGCTGACTTTCTGCAGAAGAGGCACAGCTCCAGTTTTTTGCCCTGGCTCTTCGGCTGTTGGGAGCAGAGGCCAACCGTTCGTGCTCTACTGCCTGGGATGCTGGGCAGCCCAGCACGGGTGCCAAAGGCGTTCCTTTGTAATGGACTTTGAGTTGGGAAATGGAGGAGCGACAGCAATGCGGATGGCACCGTTGCAAAGCTGACTTTCTGCAGAAGAGGCACAGCTCAATCTTTTTGCCCTGGCTCTTCGGCTGTGGGAGCAGAGGCCAACCGTTCGTGCTCTACTCCCTGGGATGCTGGGCAGCCCAGCACGGGTGCCAAAGAGGTTCCATTGTAATGGACTTTGAGTTGGGAAATGGAGGAGCGACAGCAATGCGGATGGCACCGTTGCAAAGCTGACTTTCTGCAGAAGAGGCACAGCTCCAGTTTTTTGCCCTGGCTCTTCGGCTGTGGGAGCAGAGGCCAACCGTTCGTGCTCTACTGCCTGGGATGCTGGGCAGCCCAGCACGGCTGCCAAAGAGGTTCCATTGTAATGGACTTTGAGTTGGGAAATCGAGGAGCGACAGCAATGCGGATGGCACCGTTGCAAAGCTGACTTTCTGCAGAAGAGGCACAGCTCCAGTTTTTTGCCCTGGCTCTTCGGCTGTGGGAGCAGAGGCCAACCGTTCGTGCTCTACTGCCTGGGATGCTGGGCAGCCCAGCACGGGTGCCAAAGAGGTTCCATTTAATGGTTTTTGAGTTGGGAAATCGAGGAGCGACAGCAATGCGGATGGCACCGTTGCAAAGCAGACTTTCTGCAGAAGAGGCACAGCTCCAGTTTTTTGCCCTGGCTCTTCGGCTGTGGGAGCAGAGGCCAACCGTTCGTGCTCTATTGCCTGGGATGCTGGGCAGCCCAGCACGGGTGCCAAAGAGGTTCCATTGTAATGGACTTTGAGTTGGGAAATGGAGGAGCGACAGCAATGCGGATGGCACCGTTGCAAAGCTGACTTTCTGCAGAAGAGGCACAGCTCCAGTTTTTTGCCCTGGCTCTTCGGCTGTTGGGAGCAGAGGCCAACCGTTCGTGCTCTACTCCCTGGGATGCTGGGCAGCCCAGCACGGGTGCCAGAGAGGTTCCATTGTAATGGACTTTGAGTTGGGAAATGGAGGAGCGACAGCAATGCGGATGGCACCGTTGCAAAGCTGACTTTCTGCAGAAGAGGCACAGCTCAAGTTTTTTGCCCTGGCTCTTCGGCTGTGGGAGCAGAGGCCAACCGTTCGTGCTCTACTCCCTGGGATGCTGGGCAGCCCAGCACGGGTGCCAAAGAGGTTCCATTGTAATGGACTTTGAGTTGGGAAATGGAGGAGCGACAGCAATGCGGATGGCACCGTTGCAAAGCTGACTTTCTGCAGAAGAGGCACAGCTCCAGTTTTTTGCCCTGGCTCTTCGGCTGTTGGGAGCAGAGGCCAACCGTTCATGCTCTACTCCCTGGGATACTGGGCAGCCCAGCACGGGTGCCAAAGAGGTTCCATTGTAATGGACTTTGAGTTGGGAAATGGAGGAGCAACAGCAATGCGGATGGCACCGTTGCAAAGCTGACTTTCTGCAGAAGAGGCACAGCTCAATTTTTTTGCCCTGGCTCTTTGGCTGCGGGAGCAGAGGCCAACCGTTCGTGCTCTACTGCCTGGGATGCTTGGCAGCCCAGCACGGGTGCCAAAGAGGTTCCATTGTAATGGACTTTGAGTTGGGAAATGGAGGAGTGACAGCAATGCGGATGGCACCGTTGCAAAGCTGACTTTCTGCAGAAGAGGCACAGCTCCAGTTTTTTGCCCTGCCTCTTCAGCTGTGGGAGCAGAGGCCAGCCGTTCGTGCTCTACTCCCTGGGATGCTGGGCAGCCCAGCACGGGTGCCAAAGAGGTTCCATTGTAATGGACTTTGAGTTGGGAAATCGAGGAACCTCAGCCATGCGGAAGGCACCGTTGCGAAGCTGACTTTCTGCAGAAGAGGCACAGCTCCAGTTTTTTGCCCTGGCTCTTCGGCGGTGGGAGCAGAGGCCAACCGCTCGTGCTCTACTCCCTGGGATGCTGGGCAGCCCAGCACGGGTGCCAAAGAGGTTCCATTTAATGGTTTTTGAGTTGGGAAATCGAGGAGCGACAGCAATGCGGATGGCACCGTTGCAAAGCAGACTTTCTGCAGAAGAGGCACAGCTCCAGTTTTTTGCCCTGGCTCTTCGGCTGTGGGAGCAGAGGCCAACCGTTCGTGCTCTACTGCCTGGGATGCTGGGCAGCCCAGCACGGGTGCCAAAGAGGTTCCATTGTAATGGACTTTGAGTTGGGAAATGGAGGAGCGACAGCAATGCGGATGGCACCGTTGCAAAGCTGACTTTCTGCAGAAGAGGCACAGCTCAAGTTTTTTGCCCTGGCTCTTCGGCTGTTGGGAGCAGAGGCCAACCGTTCGTGCTCTACTCCCTGGGATGCTGGGCAGCCCAGCACGGGTGCCAGAGAGGTTCCATTGTAATGGACTTTGAGTTGGGAAATGGAGGAGCGACAGCAATGCGGATGGCACCGTTGCAAAGCTGACTTTCTGCAGAAGAGGCACAGCTCAAGTTTTTTGCCCTGGCTCTTCGGCTGTGGGAGCAGAGGCCAACCGTTCGTGCTCTACTCCCTGGGATGCTGGGCAGCCGAGCACGGGTGCCAAAGAGGTTCCATTGTAATGGACTTTGAGTTGGGAAATGGAGGAGCGACAGCAATGCGGATGGCACCGTTGCAAAGCTGACTTTCTGCAGAAGAGGCACAGCTCCAGTTTTTTGCCCTGGCTCTTCGGCTGTTGGGAGCAGAGGCCAACCGTTCATGCTCTACTCCCTGGGATGCTGGGCAGCCCAGCACGGGTGCCAAAGAGGTTCCATTGTAATGGACTTTGAGTTGGGAAATGGAGGAGCAACAGCAATGCGGATGGCACCGTTGCAAAGCTGACTTTCTGCAGAAGAGGCACAGCTCAAGCTTTTTGCCCTGCCTCTACGGCTGTGGGAGCAGAGGCCAACCGTTCGTGCTCTACTGCCTGGGATGCTGGGCAGCCCAGCACGGGTGCCAAAGAGGTTCCATTGTAATGGACTTTGAGTTGGGAAATCGAGGACCGACAGCAATGCGGATGGCACCGTTGCAAAGCTGACTTTCTGCAGAAGAGGCACAGCTCCAGTTTTTTGCCCTGCCTCTTCAGCTGTGGGAGCAGAGGCCAGCCGTTCGTGCTCTACTGCCTGGGATGCTGGGCAGCCCAGCACGGGTGCCAAAGAGGTTCCATTGTAATGGACTTTGAGTTGGGAAATCGAGGAACCTCAGCCATGCGAAAGGCACCGTTGCAAAGCTGACTTTCTGCAGAAGAGGCACAGCTCAAGTTTTTTGCCCTGGCTCTTCGGCTGTGGGAGCAGAGGCCAACCGTTCGTGCTCTACTCCCTGGGATGCTGGGCAGCCCAGCACGGGTGCCAAAGAGGTTCCATTGTAATGGACTTTGAGTTGGGAAATGGAGGAGCGACAGCAATGCGGATGGCACCGTTGCAAAGCTGACTTTCTGCAGAAGAGGCACAGCTCCAGTTTTTTGCCCTGGCTCTTTGGCTGTGGGAGCAGAGGCCAGCCGTTCGTGCTCTACTCCCTGAAGGCTGGGCAGCCCAGCACGTGTGCCAAAGAGTGCACAAGTCAGTGCACCACAGTTTTCCTGCCGAGAACCCTAGAATCAAGCACCTGAAAGTGTGAACACACAGCTTCTCCTTGTCTGGAGCAGGAGGCAGAGCAGAAATCTGCTTTGGAATTCAGCTGACAGCTCCAACCACTGCTGCCACCGTGGATGTCGGAGGGCAGAAAGAGGGTGCTGGGAATCACCTGCACAGCGTGATCAGTGCTCCATTGTCATCAGAATAGCAATGTGAACTACCTTTTAATGTTAAGTCCATCTTCCTAATCTGCTTTTTTACGTTCCCTCTCCAGACCCTGAAGCAGTGCTCACAGACTGCAAACGTCCCACGAAAGCGCATAAAGCACAGTATCCAAAACAGAAGCCTTCTACTCTGCCTGAGAAGCCACCAGGAGCTCTGCAGCACTCTCCTGAGAATGTCAGTGTACCACAGTTTTCCTGCCGAAAACGGTAGAATCAATGATGTTAAAGTGTGAACACACAGCCTCTGCTTCTCTGGAGCTGGAGGCAGAGCAGAAATCTGCTTTGGAATTCAGATGAGAACTCCAACCACTGCTGCCACCGTGGAGGTGCGAGGGCAGAAAGATGGTGCTGGGAATCACCTGCACAGCGTGAGCAGTGCTCCATTCTCATCAGAATAGCAATGTGAACTACCTTTTAAATTTTAGTCCATCTTCCTAAAGTGCTCATTTACGTTCCCTCGCCAGACCCTGAAGCAGTGCTCACAGACTGCAAACGTCCAGGGAAAGCGCATAAAGCACAGAATCCACAACAGAAGCCTTCTACTCTGCCTGAAAAGCCACCAGGGAGCTCTGCAGCACTCTCCTGAGAATGTCAGTGCACCTGAGATTTTCTGCCTAAAACGGCAAAATCAAGCATCTGAAAGTGTGAACACACAGCCTCTGCTTCTCTGGAGCAGGAGGCAGAGCAAAAATCTGCTTTGGAATTCAGCTGACCCCTCCAACCACTGCTGCCACCGTATAGGTGCGAGGGCAGAAAGAGGGTGCTGGGAATCACCTGCACAGCGTGAGCAGTGCTCCATTCTCATCAGAATAGCAATGTGAACTACCTTTTAAAGTTAAGTCCATCTTCCTAAACTGCTCATTTACGTTCCCTCGCCAGACCCTGAAGCAGTGCTCGCAGACTGCAAACGTCCAGGGAAAGCTCATAAAGCACAGAATCCACAACAGAAGCCTTCTACTCTGCCTGAAAAGCCACCAGGGAGCTTTGCAGCACTCTCCTGAGAATGTCAGTGCATCAGAGTTTTTCTGCGGAAACGGTAAAATCAAGCATCTGAAAGTGTGAACACACAGCCTCTGCTTCTCTGGAGCAGGAGGCAGAGCAGAAATCTGCTTTGGAATTCAGATGACCCCTCCAACCACTGCTGCCACCGTGGAGGTGCGAGGGCAGAAAAAGGGTGCTCGGAATCACCTGCACAACGTGAGCAGTGCTCCAGTGTCATCAGCATGGCAATGTGAACTCCCTTTTATTGTTAAGTCCATCTTCCTAAAATTCGTTTTACGTTCCCTCGCCAGACCCTGAAGCAGTGCTCACAGACTGCAAAAGTCAAGGGAAAGCTCATAATGCACAGTATTCACAACAGAAGCCTTCTACTCACCCTGAAAAGCCACCAGGGAGCTCTGCAGCACTCTCCTGAGAATGTCAGTGCACCTGAGTTTTTCTGCGGAAACGGTAAAATCAAGCATGTGAAAGTGTGAACACACAGCCTCTGCTTCTCTGGAGCAGGAGGCAGAGCAGAAATCTGCTTTGGAATTCAGATGACAGCTCCAACAACTGCTGCCACCGTGGAGGTGCGAGGGCAGAAAGAGGGTGCTTGGAATCACCTGCACAACGTGAGCAGTGCTCAAGTGTCATCAGCATGGCAATGTGAACTACCTTTTAATTTTAAGTCCATCTTCCTAAAATGCTTTTTTACGTTCCCTCGCCAGACCCTGAAGCAGTGCTCACAGACTGCAAACGTCCAGGGAAAGCGCATAAAGCACAGAATCCACAACAGAAGCCTTCTACTCTGCCTAAAAAGCCACCAGGGAGCTCTGCTGCACTCTCCTGAGAATGTCAGTGCACCTGAGATTTCTGCCGAAAACGGTAAAATCAAGTATCTGAAAGTGTGAACACACAGCCTCTGCTTCTCTGGAGCAGGAGGCAGAGCAGAAATCTGCTTTGGAATTCAGATGACCCCTCCAACCACTGCTGCCACCCTGGAGGTGCGAGGGCAGAAAGAGGGTGCTGGGAATCACCTGCACAGCGTGAGCAGTGCTCCATTCTCATCAGAATAGCAATGTGAACTACCTTTTAAATGTTAAGTCCATCTTCAAAAACTGCTTATTTACGTTCCCTCGCCAGAACCTGAAGCAGTGCTCACAGACTGCAAACGTCCAGGGAAAGCTCATAAAGCACAGAATCCACAACAGAAGCCTTCTACTCTGCCTGAAAAGCCACCAGGGAGCTCTGCAGCACTCTCCTGAGAATGTCAGTGCACCTGAGTTTTTCTGCCGAAAACGGTAAAATCAAGCATCTGAAAGTGTGAACACACAGCTTCTGCTTCTTTGGAGCAGGAGGCAGAGCAGAAATCTGCTTTGGAATTCAGCTGACAGCTCCAAACACTGCTGCCACCGTGGAGGTGCGAGGGCAGAAAGAGGGTGCTGGGAATCACCTGCACAGCGTGAGCAGTGCTCCATTCTCATCAGAATAGCAATGTGAACTACTTTTAAATGTTAAGTCCATCTTCCTAAACTGCTTTTTTACGTTCCCTCGCCAGACCCTGAAGCAGTGCTCACAGAAAGCAAACGTCCAGGGAAAGCTCATAAAGCACAGAATCCACAACAGAAGCCTTCTACTCACCCTGAAAAGCCACCAGGGAGCTTTGCTGCACTCTCTTCAGAAAGTCAGTGCACCACAGTTTTCCTGCCGAGAACCCTAGAATCAAGCACCTGAAAGTGTGAACACACAGCCTCTGCTTCTCTGGAGCAGGAGGCAGAGCAGAAATCTGCTTTGGAATTCAGCTGACCCCTCCAACCACTGCTGCCACCGTGGAGGTGCGAGGGCAGTAAGAGGGTGCTGGGAATCACCTGCACAGCGTGAACAGTGCTCCATTCTCATCAGAATAGCAATGTGAACTACCTTTTAATGTTAAGTCCATCTTCCTAAACTGCTTTTTTACGTTCCCTCGCCAGACCCTGAAGCAGTGCTCACAGAAAGCAAACGTCCAGGGAAAGCTCATAAAGCACAGAATCCACAACAGAAGCCTTCTACTCTGCCTGAAAAGCCACCAGGGAGCTCTGCAGCACTCTCCTGAGAATGTCAGTGCACCTGAGTTTTTCTGCCGAAAACGGTAGAATCAAGCATGTGAAAGTGTGAACACACAGCTTCTCCTTGTCTGGAGCAGGAGGCAGAGCAGAAATCTGCTTCGGAATTCAGCTGACAGCTCCAACCACTGCTGCTACCGTGAAGGTGCGAGGGCAGAAAGAGGGTGCTGGGAATCACCTGCACAACGTGAGCAGTGCTCCAGTGTCATCAGCATGGCAATGTGAACTACCTTTTAAAGTTAAGTCCATCTTCCTAAAATGCTTATTTACGTTCCCTCGCCAGACCCTGAAGCAGTGCTCAAAGACTGCAAACGTCCAGGGAAAGCTCAAAAAGGACAGAATCCACAACAGAAGCCTTCTACTCTGCCTGAAAAGCCACCAGGGAGCTCTGCAGCACTCTCCTGAGAATGTCAGTGCACCTGAGTTTTTCTGCCGAAAACGGTAAAATCAAGCATCTGAAAGTGTGAACACACAGCTTCTGCTTCTTTGGAGCAGGAGGCAGGGCAGAAATCTGCTTTGGAATTCAGCTGACAGCTCCAACCACTGCTGCCACCGTGGAGGTGCGAGGGCAGAAAGAGGGTGCTGGGAATCACCTGCACAGCGTGAGCAGTGCTCCATTCTCATCAGAATAGCAATGTGAACTACCTTTTAATGTTAAGTCCATCTTCCTAAACTGCTCATTTACGTTCCCTCACAAGAACCTGAAGCAATGCTCACAGACTGCAAACGTCCAGGGAAAGCGCATAAAGCACAGAATCCACAACAGAAGCCTTCTACTCTGCCTGAAAAGCCACCAGGGAGCTTTGCAGCACTCTCTTCAGAAAGTCAGTGTACCACAGTTTTCCTGCCGAGAACCCTAGAATCAAGCACCTGAAAGTGTGAACACACAGCTTCTGCTTCTCTGGAGCAGGAGGCAGAGCAGAAATCTGCTTTGGAATTCAGATGACCCCTCCAACCACTGCTGCCACCCTGGAGGTGCGAGGGCAGAAAGAGGGTGCTGGGAATCACCTGCACAGCGTGAGCAGTGCTCCATTCTCATCAGAATAGCAATGTGAACTACCTTTTAATGTTAAGTCCATCTTCCTAAACTGCTTTTTTACGTTCCCTCGCCAGACCCTGAAGCAGTGCTCACAGAAAGCAAACGTCCAGGGAAAGCTCATAAAGCACAGAATCCACAACAGAAGCCTTCTACTCTGCCTGAAAAGCCACCAGGGAGCTCTGCAGCACTCTCCTGAGAATGTCAGTGCACCTGAGTTTTTCTGCCGAAAACGGTAGAATCAAGCATGTGAAAGTGTGAACACACAGCTTCTCCTTGTCTGGAGCAGGAGGCAGAGCAGAAATCTGCCTTGGAATTCAGCTGACAGCTCCAACCACTGCTGCCACCGTGGAGGTGCGAGGGCAGAAAGAGGGTGCTGGGAATCACCTGCACAACGTGAGCAGTGCTCCATTGTCATCAGAATAGCAATGTGAACTACCTTTTAATGTTAAGTCCATCTTCCTAAACTGCTCATTTACGTTCCCTCGCAAGAACCTGAAGCAATGCTCACAGACTGCAAACGTCCAGGGAAAGCGCATAAAGCACAGAATCCACAACAGAAGCCTTCTACTCTGCCTGAGAAGCCACCAGGGAGCTTTGCAGCACTCTCTTCAGAAAGTCAGTGTACCACAGATTTCCGGCAGAAAACAGTAGAATCAAGAATCTGAAAGTGTGAACACACAGCTTCTGCTTCTCTGGAGCAGGAGGCAGAGCAGAAATCTGCTTTGGAATTCAGATGACCCCTCCAACCACTGCTGCCACCCTGGAGGTGCGAGGGCAGAAAAAGGGTGCTGGGAATCACCTGCACAGCGTGAGCAGTGCTCCATTCTCATCAGAATAGCAATGTGAACTACCTTTTAATGTTAAGTCCATCTTCCTAAACTGCTCATTTACGTTCCCTCGCCAGACCCTGAAGCAGTGCTCACAGAAAGCAAACGTCCAGGGAAAGCTCATAAAGCACAGAATCCACAACAGAAGCCTTCTACTCTGCCTGAAAAGCCACCAGGGAGCTCTGCAGCACTCTCCTGAGAATGTCAGTGCACCTGAGTTTTTCTGCCGAAAACGGTAGAATCAAGCATGTGAAAGTGTGAACACACAGCTTCTCCTTGTCTGGAGCAGGAGGCAGAGCAGAAATCTGCCTTGGAATTCAGCTGACAGCTCCAAACACTGCTGCTACCGTGGAGGTGCGAGGGCAGAAAGAGGGTGCTGGGAATCACCTGCACAACGTGAGCAGTGCTCCAGTGTCATCAGCATGGCAATGTGAACTACCTTTTAATGTTAAGTCCATCTTCCTAAAATGCTTATTTACGTTCCCTCGCCAGACCCTGAAGCAGTGCTCACAGACTGCAAACGTCCAGGGAAAGCTCATAAAGCACAGAATCCACAACAGAAGCCTTCTACTCTGCCTGAAAAGCCACCAGGGAGCTCTGCAGCACTCTCCTGAGAATGTCAGTGCACCTGAGTTTTTCTGCCGAAAACGGTAGAATCAAGCATGTGAAAGTGTGAACACACAGCCTCTGCTTCTCTGGAGCAGGAGGCAGAGCAGAAATCTGCCTTGGAATTCAGATGACCCCTCCAACCACTGCTGCCACCCTGGAGGTGCGAGGGCAGAAAGAGGGTGCTGGGAATCACCTGCACAGCGTGAGCAGTGCTCCATTCTCATCAGAATAGCAATGTGAACTACCTTTTAATGTTAAGTCCATCTTCCTAAACTGCTTTTTTACGTTCCCTCGCCAGACCCTGAAGCAGTGCTCACAGAAAGCAAACGTCCAGGGAAAGCTCATAAAGCACAGAATCCACAACAGAAGCCTTCTACTCTGCCTGAAAAGCCACCAGGGAGCTCTGCAGCACTCTCCTGAGAATGTCAGTGCACCTGAGTTTTTCTGCCGAAAACGGTAGAATCAAGCATGTGAAAGTGTGAACACACAGCTTCTCCTTGTCTGGAGCAGGAGGCAGAGCAGAAATCTGCTTTGGAATTCAGCTGACAGCTCCAACCACTGCTGCTACCGTGGAGGTGCGAGGGCAGAAAGAGGGTGCTGGGAATCACCTGCACAACGTGAGCAGTGCTCCATTCTCATCAGAATAGCAATGTGAACTACCTTTTAATGTTAAGTCCATCTTCCTAAACTGCTCATTTACGTTCCCTCGCAAGAACCTGAAGCAATGCTCACAGACTGCAAACGTCCAGGGAAAGCGCATAAAGCACAGAATCCACAACAGAAGCCTTCTACTCTGCCTGAGAAGCCACCAGGGAGCTTTGCAGCACTCTCTTCAGAAAGTCAGTGTACCACAGATTTCCGGCAGAAAACAGTAGAATCAAGAATCTGAAAGTGTGAACACACAGCTTCTGCTTCTCTGGAGCAGGAGGCAGAGCAGAAATCTGCTTTGGAATTCAGATGACCCCTCCAACCACTGCTGCCACCCTGGAGGTGCGAGGGCAGTAAGAGGGTGCTGAGAATCACCTGCACAGCGTGAGCAGTGCTCCATTCTCATCAGAATAGCAATGTGAACTACCTTTTAATGTTAAGTCCATCTTCCTAAACTGCTTTTTTACGTTCCCTCGCCAGACCCTGAAGCTGTGCTCACAGAAAGCAAACGTCCAGGGAAAGCTCATAAAGCACAGAATCCACAACAGAAGCCTTCTACTCTGCCTGAAAAGCCACCAGGGAGCTCTGCAGCACTCTCCTGAGAATGTCAGTGCACCTGAGTTTTCTGCCGAAAACGGTAGAATCAAGCATGTGAAAGTGTGAACACACAGCTTCTCCTTGTCTGGAGCAGGAGGCAGAGCAGAAATCTGCTTTGGAATTCAGCTGACAGCTCCAACCACTGCTGCTACCGTGGAGGTGCGAGGGCAGAAAGAGGGTGCTGGGAATCACCTGCACAACGTGAGCAGTGCTCCAGTGTCATCAGCATGGCAATGTGAACTACCTTTTAATGTTAAGTCCATCTTCCTAAAATGCTTATTTACGTTCCCTCGCCAGACCCTGAAGCAGTGCTCACAGACTGCAAACGTCCAGGGAAAGCTCATAAAGCACAGAATCCACAACAGAAGCCTTCTACTCTGCCTGAAAAGCCACCAGGGAGCTCTGCAGCACTCTCCTGAGAATGTCAGTGCACCTGAGTTTTTCTGCCGAAAACGGTAGAATCAAGCATGTGAAAGTGTGAACACACAGCTTCTGCTTCTTTGGAGCAGGAGGCAGGGCAGAAATCTGCTTTGGAATTCAGATGACCCCTCCAACCACTGCTGCCACCCTGGAGGTGCGAGGGCAGAAAGAGGGTGCTGGGAATCACCTGCACAGCGTGAGCAGTGCTCCATTCTCATCAGAATAGCAATGTGAACTACCTTTTAATGTTAAGTCCATCTTCCTAAACTGCTTTTTTACGTTCCCTCGCCAGACCCTGAAGCAGTGCTCACAGAAAGCAAACGTCCAGGGAAAGCTCATAAAGCACAGAATCCACAACAGAAGCCTTCTACTCTGCCTGAAAAGCCACCAGGGAGCTCTGCAGCACTCTCCTGAGAATGTCAGTGCACCTGAGTTTTTCTCCCGAAAACGGTAGAATCAAGCATGTGAAAGTGTGAACACACAGCTTCTCCTTGTCTGGAGCAGGAGGCAGAGCAGAAATCTGCCTTGGAATTCAGCTGACAGCTCCAACCACTGCTGCCACCCTGGAGGTGCGAGGGCAGAAAGAGGGTGCTGGGAATCACCTGCACAACGTGAGCAGTGCTCCATTGTCATCAGAATAGCAATGTGAACTACCTTTTAATGTTAAGTCCATCTTCCTAAACTGCTCATTTACGTTCCCTCGCAAGAACCTGAAGCAATGCTCACAGACTGCAAACGTCCAGGGAAAGCGCATAAAGCACAGAATCCACAACAGAAGCCTTCTACTCTGCCTGAGAAGCCACCAGGGAGCTTTGCAGCACTCTCTTCAGAAAGTCAGTGTACCACAGATTTCCGGCAGAAAACAGTAGAATCAAGAATCTGAAAGTGTGAACACACAGCTTCTCCTTGTCTGGAGCAGGAGGCAGAGCAGAAATCTGCTTTGGAATTCAGATGACCCCTCCAACCACTGCTGCCACCCTGGAGGTGCGAGGGAAGTAAGAGGGTGCTGGGAATCACCTGCACAGCGTGAACAGTGCTCCATTCTCATCAGAATAGCAATGTGAACTACCTTTTAATGTTAAGTCCATCTTCCTAAACTGCTTTTTTACGTTCCCTCGCCAGACCCTGAAGCCGTGCTCACAGAAAGCAAACGTCCAGGGAAAGCTCATAAAGCACAGAATCCACAACAGAAGCCTTCTACTCTGCCTGAAAAGCCACCAGGGAGCTCTGCAGCACTCTCCTGAGAATGTCAGTGCACCTGAGTTTTTCTGCCGAAAACGGTAGAATCAAGCATGTGAAAGTGTGAACACACAGCTTCTCCTTGTCTGGAGCAGGAGGCAGAGCAGAAATCTGCTTTGGAATTCAGCTGACAGCTCCAACCACTGCTGCTACCGTGGAGGTGCGAGGGCAGAAAGAGGGTGCTGGGAATCACCTGCACAACGTGAGCAGTGCTCCAGTGTCATCAGCATGGCAATGTGAACTACCTTTTAATGTTAAGTCCATCTTCCTAAAATGCTTATTTACGTTCCCTCGCCAGACCCTGAAGCAGTGCTCACAGACTGCAAACGTCCAGGGAAAGCTCATAAAGCACAGAATCCACAACAGAAGCCTTCTACTCTGCCTGAAAAGCCACCAGGGAGCTCTGCAGCACTCTCCTGAGAATGTCAGTGCACCTGAGTTTTTCTGCCGAAAACGGTAAAATCAAGCATCTGAAAGTGTGAACACACAGCTTCTGCTTCTTTGGAGCAGGAGGCAGGGCAGAAATCTGCTTTGGAATTCAGATGACAGCTCCAACCACTGCTGCCACCCTGGAGGTGCGAGGGCAGAAAGAGGGTGCTGGGAATCACCTGCACAGCGTGAGCAGTGCTCCATTGTCATCAGAATAGCAATGTGAACTACCTTTTAATGTTAAGTCCATCTTCCTAAACTGCTTTTTTACGTTCCCTCGCCAGACCCTGAAGCAGTGCTCACAGAAAGCAAACGTCCAGGGAAAGCTCATAAAGCACAGAATCCACAACAGAAGCCTTCTACTCTGCCTGAAAAGCCACCAGGAAGCTCTGCTCCACTCTCTTCAGAAAGTTAGTGTTCCACAGTTTTCCTGCCGAGAACCCTAGAATCAAGCACCTGAAAGTGTGAACACACAGCCTCTGCTTCTCTGGAGCAGGAGGCAGAGCAGAAATCTGCTTTGCAATTCAGCTGACAGCTCCAACCACTGCTGCTACCGTGGAGGTGCGAGGGCAGAAAGAGGGTGCTGGGAATCACCTGCACAGCGTGAGCAGTGCTCCATTGTCATCAGAATAGCAATGTAAACTACCTTTTAATGTTAAGTCCATCTTCCTAAACTGCTCATTTACGTTCCCTCGCCCGACCCTAAAGCAGTGCTCACAGAAAGCAAACGTCCAGGGAAAGCGCATAAAGCACAGAATCCACGACAGAAGCCTTCTACTCTGCCTGAAAAGCCACCAGGGAGCTCTGCAGCACTCTCCTGAGAATGTCAGTGCACCTGAGTTTTTCTGCCGAAAACGGAGGAATCAAGCATGTGAAAGTGTGAACACACAGCTTCTGCTTGTCTGGAGCAGGAGGCAGAGCAGAAATCTGCTTTGGAATTCAGCTGACAGCTCCAACCACTGCTGTCACCGTGGAGGTGCGAGGGCAGAAAGAGGGTGCGGGGAATCACCTGCACAGCGTGAGCAGTGCTCCAGTGTCATCAGCATGGCAATGTGAACTACCTTTTAAAGTTAAGTCCCTCTTCCTATACTGCTTATTTACGTTCCCTCGCCAGACCCTGAAGCATTGCTCACAGACTGCAAACGTCCAGGGAAAGCGCATAAAGCACAGAATCCACAACAGAAGCCTTCTACTCTGCCTGAAAAGCCATCAGGGAGCTCTGCAGCACTCTCCTGAGAATGTCAGTGCACCACAGTTTTCCTGCCGAAAACGGTAGAATCAAGCATGTGAAAGTGTGAACACACAGCTTCTGCTTCTCTGGAGCAGGAGGCAGAGCAGAAATCTGCTTTGGAATTCAGCTGACAGCTCCAACCACTGCTGCCACCGTGGAGGTCCGAGGGCAGAAAGAGGGTGCTGGGAATCACCTGCACAGTGTGAGCAGTGCTCCAGTGTCATCAGAATGGCATTGTGAACTACCTTTTAATGTTAAGTACATCTTCCAAAACTGCTTATTTACGTTCCCTCGCCAGAACCTGAAGCAGTGCTTACAGTTTTTTGCCCTGGCTCTTCGGCTGTGGGAGCAGAGGCCAACCGTTCATACTCTACTCCCTGGGATGCTGGGCAGCCCAGCACGGGTGCCAAAGAGGTTCCATTGTAAGGGACTTTGAGTTGGGAAATGGAGGAGCGACAGCAATGCGGATAGCACCGTTGCAAAGCTGACTT
Source organism: Psittacula echo (assembly GCF_963264785.1). Lineage (NCBI taxonomy): Eukaryota > Metazoa > Chordata > Aves > Psittaciformes > Psittacidae > Psittacula > Psittacula echo. The sequence goes on from NC_137758.1 coordinate 7,247,200, forward strand.
TCTGCAGAAGAGGCACAGCTCCAGTTTTTTGCCCTGGCTCTTCGGCTGTGGGAGCAGAGGCCAACCGTTCGTGCTCTACTCCCTGGGATGCTGGGCAGCAAAGCACGGGTGCCAAAGAGGTTCCATTGTAATGGACTTTGAGTTGGGAAATGGAGGAGCGACAGCAATGCGGATGGCACCGTTGCAAAGCTGACTTTCTGCACAAGAGGCACAGCTCCAGTTTTTTGCCCTGGCTCTTCGGCTGTGGGAGCAGAGGCCCACCGTTCGTGCTCTACTCCCTGGGATGCTGGGCAGCCCAGCACGGGTGCCAAAGAGGTTCCATTGTAATGGACTTTGAGTTGGGAAATCGAGGAGCGACAGCAATGTGGATGGCACCGTTGCAAAGCTGACTTTCTGCAGAAGAGGCACAGCTCAAGGTTTTTCCACTGGCTCTTCGGCTGTGGGAGCAGAGGCCAACCGTTCGTGCTCTACTCCCTGGGATTCTGGGCAGCCGAGCACGGGGGGCAAAGAGGTTCCATTGTAATGGACTTTGAGTTGGGAAGTGGAGGAGCTACAGCAATGCGGATGGCACAGTTGCAAAGCTGACTTTCTGCAGAAGAGACACAGCTCAAGCTTTTTACCCTGGCTCTTCGGCTGTGGGAGCAAAGGCCAACCATTCGTGCTCTACTCCCTGGGATGATGGGTAGCCCAGCACGGGTGCCAAAGAGGTTCCATTGTAAGGGACTTTGAGTTGGGAAATGGAGGAGCGACAGCAATGCGGATGGCACCGTTGCAAAGGTGACTTTCTGCAGAAGAGGTACAGATCCAGTTTTTTGCCCTGGCTCTTCCGCTGTGGGAGCAGAGGCCAACCGTTCATGCACTACTGCCTGGGATGCTGGGCAGCCGAGCACGGGTGCCAAAGAGGTTCCATTGTAATGGACTTTGAGTTTGGATATCGAGGAGCGACAGCAATGCGGATGGCACCGTTGTAAAGCTGACTTTCTGCAGAAGAGGCACAGCTCAAGCTTTTTGCCCTGGTTCTTCGGCTGTGGGAGCACAGGGCAAGCGTTCATGCTCTACTGCCTGGGATGCTGGGCAGCCGAGCACGGGTGCCAAAGAGGTTCCATTGTAATGGACTTTGAGTTGGGAAATGGAGGAGCGACAGCAATGCGGATGGCACAGTTGCAAAGCTGACTTTCTGCAGAAGAGGCACAGCTCCAGTTTTTTGCCCTGGCTCTTCGGGTGTGGGAGCAGAGGCCAATCGTTCGTGCTCTACTCCCTGGGATGCTGGGCAGCCGAGCACGGGTGCCAAAGAGGTTCCATTGTAATGGACTTTGAGTTGGGAAATCGAGGAGCGACAGCAATGCGGATGGCACCGTTGCAAAGCTGACTTTCTGCAGAAGAGGCACAGCTCCAGTTTTTTGCCCTGGCTCTTCGGCTGTGGGAGCAGAGGCCAACCGTTCATGCTCTACTCCCTGGGATGCTGGGCAGCCGAGCACGGGTGCCAAAGAGTTTCCATTGAAATGGACTTTGAGTTGGGAAATGGAGGAACGACAGCAATGCGGATAGCACTGTTGCAAAGCTGACTTTCTGCAGAAGAGGCACAGCTCCAGTTTTTTGCCCTGGCTCTTCGGCTGTGGGAGCAGAGGCCAACCGTTCGTGCTCTACTCCCTGGGATGCTGGGCAGCCCAGCACGGGTGCCAAAGAGGTTCCATTGTAATGGACTTTGAGTTGGGAAATCGAGGAGCGACAGCAATGCGGATGGCACCGTTGCAAAGCTGACTTTCTGCAGAAGAGGCACAGCTCAAGTTTTTTCCCCTGGCTCTTCGGCTGTGGGAGCACAGGCCAACCGTTCATGCTCTACTCCCTGGGATGCTGGGCAGCCGAGCACGGGTGCCAAAGAGGTTCCATTGTAATGGACTTTGAGTTGGGAAGTGGAGTAGTGACAGCAATGCGGATGGCACCGTTGCAAAGCTGACTTTCTGCAGAAGAGGCACAGCTCCAGCTTTTTGCCCTGGCTCTTCGGCTGTGGGAGCAAAGGCCAACCGTTCGTGCTCTACTCCCTGGGATGCTGGGCAGCCCAGCACGGGTGCCAAAGAGGTTCCATTTTAATGGACTTTGAGTTGGAAATGGAGGAGCGACAGCAATGCGGATGGCACCGTTGCAAAGGTGACTTTCTGCAGAAGAGGTACAGATCCAGTTTTTTGCCCTGGCTCTTCGGCTGTGGGAGCAGAGGCCAAGCGTTCATGCACTACTCCCTGGGATGCTGGGCAGCCCAGCACGGGTGCCAAAGAGGTTCCATTGTAATGGACTTTGAGTTGGGAAATGGAGGAGCGACAGCAATGCGGATGGCACCGTTGTAAATCTGACTTTCTGCAGAAGAGGCACAGCTCCAGCTTTTTGCCCTGGCTCTTCGGGTGTGGGATCACAGGCCAAGCGTTCATGCTCTACTGCCTGGGATGCTGGGCAGCCCAGCACGGGTGCCAAAGATGTTCCATTGTAATGGACTTTGAGTTGGGAAATCGAGGAGCGACAGCAATGCGGATGGCACCGTTGCAAAGCTGACTTTCTGCAGAAGAGGCACAGCTCAAGTTTTTTGCCTTGGCTCTTCGGCTGTGGGAGCAGAGGCCAACCGTTCATGCTGTACTCCCTGGGATGCTGGGCAGCCCAGCACGGGTGCCAAAGAGGTTCCATTGTAATGGACTTTGAGTTGGGAAATGGAGGAGCGACAGCAATGTGGATGGCACCGTTGCAAAGCTGACTTTCTGCAGAAGAGGCACAGCTCATGTTTTTTGCCCTGGCTCTTTGGCTGTGGGAGCAGAGGCCAACCGTTCGTGCTCTACTCCCTGGGATGCTGGGCAGCCCAGCACGGGTGCCAAAGAGGTTTCATTGTAATGGACTTTGAGTTGTGAAATCGAGGAGCGACAGCAATGCGGATGGCACCGTTGCAAAGCTGACTTTCTGCAGAAGAGGCACAGCTCCAGTTTTTTGCCCTGGCTCTTCGGCTGTGGGAGCAGAGGCCAACCGTTCGTGCTCTACTCCCTGGGATGCTGGGCAGCCCAGCACGGGTGCCAAAGAGGTTCCATTTTAATGGACTTTGAGTTGGGAAATGGAGGAGCGACAGCAATGCGGATGGCACCGTTGCAAAGCTGACTTTCTGCAGAAGAGGCACAGCTCAAGTTTTTTGCCCTGGCTCTTCGGCTGTGGGAGCAGAGGCCAACCGTTCCTGCTCTACTCCCTGGGTTGCTGGGCAGCCGAGCACGGGTGCCAAAGAGGTTCCATTGTAATGGACTTTGAGTTGGGAAATGGAGGAGCGACAGCAATGCGGATGGCACCGTTGCAAAGCTGACTTTCAGCAGAAGAGGTACAGCTGAAGCTTTTTGCCCTGGCTCTTCGGCTGTGGGAGCAGAGGCCAACCGTTCGTGCTCTACTCCCTGGGATGCTGGGCAGCCGAGCACGGGTGCCAAAGAGGTTCCATTGTAATGGACTTTGAGTTGGGAAATGGAGGAGCGACAGCAATGTGGATGGCACCGTTGCAAAGCTGACTTTCTGCAGAAGAGGCACAGCTCAAGGTTTTTTGCCCTGGCTCTTCGGCTGTGGGAGCAGAGGCCAACCGTTCGTGCTCTACTCCCTGGGATGCTGGGCAGCCGAGCACGGGTGCCAAAGAGGTTCCATTGTAATGGACTTTGAGTTGGGAAATGGAGGAGTGACAGCAATGCGGATGGCACCGTTGCAAAGGTGACTTTCTGCAGAAGAGGCACAGCTCCAGTTTTTTGCCCTGGCTCTTCGGCTGTGGGAGCAGAGGCCAACCGTTCGTGCTCTACTCCCTGGGATGCTGGGCAGCCCAGCACGGGTGCCAAAGAGGTTTCATTGTAATGGACTTCGAGTTGTGAAATCGAGGAGCGACAGCAATGCCGACGGCACCGTTGCAAAGCTGACTTTCTGCAGAAGAGGCACAGCTCCAGTTTTTTGCCCTGGCTCTTCGGCTGTGGGAGCAGAGGCCAACCGTTCGTGCTCTACTCCCTGTGATGCTGGGCAGCCCAGCACGGGTGCCAAAGAGGTTTCATTGTAATGGACTTTGAGTTGGGAAATGGAGGAGCGACAGCAATGCGGATGGCACCGTTGCAAAGCTGACTTTCTGCAGAAGAGGCACATATCAAGCTTTTTGCCCTGGCTCTTTGGCTGTGGGAGCAGAGGCCAACCGTTCGTGCTCAACTCCCTGGGATGCTGGGCAGCCCAGCACGGGTGCCAAAGAGTTTCCATTGTAATTGAATTTGAGTTGGGAAATGGAGGAGCTACAGCAATGCGGATGGCACCGTTGCAAAGCTGACTTTCTGCAGAAGAGGCACAGATCCAGTTTTTTGCCCTGGCTCTTCGGCTGTGGGAGCAAAGGCCAACCGTTCGAGCTCTACTCCCTGGGATGCTGGGCAGCCCAGCACGGGTGCCAAAGAGGTTCCATTGTAATGGACTTTGAGTTGGGAAATGGAGGAGTGACAGCAATGCGGATGGCACCGTTGCAAAGCTGACTTTCTGCAGAAGAGGTACAGCTCAAGATTTTTCCCTGGCTCTTCGGCTATGGGATCAAAGGCCAACCCTTCGTGCTCTACTGCCTGGGATGCTGGGCAGCCCAGCACGGGTGCCAGAGGTTCCATTGTAATGGACTTTGAGTTGGGAAATCGAGGAGCGACAGCAATGCGGATGGCACCGTTGCAAAACTGACTTTCTGCAGAAGAGGCACATATCAAGCTTTTTGCTCTGGCTCTTTGGCTGTGGGAGCAGAGGCCAACCGTTCGTGCTCTACTCCCTGGGATGCTGGGCAGCCCAGCACGGGTGCCAGAGGTTCCATTGTAATGGACTTTGAGTTGGGAAATGGAGGAGCGACAGCAATGCGGATGGCACCGTTGCAAAGCTGACTTTCTGCAGAAGAGGCACAGCTCCAGTTTTTTGCCCTGGCTCTTCGGCTGTGGGAGCAGAGGCCAACCGTTCATGCTCTACTCCCTGGGATGCTGGGCAGCCGAGCACGGGTGCCAAAGAGGTTCCATTGTAATGGACTTTGAGTTGCGAAATCGAGGAGCGACAGCAATGCGGATGGCACCGTTGCAAAGCTGACTTTCTGCAGAAGAGGCACAGCTCAAGCTTTTTGCCCTGGCTCTTCGGCTGTGGGAGCAGAGGCCAACCGTTCGTGCTCTACTCCCTGGGATGCTGGGCAGCCCAGCACGGGTGCCAAAGAGTTTCCATTGAAATGGACTTTGAGTTGGGAAATGGAGGAGCGACAGCAATGCGGATAGCACTGTTGCAAAGCTGACTTTCTGCAGAAGAGGCACAGCTCCAGTTTTTTGCCCTGGCTCTTCGGCTGTGGGAGCAGAGGCCAACCGTTCATGCACTACTCCTTGGGATGCTGGGCAGCCCAGCACGGGTGCCAAAGAGGTTCCATTGTAATGGACTTTGATTTTGGATATCGAGGAGCGACAGCAATGCGGATGGCACAGTTGTAAAGCTGACTTTCTGCAGAAGAAGCACATCTCAAGCTTTTTGCCCTGGCTCTTCTGGTGTGGGAGCAGAGGCCAACCGTTCATGCTCTACTCCCTGGGATGCTGGGCAGCCGAGCACGGGTGCCAAAGAGTTTCCATTGAAATGGACTTTGAGTTGGGAAATGGAGGAGCGGCAGCAATGCGGATGGCACCGTTGCAAAGCTGACTTTCTGCAGAAGAGGCACAGCTCCAGTTTTTTGCCCTGGCTCTTCGGCTGTGGGAGCAGAGGCCAACCGTTCATGCTCTACTCCCTGGGATGCTGGGCAGCCCAGCACGGGTGCCAAAGAGGTTCCATTGTAATGGACTTTGAGTTGGGAAATGGAGGAGCGACAGCAATGCGGATAGCACTGTTGCAAAGCTGACTTTCTGCAGAAGAGGCACAGCTCCAGTTTTTTGCCCTGGCTCTTCGGCTGTGGGAGCAGAGGCCAACCGTTCGTGCTCTACTGCCTGGGATGCTGGGCAGCCGAGCACGGGTGCGAAAGAGGTTCCATTGTAATCTACTTTGAGTTGGGAAATGGAGGAGCGACAGCAATGCGGATGGCAGCGTTGCAAAGCTGACTTTCTGCAGAAGAGGCACAGCTCCAGTTTTTTGCACTGCCTCTTCAGCTGTGGGAGCAGAGGCCAACCGTTCGTGCTCTACTCCCTGGGATGCTGGGCAGCCCAGCACGGGTGCCAAAGAGGTTCCATTGTAATGGCCTTTGAGTTGCAAAATCAGGAGCGACAGCAATGCGGATGGCACCGTTGCAAAGCTGACTTTGTGCAGAAGAGGCACAGCTCAAGTTTTTTGCCCTGGCTCTTCGGCTGTGGGAGCAGAGGCCAACCGTTCGTGCTCTACTCCCTGGGATGCTGGGCAGCCCAGCACGGGTGCCAAAGAGGTTCCATTGTAATGGACTTTGAGTTGGGAAATGGAGGAGTGACAGCAGTGCGGATGGCACCGTTGCAAAGGTGACTTTCTGCAGAAGGGGTTCAGCTCCAGTTTTTTGCCCTGGCTATTCGGCTGTGGGAGCAGAAGCCACCCGTTCATGCTCTACTCCCTGGGGATGCTGGGCAGCCCAGCACGGGTGCCAAAGAGGTTCCATTGTAATGGACTTTTAGTTTGGAAATCGAGGAGCGACAGCAATGCCGATGGAACCGTTGCAAAGCTGACTTTCTGCAGAAGAGGCACAGCTCCAGTTTTTTGCCCTGGCTCTTCGGATGTGGGAGCAGAGGCCAACCGTTCATGCTCTACTCCCTGGGATGCTGGGCAGCCCAGCACGGGTGCCAAAGAGGTTCCATTGTAAGGGACTTTGAGTTGGGAAATGGAGGAGCGACAGCAATGCGGATGGCACCGTTGCAAAGCTGACTTTCTGCAGAAGAGGCACAGCTCAAGTTTTTTGCCCTGGCTCTTCGGCTGTGGGAGCAAAGGCCAACCGCTCATGCTCTACTCCCTGGGATGCTGGGCAGCCGAGCACGGGTGCCAAAGAGGTTCCATTGTAATGGACTTTGAGTTGGGAAATGGAGGAGCGACAGCAATGCGGATGGCACCGTTGCAAAGCTGACTTTCTGCAGAAGAGGTACAGCTCAAGCTTTTTTCCCTGGCTCTTCGACTATGGGATCAAAGGCCAACCGTTCGTGCTCTACTCCCTGGGATGCTGGGCAGCCCAGCACGGGTGCCAGAGGTTCCATTGTAATGGACTTTGAGTTGGGAAATGGAGGAGCCACAGCAATGCGGATGGCACCGTTGCAAAACTGACTTTCTGCAGAAGAGGCACATATCAAGCTTTTTGCTCTGGCTCTTTGGCTGTGGGAGCAGAGGCCAACCGTTCGTGCTCTACTCCCTGGGATGCTGGGCAGCCCAGCACGGGTGCCAAAGAGGTTCCATTGTAATGGACTTTGAGTTGGGAAATGGAGGAGCGACAGCAATGCGGATGGCACTGTTGCAAAGCTGACTTTCTGCAGAAGAGGCACAGCTCCAGTTTTTTGCCCTGGCTCTTCGGCTGTGGGAGCAGAGGCCAACCGTTCGTGCTCTACTCCCTGGGATGCTGGGCAGCCGAGCACGGGTGCCCAAGAGGTTCCATTGTAATGGACTTTGAGTTGGGAAATGGAGGAGTGACAGCAATGCAGATGGCACAGTTGCAAAGCTGACTTTCTGCAGAAGAGGCACAGCTCCAGTTTTTTGCCCTGGCTCTTCGGCTGTGGGAGCACAGGCCAACCGTTCATGCTCTACTCCCTGGGATGCTGGGCAGCCGAGCACGGGTGCCAAAGAGGTTCCATTGTAATGGACTTTGAGTTGGGAAATGGAGTAGCTACAGCAATGCGGATGGCACAGTTGCAAAGCTGAATTTCTGCAGAAGAGGCACAGATCAAGTTTTTTGCCCTGGCTCATCGGCTGTGGGAGCAGAGGCCAGCCGTTCGTGCTCTACTCCCTGTGATGCTGGGCAGCCGAGCACGGATGCCAAAGAGGTTCCATTTTAATGGACTTTGAGTTGGGAAATGGAGGAGCGGCAGCAATGCGGATGGCACCGTTGCAAAGCTGACTTTCTGCAGAAGAGGTACAGCTCCAGTTTTCTGCCCTGGCTGTTCGGATGTGGGAGCAGAGGCCAACCGTTCATGCTGTACTCCCTGGGATGCTGGGCAGCCGAGCACGGGTGCCAAAGAGGTTCCATTGTAATGGACTTTGAGTTTGGATATCGAGGAGCGACAGCAATGCGGATGGCACCGTTGTAAAGCTGACTTTCTGCAGAAGAGGCACAGCTCCAGTTTTTTGCCCTGGCTCTTCGGCTGTGGGAGCAGAGGCCAACCGTTCATGCTCTACTCCCTGGGATGCTGGGCAGCCCAGCACGGGTGCCAAAGATGTTCCATTGTAATGGACTTTGTGTTAGGAAATCGAGGAGCGACAGCAATGCGGATGGCACAGTTGCAAAGCTGACTTTCTGCAGAAGAGGCACAGCTCCAGTTTTTTGCCCTGGCTCTTCGGCTGTGGGAGCAGAGGCCAACCGTTCGTGCTCTACTGCCTGGGATGCTGGGCAGCCGAGCACGGGTGCCAAAGAGGTTCCATTGTAATGGACTTTGAGTTGGGAAATGGAGGAGCGACAGCAATGCGGATGGCACCGTTGCAAAGCTGACTTTCTGCAGAAGGGGTTCAGCTCCAGTTTTTTGCCCTGGCTCTTCGGCTGTGGGAGCAGAAGCTACCCTTTCATGCTCTACTCCCTGGGATGCTGGGCAGCCCAGCACGGGTGCCAAAGAGGTTCCATTGTAAGGGACTTTAACTTGGAAAATCGAGGAGCGACAGCAATGCGGATGGAACCGTTGCAAAGCTGACTTTCTGCAGAAGAGACACAGCTCCAGTTTTTTGCCCTGGCTCTTCGGCTGTGGGAGCAGAGGCCAACCGTTCATGCTCTACTCCCTGGGATGCTGGGCAGCCCAGCACGGGTGCCAAAGAGGTTCCATTGTAATGGACTTTGAGTTGGGAAATGGAGGAGCGACAGCAATGTGGATGGCACCGTTGCAAAGCTGACTTTCTGCAGAAGAGGCACAGCTCCAGTTTTTTGCCCTGGCTCTTTGGCTGTGGGAGCAGAGGCCAACCGTTCGTGCTCTACTCCCTGGGATGCTGGGCAGCCCAGCACGGGTGCCAAAGAGGTTTCATTGTAATGGACTTTGAGTTTGGATATCGAGGAGCGACAGCAATGCCGATGACACCGTTGCAAAGCTGACTTTCTGCAGAAGAGGCACAGCTCCAGTTTTTTGCCCTGGCTCTTCGGCTGTGGGAGCAGAGGCCAACCGTTCGTGCTCTACTGCCTGGGATGCTGGGCAGCCCAGCACGGGTGCCAAAGAGGTTCCATTGTAATGGACTTTGAGTTGGGAAATCGAGGAGCGACAGCAATGCGGATGGCACCGTTGCAAAGCTGACTTTCTGCAGAAGAGGCACAGCTCCAGTTTTTTGCCCTGGCTCTTCGGCTGTGGGAGCAAAGGCCAACCGCTCATGCTCTACTCCCTGGGATGCTGGGCAGCCGAGCACGGGTGCCAAAGAGGTTCCATTGTAATGGACTTTGAGTTGGGAAATGGAGGAGCGACAGCAATGCGGATGGCACCGTTGCAAAGATGACTTTCTGCAGAAGAGGTACAACTCAAGCTTTTTTCCCTGGCTCTTCGGCTATGGGATCAAAGGCCAACCGTTCGTGCTCTACTCCCTGGGATGCTGGGCAGCCCAGCACGGGTGCCAGAGGTTCCATTGTAATGGACTTTGAGTTGGGAAATGGAGTAGCTACAGCAATGCGGATGGCACAGTTGCAAAGCTGACTTTCTGCAGAAGAGGCACAGCTCAAGTTTTTTGCCCTGGCTCATCGGCTGTGGGAGCAGAGGCCAGCCGTTCGTGCTCTACTCCCTGTGATGCTGGGCAGCCGAGCACGGATGCCAAAGAGGTTCCATTTTAATGGACTTTGAGTTGGGAAATGGAGGAGCGGCAGCAATGCGGATGGCACCGTTGCAAAGCTGACTTTCTGCAGAAGAGGTACAGCTCCAGTTTTCTGCCCTGGCTGTTCGGATGTGGGAGCAGAGGCCAACCGTTCATGCTGTACTCCCTGGGATGCCGGGCAGCCGAGCACGGGTGCCAAAGAGGTTCCATTGTAATGGACTTTGAGTTTGGATATCGAGGAGCGACAGCAATGCGGATGGCACCGTTGTAAAGCTGACTTTCTGCAGAAGAGGCACAGCTCCAGTTTTTTGCCCTGGCTCTTTGGCTGTGGGAGCAGAGGCCAACCGTTCGTGCTCTACTCCCTGGGATGCTGGGCAGCCCAGCACGGGTGCCAAAGAGGTTTCATTGTAATGGACTTTGAGTTGGGAAATGGAGGAGCGACAGCAATGCGGATGGCACCGTTGCAAAGCTGACCTTCTGCAGAAGAGGCACAGCTCCAGTTTTTTGCCCTGGCTCTTCGGCTGTGGGAGCAGAGGCCAACCGTTCGTGCTCTACTCCCTGGGATGCTGGGCAGCCCAGCACGGGTGCCAAAGAGGTTCCATTGTAATGGACTTTGAGTTGGGAAATAGACGAGCGACAGCAATGCGGATGGCACCGTTGCAAAGCTGACTTTCTGCAGAAGAGGCACAGCTCCAGTTTTTTGCCCTGGCTCTTCGGCTGTGGGAGCAAAGGCCAACCGCTCATGCTCTACTCCCTGGGATGCTGGGCAGCCGAGCACGGGTGCCAAAGAGGTTCCATTGTAATGGACTTTGAGTTGGGAAATGGAGGAGCGACAGCAATGCGGATGGCACCGTTGCAAAGCTGACTTTCTGCAGAAGAGGCACAGATCAAGCTTTTTGCCCTGGCTCTTCGGCTGTGGGAGCAAAGGCCAACCGTTCGTGCTCTACTCCCTGGGATGCTGGGCAGCCCAGCACAGGTGCCAAAGAGGTTCCATTGTAATGGCCTTTGAGTTGGGAAATGGAGGAGCGACAGCAATGCGGATGGCACCGTTGCAAAGCTGACTTTCTGCAGAAGAGGCACAGCTCCAGTTTTTTGCCCTGGCTCTTCGGGTGAGGGAGCAGAGGCCAACCGTTCGTGCTCTACTCCCTGGGATGCTGGGCAGCCCAGCACGGGTGCCAAAGAGGTTCCATTGTAATGGCCTTTGAGTTGCGAAATCGAGGAGCGACAACAATGCGGATGGCACCGTTGCAAAGCTGACTTTCTGCAGAAGAGGCACAGCTCAAGCTTTTTGCCCTGGCTCTTCGGCTGTGGGAGCAAAGGCCAACCGTTCGTTCTCTACTCCCTGGGATGCTGGGCAGCCCAGCACAGGTGCCAAAGAGGTTCCATTGTAATGGACTTTGAGTTGGGAAATGGAGGAGCGACAGCAATGCGGATGGCACCGTTGCAAAGCTGACTTTCTGCAGAAGGGGTTCAGCTCCAGTTTTTTCCCCTGGCTATTCGGCTGTGGGAGCAGAAGCCACCCGTTCATGCTCTACTCCCTGGGATGCTGGGCAGCCCAGCACGGGTGCCAAAGAGGTTCCATTGTAAGGGACTTTGACTTGGAAAATCGAGGAGCGACGGCAATGCGGATGGTACCGTTGCAAAGCTGACTTTCTGCAGAAGAGACACAGCTCCAGTTTTTTGCCCTGGCTCTTCGGCTGTGGGAGCAGAGGCCAACCGTTCATGCTCTACTCCCTGGGATGCTGGGCAGCCGAGCACGGGTGCCAAAGAGGTTCCATTGTAATGGACTTTGAGTTGTAAAATCGAGGAGCGACAGCAAAGCCGATGGCACCGTTGCAAAGCTGACTTTCTGCAGAAGAGGCACAGCTCAAGCTTTTTGCCCTGGCTCTTCGGCTGTGGGAGCAAAGGCCAACCGTTCGTGCTCTACTCCCTGGGATGCTGGGCAGCCCAGCACGGGTGCCAAAGAGGTTCCATTTTAATGGACTTTGAGTTGGGAAATGGAGGAGTGACAGCAATGCGGATGGCACCGTTGCAAAGCTGACTTTCTGCAGAAGCGGTTCAGCTCCAGTTTTTTGCCCTGGCTCTTCGGCTGTGGGAGCAGAAGCCACCCTTTCATGCTCTACTGCCTGGGATGCTGGGCAGCCCAGCACGGGTGCCAAAGAGGTTCCATTGTAATGGACTTTGAGTTTGGATATCGAGGAGCGACAGCAATGCGGATGGCACCGTTGCAAAGCTGACTTTCTGCAGAAGAGGCACAGCTCCAGTTTTTTGCCCTGGCTCTTCGGCTGTGGGAGCAAAGGCCAACCGCTCATGCTCTACTCCCTGGGATGCTGGGCAGCCGAGCACGGGTGCCAAAGAGGTTCCATTGTAATGGACTTTGAGTTGGGAAATGGAGGAGCGACAGCAATGCGGATGGCACCGTTGCAAAGCTGACTTTCTGCAGAAGAGGCACAGATCAAGCTTTTTGCCCTGGCTCTTCGGCTGTGGGAGCAAAGGCCAACCGTTCGTGCTCTACTCCCTGGGATGCTGGGCAGCCCAGCACAGGTGCCAAAGAGGTTCCATTGTAATGGACTTTGAGTTGGGAAATAGACGAGCGACAGCAATGCGGATGGCACCGTTGCAAAGCTGACTTTCTGCAGAAGAGGCACAGCTCCAGTTTTTTGCCCTGGCTCTTCGGCTGTGGGAGCAGAGGCCAACCGTTCGTGCTCTACTCCCTGGGATGCTGGGCAGCCCAGCACGGGTGCCAAAGAGGTTCCATTGTAATGGACTTTGAGTTGCGAAATCGAGGAGCGACAACAATGCGGATGGCACCGTTGCAAAGCTGACTTTCTGCAGAAGAGGCACAGCTCAAGCTTTTTGCCCTGGCTCTTCGGCTGTGGGAGCAAAGGCCAACCGTTCGTTCTCTACTCCCTGGGATGCTGGGCAGCCCAGCACAGGTGCCAAAGAGGTTCCATTGTAATGGACTTTGAGTTGGGAAATGGAGGAGCGACAGCAATGCGGATGGCACCGTTGCAAAGCTGACTTTCTGCAGAAGGGGCTCAGCTCCAGTTTTTTGCCCTGGCTATTCGGCTGTGGGAGCAGAAGCCACCCGTTCATGCTCTACTCCCTGGGATGCTGGGCAGCCCAGCACGGGTGCCCAAGAGGTTCCATTGTAATGGACTTTGAGTTGGGAAATGGAGGAGCGACAGCAATGCGGATGGCACCGTTGCAAAGCTGAATTTCTGCAGAAGATGCACAACTCAAGCTTTTTCCCCTGGCTCTTCGGCTGTGGGAGCAGAGGCCAACCGTTCATGCTCTACTCCCTGGGATGCTGGGCAGCCCAGCACGGGTGCCAAAGAGGTTCCATTGTAATGGACTTTGAGTTGGGAAATGGAGGAGCGGCAGCAATGCGGATGGCACCGTTGCAAAGCTGACTTTCTGCAGAAGAGGCACAGCTCCAGTTTTTTGCCCTGGCTCTTCGGCTGTGGGAGCAGAGGCCAACCGTTCATGCTCTACTCCCTGGGATGCTGGGCAGCCCAGCACGGGTGCCAAAGAGGTTCCATTGTAATGGACTTTGAGTTGGGAAATGGAGGAGCGACAGCAATGCGGATAGCACTGTTGCAAAGCTGACTTTCTGCAGAAGAGGCACAGCTCCAGTTTTTTGCCCTGGCTCTTCGGCTGTGGGAGCAGAGGCCAACCGTTCGTGCTCTACTCCCTGGGATGCTGGGCAGCCGAGCACGGGTGCCAAAGAGGTTCCATTGTAATCTACTTTGAGTTGGGAAATGGAGGAGCGACAGCAATGCGGATGGCAGCGTTGCAAAGCTGACTTTCTGCAGAAGAGGCACAGCTCCAGTTTTTTGCACTGCCTCTTCAGCTGTGGGAGCAGAGGCCAACCGTTCGTGCTCTACTCCCTGGGATGCTGGGCAGCCCAGCACGGGTGCCAAAGAGGTTCCATTGTAATGGCCTTTGAGTTGCAAAATCGAGGAGCGACAGCAATGCGGATGGCACCGTTGCAAAGCTGACTTTGTGCAGAAGAGGCACAGCTCAAGTTTTTTGCCCTGGCTCTTCGGCTGTGGGAGCAGAGGCCAACCGTTCGTGCTCTACTCCCTGGGATGCTGGGCAGCCCAGCACGGGTGCCAAAGAGGTTCCATTGTAATGGACTTTGAGTTGGGAAATGGAGGAGTGACAGCAGTGCGGATGGCACCGTTGCAAAGGTGACTTTCTGCAGAAGGGGTTCAGCTCCAGTTTTTTGCCCTGGCTCTTCTGCTGTGGGAGCAGAAGCCACCCGTTCATGCTCTACTCCCTGGGGATGCTGGGCAGCCGAGCACGGGTGCCAAAGAGGTTCCATTGTAATGGACTTTTAGTTTGGAAATCGAGGAGCGACAGCAATGCCGATGGAACCGTTGCAAAGCTGACTTTCTGCAGAAGAGGCACAGCTCCAGTTTTTTGCCCTGGCTCTTCGGCTGTGGGAGCAGAGGCCAACCGTTCGTGGTCTACTCCCTGGGATGCTGGGCAGCCCAGCACGGGTGCCAAAGAGGTTCCATTGTAATGGACTTTGAGTTGGGAAATGGAGGAGCGGCAGCAATGCGGATGGCACCGTTGCAAAGCTGACTTTCTGCAGAAGAGGCACAGCTCCAGTTTTTTGCCCTGGCTCTTCGGCTGTGGGAGCAGAGGCCAACCGTTCATGCTCTACTCCCTGGGATGCTGGGCAGCCCAGCACGGGTGCCAAAGAGGTTCCATTGTAATGGACTTTGAGTTGGGAAATGGAGGAGCGACAGCAATGCGGATAGCACTGTTGCAAAGCTGACTTTCTGCAGAAGAGGCACAGCTCCAGTTTTTTGCCCTGGCTCTTCGGCTGTGGGAGCAGAGGCCAACCGTTCGTGCTCTACTGCCTGGGATGCTGGGCAGCCGAGCACGGGTGCGAAAGAGGTTCCATTGTAATCTACTTTGAGTTGGGAAATGGAGGAGCGACAGCAATGCGGATGGCAGCGTTGCAAAGCTGACTTTCTGCAGAAGAGGCACACCTCCAGTTTTTTGCACTGCCTCTTCAGCTGTGGGAGCAGAGGCCAACCGTTCGTGCTCTACTCCCTGGGATGCTGGGCAGCCCAGCACGGGTGCCAAAGAGGTTCCATTGTAATGGCCTTTGAGTTGCAAAATCAGGAGCGACAGCAATGCGGATGGCACCGTTGCAAAGCTGACTTTGTGCAGAAGGGGTTCAGCTCAAGTTTTTTGCCCTGGCTCTTCGGCTGTGGGAGCAGAGGCCAACCGTTCGTGCTCTACTCCCTGGGATGCTGGGCAGCCCAGCACAGGTGCCAAAGAGGTTCCATTGTAATGGACTTTGAGTTGGGAAATGGAGGAGCGACAGCAATGCGGATGGCACCGTTGCAAAGCTGACTTTCTGCAGAAGAGGCACAGCTCCAGTTTTTTGCCCTGGCTCTTCGGCTGTGGGAGCAGAGGCCAACCGTTCGTGCTCTACTCCCTGGGATGCTGGGCAGCCCAGCACGGGTGCCAAAGAGGTTCCATTGTAATGGACTTTGAGTTGCGAAATCGAGGAGCGACAACAATGCGGATGGCACCGTTGCAAAGCTGACTTTCTGCAGAAGAGGCACAGCTCAAGCTTTTTGCCCTGGCTCTTCGGCTGTGGGAGCAAAGGCCAACCGTTCGTTCTCTACTCCCTGGGATGCTGGGCAGCCCAGCACAGGTGCCAAAGAGGTTCCATTGTAATGGACTTTGAGTTGGGAAATGGAGGAGCGACAGCAATGCGGATGGCACCGTTGCAAAGCTGACTTTCTGCAGAAGGGGCTCAGCTCCAGTTTTTTCCCCTGGCTATTCGGCTGTGGGAGCAGAAGCCACCCGTTCATGCTCTACTCCCTGGGATGCTGGGCAGCCCAGCACGGGTGCCCAAGAGGTTCCATTGTAATGGACTTTGAGTTGGGAAATGGAGGAGCGACAGCAATGCGGATGGCACCGTTGCAAAGCTGAATTTCTGCAGAAGATGCACAACTCAAGCTTTTTCCCCTGGCTCTTCGGCTGTGGGAGCAGAGGCCAACCGTTCATGCTCTACTCCCTGGGATGCTGGGCAGCCCAGCACGGGTGCCAAAGAGGTTCCATTGTAATGGACTTTGAGTTGGGAAATGGAGGAGCGGCAGCAATGCGGATGGCACCGTTGCAAAGCTGACTTTCTGCAGAAGAGGCACAGCTCCAGTTTTTTGCCCTGGCTCTTCGGCTGTGGGAGCAGAGGCCAACCGTTCATGCTCTACTCCCTGGGATGCTGGGCAGCCCAGCACGGGTGCCAAAGAGGTTCCATTGTAATGGACTTTGAGTTGGGAAATGGAGGAGCGACAGCAATGCGGATAGCACTGTTGCAAAGCTGACTTTCTGCAGAAGAGGCACAGCTCCAGTTTTTTGCCCTGGCTCTTCGGCTGTGGGAGCAGAGGCCAACCGTTCGTGCTCTACTCGCTGGGATGCTGGGCAGCCGAGCACGGGTGCCAAAGAGGTTCCATTGTAATCTACTTTGAGTTGGGAAATGGAGGAGCGACAGCAATGCGGATGGCAGCGTTGCAAAGCTGACTTTCTGCAGAAGAGGCACAGCTCCAGTTTTTTGCACTGCCTCTTCAGCTGTGGGAGCAGAGGCCAACCGTTCGTGCTCTACTCCCTGGGATGCTGGGCAGCCCAGCACGGGTGCCAAAGAGGTTCCATTGTAATGGCCTTTGAGTTGCAAAATCGAGGAGCGACAGCAATGCGGATGGCACCGTTGCAAAGCTGACTTTGTGCAGAAGAGGCACAGCTCAAGTTTTTTGCCCTGGCTCTTCGGCTGTGGGAGCAGAGGCCAACCGTTCGTGCTCTACTCCCTGGGATGCTGGGCAGCCCAGCACGGGTGCCAAAGAGGTTCCATTGTAATGGACTTTGAGTTGGGAAATGGAGGAGTGACAGCAGTGCGGATGGCACCGTTGCAAAGGTGACTTTCTGCAGAAGGGGTTCAGCTCCAGTTTTTTGCCCTGGCTCTTCTGCTGTGGGAGCAGAAGCCACCCGTTCATGCTCTACTCCCTGGGGATGCTGGGCAGCCGAGCACGGGTGCCAAAGAGGTTCCATTGTAATGGACTTTTAGTTTGGAAATCGAGGAGCGACAGCAATGCCGATGGAACCGTTGCAAAGCTGACTTTCTGCAGAAGAGGCACAGCTCCAGTTTTTTGCCCTGGCTCTTCGGCTGTGGGAGCAGAGGCCAACCGTTCGTGGTCTACTCCCTGGGATGCTGGGCAGCCGAGCACGGGTGCCAAAGAGGTTCCATTGTAATGGACTTTGAGTTGGGAAATGGAGGAGCGGCAGCAATGCGGATGGCACCGTTGCAAAGCTGACTTTCTGCAGAAGAGGCACAGCTCCAGTTTTTTGCCCTGGCTCTTCGGCTGTGGGAGCAGAGGCCAACCGTTCATGCTCTACTCCCTGGGATGCTGGGCAGCCCAGCACGGGTGCCAAAGAGGTTCCATTGTAATGGACTTTGAGTTGGGAAATGGAGGAGCGACAGCAATGCGGATAGCACTGTTGCAAAGCTGACTTTCTGCAGAAGAGGCACAGCTCCAGTTTTTTGCCCTGGCTCTTCGGCTGTGGGAGCAGAGGCCAACCGTTCGTGCTCTACTGCCTGGGATGCTGGGCAGCCGAGCACGGGTGCGAAAGAGGTTCCATTGTAATCTACTTTGAGTTGGGAAATGGAGGAGCGACAGCAATGCGGATGGCAGCGTTGCAAAGCTGACTTTCTGCAGAAGAGGCACACCTCCAGTTTTTTGCACTGCCTCTTCAGCTGTGGGAGCAGAGGCCAACCGTTCGTGCTCTACTCCCTGGGATGCTGGGCAGCCCAGCACGGGTGCCAAAGAGGTTCCATTGTAATGGCCTTTGAGTTGCAAAATCAGGAGCGACAGCAATGCGGATGGCACCGTTGCAAAGCTGACTTTGTGCAGAAGGGGTTCAGCTCAAGTTTTTTGCCCTGGCTCTTCGGCTGTGGGAGCAGAGGCCAACCGTTCGTGCTCTACTCCCTGGGATGCTGGGCAGCCCAGCACGGGTGCCAAAGAGGTTCCATTGTAATGGACTTTGAGTTGGGAAATGGAGGAGTGACAGCAGTGCGGATGGCACCGTTGCAAAGGTGACTTTCTGCAGAAGGGGTTCAGCTCCAGTTTTTTGCCCTGGCTATTCGGCTGTGGGAGCAGAAGCCACCCGTTCATGCTCTACTCCCTGGGGATGCTGGGCAGCCCAGCACGGGTGCCAAAGAGGTTCCATTGTAATGGACTTTTAGTTTGGAAATCGAGGAGCGACAGCAATGCCGATGGAACCGTTGCAAAGCTGACTTTCTGCAGAAGAGGCACAGCTCCAGTTTTTTGCCCTGGCTCTTCGGATGTGGGAGCAGAGGCCAACCGTTCATGCTCTACTCCCTGGGATGCTGGGCAGCCCAGCACGGGTGCCAAAGAGGTTCCATTGTAATGGACTTTGAGTTGGGAAATGGAGGAGCGACAGCAATGCGGATGGCACCGTTGCAAAGCTGACTTTCTGCAGAAGAGGCACAGCTCCAGTTTTTTGCCCTGGCTCTTCGGCTGTGGGAGCAAAGGCCAATCGCTCGTGCTCTACTCCCTGGGATGCTGGGCAGCCGAGCACGGGTGCCAAAGAGGTTCCATTGTAATGGACTTTGAGTTGGGAAATGGAGGAGCGACAGCAATGCGGATGGCACCGTTGCAAAGCTGACTTTCTGCAGAAGAGGTACAGCTCAAGCTTTTTTCCCTGGCTCTTCGACTATGGGATCAAAGGCCAACCGTTCGTGCTCTACTCCCTGGGATGCTGGGCAGCCCAGCACGGGTGCCAGAGGTTCCATTGTAATGGACTTTGAGTTGGGAAATGGAGGAGCCACAGCAATGCGGATGGCACCGTTGCAAAACTGACTTTCTGCAGAAGAGGCACATATCAAGCTTTTTGCTCTGGCTCTTTGGCTGTGGGAGCAGAGGCCAACCGTTCGTGCTCTACTCCCTAGGATGCTGGGCAGCCCAGCACGGGTGCCAAAGAGGTTCCATTGTAATGGACTTTGAGTTGGGAAATGGAGGAGCGACAGCAATGCGGATGGCACTGTTGCAAAGCTGACTTTCTGAAGAAGAGGCACAGCTCCAGTTTTTTGCCCTGGCTCTTCGGCTGTGGGAGCAGAGGCCAACCGTTCGTGCTCTACTCCCTGGGATGCTGGGCAGCCGAGCACGGGTGCCCAAGAGGTTCCATTGTAATGGACTTTGAGTTGGGAAATGGAGGAGTGACAGCAATGCAGATGGCACAGTTGCAAAGCTGACTTTCTGCAGAAGAGGCACAGCTCAAGTTTTTTGCCCTGGTTCTTCGGCTGTGGGAGCACAGGCCAACCGTTCATGCTCTACTCCCTGGGATGCTGGGCAGCCGAGCACGGGTGCCAAAGAGGTTCCATTGTAATGGACTTTGAGTTGGGAAATGGAGTAGCTACAGCAATGCGGATGGCACAGTTGCAAAGCTGAATTTCTGCAGAAGAGGCACAGATCAAGTTTTTTGCCCTGGCTCATCGGCTGTGGGAGCAGAGGCCAGCCGTTCGTGCTCTACTCCCTGTGATGCTGGGCAGCCGAGCACGGATGCCAAAGAGGTTCCATTTTAATGGACTTTGAGTTGGGAAATGGAGGAGCGGCAGCAATGCGGATGGCACCGTTGCAAAGCTGACTTTCTGCAGAAGAGGTACAGCTCCAGTTTTCTGCCCTGGCTGTTCGGATGTGGGAGCAGAGGCCAACCGTTCATGCTGTACTCCCTGGGATGCTGGGCAGCCGAGCACGGGTGCCAAAGAGGTTCCATTGTAATGGACTTTGAGTTTGGATATCGAGGAGCGACAGCAATGCGGATGGCACCGTTGTAAAGCTGACTTTCTGCAGAAGAGGCACAGCTCCAGTTTTTTGCCCTGGCTCTTCGGCTGTGGGAGCAGAGGCCAACCGTTCATGCTCTACTCCCTGGGATGCTGGGCAGCCCAGCACGGGTGCCAAAGATGTTCCATTGTAATGGACTTTGTGTTAGGAAATCGAGGAGGGACAGCAATGCGGATGGCACCGTTGCAAAGCTGACTTTCTGCAGAAGAGGCACAGCTCAAGCTTTTTGCCCTGGCTCTTCGGCTGTGGGAGCAAAGGCCAACCGTTCGTTCTCTACTCCCTGGGATGCTGGGCAGCCCAGCACAGGTGCCAAAGAGGTTCCATTGTAATGGACTTTGAGTTGGGAAATGGAGGAGCGACAGCAATGCGGATGGCACCGTTGCAAAGCTGACTTTCTGCAGAAGGGGTTCAGCTCCAGTTTTTTCCCCTGGCTATTCGGCTGTGGGAGCAGAAGCCACCCGTTCATGCTCTACTCCCTGGGATGCTGGGCAGCCCAGCACGGGTGCCAAAGAGGTTCCATTGTAATGGACTTTGAGTTGTAAAATCGAGGAGCGACAGCAAAGCGGATGGTACCGTTGCAAAGCTGACTTTCTGCAGAAGAGGCACAGCTCAAGCTTTTTGCCCTGGCTCTTCGGCTGTGGGAGCAAAGGCCAACCGTTCGTGCTCTACTCCCTGGGATGCTGGGCAGCCCAGCACGGGTGCCAAAGAGGTTCCATTTTAATGGACTTTGAGTTGGGAAATGGAGGAGTGACAGCAATGCGGATGGCACCGTTGCAAAGCTGACTTTCTGCAGAAGCGGTTCAGCTCCAGTTTTTTGCCCTGGCTCTTCGGCTGTGGGAGCAGAAGCCACCCTTTCATGCTCTACACCCTGGGATGCTGGGCAGCCCAGCACGGGTGCCAAAGAGGTTCCATTGTAATGGACTTTGAGTTGGGAAATGGAGGAGCGACAGCAATGAGGATGGCACCGTTGCAAAGCTGACTTTCTGCAGAAGAGGCACAGCTCCAGTTTTTTGCCCTAGCTCTTCGGCTGTGGGAGCAGAGGCCAACCGTTCGTGCTCTACTCCCTGGGATGCTGGGCAGCCCAGCACGGGTGCTCAAGAGGTTCCATTGTAATGGACTTTGAGTTGGGAAATGGAGGAGTGACAGCAATGCAGATGGCACCGTTGCAAAGCTGACTTTCTGCAGAAGAGGCACAGCTCCAGTTTTTTGCCCTGGCTTACCGGCTGTGGGAGCAGAGGCCAACCGTTCATGCTCTACTCCCTGGGATGCTGGGCAGCCGAGCACGGGTGCCAAAGAGGTTCCATTGTAATGGACTTTGAGTTGGGAAATGGAGGAGCGGCAGCAATGCGGATGGCACCGTTGCAAAGCTGACTTTCTGCAGAAGAGGCACAGCTCAAGTTTTTTGCCCTGGCTCATCGGCTGTGGGAGCAGAGGTCAGCCGTTAGTGCTCAACTCCCTGGGATGCTGGGCAGCCCAGCACGGGTGCCAAAGATTTTCCATTGAAATGGACTTTGAGTTGGGAAATGGAGGAGCGACAGCAATGCGGATAGCACTGTTGCAAAGCTGACTTTCTGCAGAAGAGGCACAGCTCCAGTTTTTCGCCCTGGCTCTTCGGCTGTGGGAGCAGAGGCCAACCGTTCGTGCTCTACTCCCTGGGATGCTGGGCAGCCCAGCACGGGTGCCAAAGAGGTTCCATTGTAATGGACTTTGAGTTGGGAAATGGAGGAGTGACAGCAATGCGGATGGCACCGTTGCAAAGGTGACTTTCAGCGGAAGGGGTTCAGCTCCAGTTTTTTGCCCTGGCTCTTCGGCTGTGGGAGCAGAAGCCACCCGTTCATGCTCTACTGCCTGGGATGCTGGGCAGCCCAGCACGGGTGCCAAAGAGGTTCCATTGTAAGGGACTTTGACTTGGAAAATCGAGGAGCGACAGCAATGCGGATGGAACCGTTGCAAAGCTGACTTTCTGCAGAAGAGACACAGCTCCAGTTTTTTGCCCTGGCTCTTCGGCTGTGGGAGCAGAGGCCAACCGTTCGTGCTCTACTCCCTGGGATGCTGGGCAGCCCAGCACGGGTGCCAAAGAGGTTCCATTGTAATGGCCTTTGAGTTGGGAAATCGAGGAGCGACAACAATGCGGATGGCACCGTTGCAAAGCTGACTTTCTGCAGAAGAGGCACAGATCAAGCTTTTTGCCCTGGCTCTTCGGCTGTGGGAGCAAAGGCCAACCGTTCGTGCTCTACTCCCTGGGATGCTGGGCAGCCCAGCACGGGTGCCAAAGAGTTTCCATTGTAATGGACTTTGAGTTGGGAAATGGAGGAACGACAGCAATGCGGATAGCACTGTTGCAAAGCTGACTTTCTGCAGAAGAGGCACAGCTCCAGTTTTTTGCCCTGGCTCTTCGGCTGTGGGAGCAGAGGCCAACCGTTGGTGCTCTACTCCCTGGGATGCTGGGCAGCCCAGCACGGGTGCCAAAGAGGTTCCATTGTAATGGACTTTGAGTTGGGAAATGGAGGAGCGACAGCAATGCGGATGGCACCGTTGCAAAGCTGACTTTCTGCAGAAGAGGCACAGCTCCAGTTTTTTGCCCTGGCTCTTCGGCTGTGGGAGCAGAGGCCAACCGTTCGTGCTCTACTCCCTGGGATGCTGGACAGCCGAGCACGGGTGCCAAAGAGGTTCCATTGTAATGGACTTTGAGTTGGGAAATGGAGGAGCGACAGCAATGCGGATGGCACCGTTGCAAAGCTAACTTTCTGCAGAAGAGGCACAGCTCCAGTTTTTTGCCCTGGCTCTTCGGCTGTGGGAGCAGAGGCCAACCGTTCGTGCTCTACTCCCTGGGATGCTGGGCAGCCCAGCACGGGTGCCAAAGAGGTTCCATTGTAATGGACTTTGAGTTGGGAAATGGAGGAGCGACAGCAATGCGGATGGCACCGTTGCAAAGCTGACTTTCTGCAGAAGAGGCACAGGTCAAGCTTTTTGCCCTGGCTCTTCGGCTGTGGGAGCAAAGGCCAACCGTTCGTGCTCTACTCCCTGGGATGCTGGGCAGCCCAGCACGGGTGCCAAAGAGGTTCCATTTTAATGGACTTTGAGTTGGGAAATGGAGGAGTGACAGCAATGCGGATGGCACCGTTGCAAAGCTGACTTTCTGCAGAAGCGGTTCAGCTCCAGTTTTTTGCCCTGGCTCTTCGGCTGTGGGAGCAGAAGCCACCCTTTCATGCTCTACTGCCTGGGATGCTGGGCAGCCCAGCACGGGTACCAAAGAGTTTCCATTGAAATGGACTTTGAGTTGGGAAATGGAGGAACGACAGCAATGCGGATAGCACTGTTGCAAAGCTGACTTTCTGCAGAAGAGGCACAGCTCCAGTTTTTTGCCCTGGCTCTTCGGCTGTGGGAGCAGAAGCTACCCTTTTATGCTCTACTCCCTGGGATGCTGGGCAGCCCAGCACGGGTGAAAAGAGGTTCCATTGTAAGGGACTTTGACTTGAAAAATCGAGGAGCGACAGCAATGCGGATGACACCGTTGCAAAGCTGACTTTCTGCAGAAGAGACACAGCTCCAGTTTTTTGCCCTGGCTCTTCGGCTGTGTGAGCAGAGGCCAACCGTTCATGCTCTACTCCCTGGGATGCTGGGCAGCCCAGCACGGGTGCCAAAGAGGTTCCATTGTAAGGGACTTTGAGTTGGGAAATGGAGGAGCGACAGCAATGTGGATGGCACCGTTGCAAAGCTGACCTTCTGCAGAAGAGGCACAGCTCCAGTTTTTTGCCGTGGCTCTTTGGCTGTGGGAGCAGAGGCCAACCGTTCGTGCTCTACTCCCTGGGATGCTGGGCAGCCCAGCACGGGTGCCAAAGAGGTTTCATTTTAATGGACTTTGAGTTTGGATATCGAGGAGCGACAGCAATGCCGATGGCACCGTTGCAAAGCTGACTTTCTGCACAAGAGGCACAGCTCCAGTTTTTTGCCCTGGCTCTTCGGCTGTGGGAGCAGAGGCCAACCGTTCGTGCTCTACTCCCTGGGATGCTGGGCAGCCCAGCACGGGTGCCAAAGAGGTTCCATTGTAATGGACTTTGAGTTGGGAAATGGAGGAGCGACAGCAATGCGGATGGCACCGTTGCAAAGCTGACTTTCTGCAGAAGAGGCACAGCTCCAGTTTTTTGCCCTGGCTCTTCGGCTGTGGGAGCAGAGGCCAACCGTTCGTGCTCTACTCCCTGGGATGCTGGGCAGCCCAGCACGGGTGCCAAAGAGGTTCCATTGTAATGGACTTTGAGTTGGGAAATGGAGGAGCGACAGCAATGCGGATGGCACCGTTGCAAAGCTGACTTTCTGCAGAAGAGGCACAGCTCCAGTTTTTTGCCCTGGCTCTTCGGCTGTGGGAGCAGAGGCCAACCGTTCATGCTCTACTCCCTGGGATGCTGGGCAGCCGAGCACGGGTGCCAAAGAGTTTCCATTGAAATGGACTTTGAGTTGGGAAATGGAGGAACGACAGCAATGCGGATAGAACTGTTGCAAAGCTGACTTTCTGCAGAAGAGGCACAGCTCCAGTTTTTTGCCCTGGCTCTTCGGCTGTGGGAGCAGAGGCCAACCGTTCGTGCTCTACTCCCTGGGATGCTGGGCAGCCGAGCACGGGTGCCAAAGAGGTTCCATTGTAATGGACTTTGAGTTGGGAAATGGAGGAGCGACAGCAATGCGGATGGCACCGTTGCAAAGCTGACTTTCTGCAGAAGAGGCACAGCTCCAGTTTTTTGCCCTGGCTTACCGGCTGTGGGAGCAGAGGCCAACCGTTCGTGCTCTACTCCCTGGGATGCTGGGCAGCCGAGCACGGGTGCCAAAGAGGTTCCATTGTAATGGCCTTTGAGTTGCGGAATCGAGGAGCGACAGCAATGCGGATGGCACCGTTGCAAAGCTGACTTTCTGCAGAAGAGGCACAGCTCAAGCTTTTTGCCCTGGCTCTTCGGCTGTGGGAGCAAAGGCCAACCGTTCGTGCTCTACTCCCTGGGATGCTGGGCAGCCCAGCACGGGTGCCAAAGAGGTTCCATTGTAATGGACTTTGAGTTGGGAAATGGAGGAGTGACAGCAATGCGGATGGCACCGTTGCAAAGCTGACTTTCTGCAGAAGGGGTTCAGCTCCAGTTTTCTGCCCTGGCTCTTTGGCTGTGGGAGCAGAAGCCACCCTTTCATGCTCTACTCCCTGGGATGCTGGGCAGCCCAGCACGGGTGCCAAAGAGGTTCCATTGTAATGGACTTTGAGATTGGATATCGAGGAGCGACAGCAATGCGGATGGCACCGTTGCAAAGCTGACTTTCTGCAGAAGAGGCACAGCTCCAGCTTTTTGCCCTGGCTCTTCGGCTGTGGGACCACAGGCCAAGCGTTCATGCTCCACTCCCTGGGATGCTGGGCAGCCGAGCACGGGTGCCAAAGAGGTTCCATTGTAATGGACTTTGAGTTGGGAAATGGAGGAGCGACAGCAATGCGGATGGCACCGTTGCAAAGCTGACTTTCTGCAGAAGAGTCACAGCTCCAGTTTTTTGCCCTGGCTCTTCGGCTGTGGTAGCAGAGGCCAACCGTTCGTGCTTTACTCCCTGGGATGCTGGGCAGCCCAGCACGGGTGCCAAAGAGGTTCCATTGTAATGGACTTTGAGTTGGGAAATGGAGGAGTGACAGCAATGCGGATGGCACCGTTGCAAAGCTGACTTTCTGCAGAAGAGGCACAGCTCCAGTTTTTTCCCGTGGCTCTTCGGGTGTGGGAGTAGAGGCCACCCGTTCATGCTCTACTCCCTGGGATGCTGGGCAGCCGAGCACGGGTGCCAAAGATTTTCCATTGAAATGGACTTTGAGTTGGCAAATGGAGGAACGACAGCAATGCGGATAGCACTGTTGCAAAGCTGACTTTCTGCAGAAGAGGCACAGCTCCAGTTTTTTGCCCTGGCTCTTCGGCTGTGGGAGCACAGGCCAACCGTTCGTGCTCTACTCCCTAGGATGCTGGGCAGCCCAGCACGGGTGCCAAAGAGGTTCCATTGTAATGGACTTTGAGTTGGGAAATGGAGGAGCGACAGCAATGTGGATGGCACCGTTGCAAAGCTGACTTTCTGCAGAAGAGGCACAGCTCCAGTTTTTTGCCCTGGCTCTTTGGCTGTGGGAGCAGAGGCCAACCGTTCGTGCTCTACTCCCTGGGATGCTGGGCAGCCCAGCACGGGTGCCAAAGAGGTTTCATTGTAATGGACTTTGAGTTTGGATATCGAGGAGCGACAGCAATGCCGATGGCACCGTTGCAAAGCTGACTTTCTGCACAAGAGGCACAGCTCCAGTTTTTTGCCCTGGCTCTTCGGCTGTGGGAGCAGAGGCCAATCGTTCGTGCTCTACTCCCTGGGATGCTGGGCAGCCCAGCACGGGTGCCAAAGAGGTTCCATTGTAATGGACTTTGAGTTGGGAAATCGAGGAGCGACAGCAATGCGGATGGCAGCGTTGCAAAGCTGACTTTCTGAAGAAGAGGCACAGCTCCAGTTTTTTGCCCTGGCTCTTCGGCTGTGGGAGCAGAGGCCAACCGTTCATGCTCTACTCCCTGGGATGCTGGGCAGCCGAGCACGGGTGCCAAAGAGGTTCCATTGTAATGGACTTTGAGTTGGGAAATGGAGGAGCGACAGCAATGCGGATGGCACAGTTGCAAAGCTGACTTTCTGCAGAAGAGGCACAGCTCCAGTTTTTTCCCCTGGCTCTTCAGCTGTGGGAGCAGAGGCCAACCGTTCGTGCTCTACTCCCTGGGATGCTGGGCAGCCGAGCACGGGTGCCAAAGAGGTTCCATTGTAATGGACTTTGAGTTGGGAAATGGAGGAGTGACAGCAATGCAGATGGCACCGTTGCAAAGCTGACTTTCTGCAGAAGAGGCACAGCTCCAGTTTTTTGCCCTGGCTCTTCGGGTGTTGGAGCAGAGGCCAACCGTTCGTGCTCTACTCCCTGGGATGCTGGGCAGCCCAGCACGGGTGCCAAAGAGGTTCCATTGTAATGGACTTTGAGTTGGGAAATTGAGGAGCGACAGCAATGCGGATGGCACTGTTGCAAAGCTGACTTTCTGCAGAAGAGGCACAGCTCCAGTTTTTTGCCCTGGCTCTTCGGCTATGGGAATAGAGGCCAACCGTTCATGCTCTACTCCCTGGGATGCTGGGCAGCCGAGCACGGTTGCCAAAGAGTTTCCATTGAAAAGGACTTTGAGTTGGGAAATGGAGGAACGACAGCAATGCGGATAGCACTGTTGCAAAGCTGACTTTCTGCAGAAGAGGCACAGCTCCAGTTTTTTGCCCTGGCTCTTCGGCTGTGGGAGCAGAGGCCAACCGTTCGTGCTCTACTCCCTGGGATGCTGGGCAGCCCAGCACGGGTGCCCAAGAGGTTCCATTGTAATGGACTTTGAGTTGGGAAATGGAGGAGTGACAGCAATGCAGATGGCACCGTTTCAAAGCTGACTTTCTGCAGAAGAGGCACATCTCCAGTTTTTTGCCCTGGCTCTTCTGGTGTGGGAGCAGAGGCCAACCGTTCATGCTCTACTCCCTGGGATGCTGGGCAGCCCAGCACGGGTGCCAAAGAGGTTCCATTCTAATGGACTTTGAGTTGGGAAATGGAGGAGCGGCAGCAATGCGGATGGCACCGTTGCAAAGGTGACTTTCTGCAGAAGAGGCACAGCTCCAGTTTTTTGCCCTGGCTCTTCGGCTGTGGGAGCAGAGGCCAGCCGTTCGTGCTCAACTCCCTGGGATGCTGGGCAGCCCAGCAGGGGTGCCAAAGATTTTCCATTGAAATGGACTTTGAGTTGGGAAATGGATTAGCGACAGCAATGCGGATAGCACTGTTGCAAAGCTGACTTTCTGCAGAAGAGGCACAGCTCCAGTTTTTTGCCCTGGCTCTTCGGCTGTGGGAGCAGAGGCCAACTGTTCGTGCTCTACTCCCTGGGATGCTGGGCAGCCGAGCACGGGTGCCAAAGAGGTTCCATTGTAATGGCCTTTGAGTTGGGAAATCGAGGAGCGACAGCAATGCGGATGGCACCGTTGCAAAGCTGACTTTCTGCAGAAGAGGCACAGCTCAAGCTTTTTGCCCTGGCTCTTCGGCTGTGGGAGCAGAGGCCAACCGTTCGTGCTCTACTCCCTAGGATGCTGGGCAGCCCAGGAGGGGTGCCAAAGAGGTTCCATTGTAATGGACTTTGAGTTGGGAAATGGAGGAGCGACAGCAATGCGGATGGCACCGTTGCAAAGCTGACTTTCTGCAGAAGGGGTTCAGCTCCAGTTTTTTGCCCTGGCTCTTCTGCTGTGGGAGCAGAAGCCACCAGTTCATGCTCTACTCCCTGGGGATGCTGGGCAGCCGAGCACGGGTGCCAAAGAGGTTCCATTGTAATGGACTTTTAGTTTGGAAATCGAGGAGCGACAGCAATGCCGATGGAACCGTTGCAAAGCTGACTTTCTGCACAAGAGTCACAGCTCCAGTTTTTTGGCCTGGCTCTTCGGCTGTGGGAGCAGAGGCCAACCGTTCATGCTCTACTCCCTGGGATGCTGGGCAGCCGAGCACGGGTGCCAAAGAGGTTCCAATGTAATGGACTTTGAGTTGGGAAATGGAGGAGCGACAGCAATGCAGATGGCACCGTTGCAAAGCTGACTTTCTGCAGAAGAGGCACAGCTCCAGTTTTTTGCCCTGGCTCTTCGGCTGTGGGAGCAGAGGCCAACCGTTCGTGCTCTACTGCCTGGGATGCTGGGCAGCCCAGCACGGGTGCCAAAGAGGTTCCATTGAAATGGACTTTGAGTTTGGATATCGAGGAGCGACAGCAATGCCGATGGCACCGTTGCAAAGCTGACTTTCTGCAGAAGAGGCACAGCTCAAGCTTTTTGCCCTGGCTCTTCGGCTGTGGGAGCAAAGGCCAACCGTTCGTTCTCTACTCCCTGGGATGCTGGGCAGCCGAGCACGGGTGCCAAAGAGGTTCCATTGTAATGGACTTTGAGTTGGGAAATGGAGGAGCGACAGCAATGCGGATGGCACCGCTGCAAAGCTGACTTTCTGCAGAAGGGGTTCAGCTCCAGTTTTTTGCCCTGGCTATTCGGCTGTGGGAGCAGAAGCCACCCGTTCATGCTCTACTCCCTGGGATGCTGGGCAGCCGAGCACGGGTGCCAAAGAGGTTCCATTGTAAGGGACTTTGACTTGGAAAATCGAGGAGCGACAGCAATGCGGATGGAACCGTTGCAAAGCTGACTTTCTGCAGAAGAGACACAGCTCCAGTTTTTTGCCCTGGCTCTTCGGCTGTGGGAGCAGAGGCCAGCCGTTTGTGCTCTACTCCCTGGGATGCTGGGCAGCCGAGCACGGGTGCCAAAGAGGTTCCATTGTAATGGCCTTTGAGTTGCGAAATCGAGGAGCGACAACAATGCGGATGGCACCGTTGCAAAGCTGACTTTCTGCAGAAGAGGCACAGCTCAAGCTTTTTGCCCTGGCTCTTCGGCTGTGGGAGCAAAGGCCAACCGTTCGTTCTCTACTCCCTGGGATGCTGGGCAGCCCAGCACGGGTGCCAGAGAGGTTCCATTGAAATGGACTTTGAGTGGGGAAATCGAGGAACCTCAGCAATGCAGATGGCACCGTTGCAAAGCTGACTTTCTGCAGAAGAGGCACAGCTCCAGTTTTTTGCCCTGGCTCTTCGGCTGTGGGAGCAGAGGCCAACCGTTCGTGCTCTACTCCCTGGGATGCTGGGCAGCCGAGCACGGGTGCCAAAGAGGTTCCATTGTAATGGACTTTGAGTTGGGAAATGGAGGAGCGACAGCAATGCGGATGGCACCGTTGCAAAGCTGACTTTCTGCAGAAGAGGCACAGCTCCAGTTTTTTGCCCTGGCTCTTCGGCTGTGGGAGCAGAGGCCAACCGTTCGTGCTCTACTGCCTGGGATGCTGGGCAGCCCAGCACGGGTGCCAAAGAGGTTCCATTGTAATGGACTTTGAGTTTGGATATCGAGGAGCGACAGCAATGCCGATGGCACCGTTGCAAAGCTGACTTTCTGCAGAAGAGGCGCAGCTCAAGCTTTTTGCCCTGGCTCTTCGGCTGTGCCAGCAAACGCCAACCGTTCGTTCTCTACTGCCTGGGATGCTGGGCAGCCGAGCACGGGTGCCAAAGAGGTTCCATTGTAATGGACTTTGAGTTGGGAAATGGAGGAGCGACAGCAATGCGGATGGCACCGCTGCAAAGCTGACTTTCTGCAGAAGGGGTTCAGCTCCAGTTTTTTGCCCTGGCTATTCGGCTGTGGGAGCAGAAGCCACCCGTTCATGCTCTACTCCCTGGGATGCTGGGCAGCCCAGCACGGGTGCCAAAGAGGTTCCATTGTAAGGGACTTTGACTTGGAAAATCGAGGAGCGACAGCAATGCGGATGGAACCGTTGCAAAGCTGACTTTCTGCAGAAGAGACACAGCTCCAGTTTTTTGCCCTGGCTCTTCGGCTGTGGGAGCAGAGGCCAACCGTTCGTGCTCTACTCCCTGGGATGCTGGGCAGCCCAGCACGGGTGCCAAAGATGTTCCATTGTAATGGACTTTGAGTTGGGAAATCGAGGAGCGACAGCAATGCGGATGGCACAGTTGCAAAGCTGACTTTCTGCAGAAGAGGCACAGATCAAGCTTTTTGCCCTGGCTTTTCGGCTGTGGGAGCAAAGGCCAACCGTTCGTGCTCTACTCCCTGGGATGCTGGGCAGCCGAGCACGGGTGCCAAAGAGGTTCCATTGTAATGGACTTTGAGTTGGGAAATGGAGGAGCGACAGCAATGCGGATGGCACCGTTGCAAAGCTGACTTTCTGCAGAAGAGGCACAGCTCCAGTTTTTTGCCCTGGCTCTTCGGCTGTGGGAGCAGAGGCCAACCGTTTGTGCTCTACTCCCTGGGATGCTGGGCAGCCCAGCACGGGTGCCAAAGAGGTTCCATTGTAATGGCCTTTGAGTTGCGAAATCGAGGAGCGACAACAATGCGGATGGCACCGTTGCAAAGCTGACTTTCTGCAGAAGAGGCACAGCTCAAGCTTTTTGCCCTGGCTCTTCGGCTGTGGGAGCAAAGGCCAACCGTTCGTTCTCTACTCCCTGGGATGCTGGGCAGCTCAGCACGGGTGCCAGAGAGGTTCCATTGAAATGGACTTTGAGTTGGGAAATCGAGGAACCTCAGCAATGCAGATGGCACCGTTGCAAAGCTGACTTTCTGCAGAAGAGGCACAGCTCAAGTTTTTTGCCCTGGCTCTTCGGCTGTGGGAGCAGAGGCCAACCGTTCGTGCTCTACTCCCTGGGATGCTGGGCAGCCGAGCACGGGTGCCAAAGAGGTTCCATTGTAATGGACTTTGAGTTGGGAAACGGAGGAGTGACAGCAATGCGGAAGGCACCGTTGCAAAGCTGACTTTCTGCAGAAGAGGCACAGCTCAAGTTTTTTGCCCTGGCTCTTCTGCTGTGGGAGCAGAAGCCACCAGTTCATGCTCTACTCCCTGGGATGCTGGGCAGCCCAGCACGGATGCCAAAGAGGTTCCATTGTAATGGACTTTGAGTTGGGAAATCGAGGAGCGACAGCAATGCCGATGGAACCGTTGCAAAGCTGACTTTCTGCAGAAGAGGCACAGCTCCAGTTTTTTGCCCTGGCTCTTCGGCTGTGGGAGCAGAGGCCAACCGTTCGTGCTCTACACCCTGGGATGCTGGGCAGCCCAGCACGGGTGCCAGAGAGGTTCCATTGTAATGGACTTTGAGTGGGGAAATCGAGGAACCTCAGCAATGCGGATGGCACCGTTGCAAAGCTGACTTTCTGCAGAAGAGGCACAGCTCCAGTTTTTTGCCCTGGCTCTTCGGCTGTGGGAGCAGAGGCCAACCGTTCGTGGTCTATTCCCTGGGATGCTGGGCAGCCCAGCACGGGTGCCAAAGAGGTTCCATTGTAATGGACTTTGAGTTGGGAAATGGAGGAGCGACAGCAATGCGGATGGCACCATTGCAAAGCTGACTTTCTGCAGAAGGGGTTCAGCTCCAGTTTTTTGCCCTGGCTCTTCGGCTGTGGGAGCAGAGGCCAACTGTTCGTGCTCTACTCCCTGGGATGCTGGGCATTCGGGCACGGGTGCCAAAGAGGTTCCATTGTAATGGACTTTGAGTTGGGAAATGGAGAAGCGACAGCAATGAGGATGGCACCGTTGCAAAGCTGACTTTCTGCAGAAGAGACACAGCTCAAGTTTTTTGCCCTGGCTCTTCGGCTGTGGGAGCAGAGGCCAACCGTTCGTGCTCTACTCCCTGGGATGCTGGGCAGCCGAGCACGGGTGCCACAGAGGTTCCATTGTAATGGCCTTTGAGTTGGGAAATGGAGGATCGACAGCAATGCGGATGGCACCGTTGCAAAGCTGACTTTCTGCAGAAGAGGCACAGCTCAAGCTTTTTGCCCTGGCTCTTCGGCTGTGGGAGCACAGGCCAAGCGTTCATGCTCTACTGCCTGGGATGCTGGGCAGCCCAGCACGGGTGCCAAAGAGGTTCCATTTTAATGGACTTTGAGTTGGGAAATCGAGGAGCTACAGCAATGTAGATAGCACCGTTGCAAAGCTGACTTTCTGCAGAAGAGGCACAGCTCCAGTTTTGTGCCCTGGGTCTTTGGCTGTGGGAGCAGAGGCCAACCGTTCGTGCTCTACTCCCTGGGATGCTGGGCAGCCCAGCACGGGTGCCAAAGAGGTTTCATTGTAATGGACTTTGAGTTGTGAAATCGAGGAGGGACAGCAATGCGGATGGCACCGTTGCAAAGCTGACTTTCTGCACAAGAGGCACAGCTCCAGTTTTTTGCCCTGGCTCTTCGGCTGTGGGATCAAAGGCCAACCGTTCGTGCTCTACTCCCTGGGATGCTGGGCAGGCGAGCACGGGTGCCAAAGAGGTTCCATTGTAATGGACTTTGAGTTGGGAAATCGAGGAGCGACAGCAATGCGGATGGCACCGTTGCAAAGCTGACTTTCTGCAGAAGAGGCACAGCTCCAGTTTTTTGCCCTGGCTCTTCGGCTGTGGGAGCAGAGGCCAACCGTTCATGCTCTACTCCCTGGGATGCTGGGCAGCCCAGCACGGGTGCCAAATTTTCCATTGAAATGGACTTTGAGTTGGGAAATGGAGGAGTGACAGCAATGCGGATGGCACCGTTGCAAAGCTGACTTTCTGCAGAAGCGGTTCAGCTCCAGTTTTTTGCCCTGGCTCTTCGGCTGTGGGAGCAGAGGCCAACCGTTCATGCACTACTCCCTGGGATGCTGGGCAGCCCAGCAGGGGTGCCAAAGAGGTTCCATTGTAATGGACTTTGAGTTGGGAAATGGAGGAGCGACAGCAATGCGGATGGCAGCGTTGCAAAGCTGACTTTCTGCAGAAGAGGCACAGCTCCAGTTTTTTGCCCTGGCTCTTCGGCTGTGGGAGCAGAGGCCAACCGTTCGTGCTCTACTCCCTGGGATGCTGGGCAGCCCAGCACGGGTGCCAAAGAGGTTCCATTGTAATGGCCTTTGAGTTGCAAAATCAAGGAGCGACAGCAATGCGGATGGCACCGTTGCAAAGCTGACTTTTTGCAGAAGAGGCACAGCTCAAGCTTTTTGCCCTGGCTCTTCGGCTGTGGGAGCAAAGGCCAACCGTTCGTGCTCTACTCCCTGGGATGCTGGGCAGCCCAGCACGGGTGCCAAAGAGGTTCCATTGTAATGGACTTTGAGTTGGGAAATGGAGGAGCGACAGCAATGCGGATGGCACCGTTGCAAAGCTGACTTTCTGCAGAAGAGGTACAGATCCAGTTTTTTGCCCTGGCTCTTCGGCTGTGGGAGCAGAGGCCAACCGTTCATGCACTACTCCCTGGGATTCTGGGCAGCCCAGCACGGGTGCCAAAGAGGTTCCATTGTAATGGACTTTGAGTTTGGATATCGAGGAGCAACAGCAATGCGGATGGCACCGTTGTAAAGCTGACTTTCTGCAGAAGAGGCACAGCTCAAGCTTTTTGCCCTGGCTCTTCGGGTGTGGGAGCACAGGCCAAGCGTTCATGCTCTACTGCCTGGGATGCTGGGCAGCCCAGCACGGGTGCCAAATTTTCCATTGAAATGGACTTTGAGTTGGGAAATGGAGGAACGACAGCAATGCGGATAGCACTGTTGCAAAGCTGACTTTCTGCAGAAGAGGCACAGCTCCAGTTTTTTGCCCTGGCTCTTCGGCTGTGGGAGCAGAGGCCAACCGTTCGTGCTCTACTCCCTGGGATGCTGGGCAGCCCAGCAGGGGTGCCAAAGAGGTTGCATTGTAATGGACTTTGAGTTGGGAAATGGAGGAGCGACAGCAATGCGGATGGCACAGTTGCAAAGCTGACTTTCTGCAGAAGAGGCACAGCTCCAGTTTTTTGCCCTGGCTCTTCAGCTGTGGGAGCAGAGGCCAACCGTTCGTGCTCTACTGCCTGGGATGCTGGGCAGCCCAGCACGGGTGCCAAAGAGGTTCCATTTTAATGGACTTTGAGTTGGGAAATGGAGGAGTGACAGCAATGCGGATGGCACCGTTGCAAAGCTGACTTTCTGCAGAAGGGTTTCAGCTCCAGTTTTTTGCCCTGGCTCTTTGGCTGTGGGAGCAGAAGCCACCCTTTCATGCTCTACTCCCTGGGATGCTGGGCAGCCGAGCACAGGTGCCAAAGAGGTTCCATTGTAATGGACTTTGAGTTGGGAAATGGAGGAGCGACAGCAATGCGGATGGAACCTTTGCAAAGCTGACTTTCTGCAGAAGAGGCACAGCTCCAGTTTTTTGCCCTGGCTCTTCGGCTGTGGGAGCAGAGGCCAACCGTTCATGCTCTACTCCCTGGGATGCTGGGCAGCCTAGCACGGGTGCCAAAGAGGTTCCATTGTAATGGACTTTGAGTTGGGAAATGGAGGAGCGACAGCAATGTGGATGGCACCATTGCAAAGCTGACTTTCTGCAGAAGAGGCACAGCTCCAGTTTTTTGCCCTGGCTCTTTGGCTGTGGGAGCAGAGGCCAACCGTTCGTGCTCTACTCCCTGGGATGCTGGGCAGCCCAGCACGGGTGCCAAAGAGGTTTCATTGTAATGGACTTTGAGTTGGGAAATCGAGGAGCGACAGCAATGCCGATGGCACCGTTGCAAAGCTGACTTTCTGCAGAAGAGGCACAGCTCCAGTTTTTTTCCCTGGCTCTTCGGCTGTGGGAGCAGAGGCCAACCGTTCGTGCTCTACTCCCTGGGATGCTGGGCAGCCCAGCACGGGTGCCAAAGAGGTTCCATTGTAATGGACTTTGAGTTGGGAAATGGAGGAGCGACAGCAATGCGGATGGCACCGTTGCAAAACTGACTTTCTGCAGAAGAGGCACATATCAAGCTTTTTGCTCTGGCTCTTTGACTGTGGGAGCAGAAGCCAACCGTTCGTGCTCAACTCCCTGGGATGCTGGGCAGCCGAGCACGGGTGCCAAAGAGGTTCCATTGTAATGGACTTTGAGTTGGGAAATCGAGGAGCGACAGCAATGCGGATGGCACCGTTGCAAAGCTGACTTTCTGCAGAAGAGGCACAGCTCAAGCTTTTTGCCCTGGCTCTTCGGCTGTGGGAGCAAAGGCCAACCGTTCGTGCTCTACTCCCTGGGATGCTGGGCAGCCGAGCACGGGTGCCAAAAGGTTCCATTGTAATGGACTTTGAGTTGGGAAATGGAGGAGTGACAGCAATGCGGAAGGCACCGTTGCAAAGCTGACTTTCTGCAGAAGAGGCACAGCTCCAGTTTTTTGCCCTGGCTCTTCTGCTGTGGGAGTAGAAGCCACCAGTTCATGCTCTACTCCCTGGGATGCTGGGCAGCCCAGCACGGGTGCCAAAGAGGTTCCATTGTAATGGACTTTGAGTTGGGAAATGGAGGAGCGACAGCAATGTGGATGGCACCGTTGCAAAGCTGACTTTCTGCAGAAGAGGTACAGCTCAAGCTTTTTTCCCTGGCTCTTCGGCTATGGGATCAAAGGCCAACCGTTCGTGCTCTACTGCCTGGGATGCTGGGCAGCCGAGCACGGGTGCCAGAGAGGTTCCATTGTAATGGACTTTGAGTTGGGAAATCGAGGAGCGACAGCAATGTGGATGGCACCGTTGCAAAACTGACTTTCTGCAGAAGAGGCACATATCAAGCTTTTTGCTCTGGCTCTTTGGCTGTGGGAGCAGAGGCCAACCGTTCGTGCTCTACTGCCTGGGATGCTGGGCAGCCCAGCACGGGTGCCAAAGAGGTTCCATTGTAATGGACTTTGAGTTGGGAAATGGAGGAGCGGCAGCAATGCGGATGGCACCGTTGCAAAGCTGACTTTCTGCAGAAGAGGTACAGCTCCAGTTTTCTGCCCTGGCTCTTCGGCTGTGGGAGCAGAGGCCAACCGTTCATGCACTACTCCCTGGGATGCTGGGCAGCCGAGCACGGGTGCCAAAGAGGTTCCATTGTAATGGACTTTGTGTTGGGAAATGGAGGAGCGACAGCAATGCGGATGGCACAGTTGCAAAGCTGACTTTCTGCAGAAGAGGCACAGCTCCAGTTTTTTGCCCTGGCTCATCGGCTGTGGGAGCAGAGGCCAACCGTTCATGCTCTACTCCCTGGGATGCTGGGCAGCCCAGCACGGGTGCCAAAGATGTTCCAATGTAATGGACTTTGAGTTGGGAAATGGAGGAGCGACAGCAATGCGGATGGCACCGTTGCAAAGCTGACTTTCTGCAGAAGAGGCACAGCTCACGCTTTTTGCCCTGGCTCTTCGGGTGTGGGAGCAGAGGCCAACCGTTCGTGCTCTACTCCCTGGTATGCTGGGCAGCCGAGCACGGGTGCCAAAGAGGTTCCATTGTAATGGACTTTGAGTTGGGAAATGGAGGAGTGACAGCAATGCGGAAGGCACCGTTGCAAAGCTGACTTTCTGCAGAAGAGGCACAGCTCAAGTTTTTTGCCCTGGCTCTTCTGCTGTGGGAGCAGAAGCCACCAGTTCATGCTCTACTCCCTGGGATGCTGGGCAGCCCAGCACGGGTGCCAAAGAGGTTCCATTGTAATGGACTTTGAGTTGGGAAATGGAGGAGCGACAGCAATGCGGATGGCACCGTTGCAAAGGTGACTTTCTGCAGAAGAGGCACAGCTCCAGCTTTTTGCCCTGGCTCTTCGGGTGTGGGAGCACAGGCCAAGCGTTCGTGCTCTACTCCCTGGGATGCTGGGCAGCCCAGCACGGGTGCCAAAGAGGTTCCATTGTAATGGACTTTGAGTTGGGAAATGGAGGAGCGACAGCAATGCGGATGGCACCGTTGCAAAGCTGACTTTCTGCAGAAGAGGCACAGCTCCAGTTTTTTGCCCTGGCTCTTCGGCTGTGGGAGCAGAGGCCAACCGTTCGTGCTCTACTCCCTGGGATGCTGGGCAGCCCAGCACGGGTGCCAAAGAGGTTCCATTGTAATGGACTTTGACTTGGAAAATCGAGGAGCGACAGCAATGCGGATGGAACCGTTGCAAAGCTGACTTTCTGCAGAAGAGACACAGCTCCAGTTTTTTGCCCTGGCTTTTTGGCTGTGTGAGCAGAGGCCAACCGTTCATGCTCTACTCCCTGGGATGCTGGGCAGCCGAGCACGGGTGCCAAAGAGGTTCCATTGTAATGGACTTTGAGTTGGGAAATGGAGGAGCTACAGCAATGTGGATGGCACCATTGCAAAGCTGACCTTCTGCAGAAGAGGCACAGCTCCAGTTTTTTGCCCTGGCTCTTTGGCTGTGGGAGCAGAGGCCAACCGTTCGTGCTCTACTCCCTGGGATGCTGGGCAGCCCAGCACGGGTGCCAAAGAGGTTCCATTGTAATGGACTTTGAGTTGGGAAATGGAGGAGCGACAGCAATGCGGATGGCACCGTTGCAAAGCTGACTTTCTGCAGAAGAGGTACAGCTCAAGCTTTTTTCCCTGGCTCTTCGGCTATGGGATCAAAGGCCAACCGTTCGTGCTCTACTCCCTGGGATGCTGGGCAGCCCAGTACGGGTGTCAGAGGTTTCATTGTAATGGACTTTGAGTTGGGAAATGGAGGAGCGACAGCAATGCGGATGGCACCGTTGCAAAGGTGACTTTCTGCAGAAGAGGCACATATCAAGCTTTTTGCTCTGGCTCTTTGGCTGTGGGAGCAGAGGCCAACCGTTCGTGCTCTACTCCCTGGGATGCTGGGCAGCCCAGCACGGGTGCCAAAGAGGTTCCATTATAATGGACTTTGAGTTGGGAAATGGAGGAGCGACAGCAATGCGGATGGCACTGTTGCAAAGCTGACTTTCTGCAGAAGAGGCACAGCTCCAGTTTTTTGCCCTGGCTCTTCGGGTGTGGGAGCAGAGGCCAACCGTTCATGCTCTACTCCCTGGGATGCTGGGCAGCCCAGCACGGGTGCCACAGAGGTTCCATTGTAATGGACTTTGAGTTGGGAAATGGAGGAGCGACAGCAATGCGGATGGCACCGTTGCAAAGCTGACTTTCTGCAGAAGAGGCACAGCTCCAGTTTTTTGCCCTGGCTCTTCGGCTGTGGGAGCAGAGGCCAACCGTTCGTGCTCTACTCCCTGGGATGCTGGGCAGCCCAGCACGGGTGCCACAGAGGTTCCATTGTAATGGACTTTGAGTTGGGAAATGGAGGAACGACAGCAATGCGGATGGCACCGTTGCAAAGCTGACTTTCTGCAGAAGAGGCACAGCTCCAGTTATTTGCCCTGGCTCTTCGGCTGTGGGAGCAAAGGCCAACCGTTCATGCTCTACTCCCTGGGATGCTGGGCAGCTGAGCACGGGTGCCAAAGAGGTTCCATTGTAATGGACTTTGAGTTGGGAAATGGAGGAGCGACAGCAATGCGGATGGCACCGTTGCAAAGCTGACTTTCTGCAGAAGAGGTACAGCTCAAGCTTTTTTCCCTGGCTCTTCGGCTATGGGAGCAGAGGCCAACCGTTCGTGCTCTACTCCCTGGGATGCTGGGCAGCCCAGTACGGGTGCCAGAGGTTCCATTGTAATGGACTTTGAGTTGGGAAATGGAGGAGCGACAGCAATGCGGATGGCACCGTTGCAAAACTGACTTTCTGCAGAAGAGGCACATATCAAGCTTTTTGCCCTGGCTCTTTGGCTGTGGGAGCAGAGGCCAACCGTTCGTGCTCTACTGCCTGGGATGCTGGGCAGCCCAGCACGGGTGCCAAAGAGGTTCCATTGTAATGGACTTTGAGTTGGGAAATCGAGGAGCGACAGCAATGCGGATGGCACTGTTGCAAAGCTGACTTTCTGCAGAAGAGGCACAGCTCCAGTTTTTTGCCCTGGCTCTTCGGCTGTGGGAGCAGAGGCCAACCGTTCATGCTATACTCCCTGGGATGCTGGGCAGCCCAGCACGGGTGCCAAAGAGGTTCCATTGTAATGGACTTTGAGTTGGGAAATGGAGGAGCGACAGCAATGCGGATGGCACCGTTGCAAAGCTGACTTTCTGCACAAGAGGCACAGCTCCAGTTTTTTGCCCTGGCTCTTCGGCTGTGGGAGCAGAGGCCAACCGTTCGTGCTCTACTCCCTGGGATGCTGGGCAGCCCAGCACGGGTGCCAAAGAGGTTCCATTTTAATGGACTTTGAGTTGGGAAATGGAGGAGTGACACCAATGCGGATGGAACCGTTGCAAAGGTGACTTTCTGCAGAAGAGGCACAGGTCCAGTTTTTTCCCCTGGCTCATCGGCTGTGGGAGCAGAGGCCAACCGTTCGTGCTCTACTGCCTGGGATGCTGGGCAGCCCAGCACGGGTGCCAAAGAGGTTCCATTGTAATGGACTTTGAGTTGGGAAATGGAGGAGCGACAGCAATGCGGATGGCACCGTTGCAAAGCTGACTTTCTGCAGAAGATGCACAACTCAAGCTTTTTCCCCTGGCTCTTCGGCTGTGGGAGCAGAGGCCAACCGTTCGTGGTCTACTCCCTGGGATGCTGGGCAGCCGAGCACGGGTGCCAAAGAGGTTCCATTGTAATGGACTTTGAGTTGGGAAATCGAGGAGCGACAGCAATGCGGATGGCACCGTTGCAAAGGTGACTTTCTGCAGAAGAGGCACAGCTCCAGTTTTTTGCCCTGGCTCTTCGGCTGTGGGAGCAGAGGCCAACCGTTCATGCTCTACTCCCTGGGATGCTGGGCAGCCCAGCACGGGTGCCAAAGATTTTCCATTGAAATGGACCTTGAGTTGGGAAATGGAGGAGTGACAGCAATGCGGATGGCACCGTTGCAAAGCTGACTTTCTGCAGAAGAGGCACAGCTCAAGCTTTTTGCCCTGGCTCTTCGGCTGTGGGAGCAGAGGCCAACCGTTCGTGCTCTACTCCCTGGGATGCTGGGCAGCCCAGCACGGGTGCCAAAGAGGTTCCATTATAATGGACTTTGAGTTGGGAAATGGAGGAGCGACAGCAATGCGGATAGCACCGTTGCAAAGCTGACTTTCTGCAGAAGGGGTTCAGCTCCAGTTTTTTGCCCTGGCTCTTCTGCTGTGGGAGCAGAAGCCACCAGTTCATGCTCTACTCCCTGGGATGCTGGGCAGCCCAGCACGGGTGCCAAAGAGGTTCCATTGTAATGGCCTTTGAGTTGGGAAATGGAGGAACGACAGCAACGCGGATGGCACCGTTGCAAAGCTGACTTTCTGCAGAAGAGGCACATATCAAGCTTTTTGCTCTGGCTCTTTGGCTGTGGGAGCAGAGGCCAATCGTTCGTGCTCTACTCCCTGGGATGCTGGGCAGCCCAGCACGGGTGCCAAAGAGGTTCCATTGTAATGGACTTTGAGTTGGGAAATGGAGGAGCGACAGCAATGCGGATGGCACTGTTGCAAAGCTGACTTTCTGCAGAAGAGGCACAGCTCCAGTTTTTTGCCCTGGCTCTTCGGCTGTGGGAGCAGAGGCCAACCGTTCATGCTCTACTCCCTGGGATGCTGGGCAGCCCAGCACGGGTGCCAAAGAGGTTCCATTGTAATGGACTTTGAGTTGGGAAATGGAGGAGCGACAGCAATGCGGATGGCACCGTTGCAAAGCTGACTATCTGCAGAAGAGGCACAGCTCCAGTTTTTTGCCCTGGCTCTTCGGCTGTGGGAGCACAGGCCAACCGTTCATGCTCTACTCCCTGGGATGCTGGGCAGCCGAGCACGGGTGCCAAAGAGGTTCCATTGTAATGGACTTTGAGTTGGGAAATGGAGGAGCGACAGCAATGCGGATGGCACAGTTGCAAAGCTGACTTTCTGCAGAAGAGGCACAGCTCCAGTTTTTTGCCCTGGCTCATCGGCTGTGGGAGCAGAGGCCAGCCGTTCGTGCTCTACTCCCTGGGATGCTGGGCAGCCCAGCACGGGTGCCAAAGAGGTTCCATTTTAATGGACTTTGAGTTGGGAAATGGAGGAGCGGCAGCAATGCGGATGGCACCGTTGCAAAGGTGACTTTCTGCAGAAGAGGTACAGCTCCAGTTTTCTGCCCTGGCTGTTCGGCTGTGGGAGCAGAGGCCAACCGTTCATGCTCTACTCCCTGGGATGCTGGGCAGCCCAGCACGGGTGCCAAAGAGGTTCCATTGTAATGGACTTTGAGTTGGGAAATGGAGGAGTGACAGCAATGCGGATGGCACCGTTGCAAAGCTGACTTTCTGCAGAAGGGGTTCAGCTCCAGTTTTTTGCCCTGGCTCTTCGGCTGTGGGAGCAGAAGCCACCAGTTCATGCTCTACTCCCTGGGATGCTGGGCAGCCCAGCACGGGTGCCAAAGAGGTTCCATTGTAATGGCCTTTGAGTTGGGAAATGGAGGAACGACAGCAATGCGGATGGCACCGTTGCAAAGCTGACTTTCTGCACAAGAGGCACAGCTCCAGTTTTTTGCCCTGGCTCTTCGGCTGTGGGAGCAAAGGCCACCCGTTCATGCTCTACTCCCTGGGATGCTGGGCAGCCGAGCACGGGTGCCAAAGAGGTTCCATTGTAATGGACTTTGAGTTGGGAAATGGAGGAGCGACAGCAATGCGGATGGCACCGTTGCAAAGCTGACTTTCTGCAGAAGAGGTACAGCTCAAGCTTTTTTCCCTGGCTCTTCGGCTATGGGAGCAGAGGCCAACCGTTCGTGCTCTACTCCCTGGGATGCTGGGCAGCCCAGTACGGGTGCCAGAGGTTCCATTGTAATGGACTTTGAGTTGGGAAATGGAGGAGCGACAGCAATGCGGATGGCACCGTTGCAAAACCGACTTTCTGCAGAAGAGGCACATATCAAGCTTTTTGCTCTGGCTCTTTGGCTGTGGGAGCAGAGGCCAATCGTTCGTGCTCTACTCCCTGGGATGCTGGGCAGCCCAGCACGGGTGCCAAAGAGGTTCCATTGTAATGGACTTTGAGTTGGGAAATGGAGGAGCGACAGCAATGCGGATGGCACTGTTGCAAAGCTGACTTTCTGCAGAAGAGGCACAGCTCCAGTTTTTTGCCCTGGCTCTTCGGCTGTGGGAGCAGAGGCCAACCGTTCATGCTCTACTCCCTGGGATGCTGGGCAGCCGAGCACGGGTGCCAAAGAGGTTCCATTGTAATGGACTTTGAGTTGGG
This sequence comes from Psittacula echo, assembly GCF_963264785.1. NCBI lineage: Eukaryota > Metazoa > Chordata > Aves > Psittaciformes > Psittacidae > Psittacula > Psittacula echo. The sequence goes on from NC_137758.1 coordinate 7,289,466, forward strand.
AAATGGAGGAGCGACAGCAATGCGGATGGCACCGTTGCAAAGCTGACTTTCTGCAGAAGAGGCACAGCTCCAGTTTTTTGCCCTGGCTCTTCGGCTGTGGGAGCAGAGGCCAACCGTTCGTGCTCTACTCCCTGGGATGCTGGGCAGCCCAGCACGGGTGCCAAAGAGGTTCCATTGTAATGGACTTTGAGTTGGGAAATGGAGGAGTGACAGCAATGCAGATGGCACCGTTGCAAAGCTGACTTTCTGCAGAAGAGGCACAGCTCCAGTTTTTTGCCCTGGCTCTTCGGCTGTGGGAGCAGAGGCCAACCGTTCATGCTCTACTCCCTGGGATGCTGGGCAGCCCAGCAGGGGTGCCAAAGAGGTTCCATTGTAATGGACTTTGAGTTGGGAAATGGAGGAGCGACAGCAATGCGGATGGCACCGTTGCAAAGCTGACTATCTGCAGAAGAGGCACAGCTCCAGTTTTTTGCCCTGGCTCTTCGGCTGTGGGAGCACAGGCCAACCGTTCATGCTCTACTCCCTGGGATGCTGGGCAGCCGAGCACGGGTGCCAAAGAGGTTCCATTGTAATGGACTTTGAGTTGGGAAATGGAGGAGCGACAGCAATGCGGATGGCACAGTTGCAAAGCTGACTTTCTGCAGAAGAGGCACAGCTCCAGTTTTTTGCCCTGGCTCATCGGCTGTGGGAGCAGAGGCCAGCCGTTCGTGCTCTACTCCCTGGGATGCTGGGCAGCCGAGCACGGGTGCCAAAGAGGTTCCATTTTAATGGACTTTGAGTTGGGAAATGGAGGAGCGGCAGCAATGCGGATGGCACCGTTGCAAAGGTGACTTTCTGCAGAAGAGGTACAGCTCCAGTTTTCTGCCCTGGCTGTTCGGCTGTGGGAGCAGAGGCCAACCGTTCATGCACTACTCCCTGGGATGCTGGGCAGCCCAGCACGGGTGCCAAAGAGGTTCCATTGTAATGGACTTTGAGTTTGGATATCGAGGAGCGACAGCAATGCGGATGGCACCGTTGTAAAGCTGACTTTCTGCAGAAGAGGCACAGCTCCAGTTTTTTGCCCTGGCTCTTCGGCTGTGGGAGCAGAGGCCAACCGTTCATGCTCTACTCCCTGGGATGCTGGGCAGCCGGGCACGGGTGCCAAAGAGGTTCCATTGTAATCGACTTTGTGTTAGGAAATCGAGGAGCGACAGCAATGCGGATGGCACAGTTGCAAAGCTGACTTTCTGCAGAAGAGGCACAGCTCAAGTTTTTTGCCCTGGCTCATCGGCTGTGGGAGCAGAGGCCAAACGTTCGTGGTCTACTCCCTGGGATGCTGGGCAGCCGAGCACGGGTGCCAAAGAGGTTCCATTGTAATGGACTTTGAGTTGGGAAATGGAGGAGCGACAGCAATGCGGATGGCACCGTTGCAAAGCTGACTTTCTGCAGAAGAGGCACAGCTCCAGTTTTTTGCCCTGGCTCTTCGGCTGTGGGAGCAGAGGCCAACCGTTCATGCTCTACTCCCTGGGATGCTGGGCAGCCCAGCACGGGTGCCAAAGATTTTCCATTGAAATGGACTTTGAGTTGGGAAATGGAGGAGCGACAGCAATGCGGATGGCACCGTTGCAAAGCTGACTTTCTGCAGAAGAGGCACAGCTCAAGTTTTTTGCCCTGGCTCTTCGGCTGTGGGAGCAGAGGCCAACCGTTCGTGCTCTACTCGCTGGGATGCTGGGCAGCCCAGCACGGGTGCCAAAGAGGTTCCATTGTAATGGACTTTGAGTTGGGAAATGGAGGAGCGACAGCAATGCGGATGGCAGCGTTGCAAAGCTGACTTTCTGCAGAAGAGGCACAGCTCCAGTTTTTTGCCCTGGCTCTTCAGCTGTGGGAGCAGAGGCCAACCGTTCGTGCTCTACTCCCTGGGATGCTGGGCAGCCGAGCACGGGTGCCAAAGAGGTTCCATTGTAATGGCCTTTGAGTTGCGAAATCGAGGAGCGACAGCAATGCGGATGGCACCGTTGCAAAGCTGACTTTCTGCAGAAGAGGCACAGCTCAAGCTTTTTGCCCTGGCTCTTCGGCTGTGGGAGCAGAGGCCAACCGTTCGTGCTCTACTCCCTGGGATGCTGGGCAGCCCAGCACGGGTGCCAAAGAGGTTCCATTGTAATGGACTTTGAGTTGGGAAATGGAGGAGTGACAGCAATGCGGATGGCACCGTTGCAAAGCTGACTTTCTGCAGAAGGGGTTCAGCTCCAGTTTTTTGCCCTTGCTCTTCTGCTGTGGGAGCAGAAGCCACCCGTTCTTGCTCTACTCCCTGGGATGCTGGGCAGCCCAGCACGGGTGCCAAAGAGGTTCCATTGTAATGGACTTTGAGTTGGGAAATGGAGGAGCGACCGCAATGCCGATGGAACCGTTGCAAAGCTGACTTTCTGCAGAAGGGGTTCAGCTCCAGTTTTTTGCCCTGGCTCTTCGGCTGTGGGAGCAGAGGCCAACCGTTCATGCTCTACTCCCTGGGATGCTGGGCAGCCCAGCACGGGTGCCAAAGAGGTTCCATTGTAATGGACTTTGAGTTGGGAAATGGAGGAGCGACAGCAATGCGGATGGCACCGTTGCAAAGCTGACTTTCTGCAGAAGAGGCACAGCTCCAGTTTTTTGCCCTGGCTCTTCGGCTGTAGGAGCAGAGGCCAACCGTTCGTGCTCTACTGCCTGGGATGCTGGGCAGCCGAGCAGGGGTGCCAAAGAGGTTCCATTGTAATGGCCTTTGAGTTGCGAAATCGAGGAGCGACAACAATGCGGATGGCACCGTTGCAAAGCTGACTTTCTGCAGAAGAGGCACAGCTCAAGCTTTTTGCCCTGGCTCTTCGGCTGTGGGAGCAAAGGCCAACCGTTCGTTCTCTACTCCCTGGGATGCTGGGCAGCCCAGCACAGGTGCCAAAGAGGTTCCATTGTAATGGACTTTGAGTTGGGAAATGGAGGAGTGACAGCAATGCGGATGGCACCGTTGCAAAGCTGACTTTCTGCAGAAGGGGTTCAGCTCCAGTTTTTTGCCCTGGCTATTCTGCTGTGGGAGCAGAAGCCACCCGTTCATGCTCTACTCCCTGGGATGCTGGGCAGCCCAGCACGGGTGCCAAAGAGGTTCCATTGTAAAGGGACTTTGACTTGGAAAATCGAGGAGCGACAGCAATGCGGATGGAACAGTTGCAAAGCTGACTTTCTGCAGAAGAGACACAGCTCCGGTTTTTTGCCCTGGCTCTTCGGCTGTGGGAGCAGAGGCCAACCGTTCGTGCTCTACACCCTGGGATGCTGGGCAGCCCGGCAGGGGTGCCAAAGAGGTTCCATTGTAATGGCCTTTGAGTTGGGAAATCGAGGAGCGACAGCAATGCGGATGGCACCGTTGCAAAGCTGACTTTCTGCAGAAGAGGAACAGATCAAGCTTTTTGCCCTGGCTCTTCGGCTGTGGGAGCAAAGGCCAACCGTTCGTGCTCTACTCCCTGGGATGCTGGGCAGCCCAGCACAGGTGCCAAAGAGGTTCCATTGTAATGGACTTTGAGTTGGGAAATGGAGGAGCGACAGCAATGCGGATGGCACCGTTGCAAAGCTGACTTTCTGCAGAAGACGCACATATCAAGTTTTTTGCCCTGGCTCTTCGGCTGTGGGAGCAGAGGCCAACCGTTCATGCTCTACTCCCTGGGATGCTGGGCAGCCGAGCACGGGTGCCAAAGATTTTCCATTGAAATGCACTTTGAGTTGGGAAATGGAGGAGCGACAGCAATGCGGATGGCACCGTTGCAAAGCTGACTTTCTGCAGAAGAGGCACAGCTCCAGTTTTTTGCCCTGGCTCTTCGGCTGTGGGAGCAGAGGCCAACCGTTCGTGCTCTACTCGCTGGGATGCTGGGCAGCCCAGCACGGGTGCCAAAGAGGTTCCATTGTAATGGACTTTGAGTTGGGAAATGGAGGAGCGACAGCAATGCGGATGGCAGCGTTGCAAAGCTGACTTTCTGCAGAAGAGGCACAGCTCCAGTTTTTTGCCCTGGCTCACCGGCTGTGGCAGCAGAGGCCAACCGTTCGTGCTCTACTCCCTGGGATGCTGGGCAGCCCAGCACGGGTGCCAAAGAGGTTCCATTGTAATGGCCTTTGAGTTGCGAAATCGTGGAGCGACAGCAATGCGGATGGCACCGTTGCAAAGCTGACTTTCTGCACAAGAGGCACAGCTCAAGCTTTTTACCCTGGCTCTTCGGCTGTGGGAGCAGAGGCCAACCGTTCGTGCTCTACTCCCTGGGATGCTGGGCAGCCCAGCACGGGTGCCAAAGAGGTTCCATTGTAATGGACTTTGAGTTGGGAAATGGAAGAGTGACAGCAATGCGGATGGCACCGTTGCAAAGCTGACTTTCTGCAGAAAGGGTTCAGCTCCAGTTTTTTGCCCTGGCTCTTCTGCTGTGGGAGAAGAAGCCACCCGTTCATGCTCTACTCCCTGGGATGCTGGGCAGCCCAGCACGGGTGCCAAAGATTTTCCATTGAAATGGACTTTGAGTTGGGAAATGGAGGAGCGACAGCAATGCGGATGGCACCGTTGCAAAGCTGACTTTCTGCAGAAGAGGCACAGCTCAAGTTTTTTGCCCTGGCTCTTCGGCTGTGGGAGCAGAGGCCAACCGTTCGTGCTCTACTCGCTGGGATGCTGGGCAGCCCAGCACGGGTGCCAAAGAGGTTCCATTGTAATGGACTTTGAGTTGGGAAATGGAGGAGCGACAGCAATGCGGATGGCAGCGTTGCAAAGCTGACTTTCTGCAGAAGAGGCACAGCTCCAGTTTTTTGCCCTGGCTCTTCAGCTGTGGGAGCAGAGGCCAACCGTTCGTGCTCTACTCCCTGGGATGCTGGGCAGCCGAGCACGGGTGCCAAAGAGGTTCCATTGTAATGGCCTTTGAGTTGCGAAATCGAGGAGCGACAGCAATGCGGATGGCACCGTTGCAAAGCTGACTTTCTGCAGAAGAGGCACAGCTCAAGCTTTTTGCCCTGGCTCTTCGGCTGTGGGAGCAGAGGCCAACCGTTCGTGCTCTACTCCCTGGGATGCTGGGCAGCCCAGCACGGGTGCCAAAGAGGTTCCATTGTAATGGACTTTGAGTTGGGAAATGGAGGAGTGACAGCAATGCGGATGGCACCGTTGCAAAGCTGACTTTCTGCAGAAGGGGTTCAGCTCCAGTTTTTTGCCCTTGCTCTTCTGCTGTGGGAGCAGAAGCCACCCGTTCTTGCTCTACTCCCTGGGATGCTGGGCAGCCCAGCACGGGTGCCAAAGAGGTTCCATTGTAATGGACTTTGAGTTGGGAAATGGAGGAGCGACCGCAATGCCGATGGAACCGTTGCAAAGCTGACTTTCTGCAGAAGGGGTTCAGCTCCAGTTTTTTGCCCTGGCTCTTCGGCTGTGGGAGCAGAGGCCAACCGTTCATGCTCTACTCCCTGGGATGCTGGGCAGCCCAGCACGGGTGCCAAAGAGGTTCCATTGTAATGGACTTTGAGTTGGGAAATGGAGGAGCGACAGCAATGCGGATGGCACCGTTGCAAAGCTGACTTTCTGCAGAAGAGGCACAGCTCCAGTTTTTTGCCCTGGCTCTTCGGCTGTAGGAGCAGAGGCCAACCGTTCGTGCTCTACTGCCTGGGATGCTGGGCAGCCGAGCAGGGGTGCCAAAGAGGTTCCATTGTAATGGCCTTTGAGTTGCGAAATCGAGGAGCGACAACAATGCGGATGGCACCGTTGCAAAGCTGACTTTCTGCAGAAGAGGCACAGCTCAAGCTTTTTGCCCTGGCTCTTCGGCTGTGGGAGCAAAGGCCAACCGTTCGTTCTCTACTCCCTGGGATGCTGGGCAGCCCAGCACAGGTGCCAAAGAGGTTCCATTGTAATGGACTTTGAGTTGGGAAATGGAGGAGTGACAGCAATGCGGATGGCACCGTTGCAAAGCTGACTTTCTGCAGAAGGGGTTCAGCTCCAGTTTTTTGCCCTGGCTATTCTGCTGTGGGAGCAGAAGCCACCCGTTCATGCTCTACTCCCTGGGATGCTGGGCAGCCCAGCACGGGTGCCAAAGAGGTTCCATTGTAAAGGGACTTTGACTTGGAAAATCGAGGAGCGACAGCAATGCGGATGGAACAGTTGCAAAGCTGACTTTCTGCAGAAGAGACACAGCTCCGGTTTTTTGCCCTGGCTCTTCGGCTGTGGGAGCAGAGGCCAACCGTTCGTGCTCTACACCCTGGGATGCTGGGCAGCCCGGCAGGGGTGCCAAAGAGGTTCCATTGTAATGGCCTTTGAGTTGGGAAATCGAGGAGCGACAGCAATGCGGATGGCACCGTTGCAAAGCTGACTTTCTGCAGAAGAGGAACAGATCAAGCTTTTTGCCCTGGCTCTTCGGCTGTGGGAGCAAAGGCCAACCGTTCGTGCTCTACTCCCTGGGATGCTGGGCAGCCCAGCACAGGTGCCAAAGAGGTTCCATTGTAATGGACTTTGAGTTGGGAAATGGAGGAGCGACAGCAATGCGGATGGCACCGTTGCAAAGCTGACTTTCTGCAGAAGACGCACATATCAAGTTTTTTGCCCTGGCTCTTCGGCTGTGGGAGCAGAGGCCAACCGTTCATGCTCTACTCCCTGGGATGCTGGGCAGCCGAGCACGGGTGCCAAAGATTTTCCATTGAAATGCACTTTGAGTTGGGAAATGGAGGAGCGACAGCAATGCGGATGGCACCGTTGCAAAGCTGACTTTCTGCAGAAGAGGCACAGCTCCAGTTTTTTGCCCTGGCTCTTCGGCTGTGGGAGCAGAGGCCAACCGTTCGTGCTCTACTCGCTGGGATGCTGGGCAGCCCAGCACGGGTGCCAAAGAGGTTCCATTGTAATGGACTTTGAGTTGGGAAATGGAGGAGCGACAGCAATGCGGATGGCAGCGTTGCAAAGCTGACTTTCTGCAGAAGAGGCACAGCTCCAGTTTTTTGCCCTGGCTCACCGGCTGTGGCAGCAGAGGCCAACCGTTCGTGCTCTACTCCCTGGGATGCTGGGCAGCCCAGCACGGGTGCCAAAGAGGTTCCATTGTAATGGCCTTTGAGTTGCGAAATCGTGGAGCGACAGCAATGCGGATGGCACCGTTGCAAAGCTGACTTTCTGCACAAGAGGCACAGCTCAAGCTTTTTACCCTGGCTCTTCGGCTGTGGGAGCAGAGGCCAACCGTTCGTGCTCTACTCCCTGGGATGCTGGGCAGCCCAGCACGGGTGCCAAAGAGGTTCCATTGTAATGGACTTTGAGTTGGGAAATGGAAGAGTGACAGCAATGCGGATGGCACCGTTGCAAAGCTGACTTTCTGCAGAAAGGGTTCAGCTCCAGTTTTTTGCCCTGGCTCTTCTGCTGTGGGAGAAGAAGCCACCCGTTCATGCTCTACTCCCTGGGATGCTGGGCAGCCCAGCACGGTGCCAAAGAGGTTCCATTGTAATGGACTTTGAGTTGGGAAATCGAGGAGCGACAGCAATGCCGATGGAACCGTTGCAAAGCTGACTTTCTGCAGAAGGGGTTCAGCTCCAGTTTTTTGCCCTGGCTCTTCGGCTGTGTGAGCAGAGGCCACCCGTTCATGCTCTACTCCCTGGGATGCTGGGCAGCCCAGCACGGGTGCCAAAGAGGTTCCATTGTAAGGGACTTTGAGTTGGAAAATCGAGGAGCGACAGCAATGCGGATGGCACCGTTGCAAAGCTGACTTTCTGCAGAAGAGGTACAGCTCAAGCTTTTTTCCCTGGCTCTTCGGCTATGGGAGCAGAGGCCAACCGTTCGTGCTCTACTCCCTGGGATGCTGGGCAGCCCAGTACGGGTGCCAGAGGTTCCATTGTAATGGACTTTGAGTTGGGAAATGGAGGAGCGACAGCAATGCGGATGGCACCGTTGCAAAACCGACTTTCTGCAGAAGAGGCACATATCAAGCTTTTTGCTCTGGCTCTTTGGCTGTGGGAGCAGAGGCCAATCGTTCGTGCTCTACTCCCTGGGATGCTGGGCAGCCCAGCACGGGTGCCAAAGAGGTTCCATTGTAATGGACTTTGAGTTGGGAAATGGAGGAGCGACAGCAATGCGGATGGCACTGTTGCAAAGCTGACTTTCTGCAGAAGAGGCACAGCTCCAGTTTTTTGCCCTGGCTCTTCGGCTGTGGGAGCAGAGGCCAACCGTTCATGCTCTACTCCCTGGGATGCTGGGCAGCCCAGCACGGGTGCCAAAGAGGTTCCATTGTAATGGACTTTGAGTTGGGAAATGGAGGAGCGACAGCAATGCGGATGGCACCGTTGCAAAGCTGACTTTCTGCAGAAGAGGCACAGCTCCAGTTTTTTGCCCTGGCTCTTCGGCTGTGGGAGCAGAGGCCAACCGTTCGTGCTCTACTCCCTGGGATGCTGGGCAGCCCAGCACGGGTGCCAAAGAGGTTCCATTGTAATGGACTTTGAGTTGGGAAATGGAGGAGTGACAGCAATGCAGATGGCACCGTTGCAAAGCTGACTTTCTGCAGAAGAGGCACAGCTCCAGTTTTTTGCCCTGGCTCTTCGGCTGTGGGAGCAGAGGCCAACCGTTCATGATCTACTCCCTGGGATGCTGGGCAGCCCAGCACGGGTGCCAAAGAGGTTCCATTGTAATGGACTTTGAGTTGGGAAATGGAGGAGCGACAGCAATGCGGATGGCACCGTTGCAAAGCTGACTATCTGCAGAAGAGGCACAGCTCCAGTTTTTTGCCCTGGCTCTTCGGCTGTGGGAGCACAGGCCAACCGTTCATGCTCTACTCCCTGGGATGCTGGGCAGCCGAGCACGGGTGCCAAAGAGGTTCCATTGTAATGGACTTTGAGTTGGGAAATGGAGGAGCGACAGCAATGCGGATGGCACAGTTGCAAAGCTGACTTTCTGCAGAAGAGGCACAGCTCCAGTTTTTTGCCCTGGCTCATCGGCTGTGGGAGCAGAGGCCAGCCGTTCGTGCTCTACTCCCTGGGATGCTGGGCAGCCCAGCACGGGTGCCAAAGAGGTTCCATTTTAATGGACTTTGAGTTGGGAAATGGAGGAGCGGCAGCAATGCGGATGGCACCGTTGCAAAGCTGAATTTCTGCAGAAGAGGTACAGCTCCAGTTTTCTGCCCTGGCTGTTCGGCTGTGGGAGCAGAGGCCAACCGTTCATGCACTACTCCCTGGGATGCTGGGCAGCCCAGCACGGGTGCCAAAGAGGTTCCATTGTAATGGACTTTGAGTTTGGATATCGAGGAGCGACAGCAATGCGGATGGCACCGTTGTAAAGCTGACTTTCTGCAGAAGAGGCACAGCTCCAGTTTTTTGCCCTGGCTCTTCGGGTGTGGGAGCAGAGGCCAACCGTTCATGCTCTACTCCCTGGGATGCTGGGCAGCCGGGCACGGGTGCCAAAGAGGTTCCATTGTAATCGACTTTGTGTTAGGAAATCGAGGAGCGACAGCAATGCGGATGGCACAGTTGCAAAGCTGACTTTCTGCAGAAGAGGCACAGCTCAAGTTTTTTGCCCTGGCTCATCGGCTGTGGGAGCAGAGGCCAAACGTTCGTGGTCTACTCCCTGGGATGCTGGGCAGCCGAGCACGGGTGCCAAAGAGGTTCCATTGTAATGGACTTTGAGTTGGGAAATGGAGGAGCGACAGCAATGCGGATGGCACCGTTGCAAAGCTGACTTTCTGCAGAAGAGGCACAGCTCCAGTTTTTTGCCCTGGCTCTTCGGCTGTGGGAGCAGAGGCCAACCGTTCATGCTCTACTCCCTGGGATGCTGGGCAGCCCAGCACGGGTGCCAAAGATTTTCCATTGAAATGGACTTTGAGTTGGGAAATGGAGGAGCGACAGCAATGCGGATGGCACCGTTGCAAAGCTGACTTTCTGCAGAAGAGGCACAGCTCAAGTTTTTTGCCCTGGCTCTTCGGCTGTGGGAGCAGAGGCCAACCGTTCGTGCTCTACTCGCTGGGATGCTGGGCAGCCCAGCACGGGTGCCAAAGAGGTTCCATTGTAATGGACTTTGAGTTGGGAAATGGAGGAGCGACAGCAATGCGGATGGCAGCGTTGCAAAGCTGACTTTCTGCAGAAGAGGCACAGCTCCAGTTTTTTGCCCTGGCTCTTCAGCTGTGGGAGCAGAGGCCAACCGTTCGTGCTCTACTCCCTGGGATGCTGGGCAGCCGAGCACGGGTGCCAAAGAGGTTCCATTGTAATGGCCTTTGAGTTGGGAAATCGAGGAGCGACAGCAATGCGGATGGCACCGTTGCAAAGCTGACTTTCTGCAGAAGAGGCACAGCTCAAGCTTTTTGCCCTGGCTCTTCGGCTGTGGGAGCAGAGGCCAACCGTTCGTGCTCTACTCCCTGGGATGCTGGGCAGCCCAGCACGGGTGCCAAAGAGGTTCCATTGTAATGGACTTTGAGTTGGGAAATGGAGGAGTGACAGCAATGCGGATGGCACCGTTGCAAAGCTGACTTTCTGCAGAAGGGGTTCAGCTCCAGTTTTTTGCCCTTGCTCTTCTGCTGTGGGAGCAGAAGCCACCCGTTCTTGCTCTACTCCCTGGGATGCTGGGCAGCCCAGCACGGGTGCCAAAGAGGTTCCATTGTAATGGACTTTGAGTTGGGAAATGGAGGAGCGACCGCAATGCCGATGGAACCGTTGCAAAGCTGACTTTCTGCAGAAGGGGTTCAGCTCCAGTTTTTTGCCCTGGCTCTTCGGCTGTGGGAGCAGAGGCCAACCGTTCATGCTCTACTCCCTGGGATGCTGGGCAGCCCAGCACGGGTGCCAAAGAGGTTCCATTGTAATGGACTTTGAGTTGGGAAATGGAGGAGCGACAGCAATGCGGATGGCACCGTTGCAAAGCTGACTTTCTGCAGAAGAGGCACAGCTCCAGTTTTTTGCCCTGGCTCTTCGGCTGTAGGAGCAGAGGCCAACCGTTCGTGCTCTACTGCCTGGGATGCTGGGCAGCCGAGCAGGGGTGCCAAAGAGGTTCCATTGTAATGGCCTTTGAGTTGCGAAATCGAGGAGCGACAACAATGCGGATGGCACCGTTGCAAAGCTGACTTTCTGCAGAAGAGGCACAGCTCAAGCTTTTTGCCCTGGCTCTTCGGCTGTGGGAGCAAAGGCCAACCGTTCGTTCTCTACTCCCTGGGATGCTGGGCAGCCCAGCACAGGTGCCAAAGAGGTTCCATTGTAATGGACTTTGAGTTGGGAAATGGAGGAGTGACAGCAATGCGGATGGCACCGTTGCAAAGCTGACTTTCTGCAGAAGGGGTTCAGCTCCAGTTTTTTGCCCTGGCTATTCTGCTGTGGGAGCAGAAGCCACCCGTTCATGCTCTACTCCCTGGGATGCTGGGCAGCCCAGCACGGGTGCCAAAGAGGTTCCATTGTAAAGGGACTTTGACTTGGAAAATCGAGGAGCGACAGCAATGCGGATGGAACAGTTGCAAAGCTGACTTTCTGCAGAAGAGACACAGCTCCAGTTTTTTGCCCTGGCTCTTCGGCTGTGGGAGCAGAGGCCAACCGTTCGTGCTCTACACCCTGGGATGCTGGGCAGCCCGGCAGGGGTGCCAAAGAGGTTCCATTGTAATGGCCTTTGAGTTGTGAAATCGAGGAGCGACAGCAATGCGGATGGCACCGTTGCAAAGCTGACTTTCTGCAGAAGAGGAACAGATCAAGCTTTTTGCCCTGGCTCTTCGGCTGTGGGAGCAAAGGCCAACCGTTCGTGCTCTACTCCCTGGGATGCTGGGCAGCCCAGCACAGGTGCCAAAGAGGTTCCATTGTAATGGACTTTGAGTTGGGAAATGGAGGAGCGACAGCAATGCGGATGGCACCGTTGCAAAGCTGACTTTCTGCAGAAGACGCACATATCAAGTTTTTTGGACTGGCTCTTCGGCTGTGGGAGCAGAGGCCAACCGTTCATGCTCTACTCCCTGGGATGCTGGGCAGCCGAGCACGGGTGCCAAAGATTTTCCATTGAAATGCACTTTGAGTTGGGAAATGGAGGAGCGACAGCAATGCGGATGGCACCGTTGCAAAGCTGACTTTCTGCAGAAGAGGCACAGCTCCAGTTTTTTGCCCTGGCTCTTCGGCTGTGGGAGCAGAGGCCAACCGTTCGTGCTCTACTCGCTGGGATGCTGGGCAGCCCAGCACGGGTGCCAAAGAGGTTCCATTGTAATGGACTTTGAGTTGGGAAATGGAGGAGCGACAGCAATGCGGATGGCAGCGTTGCAAAGCTGACTTTCTGCAGAAGAGGCACAGCTCCAGTTTTTTGCCCTGGCTCTTCAGCTGTGGGAGCAGAGGCCAACCGTTCGTGCTCTACTCCCTGGGATGCTGGGCAGCCCAGCACGGGTGCCAAAGAGGTTCCATTGTAATGGCCTTTGAGTTGCGAAATCGAGGAGCGACAGCAATGCGGATGGCACCGTTGCAAAGCTGACTTTCTGCAGAAGAGGCACAGCTCAAGCTTTTTACCCTTGCTCTTCGGCTGTGGGAGCAGAGGCCAACCGTTCGTGCTCTACTCCCTGGGATGCTGGGCAGCCCAGCACGGTGCCAAAGAGGTTCCATTGTAATGGACTTTGAGTTGGGAAATCGAGGAGCGACAGCAATGCCGATGGAACCGTTGCAAAGCTGACTTTCTGCAGAAGGGGTTCAGCTCCAGTTTTTTGCCCTGGCTCTTCGGCTGTGTGAGCAGAGGCCACCCGTTCATGCTCTACTCCCTGGGATGCTGGGCAGCCCAGCACGGGTGCCAAAGAGGTTCCATTGTAAGGGACTTTGAGTTGGAAAATCGAGGAGCGACAGCAATGCGGATGGAACCGTTGCAAAGCTGACTTTCTGCAGAAGGGGTTCAGCTCCAGTTTTTTGCCCTGGCTCTTCTGCTGTGGGAGCAGAAGCCACCCGTTCATGCTCTAATCCCTGGGATGCTGGGCAGCCGAGCACGGGTGCCAAAGAGGTTCCATTGTAATGGACTTTGAGTTGGGAAATCGAGGAGCGACCGCAATGCCGATGGAACCGTTGCAAAGCTGACTTTCTGCAGAAGGGGTTCAGCTCCAGTTTTTTGCCCTGGCTCTTCGGCTGTGGGAGCAGAGGCCAACCGTTCATGCTCTACTCCCTGGGATGCTGGGCAGCCCAGCACGGGTGCCAAAGAGGTTCCATTGTAATGGACTTTGAGTTGGGAAATGGAGGAGCGACAGCAATGCGGATGGCACCGTTGCAAAGCTGACTTTCTGCAGAAGAGGCACAGCTCCAGTTTTTTGCCCTGGCTCTTCGGCTGTAGGAGCAGAGGCCAACCGTTCGTACTCTACTGCCTGGGAGGCTGGGCAGCCGAGCAGGGGTGACAAAGAGGTTCCATTGTAATGGCCTTTGAGTTGCGAAATCGAGGAGCGACAACAATGCGGATGGCACCGTTGCAAAGCTGACTTTCTGCAGAAGAGGCACAGCTCAAGCTTTTTTTGCCCTGGCTCTTCGGCTGTGGGAGCAAAGGCCAACCATTCGTTCTCTACTCCCTGGGATGCTGGGCAGCCCAGCACAGGTGCCAAAGAGGTTCCATTGTAATGGACTTTGAGTTGGGAAATGGAGGAGTGACAGCAATGCGGATGGCACCGTTGCAAAGCTGACTTTCTGCAGAAGGGGTTCAGCTCCAGTTTTTTGCCCTGGCTATTCTGCTGTGGGAGCAGAAGCCACCCGTTCATGCTCTACTCCCTGGGATGCTGGGCAGCCCAGCACGGGTGCCAAAGAGGTTCCATTGTAAAGGGACTTTGAGTTGGGAAAATCGAGGAGCGACAGCAATGCGGATGGAACCGTTGCAAAGCTGACTTTCTGCAGAAGAGACACAGCTCCAGTTTTTTGCCCTGGCTCTTCGGCTGTGGGAGCAGAGGCCAACCGTTCGTGCTCTACTCCCTGGGATGCTGGGCAGCCCAGCAGGGGTGCCAAAGAGGTTCCATTGTAATGGCCTTTGAGTTGTGAAATCGAGGAGCGACAGCAATGCGGATGGCACCGTTGCAAAGCTGACTTTCTGCAGAAGAGGAACAGATCAAGCTTTTTGCCCTGGCTCTTCGGGTGTGGGAGCAAAGGCCAACCGTTCGTGCTCTACTCCCTGGGATGCTGGGCAGCCCAGCACAGGTGCCAAAGAGGTTCCATTGTAATGGACTTTGAGTTGGGAAATGGAGGAGCGACAGCAATGCGGATGGCACCGTTGCAAAGCTGACTTTCTGCAGAAGAGGCACAGCTCCAGTTTTTTGCCCTGGCTCTTCGGCTGTGGGAGCAGAGGCCAACCGTTCGTGCTCTACTCCCTGGGATGCTGGGCAGCCCAGCACGGGTGCCAAAGAGGTTCCATTGTAATGGCCTTTGAGTTGCGAAATCGAGGAGCAACAGCAATGCGGATGGCACCGTTGCAAAGCTGACTTTCTGCAGAAGAGGCACAGCTCAAGCTTTTTGCCCTGGCTCTTTGGCTGTGTGAGCAGAAGCCACCCGTTCATGCTCTACTCCCTGGGATGCTGGGCAGCCCAGCACGGGTGCCAAAGAGGTTCCATTGTAAGGGACTTTGAGTTGGAAAATCGAGGAGCGACAGCAATGCGGATGGCACCGTTGCAAAGCTGACTTTCTGCAGAAGAGGCACATATCAAGCTTTTTGCCCTGGCTTACCGGCTGTGGGAGCAGAGGCCAACCGTTCGTGCTCTACTCCCTGGGATGCTGGGCAGCCCAGCACGGGTGCCAAAGAGGTTCCATTGTAATGGACTTTGAGTTGGGAAATGGAGGAGCGACAGCAATGCGGATGGCACCGTTGCAGAGCTGACTTTCTGCAGAAGAGGCACAGCTCCAGTTTTTTGCCCTGGCTCTTCGGCTGTGGGAGCAGAGGCCAACCGTTCGTGCACTACTCCCTGGGATGCTGGGCAGCCCAGCACGGGTGCCAAAGATGTTCCATTGTAATGGACTTTGAGTTGGGAAATCGAGGAGCGACAGCAATGCCGATGGCACAGTTGCAAAGCTGACTTTCTGCAGAAGAGGCACAGCTCCAGTTTTTTGCCCTGGCTCTTCGGGTGTTGGAGCAGAGGCCAACCGTTCATGCTCTACTCCCTGGGATGCTGGGCAGCCGAGCACGGGTGCCAAAGAGGTTCCATTGTAATGGACTTTGAGTTGGGAAATCGAGGAGCGACAGCAATGTGGATGGCACCGTTGCAAAGCTGACTTTCTGCAGAAGAGGCACAGCTCAAGCTTTTTGCCCTGGCTCTTCGGCTGTGGGAGCAGAAGCTACCCTTTCATGCTCTACTCCCTGGGATGCTGGGCAGCCCAGCACGGGTGCCAAAGAGGTTCCATTGTAAGGGACTTTGACTTGGAAAATCGAGGAGCGACAGCAATGCGGATGGAACCGTTGCAAAGCTGACTTTCTGCAGAAGAGACACAGCTCCAGTTTTTTGCCCTGGTTTTTTGGCTGTGTGAGCAGAGGCCAACCGTTCATGCTCTACTCCCTGGGATGCTGGGCAGCCTAGCACGGGTGCCAAAGAGGTTCCATTGTAATGGACTTTGAGTTGGGAAATGGAGGAGCTACAGCAATGTGGATGGCACCATTGCAAAGCTGACCTTCTGCAGAAGAGGCACAGCTCCAGTTTTTTGCCCTGGCTCTTTGGCTGTGGGAGCAGAGGCCAACCGTTCGTGCTCTACTCCCTGGGATGCTGGGCAGCCCAGCACGGGTGCCAAAGAGGTTTCATTGTAATGGACTTTGAGTTGGGAAATGGAGGAGCGACAGCAATGCCGATGGCACCGTTGCAAAGCTGACTTTCTGCAGAAGAGGCACAGATCCAGTTTTTTGCCCTGGCTCTTCGGCTGTGGGAGCAGAGGCCAACCGTTCGTGCTCTACTCCCTGGGATGCTGGGCAGCCCAGCACGGGTGCCAAAGAGGTTCCATTGTAATGGACTTTGAGTTGGGAAATGGAGGAGCGACAGCAATGCGGATGGCACCGTTGCAAAGCTGACTTTCTGCAGAAGAGGCACAGCTCCAGTTTTTTGCCCTGGCTCTTCGGCTGTGGGAGCAAAGGCCACCCGTTCATGCTCTACTCCCTGGGATGCTGGGCAGCCCAGCACGGGTGCCAAAGAGGTTCCATTGTAATGGACTTTGAGTTGGGAAATGGAGGAGCAACAGCAATGCGGATGGCACCGTTGCAAAGCTGACTTTCTGCACAAGAGGCACAGCTCCAGTTTTTTGCCCTGGCTCTTCGGCTGTGGGAGCAAAGGCCACCCGTTCATGCTCTACTCCCTGGGATGCTGGGCAGCCGAGCACGGGTGCCAAAGAGGTTCCATTGTAATGGACTTTGAGTTGGGAAATGGAGGAGCGACAGCAATGCGGATGGCACCGTTGCAAAGCTGACTTTCTGCAGAAGAGGTACAGCTCAAGCTTTTTTCCCTGGCTCTTCGGCTATGGGATCAAAGGCCAACCGTTCGTGCTCTACTCCCTGGGATGCTGGGCAGCCCAGTACGGGTGCCAGAGGTTCCATTGTAATGGACTTTGAGTTGGGAAATGGAGGAGTGACAGCAATGCGGATGGCACCGTTGCAAAGGTGACTTTCTGCAGAAGAGGCACATATCAAGCTTTTTGCTCTGGCTCTTCGGCTGTGGGAGCAGAGGCCAACCGTTCATGCTCTACTCCCTGGGATGCTGGGCAGCCGAGCATGGGTGCCAAAGAGGTTCCATTGTAATGGACTTTGAGTTGGGAAATGGAGGAGCGACAGCAATGCGGATGGCACCGTTGCAAAGCTGACTTTCTGCAGAAGAGGCACAGCTCCAGTTTTTTGCCCTGGCTCTTCGGCTGTGGGAGCAGAGGCCAACCGTTCGTGCTCTACTCCCTGGGATGCTGGGCAGCCCAGCACGAGTGCCACAGAGGTTCCATTGTAATGGACTTTGAGTTGGGAAATGGAGGAGTGACAGCAATGCAGATGGCACCGTTGCAAAGCTGACTTTCTGCAGAAGAGGCACAGCTCCAGTTTTTTGCCCTGGCTCTTCGGCTGTGGGAGCAGAGGCCAACCGTTCATGCTCTACTCCCGGGGATGCTGGGCAGCCCAGCACGGGTGCCAAAGAGGTTCCATTGTAATGGACTTTGAGTTGGGAAATGGAGGAGCGACAGCAATGCGGATGGCACCGTTGCAAAGCTGACTATCTGCAGAAGAGGCACAGCTCCAGTTTTTTGCCCTGGCTCTTCGGCTGTGGGAGCAGAGGCCAACCGTTCGTGCTCTACTCCCTGGGATGCTGGGCAGCCCAGCACGGGTGCCAAAGAGGTTCCATTGTAATGGACTTTGAGTTGGGAAATGGAGGAACGACAGCAATGCGGATGGCACCGTTGCAAAGCTGACTTTCTGCAGAAGAGGCACAGCTCCAGTTTTTTGCCCTGGCTCTTCTGCTGTGGGAGCAAAGGCCAACCGTTCATGCTCTACTCCCTGGGATGCTGGGCAGCCGAGCACGGGTGCCAAAGAGGTTGCATTGTAATGGACTTTGAGTTGGGAAATGGAGGAGCGACAGCAATGTGGATGGCACCGTTGCAAAGCTGACTTTCTGCAGAAGAGGTACAGCTCAAGCTTTTTTCCCTGGCTCTTCGGCTATGGGATCAAAGGCCAACCGTTCGTGCTCTACTCCCTGGGATGCTGGGCAGCCCAGTACGGGTGCCAGAGGTTCCATTGTAATGGACTTTGAGTTGGGAAATGGAGGAGCGACAGCAATGCGGATGGCACCGTTGCAAAACTGACTTTCTGCAGAAGAGGCACATATCAAGCTTTTTGCTCTGGCTCTTTGGCTGTGGGAGCAGAGGCCAACCGTTCGTGCTCTACTCCCTGGGATGCTGGGCAGCCCAGCACGGGTGCCAAAGAGGTTCCATTGTAATGGACTTTGAGTTGGGAAATCGAGGAGCGACAGCAATGCGGATGGCACTGTTGCAAAGCTGACTTTCTGCAGAAGAGGCACAGCTCCAGTTTTTTGCCCTGGCTCTTCGGCTGTGGGAGCAGAGGCCAACCGTTCATGCTCTACTCCCTGGGATGCTGGGCAGCCCAGCACGGGTGCCAAAGAGGTTCCATTGTAATGGACTTTGAGTTGGGAAATGGAGGAGCGACAGCAATGCGGATGGCACCGTTGCAAAGCTGACTTTCTGCAGAAGAGGCACAGCTCCAGTTTTTTGCCCTGGCTCTTCGGCTGTGGGAGCAGAGGCCAACCGTTCGTGCTCTACTCCCTGGGATGCTGGGCAGCCCAGCACGGGTGCCAAAGAGGTTCCATTGTAATGGACTTTGAGTTGGGAAATGGAGGAGTGACAGCAATGCGGATGGAACCGTTGCAAAGCTGACTTTCTGCAGAAGAGGCACAGCTCCAGTTTTTTGCCCTGGCTCTTCGGCTGTGGGAGCAGAGGCCAACCGTTCATGCTCTACTCCCTGGGATGCTGGGCAGCCCAGCACGGGTGCCAAAGAGGTTCCATTGTAATGGACTTTGAGTTGGGAAATGGAGGAGCGACAGCAATGCGGATGGCACCGTTGCAAAGCTGACTTTCTGCAGAAGAGGCACAGCTCAAGTTTTTTGCCCTGGCTCTTCGGCTGTGGGAGCACAGGCCAACCGTTCCTGCTCTACTCCCTGGGATGCTGGGCAGCCGAGCACGGGTGCAAAAGAGGTTCCATTGTAATGGACTTTGAGTTGGGAAATGGAGTAGCTACAGCAATGCGGATGGCACAGTTGCAAAGCTGACTTTCTGCAGAAGAGGCACAGCTCCAGTTTTTTGCCCTGGCTCATCGGCTGTGGGAGCAGAGGCCAGGCGTTCGTGCTCTACTCCCTGGGATGCTGGGCAGCCCAGCACGGGTGCCAAAGAGGTTCCATTTTAATGGACTTTGAGTTGGGAAATGGAGGAGCGGCAGCAATGCGGATGGCACCGTTGCAAAGGTGACTTTCTGCAGAAGAGGTACAGCTCCAGTTTTCTGCCCTGGCTGTTCGGCTGTGGGAGCAGAGGCCAACCGTTCATGCACTACTCCCTGGGATGCTGGGCAGCCCAGCACGGGTGCCAAAGAGGTTCCATTGTAATGGACTTTGTGTTAGGAAATCGAGGAGCGACAGCAATGCGGATGGCACAGTTGCAAAGCTGACTTTCTGCAGAAGAGGCACAGGTCCAGTTTTTTGCCCTGGCTCATCGGCTGTGGGAGCAGAGGCCAACCGTTCGTGCTCTACTCCCTGGGATGCTGGGCAGCCCAGCACGGGTGCCAAAGAGGTTTCATTGTAATGGACTTTGAGTTGGGAAATGGAGGAGCGACAGCAATGCCGATGGCACCGTTGCAAAGCTGACTTTCTGCAGAAGAGGCACAGCTCCAGTTTTTTGCCCTGGCTCTTCGGCTGTGGGAGCAGAGGCCAACCGTTCGTGCTCTACTCCCTGGGATGCTGGGCAGCCCAGCACGGGTGCCAAAGAGGTTCCATTGTAATGGACTTTGAGTTGGGAAATGGAGGAGCGACAGCAATGCGGATGGCACCGTTGCAAAGCTGACTTTCTGCAGAAGAGGTACAGCTCAAGCTTTTTTCCCTGGCTCTTCGGCTATGGGATCAAAGGCCAACCGTTCGTGCTCTACTCCCTGGGATGCTGGGCAGCCCAGTACGGGTGCCAGAGGTTCCATTGTAATGGACTTTGAGTTGGGAAATGGAGGAGTGACAACAATGCGGATGGCACCGTTGCAAAGGTGACTTTCTGCAGAAGAGGCACATATCAAGCTTTTTGCTCTGGCTCTTCGGCTGTGGGAGCAGAGGCCAACCGTTCATGCTCTACTCCCTGGGATGCTGGGCAGCCGAGCATGGGTGCCAAAGAGGTTGCATTTTAATGGACTTTGAGTTGGGAAATGGAGGAGCGACAGCAATGCGGATGGCACCGTTGCAAAGCTGACTTTCTGCAGAAGAGGCACAGCTCCAGTTTTTTGCCCTGGCTCTTCGGCTGTGGGAGCAGAGGCCAACCGTTCGTGCTCTACTCCCTGGGATGCTGGGCAGCCCAGCACGGGTGCCACAGAGGTTCCATTGTAATGGACTTTGAGTTGGGAAATGGAGGAGTGACAGCAATGCAGATGGCACCGTTGCAAAGCTGACTTTCTGCAGAAGAGGCACAGCTCCAGTTTTTTGCCCTGGCTCTTCGGCTGTGGGAGCAGAGGCCAACCGTTCATGCTCTACTCCCTGGGATGCTGGGCAGCCCAGCACGGGTGCCAAAGAGGTTCCATTGTAATGGACTTTGAGTTGGGAAATGGAGGAGAGACAGCAATGCGGATGGCACCGTTGCAAAGCTGACTATCTGCAGAAGAGGCACAGCTCCAGTTTTTTGCCCTGGCTCTTCGGCTGTGGGAGCAGAGGCCAACCGTTCGTGCTCTACTCCCTGGGATGCTGGGCAGCCCAGCACGGGTGCCAAAGAGGTTCCATTGTAATGGACTTTGAGTTGGGAAATGGAGGAACGACAGCAATGCGGATGGCACCGTTGCAAAGCTGACTTTCTGCAGAAGAGGCACAGCTCCAGTTTTTTGCCCTGGCTCTTCTGCTGTGGGAGCAAAGGCCAACCGTTCATGCTCTACTCCCTGGGATGCTGGGCAGCCGAGCACGGGTGCCAAAGAGGTTGCATTGTAATGGACTTTGAGTTGGGAAATGGAGGAGCGACAGCAATGCGGATGGCACCGTTGCAAAGCTGACTTTCTGCAGAAGAGGTACAGCTCAAGCTTTTTTCCCTGGCTCTTCGGCTATGGGATCAAAGGCCAACCGTTCGTGCTCTACTCCCTGGGATGCTGGGCAGCCCAGTACGGGTGCCAGAGGTTCCATTGTAATGGACTTTGAGTTGGGAAATGGAGGAGCGACAGCAATCCGGATGGCACCGTTGCAAAACTGACTTTCTGCAGAAGAGGCACATATCAAGCTTTTTGCTCTGGCTCTTTGGCTGTGGGAGCAGAGGCCAACCGTTCGTGCTCTACTCCCTGGGATGCTGGGCAGCCCAGTACGGGTGCCAGAGGTTCCATTGTAATGGACTTTGAGTTGGGAAATGGAGGAGCGACAGCAATGCGGATGGCACCGTTGCAAAACTGACTTTCTGCAGAAGAGGCACATATCAAACTTTTTGCCCTGGCTCTTTGGCTGTGGGAGCAGAGGCCAACCGTTCGTGCTCTACTCCCTGGGATGCTGGGCAGCCCAGCACGGGTGCCAAAGAGGTTCCATTGTAATGGACTTTGAGTTGGGAAATGGAGGAGCGACAGCAATGCGGATGGCACCGTTGCAAAGCTGACTATCTGCAGAAGAGGCACAGCTCCAGTTTTTTGCCCTGGCTCTTCGGCTGTGGGAGCACAGGCCAACCGTTCGTGCTCTACTCCCTGGGATGCTGGGCAGCCGAGCACGGGTGCCAAAGAGGTTCCATTGTAATGGACTTTGAGTTGGGAAATGGAGTAGCTACAGCAATGCGGATGGCACAGTTGCAAAGCTGACTTTCTGCAGAAGAGGCACAGCTCCAGTTTTTTGCCCTGGCTCATCGGCTGTGGGAGCACAGGCCAGCCGTTCGTGCTCTACTCCCTGGGATGCTGGGCAGCCCAGCACGGGTGCCAAAGAGGTTCCATTTTAATGGACTTTGAGTTGGGAAATGGAGGAGCGGCAGCAATGCGGATGGCACAGTTGCAAAGGTGACTTTCTGCAGAAGAGGTACAGCTCCAGTTTTCTGCCCTGGCTGTTCGGCTGTGGGAGCAGAGGCCAACCGTTCATGCACTACTCCCTGGGATGCTGGGCAGCCGGGCACGGGTGCCAAAGAGGTTCCATTGTAATGGACTTTGTGTTAGGAAATCGAGGAGCGACAGCAATGCGGATGGCACCGTTGCAAAGCTGACTTTCTGCAGAAGAGGCACAGCTCAAGTTTTTTGCCCTGGCTCTTCGGCTGTGGGAGCAGAGGCCAACCGTTCGTGCTCTACTCCCTGGGATGCTGGGCAGCCCAGCAGGGGTGCCAAAGAGGTTCCATTGTAATGGACTTTGAGTTGGGAAATGGAGGAGCGACAGCAATGCGGATGGCACCGTTGCAAAGCTGACTTTCTGCAGAAGATGCACAACTGAAGCTTTTTCCCCTGGCTCTTCGGCTGTGGGAGCAGAGGCCAACCGTTCGTGGTATACTCCCTGGGATGCTGGGCAGCCGAGCACGGGTGCCAAAGAGGTTCCATTGTAATGGACTTTGAGTTGGGAAATCGAGGAGCGACAGCAATGCGGATGGCACCGTTGCAAAGCTGACTTTCTGCAGAAGAGGCACAGCTCCAGTTTTTTGCCCTGGCTCTTCGGCTGTGGGAGCAGAGGCCAACCGTTCATGCTCTACTCCCTGGGATGCTGGGCAGCCCAGCAAGGGTGCCAAAGATTTTCCATTGAAATGGACTTTGAGTTGGGAAATGGAGGAGCGACAGCAATGCGGATGGCACCGTTGCAAAGCTGACTTTCTGCAGAAGAGGCACAGCTCAAGCTTTTTGCCCTGGCTCTTCGGCTGTGGGAGCAGAGGCCAACCGTTCGTGCTCTACTCGCTGGGATGCTGGGCAGCCCAGCACGGGTGCCAAAGAGGTTCCATTGTAATGGACTTTGAGTTGGGAAATGGAGGAGCGACAGCAATGCCGATGGAACCGTTGCAAAGCTGACTTTCTGCAGAAGAGGCACAGCTCCAGTTTTTTGCCCTGGCTCTTCAGCTGTGGGAGCAGAGGCCAACCGTTCGTGCTCTACTCCCTGGGATGCTGGGCAGCCGAGCACGGGTGCCAAAGAGGTTCCATTGTAATGGCCTTTGAGTTGCGAAATCGAGGAGCGACAGCAATGCGGATGGCACCGTTGCAAAGCTGACTTTCTGCAGAAGAGGCACAGCTCAAGCTTTTTGCCCTGGCTCTTC
Source organism: Psittacula echo (assembly GCF_963264785.1). NCBI lineage: Eukaryota > Metazoa > Chordata > Aves > Psittaciformes > Psittacidae > Psittacula > Psittacula echo. The sequence goes on from NC_137758.1 coordinate 7,312,287, forward strand.
GGCTGTGGGAGCAGAGGCCAACCGTTCGTGCTCTACTCCCTGGGATGCTGGGCAGCCCAGCACGGGTGCCAAAGAGGTTCCATTGTAATGGACTTTCAGTTGGGAAATGGAGGAGTGACAGCAATGCGGATGGCACCGTTGCAAAGCTGACTTTCTGCAGAAGGGGTTCAGCTCCAGTTTTTTGCCCTGGCTCTTCTGCTGTGGGAGAAGAAGCCACCCGTTCATGCTCTACTCCCTGGGATGCTGGGCAGCCCAGCACGGGTGCCAAAGAGGTTCCATTGTAATGGACTTTGAGTTTGGAAATCGAGGAGCGACCGCAATGCCGATGGCACAGTTGCAAAGCTGACTTTCTGCAGAAGGGGTTCAGTTCCAGTTTTTTGCCCTGGCTCTTCGGCTGTGGGAGCAGAGGCCAACCGTTCATGCTCTACTCCCTGGGATGCTGGGCAGCCGAGCACGGGTGCCAAAGAGGTTCCATTGTAATGGACTTTGAGTTGGGAAATGGAGGAGCGACAGCAATGCGGATGGCACCGTTGCAAAGCTGACTTTCTGCAGAAGAGGCACAGCTCCAGTTTTTTGCCCTGGCTCTTCGGCTGTGGGAGCAGAGGCCAACCGTTCGTGGTCTACTCCCTGGGATGCTGGGCAGCCGAGCACGGGTGCCAAAGAGGTTCCATTGTAATGGACTTTGAGTTGGGAAATGGAGGAGTGACAGCAATGCGGATGGCACCGTTGCAAAGCTGACTTTCTGCAGAAGGGGTTCAGCTCCAGTTTTTTGCCCTGGCTATTCGGCTGTGGGAGCAGAAGCCACCCGTTCATGCTCTACTCCCTGGGATGCTGGGCAGCCCAGCACGGGTGCCAAAGAGGTTCCATTGTAAGGGACTTTGAGTTGGAAAATCGAGGAGCGACAGCAATGCGGATGGAACCGTTGCAAAGCTGACTTTCTGCAGAAGAGACACAGCTCCAGTTTTTTGCCCTGGCTCTTCGGCTGTGGGAGCAGAGGCCAACCGTTCATGCTCTACTCCCTGGGATGCTGGGCAGCCGAGCACGGGTGCCAAAGATGTTCCATTGTAATGGACTTTGAGTTGGGAAATCGAGGAGAGACAGCAATGCCGATGGCACAGTTGCAAAGCTGACTTTCTGCAGAAGAGGCACAGCTCCAGTTTTTTGCCCTGGCTCTTCGGGTGTTTGAGCAGAGGCCAACCGTTCATGCTCTACTCCCTGGGATGCTGGGCAGCCCAGCACGGGTGCCAAAGAGGTTCCATTGTAATGGACTTTGAGTTGGGAAACGGAGGAGCGACAGCAATGCGGATGGCACCGTTGCAAAGCTGACTTTCTGCAGAAGAGGCACATATCAAGTTTTTTGCCCTGGCTCTTCGGCTGTGGGAGCAGAGGCCAACCGTTCGTGCTCTACTCCCTGGGATGCTGGGCAGCCCAGCACGGGTGCCAAAGAGGTTCCATTGTAATGGACTTTGAGTTGGGAAATGGAGGAGCGACAGCAATGCGGATGGCACCGTTGCAGAGCTGACTTTCTGCAGAAGAGGCACAGCTCCAGTTTTTTGCCCTGGCTCTTCGGCTGTGGGAGCAGAGGCCAACCGTTCGTGCACTACTCCCTGGGATGCTGGGCAGCCCAGCACGGGTGCCAAAGAGGTTCCATTGTAATGGACTTTGAGTTGGGAAATCGAGGAGAGACAGCAATGCCGATGGCACAGTTGCAAAGCTGACTTTCTGCAGAAGAGGCACAGCTCCAGTTTTTTGCCCTGGCTCTTCGGGTGTTGGAGCAGAGGCCAACCGTTCATGCTCTACTCCCTGGGATGCTGGGCAGCCCAGCACGGGTGCCAAAGAGGTTCCATTGTAATGGACTTTGAGTTGGGAAATCGAGGAGCGACAGCAATGTGGATGGCACCGTTGCAAAGCTGACTTTCTGCAGAAGAGGCACAGCTCAAGCTTTTTGCCCTGGCTCTTCGGCTGTGGGAGCAAAGGCCAACCGTTCGTGCTCTACTGCCTGGGATGCTGGGCAGCCGAGCACGGGTGCCAAAGAGGTTCCATTGTAATGGACTTTGAGTTGGGAAATGGAGGAGTGACAGCTATGCGGAAGGCACCGTTGCAAAGCTGACTTTCTGCAGAAGAGGCACAGCTCAAGCTTTTTGCCCTGGCTCTTCTGCTGTGGGAGCAGAAGCCACCAGTTCATGCTCTACTCCCTGGGATGCTGGGCAGCCCAGCACGGGTGGCAAAGATGTTCCATTGTAATGGACTTTGAGTTGGGAAATGGAGGAGCGACAGCAATGCCGATGGAACCGTTGCAAAGCTGACTTTCTGCAGAAGAGGCACAGCTCCAGTTTTTTGCCCTGGCTCTTCGGCTGTGGGAGCAGAGGCCAACCGTTCGTGCTCTACACCCTGGGATGCTGGGCAGCCGAGCACGGGTGCCAGAGAGGTTCCATTGTAATGGACTTTGAGTTGGGAAATGGAGGAACCTCAGCAATGCGGATGGCACCGTTGCAAAGCTGACTTTCTGCAGAAGAGGCACAGCTCAAGCTTTTTGCCCTGGCTCTTCGGCTGTGGGAGCAGAGGCCAACCGTTCGTGGTCTATTCCCTGGGATGCTGGGCAGCCCAGCACGGGTGCCAAAGAGGTTCCATTGTAATGGACTTTGAGTTGAGAAATCGAGGAACGACAGCAAAGCGGATGGCATCGATGCAAAGCTGACTTTCTGCAGAAGAGGCACAGCTCAAGTTTTTTGCCCTGGCTTATCGGCTGTGGGAGCAGAGGCCAGACGTTCGTGCTCTACTCCCTGTGATGCTGGGCTGCCCAGCACGGGTGCCAAAGAGGTTCCATTGTAATGGACTTTGAGTTGGGAAGTCGAGGAGCGACAGCAAAGCGGATGGCACCATTGCAAAGCTGACTTTCTGCAGAAGAGGCACAGCTCAAGCTTTTTGCCCTAGCTCTTCGGCTGTGGGAGCAGAGGCCAACCGTTCGTGCTCTACTCCCTGGGATGCTGGGCAGCCGAGCACGGGTGCCAAAGAGGTTCCATTGTAATGGACTTTGAGTTGGGAAATCGAGGAACCTCAGCAATGCGGATGGCACTGTTGCAAAGCTGACTTTCTGCAGAAGAGGCACAGCTCAAGTATTTTGCCCTGGCTCTTCGGCTGTGGGAGCAGAGGCCAACCGTTCGTGCTCTACTCTCTGGGATGCTTGGCAGCCCAGCACGGGTGCCAAAGAGGTTCCATTGTAATGGACTTTGAGTTGTGAAATCGAGGAGCGACAGCAATGCGGATGGCACCGTTGCAAAGCTGACTTTCTGCAGAAGAGGCACAGCTCAAGGTTTTTGCCCTGGCACTTCGGCTGTGGGAGCAGAGGCCAACCGTTCATGCACTACTCCCTGGGATGCTGGGCAGCCCAGCACGGGTGCCAAAGAGGTTCCATTGTAATGGACTTTGAGTTGGGAAATGGAGGAGCGACAGCAATGCGGATGGCACCGTTGCAAAGGTGACTTTCTGCAGAAGAGGCACAGCTCCAGTTTTTTGCCCTGGCTCTTTGGCTGTGGGAGCAGAAGGCACCCGTTCATGCTCTACTCCCTGGGATGCTGGGCAGCCCAGCACGGGTGCCAAAGAGGTTCCATTGTAATGGACTTTGAGTTGGGAAATGGAGGAGCGACAGCAATGCGGATGGCAGCGTTGCAAAGCTGACTTTCTGCAGAAGAGGCACAGCTCCAGTTTTTTGCCCTGGCTCTTCGGCTGTGGGAGCAGAGGCCAACCATTAGTGCTCTACTGCCTGGGATGCTGGGCAGCCCAGCACGGGTGCCAAAGAGGTTCCATTGTAATGGCCTTTGAGTTGCAAAATCGAGGAGCGACAGCAATGCGGAAGGCACCATTGCAAAGCTGACTTTTTGCAGAAGAGGCACAGCTCAAGCTTTTTGCCCTGGCTCTTCGGCTGTGGGAGCAGAGGCCAACCGTTCGTGCTCTACTCCCTGGGATGCTGGGCAGCCCAGCACGGGTGCCAAAGAGGTTCCATTGTAATGGCCTTTGAGTTGCAAAATCGAGGAGCGACAGCAATGCGGATGGCACCATTGCAAAGCTGACTATTTGCAGAAGAGGCACAGCTCAAGCTTTTTGCCCTGGCTCTTCGGCTGTGGGAGCAAAGGCCAACCGTTCGTGCTCTCCTCCCTGGGATGCTGGGCAGCCGAGCACGGGTGCCAAAGAGGTTCCATTGTAATGGACTTTGAGTTGGGAAATGGAGGAGTGACAGCAATGCGGATGGCACCGTTGCAAAGCTGACTTTCTGCAGAAGGGGTTCAGCTCCAGTTTTTTGCCCTGGCTCTTTGGCTGTGGGAGCAGAAGCCTCCCTTTCATGCTCTACTCCCTGGGATGCTGGGCAGCCCAGCACGGGTGCCAAAGAGGTTCCATTGTAAGGGACTTTGACTTGGAAAATCGAGGAGAGACAGCAATGCGGATGGAACCGTTGCAAAGCTGACTTTCTGCAGAAGAGGCACAGCTCAAGTTTTTTGCCCTGGCTCTTCGGCTGTGGGAGCAGAGGCCAACCGTTCGTGCTCTACTCCCTGGGATGCTGGGCAGCCGAGCACGGGTGCCAAAGAGGTTCCATTGTAATGGACGTTGAGTTGGGAAATGGAGGAGCTACAGCAATGCGGATGGCACCATTGCAAAGCTGACTTTCTGCAGAAGAGGCACAGCTCCAGTTTTTTGCCCTGGCTCTTTGGCTGTGGGAGCAGAGGCCAACCGTTCGTGCTCTACTCCCTGGGATGCTGGGCAGCCGAGCACGGGTGCCAAAGAGGTTTCATTGTAATGGCCTTTGAGTTGTGAAATCGAGGAGCGACAGCAATGCCGATGGCACCGTTGCAAAGCTGACTTTCTGCAGAAGAGGCACAGCTCCAGTTTTTTGCCCTGGCTCTTCGGCTGTGGGAGCAGAGGCCAACCGTTCATGCTCTACTCCCTGGGATGCTGGGCAGCCCAGCACGGGTGCCAAAGAGGTTCCATTGTAATGGACTTTGAGTTGGGAAATGGAGGAGCGACAGCAATGCGGATGGCACCGTTGCAAAACTGACTTTCTGCAGAAGAGGCACATATCAAACTTTTTGCCCTGGCTCTTTGGCTGTGGGAGCAGAGGCCAACCGTTCGTGCTCAACTCCCTGGGATGCTGGACAGCCGAGCACGGGTGCCAAAGAGGTTCCATTGTAATTGACTTTGAGTTGGGAAATGGAGGAGCTACAGCAATGCGGAAGGCACCGTTGCAAAGCTGACTTTCTGCAGAAGAGGCACAGCTCAAGCTTTTTGCCCTGGCTCTTCGGGTGTGGGAGCAGAGGCCAACCGTTCGTGCTCTACTCCCTGGGATGCTGGGCAGCCGAGCACGGGTGCCAAAGAGGTTCCATTGTAATGGACTTTGAGTTGGGAAATGGAGGAGCGACAGCAATGCGGATGGCACCGTTGTAAAGCTGACTTTCTGCAGAAGAGGCACAGCTCCAGTTTTTTGCCCTGGCTCTTCGGCTGTGGGAGCAAAGGCCAACCGCTCATGCTCTACCCCCTGGGATGCTGGGCAGCCGAGCACGGGTGCCAAAGAGGTTCCATTGTAATGGACTTTGAGTTGGGAAATGGAGGAGCGACAGCAATGCGGATGGCACCGTTGCAAAGCTGACTTTCTGCAGAAGAGGTACAGCTCAAGCTTTTTGCCCTGGCTCTTCGGCTATGGGATCAAAGGCCAACCCTTCGTGCTCTACTGCCTGGGATGCTGGGCAGCCCAGCACGGGTGCCAAAGAGGTTCCATTGTAATGGCCTTTGAGTTGCGAAATCGAGGAGCGACAACATTGCGGATGGCACCGTTGCAAAGCTGACTTTCTGCAGAAGAGGCACAGCTCAAGCTTTTTGCCCTGGCTCTTCGGCTGTGGGAGCAAAGGCCAACCGTTCGTTCTCTACTCCCTGGGATGCTGGGCAGCCCAGCACGGGTGCCAAAGAGGTTCCATTGTAATGGACTTTGAGTTGGGAAATGGAGGAGTGACAGCAATGCGGATGGCACCGTTGCAAAGCTGACTTTCTGCAGAAGGGGTTCAGCTCCAGTTTTTTGCCCTGGCTCTTCGGGTGTGGGAGCAGAAGCCACCCGTTCATGCTCTACTCCCTGGGATGCTGGGCAGCCCAGCACGGGTGCTAAAGAGGTTCCATTGTAAGGGACTTTGACTTGGAAAATCGAGGAGCGACAACAATGCGGATGGCACCGTTGCAAAGCTGACTTTCTGCAGAAGAGGCACAGCTCAAGCTTTTTGCCCTGGCTCTTCGGCTGTGGGAGCAGAGGCCAACCGTTCGTTCTCTACTCCCTGGGATGCTGGGCAGCCGAGCACAGGTGCCAAAGAGGTTCCATTGTAATGGACTTTGAGTTGGGAAATGGAGGAGCGACAGCAATGCGGATGGCACCGTTGCAAAGCTGACTTTCTGCAGAAGGGGTTCAGCTCCAGTTTTTTGCCCTGGCTCTTCGACTGTGTGAGCAGGAGCCACCAGTTCATGCTCTACTCCCTGGGATGCTGGGCAGCCCAGCACGGGTGCCAAAGAGGTTCCATTGTAATGGACTTTGAGTTGGGAAATCGAGGAGCGACAGCAATGCGGATGGAACCGTTGCAAAGCTGACTTTCTGCAGAAGAGGCACAGCTCCAGTTTTTTGCCCTGGCTCTTCGGGTGTTGGAGCAGAGGCCAACCGTTCATGCTCTACTCCCTGGGATGCTGGGCAGCCCAGCACGGGTGCCAAAGAGGTTCCATTGTAATGGACTTTGAGTTGGGAAACGGAGGAGCGACAGCAATGCGGATGGCACCGTTGCAAAGCTGACTTTCTGCAGAAGAGGCACAGCTCCAGTTTTTTGCCCTGGCTCTTCGGCTGTGGGAGCAGAGGCCAACCGTTCCTGCTCTACTCCCTGGGATGCTGGGCAGCCCAGCACGGGTGCCAAAGAGGTTCCATTGTAATGGACTTTGAGTTGGGAAATGGAGGAGCGACAGCAATGCGGATGGCACCGTTGCAGAGCTGACTTTCTGCAGAAGAGGCACAGCTCCAGTTTTTTGCCCTGGCTCTTCGGCTGTGGGAGCAGAGGCCAACCGTTCGTGGTCTATTCCCTGGGATGCTGGGCAGCCCAGCACGGGTGGCAAAGAGGTTCCATTGTAATGGACTTTGAGTTGAGAAATCGAGGAACGACAGCAAAGCGGATGGCACCGATGCAAAGCTGACTTTCTGCAGAAGAGGCACAGCTCAAGTTTTTTGCCCTGGCTTATCGGCTGTGGGAGCAGAGGCCAGCCGTTCGTGCTCTACTCCCTGTGATGCTGGGCTTCCCAGCACGGGTGCCAAAGAGGTTCCATTGTAATGGACTTTGAGTTGGGAAATCGAGGAGCGACAGCAAAGCGGATGGCACCGTTGCAAAGCTGACTTTCTGCACAAGAGGCACAGCTCAAGCTTTTTGCCCTAGCTCTTCGGCTGTGGGAGCAGAGGCCAACCGTTCGTGCTCTACTCCCTGGGATGCTGGGCAGCCGAGCACGGGTGCCAAAGAGGTTCCATTGTAATGGACTTTGAGTTGGGAAATCGAGGAACCTCAGCAATGCGGATGGCACTGTTGCAAAGCTGACTTTCTGCAGAAGAGGCACAGCTCAAGTATTTTGCCCTGGCTCTTCGGCTGTGGGAGCAGAGGCCAACCGTTCGTGCTCTACTCTCTGGGATGCTTGGCAGCCCAGCACGGGTGCCAAAGAGGTTCCATTGTAATGGACTTTGAGTTGTGAAATCGAGGAGCGACAGCAATGCGGATGGCACCGTTGCAAAGCTGACTTTCTGCAGAAGAGGCACAGCTCAAGGTTTTTGCCCTGGCTCTTCGGCTGTGGGAGCAGAGGCCAACCGTTCATGCACTACTCCCTGGGATGCTGGGCAGCCGAGCACGGGTGCCAAAGAGGTTCCATTGTAATGGACTTTGAGTTGGGAAATGGAGGAGTGACAGCAATGCGGATGGCACCGTTGCAAAGGTGACTTTCTGCAGAAGAGGCACAGCTCCAGTTTTTTGCCCTGGCTCTTCGGCTGTGGGAGCAGAAGGCACCCGTTCATGCTCTACTCCCTGGGATGCTGGGCAGCCGAGCACGGGAGCCAAAGATGTTCCATTGTAATGGACTTTGAGTTGGGAAATGGAGGAGCGACAGCAATGCGGATGGCACCGTTGCAAAGCTGACTTTCTGCAGAAGAGGCACAGCTCCAGTTTTTTGCCCTGGCTCTTCGGCTGTGGGAGCAGAGGCCAACCATTAGTGCTCTACTCCCTGGGATGCTGGGCAGCCCAGCACGGGTGCCAAAGAGGTTCCATTGTAATGGACTTTGAGATGGGAAATCGAGGAGCGACAGCAATGCGGATGGCACCGTTGCAAAGCTGACTTTCTGCAGAAGAGGCACAGCTCCAGTTTTTTGCCCTGGCTCTTCGGCTGTGGGAGCAGAGGCCAACCGTTCATGCACTACTGCCTGGGATGCTGGGCAGCCCAGCACGGGTGCCAAAGAGGTTCCATTGTAATGGACTTTGAGTTGGGAAATGGAGGAGCGACAGCAATGCGGATGGCACCGTTGCAAAGCTGACTTTCTGCAGAAGAGGCACAGCTCAAGCTTTTTGCCCTGGCTCTTCGGCTGTGGGAGCAAAGGCCAACCGTTCGTGCTCTACTCCCTGGGATGCTGGGCAGCCCAGCACGGGTGCCAAAGAGGTTCCATTGTAATGGCCTTTGAGTTGCAAAATCGAGGAGCGACAGCAATGCGGATGGCACCATTGCAAAGCTGACTTTTTGCAGAAGAGGCACAGCTCAAGCTTTTTGCCCTGGCTCTTCGGCTGTGGGAGCAAAGGCCAACCGTTCGTGCTCTACTCCCTGGGATGCTGGGCAGCCGAGCACGGGTGCCAAAGAGGTTCCATTGTAATAGACTTTGAGTTGGGAAATGGAGGAGTGACAGCAATGCGGATGGCACCGTTGCAAAGCTGACTTTCTGCAGAAGGGGTTCAGCTCCAGTTTTTTGCCCTGGCTCTTTGGCTGTGGGAGCAGAGGCCAACCGTTCGTGGTCTATTCCCTGGGATGCTGGGCAGCCCAGCACGGGTGGCAAAGAGGTTCCATTGTAATGGACTTTGAGTTGAGAAATCGAGGAACGACAGCAAAGCGGATGGCACCGATGCAAAGCTGACTTTCTGCAGAAGAGGCACAGCTCAAGTTTTTTGCCCTGGCTTATCGGCTGTGGGAGCAGAGGCCAGCCGTTCGTGCTCTACTCCCTGTGATGCTGGGCTTCCCAGCACGGGTGCCAAAGAGGTTCCATTGTAATGGACTTTGAGTTGGGAAATCGAGGAGCGACAGCAAAGCGGATGGCACCGTTGCAAAGCTGACTTTCTGCACAAGAGGCACAGCTCAAGCTTTTTGCCCTAGCTCTTCGGCTGTGGGAGCAGAGGCCAACCGTTCGTGCTCTACTCCCTGGGATGCTGGGCAGCCGAGCACGGGTGCCAAAGAGGTTCCATTGTAATGGACTTTGAGTTGGGAAATCGAGGAACCTCAGCAATGCGGATGGCACTGTTGCAAAGCTGACTTTCTGCAGAAGAGGCACAGCTCAAGTATTTTGCCCTGGCTCTTCGGCTGTGGGAGCAGAGGCCAACCGTTCGTGCTCTACTCTCTGGGATGCTTGGCAGCCCAGCACGGGTGCCAAAGAGGTTCCATTGTAATGGACTTTGAGTTGTGAAATCGAGGAGCGACAGCAATGCGGATGGCACCGTTGCAAAGCTGACTTTCTGCAGAAGAGGCACAGCTCAAGGTTTTTGCCCTGGCTCTTCGGCTGTGGGAGCAGAGGCCAACCGTTCATGCACTACTCCCTGGGATGCTGGGCAGCCGAGCACGGGTGCCAAAGAGGTTCCATTGTAATGGACTTTGAGTTGGGAAATGGAGGAGTGACAGCAATGCGGATGGCACCGTTGCAAAGGTGACTTTCTGCAGAAGAGGCACAGCTCCAGTTTTTTGCCCTGGCTCTTCGGCTGTGGGAGCAGAAGGCACCCGTTCATGCTCTACTCCCTGGGATGCTGGGCAGCCGAGCACGGGAGCCAAAGATGTTCCATTGTAATGGACTTTGAGTTGGGAAATGGAGGAGCGACAGCAATGCGGATGGCACCGTTGCAAAGCTGACTTTCTGCAGAAGAGGCACAGCTCCAGTTTTTTGCCCTGGCTCTTCGGCTGTGGGAGCAGAGGCCAACCATTAGTGCTCTACTCCCTGGGATGCTGGGCAGCCCAGCACGGGTGCCAAAGAGGTTCCATTGTAATGGACTTTGAGATGGGAAATCGAGGAGCGACAGCAATGCGGATGGCACCGTTGCAAAGCTGACTTTCTGCAGAAGAGGCACAGCTCCAGTTTTTTGCCCTGGCTCTTCGGCTGTGGGAGCAGAGGCCAACCGTTCATGCACTACTGCCTGGGATGCTGGGCAGCCCAGCACGGGTGCCAAAGAGGTTCCATTGTAATGGACTTTGAGTTGGGAAATGGAGGAGCGACAGCAATGCGGATGGCACCGTTGCAAAGCTGACTTTCTGCAGAAGAGGCACAGCTCAAGCTTTTTGCCCTGGCTCTTCGGCTGTGGGAGCAAAGGCCAACCGTTCGTGCTCTACTCCCTGGGATGCTGGGCAGCCCAGCACGGGTGCCAAAGAGGTTCCATTGTAATGGCCTTTGAGTTGCAAAATCGAGGAGCGACAGCAATGCGGATGGCACCATTGCAAAGCTGACTTTTTGCAGAAGAGGCACAGCTCAAGCTTTTTGCCCTGGCTCTTCGGCTGTGGGAGCAAAGGCCAACCGTTCGTGCTCTACTCCCTGGGATGCTGGGCAGCCGAGCACGGGTGCCAAAGAGGTTCCATTGTAATAGACTTTGAGTTGGGAAATGGAGGAGTGACAGCAATGCGGATGGCACCGTTGCAAAGCTGACTTTCTGCAGAAGGGGTTCAGCTCCAGTTTTTTGCCCTGGCTCTTTGGCTGTGGGAGCAGAAGCCACCCTTTCATGCTCTACTCCCTGGGATGCTGGGCAGCCCAGCACGGGTGCCAAAGAGGTTCCATTGTAAGGGACTTTGACTTGGAAAATCGAGGAGAGACAGCAATGCGGATGGAACCGTTGCAAAGCTGACTTTCTGCAGAAGAGGCACAGCTCAAGTTTTTTGCCCTGGCTCTTCGGCTGTGGGAGCAGAGGCCAACCGTTCATGCTCTACTCCCTGGGATGCTGGGCAGCCCAGCACGGGTGCCAAAGAGGTTCCATTGTAATGGACGTTGAGTTGGGAAATGGAGGAGCGACAGCAATGCGGATGGCACCATTGCAAAGCTGACTTTCTGCAGAAGAGGCACAGCTCCAGTTTTTTGCCCTGGCTCTTTGACTGTGGGAGCAGAGGCCAACCGTTCGTGCTCTACTCCCTGGGATGCTGGGCAGCCGAGCACGGGTGCCAAAGAGGTTTCATTGTAATGGCCTTTGAGTTGTGAAATCGAGGAGCGACAGCAATGCCGATGGCACCGTTGCAAAGCTGACTTTCTGCAGAAGAGGCACAGCTCAAGTTTTTTGCCCTGGCTCTTCGGCTGTGGGAGCAGAGGCCAACCGTTCGTGCTCTACTCCCTGGGATGCTGGGCAGCCCAGCACGGGTGCCAAAGAGGTTCCATTGTAATGGACTTTGAGTTGGGAAATGGAGGAGCGACAGCAATGCGGATGGCACCGTTGCAAAACTGACTTTCTGCAGAAGAGGCACATATCAAACTTTTTGCCCTGGCTCTTTGGCTGTGGGAGCAGAGGCCAACTGTTCGTGCTCAACTCCCTGGGATGCTGGACAGCCGAGCACGGGTGCCAAAGAGGTTCCATTGTAATTGACTTTGAGTTGGGAAATGGAGGAGCTACAGCAATGCGGAAGGCACCGTTGCAAAGCTGACTTTCTGCAGAAGAGGCACAGCTCAAGCTTTTTGCCCTGGCTCTTCGGCTGTGGGAGCAGAGGCCAACCGTTCGTGCTCTACTCCCTGGGATGCTGGGCAGCCGAGCACGGGTGCCAAAGAGGTTCCATTGTAATGGACTTTGAGTTGGGAAATGGAGGAGCGACAGCAATGCGGATGGCACCGTTGTAAAGCTGACTTTCTGCAGAAGAGGCACAGCTCCAGTTTTTTGCCCTGGCTCTTCGGCTGTGGGAGCAAAGGCCAACCGCTCATGCTCTACTCCCTGGGATGCTGGGCAGCCCAGCACGGGTGCCAAAGAGGTTCCATTGTAATGGACTTTGAGTTGGGAAATGGAGGAGCGACAGCAATGCGGATGGCACCGTTGCAAAGCTGACTTTCTGCAGAAGAGGTACAGCTCAAGCTTTTTTCCCTGGCTCTTCGGCTATGGGATCAAAGGCCAACCCTTCGTGCTCTACTCCCTGGGATGCTGGGCAGCCCAGCACGGGTGCCAAAGAGGTTCCATTGTAATGGACTTTGAGTTGGGAAATCGAGGAGCGACAGCAATGCGGATGGCAGCGTTGCAAAGCTGACTTTCTGCAGAAAAAGCACAGCTCCAGTTTTTTGCCCTGGCTCTTCGGCTGTGGGAGCAGAGGCCAACCGTTCATGCTCTACTCCCTGGGATGCTGGGCAGCCGAGCACGGGTGCCAAAGAGTTTCCATTGAAATGGACTTTGAGTTGGGAAATGGAGGAACGACAGCAATGCGGATAGCACTGTTGCAAAGCTGACTTTCTGCAGAAGAGGCACAGCTCCAGTTTCTTGCCCTGGCTCTTCGGCTGTGGGAGCAGAGGCCAACCGTTCGTGCTCTACTCCCTGGGATGCTGGGCAGCCCAGCACGGGTGCCAAAGAGGTTCCATTGTAATGGACTTTGAGTTGGGAAATGGAGGAGCGACAGCAATGCGGATGGCACCGTTGCAAAGCTGACTTTCTGCAGAAGAGGCACAGCTCCAGTTTTTTGCCCTGGCTTACCGGCTGTGGGAGCAGAGGCCAACCGTTCGTGCTCTACTCCCTGGGATGCTGGGCAGCCCAGCACGGGTGCCAAAGAGGTTCCATTGTAATGGCCTTTGAGGTGCAAAATGGAGGAGTGACAGCAATGCGGATGGCACCGTTGCAAAGCTGACTTTTTGCAGAAGAGGCACAGCTCAAGCTTTTTGCCCTGGCTCTTCGGCTGTGGGAGCAAAGGCCAACCGTTCGTGCTCTACTCCCTGGGATGCTGGGCAGCCCAGCACGGGTGCCAAAGAGGTTCCATTTTAATGGACTTTGAGTTGGGAAATGGAGGAGTGACAGCAATGCGGATGGCACCGTTGCAAAGCTGACTTTCTGCAGAAGCGGTTCAGCTCCAGTTTTTTGCCCTGGCTCTTCGGCTGTGGGAGCAGAAGCCACCCTTTCATGCTCTACTCCCTGGGATGCTGGGCAGCCGAGCACGGGTGCCAAAGAGGTTCCATTGTAATGGACTTTGAGTTTGGATATCGAGGAGCGACAGCAATGCGGATGGCACCGTTGCAAAGCTGACTTTCTGCAGAAGAGGCACAGCTCCAGCTTTTTGCCCTGGCTCTTCGGGTGTGGGAGCACAGGCCAAGCGTTCATGCTCTACTGCCTGGGATGCTGGGCAGCCCAGCACGGGTGCCAAAGAGGTTCCATTGTAATGGACTTTGAGTTGGGAAATCGAGGAGCGACAGCAATGCGGATGGCACCGTTGCAAAGCTGACTTTCTGCAGAAGAGGCACAGCTCCAGTTTTTTGCCCTGGCTCTTCGGGTGTCGGAGCAGAGGCCAACCGTTCGTGCTCTACTCCCTGGGATGCTGGGCAGCCCAGCACGGGTGCCAAAGAGGTTCCATTGTAATGGACTTTGAGTTGGGAAATGGAGGAGCGACAGCAATGCGGATGGCACCGTTGCAAAGCTGACTTTCTGCAGAAGAGGCACAGCTCCAGTTTTTTGCCCTGGCTCTTCGGCTGTGGGAGCAGAGGCCAACCGTTCGTGCTCTACTCCCTGGGATGCTGGGCAGCCCAGCACGGGTGCCAAAGAGGTTCCATTGTAATGGACTTTGAGTTGGGAAATGGAGGAGCGACAGCAATGCGGATGGCACCGTTGCAAAGCTGACTTTCTGCAGAAGAGGCACAGCTCCAGTTTTTTGCCCTGGTTCTTCGGCTGTGGGAGCAGAGGCCAACCGTTCGTGCTCTACTCCCTGGGATGCTGGGCAGCCCAGCACGGGTGCCAAAGAGGTTCCATTGTAATGGACTTTGAGTTGGGAAATGGAGGAGCGACAGCAATGCGGATGGCACCGTTGCAAAGCTGACTTTTTGCAGAAGAGGCACAGCTCAAGCTTTTTGCCCTGGCTCTTCGGCTGTGGGAGCAAAGGCCAACCGTTCGTGCTCTACTCCCTGGGATGCTGGGCAGCCCAGCACGGGTGCCAAAGAGGTTCCAATGTAATGGCCTTTGAGTTGCAAAATCGAGGAGCGACAGCAATGCGGATGGCACCATTGCAAAGCTGACTTTTTGCAGAAGAGGCACAGCTCAAGCTTTTTGCCCTGGCTCTTCGGCTGTGGGAGCAAAGGCCAACCGTTCGTGCTCTACTCCCTGGGATGCTGGGCAGCCCAGCACGGGTGCCAAAGAGGTTTCATTGTAATGGACTTTGAGTTGGGAAATGGAGGAGCTACAGCAATGTGGATGGCACCATTGCAAAGCTGACCTTCTGCAGAAGAGGCACATATCAAGTTTTTTGCCCTGGCTCTTTGGCTGTGGGAGCAGAGGCCAACCGTTCGTGCTCTACTCCCTGGGATGCTGGGCAGCCCAGCACGGGTGCCAAAGAGGTTCCATTGTAATGGACTTTGAGTTGGGAAATGGAGGAGCGACAGCAATGCGGATGGCACCGTTGCAAAGCTGACTTTCTGCAGAAGAGGCACAGCTCCAGTTTTTTGCCCTGGCTCTTCGGCTGTGGGAGCAAAGGCCACCCGTTCATGCTCTACTCCCTGGGATGCTGGGCAGCCCAGCACGGGTGCCAAAGAGGTTCCATTGTAATGGACTTTGAGTTGGGAAATGGAGGAGCGACAGCAATGCGGATGGCACCGTTGCAAAACTGACTTTCTGCAGAAGAGGCACATATCAAGCTTTTTGCTCTGGCTCTTTGGCTGTGGGAGCAGAGGCCAACCGTTCGTGCTCTACTCCCTGGGATGCTGGGCAGACCAGCACGGGTGCCAAAGAGGTTCCATTGTAATGGACTTTGAGTTGGGAAATGGAGGAGCGACAGCAATGCGGATGGCACCGTTGCAAAGCTGACTTTCTGCAGAAGAGGCACAGCTCCAGTTTTTTCCCCTGGCTCTTCGGCTGTGGGAGCAGAGGCCAACCGTTCGTGCTCTACTCCCTGGGATGCTGGGCAGCCGAGCACAGATGCCCAAGATGTTCCATTTAATGGACTTTGAGTTGGGAAATGGAGGAGTGACAGCAATGCGGATGGTACCGTTGCAAAGCTGACTTCCTGCAGAAGAGGCACAGCTCCAGTTTTTTGCCCTGGCTCTTCTGCTGTGGGAGCAGAGGCCAACCGTTCATGCTCTACTCCCTGGGATGCTGGGCAGCCGAGCACGGATGCCAAAGAGGTTCCATTGTAATGGACTTTGAGTTGGGAAATGGAGGAGCGACAGCAATGCGGATGGCACCGTTGCAAAGCTGACTATCTGCAGAAGAGGCACAGCTCCAGTTTTTTGCCCTGGCTCTTCGGCTGTGGGAGCACAGGCCAACCGTTCATGCTCTACTCCCTGGGATGCTGGGCAGCCGAGCACGGGTGCCAAAGAGGTTCCATTGTAATGGACTTTGAGTTGGGAAATGGAGGAGCGACAGCAATGCGGATGGCACCGTTGCAAAGGTGAATTTCTGCAGAAGAGGTACAGCTCCAGTTTTCTGCCCTGGCTCTTCGGCTGTGGGAGCAGAGGCCAACCGTTCATGCACTACTCCCTGGGATGCTGGGCAGCCCAGCACGGGTGCCAAAGAGGTTCCATTGTAATGGACTTTGAGTTTGGATATCGAGGAAAGACAGCAATGCGGATGGCACCGTTGTAAAGCTGACTTTCTGCAGAAGAGGCACAGCTCCAGTTTTTTGCCCTGGCTCTTCGGCTGTGGGAGCAGAGGCCAACCGTTCGTGCTCTACTCCCTGGGATGCTGGGCAGCCCAGCACGGGTGCCAAAGAGGTTCCATTGTAATGGACTTTGAGTTGGGAAATGGAGGAGCGACAGCAATGCGGATGGCACCGTTGCAAAGCTGACTTTCTGCAGAAGATGCACAACTCAAGCTTTTTGCCCTGGCTCTTCGGCTGTGGGAGCAGAGGCCAACCGTTCGTGGTCTACTCCCTGGGATGCTGGGCAGCCGAGCACGGGTGCCAAAGAGGTTCCATTGTAATGGACTTTGAGTTGGGAAATGGAGGAGCGACAGCAATGCGGATGGCACCGTTGCAAAGCTGACTTTCTGCAGAAGAGGCACAGGTCCAGTTTTTTGCCCCGGCTCTTCGGGTATGGGAGCAGAGGCCAACCGTTCATGCTCTACTCCCTGGGATGCTGGGCAGCCCAGCACGGGTGCCAAAGATTTTCCATTGAAATGGACTTTGAGTTGGGAAATGGAGGAGCGACAGCAATGCGGATAGCACTGTTGCAAAGCTGACTTTCTGCAGAAGAGGCACAGCTCCAGTTTTTTGCCCTGGCTCTTTGGCTGTGGTAGCAGAGGCCAACCGTTCATGCTCTACTCCCTGGGATGCTGGGCAGCCCAGCACGGGTGCCAAAGAGTTTCCATTGAAATGGACTTTGAGTTGGGAAATGGAGGAACGACAGCAATGCGGATAGCACTGTTGCAAAGCTGACTTTCTGCAGAAGAGGCACAGCTCCAGTTTTTTGCCCTGGCTCTTCGGCTGTGGGAGCAGAGGCCAACCGTTCGTGCTCTACTCCCTGGGATGCTGGGCAGCCGAGCACGGGTGCCAAAGAGGTTCCACTGTAATGGACTTTGAGTTGGGAAATGGAGGAGCGACAGCAATGTGGATGGCACCGTTGCAAAGCTGACTTTCTGCAGAAGAGGCACAGCTCCAGTTTTTTGCCCTGGCTTACCGGCTGAGGGAGCAGAGGCCAACCGTTCGTGCTCTACTCCCTGGGATGCTGGGCAGCCCAGCACGGGTGCCAAAGAGGTTCCATTGTAATGGACTTTGAGTTGGGAAATCGAGGAGTGACAGCAATGCGGATGGCACCGTTGCAAAGCTGACTTTTTGCAGAAGAGGCACAGCTCAAGTTTTTTGCCCTGGCTCTTCGGCTGTGGGAGCAAAGGCCAACCGTTCGTGCTCTACTCCCTGGGATGCTGGGCAGCCGAGCACGGGTGCCAAAGAGGTTCCATTGTAATGGAATTTGAGTTGGGAAATGGAGGAGCGACAGCAATGCGGATGGCACCGTTGCAAAGCTGACTTTCTGCAGAAGAGGCACAGCTCCAGTTTTTTGCCCTGGTTCTTCGGCTGTGGGAGCAGAGGCCAACCGTTCGTGCTCTACTCCCTGGGATGCTGGGCAGCCCAGCACGGGTGCCAAAGAGGTTCCATTGTAATGGACTTTGAGTTGGGAAATGGAGGAGCGACAGCAATGCGGATGGCACCGTTGCAAAGCTGACTTTCTGCAGAAAAGGCACAGCTCAAGCTTTTTGCCCTGGCTCTTCGGCTGTGGGAGCAAAGGCCAACCGTTCGTGCTCTACTCCCTGGGATGCTGGGCAGCCCAGCACGGGTGCCAAAGAGGTTCCATTGTAATGGCCTTTGAGTTGCAAAATCGAGGAGCGACAGCAATGCGGATGGCACCATTGCAAAGCTGACTTTTTGCAGAAGAGGCACAGCTCAAGCTTTTTGCCCTGGCTCTTCGGCTGTGGGAGCAAAGGCCAACCGTTCGTGCTCTACTCCCTGGGATGCTGGGCAGCCGAGCACGGGTGCCAAAGAGGTTTCATTGTAATGGACTTTGAGTTGGGAAATGGAGGAGCTACAGCAATGTGGATGGCACCATTGCAAAGCTGACCTTCTGCAGAAGAGGCACATATCAAGTTTTTTGCCCTGGCTCTTTGGCTGTGGGAGCAGAGGCCAACCGTTCGTGCTCTACTCCCTGGGATGCTGGGCAGCCCAGCACGGGTGCCAAAGAGGTTCCATTGTAATGGACTTTGAGTTGGGAAATGGAGGAGCGACAGCAATGCGGATGGCACCGTTGCAAAGCTGACTTTCTGCAGAAGAGGCACAGCTCCAGTTTTTTGCCCTGGCTCTTCGGCTGTGGGAGCAAAGGCCACCCGTTCATGCTCTACTCCCTGGGATGCTGGGCAGCCCAGCATGGGTGCCAAAGAGGTTCCATTGTAATGGACTTTGAGTTGGGAAATGGAGGAGCGACAGCAATGCGGATGGCACCGTTGCAAAACTGACTTTCTGCAGAAATGGTACAGCTCAAGCTTTTTGCCCTGGCTCTTCGGCTATGGGATCAAAGGCCAACCGTTCGTGCTCTACTCCCTGGGATGCTGGGCAGCCCAGCACGGGGGGCCAGAGGTTCCATTGTAATGGACTTTGAGTTGGGAAATGGAGGAGCGACAGCAATGCGGATGGCACCGTTGCAAAACTGACTTTCTGCAGAAGAGGCACATATCAAGCTTTTTGCTCTGGCTCTTTGGCTGTGGGAGCAGAGGCCAACCGTTCGTGCTCTACTCCCTGGGATGCTGGGCAGCCCAGCACGGGTGCCAAAGAGGTTCCATTGTAATGGACTTTGAGTTGGGAAATGGAGGAGCGACAGCAATGCGGATGGTACCGTTGCAAAGCTGACTTTCTGCAGAAGAGGCACAGCTCCAATTTTTTCCCCTGGCTCTTCGGCTGTGGGAGCAGAGGCCAACCGTTCGTGCTCTACTCCCTGGGATGCTGGGCAGCCGAGCACAGATGCCCAAGATGTTCCATTGTAATGGACTTTGAGTTGGGAAATGGAGGAGTGACAGCAATGCAGATGGTACCGTTGCAAAGCAGACTTTCTGCAGAAGAGGCACAGCTCAAGTTTTTTGCCCTGGCTCTTCGGCTGTGGGAGCAGAGGCCAACCGTTCATGCTCTACTCCCTGGGATGCTGGGCAGCCGAGCACGGATGCCAAAGAGGTTCCATTGTAATGGAATTTGAGTTGGGAAATGGAGGAGCGACAGCAATGCGGATGGCACCGTTGCAAAGCTGACTATCTGCAGAAGAGGCACAGCTCCAGTTTTTTGCCCTGGCTCTTCGGCTGTGGGAGCACAGGCCAACCGTTCATGCTCTACTCCCTGGGATGCTGGGCAGCCGAGCACGGGTGCCAAAGAGGTTCCATTGTAATGGACTCTGAGTTGGGAAATGGAGGAGCGACAGCAATGCGGATGGCACCGTTGCAAAGGTGAATTTCTGCAGAAGAGGTACAGCTCCAGTTTTCTGCCCTGGCTGTTCGGCTGTGGGAGCAGAGGCCAACCGTTCATGCACTACTCCCTGGGATGCTGGGCAGCCGAGCACGGATGCCAAAGAGGTTCCATTGTAATGGACTTTGAGTTTGGATATCGAGGAAAGACAGCAATGCGGATGGCACCGTTGTAAAGCTGACTTTCTGCAGAAGAGGCACAGCTCCAGTTTTTTGCCCTGGCTCTTCGGCTGTGGGAGCAGAGGCCAACCGTTCGTGCTCTACTCCCTGGGATGCTGGGCAGCCCAGCAGGGGTGCCAAAGAGGTTCCATTGTAATGGACTTTGAGTTGGGAAATGGAGGAGCGACAGCAATGCGGATGGCACCGTTGCAAAGCTGACTTTCTGCAGAAGATGCACAACTCAAGCTTTTTGCCCTGGCTCTTCGGCTGTGGGAGCAGAGGCCAACCGTTCGTGGTCTACTCCCTGGGATGCTGGGCAGCCGAGCACGGGTGCCAAAGAGGTTCCATTGTAATGGACTTTGAGTTGGGAAATGGAGGAGCGACAGCAATGCGGATGGCACCGTTGCAAAGCTGACTTTCTGCAGAAGAGGCACAGGTCCAGTTTTTTGCCCCGGCTCTTCGGGTATGGGAGCAGAGGCCAACCGTTCATGCTCTACTCCCTGGGATGCTGGGCAGCCCAGCACGGGTGCCAAAGATTTTCCATTGAAATGGACTTTGAGTTGGGAAATGGAGGAGCGACAGCAATGCGGATAGCACTGTTGCAAAGCTGACTTTCTGCAGAAGAGGCACAGCTCCAGTTTTTTGCCCTGGCTCTTCGGCTGTGGGAGCAGAGGCCAACCGTTCGTGCTCTACTCCCTGGGATGCTGGGCAGGCGAGCACGGGTGCCAAAGAGGTTCCACTGTAATGGACTTTGAGTTGGGAAATGGAGGAGCGACAGCAATGTGGATGGCACCGTTGCAAAGCTGACTTTCTGCAGAAGAGGCACAGCTCCAGTTTTTTGCCCTGGCTCTCCGGCTGAGGGAGCAGAGGCCAACCGTTCGTGCTCTACTCCCTGGGATGCTGGGCAGCCCAGCACGGGTGCCAAAGAGGTTCCATTGTAATGGACTTTGAGTTGGGAAATCGAGGAGTGACAGCAATGCGGATGGCACCGTTGCAAAGCTGACTTTTTGCAGAAGAGGCACAGCTCAAGCTTTTTGCCCTGGCTCTTCGGCTGTGGGAGCAAAGGCCAACCGTTCGTGCTCTACTCCCTGTGATGCTGGGCAGCCGAGCACGGGTGCCAAAGAGGTTCCATTGTAATGGAATTTGAGTTGGGAAATGGAGGAGTGACAGCAATGCGGATGGCACCGTTGCAAAGCTGACTTTCTGCAGAAGTGGTTCAGCTCCAGTTTTTTGCCCTGGCTCTTCGGCTGTGGGAGCAGAAGCCACCCTTTCATGCTCTACTCCCTGGGATGCTGGGCAGCCCAGCACAGGTGCCAAAGAGGTTCCATTGTAATGGACTTTGAGTTTGGATATCGAGGAGCGACAGCAATGCGGATGGCACCGTTGCAAAGCTGACTTTTTGCAGAAGAGGCACAGCTCCAGCTTTTTGCCCTGGCTCTTCGGGTGTGGGAGCACAGGCCAAGCGTTCGTGCTCTACTGCCTGGGATGCTGGGCAGCCCAGCACGGGTGCCAAAGAGGTTCCATTGTAATGGACTTTGAGTTGGGAAATGGAGGAGCGACAGCAATGCGGATGGCACCGTTGCAAAGCTGACTTTCTGCAGAAGAGGCACAGCTCCAGTTTTTTGCCCTGGCTCTTCGGGTGTGGGAGCAGAGGCCAACCGTTCGTGCTCTACTGCCTGGGATGCTGGGCAGCCGAGCACGGGTGCCAAAGAGGTTCCATTGTAATGGACTTTGAGTTGGGAAATGGAGGAGCGACAGCAATGCGGATGGCACCGTTGCAAAGCTGACTTTCTGCAGAAGAGGCACAGCTCCAGTTTTTTGCCCTGGCTCTTCGGCTGTGGGAGCAGAGGCCAACCGTTCGTGCTCTACTCCCTGGGATGCTGGGCAGCCCAGCACGGGTGCCAAAGAGGTTCCATTGTAATGGCCTTTGAGTTGCAAAATCGAGGAGCGACAGCAATGCGGATGGCACCGTTGCAAAGCTGACTTTCTGCAGAAGAGGCACAGCTCAAGCTTTTTGCCCTGGCTCTTCGGCTGTGGGAGCAAAGGCCAACCGTTCGTGCTCTACTCCCTGGGATGCTGGGCAGCCCAGCACGGGTGCCAAAGAGGTTCCATTTTAATGGACTTTGAGTTGGGAAATGGAGGAGCGACAGCAATGTGGATGGCACCATTGCAAAGCTGACCTTCTGCAGAAGAGGCACAGCTCCAGTTTTTTGCCCTGGCTCTTTGGCTGTGGGAGCAGAGGCCAACCGTTCGTGCTCTACTCCCTGGGATGCTGGGCAGCCCAGCACGGGTGCCAAAGAGGTTCCATTGTAATGGACTTTGAGTTGGGAAATGGAGGAGCGACAGCAATGCGGATGGCACCGTTGCAAAGCTGACTTTCTGCAGAAGAGGCACAGCTCCAGTTTTTTGCCCTGGCTCTTCGGCTGTGGGAGCAAAGGCCAACCGTTCGTGCTCTACTCCCTGGGATGCTGGGCAGCCGAGCACGGGTGCCAAAGAGGTTCCATTGTAATGGACTTTGAGTTGGGAAATGGAGGAGTGACAGCAATGCGGATGGCACCGTTGCAAAACTGACTTTCTGCAGAAATGGTACAGCTCAAGCTTTTTGCCCTGGCTCTTCGGCTATGGGATCAAAGGCCAACCGTTCGTGCTCTACTCCCTGGGATGCTGGGCAGCCCAGCACGGGTGCCAGAGGTTCCATTGTAATGGACTTTGAGTTGGGAAATGGAGGAGCGACAGCAATGCGGATGGCACCGTTGCAAAACTGACTTTCTGCAGAAGAGGCACATATCAAGCTTTTTGCCCTGGCTCTTTGGCTGTGGGAGCAGAGGCCAACCGTTCGTGCTCTACTCCCTGGGATGCTGGGCAGCCCAGCACGGGTGCCAAAGAGGTTCCATTGTAATGGACTTTGAGTTGGGAAATGGAGGAGCGACAGCAATGCGGATGGCACCGTTGCAAAGCTGACTTTCTGCAGAAGAGGCACAGCTCCAGTTTTTTCCCCTGGCTCTTCGGCTGTGGGAGCAGAGGCCAACCGTTCGTGCTCTACTCCCTGGGATGCTGGGTAGCCGAGCACGGGTGCCCAAGAGGTTCCATTGTAATGGACTTTGAGTTAGGAAATGGAGGAGTGACAGCAATGCAGATGGTACCGTTGCAAAGCTGACTTTCTGCAGAAGAGGCACAGCTCCAGTTTTTTGCCCTGGCTCTTCGGCTGTGGGAGCAGAGGCCAACCGTTCATGCTCTACTCCCTGGGATGCTGGGCAGCCCAGCACGGGTGCCAAAGAGGTTCCATTTTAATGGACTTTGAGTTGGGAAATGGAGGAGCGACAGCAATGTGGATGGCACCATTGCAAAGCTGACCTTCTGCAGAAGAGGCACAGCTCCAGTTTTTTGCCCTGGCTCTTTGGCTGTGGGAGCAGAGGCCAACCGTTCGTGCTCTACTCCCTGGGATGCTGGGCAGCCCAGCACAGGTGCCCAAGATGTTCCATTGTAATGGACTTTGAGTTGGGAAATGGAGGAGCGACAGCAATGCGGATGGCACCGTTGCAAAGCTGACTTTCTGCAGAAGATGCACAACTCAAGCTTTTTGCCCTGGCTCTTCGGCTGTGGGAGCAGAGGCCAACCGTTCGTGGTCTACTCCCTGGGATGCTGGGCAGCCGAGCACGGGTGCCAAAGAGGTTCCATTGTAATGGACTTTGAGTTGGGAAATGGAGGAGCGACAGCAATGCGGATGGCACCGTTGCAAAGCTGACTTTCTGCAGAAGAGGCACAGGTCCAGTTTTTTGCCCCGGCTCTTCGGGTATGGGAGCAGAGGCCAACCGTTCATGCTCTACTCCCTGGGATGCTGGGCAGCCCAGCACGGGTGCCAAAGATTTTCCATTGAAATGGACTTTGAGTTGGGAAATGGAGGAGCGACAGCAATGCGGATAGCACTGTTGCAAAGCTGACTTTCTGCAGAAGAGGCACAGCTCCAGTTTTTTGCCCTGGCTCTTCGGCTGTGGGAGCAGAGGCCAACCGTTCGTGCTCTACTCCCTGGGATGCTGGGCAGCCCAGCACGGGTGCCAAAGAGGTTCCACTGTAATGGACTTTGAGTTGGGAAATGGAGGAGCGACAGCAATGTGGATGGCACCGTTGCAAAGCTGACTTTCTGCAGAAGAGGCACAGCTCCAGTTTTTTGCCCTGGCTCTCCGGCTGAGGGAGCAGAGGCCAACCGTTCGTGCTCTACTCCCTGGGATGCTGGGCAGCCCAGCACGGGTGCCAAAGAGGTTCCATTGTAATGGACTTTGAGTTGGGAAATCGAGGAGTGACAGCAATGCGGATGGCACCGTTGCAAAGCTGACTTTTTGCAGAAGAGGCACAGCTCAAGCTTTTTGCCCTGGCTCTTCGGCTGTGGGAGCAAAGGCCAACCGTTCGTGCTGTACTCCCTGTGATGCTGGGCAGCCGAGCACGGGTGCCAAAGAGGTTCCATTGTAATGGAATTTGAGTTGGGAAATGGAGGAGTGACAGCAATGCGGATGGCACCGTTGCAAAGCTGACTTTCTGCAGAAGTGGTTCAGCTCCAGTTTTTTGCCCTGGCTCTTCGGCTGTGGGAGCAGAAGCCACCCTTTCATGCTCTACTCCCTGGGATGCTGGGCAGCCCAGCACAGGTGCCAAAGAGGTTCCATTGTAATGGACTTTGAGTTTGGATATCGAGAAGCGACAGCAATGCGGATGGCACCGTTGCAAAGCTGACTTTTTGCAGAAGAGGCACAGCTCCAGCTTTTTGCCCTGGCTCTTCGGGTGTGGGAGCACAGGCCAAGCGTTCGTGCTCTACTGCCTGGGATGCTGGGCAGCCCAGCACGGGTGCCAAAGAGGTTCCATTGTAATGGACTTTGAGTTGGGAAATGGAGGAGCGACAGCAATGTGGATGGCACTGTTGCAAAGCTGACTTTCTGCAGAAGAGGCACAGCTCCAGTTTTTTGCCCTGGCTCTTCGGGTGTGGGAGCAGAGGCCAACCGTTCGTGCTCTACTGCCTGGGATGCTGGGCAGCCGAGCACGGGTGCCAAAGAGGTTCCATTGTAATGGACTTTGAGTTGGGAAATGGAGGAGCGACAGCAATGCGGATGGCACCGTTGCAAAGCTGACTTTCTGCAGAAGAGGCACAGCTCCAGTTTTTTGCCCTGGCTCTTCGGCTGTGGAAGCAGAGGCCAACCGTTCGTGCTCTACTCCCTGGGATGCTGGGCAGCCCAGCACGGGTGCCAAAGAGGTTCCATTGTAATGGACTTTGAGTTGGGAAATGGAGGAGCGACAGCAATGCGGATGGCACCGTTGCAAAGCTGACTTTCTGCAGAAGAGGCACAGCTCCAGTTTTTTGCCCTGGCTCTTCGGCTGTGGGAGCAGAGGCCAACCGTTCGTGCTCTACTCCCTGGGATGCTGGGCAGCCCAGCACGGGTGCCAAAGAGGTTCCATTGTAATGGACTTTGAGTTGGGAAATGGAGGAGCGACAGCAATGCGGATGGCACCGTTGCAAAGCTGACTTTCTGCAGAAGATGCACAACTCAAGCTTTTTGCCCTGGCTCTTCGGCTGTGGGAGCAGAGGCCAACCGTTCGTGGTCTACTCCCTGGGATGCTGGGCAGCCGAGCACGGGTGCCAAAGAGGTTCCATTGTAATGGACTTTGAGTTGGGAAATGGAGGAGCGACAGCAATGCGGATGGCACCGTTGCAAAGCTGACTTTCTGCAGAAGAGGCACAGGTCCAGTTTTTTGCCCCGGCTCTTCGGGTATGGGAGCAGAGGCCAACCGTTCATGCTCTACTCCCTGGGATGCTGGGCAGCCCAGCACGGGTGCCAAAGATTTTCCATTGAAATGGACTTTGAGTTGGGAAATGGAGGAGCGACAGCAATGCGGATAGCACTGTTGCAAAGCTGACTTTCTGCAGAAGAGGCACAGCTCCAGTTTTTTGCCCTGGCTCTTCGGCTGTGGGAGCAGAGGCCAACCGTTCGTGCTCTACTCCCTGGGATGCTGGGCAGGCGAGCACGGGTGCCAAAGAGGTTCCACTGTAATGGACTTTGAGTTGGGAAATGGAGGAGCGACAGCAATGTGGATGGCACCGTTGCAAAGCTGACTTTCTGCAGAAGAGGCACAGCTCCAGTTTTTTGCCCTGGCTCTCCGGCTGAGGGAGCAGAGGCCAACCGTTCGTGCTCTACTCCCTGGGATGCTGGGCAGCCCAGCACGGGTGCCAAAGAGGTTCCATTGTAATGGACTTTGAGTTGGGAAATCGAGGAGTGACAGCAATGCGGATGGCACCGTTGCAAAGCTGACTTTTTGCAGAAGAGGCACAGCTCAAGCTTTTTGCCCTGGCTCTTCGGCTGTGGGAGCAAAGGCCAACCGTTCGTGCTCTACTCCCTGTGATGCTGGGCAGCCGAGCACGGGTGCCAAAGAGGTTCCATTGTAATGGAATTTGAGTTGGGAAATGGAGGAGTGACAGCAATGCGGATGGCACCGTTGCAAAGCTGACTTTCTGCAGAAGTGGTTCAGCTCCAGTTTTTTGCCCTGGCTCTTCGGCTGTGGGAGCAGAAGCCACCCTTTCATGCTCTACTCCCTGGGATGCTGGGCAGCCCAGCACAGGTGCCAAAGAGGTTCCATTGTAATGGACTTTGAGTTTGGATATCGAGGAGCGACAGCAATGCGGATGGCACCGTTGCAAAGCTGACTTTTTGCAGAAGAGGCACAGCTCCAGCTTTTTGCCCTGGCTCTTCGGGTGTGGGAGCACAGGCCAAGCGTTCGTGCTCTACTGCCTGGGATGCTGGGCAGCCCAGCACGGGTGCCAAAGAGGTTCCATTGTAATGGACTTTGAGTTGGGAAATGGAGGAGCGACAGCAATGCGGATGGCACCGTTGCAAAGCTGACTTTCTGCAGAAGAGGCACAGCTCCAGTTTTTTGCCCTGGCTCTTCGGGTGTGGGAGCAGAGGCCAACCGTTCGTGCTCTACTGCCTGGGATGCTGGGCAGCCGAGCACGGGTGCCAAAGAGGTTCCATTGTAATGGACTTTGAGTTGGGAAATGGAGGAGCGACAGCAATGCGGATGGCACCGTTGCAAAGCTGACTTTCTGCAGAAGAGGCACAGCTCCAGTTTTTTGCCCTGGCTCTTCGGCTGTGGGAGCAGAGGCCAACCGTTCGTGCTCTACTCCCTGGGATGCTGGGCAGCCCAGCACGGGTGCCAAAGAGGTTCCATTGTAATGGCCTTTGAGTTGCAAAATCGAGGAGCGACAGCAATGCGGATGGCACCGTTGCAAAGCTGACTTTCTGCAGAAGAGGCACAGCTCAAGCTTTTTGCCCTGGCTCTTCGGCTGTGGGAGCAAAGGCCAACCGTTCGTGCTCTACTCCCTGGGATGCTGGGCAGCCCAGCACGGGTGCCAAAGAGGTTCCATTTTAATGGACTTTGAGTTGGGAAATGGAGGAGCGACAGCAATGTGGATGGCACCATTGCAAAGCTGACCTTCTGCAGAAGAGGCACAGCTCCAGTTTTTTGCCCTGGCTCTTTGGCTGTGGGAGCAGAGGCCAACCGTTCGTGCTCTACTCCCTGGGATGCTGGGCAGCCCAGCACGGGTGCCAAAGAGGTTCCATTGTAATGGACTTTGAGTTGGGAAATGGAGGAGCGACAGCAATGCGGATGGCACCGTTGCAAAGCTGACTTTCTGCAGAAGAGGCACAGCTCCAGTTTTTTGCCCTGGCTCTTCGGCTGTGGGAGCAAAGGCCAACCGTTCGTGCTCTACTCCCTGGGATGCTGGGCAGCCGAGCACGGGTGCCAAAGAGGTTCCATTGTAATGGACTTTGAGTTGGGAAATGGAGGAGTGACAGCAATGCGGATGGCACCGTTGCAAAACTGACTTTCTGCAGAAATGGTACAGCTCAAGCTTTTTGCCCTGGCTCTTCGGCTATGGGATCAAAGGCCAACCGTTCGTGCTCTACTCCCTGGGATGCTGGGCAGCCCAGCACGGGTGCCAGAGGTTCCATTGTAATGGACTTTGAGTTGGGAAATGGAGGAGCGACAGCAATGCGGATGGCACCGTTGCAAAACTGACTTTCTGCAGAAGAGGCACATATCAAGCTTTTTGCCCTGGCTCTTTGGCTGTGGGAGCAGAGGCCAACCGTTCGTGCTCTACTCCCTGGGATGCTGGGCAGCCCAGCACGGGTGCCAAAGAGGTTCCATTGTAATGGACTTTGAGTTGGGAAATGGAGGAGCGACAGCAATGCGGATGGCACCGTTGCAAAGCTGACTTTCTGCAGAAGAGGCACAGCTCCAGTTTTTTCCCCTGGCTCTTCGGCTGTGGGAGCAGAGGCCAACCGTTCGTGCTCTACTCCCTGGGATGCTGGGTAGCCGAGCACGGGTGCCCAAGAGGTTCCATTGTAATGGACTTTGAGTTAGGAAATGGAGGAGTGACAGCAATGCAGATGGTACCGTTGCAAAGCTGACTTTCTGCAGAAGAGGCACAGCTCCAGTTTTTTGCCCTGGCTCTTCGGCTGTGGGAGCAGAGGCCAACCGTTCATGCTCTACTCCCTGGGATGCTGGGCAGCCCAGCACGGGTGCCAAAGAGGTTCCATTTTAATGGACTTTGAGTTGGGAAATGGAGGAGCGACAGCAATGTGGATGGCACCATTGCAAAGCTGACCTTCTGCAGAAGAGGCACAGCTCCAGTTTTTTGCCCTGGCTCTTTGGCTGTGGGAGCAGAGGCCAACCGTTCGTGCTCTACTCCCTGGGATGCTGGGCAGCCCAGCACAGGTGCCCAAGATGTTCCATTGTAATGGACTTTGAGTTGGGAAATGGAGGAGCGACAGCAATGCGGATGGCACCGTTGCAAAGCTGACTTTCTGCAGAAGATGCACAACTCAAGCTTTTTGCCCTGGCTCTTCGGCTGTGGGAGCAGAGGCCAACCGTTCGTGGTCTACTCCCTGGGATGCTGGGCAGCCGAGCACGGGTGCCAAAGAGGTTCCATTGTAATGGACTTTGAGTTGGGAAATGGAGGAGCGACAGCAATGCGGATGGCACCGTTGCAAAGCTGACTTTCTGCAGAAGAGGCACAGGTCCAGTTTTTTGCCCCGGCTCTTCGGGTATGGGAGCAGAGGCCAACCGTTCATGCTCTACTCCCTGGGATGCTGGGCAGCCCAGCACGGGTGCCAAAGATTTTCCATTGAAATGGACTTTGAGTTGGGAAATGGAGGAGCGACAGCAATGCGGATAGCACTGTTGCAAAGCTGACTTTCTGCAGAAGAGGCACAGCTCCAGTTTTTTGCCCTGGCTCTTCGGCTGTGGGAGCAGAGGCCAACCGTTCGTGCTCTACTCCCTGGGATGCTGGGCAGCCCAGCACGGGTGCCAAAGAGGTTCCACTGTAATGGACTTTGAGTTGGGAAATGGAGGAGCGACAGCAATGTGGATGGCACCGTTGCAAAGCTGACTTTCTGCAGAAGAGGCACAGCTCCAGTTTTTTGCCCTGGCTCTCCGGCTGAGGGAGCAGAGGCCAACCGTTCGTGCTCTACTCCCTGGGATGCTGGGCAGCCCAGCACGGGTGCCAAAGAGGTTCCATTGTAATGGACTTTGAGTTGGGAAATCGAGGAGTGACAGCAATGCGGATGGCACCGTTGCAAAGCTGACTTTTTGCAGAAGAGGCACAGCTCAAGCTTTTTGCCCTGGCTCTTCGGCTGTGGGAGCAAAGGCCAACCGTTCGTGCTCTACTCCCTGTGATGCTGGGCAGCCGAGCACGGGTGCCAAAGAGGTTCCATTGTAATGGAATTTGAGTTGGGAAATGGAGGAGTGACAGCAATGCGGATGGCACCGTTGCAAAGCTGACTTTCTGCAGAAGTGGTTCAGCTCCAGTTTTTTGCCCTGGCTCTTCGGCTGTGGGAGCAGAAGCCACCCTTTCATGCTCTACTCCCTGGGATGCTGGGCAGCCCAGCACAGGTGCCAAAGAGGTTCCATTGTAATGGACTTTGAGTTTGGATATCGAGAAGCGACAGCAATGCGGATGGCACCGTTGCAAAGCTGACTTTTTGCAGAAGAGGCACAGCTCCAGCTTTTTGCCCTGGCTCTTCGGGTGTGGGAGCACAGGCCAAGCGTTCGTGCTCTACTGCCTGGGATGCTGGGCAGCCCAGCACGGGTGCCAAAGAGGTTCCATTGTAATGGACTTTGAGTTGGGAAATGGAGGAGCGACAGCAATGTGGATGGCACTGTTGCAAAGCTGACTTTCTGCAGAAGAGGCACAGCTCCAGTTTTTTGCCCTGGCTCTTCGGGTGTGGGAGCAGAGGCCAACCGTTCGTGCTCTACTGCCTGGGATGCTGGGCAGCCGAGCACGGGTGCCAAAGAGGTTCCATTGTAATGGACTTTGAGTTGGGAAATGGAGGAGCGACAGCAATGCGGATGGCACCGTTGCAAAGCTGACTTTCTGCAGAAGAGGCACAGCTCCAGTTTTTTGCCCTGGCTCTTCGGCTGTGGAAGCAGAGGCCAACCGTTCGTGCTCTACTCCCTGGGATGCTGGGCAGCCCAGCACGGGTGCCAAAGAGGTTCCATTGTAATGGACTTTGAGTTGGGAAATGGAGGAGCGACAGCAATGCGGATGGCACCGTTGCAAAGCTGACTTTCTGCAGAAGAGGCACAGCTCCAGTTTTTTGCCCTGGCTCTTCGGCTGTGGGAGCAGAGGCCAACCGTTCGTGCTCTACTCCCTGGGATGCTGGGCAGCCCAGCACGGGTGCCAAAGAGGTTCCATTGTAATGGCCTTTGAGTTGCAAAATCGAGGAGCGACAGCAATGCGGATGGCACCGTTGCAAAGCTGACTTTCTGCAGAAGAGGCACAGCTCAAGCTTTTTGCCCTGGCTCTTCGGCTGTGGGAGCAAAGGCCAACCGTTCGTGCTCTACTCCCTGGGATGCTGGGCAGCCCAGCACGGGTGCCAAAGAGGTTCCATTTTAATGGACTTTGAGTTGGGAAATGGAGGAGCGACAGCAATGTGGATGGCACCATTGCAAAGCTGACCTTCTGCAGAAGAGGCACAGCTCCAGTTTTTTGCCCTGGCTCTTTGGCTGTGGGAGCAGAGGCCAACCGTTCGTGCTCTACTCCCTGGGATGCTGGGCAGCCCAGCACGGGTGCCAAAGAGTTTCCATTGTAATGGACTTTGAGTTGGGAAATGGAGGAGCGACAGCAATGCGGATGGCACCGTTGCAAAGCTGACTTTCTGCAGAAGAGGCACAGCTCCAGTTTTTTGCCCTGGCTCTTCGGCTGTGGGAGCAAAGGCCAACCGTTCGTGCTCTACTCCCTGGGATGCTGGGCAGCCGAGCACGGGTGCCAAAGAGGTTCCATTGTAATGGACTTTGAGTTGGCAAATGGAGGAGTGACAGCAATGCGGATGGCACCGTTGCAAAACTGACTTTCTGCAGAAATGGTACAGCTCAAGCTTTTTGCCCTGGCTCTTCGGCTATGGGATCAAAGGCCAACCGTTCGTGCTCTACTCCCTGGGATGCTGGGCAGCCCAGCACGGGTGCCAGAGGTTCCATTGTAATGGACTTTGAGTTGGGAAATGGAGGAGCGACAGCAATGCGGATGGCACCGTTGCAAAACTGACTTTCTGCAGAAGAGGCACATATCAAGCTTTTTGCCCTGGCTCTTTGGCTGTGGGAGCAGAGGCCAACCGTTCGTGCTCTACTCCCTGGGATGCTGGGCAGCCCAGCACGGGTGCCAAAGAGGTTCCATTGTAATGGACTTTGAGTTGGGAAATGGAGGAGCGACAGCAATGCGGATGGCACCGTTGCAAAGCTGACTTTCTGCAGAAGAGGCACAGCTCCAGTTTTTTCCCCTGGCTCTTCGGCTGTGGGAGCAGAGGCCAACCGTTCGTGCTCTACTCCCTGGGATGCTGGGTAGCCGAGCACGGGTGCCCAAGAGGTTCCATTGTAATGGACTTTGAGTTAGGAAATGGAGGAGTGACAGCAATGCAGATGGTACCGTTGCAAAGCTGACTTTCTGCAGAAGAGGCACAGCTCCAGTTTTTTGCCCTGGCTCTTCGGCTGTGGGAGCACAGGCCAACCGTTCATGCTCTACTCCCTGGGATGCTGGGCAGCCCAGCACGGGTGCCAAAGAGGTTCCATTTTAATGGACTTTGAGTTGGGAAATGGAGGAGCGACAGCAATGTGGATGGCACCATTGCAAAGCTGACCTTCTGCAGAAGAGGCACAGCTCCAGTTTTTTGCCCTGGCTCTTTGGCTGTGGGAGCAGAGGCCAACCGTTCGTGCTCTACTCCCTGGGATGCTGGGCAGCCCAGCACGGGTGCCCAAGATGTTCCATTGTAATGGACTTTGAGTTGGGAAATGGAGGAGCGACAGCAATGCGGATGGCACCGTTGCAAATCTGACTTTCTGCAGAAGAGGCACAGCTCAAGCTTTTTGCCCTGGCTCTTCGGCTGTGGGAGCAAAGGCCAACCATTCGTGCTCTACTCCCTGGGATGCTGGGCAGCCGAGCACGGGTGCCAAAGAGGTTCCATTGTAATGGACTTTGAGTTGGGAAATGGAGGAGTGACAGCAATGCGGATGGCACCGTTGCAAAGCTGACTTTCTGCAGAAGGTGTTCAGCTCCAGTTTTTTGCCCTGGCTATTCGGCTGTGGGAGCAGAAGCCACCCGTTCATGCTCTACTCCCTGGGATGCTGGGCAGCCCAGCACAGGTGCCAAAGAGGTTCCATTGTAAGGGACTTTGACTTGGAAAATCGAGGAGCGACAGCAATGCGGATGGCACCGTTGCAAAGCTGACTTTCTGCAGAAGAGACACAGCTCCAGTTTTTTTCCCTGGCTCTTTGGCTGTGGGAGCAGAGGCCAACCGTTCGTGCTCTACTCCCTGGGATGCTGGGCAGCCCAGCACGGGTGCCAAAGAGGTTCCATTGTAATGGCCTTTGAGTTGCGAAATCGAGGAGCGACAACAATGCGGATGGCACCGTTGCAAAGCTGACTTTCTGCAGAAGAGGCACAGCTCAAGCTTTTTGCCCTGGCTCTTCGGCTGTGGGAGCAAAGGCCAACCGTTCGTGCTCTACTCCCTGGCAGGCTGGGCAGCCCAGCACAGGTGCCAAAGAGGTTCCATTGTAATGGACTTTGAGGTTGGAAATGGAGGAGCGACAGCAATGTGGATGGCACCGTTGCAAAGCTGACTTTCTGCAGAAGAGGCACAGCTCAAGCTTTTTGCCCTGGCTCTTCGGCTGTGGGAG
The DNA here is from genome assembly GCF_963264785.1 of Psittacula echo. Lineage (NCBI taxonomy): Eukaryota > Metazoa > Chordata > Aves > Psittaciformes > Psittacidae > Psittacula > Psittacula echo. Next base: position 7,345,022 of record NC_137758.1, read on the forward strand.
CAGAGGCCAGCCGTTCGTGCTGTACTGCCTGGGATGCTGGGCAGCCCAGCACGGGTGCCAGAGAGGTTCCATTGTAATGGACTTTGAGTTGGGAAATGGAGGAGCGACAGCAATGCGGATGGCACCGTTGCAAAGCTGACTTTCTGCAGAAGAGGCACAGCTCAAGTTTTTTGCCCTGGCTCTTCGGCTGTGGGAGCAGAGGCCAGCCGTTCGTGCTCTACTCCCTGTGATGCTGGGCTGCCCAGCACGGGTGCCAAAGAGGTTCCATTCTAATGGACTTTGAGTTGGGAAATCGAGGAGCGACAGCAATGCGGATGGCACCGTTGCAAAGCTGACTTTCTGCACAAGAGGCACAGCTCAAGCTTTTTGACCTGGCTTATCGGCTGTGGGAGCAGAGGCCAGCCGTTCGTGCTCTACTCCCTGTGATGCTGGGCTGCCCAGCACGGGTGCCAAAGAGGTTCCATTGTAATGGACTTTGAGTTGGGAAATCGAGGAACCTCAGCAATGCGGATGGCACCGTTGCAAAGCTGACTTTCTGCAGAAGAGGCACAGCTCAAGTATTTTGCCCTGGCTCTTCGGCTGTGGGAGCAGAGGCCAACCGTTCGTGCTCTACTCTCTGGGATGCTGGGCAGCCCAGCACGGGTGCCAAAGAGGTTCCATTGTAATGGACTTTGAGTTGGGAAATCGAGGAAAGACAGCAATGCGGATGGCACCGTTGCAAAGCTGACTTTCTGCAGAAAAGGCACAGTTCCAGCTTTTTGCCCTGTCTCTTTGGCTGTGGGAGCAGAGGCCAACCGTTCGTGCTCTACTCTCTGGAATGCTGGGCAGACCAGCACGGGTGCCACAGAGGTTCCATTGTAATGGACTTTGAGTTGCGAAATCGAGGAGCGACAGCAATGCGGATGGCACAGTTGCAAAGGTGACTTTCTGCAGAAGAGGCACAGCTCAAGTTTTTTGCCCTGGCTTATCGGCTGTGGCAGCAGAGGCCAACCGTTTGTGCTCTACTCCCTGGGATGCTGGGCAGCCCAGCACGGGTGCCAAAGAGGTTCCATTGTAATGGACTTTGAGTTGGGAAATCGAGGAACCTCAGCGATGCGGATGTCACCGTTGCGAAGCTGACTTTCTGCAGAAGAGGCACAGCTCCAGTTTTTTGCCCTGGCTCTTCGGCTGTGGGAGCAGAGGCCAACCGTTCGTGCTCTACTCCCTGGGATGCTGGGCAGCCGAGCACGGGTGCCAAAGAGGTTCCATTGTAATGGACTTTGAGTTGGGAAATCGAGGAGAGACAGCAATGCGGATGGCACCGTTGCAAAGCTGACTTTCTGCAGAAGAGGCACAGCTCCAGCTTTTTGCCCTGGCTCTTCGGCTGTGGGAGCAGAGGCCAACCGTTCGTGCTCTATTCCCTGGGATGCTGGGCAGCCGAGCACGGGTGCCAAAGAGGTTCCATTGTAATGGACTTTGAGTTGGGAAATGGAGGAGTGACAGCAACGCGGAAGGCACCGTTGCAAAGCTGACTTTCTGCAGAAGAGGCACAGCTCAAGCTTTTTGCCCTGGCTCTTCGGCTGTGGGAGCAAAGGCCAACCGTTCGTTCTCCACTCCCTGGGATGCTGGGCAGCCCAGGACAGGTGCCAAAGAGGTTCCATTGTAATGGACTTTGAGTTGGGAAATCGAGGAGTGACAGCAATGCGGATGGCACCGTTGCAAAGCTGACTTTCTGCAGAAGGGGTTCAGCTCCAGTTTTTTGCCCTGGCTCTTCGGCTGTGGGAGCAGAAGCCACCCGTTCATGCTCTACTGCCTGGGATGCTGGGCAGCCCACCACGGGTGCCAAAGAGGTTCCATTTTAAGGGACTTTGAGTTGGGAAATCGAGGAGCGACAGCAATGCGGATGGAACCGTTGCAAAGCTGACTTTCTGCAGAAGAGGCACAGCTCCAGTTTTTTGCCCTGGCTCTTCGGCTGTGGGAGCAGAGGCCAACCGTTCGTGCTCTACTCCCTGGGATGCTGGGCAACCGAGCACGGGTGCCAAAGAGGTTCCATTGTAATGGACTTTGAGTTGGGAACGGAGGAGCGACAGCAATGCGGATGGCACCGTTGCAAAGCTGACTTTCTGCAGAAGACGCACATATCAAGTTTTTTGCCCTGGCTCTTCGGCTGTGGGAGCAGAGGCCAACCGTTCGTGCTCTACTCCCTGGGATGCTGGGCAGCCGAGCACGGGTGCCAAAGAGGTTCCATTGTAATGGACTTTGAGTTGGGAAATGGAGGAGCGACAGCAATGCGGATGGCACCGTTGCAAAACTGACTTTCTGCAGAAGAGGCACAGCTCCAGTTTTTTGCCCTGGCTCTTCGGCTGTGGGAGTAGAGGCCAACCGTTCGTGCTCTACTCCCTGGGATGCTGGGCAGCCCAGCACGGGTGCCAAAGAGGTTCCATTGTAATGGACTTTGAGTTGGGAAATCGAGGAGCGACAGCAATGTGGATGGCACCGTTGCAAAGCTGACTTTCTGCAGAAGAGGCACAGCTCCAGTTTTTTGCCCTGGCTCTTTGGCTGTGGGAGCAGAGGCCAACCGTTCGTGCTGTACTGCCTGGGATGCTGGGCAGCCGAGCACGGGTGCCAAAGAGGTTCCATTGTAATGGACTTTGAGTTGGGAAATCGAGGAGCGACAGCAATGCGGATGGCACAGTTGCAAAGCTGACTTTCTGCAGAAGAGGCACAGCTCAAGCTTTTTGCCCTGGCTCTTCGGCTGTGGGAGCAAAGGCCAACCGTTCGTGCTCTATTCCCTGGGATGCTGGGCAGCTGAGCACGGGTGCCAAAGAGGTTCCATTGTAATGGACTTTGAGTTGGGAAATGGAGGAGTGACAGCAATGTGGATGGCACCGTTGCAAAGGTGACTTTCTGCAGAAGGGGTTCAGCTCCAGTTTTTTGCCCTGGCTCTTCTGCTGTGGGAGCAGAAGGCACCAGTTCATGCTCTACTCCCTGGGATGCTGGGCAGTCCAGCACGGGTGCCAAAGAGGTTCCATTGTAATGGACTTTGAGTTGGGAAATCGAGGAGCGACAGCAATGCCGATGGAACCGTTGCAAAGCTGACTTTCTGCAGAAGAGGCACAGCTCCAGTTTTTTGCCCTGGCTCTTCGGCTGTGGGAGCAGAGGCCAACCGTTCGTGCTCTACTCCCTGGGATGCTGGGCAGCCGAGCACGGGTGCCAAAGAGGTTCCATTGTAATGGCCTTTGAGTTGCGAAATCGAGGAGCGACAACCATGCGGATGGCACCGTTGCAAAGCTGACTTTCTGCAGAAGACGCACATATCAAGTTTTTTGCCCTGGCTCTTCGGCTGTGGGAGCAGAGGCCAACCGTTCGTGCTCTACTCCCTGGGATGCTGGGCAGCCCAGCACGGGTGCCAAAGAGGTTCCATTGTAATGGACTTTGAGTTGGGAAATGGAGGAGCGACAGCAATGCGGATGGCACCGTTGCAAAACTGACTTTCTGCAGAAGAGGCACAGCTCCAGTTTTTTGCCCTGGCTCTTCGGCTGTGGGAGTAGAGGCCAACCGTTCGTGCTCTACTCCCTGGGATGCTGGGCAGCCCAGCACGGGTGCCAAAGAGGTTCCATTGTAATGGCCTTTGAGTTGGGAAATCGAGGAGCGACAGCAATGTGGATGGCACCGTTGCAAAGCTGACTTTCTGCAGAAGAGGCACAGCTCCAGTTTTTTGCCCTGTCTCTTTGGCTGTGGGAGCAGAGGCCAACCGTTCGTGCTGTACTGCCTGGGATGCTGGGCAGCCGAGCACGGGTGCCAAAGAGGTTCCATTGTAATGGACTTTGAGTTGGGAAATCGAGGAGCGACAGCAATGCGGATGGCACAGTTGCAAAGCTGACTTTCTGCAGAAGAGGCACAGCTCAAGCTTTTTGCCCTGGCTCTTCGGCTGTGGGAGCAAAGGCCAACCGTTCGTGCTCTATTCCCTGGGATGCTGGGCAGCTCAGCACGGGTGCCAAAGAGGTTCCATTGTAATGGACTTTGAGTTGGGAAATGGAGGAGTGACAGCAATGTGGATGGCACCGTTGCAAAGCTGACTTTCTGCAGAAGGGGTTCAGCTCCAGTTTTTTGCCCTGGCTCTTCTGCTGTGGGAGCAGAAGCCACCAGTTCATGCTCTACTCCCTGGGATGCTGGGCAGTCCAGCACGGGTGCCAAAGAGGTTCCATTGTAATGGACTTTGAGTTGGGAAATCGAGGAGCGACAGCAATGCCGATGGAACCGTTGCAAAGCTGACTTTCTGCAGAAGAGGCACAGCTCCAGTTTTTTGCCCTGGCTCTTCGGCTGTGGGAGCAGAGGCCAACCGTTCGTGCTCTACTCCCTGGGATGCTGGGCAGCCGAGCACGGGTGCCAAAGAGGTTCCATTGTAATGGCCTTTGAGTTGCGAAATCGAGGAGCGACAACCATGCGGATGGCACCGTTGCAAAGCTGACTTTCTGCAGAAGAGGCACAGCTCAAGCTTTTTGCCCTGGCTCTTCGGCTGTGGGAGCAAAGGCCAACCGTTCGTTCTCTACTCCCTGTGATGCTGGGCAGCCCAGCACAGGTGCCAAAGAGGTTCCATTGTAATGGACTTTGAGTTGGGAAATGGAGGAGTGACAGCAATGCGGATGGCACCGTTGCAAAGGTGACTTTCTGCAGAAGGGGTTCAGCTCCAGTTTTTTGCCCTGGCTATTCGGCTGTGGGAGCAGAAGCCACCCGTTCATGCTCTACTCCCTGGGATGCTGGGCAGCCCAGCACGGATGCCAAAGAGGTTCCATTGTAATGGACTTTGACTTGGAAAATCGAGGAGCAACAGCAATGCGGATGGAACCGTTGCAAAGCTGACTTTCTGCAGAAGAGGCACAGCTCAAGCTTTTTGCCCTGGCTCTTCGGCTGTGGGAGCAGAGGCCAACCGTTCGTGCTCTTCTCCCTGTGATGCTGGGCAGCCCAGCACGGGTGCCAAAGAGGTTCCATTGTAATGGACTTTGAGTTGGGAAATGGAGGAGCGACAGCAATGCGGATGGCACCGTTGCAAAGCTGACTTTCTGCAGAAGAGGCACAGCTCAAGTTTTTTGCCCTGGCTCTTCGGCTGTGGGAGCAGAGGCCAACCGTTCGTGCTCTACTCCCTGGGATGCTGGGCAGCCCAGCACGGGTGCCAAAGAGGTTCCATTGTAATGGACTTTGAGTTGGGAAATGGAGGAGCGACAGCAATGCGGATGGCACCGTTGCAAAACTGACTTTCTGCAGAAGAGGCACAGCTCCAGTTTTTTGCCCTGGCTCTTCGGCTGTGGGAGTAGAGGCCAACCGTTCGTGCTCTACTCCCTGGGATGCTGGGCAGCCCAGCACGGGTGCCAAAGAGGTTCCATTGTAATGGACTTTGAGTTGGGAAATCGAGGAGCGACAGCAATGTGGATGGCACCGTTGCAAAGCTGACTTTCTGCAGAAGAGGCACAGCTCCAGTTTTTTGCCCTGGCTCTTTGGCTGTGGGAGCAGAGGCCAACCGTTCGTGCTGTACTGCCTGGGATGCTGGGCAGCCGAGCACGGGTGCCAAAGAGGTTCCATTGTAATGGACTTTGAGTTGGGAAATCGAGGAGCGACAGCAATGCGGATGGCACAGTTGCAAAGCTGACTTTCTGCAGAAGAGGCACAGCTCAAGCTTTTTGCCCTGGCTCTTCGGCTGTGGGAGCAAAGGCCAACCGTTCGTGCTCTATTCCCTGGGATGCTGGGCAGCTGAGCACGGGTGCCAAAGAGGTTCCATTGTAATGGACTTTGAGTTGGGAAATGGAGGAGTGACAGCAATGTGGATGGCACCGTTGCAAAGCTGACTTTCTGCAGAAGGGGTTCAGCTCCAGTTTTTTGCCCTGGCTCTTCTGCTGTGGGAGCAGAAGGCACCAGTTCATGCTCTACTCCCTGGGATGCTGGGCAGTCCAGCACGGGTGCCAAAGAGGTTCCATTGTAATGGACTTTGAGTTGGGAAATCGAGGAGCGACAGCAATGCCGATGGAACCGTTGCAAAGCTGACTTTCTGCAGAAGAGGCACAGCTCCAGTTTTTTGCCCTGGCTCTTCGGCTGTGGGAGCAGAGGCCAACCGTTCGTGCTCTACTCCCTGGGATGCTGGGCAGCCGAGCACGGGTGCCAAAGAGGTTCCATTGTAATGGCCTTTGAGTTGCGAAATCGAGGAGCGACAACCATGCGGATGGCACCGTTGCAAAGCTGACTTTCTGCAGAAGACGCACATATCAAGTTTTTTGCCCTGGCTCTTCGGCTGTGGGAGCAGAGGCCAACCGTTCGTGCTCTACTCCCTGGGATGCTGGGCAGCCCAGCACGGGTGCCAAAGAGGTTCCATTGTAATGGACTTTGAGTTGGGAAATGGAGGAGCGACAGCAATGCGGATGGCACCGTTGCAAAACTGACTTTCTGCAGAAGAGGCACAGCTCCAGTTTTTTGCCCTGGCTCTTCGGCTGTGGGAGTAGAGGCCAACCGTTCGTGCTCTACTCCCTGGGATGCTGGGCAGCCCAGCACGGGTGCCAAAGAGGTTCCATTGTAATGGCCTTTGAGTTGGGAAATCGAGGAGCGACAGCAATGTGGATGGCACCGTTGCAAAGCTGACTTTCTGCAGAAGAGGCACAGCTCCAGTTTTTTGCCCTGTCTCTTTGGCTGTGGGAGCAGAGGCCAACCGTTCGTGCTGTACTGCCTGGGATGCTGGGCAGCCGAGCACGGGTGCCAAAGAGGTTCCATTGTAATGGACTTTGAGTTGGGAAATCGAGGAGCGACAGCAATGCGGATGGCACAGTTGCAAAGCTGACTTTCTGCAGAAGAGGCACAGCTCAAGCTTTTTGCCCTGGCTCTTCGGCTGTGGGAGCAAAGGCCAACCGTTCGTGCTCTATTCCCTGGGATGCTGGGCAGCTCAGCACGGGTGCCAAAGAGGTTCCATTGTAATGGACTTTGAGTTGGGAAATGGAGGAGTGACAGCAATGTGGATGGCACCGTTGCAAAGCTGACTTTCTGCAGAAGGGGTTCAGCTCCAGTTTTTTGCCCTGGCTCTTCTGCTGTGGGAGCAGAAGCCACCAGTTCATGCTCTACTCCCTGGGATGCTGGGCAGTCCAGCACGGGTGCCAAAGAGGTTCCATTGTAATGGACTTTGAGTTGGGAAATCGAGGAGCGACAGCAATGTCGATGGAACCGTTGCAAAGCTGACTTTCTGCAGAAGAGGCACAGCTCCAGTTTTTTGCCCTGGCTCTTCGGCTGTGGGAGCAGAGGCCAACCGTTCGTGCTCTACTCCCTGGGATGCTGGGCAGCCGAGCACGGGTGCCAAAGAGGTTCCATTGTAATGGCCTTTGAGTTGCGAAATCGAGGAGCGACAACCATGCGGATGGCACCGTTGCAAAGCTGACTTTCTGCAGAAGAGGCACAGCTCAAGCTTTTTGCCCTGGCTCTTCGGCTGTGGGAGCAAAGGCCAACCGTTCGTTCTCTACTCCCTGTGATGCTGGGCAGCCCAGCACAGGTGCCAAAGAGGTTCCATTGTAATGGACTTTGAGTTGGGAAATGGAGGAGTGACAGCAATGCGGATGGCACCGTTGCAAAGGTGACTTTCTGCAGAAGGGGTTCAGCTCCAGTTTTTTGCCCTGGCTATTCGGCTGTGGGAGCAGAAGCCACCCGTTCATGCTCTACTCCCTGGGATGCTGGGCAGCCCAGCACGGATGCCAAAGAGGTTCCATTTTAAGGGACTTTGACTTGGAAAATCGAGGAGCGACAGCAATGCGGATGGAACCGTTGCAAAGCTGACTTTCTGCAGAAGAGGCACAGCTCAATCTTTTTGCCCTGGCTCTTCGGCTGTGGGAGCAGAGGCCAACCGTTCGTGCTCTTCTCCCTGTGATGCTGGGCAGCCCAGCACGGGTGCCAAAGAGGTTCCATTGTAATGGACTTTGAGTTGGGAACGGAGGAGCGACAGCAATGCGGATGGCACAGTTGCAAAGCTGACTTTCTGCAGAAGACGCACATATCAAGTTTTTTGCCCTGGCTCTTCGGCTGTGGGAGCAGAGGCCAACCGTTCGTGCTCTACTCCCTGGGATGCTGGGCAGCCGAGCACGGGTGCCAAAGAGGTTCCATTGTAATGGACTTTGAGTTGGGAAATCGAGGAGCGACAGCAATGCGGATGGCACCGTTGCAAAGCTGACTTTCTGCAGAAGTGGCACAGCTCAAGTTTTTTGCCCTGGCTCTTCGGCTGTGGGAGCAGAGGCCAACCGTTCGTGCTCTACTCCCTGGGATGCTGGGCAGCCCAGCAGGGGTGCCAAAGAGGTTCCATTGTAATGGACTTTGAGTTGGGAAATGGAGGAGCGACAGCAATGTGGATGGCACCGTTGCAAAGCTGACTTTCTGCAGAAGAGGCACAGCTCCAGTTTTTTGCCCTGGCTCTTTGGCTGTGGGAGCAGAGGCCAACCGTTCGTGCTCTACTCCCTGGGATGCTGGGCAGCCCAGCACGGGTGCCAAAGAGGTTCCATTGTAATGGACTTTGAGTTGGGAAATGGAGGAGCGACAGCAATGCGGATGGCACAGTTGCAAAGCTGACTTTCTGCAGAAGAGGCACAGCTCAAGCTTTTTGCCCTGGCTCTTCGGCTGTGGGAGCAAAGGCCAACCGTTCGTGCTCTACTCCCTGGGATGCTGGGCAGCCGAGCACAGGTGCCAAAGAGGTTCCATTGTAATGGACTTTGAGTTGGGAAATGGAGGAGTGACAGCAATGCGGATGGCACCGTTGCAAAGCTGACTTTCTGCAGAATTGGTTCAGCTCCAGTTTTTTACCCTGGCTCTTCTGCTGTGGGAGCAGAAGCCACCAGTTCATGCTCTACTCCCTGGGATGCTGGGCAGCCCAGCACGGGTGCCAAAGAGGTTCCATTGTAATGGACTTTGAGTTGGGAAATCGAGGAGCGACAGCAATGCCGATGGAACCGTTGCAAAGCTGACTTTCTGCAGAAGAGGCACAGCTCCAGTTTTTTCCCCTGGCTCTTCGGCTGTGGGAGCAGAGGCCAACCGTTCGTGCTCTACACCCTGGGATGCTGGGCAGCCCAGCACGGGTGCCAGAGAGGTTCCATTGTAATGGACTTTGAGTTGGGAAATCGAGGAGCGACAGCAATGCGGATGGCACCGTTGCAAAGCTGACTTTCTGCAGAAGAGGCACAGCTCAAGTTTTTTGCCCTGGCTCTTCGGCTGTGGGAGCAGAGGCCAACCGTTCGTGCTCTACTGCCTGGGATGCTGGGCAGCCCAGCACGGGTGCCAAAGAGGTTCCATTGTAATGGACTTTGAGTTGGGAAATGGAGGAGCGACAGCAATGCGGATGACACAGTTGCAAAGCTGACATTCTGCAGAAGAGGCACAGCTCCAGTTTTTTGCCCTGGCTCTTCGGCTGTGGGAGCAGAGGCCAACCGTTCGTGCTCTACTCCCTGGGATGCTGGGCAGCCCAGCACGGGTGCCAGAGATGTTCCATTGTAATGGACTTTGAGTTGAGAAATCGAGGAACGACAGCAAAGCGGATGGCACCGTTGCAAAGCTGACTTTCTGCAGAAGAGGCACAGCTCAAGCTTTTTGCCCTGGCTCTTCGGCTGTGGGAGCAGAGGCCATCCGTTCGTGCTCTACTCCCTGTGATGCTGGGCTGCCCAGCACGGGTGCCAAAGAGGTTCCATTGTAATGGACTTTGAGTTGGGAAATGGAGGAGCGACAGCAAAGCGGATGGCACCGTTGCAAAGCTGACTTTCTGCAGAAGAGGCACAGCTCCAGTTTTTTGCCCTGGCTCTTCGGCTGTGGGAGCAGAGGCCAACCGTTCGTGCTCTACTCTCTGGAATTCTGGGCATCCGAGCACGGGTGCCAAAGAGGTTCCATTGTAATGGACTTTGAGTTGGGAAATCGAGGAACCTCAGCAATGCGGATGGCACCGTTGCAAAGCTGACTTTCTGCAGAAGAGGCACAGCTCAAGTATTTTGCCCTGGCTCTTCGGCTGTGGGAGCAGAGGCCAACCGTTCGTGCTCTACTCCCTGGGATGCTTGGCAGCCCAGCACGGGTGCCAAAGAGGTTCCATTGTAATGGACTTTGAGTTGTGAAATCGAGGAGCGACAGCAAAGCGGATGGCACCATTGCAAAGCTGACTTTCTGCAGAAGAGGCACAGCTCAAGTTTTTTGCCCTGGCTCTTCGGCTGTGGGAGCAGAGGCCAACTGTTCTTGCTCTACTCCCTGGGATGCTGGGCAGTCGGGCACGGTTGCCAAAGAGGTTCCATTGTAATGGACTTTGAGTTGGGAAATCGAGAAGCGACAGCAATGAGGATGGCACCGTTGCAAAGCTGACTTTCTGCAGAAGAGGCACAGCTCAAGCTTTTTGCCCTGGCTTTTCGGCTGTGGGAGCAGAGGCCAACCGTTCGTGCTCTACTCCCTGGGATGCTGGGCAGCCCAGCACGGGTGCCACAGAGGTTCCATTATAATGGACTTTGAGTTGGGAAATCGAGGAGCGACAGCAAAGCGGATGGCACCGTTGCAAAGGTGACTTTCTGCAGAAGAGACACAGCTCCAGTTTTTTGCCCTGGCTCTTTGGCTGTGGGAGCACAGGCCAACCGTTCTTGCTCTACTCCCTGGGAGGCTGGGCAGCAGAGCACGGATGCCAAAGATATTCCATTGTAATGGACTTTGAGTTGGGAAATCGAGGAGCGACAGCAATGCGGATGGCACCGTTGCAAAGCTGACTTTCTGCAGAAGAGGCACAGCTCCAGTTTTTTGCCCTGGCTCTTCGGCTGTGGGAGCAGAGGCCAACCGTTCGTGCTCTACTCGCTGGGATGCTGGGCAGCCCAGCACGGGTGCCAAACAGGTTCCATTGTAATGGACTTTGAGTTGGGAAATGGAGGAGCGACAGCAATGCGGATGGCACCGTTGCAAAGCTGACTTTCTGCAGAAGAGGCACAGCTCCAGTTTTATGCCCTGGCTCTTCGGCTGTGGGAGCAGAGGCCAACCGTTCGTGCTCTACTCTCTGGAATGCTGGGCAGCCCAGCAGGGGTGCCAAAGAGGTTCCATTGTAATGGACTTTGATTTGGGAAATCGAGGAACCTCAGCGATGCGGATGGCACCGTTGCAAAGCTGACTTTCTGCAGAAGAGGCACAGCTCCAGTTTTTTGCCCTGGCTCTTCGGCTGTGGGAGCAGAGGCCAACCGTTCGTGCTCTACTCCCTGGGATGCTGGGCAGCCCAGCACGGGTGCCAGAGAGGTTCCATTGTAATGGCCTTTGAGTTGCGAAATCGAGGAACCTCAGCAATGCGGATGGCACCGTTGCAAAGCTGACTTTCTGCAGAAGAGGCACAGCTCAAGTTTTTTGCCCTGGCTCTTCGGCTGTGGGAGCAGAGGCCAACCGTTCGTGCTCTATTCCCTGGGATGCTGGGCAGCCCAGCACAGGTGCCAAAGAGGTTCCATTGTAATGGACTTTGAGTTGGGAAATCGAGGAGCGACAGCAATGCGGATGGCACCGTTGCAAAGCTGACTTTCTGCAGAAGAGGCACAGCTCCAGTTTTTTGCCCTGGCTCTTTGGCTGTGGGAGCAGAGGCCAACCGTTCATGCTCTACTCCCTGGGATGCTGGGCAGCCCAGCACGGGTGCCAAAGAGGTTCCATTGTAGTGGACTTTGAGTTGGGAAATCGAGGAGCGACAGCAATGCGGATGGCACCGTTGCAAAGCTGACTTTCTGCAGAAGAGGCACAGCTCAAGCTTTTTGCCCTGGCTCTTCGGCTGTGGGAGCAAAGGCCAACCGTTCGTGCTCTACTCCCTGGGATGCTGGGCAGCCGAGCACGGGTGCCAAAGAGGTTCCATTGTAATGGACTTTGAGTTGGGAAATGGAGGAGTGACAGCAACGCGGAAGGCACCGTTGCAAATCTCACTTTCTGCAGAAGGGGTTCAGCTCCAGTTTTTTGCCCTGGCTCTTCTGCTGTGGGAGCAGAAGCCACCAGTTCATGCTCTACTCCCTGGGATGCTGGGCAGCCCAGCACGGATGCCAAAGAGGTTCCATTGTAATGGACTTTGAGTTGGGAAATGGAGGAGCGACAGCAATGCCGATGGAACCGTTGCAAAGCTGACTTTCTGCAGAAGAGGCACAGCTCCAGTTTTTTGCCCTGGCTCTTCGGCTGTGGGAGCAGAGGCCAACCGTTCGTGCTCTACACCCTGGGATGCTGGGCAGCCCAGCACGGGTGCCAGAGAGGTTCCATTGTAATGGACTTTGAGTTGGGAAATCGAGGAACCTCAGCAATGCGGATGGCACCGTTGCAAAGCTGACTTTCTGCAGAAGAGGCACAGCTCCAGTTTTTTGCCCTGGCTCTTCGGCTGTGGGAGCAGAGGCCAACCGTTCGTGCTCTACTCCCTGGGATGCTGGGCAGCCGAGCACGGGTGCCAAAGAGGTTCCATTGTAATGGACTTTGAGTTGGGAAATGGAGGAGCGACAGCAATGCGGATAGCACTGTTGCAAAGCTGACTTTCTGCAGAAGAGGCACAGCTCAAGTTTTTTGCCCTGGCTCTTAGGCTGTGGGAGCAGAGGCCAACCGTTCGTGCTCTACTCCCTGGGATGCTGGGCAGCCCAGCACGGGTGCCAGAGATGTTCCATTGTAATGGACTTTGAGTTGAGAAATCGAGGAACGACAGCAAAGCGGATGGCACCGTTGCAAAGCTGACTTTCTGCAGAAGAGGCACAGCTCAAGTTTTTTGCCCTGGCTTATCGGCTGTGGGAGCAGAGGCCAACCGTTCGTGCTCTACTCCCTGTGATGCTGGGCTGCCCAGCACGGGTGCCAAAGAGGTTCCATTGTAATGGACTTTGAGTTGGGAAATGGAGGAGTGACAGCAAAGCGGATGGCACCGTTGCAAAGCTGACTTTCTGCAGAAGAGGCACAGCTCAAGCTTTTTGCCCTGGCTCTTCGGCTGTGGGAGCAGAGGCCAACCGTTCGTGCTCTACTCTCTGGGATGCTTGGCAACCCAGCACGGGTGCCAAAGAGGTTCGATTGTAATGGACATTGAGTTGTGAAATCGAGGAGCGACAGCAAAGCGGATGGCACCATTGCAAAGCTGACTTTCTGCAGAAGAGGCACAGCTCCAGTTTTTTGCCCTGGCTCTTCGGCTGTGGGAGCAGAGGCCAACTGTTCGTGCTCTACTCCCTGGGATGCTGGGCAGTCGGGCACGGTTGCCAAAGAGGTTCCATTGTAATGGACTTTGAGTTGGGAAATGGAGGAGCGACAGCAATGCGGATGGCACCGTTGCAAATCTGACTTTCTGCAGAAGGGGTTCAGCTCCAGTTTTTTGCCCTGGCTCTTCTGCTGTGGGAGCAGAAGCCACCAGTTCATGCTCTACTCCCTGGGATGCTGGGCAGCCCAGCACGGGTGCCAAAGAGGTTCAATTGTAATGGACTTTGAGTTGGGAAATCGAGGAGCGACAGCAATGCCGATGGAACCGTTGCAAAGCTGACTTTCTGCAGAAGAGGCACAGCTCCAGTTTTTTGCCCTGGCTCTTCGGCTGTGGGAGCAGAGGCCAACCGTTCGTGCTCTACTCCCTGGGATGCTGGGCAGCCGAGCACGGGTGCCAAAGAGGTTCCATTGTAATGGACTTTGAGTTGGGAACGGATGAGCGACAGCAATGCGGATGGCACCGTTGCAAAGCTGACTTTCTGCAGAAGGGGTTCAGCTCCAGTTTTTTGCCCTGGCTATTCGGCTGTGGGAGCAGAAGCCACCCGTTCATGCTCTACTCCCTGGGATGCTGGGCAGCCCAGCACGGGTGCCAAAGAGGTTCCATTGTAATGGCCTTTGAGTTGCGAAATCGAGGAGCGACAGCAATGCGGATGGCACCGTTGTAAAGCTGACTTTCTGCAGAAGAGGCACAGCTCCAGTTTTTTGCCCTGGCTCTTCGGCTGTGGGAGCAGAGGCCAACCGTTCGTGCTCTACTCCCTGGGATGCTGGGCAGCCCAGCACGGGTGCCAAAGAGGTTCCATTGTAATGGACTTTGAGTTGGGAACGGATGAGCGACAGCAATGCGGATGGCACCGTTGCAAAGCTGACTTTCTGCAGAAGACGCACATATCAAGTTTTTTGCCCTGGCTCTTCGGCTGTGGGAGCAGAGGCCAACCGTTCGTGCTCTACTCCCTGGGATGCTGGGCAGCCGAGCACGGGTGCCAAAGAGGTTCCATTGTAATGGACTTTGAGTTGGGAAATGGAGGAGCGACAGCAATGCGGATGGCACCGTTGCAAAGCTGACTTTTTGCAGAAGAGGCACAGCTCCAGTTTTTTGCCCTGGCTCTTTGGCTGTGGGAGCAGAGGCCAACCGTTCGTGCTGTACTGCCTGGGATGCTGGGCAGCCGAGCACGGGTGCCAAAGAGGTTCCATTGTAATGGACTTTGAGTTGGGAAATGGAGGAGCGACAGCAATGCGGATGGCACCGTTGCAAAGCTGACTTTCTGCAGAAGAGGCACAGCTCAAGCTTTTTGCCCTGGCTCTTCGGCTGTGGGAGCAAAGGCCAACCGTTCGTGCTCTACTCCCTGGGATGCTGGGCAGCCCAGCACGGGTGCCAAAGAGGTTCCATTGTAATGGACTTTGAGTTGGGAAATGGAGGAGCGACAGCAATGCGGATGGCACCGTTGCAAAGCTGACTTTCTGCAGAAGGGGTTCAGCTCCAGTTTTTTGCCCTGGGTCTTCTGCTGTGGGAGCAGAAGCCACCAGTTCATGCTCTACTGCCTGGGATGCTGGGCAGCCGAGCACGGGTGCCAAAGAGGTTCCATTGTAATGGACTTTGAGTTGGGAAATCGAGGAGCGACAGCAATGCGGATGGCACAGTTGCAAAGCTGACTTTCTGCAGAAGAGGCACAGCTCAAGTTTTTTCCCCTGGCTCTTCGGCTGTGGGAGCAGAGGCCAACCGTTCGTGCTCTACTCCCTGGGATGCTGGGCAGCCCAGCACGGGTGCCAGAGAGGTTCCATTGTAATGGACTTTGAGTTGGGAAATCGAGGAACTTCAGCAATGCGGATGGCACCGCTGCAAAGCTGACTTTCTGCAGAAGAGGCACAGCTCAAGTTTTTTGCCCTGGCTCTTCGGCTGTGGGAGCAGAGGCCAACCGTTCGTGCTCTACTCCCTGGGATGCTGGGCAGCCCAGCACGGGTGCCAGAGATGTTCCATTGTAATGGACTTTGAGTTGAGAAATCGAGGAGCGACAGCAATGCGGATGGCACAGTTGCAAAGCTGACTTTCTGCAGAAGAGGCACAGCTAAAGCTTTTTGCCCTGGCTCTTCGGCTGTGGGAGCAAAGGCCAACCGTTCGTTCTCTACTCCCTGGGATGCTGGGCAGCCCAGCACGGGTGCCAAAGAGGTTCCATTGTAATGGACTTTGAGTTGGGAAATGGAGGAGTGACAGCAATGCGGATGGCACCGTTGCAAAGCTGACTTTCTGCAGAAGAGGCACAGATCCAGTTTTTTGCCCTGGCTCTTCGGGTGTGGGAGCAGAGGCCAACCGTTCGTGCTCTTCTCCCTGGGATGCTGGGCAGCCCAGCACGGGTGCCAAAGAGGTTCCATTGTAATGGACTTTGAGTTGGGAACGGAGGAGCGACAGCAAAGCGGATGGCACCGTTGCAAAGCTGACTTTCTGCAGAAGACGCACATATCAAGTTTTTTGCCCTGGGTCTTCGGCTGTGGGAGCAGATGCCAACTGTTCGTGCTCTACTGCCTGGGATGCTGGGCAGCCCAGCACGGGTGCCAAAGAGGTTCCATTGTAATGGACTTTGAGTTGGGAAATGGAGGAGCGACAGCAATGTGGATGGCACCGTTGCAAAGCTGACTTTCTGCAGAAGAGGCACAGCTCAAGTTTTTTGCCCTGGCTCTTTGGCTGTGGGAGCAGAGGCCAACCGTTCGTGCTGTACTGCCTGGGATGCTGGGCAGCCGAGCACGGGTGCCAAAGAGGTTCCATTGTAATGGACTTTGAGTTGGGAAATGGAGGAGCGACAGCAATGCGGATGGCACCGTTGCAAAGCTGACTTTCTGCAGAAGAGGCACAGCTCAAGCTTTTTGCCCTGGCTCTTCGGCTGTTGGGAGCAAAGGCCAACCGTTCGTTCTCTACTCCCTGGGATGCTGGGCAGCCGAGCACGGGTGCCAAAGAGGTTCCATTGTAATGGACTTTGAGTTGGGAAATGGAGGAGCGACAGCAATGCGGATGGCACCGTTGCAAAGCTGACTTTCTGCAGAAGGGGTTCAGCTCCAGTTTTTTGCCCTGGCTCTTCTGCTGTGGGAGCAGAAGCCACCAGTTCATGCTCTATTCCCTGGGATGCTGGGCAGACCAGCACGGGTGCCAAAGAGGTTCCATTGTAATGGACTTTGAGTTGGGAAATCGAGGAGCGACAGCAATGCCGATGGAACCGTTGCAAAGCTGACTTTCTGCAGAAGAGGCACAGCTCCAGTTTTTTCCCCTGGCTCTTCGGCTGTGGGAGCAGAGGCCAACCGTTCGTGCTCTACACCCTGGGATGCTGGGCAGCCCAGCACGGGTGCCAGAGAGGTTCCATTGTAATGGACTTTGAGTTGGGAAATGGAGGAACCTCAGCAATGCGGATGGCACCGTTGCAAAGCTGACTTTCTGCAGAAGAGGCACAGCTCAAGTTTTTTGCCCTGGCTCTTCGGCTGTGGGAGCAGAGGCCAGCCGTTCGTGCTCTACTCCCTGTGATGCTGGGCTGCCCAGCACGGGTGCCACAGAGGTTCCATTGTAATGGACTTTGAGTTGGGAAATCGAGGAGCGACAGCAAAGCGGATGGCACCGTTGCAAAGCTGACTTTCTGCACAAGAGGCACAGGTCCAGCTTTTTGCCCTGGCTTTTCGGCTGTGGGAGCAGAGGCCAACCGTTCGTGCTCTACTCCCTGGGATGCTGGGCATCCGAGCACGGGTACCACAGAGGTTCCATTGTAATGGCCTTTGAGTTGGGAAATCGAGGAGCGACAGCAATGTGGATGGCACCGTTGCAAAGCTGACTTTCTGCAGAAGAGGCACAGCTCCAGTTTTTTGCCCTGGCTCTTTGGCTGTGGGAGCAGAGACCAACCGTTCGTGCTGTACTGCCTGGGATGCTGGGCAGCCGAGCACGGGTGCCAAAGAGGTTCCATTGTAATGGACTTTGAGTTGGGAAATCGAGGAGCGACAGCAATGCGGATGGCACAGTTGCAAAGCTGACTTTCTGCAGAAGAGGCACAGCTCAAGCTTTTTGCCCTGGCTCTTCGGCTGTGGGAGCAAAGGCCAACCGTTCGTGCTCTATTCCCTGGGATGCTGGGCAGCTGAGCACGGGTGCCAAAGAGGTTCCATTGTAATGGACTTTGAGTTGGGAAATGGAGGAGTGACAGCAATGTGGATGGCACCGTTGCAAAGCTGACTTTCTGCAGAAGGGGTTCAGCTCCAGTTTTTTGCCCTGGCTATTCGGCTGTGGGAGCAGAAGCCACCCGTTCATGCTCTACTCCCTGGGATGCTGGGCAGCCGAGCACGGGTGCCAAAGAGGTTCCATTTTAAGGGACTTTGACTTGGAAAATCGAGGAGCGACAGCAATGCGGATGGAACCGTTGCAAAGCTGACTTTCTGCAGAAGAGGCACAGCTCCAGTTTTTTTCCCTGGCTCTTTGGCTGTGGGAGCAGAGGCCAACCGTTCGTGCTCTACTCCCTGGGATGCTGGGCAGCCCAGCACGGGTGCCAAAGAGGTTCCATTGTAATGGCCTTTGAGTTGCGAAATCGAGGAGCGACAACAATGCGGATGGCACCGTTGCAAAGCTGACTTTCTGCAGAAGAGGCACAGCTCAAGCTTTTTGCCCTGGCTCTTCGGCTGTGGGAGCAAAGGCCAACCGTTCGTGCTCTACTCCCTGGCAGGCTGGGCAGCCCAGCACAGGTGCCAAAGAGGTTCCATTGTAATGGACTTTGAGGTTGGAAATGGAGGAGCGACAGCAATGTGGATGGCACCGTTGCAAAGCTGACTTTCTGCAGAAGAGGCACAGCTCAAGCTTTTTGCCCTGGCTCTTCGGCTGTGGGAGCAGAGGCCAGCCGTTCGTGCTGTACTGCCTGGGATGCTGGGCAGCCCAGCACGGGTGCCAGAGAGGTTCCATTGTAATGGACTTTGAGTTGGGAAATGGAGGAGCGACAGCAATGCGGATGGCACCGTTGCAAAGCTGACTTTCTGCAGAAGAGGCACAGCTCAAGTTTTTTGCCCTGGCTCTTCGGCTGTGGGAGCAGAGGCCAGCCGTTCGTGCTCTACTCCCTGTGATGCTGGGCTGCCCAGCACGGGTGCCAAAGAGGTTCCATTCTAATGGACTTTGAGTTGGGAAATCGAGGAGCGACAGCAATGCGGATGGCACCGTTGCAAAGCTGACTTTCTGCACAAGAGGCACAGCTCAAGCTTTTTGACCTGGCTTATCGGCTGTGGGAGCAGAGGCCAGCCGTTCGTGCTCTACTCCCTGTGATGCTGGGCTGCCCAGCACGGGTGCCAAAGAGGTTCCATTGTAATGGACTTTGAGTTGGGAAATCGAGGAACCTCAGCAATGCGGATGGCACCGTTGCAAAGCTGACTTTCTGCAGAAGAGGCACAGCTCAAGTATTTTGCCCTGGCTCTTCGGCTGTGGGAGCAGAGGCCAACCGTTCGTGCTCTACTCTCTGGGATGCTGGGCAGCCCAGCACGGGTGCCAAAGAGGTTCCATTGTAATGGACTTTGAGTTGGGAAATCGAGGAAAGACAGCAATGCGGATGGCACCGTTGCAAAGCTGACTTTCTGCAGAAAAGGCACAGTTCCAGCTTTTTGCCCTGTCTCTTTGGCTGTGGGAGCAGAGGCCAACCGTTCGTGCTCTACTCTCTGGAATGCTGGGCAGACCAGCACGGGTGCCACAGAGGTTCCATTGTAATGGACTTTGAGTTGCGAAATCGAGGAGCGACAGCAATGCGGATGGCACAGTTGCAAAGGTGACTTTCTGCAGAAGAGGCACAGCTCAAGTTTTTTGCCCTGGCTTATCGGCTGTGGCAGCAGAGGCCAACCGTTTGTGCTCTACTCCCTGGGATGCTGGGCAGCCCAGCACGGGTGCCAAAGAGGTTCCATTGTAATGGACTTTGAGTTGGGAAATCGAGGAACCTCAGCGATGCGGATGTCACCGTTGCGAAGCTGACTTTCTGCAGAAGAGGCACAGCTCCAGTTTTTTGCCCTGGCTCTTCGGCTGTGGGAGCAGAGGCCAACCGTTCGTGCTCTACTCCCTGGGATGCTGGGCAGCCGAGCACGGGTGCCAAAGAGGTTCCATTGTAATGGACTTTGAGTTGGGAAATCGAGGAGCGACAGCAATGCGGATGGCACCGTTGCAAAGCTGACTTTCTGCAGAAGAGGCACAGCTCCAGCTTTTTGCCCTGGCTCTTCGGCTGTGGGAGCAGAGGCCAACCGTTCGTGCTCTATTCCCTGGGATGCTGGGCAGCCGAGCACGGGTGCCAAAGAGGTTCCATTGTAATGGACTTTGAGTTGGGAAATGGAGGAGTGACAGCAACGCGGAAGGCACCGTTGCAAAGCTGACTTTCTGCAGAAGAGGCACAGCTCAAGCTTTTTGCCCTGGCTCTTCGGCTGTGGGAGCAAAGGCCAACCGTTCGTTCTCCACTCCCTGGGATGCTGGGCAGCCCAGGACAGGTGCCAAAGAGGTTCCATTGTAATGGACTTTGAGTTGGGAAATCGAGGAGTGACAGCAATGCGGATGGCACCGTTGCAAAGCTGACTTTCTGCAGAAGGGGTTCAGCTCCAGTTTTTTGCCCTGGCTCTTCGGCTGTGGGAGCAGAAGCCACCCGTTCATGCTCTACTGCCTGGGATGCTGGGCAGCCCACCACGGGTGCCAAAGAGGTTCCATTTTAAGGGACTTTGAGTTGGGAAATCGAGGAGCGACAGCAATGCGGATGGAACCGTTGCAAAGCTGACTTTCTGCAGAAGAGGCACAGCTCCAGTTTTTTGCCCTGGCTCTTCGGCTGTGGGAGCAGAGGCCAACCGTTCGTGCTCTACTCCCTGGGATGCTGGGCAACCGAGCACGGGTGCCAAAGAGGTTCCATTGTAATGGACTTTGAGTTGGGAACGGAGGAGCGACAGCAATGCGGATGGCACCGTTGCAAAGCTGACTTTCTGCAGAAGACGCACATATCAAGTTTTTTGCCCTGGCTCTTCGGCTGTGGGAGCAGAGGCCAACCGTTCGTGCTCTACTCCCTGGGATGCTGGGCAGCCGAGCACGGGTGCCAAAGAGGTTCCATTGTAATGGACTTTGAGTTGGGAAATGGAGGAGCGACAGCAATGCGGATGGCACCGTTGCAAAACTGACTTTCTGCAGAAGAGGCACAGCTCCAGTTTTTTGCCCTGGCTCTTCGGCTGTGGGAGTAGAGGCCAACCGTTCGTGCTCTACTCCCTGGGATGCTGGGCAGCCCAGCACGGGTGCCAAAGAGGTTCCATTGTAATGGACTTTGAGTTGGGAAATCGAGGAGCGACAGCAATGTGGATGGCACCGTTGCAAAGCTGACTTTCTGCAGAAGAGGCACAGCTCCAGTTTTTTGCCCTGGCTCTTTGGCTGTGGGAGCAGAGGCCAACCGTTCGTGCTGTACTGCCTGGGATGCTGGGCAGCCGAGCACGGGTGCCAAAGAGGTTCCATTGTAATGGACTTTGAGTTGGGAAATCGAGGAGCGACAGCAATGCGGATGGCACAGTTGCAAAGCTGACTTTCTGCAGAAGAGGCACAGCTCAAGCTTTTTGCCCTGGCTCTTCGGCTGTGGGAGCAAAGGCCAACCGTTCGTGCTCTATTCCCTGGGATGCTGGGCAGCTGAGCACGGGTGCCAAAGAGGTTCCATTGTAATGGACTTTGAGTTGGGAAATGGAGGAGTGACAGCAATGTGGATGGCACCGTTGCAAAGGTGACTTTCTGCAGAAGGGGTTCAGCTCCAGTTTTTTGCCCTGGCTCTTCTGCTGTGGGAGCAGAAGGCACCAGTTCATGCTCTACTCCCTGGGATGCTGGGCAGTCCAGCACGGGTGCCAAAGAGGTTCCATTGTAATGGACTTTGAGTTGGGAAATCGAGGAGCGACAGCAATGCCGATGGAACCGTTGCAAAGCTGACTTTCTGCAGAAGAGGCACAGCTCCAGTTTTTTGCCCTGGCTCTTCGGCTGTGGGAGCAGAGGCCAACCGTTCGTGCTCTACTCCCTGGGATGCTGGGCAGCCGAGCACGGGTGCCAAAGAGGTTCCATTGTAATGGCCTTTGAGTTGCGAAATCGAGGAGCGACAACCATGCGGATGGCACCGTTGCAAAGCTGACTTTCTGCAGAAGACGCACATATCAAGTTTTTTGCCCTGGCTCTTCGGCTGTGGGAGCAGAGGCCAACCGTTCGTGCTCTACTCCCTGGGATGCTGGGCAGCCCAGCACGGGTGCCAAAGAGGTTCCATTGTAATGGACTTTGAGTTGGGAAATGGAGGAGCGACAGCAATGCGGATGGCACCGTTGCAAAACTGACTTTCTGCAGAAGAGGCACAGCTCCAGTTTTTTGCCCTGGCTCTTCGGCTGTGGGAGTAGAGGCCAACCGTTCGTGCTCTACTCCCTGGGATGCTGGGCAGCCCAGCACGGGTGCCAAAGAGGTTCCATTGTAATGGCCTTTGAGTTGGGAAATCGAGGAGCGACAGCAATGTGGATGGCACCGTTGCAAAGCTGACTTTCTGCAGAAGAGGCACAGCTCCAGTTTTTTGCCCTGTCTCTTTGGCTGTGGGAGCAGAGGCCAACCGTTCGTGCTGTACTGCCTGGGATGCTGGGCAGCCGAGCACGGGTGCCAAAGAGGTTCCATTGTAATGGACTTTGAGTTGGGAAATCGAGGAGCGACAGCAATGCGGATGGCACAGTTGCAAAGCTGACTTTCTGCAGAAGAGGCACAGCTCAAGCTTTTTGCCCTGGCTCTTCGGCTGTGGGAGCAAAGGCCAACCGTTCGTGCTCTATTCCCTGGGATGCTGGGCAGCTCAGCACGGGTGCCAAAGAGGTTCCATTGTAATGGACTTTGAGTTGGGAAATGGAGGAGTGACAGCAATGTGGATGGCACCGTTGCAAAGCTGACTTTCTGCAGAAGGGGTTCAGCTCCAGTTTTTTGCCCTGGCTCTTCTGCTGTGGGAGCAGAAGCCACCAGTTCATGCTCTACTCCCTGGGATGCTGGGCAGTCCAGCACGGGTGCCAAAGAGGTTCCATTGTAATGGACTTTGAGTTGGGAAATCGAGGAGCGACAGCAATGCCGATGGAACCGTTGCAAAGCTGACTTTCTGCAGAAGAGGCACAGCTCCAGTTTTTTGCCCTGGCTCTTCGGCTGTGGGAGCAGAGGCCAACCGTTCGTGCTCTACTCCCTGGGATGCTGGGCAGCCGAGCACGGGTGCCAAAGAGGTTCCATTGTAATGGCCTTTGAGTTGCGAAATCGAGGAGCGACAACCATGCGGATGGCACCGTTGCAAAGCTGACTTTCTGCAGAAGAGGCACAGCTCAAGCTTTTTGCCCTGGCTCTTCGGCTGTGGGAGCAAAGGCCAACCGTTCGTTCTCTACTCCCTGTGATGCTGGGCAGCCCAGCACAGGTGCCAAAGAGGTTCCATTGTAATGGACTTTGAGTTGGGAAATGGAGGAGTGACAGCAATGCGGATGGCACCGTTGCAAAGGTGACTTTCTGCAGAAGGGGTTCAGCTCCAGTTTTTTGCCCTGGCTATTCGGCTGTGGGAGCAGAAGCCACCCGTTCATGCTCTACTCCCTGGGATGCTGGGCAGCCCAGCACGGATGCCAAAGAGGTTCCATTTTAAGGGACTTTGACTTGGAAAATCGAGGAGCGACAGCAATGCGGATGGAACCGTTGCAAAGCTGACTTTCTGCAGAAGAGGCACAGCTCAAGCTTTTTGCCCTGGCTCTTCGGCTGTGGGAGCAGAGGCCAACCGTTCGTGCTCTTCTCCCTGTGATGCTGGGCAGCCCAGCACGGGTGCCAAAGAGGTTCCATTGTAATGGACTTTGAGTTGGGAACGGAGGAGCGACAGCAATGCGGATGGCACCGTTGCAAAGCTGACTTTCTGCAGAAGACGCACATATCAAGTTTTTTGCCCTGGCTCTTCGGCTGTGGGAGCAGAGGCCAACCGTTCGTGCTCTACTCCCTGGGATGCTGGGCAGCCCAGCACGGGTGCCAAAGAGGTTCCATTGTAATGGACTTTGAGTTGGGAAATGGAGGAGCGACAGCAATGCGGATGGCACCGTTGCAAAACTGACTTTCTGCAGAAGAGGCACAGCTCCAGTTTTTTGCCCTGGCTCTTCGGCTGTGGGAGTAGAGGCCAACCGTTCGTGCTCTACTCCCTGGGATGCTGGGCAGCCCAGCACGGGTGCCAAAGAGGTTCCATTGTAATGGACTTTGAGTTGGGAAATCGAGGAGCGACAGCAATGTGGATGGCACCGTTGCAAAGCTGACTTTCTGCAGAAGAGGCACAGCTCCAGTTTTTTGCCCTGGCTCTTTGGCTGTGGGAGCAGAGGCCAACCGTTCGTGCTGTACTGCCTGGGATGCTGGGCAGCCGAGCACGGGTGCCAAAGAGGTTCCATTGTAATGGACTTTGAGTTGGGAAATCGAGGAGCGACAGCAATGCGGATGGCACCGTTGCAAAGCTGACTTTCTGCAGAAGAGGCACAGCTCAAGCTTTTTGCCCTGGCTCTTCGGCTGTGGGAGCAAAGGCCAACCGTTCGTGCTCTATTCCCTGGGATGCTGGGCAGCTGAGCACGGGTGCCAAAGAGGTTCCATTGTAATGGACTTTGAGTTGGGAAATGGAGGAGTGACAGCAATGTGGATGGCACCGTTGCAAAGCTGACTTTCTGCAGAAGGGGTTCAGCTCCAGTTTTTTGCCCTGGCTCTTCTGCTGTGGGAGCAGAAGGCACCAGTTCATGCTCTACTCCCTGGGATGCTGGGCAGTCCAGCACGGGTGCCAAAGAGGTTCCATTGTAATGGACTTTGAGTTGGGAAATCGAGGAGCGACAGCAATGCCGATGGAACCGTTGCAAAGCTGACTTTCTGCAGAAGAGGCACAGCTCCAGTTTTTTGCCCTGGCTCTTCGGCTGTGGGAGCAGAGGCCAACCGTTCGTGCTCTACTCCCTGGGATGCTGGGCAGCCGAGCACGGGTGCCAAAGAGGTTCCATTGTAATGGCCTTTGAGTTGCGAAATCGAGGAGCGACAACCATGCGGATGGCACCGTTGCAAAGCTGACTTTCTGCAGAAGACGCACATATCAAGTTTTTTGCCCTGGCTCTTCGGCTGTGGGAGCAGAGGCCAACCGTTCGTGCTCTACTCCCTGGGATGCTGGGCAGCCCAGCACGGGTGCCAAAGAGGTTCCATTGTAATGGACTTTGAGTTGGGAAATGGAGGAGCGACAGCAATGCGGATGGCACCGTTGCAAAACTGACTTTCTGCAGAAGAGGCACAGCTCCAGTTTTTTGCCCTGGCTCTTCGGCTGTGGGAGTAGAGGCCAACCGTTCGTGCTCTACTCCCTGGGATGCTGGGCAGCCCAGCACGGGTGCCAAAGAGGTTCCATTGTAATGGCCTTTGAGTTGGGAAATCGAGGAGCGACAGCAATGTGGATGGCACCGTTGCAAAGCTGACTTTCTGCAGAAGAGGCACAGCTCCAGTTTTTTGCCCTGTCTCTTTGGCTGTGGGAGCAGAGGCCAACCGTTCGTGCTGTACTGCCTGGGATGCTGGGCAGCCGAGCACGGGTGCCAAAGAGGTTCCATTGTAATGGACTTTGAGTTGGGAAATCGAGGAGCGACAGCAATGCGGATGGCACAGTTGCAAAGCTGACTTTCTGCAGAAGAGGCACAGCTCAAGCTTTTTGCCCTGGCTCTTCGGCTGTGGGAGCAAAGGCCAACCGTTCGTGCTCTATTCCCTGGGATGCTGGGCAGCTCAGCACGGGTGCCAAAGAGGTTCCATTGTAATGGACTTTGAGTTGGGAAATGGAGGAGTGACAGCAATGTGGATGGCACCGTTGCAAAGCTGACTTTCTGCAGAAGGGGTTCAGCTCCAGTTTTTTGCCCTGGCTCTTCTGCTGTGGGAGCAGAAGCCACCAGTTCATGCTCTACTCCCTGGGATGCTGGGCAGTCCAGCACGGGTGCCAAAGAGGTTCCATTGTAATGGACTTTGAGTTGGGAAATCGAGGAGCGACAGCAATGTCGATGGAACTGTTGCAAAGCTGACTTTCTGCAGAAGAGGCACAGCTCCAGTTTTTTGCCCTGGCTCTTCGGCTGTGGGAGCAGAGGCCAACCGTTCGTGCTCTACTCCCTGGGATGCTGGGCAGCCGAGCACGGGTGCCAAAGAGGTTCCATTGTAATGGCCTTTGAGTTGCGAAATCGAGGAGCGACAACCATGCGGATGGCACCGTTGCAAAGCTGACTTTCTGCAGAAGAGGCACAGCTCAAGCTTTTTGCCCTGGCTCTTCGGCTGTGGGAGCAAAGGCCAACCGTTCGTTCTCTACTCCCTGTGATGCTGGGCAGCCCAGCACAGGTGCCAAAGAGGTTCCATTGTAATGGACTTTGAGTTGGGAAATGGAGGAGTGACAGCAATGCGGATGGCACCGTTGCAAAGGTGACTTTCTGCAGAAGGGGTTCAGCTCCAGTTTTTTGCCCTGGCTATTCGGCTGTGGGAGCAGAAGCCACCCGTTCATGCTCTACTCCCTGGGATGCTGGGCAGCCCAGCACGGATGCCAAAGAGGTTCCATTTTAAGGGACTTTGACTTGGAAAATCGAGGAGCGACAGCAATGCGGATGGAACCGTTGCAAAGCTGACTTTCTGCAGAAGAGGCACAGCTCAAGCTTTTTGCCCTGGCTCTTCGGCTGTGGGAGCAGAGGCCAACCGTTCGTGCTCTTCTCCCTGTGATGCTGGGCAGCCCAGCACGGGTGCCAAAGAGGTTCCATTGTAATGGACTTTGAGTTGGGAACGGAGGAGCGACAGCAATGCGGATGGCACAGTTGCAAAGCTGACTTTCTGCAGAAGACGCACATATCAAGTTTTTTGCCCTGGCTCTTCGGCTGTGGGAGCAGAGGCCAACCGTTCGTGCTCTACTCCCTGGGATGCTGGGCAGCCGAGCACGGGTGCCAAAGAGGTTCCATTGTAATGGACTTTGAGTTGGGAAATCGAGGAGCGACAGCAATGCGGATGGCACCGTTGCAAAGCTGACTTTCTGCAGAAGTGGCACAGCTCAAGTTTTTTGCCCTGGCTCTTCGGCTGTGGGAGCAGAGGCCAACCGTTCGTGCTCTACTCCCTGGGATGCTGGGCAGCCCAGCAGGGGTGCCAAAGAGGTTCCATTGTAATGGACTTTGAGTTGGGAAATGGAGGAGCGACAGCAATGTGGATGGCACCGTTGCAAAGCTGACTTTCTGCAGAAGAGGCACAGCTCCAGTTTTTTGCCCTGGCTCTTTGGCTGTGGGAGCAGAGGCCAACCGTTCGTGCTCTACTCCCTGGGATGCTGGGCAGCCCAGCACGGGTGCCAAAGAGGTTCCATTGTAATGGACTTTGAGTTGGGAAATGGAGGAGCGACAGCAATGCGGATGGCACAGTTGCAAAGCTGACTTTCTGCAGAAGAGGCACAGCTCAAGCTTTTTGCCCTGGCTCTTCGGCTGTGGGAGCAAAGGCCAACCGTTCGTGCTCTACTCCCTGGGATGCTGGGCAGCCGAGCACAGGTGCCAAAGAGGTTCCATTGTAATGGACTTTGAGTTGGGAAATGGAGGAGTGACAGCAATGCGGATGGCACCGTTGCAAAGCTGACTTTCTGCAGAATTGGTTCAGCTCCAGTTTTTTACCCTGGCTCTTCTGCTGTGGGAGCAGAAGCCACCAGTTCATGCTCTACTCCCTGGGATGCTGGGCAGCCCAGCACGGGTGCCAAAGAGGTTCCATTGTAATGGACTTTGAGTTGGGAAATCGAGGAGCGACAGCAATGCCGATGGAACCGTTGCAAAGCTGACTTTCTGCAGAAGAGGCACAGCTCCAGTTTTTTCCCCTGGCTCTTCGGCTGTGGGAGCAGAGGCCAACCGTTCGTGCTCTACTCTCTGGGATGCTGGGCAGCCCAGCACGGGTGCCAGAGAGGTTCCATTGTAATGGACTTTGAGTTGGGAAATCGAGGAGCGACAGCAATGCGGATGGCACCGTTGCAAAGCTGACTTTCTGCAGAAGAGGCACAGCTCAAGTTTTTTGCCCTGGCTCTTCGGCTGTGGGAGCAGAGGCCAACCGTTCGTGCTCTACTGCCTGGGATGCTGGGCAGCCCAGCACGGGTGCCAAAGAGGTTCCATTGTAATGGACTTTGAGTTGGGAAATGGAGGAGCGACAGCAATGCGGATGACACAGTTGCAAAGCTGACATTCTGCAGAAGAGGCACAGCTCCAGTTTTTTGCCCTGGCTCTTCGGCTGTGGGAGCAGAGGCCAACCGTTCGTGCTCTACTCCCTGGGATGCTGGGCAGCCCAGCACGGGTGCCAGAGATGTTCCATTGTAATGGACTTTGAGTTGAGAAATCGAGGAACGACAGCAAAGCGGATGGCACCGTTGCAAAGCTGACTTTCTGCAGAAGAGGCACAGCTCAAGCTTTTTGCCCTGGCTCTTCGGCTGTGGGAGCAGAGGCCATCCGTTCGTGCTCTACTCCCTGTGATGCTGGGCTGCCCAGCACGGGTGCCAAAGAGGTTCCATTGTAATGGACTTTGAGTTGGGAAATGGAGGAGCGACAGCAAAGCGGATGGCACCGTTGCAAAGCTGACTTTCTGCAGAAGAGGCACAGCTCCAGTTTTTTGCCCTGGCTCTTCGGCTGTGGGAGCAGAGGCCAACCGTTCGTGCTCTACTCTCTGGAATTCTGGGCATCCGAGCACGGGTGCCAAAGAGGTTCCATTGTAATGGACTTTGAGTTGGGAAATCGAGGAACCTCAGCAATGCGGATGGCACCGTTGCAAAGCTGACTTTCTGCAGAAGAGGCACAGCTCAAGTATTTTGCCCTGGCTCTTCGGCTGTGGGAGCAGAGGCCAACCGTTCGTGCTCTACTCCCTGGGATGCTTGGCAGCCCAGCACGGGTGCCAAAGAGGTTCCATTGTAATGGACTTTGAGTTGTGAAATCGAGGAGCGACAGCAAAGCGGATGGCACCATTGCAAAGCTGACTTTCTGCAGAAGAGGCACAGCTCAAGTTTTTTGCCCTGGCTCTTCGGCTGTGGGAGCAGAGGCCAACTGTTCTTGCTCTACTCCCTGGGATGCTGGGCAGTCGGGCACGGTTGCCAAAGAGGTTCCA
Source organism: Psittacula echo (assembly GCF_963264785.1). NCBI lineage: Eukaryota > Metazoa > Chordata > Aves > Psittaciformes > Psittacidae > Psittacula > Psittacula echo. The sequence goes on from NC_137758.1 coordinate 7,373,310, forward strand.
TTGTAATGGACTTTGAGTTGGGAAATCGAGAAGCGACAGCAATGAGGATGGCACCGTTGCAAAGCTGACTTTCTGCAGAAGAGGCACAGCTCAAGCTTTTTGCCCTGGCTTTTCGGCTGTGGGAGCAGAGGCCAACCGTTCGTGCTCTACTCCCTGGGATGCTGGGCAGCCCAGCACGGGTGCCACAGAGGTTCCATTATAATGGACTTTGAGTTGGGAAATCGAGGAGCGACAGCAAAGCGGATGGCACCGTTGCAAAGGTGACTTTCTGCAGAAGAGACACAGCTCCAGTTTTTTGCCCTGGCTCTTTGGCTGTGGGAGCACAGGCCAACCGTTCTTGCTCTACTCCCTGGGAGGCTGGGCAGCAGAGCACGGATGCCAAAGATATTCCATTGTAATGGACTTTGAGTTGGGAAATCGAGGAGCGACAGCAATGCGGATGGCACCGTTGCAAAGCTGACTTTCTGCAGAAGAGGCACAGCTCCAGTTTTTTGCCCTGGCTCTTCGGCTGTGGGAGCAGAGGCCAACCGTTCGTGCTCTACTCGCTGGGATGCTGGGCAGCCCAGCACGGGTGCCAAACAGGTTCCATTGTAATGGACTTTGAGTTGGGAAATGGAGGAGCGACAGCAATGCGGATGGCACCGTTGCAAAGCTGACTTTCTGCAGAAGAGGCACAGCTCCAGTTTTATGCCCTGGCTCTTCGGCTGTGGGAGCAGAGGCCAACCGTTCGTGCTCTACTCTCTGGAATGCTGGGCAGCCCAGCAGGGGTGCCAAAGAGGTTCCATTGTAATGGACTTTGATTTGGGAAATCGAGGAACCTCAGCGATGCGGATGGCACCGTTGCAAAGCTGACTTTCTGCAGAAGAGGCACAGCTCCAGTTTTTTGCCCTGGCTCTTCGGCTGTGGGAGCAGAGGCCAACCGTTCGTGCTCTACTCCCTGGGATGCTGGGCAGCCCAGCACGGGTGCCAGAGAGGTTCCATTGTAATGGCCTTTGAGTTGCGAAATCGAGGAACCTCAGCAATGCGGATGGCACCGTTGCAAAGCTGACTTTCTGCAGAAGAGGCACAGCTCAAGTTTTTTGCCCTGGCTCTTCGGCTGTGGGAGCAGAGGCCAACCGTTCGTGCTCTATTCCCTGGGATGCTGGGCAGCCCAGCACAGGTGCCAAAGAGGTTCCATTGTAATGGACTTTGAGTTGGGAAATCGAGGAGCGACAGCAATGCGGATGGCACCGTTGCAAAGCTGACTTTCTGCAGAAGAGGCACAGCTCCAGTTTTTTGCCCTGGCTCTTTGGCTGTGGGAGCAGAGGCCAACCGTTCATGCTCTACTCCCTGGGATGCTGGGCAGCCCAGCACGGGTGCCAAAGAGGTTCCATTGTAGTGGACTTTGAGTTGGGAAATCGAGGAGCGACAGCAATGCGGATGGCACCGTTGCAAAGCTGACTTTCTGCAGAAGAGGCACAGCTCAAGCTTTTTGCCCTGGCTCTTCGGCTGTGGGAGCAAAGGCCAACCGTTCGTGCTCTACTCCCTGGGATGCTGGGCAGCCGAGCACGGGTGCCAAAGAGGTTCCATTGTAATGGACTTTGAGTTGGGAAATGGAGGAGTGACAGCAACGCGGAAGGCACCGTTGCAAATCTCACTTTCTGCAGAAGGGGTTCAGCTCCAGTTTTTTGCCCTGGCTCTTCTGCTGTGGGAGCAGAAGCCACCAGTTCATGCTCTACTCCCTGGGATGCTGGGCAGCCCAGCACGGATGCCAAAGAGGTTCCATTGTAATGGACTTTGAGTTGGGAAATGGAGGAGCGACAGCAATGCCGATGGAACCGTTGCAAAGCTGACTTTCTGCAGAAGAGGCACAGCTCCAGTTTTTTGCCCTGGCTCTTCGGCTGTGGGAGCAGAGGCCAACCGTTCGTGCTCTACACCCTGGGATGCTGGGCAGCCCAGCACGGGTGCCAGAGAGGTTCCATTGTAATGGACTTTGAGTTGGGAAATCGAGGAACCTCAGCAATGCGGATGGCACCGTTGCAAAGCTGACTTTCTGCAGAAGAGGCACAGCTCCAGTTTTTTGCCCTGGCTCTTCGGCTGTGGGAGCAGAGGCCAACCGTTCGTGCTCTACTCCCTGGGATGCTGGGCAGCCGAGCACGGGTGCCAAAGAGGTTCCATTGTAATGGACTTTGAGTTGGGAAATGGAGGAGCGACAGCAATGCGGATAGCACTGTTGCAAAGCTGACTTTCTGCAGAAGAGGCACAGCTCAAGTTTTTTGCCCTGGCTCTTAGGCTGTGGGAGCAGAGGCCAACCGTTCGTGCTCTACTCCCTGGGATGCTGGGCAGCCCAGCACGGGTGCCAGAGATGTTCCATTGTAATGGACTTTGAGTTGAGAAATCGAGGAACGACAGCAAAGCGGATGGCACCGTTGCAAAGCTGACTTTCTGCAGAAGAGGCACAGCTCAAGTTTTTTGCCCTGGCTTATCGGCTGTGGGAGCAGAGGCCAACCGTTCGTGCTCTACTCCCTGTGATGCTGGGCTGCCCAGCACGGGTGCCAAAGAGGTTCCATTGTAATGGACTTTGAGTTGGGAAATGGAGGAGTGACAGCAAAGCGGATGGCACCGTTGCAAAGCTGACTTTCTGCAGAAGAGGCACAGCTCAAGCTTTTTGCCCTGGCTCTTCGGCTGTGGGAGCAGAGGCCAACCGTTCGTGCTCTACTCTCTGGGATGCTTGGCAACCCAGCACGGGTGCCAAAGAGGTTCGATTGTAATGGACATTGAGTTGTGAAATCGAGGAGCGACAGCAAAGCGGATGGCACCATTGCAAAGCTGACTTTCTGCAGAAGAGGCACAGCTCCAGTTTTTTGCCCTGGCTCTTCGGCTGTGGGAGCAGAGGCCAACTGTTCGTGCTCTACTCCCTGGGATGCTGGGCAGTCGGGCACGGTTGCCAAAGAGGTTCCATTGTAATGGACTTTGAGTTGGGAAATGGAGGAGCGACAGCAATGCGGATGGCACCGTTGCAAATCTGACTTTCTGCAGAAGGGGTTCAGCTCCAGTTTTTTGCCCTGGCTCTTCTGCTGTGGGAGCAGAAGCCACCAGTTCATGCTCTACTCCCTGGGATGCTGGGCAGCCCAGCACGGGTGCCAAAGAGGTTCAATTGTAATGGACTTTGAGTTGGGAAATCGAGGAGCGACAGCAATGCCGATGGAACCGTTGCAAAGCTGACTTTCTGCAGAAGAGGCACAGCTCCAGTTTTTTGCCCTGGCTCTTCGGCTGTGGGAGCAGAGGCCAACCGTTCGTGCTCTACTCCCTGGGATGCTGGGCAGCCGAGCACGGGTGCCAAAGAGGTTCCATTGTAATGGACTTTGAGTTGGGAACGGATGAGCGACAGCAATGCGGATGGCACCGTTGCAAAGCTGACTTTCTGCAGAAGGGGTTCAGCTCCAGTTTTTTGCCCTGGCTATTCGGCTGTGGGAGCAGAAGCCACCCGTTCATGCTCTACTCCCTGGGATGCTGGGCAGCCCAGCACGGGTGCCAAAGAGGTTCCATTGTAATGGCCTTTGAGTTGCGAAATCGAGGAGCGACAGCAATGCGGATGGCACCGTTGTAAAGCTGACTTTCTGCAGAAGAGGCACAGCTCCAGTTTTTTGCCCTGGCTCTTCGGCTGTGGGAGCAGAGGCCAACCGTTCGTGCTCTACTCCCTGGGATGCTGGGCAGCCCAGCACGGGTGCCAAAGAGGTTCCATTGTAATGGACTTTGAGTTGGGAACGGATGAGCGACAGCAATGCGGATGGCACCGTTGCAAAGCTGACTTTCTGCAGAAGACGCACATATCAAGTTTTTTGCCCTGGCTCTTCGGCTGTGGGAGCAGAGGCCAACCGTTCGTGCTCTACTCCCTGGGATGCTGGGCAGCCGAGCACGGGTGCCAAAGAGGTTCCATTGTAATGGACTTTGAGTTGGGAAATGGAGGAGCGACAGCAATGCGGATGGCACCGTTGCAAAGCTGACTTTTTGCAGAAGAGGCACAGCTCCAGTTTTTTGCCCTGGCTCTTTGGCTGTGGGAGCAGAGGCCAACCGTTCGTGCTGTACTGCCTGGGATGCTGGGCAGCCGAGCACGGGTGCCAAAGAGGTTCCATTGTAATGGACTTTGAGTTGGGAAATGGAGGAGCGACAGCAATGCGGATGGCACCGTTGCAAAGCTGACTTTCTGCAGAAGAGGCACAGCTCAAGCTTTTTGCCCTGGCTCTTCGGCTGTGGGAGCAAAGGCCAACCGTTCGTGCTCTACTCCCTGGGATGCTGGGCAGCCCAGCACGGGTGCCAAAGAGGTTCCATTGTAATGGACTTTGAGTTGGGAAATGGAGGAGCGACAGCAATGCGGATGGCACCGTTGCAAAGCTGACTTTCTGCAGAAGGGGTTCAGCTCCAGTTTTTTGCCCTGGGTCTTCTGCTGTGGGAGCAGAAGCCACCAGTTCATGCTCTACTGCCTGGGATGCTGGGCAGCCGAGCACGGGTGCCAAAGAGGTTCCATTGTAATGGACTTTGAGTTGGGAAATCGAGGAGCGACAGCAATGCGGATGGCACAGTTGCAAAGCTGACTTTCTGCAGAAGAGGCACAGCTCAAGTTTTTTCCCCTGGCTCTTCGGCTGTGGGAGCAGAGGCCAACCGTTCGTGCTCTACTCCCTGGGATGCTGGGCAGCCCAGCACGGGTGCCAGAGAGGTTCCATTGTAATGGACTTTGAGTTGGGAAATCGAGGAACTTCAGCAATGCGGATGGCACCGCTGCAAAGCTGACTTTCTGCAGAAGAGGCACAGCTCAAGTTTTTTGCCCTGGCTCTTCGGCTGTGGGAGCAGAGGCCAACCGTTCGTGCTCTACTCCCTGGGATGCTGGGCAGCCCAGCACGGGTGCCAGAGATGTTCCATTGTAATGGACTTTGAGTTGAGAAATCGAGGAGCGACAGCAATGCGGATGGCACAGTTGCAAAGCTGACTTTCTGCAGAAGAGGCACAGCTAAAGCTTTTTGCCCTGGCTCTTCGGCTGTGGGAGCAAAGGCCAACCGTTCGTTCTCTACTCCCTGGGATGCTGGGCAGCCCAGCACGGGTGCCAAAGAGGTTCCATTGTAATGGACTTTGAGTTGGGAAATGGAGGAGTGACAGCAATGCGGATGGCACCGTTGCAAAGCTGACTTTCTGCAGAAGAGGCACAGATCCAGTTTTTTGCCCTGGCTCTTCGGGTGTGGGAGCAGAGGCCAACCGTTCGTGCTCTTCTCCCTGGGATGCTGGGCAGCCCAGCACGGGTGCCAAAGAGGTTCCATTGTAATGGACTTTGAGTTGGGAACGGAGGAGCGACAGCAAAGCGGATGGCACCGTTGCAAAGCTGACTTTCTGCAGAAGACGCACATATCAAGTTTTTTGCCCTGGGTCTTCGGCTGTGGGAGCAGATGCCAACTGTTCGTGCTCTACTGCCTGGGATGCTGGGCAGCCCAGCACGGGTGCCAAAGAGGTTCCATTGTAATGGACTTTGAGTTGGGAAATGGAGGAGCGACAGCAATGTGGATGGCACCGTTGCAAAGCTGACTTTCTGCAGAAGAGGCACAGCTCAAGTTTTTTGCCCTGGCTCTTTGGCTGTGGGAGCAGAGGCCAACCGTTCGTGCTGTACTGCCTGGGATGCTGGGCAGCCGAGCACGGGTGCCAAAGAGGTTCCATTGTAATGGACTTTGAGTTGGGAAATGGAGGAGCGACAGCAATGCGGATGGCACCGTTGCAAAGCTGACTTTCTGCAGAAGAGGCACAGCTCAAGCTTTTTGCCCTGGCTCTTCGGCTGTTGGGAGCAAAGGCCAACCGTTCGTTCTCTACTCCCTGGGATGCTGGGCAGCCGAGCACGGGTGCCAAAGAGGTTCCATTGTAATGGACTTTGAGTTGGGAAATGGAGGAGCGACAGCAATGCGGATGGCACCGTTGCAAAGCTGACTTTCTGCAGAAGGGGTTCAGCTCCAGTTTTTTGCCCTGGCTCTTCTGCTGTGGGAGCAGAAGCCACCAGTTCATGCTCTATTCCCTGGGATGCTGGGCAGACCAGCACGGGTGCCAAAGAGGTTCCATTGTAATGGACTTTGAGTTGGGAAATCGAGGAGCGACAGCAATGCCGATGGAACCGTTGCAAAGCTGACTTTCTGCAGAAGAGGCACAGCTCCAGTTTTTTCCCCTGGCTCTTCGGCTGTGGGAGCAGAGGCCAACCGTTCGTGCTCTACACCCTGGGATGCTGGGCAGCCCAGCACGGGTGCCAGAGAGGTTCCATTGTAATGGACTTTGAGTTGGGAAATGGAGGAACCTCAGCAATGCGGATGGCACCGTTGCAAATCTGACTTTCTGCAGAAGAGGCACAGCTCAAGTTTTTTGCCCTGGCTCTTCGGCTGTGGGAGCAGAGGCCAGCCGTTCGTGCTCTACTCCCTGTGATGCTGGGCTGCCCAGCACGGGTGCCACAGAGGTTCCATTGTAATGGACTTTGAGTTGGGAAATCGAGGAGCGACAGCAAAGCGGATGGCACCGTTGCAAAGCTGACTTTCTGCACAAGAGGCACAGGTCCAGCTTTTTGCCCTGGCTTTTCGGCTGTGGGAGCAGAGGCCAACCGTTCGTGCTCTACTCCCTGGGATGCTGGGCATCCGAGCACGGGTACCACAGAGGTTCCATTGTAATGGCCTTTGAGTTGGGAAATCGAGGAGCGACAGCAATGTGGATGGCACCGTTGCAAAGCTGACTTTCTGCAGAAGAGGCACAGCTCCAGTTTTTTGCCCTGGCTCTTTGGCTGTGGGAGCAGAGACCAACCGTTCGTGCTGTACTGCCTGGGATGCTGGGCAGCCGAGCACGGGTGCCAAAGAGGTTCCATTGTAATGGACTTTGAGTTGGGAAATCGAGGAGCGACAGCAATGCGGATGGCACAGTTGCAAAGCTGACTTTCTGCAGAAGAGGCACAGCTCAAGCTTTTTGCCCTGGCTCTTCGGCTGTGGGAGCAAAGGCCAACCGTTCGTGCTCTATTCCCTGGGATGCTGGGCAGCTGAGCACGGGTGCCAAAGAGGTTCCATTGTAATGGACTTTGAGTTGGGAAATGGAGGAGTGACAGCAATGTGGATGGCACCGTTGCAAAGCTGACTTTCTGCAGAAGGGGTTCAGCTCCAGTTTTTTGCCCTGGCTATTCGGCTGTGGGAGCAGAAGCCACCCGTTCATGCTCTACTCCCTGGGATGCTGGGCAGCCCACCACGGGTGCCAAAGAGGTTCCATTTTAAGGGACTTTGACTTGGAAAATCGAGGAGCGACAGCAATGCGGATGGAACCGTTGCAAAGCTGACTTTCTGCAGAAGAGGCACAGCTCAAGCTTTTTGCCCTGGCTCTTCTGGTGTGGGAGCAGAGGCCAACCGTTCGTGCTCTTCTCCCTGTGATGCTGGGCAGCCCAGCACGGGTGCCAAAGAGGTTCCATTGTAATGGACTTTGAGTTGGGAACGGAGGAGCGACAGCAATGCGGATGGCACCGTTGCAAAGCTGACTTTCTGCAGAAGACGCACATATCAAGTTTTTTGCCCTGGCTGTTCGGCTGTGGGAGCAGAGGCCAACCGTTCGTGCTCTACTCCCTGGGATGCTGGGCAGCCGAGCAAGGGTGCCAAAGAGGTTCCATTGTAATGGACTTTGAGTTGGGAAATCGAGGAGCGACAGCAATGCGGATGGCACCGTTGCAAAGCTGACTTTCTGCAGAAGAGGCACAGCTCAAGTTTTTTGCCCTGGCTCTTCGGCTGTGGGAGCAGAGGCCAACCGTTCGTGCTCTACTCCCTGGGATGCTGGGCAGCCCAGCAGGGGTGCCAAAGAGGTTCCATTGTAATGGACTTTGAGTTGGGAAATGGAGGAGCGACAGCAATGTGGATGGCACCGTTGCAAAGCTGACTTTCTGCAGAAGAGGCACAGCTCCAGTTTTTTGCCCTGGCTCTTTGGCTGTGGGAGCAGAGGCCAACCGTTCGTGCTCTACTCCCTGGGATGCTGGGCAGCCGAGCACGGGTGCCAAAGAGGTTCCATTGTAATGGACTTTGAGTTGGGAAATGGAGGAGCGACAGCAATGCGGATGGCACAGTTGCAAAGCTGACTTTCTGCAGAAGAGGCACAGCTCAAGCTTTTTGCCCTGGCTCTTCGGCTGTGGGAGCAAAGGCCAACCGTTCGTGCTCTACTCCCTGGGATGCTGGGCAGCCGAGCACAGGTGCCAAAGAGGTTCCATTGTAATGGACTTTGAGTTGGGAAATGGAGTAGTGACAGCAATGCGGATGGCACCGTTGCAAAGCTGACTTTCTGCAGAATTGGTTCAGCTCCAGTTTTTTGCCCTGGCTCTTCTGCTGTGGGAGCAGAAGCCACCAGTTCATGCTCTACTCACTGGGATGCTGGGCAGCCCAGCACGGGTGCCAAAGAGGTTCCATTGTAATGGACTTTGAGTTGGGAAATCGAGGAGCGACAGCAATGCCGATGGAACCGTTGCAAAGCTGACTTTCTGCAGAAGAGGCACAGCTCCAGTTTTTTCCCCTGGCTCTTCGGCTGTGGGAGCAGAGGCCAACCGTTCGTGCTCTACTGCCTGGGATGCTGGGCAGCCCAGCACGGGTGCCAGAGAGGTTCCATTGTAATGGACTTTGAGTTGGGAAATCGAGGAGCGACAGCAATGCGGATGGCACCGTTGCAAAGCTGACTTTCTGCAGAAGAGGCACAGCTCAAGTTTTTTGCCCTGGCTCTTCGGCTGTGGGAGCAGAGGCCAACCGTTCGTGCTCTACTCCCTGGGATGCTGGGCAGCCCAGCAGGGGTGCCAAAGAGGTTCCATTGTAATGGACTTTGAGTTGGGAAATGGAGGAGCGACAGCAATGCGGATGACACAGTTGCAAAGCTGACATTCTGCAGAAGAGGCACAGCTCCAGTTTTTTGCCCTGGCTCTTCGGCTGTGGGAGCAGAGGCCAACCGTTCGTGCTCTACTCCCTGGGATGCTGGGCAGCCCAGCACGGGTGCCAGAGATGTTCCATTGTAATGGACTTTGAGTTGAGAAATCGAGGAACGACAGCAAAGCGGATGGCACCGTTGCAAAGCTGACTTTCTGCAGAAGAGGCACAGCTCAAGCTTTTTGCCCTGGCTCTTCGGCTGTGGGAGCAGAGGCCATCCGTTCGTGCTCTACTCCCTGTGATGCTGGGCTGCCCAGCACGGGTGCCAAAGAGGTTCCATTGTAATGGACTTTGAGTTGGGAAATGGAGGAGCGACAGCAAAGCGGATGGCACCGTTGCAAAGCTGACTTTCTGCAGAAGAGGCACAGCTCCAGTTTTTTGCCCTGGCTCTTCGGGTGTGGGAGCAGAGGCCAACCGTTCGTGCTCTACTCTCTGGAATTCTGGGCATCCGAGCACGGGTGCCAAAGAGGTTCCATTGTAATGGACTTTGAGTTGGGAAATCGAGGAACCTCAGCAATGCGGATGGCACCGTTGCAAAGCTGACTTTCTGCAGAAGAGGCACAGCTCAAGTATTTTGCCCTGGCTCTTCGGCTGTGGGAGCAGAGGCCAACCGTTCGTGCTCTACTCCCTGGGATGCTGGGCAGCCCAGCACGGGTGCCAAAGAGGTTCCATTGTAATGGACTTTGAGTTGGGAAATCGAGGAGCCACAGCAAAGCGGATGGCACCATTGCAAAGCTGACTTTCTGCAGAAGAGGCACAGCTCAAGTTTTTTGCCCTGGCTCTTCGGCTGTGGGAGCAGAGGCCAACTGTTCGTGCTCTACTCCCTGGGATGCTGGGCAGTCGGGCACGGGTGCCAAAGAGGTTCCATTGTAATGGACTTTGAGTTGGGAAATCGAGAAGCGACAGCAATGAGGATGGCACCGTTGCAAAGCTGACTTTCTGCAGAAGAGGCACAGCTCAAGCTTTTTGCCCTGGCTTTTCGGCTGTGGGAGCAGAGGCCAACCGTTCGTGCTCTACTCCCTGGGATGCTGGGCAGCCCAGCACGGGTGCCACAGAGGTTCCATTATAATGGACTTTGAGTTGGGAAATCGAGGAGCGACAGCAAAGCGGATGGCACCGTTGCAAAGGTGACTTTCTGCAGAAGAGACACAGCTCCAGTTTTTTGCCCTGGCTCTTTGGCTGTGGGAGCACAGGCCAACCGTTCGTGCTGTACTGCCTGGGATGCTGGGCAGCCGAGCACGGGTGCCAAAGAGGTTCCATTGTAATGGACTTTGAGTTGGGAAATCGAGGAGCGACAGCAATGCGGATGGCACAGTTGCAAAGCTGACTTTCTGCAGAAGAGGCACAGCTCAAGCTTTTTGCCCTGGCTCTTCGGCTGTGGGAGCAAAGGCCAACCGTTCGTGCTCTATTCCCTGGGATGCTGGGCAGCTGAGCACGGGTGCCAAAGAGGTTCCATTGTAATGGACTTTGAGTTGGGAAATGGAGGAGTGACAGCAATGTGGATGGCACCGTTGCAAAGCTGACTTTCTGCAGAAGGGGTTCAGCTCCAGTTTTTTGCCCTGGCTCTTCTGCTGTGGGAGCAGAAGCCACCAGTTCATGCTCTACTCCCTGGGATGCTGGGCAGTCCAGCACGGGTGCCAAAGAGGTTCCATTGTAATGGACTTTGAGTTGGGAAATCGAGGAGCGACAGCAATGCCGATGGAACCGTTGCAAAGCTGACTTTCTGCAGAAGAGGCACAGCTCCAGTTTTTTCCCCTGGCTCTTCGGCTGTGGGAGCAGAGGCCAACCGTTCGTGCTCTACTGCCTGGGATGCTGGGCAGCCGAGCACGGGTGCCAAAGAGGTTCCATTGTAATGGCCTTTGAGTTGCGAAATCGAGGAGCGACAACCATGCGGATGGCACCGTTGCAAAGCTGACTTTCTGCAGAAGAGGCACAGCTCAAGCTTTTTGCCCTGGCTCTTCGGCTGTGGGAGCAGAGGCCAACCGTTCGTGCTCTACTCCCTGGGATGCTGGGCAGCCCAGCACAGGTGCCAAAGAGGTTCCATTGTAATGGACTTTGAGTTGGGAAATGGAGGAGTGACAGCAATGCGGATGGCACCGTTGCAAAGGTGACTTTCTGCAGAAGGGGTTCAGCTCCAGTTTTTTGCCCTGGCTCTTCGGCTGTGGGAGCAGAAGCCACCCGTTCATGCTCTACTCCCTGGGATGCTGGGCAACCCACCACGGGTGCCAAAGAGGTTCCATTTTAAGGGACTTTGACTTGGAAAATCGAGGAGCGACAGCAATGCGGATGGAACCGTTGCAAAGCTGACTTTCTGCAGAAGAGGCACAGCTCAAGCTTTTTGCCCTGGCTCTTCGGCTGTGGGAGCAGAGGCCAACCGTTCGTGCTCTTCTCCCTGTGATGCTGGGCAGCCCAGCACGGGTGCCAAAGAGGTTCCATTGTAATGGACTTTGAGTTGGGAACGGAGGAGCGACAGCAATGCGGATGGCACCGTTGCAAAGCTGACTTTCTGCAGAAGACGCACATATCAAGTTTTTTGCCCTGGCTCTTCGGCTGTGGGAGCAGAGGCCAACCGTTCGTGCTCTACTCCCTGGGATGCTGGGCAGCCGAGCAAGGGTGCCAAAGAGGTTCCATTGTAATGGACTTTGAGTTGGGAAATGGAGGAGCGACAGCAATGCGGATGGCACCGTTGCAAAGCTGACTTTCTGCAGAAGAGGCACAGCTCAAGTTTTTTGCCCTGGCTCTTCGGCTGTGGGAGCAGAGGCCAACCGTTCGTGCTCTACTCCCTGGGATGCTGGGCAGCCCAGCAGGGGTGCCAAAGAGGTTCCATTGTAATGGACTTTGAGTTGGGAAATGGAGGAGCGACAGCAATGTGGATGGCACCGTTGCAAAGCTGACTTTCTGCAGAAGGGGCACAGCTCCAGTTTTTTGCCCTGGCTCTTTGGCTGTGGGAGCAGAGGCCAACCGTTCGTGCTCTACTCCCTGGGATGCTGGGCAGCCGAGCACGGGTGCCAAAGAGGTTCCATTGTAATGGACTTTGAGTTGGGAAATGGAGGAGCGACAGCAATGCGGATGGCACAGTTGCAAAGCTGACTTTCTGCAGAAGAGGCACAGCTCAAGCTTTTTGCCCTGGCTCTTCGGCTGTGGGAGCAAAGGCCAACCGTTCGTGCTCTACTCCCTGGGATGCTGGGCAGCCGAGCACAGGTGCCAAAGAGGTTCCATTGTAATGGACTTTGAGTTGGGAAATGGAGGAGTGACAGCAATGCGGATGGCACCGTTGCAAAGCTGACTTTCTGCAGAATTGGTTCAGCTCCAGTTTTTTACCCTGGCTCTTCTGCTGTGGGAGCAGAAGCCACCAGTTCATGCTCTACTCCCTGGGATGCTGGGCAGCCCAGCACGGGTGCCAAAGAGGTTCCATTGTAATGGACTTTGAGTTGGGAAATCGAGGAGCGACAGCAATGCCGATGGAACCGTTGCAAAGCTGACTTTCTGCAGAAGAGGCACAGTTCCAGTTTTTTCCCCTGGCTCTTCGGCTGTGGGAGCAGAGGCCAACCGTTCGTGCTCTACACCCTGGGATGCTGGGCAGCCCAGCACGGGTGCCAGAGAGGTTCCATTGTAATGGACTTTGAGTTGGGAAATCGAGGAGCGACAGCAATGCGGATGGCACCGTTGCAAAGCTGACTTTCTGCAGAAGAGGCACAGCTCAAGTTTTTTGCCCTGGCTCTTCGGCTGTGGGAGCAGAGGCCAACCGTTCGTGCTCTACTCCCTGGGATGCTGGGCAGCCCAGCACGGGTGCCAAAGAGGTTCCATTGTAAGGGACTTTGAGTTGGGAAATGGAGGAGCGACAGCAATGCGGATGACACAGTTGCAAAGCTGACATTCTGCAGAAGAGGCACAGCTCCAGTTTTTTGCCCTGGCTCTTCGGCTGTGGGAGCAGAGGCCAACCGTTCGTGCTCTACTCCCTGGGATGCTGGGCAGCCCAGCACGGGTGCCAGAGATGTTCCATTGTAATGGACTTTGAGTTGAGAAATCGAGGAACGACAGCAAAGCGGATGGCACCGTTGCAAAGCTGACTTTCTGCAGAAGAGGCACAGCTCAAGCTTTTTGCCCTGGCTCTTCGGCTGTGGGAGCAGAGGCCATCCGTTCGTGCTCTACTCCCTGTGATGCTGGGCTGCCCAGCACGGGTGCCAAAGAGGTTCCATTGTAATGGACTTTGAGTTGGGAAATGGAGGAGCGACAGCAAAGCGGATGGCACCGTTGCAAAGCTGACTTTCTGCAGAAGAGGCACAGCTCCAGTTTTTTGCCCTGGCTCTTCGGGTGTGGGAGCAGAGGCCAACCGTTCGTGCTCTACTCTCTGGAATTCTGGGCATCCGAGCACGGGTGCCAAAGAGGTTCCATTGTAATGGACTTTGAGTTGGGAAATCGAGGAACCTCAGCAATGCGGATGGCACCGTTGCAAAGCTGACTTTCTGCAGAAGAGGCACAGCTCAAGTATTTTGCCCTGGCTCTTCGGCTGTGGGAGCAGAGGCCAACCGTTCGTGCTCTACTCCCTGGGATGCTGGGCAGCCCAGCACGGGTGCCAAAGAGGTTCCATTGTAATGGACTTTGAGTTGTGAAATCGAGGAGCCACAGCAAAGCGGATGGCACCATTGCAAAGCTGACTTTCTGCAGAAGAGGCACAGCTCAAGTTTTTTGCCCTGGCTCTTCGGCTGTGGGAGCAGAGGCCAACTGTTCGTGCTCTACTCCCTGGGATGCTGGGCAGTCGGGCACGGGTGCCAAAGAGGTTCCATTGTAATGGACTTTGAGTTGGGAAATCGAGAAGCGACAGCAATGAGGATGGCACCGTTGCAAAGCTGACTTTCTGCAGAAGAGGCACAGCTCAAGCTTTTTGCCCTGGCTTTTCGGCTGTGGGAGCAGAGGCCAACCGTTCGTGCTCTACTCCCTGGGATGCTGGGCAGCCCAGCACGGGTGCCACAGAGGTTCCATTATAATGGACTTTGAGTTGGGAAATCGAGGAGCGACAGCAAAGCGGATGGCACCGTTGCAAAGGTGACTTTCTGCAGAAGAGACACAGCTCCAGTTTTTTGCCCTGGCTCTTTGGCTGTGTGAGCACAGGCCAACCGTTCTTGCTCTACTCCCTGGGAGGCTGGGCAGCAGAGCACGGATGCCAAAGATATTCCATTGTAATGGACTTTGAGTTGGGAAATAGAGGAGCGACAGCAATGCGGATGGCACCGTTGCAAAGCTGACTTTCTGCAGAAGAGGCACAGCTCCAGTTTTTTGCCCTGGCTCTTCGGCTGTGGGAGCACAGGCCAACCGTTCGTGCTCTACTGCCTGGGATGCTGGGCAGCCCAGCACGGGTGCCAAACAGGTTCCATTGTAATGGACTTTGAGTTGGGAAATGGAGGAGCGACAGCAATGCGGATGGCACCGTTGCAAAGCTGACTTTCTGCAGAAGAGGCACAGCTCCAGTTTTATGCCCTGGCTCTTCGGCTGTGGGAGCAGAGGCCCACCGTTCGTGCTCTACTCTCTGTAATGCTGGGCAGCCCAGCAGGGGTGCCCAAGAGGTTCCATTGTAATGGACTTTGATTTGGGAAATCGAGGAACCTCAGCGATGCGGATGGCACCGTTGCAAAGCTGATTTTCTGCAGAAGAGGCACAGCTCCAGTTTTTTGCCCTGGCTCTTCGGCTGTGGGAGCAGAGGCCAACCGTTCGTGCTCTACTCCCTGGGATGCTGGGCAGCCCAGCACGGGTGCCAGAGAGGTTCCATTGTAATGGCCTTTGAGTTGCGAAATCGAGGAACCTCAGCAATGCGGATGGCACCGTTGCAAAGCTGAATTTCTGCAGAAGAGGCACAGCTCAAGTTTTTTGCCCTGGCTCTTCGGCTGTGGGAGCAGAGGCCAACCGTTCGTGCTCTACTGCCTGGGATGCTGGGCAGCCCAGCACGGGTGCCAAAGAGGTTCCATTGTAATGGACTTTGAGTTGGGAAATCGAGGAGCGACAGCAATGCGGATGGCACCGTTGCAAAGCTGACTTTCTGCAGAAGAGGCACAGCTCCAGTTTTTTGCCCTGGCTCTTTGGCTGTGGGAGCAGAGGCCAACCGTTTGTGCTCTACTGCCTGGGATGCTGGGCAGCCCAGCACGGGTGCCAAAGAGGTTCCATTGTAATGGACTTTGAGTTGGGAAATCGAGGAGCGACAGCAATGCGGATGGCACCGTTGCAAAGCTGACTTTCTGCAGAAGAGGCACAGCTCAAGCTTTTTGCCCTGGCTCTTCGGCTGTGGGAGCAAAGGCCAACCGTTCGTGCTCTACTCCCTGGGATGCTGGGCAGCCGAGCACGGGTGCCAAAGAGGTTCCATTGTAATGGACTTTGAGTTGGGAAATGGAGGAGTGACAGCAACGCGGAAGGCACCGTTGCAAATCTGACTTTCTGCAGAAGGGGTTCAGCTCCAGTTTTTTGCCCTGGCTCTTCTGCTGTGGGAGCAGAAGCCACCAGTTCATGCTCTACTCCCTGGGATGCTGGGCAGCCCAGCACGGATGCCAAAGAGGTTCCATTGTAATGGACTTTGAGTTGGGAAATGGAGGAGCGACAGCAATGCCGATGGAACCGTTGCAAAGCTGACTTTCTGCAGAAGAGGCACAGCTCCAGTTTTTTGCCCTGGCTCTTCGGCTGTGGGAGCAGAGGCCAACCGTTCGTGCTCTACACCCTGGGATGCTGGGCAGCCCAGCACGGGTGCCAGAGAGGTTCCATTGTAATGGACTTTGAGTTGGGAAATCGAGGAACCTCAGCAATGCGGATGGCACCGTTGCAAAGCTGACTTTCTGCAGAAGAGGCACAGCTCAAGTTTTTTGCCCTGGCTCTTCGGCTGTGGGAGCAGAGGCCAACCGTTCGTGCTCTACTCCCTGGGATGCTGGGCAGCCGAGCACGGGTGCCAAAGAGGTTCCATTGTAATGGACTTTGAGTTGGGAAATGGAGGAGTGACAGCAATGCGGATAGCACTGTTGCAAAGCTGACTTTCTGCAGAAGAGGCACAGCTCAAGTTTTTTGCCCTGGCTCTTCGGCTGTGGGAGCAGAGGCCAACCGTTCGTGCTCTACTCCCTGGGATGCTGGGCAGCCCAGCACGGGTGCCAGAGATGTTCCATTGTAATGGACTTTGAGTTGGGAAATCGAGGAACGACAGCAATGCGGATGGCACCGTTGCAAAGCTGACTTTCTGCAGAAGAGGCACAGCTCAAGTTTTTTGCCCTGGCTTATCGGCTGTGGGAGCAGAGGCCAACCGTTCGTGCTCTACTCCCTGTGATGCTGGGCTGCCCAGCACGGGTGCCAAAGAGGTTCCATTGTAATGGACTTTGAGTTGGGAAATGGAGGAGTGACAGCAAAGCGGATGGCACCGTTGCAAAGCTGACTTTCTGCAGAAGAGGCACAGCTCAAGCTTTTTGCCCTGGCTCTTCGGCTGTGGGAGCAGAGGCCAACCGTTCGTGCTCTACTCTCTGGGATGCTTGGCAACCCAGCACGGGTGCCAAAGAGGTTCGATTGGAATGGACATTGAGTTGTGAAATCGAGGAGCGACAGCAAAGCGGATGGCACCATTGCAAAGCTGACTTTCTGCAGAAGAGGCACAGCTCAAGTTTTTTGCCCTGGCTCTTCGGCTGTGGGAGCAGAGGCCAACTGTTCGTGCTCTACTCCCTGGGATGCTGGGCAGTCGGGCACGGTTGCCAAAGAGGTTCCATTGTAATGGACTTTGAGTTGGGAAATGGAGGAGCGACAGGAATGCGGATGGCACCGTTGCAAATCTGACTTTCTGCAGAAGGGGTTCAGCTCCAGTTTTTTGCCCTGGCTCTTCTGCTGTGGGAGCAGAAGCCACCAGTTCATGCTCTACTCCCTGGGATGCTGGGCAGCCCAGCACGGGTGCCAAAGAGGTTCAATTGTAATGGACTTTGAGTTGGGAAATCGAGGAGTGACAGCAATGCCGATGGAACCGTTGCAAAGCTGACTTTCTGCAGAAGAGGCACAGCTCCAGTTTTTTGCCCTGGCTCTTCGGCTGTGGGAGCAGAGGCCAACCGTTCGTGCTCTACTCCCTGGGATGCTGGGCAGCCGAGCACGGGTGCCAAAGAGGTTCCATTGTAATGGACTTTGAGTTGGGAACGGATGAGCGACAGCAATGCGGATGGCACCGTTGCAAAGCTGACTTTCTGCAGAAGGGGTTCAGCTCCAGTTTTTTGCCCTGGCTATTCGGCTGTGGGAGCAGAAGCCACCCGTTCATGCTCTACTCCCTGGGATGCTGGGCAGTCCAGCACGGGTGCCAAAGAGGTTCCATTGTAATGGCCTTTGAGTTGCGAAATCGAGGAGCGACAGCAATGCGGATGGCACCGTTGTAAAGCTGACTTTCTGCAGAAGAGGCACAGCTCCAGTTTTTTGCCCTGGCTCTTCGGCTGTGGGAGCAGAGGCCAACCGTTCGTGCTCTACTCCCTGGGATGCTGGGCAGCCGAGCACGGGTGCCAAAGAGGTTCCATTGTAATGGACTTTGAGTTGGGAACGGATGAGCGACAGCAATGCGGATGGCACCGTTGCAAAGCTGACTTTCTGCAGAAGACGCACATATCAAGTTTTTTGCCCTGGCTCTTCGGCTGTGGGAGCAGAGGCCAACCGTTCGTGCTCTACTCCCTGGGATGCTGGGCAGCCGAGCACGGGTGCCAAAGAGGTTCCATTGTAATGGACTTTGAGTTGGGAAATGGAGGAGCGACAGCAATGCGGATGGCACCGTTGCAAAGCTGACTTTCTGCAGAAGAGACACAGCTCAAGTTTTTTGCCCTGGCTTTTCGGCTGAGGGAGCAGAGGCCAACCGTTCGTGCTCTACTCCCTGGGATGCTGGGCATCCGAGCACGGGTACCACAGAGGTTCCATTGTAATGGACTTTGAGTTGGGAAATCGAGGAGCGACAGCAAAGCGGATGGCACCGTTGCAAAGCTGACTTTCTGCAGAAGAGACACAGCTCCAGTTTTTTGCCCTGGCTCTTCGGCTGTGGGAACACAGGCCAACCGTTCTTGCTCTACTCCCTGGCAGGCTGGGCAGCAGAGCACGGGCGCCAAAGAGGTTCCATTGTAATGGCCTTTGAGTTGGGAAATGGAGGAGCGACAGCAATGCGGATGGCACCGTTGCAAAGCTGACTTTCTGCAGAAGAGGCACAGGTCCAGTTTCTTGCCCTGGCTCTTCGGCTGTGGGAGCAGAGGCCAACCGTTCATGCTCTACTCCCTGGGATGCTGGGCAGCCCAGCACGGGTGCCAAAGAGGTTCCATTGTAATGGACTTTGAGTTGGGAAATCGAGGAGTGACAGCAATGCGGATGGCACCGTTGCAAAGCTGACTTTCTGCAGAAGAGGCACAGCTCAAGCTTTTTGCCCTGTCTCTTTGGCTGTGGGAGCAGAGGCCAACCGTTCGTGCTCTACTCTCTGGAATGCTGGGCAGCCCAGCACGGGTGCCACAGAGGTTCCATTGTAATGGACTTTGAGTTGTGAAATCGAGGAGCGACAGCAATGCGGATGGCACAGTTGCAAAGCTGACTTTCTGCAGAAGAGGCACAGCTCCAGTTTTTTGCCCTGGCTCTTCGGCTGTGGGAGCAGAGGCCAACCGTTCGTGCTCTACTCCCTGGGATGCTGGGCAGCCGAGCACGGGTGCCAAAGAGGTTCCATTGTAATGGACTTTGAGTTGGGAAATCGAGGAAAGACAGCAATGCGGATGGCACCATTGCAAAGCTGACTTTCTGCAGAAGAGGCACAGTTCCAGCTTTTTGCCCTGTCTCTTTGGCTGTGGGTGCAGAGGCCAACCGTTCGTGCTCTACTCTCTGGAATGCTGGGCAGCCCAGCACGGGTGCCAAAGAGGTTCCATTTTATGGACTTTGAGTTGTGAAATTGAGGAGCGACAGCAATGCGGATGGCACCGTTGCAAAGCTGACTTTCTGCAGAAGAGGCACAGCTCAAGTTTTTTGCCCTGGCTCTTCGGCTGTGGCAGCAGAGGCCAACCGTTTGTGCTCTACTCCCTGGGATGCTGGGCAGCCCAGCACGGGTGCCAAAGAGGTTCCATTGTAATGGACTTTGAGTTGGGAAATGGAGGAGCGACAGCAATGTGGATGGCACCGTTGCAAAGGTGACTTTCTGCAGAAGAGGCACAGCTCAAGTTTTTTGCCCTGGCTCAACGGCTGTGGGATCAGATTCCAAACGTGCCTGCTCTACTCCCTGGGATGCTGGGCAGCCGAGCACGGCTGCCAAAGAGGTTCCATTGTAAGGGAGTTTGAGTTGGGAAATGGAGGAGCGACAGCAATGCGGATGGCACCATAGCAAAGCTGACTTTCTGCAGAAGAGGCACAGCTCAAGTTTTTTTCCCTGGATCTTCGGCTGTGGGAGCAGAAAACCACATAATCGCATAAAGCACAGAATCCACAACAGAAACCTTCTACTCTGCCTGAAAAGCCACCAGTGAGCCCTGCAGCACTCTCTTCAGAATGTCAGTGCACCACAGTTTTCCTGCCGAAAACGGTAGAATCAAGCATCTGTAAGTGTGAACACACAGCCTCTGCTTCTCTGGAGCAGGAGGCAGAGCAGAAATCTTCTTTGGAATTCAGCTGACAGATCCAACCACAGCTGCCACCGTGGAGGTGCGAGGGCAGAAAGAGGGTACGGAAAATCACCTGCACAGCGTGAGCAGTGCTCCATTGTCATCAGAATAGCAATGTGAACTACCTTTTAAAGTTAAGTCCCTCTTCCTATACTGCTTATTTACGTCCCTCGCCAGACCCTGATGCAGTGCTCACAGAAAGCAAACGTCCAGGGAAAGCTCATAAAGCACAGAATCCACAACAGAAGCTTTCTACTCACCCTGAAAAGCCACCAAGGAACCCTGCATAACTCTCTTGAGAATGTCAGTGCACCACAATTTTCCTGCCGGAAACGGTAGAATCAAGCATCTGAAAGTGTGAACACACAGCCTCTGCTTCTCTGGAGCAGGAGGCAGAGCAGAAATCTGCTTTGGAATTCAGCTGACAGCTCCAACCACTGCTGCCACCGTGGAGGTGCGAGGGCAGAAAGAGGGTGCTGGGAATCACCTGCACAGCGTGAGCAGTGCTCCAGTGTCATCAGAATATCAATGTGAACTACCTTTTAATGTTAAAGTCCATCTTCCTAAACTGCTTATTTACGTTCCCTCGCCAGACCCTGAAGCAGTGCTCACAGAAAGCAAAAGTCCAGGGAAAGCGCATAAAGCACAGAATCCACAACAGAAGCCTTCTACTCTGCCTGAAAAGCCATCAGGGAGCCCTGCTGCACTCTCTTCAGAATTTCAGTGCGCCTCATTTTTCCTACCGAAAACGGTAGAATCAAGCATCTGAAAGTGTGAACACACAGCCTCTGCTTCTCTGGAGCAGGAAGCAGAGCAGAAATCTGCTTTGGAATTCAGCTGACAGCTCCAACCACTGCTGCCACCTTGGAGGTGCGAGGGTAGAAAGAGTTTGCGGGGAATCACCTACACAGCGTGAGCAGTGCTCCAGTGTCATCAGCATGTCAATGTGAACTACCTTTTAATGTTAAGTCCATCTTCCTGAACTGCTTATTTACGTTCCCTCGCCAGAACCTGAAGCAGTGCTCACAGAAAGCAAACGTCCAGGGAAAGCGCATAAAGCACAGAATCCACAACAGAAGCCTTCTACTCTGCCTGAAAAGCCATCAGGGAGCTCTGCAGCACTCTCCTGAGAATGTCAGTGCACTACAGTTTTCCTGCCGGAAACGGTAGAATCAAGCATCTGAAAGTGTGAACACAGAGCTTCTGCTTCTCTGGAGCAGGAGGCAGAGCAGAAATCTGCTTTGGAATTCAGCTGACAGCTCCAACCACTGCTGCCACCGTGTAGGTCCGAGGGCAGAAAGAGGGTACGGAAAATCACCTGCACAGCGTGAGAAGTGCTCCAGTGTCATCAGCATGGCAATGTGAACTACCTTTTAATGTTAAGTCCATCTTCCTGAACTGCTTATTTACGTTCCCTCGCCAGACCCTGAAGCAGTGCTCACAGAAAGCAAACGTCCAGGGAAAGCGCATAAAGCACAGAATCCACAACAGAAGCTTTCTACTCACCCTGAAAAGCCATCCGGGAACCCTGCGTAACTCTCTTCAGAATGTCAGTGCACCACAGTTTTCCTGCTGGAAACGGTAGAATCAAGCATCTGAAAGTGTGAACACACAGCCTCTGCTTCTCTGGAGCAGGAGGCAGAGCAGAAATCTGCTTTGGAATTCAGCTGACAGCTCCAACCACTGCTGCCACCGTGGAGGTCCGAGGGCAGAAAGAGGGTGCTGGGAATCACCTGCACAGCGTGAGCAGTGCTCCAGTGTCATCAGAATAGCAATGTGAACTACCTTTTAATGTTAAAGTCCATCTTCCTAAACTGCTTATTTACGTTCCCTCGCCAGACCCTGAAGCAGTGCTCACAGAAAGCAAACGTCCAGGGAAAGCGCATAAAGCACAGAATCCACAACAAAAGAATTCTACTCTGCCTGAAAAGCCATCAGGGAGCCCTTGAGCACTCTCTTCAGAATGTCAGTGCACCTCCTTTTTTCTGCCGAAAACGGTAGAATCAAGTATCTGAAAGTGTGAACACACAGCTTCTGCTTCTCTGGAGCAGGAGGCAGAGCAGAAATCTGCTTTGGAATTCAGCTGACAGCTCCAACCACTGCTGCCACCGTGGAGGTCCGAGGGCAGAAAGAGGGTGCTGGGAATCACCTGCACAGCGTGAGCAGTGCTCCAGTGTCATCAGCATGTCAATGTGAACTACCTTTTAATGTTAAGTCCATCTTCCTGAACTGCTTATTTACGTTCCCTCGCCAGACCCTGAACCAGTGCTCACAGACTGCAGACGTCTAGGAAAAGCGCATAAAGCACAGAAGCCACAACAGACGCCTTCTACTCTGCCTGAAAAGCCATCAGGGAGCCCTGCTGCACTCTCTTCAGAATTTCAGTGCGCCTCATTTTTCCTACCGAAAACGGTAGAATCAAGCATCTGAAAGTGTGAACACACAGCCTCTGCTTCTCTGGAGCAGGAAGCAGAGCAGAAATCTGCTTTGGAATTCAGCTGACAGCTCCAACCACTGCTGCCACCGTGGAGGTGCGAGGGGAGAAAGAGGGTGCTGGGAATCACCTACACAGCGTGAGCAGTGCTCCAGTGTCATCAGCATGTCAATGTGAACTACCTTTTAATGTTAAGTCCATCTTCCTGAACTGCTTATTTACGTTCCCAAGCCAGAACCTGAAGCAGTGCTCACAGACAGCAAACGTCCAGGGAAAGCGCATAAAGCACAGAATCCACAACAGAAGCCTTCTACTCTGCCTGAAAAGCCATCAGGGAGCTCTGCAGCACTCTCCTGAGAATGTCAGTGCACTACAGTTTTCCTGCCGGAAACGGTAGAATCAAGCATCTGAAAGTGTGAACACACAGCTTCTGCTTCTCTGGAGCAGGAGGCAGAGCAGAAATCTGCTTTGGAATTCAGCTGACAGCTCCAACCACAGCTGCCACCGTGGAGGTCCGAGGGCAGAAAGAGGGTGCTGGGAATCACCTGCACAGCGTGAGCAGTGCTCCAGTGTCATCAGAATAGCAATGTGAACTACCTTTTAATGTAAAGTCCATCTTCCTGAACTGCTTATTTACGTTCCCTCGCCAGACCCTGAACCAGTGCTCACAGACTGCAGACGTCTAGGAAAAGCGCATAAAGCACAGAATCCACAACAGAAGCCTTCTATTCTTCCTGAAAAGCCATCAGGGAGCCCTGCTGCACTCTCTTCAGAATTTCAGTGCACCTCATTTTTCCTACCGAAAAAGGTAGAATCAAGCATCTGAAAGTGTGAACACACAGCTTCTGCTTCTCTGGAGCAGGAGGCAGAGCAGAAATCTGCTTTGGAATTCAGCTGACAGCTCCAACCACTGCTGCCACCGTGGAGGTCCGAGGGCAGAAAGAGGGTGCTGGGAATCACCTGCACAGCGTGAGCAGTGCTCCAGTGTCATCAGAATAGCAATGTGAACTACCTTTTAATGTTAAGTCCATCTTCCTGAACTGCTTATTTACGTTCCCTCGCCAGACCCTGAACCAGTGCTCACAGACTGCAGACGTCTAGGAAAAGCGCATAAAGCACAGAAGCCACAACAGACGCCTTCTACTCTGCCTGAAAAGCCATCAGGGAGCTCTGCAGCACTCTCCTGAGAATGTCAGTGCACTACAGTTTTCCTGCCGGAAACGGTAGAATCAAGCATCTGAAAGTGTGAACACACAGCTTCTGCTTCTCTGGAGCAGGAGGCAGAGCAGAAATCTACTTTGGAATTCAGCTGACAGCTCCAACCACAGCTGCCACCGTGGAGGTCCGAGGGCAGAAAGAGGGTGCTGGGAATCACCTGCACAGCGTGAGCAGTGCTCCAGTGTCATCAGAATAGCAATGTGAACTACCTTTTAATGTAAAGTCCATCTTCCTGAACTGCTTATTTACGTTCCCTCGCCAGACCCTGAACCAGTGCTCACAGACTGCAGACGTCTAGGAAAAGCGCATAAAGCACAGAATCCACAACAGAAGCCTTCTATTCTTCCTGAAAAGCCATCAGGGAGCCCTGCTGCACTCTCTTCAGAATTTCAGTGCACCTCATTTTTCCTACCGAAAAAGGTAGAATCAAGCATCTGAAAGTGTGAACACACAGCTTCTGCTTCTCTGGAGCAGGAGGCAGAGCAGAAATCTGCTTTGGAATTCAGCTGACAGCTCCAACCACTGCTGCCACCGTGGAGGTCCGAGGGCAGAAAGAGGGTGCTGGGAATCACCTGCACAGCGTGAGCAGTGCTCCAGTGTCATCAGCATGTCAATGTGAACTACCTTTTAATGTTAAGTCCATCTTCCTGAACTGCTTATTTACGTTCCCTCGCCAGACCCTGAACCAGTGCTCACAGACTGCAGACGTCTAGGAAAAGCGCATAAAGCACAGAAGCCACAACAGACGCCTTCTACTCTGCCTGAAAAGCCATCAGGGATCCCTGCTGCACTCTCTTCAGAATTTCAGTGCGCCTCATTTTTCCTACCGAAAACGGTAGAATCAAGCATCTGAAAGTGTGAACACACAGCCTCTGCTTCTCTGGAGCAGGAAGCAGAGCAGAAATCTGCTTTGGAATTCAGCTGACAGCTCCAACCACTGCTGCCACCGTGGAGGTGCGAGGGGAGAAAGAGGGTGCTGGGAATCACCTACACAGCGTGAGCAGTGCTCCAGTGTCATCAGCATGTCAATGTGAACTACCTTTTAATGTTAAGTCCATCTTCCTGAACTGCTTATTTACGTTCCCTCGCCAGAACCTGAAGCAGTGCTCACAGACAGCAAACGTCCAGGGAAAGCGCATAAAGCACAGAATCCACAACAGAAGCCTTCTACTCTGCCTGAAAAGCCATCAGGGAGCTCTGCAGCACTCTCCTGAGAATGTCAGTGCACTACAGTTTTCCTGCCGGAAACGGTAGAATCAAGCATCTGAAAGTGTGAACACACAGCTTCTGCTTCTCTGGAGCAGGAGGCAGAGCAGAAATCTGCTTTGGAATTCAGCTGACAGCTCCAACCACAGCTGCCACCGTGGAGGTCCGAGGGCAGAAAGAGGGTGCTGGGAATCACCTGCACAGCGTGAGCAGTGCTCCAGTGTCATCAGAATAGCAATGTGAACTACCTTTTAATGTAAAGTCCATCTTCCTGAACTGCTTATTTACGTTCCCTCGCCAGACCCTGAACCAGTGCTCACAGACTGCAGACGTCTAGGAAAAGCGCATAAAGCACAGAATCCACAACAGAAGC
Organism: Psittacula echo; assembly: GCF_963264785.1. NCBI lineage: Eukaryota > Metazoa > Chordata > Aves > Psittaciformes > Psittacidae > Psittacula > Psittacula echo. The sequence continues at coordinate 7,398,078 of NC_137758.1, forward strand.
CTTCTATTCTTCCTGAAAAGCCATCAGGGAGCCCTGCTGCACTCTCTTCAGAATTTCAGTGCACCTCATTTTTCCTACCGAAAAAGGTAGAATCAAGCATCTGAAAGTGTGAACACACAGCTTCTGCTTCTCTGGAGCAGGAGGCAGAGCAGAAATCTGCTTTGGAATTCAGCTGACAGCTCAAAACCACTGCTGCCACCGTGGAGGTCCGAGGGCAGAAAGAGGGTGCTGGGAATCACCTGCACAGCGTGAGCAGTGCTCCAGTGTCATCAGAATAGCAATGTGAACTACCTTTTAATGTTAAAGTCCATCTTCCTAAACTGCTTATTTAAGTTCCCTCGCCAGACCCTGAAGCAGTGCTCACAGAAAGCAAAAGTCCAGGGAAAGCGCATAAAGCACAGAAGCCACAACAGAAGCCTTCTACTCTGCCTGAAAAGCCATCAGGGAGCCCTGCTGCACTCTCTTCAGAATTTCAGTGCACCTCATTTTTCCTACCGAAAACGGTAGAATCAAGCATCTGAAAGTGTGAACACACAGCCTCTGCTTCTCTGGAGCAGGAAGCAGAGCAGAAATCTGCTTTGGAATTCAGCTGACAGCTCCAACCACTGCTGCCACCGTGGAGGTGCGAGGGTAGAAAGAGGGTGCGGGGAATCACCTACACAGCGTGAGCAGTGCTCCAGTGTCATAAGCATGTCAATGTGAACTACCTTTGAATGTTAAGTCCATCTTCCTGAACTGCTTATTTACGTTCCCTCGCCAGACCCTGAAGCAGTGCTCACAGACAGCAAACGTCCAGGGAAAGCGCATAAAGCACAGAATCCACAATAGAAGCCTTCTATTCTGCCTGAAAAGCCATCAGGGAGCTCTGCAGCACTCTCCTGAGAATGTCAGTGCACTATAGTTTTCCTGCCGGAAACGGTAGAATCAAGCATCTGAAAGTGTGAACACACAGCTTCTGCTTCTCTGGAGCAGGAGGCAGAGCAGAAATCTGCTTTGGAATTCAGCTGACAGCTCCAACCACAGCTGCCACCGTGGAGGTGCGAGGGCAGACAGAGGGTGCTGGGAATCACCTGCACAGCGTGAGCAGTGCTCCATTGTCATCAGAATAGCAATGTGAACTACCTTTTAATGTAAAGTCCATCTTCCTGAACTGCTTATTTACGTTCCCTCGCCAGACCCTGAAGCAGTGCTCACAGAAAGCAAACGTCCAAGGAAAGCGCATAAAGCACAGAATCCACAACAGAAGCTTTCTACTCACCCTGAAAAGCCATCAGGGAACCCTGCATAACTCTCTTCAGAATGTCAGTGCACCACAGTTTTCCTGCCGGAAACGGTAGAATCAAGCATCTGAAAGTGTGAACACACAGCTTCTGCTTGTCTGGAGCAGGAGGCAGAGCAGAAATCTGCTTTGGAATTCAGCTGACAGCTCCAACCACTGCTGCCACCGTGGACGTCCGAGGGCAGAAAGAGGGTGCTGGGAATCACCTGCACAGCGTGAGCAGTGCTCCAGTGTCATCAGCATGTCAATGTGAACTACCTTTTAATGTTAAGTCCATCTTCCTGAACTGCTTATTTACGTTCCCTCGCCAGACCCTGAAGCAGTGCTCACAGAAAGCAAACGTCCAGGGAAAGCGCATAAAGCACAGAATCCACAACAGAAGCCTTCTACTCTGCCTGAAAAGCCACCAGTGAGCCCTGCAGCACTCTCTTCAGAATGTCAGTGCACCACAGTTTTCTTGCCGAAAACAGTAGAATCAAGCATCTGAAAGTGTGAACACACAGCCTCTGCTTCTCTGGAGCAGGAGGCAGAGGAGAAATCTGCTTCGGAATTCAGCTGACAGCTCCAACCACTGCTGCCACCGTGGAGGTGCGAGGGCAGAAAGAGGGTGCTGGGAATCGCCTGCACAGCGTGAGCAGTGATCCATTGTCATCAGCATGTCAATGTGAACTACCTTTTAATGTTAAGTCCATCTTCCTGAACTGCTTATTTACGTTCCCTCTCCAGAACCTGAAGCAGTGCTCACAGTTTTTTGCCCTGGCTCTTCGGCTGTGGTAGCAAAGGCCAACCGTTCATACTCTATGGCCTTTGATGCTGGGCAGCCCAGCACGGGTGCCAAAGAGGTTCCATTGTAATGGACTTTGAGTTGGGAAATGGAGGAGCGACAGCAATGCGGATGGCACCGTTGCAAAGCTGACATTCTGCAGAAGAGGCACAGCTCCAGTTTTTTGCCCTGGCTCTTCGGCTGTGGCAGCAGAGGCCAACCGTTCATGCTCTACTGCCTGGGATGCTGGGCAGCCGAGCACGGGTGCCAAAGAGGTTCCATTGTAATGGACTTTGAGTTGAGAAATCGAGGAAAGACAGCAATGCGGATGGCACAGTTGCAAATCTGACTTTCTGCACAAGAGGCACAGCTCAAGGTTTTTGCCCTGGCTCTTCGGCTGTGGGAGCAGAGGCCAACCGTTCGTGCTCTACTCCCAGGGATGCTGGGCAGCCCAGCACGGGTGCCAAAGAGGTTCCATTGTAATGGACTTTGAGTTGGGAAATGGAGGAGTGACAGCAATGCGGATGGCACCGTTGCAAAGGTGACTTTCTGCAGAAGAGGCACAGCTCCAGTTTTTTGCCCTGGCTCTTTGGCTGTGGGAGCAGAAGCTACCCGTTCATGCTCTACTCCCTGGGATGCTGGGCAGCCCAGCACGGGTGCCAAAGAGGTTCCATTGTAATGGACTTTGAGTTGGGAAACGGAGGAGCGACAGCAATGCGGATGGCACAGTTGCAAAGCTGACTTTCTGCACAAGAGGTACAGCTTAAGCTTTTTGCCCTGGGTCTTCGGCTGTGGGAGCAGAGGCCAACCGTTCGTGCTCTACTCCCTGGGATGCTGGGCAGCCGAGCACGGGTGCCAAAGAGGTTCCATTGTAATGGACTTTGAGTTGGGAAATGGAGGAGCGACAGCAATGCGGATAGCACTGTTGCAAAGCTGACTTTCTGCAGAAGAGGCACAGCTCCAGTTTTTTGCCCTGGCTCTTTGGCTGTGGGAGCAGAGGCCAACCGTTCATGCTCTACTCCCTGGGATGCTGGACAGCCGAGCACGGGTGGCAAAGAGGTTCCATTGTAATGGACTTTGAGTTGGGAAATGGAGGAGCTACAACAATGCGGATGGCACCGTTGCAAAGCTGACTTTCTGCAGAAGAGGCACAGCTCAAGGTTTTTGCCCTGGCTCTTCGGCTGTGGGAGCAAAGGCCAACCGTTCGTGCTCTACTCCCTGGGATGCTGGGCAGCCCAGCACGGGTGCCAAAGAGGTTCCATTTTATGGACTTTGAGTTGGGAAATGGAGGAGCGACAGCAATGCGGATGGCACCGTTGCAAAGGTGACTTTCTGCAGAAGAGGCACAGCTCCAGTTTTTTGCCCTGGCTCTTCGGCTGTGGGAGCAGAGGCCAACCGTTCATGGTCTACTCCCTGGGATGCTGGGCAGCCGAGCACGGGTGCCAAAGAGGTTCCATTGAAATGGACTTTGAGTTGGGAAATGGAGGAGCGACAGCAATGTGGATGGCACCGTTGCAAAGCTGACTTTCTGCAGAAGAGGCACAGCTCCAGTTTTTTGCCCTGGCTCTTTGGCTGTGGGAGCAGAAGCTACCCGTTCATGCTCTACTCCCTGGGATGCTGGGCAGCCCAGCACGGGTGCCCAAGAGGTTCCATTGTAATGGACTTTGAGTTGGGAAATGGAGGAGCGACAGCAATGCGGATGGCACCGTTGCAAAGCTGACTTTCTGCAGAAGAGGCACAGCTCAAGGTTTTTTCCCTGGCTCTTCGGGTGTGGGAGCAGAGGCCAACCGTTCGTGCTCTACTCCCTGGCATGCTGGGCAGCCCAGCACGGGTGCCAAAGAGGTTCCATTGTAATGGACTTTGAGTTGGGAAACGGAGGAGCGACAGCAATGCGGATGGCACCGTTGCAAAGCTGACTTTCTGCACAAGAGGTACAGCTTAAGCTTTTTGCCCTGGGACTTCGGCTGTGGGAGCAGAGGCCAACCGTTCGTGCTCTACTCCCTGGGATGCTGGGCAGCCGAGCACGGGTGCCAAAGAGGTTCCATTGTAATGGACTTTGAGTTGGGAAATGGAGGAGCGACAGCAATGCGGATAGCACTGTTGCAAAGCTGACTTTCTGCAGAAGAGGCACAGCTCCAGTTTTTTGCCCTGGCTCTTCGGCTGTGGGAGCAGAGGCCAACCGTTCGTGCTCTACTCCCTGGGATGCTGGGCAGCCGAGCACGGGTGCCAAAGAGGTTCCATTGTAATGGACTTTGAGTTGGGAAATGGAGGAGCGACAGCAATGCGGATGGCACCGTTGCAAAGGTGACTTTCTGCAGAAGAGGTACAGATCCAGTTTTTTGCCCTGGCTCTTCGGGTGTGGGAGCACAGGCCAAGCGTTCATGCTCTACTGCCTGGGATGCTGGGCAGCCCAGCACGGGTGCCAAAGATGTTCCATTGTAATGGACTTTGAGTTGGGAACGGAGGAGCGACAGCAATGCGGATGGCACCGTTGCAAAGCTGACTTTCTGCAGAAGACGCACATATCAAGTTTTTTGCCCTGGCTGTTCGGCTGTGGGAGCAGAGGCCAACCGTTCGTGCTCTACTCCCTGGGATGCTGGGCAGCCGAGCAAGGGTGCCAAAGAGGTTCCATTGTAATGGACTTTGAGTTGGGAAATCGAGGAGCGACAGCAATGCGGATGGCACCGTTGCAAAGCTGACTTTCTGCAGAAGAGGCACAGCTCAAGTTTTTTGCCCTGGCTCTTCGGCTGTGGGAGCAGAGGCCAACCGTTCGTGCTCTACTCCCTGGGATGCTGGGCAGCCCAGCAGGGGTGCCAAAGAGGTTCCATTGTAATGGACTTTGAGTTGGGAAATGGAGGAGCGACAGCAATGTGGATGGCACCGTTGCAAAGCTGACTTTCTGCAGAAGAGGCACAGCTCCAGTTTTTTGCCCTGGCTCTTTGGCTGTGGGAGCAGAGGCCAACCGTTCGTGCTCTACTCCCTGGGATGCTGGGCAGCCGAGCACGGGTGCCAAAGAGGTTCCATTGTAATGGACTTTGAGTTGGGAAATGGAGGAGCGACAGCAATGCGGATGGCACAGTTGCAAAGCTGACTTTCTGCAGAAGAGGCACAGCTCAAGCTTTTTGCCCTGGCTCTTCGGCTGTGGGAGCAAAGGCCAACCGTTCGTGCTCTACTCCCTGGGATGCTGGGCAGCCGAGCACAGGTGCCAAAGAGGTTCCATTGTAATGGACTTTGAGTTGGGAAATGGAGGAGTGACAGCAATGCGGATGGCACCGTTGCAAAGCTGACTTTCTGCAGAATTGGTTCAGCTCCAGTTTTTTGCCCTGGCTCTTCTGCTGTGGGAGCAGAAGCCACCAGTTCATGCTCTACTCCCTGGGATGCTGGGCAGCCCAGCACGGGTGCCAAAGAGGTTCCATTGTAATGGACTTTGAGTTGGGAAATCGAGGAGCGACAGCAATGCGGATGGCACCGTTGCAAAGCTGACTTTCTGCAGAAGAGGCACAGCTCCAGTTTTTTCCCCTGGCTCTTCGGCTGTGGGAGCAGAGGCCAACCGTTCGTGCTCTACTGCCTGGGATGCTGGGCAGCCCAGCACGGGTGCCAGAGAGGTTCCATTGTAATGGACTTTGAGTTGGGAAATCGAGGAGCGACAGCAATGCGGATGGCACCGTTGCAAAGCTGACTTTCTGCAGAAGAGGCACAGCTCAAGTTTTTTGCCCTGGCTCTTCGGCTGTGGGAGCAGAGGCCAACCGTTCGTGCTCTACTCCCTGGGATGCTGGGCAGCCCAGCACGGGTGCCAAAGAGGTTCCATTGTAATGGACTTTGAGTTGGGAAATGGAGGAGCGACAGCAATGCGGATGACACAGTTGCAAAGCTGACATTCTGCAGAAGAGGCACAGCTCCAGTTTTTTGCCCTGGCTCTTCGGCTGTGGGAGCAGAGGCCAACCGTTCGTGCTCTACTCCCTGGGATGCTGGGCAGCCCAGCACGGGTGCCAGAGATGTTCCATTGTAATGGACTTTGAGTTGAGAAATCGAGGAACGACAGCAAAGCGGATGGCACCGTTGCAAAGCTGACTTTCTGCAGAAGAGGCACAGCTCAAGCTTTTTGCCCTGGCTCTTCGGCTGTGGGAGCAGAGGCCATCCGTTCGTGCTCTACTCCCTGTGATGCTGGGCTGCCCAGCACGGGTGCCAAAGAGGTTCCATTGTAATGGACTTTGAGTTGGGAAATGGAGGAGCGACAGCAAAGCGGATGGCACCGTTGCAAAGCTGACTTTCTGCAGAAGAGGCACAGCTCCAGTTTTTTGCCCTGGCTCTTCGGGTGTGGGAGCAGAGGCCAACCGTTCGTGCTCTACTCTCTGGAATTCTGGGCATCCGAGCACGGGTGCCAAAGAGGTTCCATTGTAATGGACTTTGAGTTGGGAAATCGAGGAACCTCAGCAATGCGGATGGCACCGTTGCAAAGCTGACTTTCTGCAGAAGAGGCACAGCTCAAGTATTTTGCCCTGGCTCTTCGGCTGTGGGAGCAGAGGCCAACCGTTCGTGCTCTACTCCCTGGGATGCTGGGCAGCCCAGCACGGGTGCCAAAGAGGTTCCATTGTAATGGACTTTGAGTTGGGAAATCGAGGAGCCACAGCAAAGCGGATGGCACCATTGCAAAGCTGACTTTCTGCAGAAGAGGCACAGCTCAAGTTTTTTGCCCTGGCTCTTCGGCTGTGGCAGCAGAGGCCAACCGTTCGTGCTCTACTCCCTGGGATGCTGGGCAGCCCAGCAGGGGTGCCAAAGAGGTTCCATTGTAATGGACTTTGAGTTGGGAAATGGAGGAGCGACAGCAATGTGGATGGCACCGTTGCAAAGCTGACTTTCTGCAGAAGAGGCACAGCTCCAGTTTTTTGCCCTGGCTCTTTGGCTGTGGGAGCAGAGGCCAACCGTTCGTGCTCTACTCCCTGGGATGCTGGGCAGCCGAGCACGGGTGCCAAAGAGGTTCCATTGTAATGGACTTTGAGTTGGGAAATGGAGGAGCGACAGCAATGCGGATGGCACAGTTGCAAAGCTGACTTTCTGCAGAAGAGGCACAGCTCAAGCTTTTTGCCCTGGCTCTTCGGCTGTGGGAGCAAAGGCCAACCGTTCGTGCTCTACTCCCTGGGATGCTGGGCAGCCGAGCACAGGTGCCAAAGAGGTTCCATTGTAATGGACTTTGAGTTGGGAAATGGAGGAGTGACAGCAATGCGGATGGCACCGTTGCAAAGCTGACTTTCTGCAGAATTGGTTCAGCTCCAGTTTTTTGCCCTGGCTCTTCTGCTGTGGGAGCAGAAGCCACCAGTTCATGCTCTACTCCCTGGGATGCTGGGCAGCCCAGCACGGGTGCCAAAGAGGTTCCATTGTAATGGACTTTGAGTTGGGAAATCGAGGAGCGACAGCAATGCGGATGGCACCGTTGCAAAGCTGACTTTCTGCAGAAGAGGCACAGCTCCAGTTTTTTCCCCTGGCTCTTCGGCTGTGGGAGCAGAGGCCAACCGTTCGTGCTCTACTGCCTGGGATGCTGGGCAGCCCAGCACGGGTGCCAGAGAGGTTCCATTGTAATGGACTTTGAGTTGGGAAATCGAGGAGCGACAGCAATGCGGATGGCACCGTTGCAAAGCTGACTTTCTGCAGAAGAGGCACAGCTCAAGTTTTTTGCCCTGGCTCTTCGGCTGTGGGAGCAGAGGCCAACCGTTCGTGCTCTACTCCCTGGGATGCTGGGCAGCCCAGCACGGGTGCCAAAGAGGTTCCATTGTAATGGACTTTGAGTTGGGAAATGGAGGAGCGACAGCAATGCGGATGACACAGTTGCAAAGCTGACATTCTGCAGAAGAGGCACAGCTCCAGTTTTTTGCCCTGGCTCTTCGGCTGTGGGAGCAGAGGCCAACCGTTCGTGCTCTACTCCCTGGGATGCTGGGCAGCCCAGCACGGGTGCCAGAGATGTTCCATTGTAATGGACTTTGAGTTGAGAAATCGAGGAACGACAGCAAAGCGGATGGCACCGTTGCAAAGCTGACTTTCTGCAGAAGAGGCACAGCTCAAGCTTTTTGCCCTGGCTCTTCGGCTGTGGGAGCAGAGGCCATCCGTTCGTGCTCTACTCCCTGTGATGCTGGGCTGCCCAGCACGGGTGCCAAAGAGGTTCCATTGTAATGGACTTTGAGTTGGGAAATGGAGGAGCGACAGCAAAGCGGATGGCACCGTTGCAAAGCTGACTTTCTGCAGAAGAGGCACAGCTCCAGTTTTTTGCCCTGGCTCTTCGGGTGTGGGAGCAGAGGCCAACCGTTCGTGCTCTACTCTCTGGAATTCTGGGCATCCGAGCACGGGTGCCAAAGAGGTTCCATTGTAATGGACTTTGAGTTGGGAAATCGAGGAACCTCAGCAATGCGGATGGCACCGTTGCAAAGCTGACTTTCTGCAGAAGAGGCACAGCTCAAGTATTTTGCCCTGGCTCTTCGGCTGTGGGAGCAGAGGCCAACCGTTCGTGCTCTACTCCCTGGGATGCTGGGCAGCCCAGCACGGGTGCCAAAGAGGTTCCATTGTAATGGACTTTGAGTTGGGAAATCGAGGAGCCACAGCAAAGCGGATGGCACCATTGCAAAGCTGACTTTCTGCAGAAGAGGCACAGCTCAAGTTTTTTGCCCTGGCTCTTCGGCTGTGGGAGCAGAGGCCAACTGTTCGTGCTCTACTCCCTGGGATGCTGGGCAGTCGGGCACGGGTGCCAAAGAGGTTCCATTGTAATGGACTTTGAGTTGGGAAATCGAGAAGCGACAGCAATGCGGATGGCACCGTTGCAAAGCTGACTTTCTGCAGAAGAGGCACAGCTCAAGCTTTTTGCCCTGGCTTTTCGGCTGTGGGAGCAGAGGCCAACCGTTCGTGCTCTACTCCCTGGGATGCTGGGCAGCCCAGCACGGGTGCCACAGAGGTTCCATTATAATGGACTTTGAGTTGGGAAATCGAGGAGCGACAGCAAAGCGGATGGCACCGTTGCAAAGGTGACTTTCTGCAGAAGAGACACAGCTCCAGTTTTTTGCCCTGGCTCTTTGGCTGTGGGAGCACAGGCCAACCGTTCGTGCTGTACTGCCTGGGATGCTGGGCAGCCGAGCACGGGTGCCAAAGAGGTTCCATTGTAATGGACTTTGAGTTGGGAAATCGAGGAGCGACAGCAATGCGGATGGCACAGTTGCAAAGCTGACTTTCTGCAGAAGAGGCACAGCTCAAGCTTTTTGCCCTGGCTCTTCGGCTGTGGGAGCAAAGGCCAACCGTTCGTGCTCTATTCCCTGGGATGCTGGGCAGCTGAGCACGGGTGCCAAAGAGGTTCCATTGTAATGGACTTTGAGTTGGGAAATGGAGGAGTGACAGCAATGTGGATGGCACCGTTGCAAAGCTGACTTTCTGCAGAAGGGGTTCAGCTCCAGTTTTTTGCCCTGGCTCTTCTGCTGTGGGAGCAGAAGCCACCAGTTCATGCTCTACTCCCTGGGATGCTGGGCAGTCCAGCACGGGTGCCAAAGAGGTTCCATTGTAATGGACTTTGAGTTGGGAAATCGAGGAGCGACAGCAATGCCGATGGAACCGTTGCAAAGCTGACTTTCTGCAGAAGAGGCACAGCTCCAGTTTTTTCCCCTGGCTCTTCGGCTGTGGGAGCAGAGGCCAACCGTTCGTGCTCTACTGCCTGGGATGCTGGGCAGCCGAGCACGGGTGCCAAAGAGGTTCCATTGTAATGGCCTTTGAGTTGCGAAATCGAGGAGCGACAACCATGCGGATGGCACCGTTGCAAAGCTGACTTTCTGCAGAAGAGGCACAGCTCAAGCTTTTTGCCCTGGCTCTTCGGCTGTGGGAGCAGAGGCCAACCGTTCGTGCTCTACTCCCTGGGATGCTGGGCAGCCCAGCACAGGTGCCAAAGAGGTTCCATTGTAATGGACTTTGAGTTGGGAAATGGAGGAGTGACAGCAATGCGGATGGCACCGTTGCAAAGGTGACTTTCTGCAGAAGGGGTTCAGCTCCAGTTTTTTGCCCTGGCTCTTCGGCTGTGGGAGCAGAAGCCACCCGTTCATGCTCTACTCCCTGGGATGCTGGGCAACCCACCACGGGTGCCAAAGAGGTTCCATTTTAAGGGACTTTGACTTGGAAAATCGAGGAGCGACAGCAATGCGGATGGAACCGTTGCAAAGCTGACTTTCTGCAGAAGAGGCACAGCTCAAGCTTTTTGCCCTGGCTCTTCGGCTGTGGGAGCAGAGGCCAACCGTTCGTGCTCTTCTCCCTGTGATGCTGGGCAGCCCAGCACGGGTGCCAAAGAGGTTCCATTGTAATGGACTTTGAGTTGGGAACGGAGGAGCGACAGCAATGCGGATGGCACCGTTGCAAAGCTGACTTTCTGCAGAAGACGCACATATCAAGTTTTTTGCCCTGGCTCTTCGGCTGTGGGAGCAGAGGCCAACCGTTCGTGCTCTACTCCCTGGGATGCTGGGCAGCCGAGCAAGGGTGCCAAAGAGGTTCCATTGTAATGGACTTTGAGTTGGGAAATCGAGGAGCGACAGCAATGCGGATGGCACCGTTGCAAAGCTGACTTTCTGCAGAAGAGGCACAGCTCAAGTTTTTTGCCCTGGCTCTTCGGGTGTGGGAGCAGAGGCCAACCGTTCGTGCTCTACTCCCTGGGATGCTGGGCAGCCCAGCAGGGGTGCCAAAGAGGTTCCATTGTAATGGACTTTGAGTTGGGAAATGGAGGAGCGACAGCAATGTGGATGGCACCGTTGCAAAGCTGACTTTCTGCAGAAGGGGCACAGCTCCAGTTTTTTGCCCTGGCTCTTTGGCTGTGGGAGCAGAGGCCAACCGTTCGTGCTCTACTCCCTGGGATGCTGGGCAGCCGAGCACGGGTGCCAAAGAGGTTCCATTGTAATGGACTTTGAGTTGGGAAATGGAGGAGCGACAGCAATGCGGATGGCACAGTTGCAAAGCTGACTTTCTGCAGAAGAGGCACAGCTCAAGCTTTTTGCCCTGGCTCTTCGGCTGTGGGAGCAAAGGCCAACCGTTCGTGCTCTACTCCCTGGGATGCTGGGCAGCCGAGCACAGGTGCCAAAGAGGTTCCATTGTAATGGACTTTGAGTTGGGAAATGGAGGAGTGACAGCAATGCGGATGGCACCGTTGCAAAGCTGACTTTCTGCAGAATTGGTTCAGCTCCAGTTTTTTACCCTGGCTCTTCTGCTGTGGGAGCAGAAGCCACCAGTTCATGCTCTACTCCCTGGGATGCTGGGCAGCCCAGCACGGGTGCCAAAGAGGTTCCATTGTAATGGACTTTGAGTTGGGAAATCGAGGAGCGACAGCAATGCCGATGGAACCGTTGCAAAGCTGACTTTCTGCAGAAGAGGCACAGTTCCAGTTTTTTCCCCTGGCTCTTCGGCTGTGGGAGCAGAGGCCAACCGTTCGTGCTCTACACCCTGGGATGCTGGGCAGCCCAGCACGGGTGCCAGAGAGGTTCCATTGTAATGGACTTTGAGTTGGGAAATCGAGGAGCGACAGCAATGCGGATGGCACCGTTGCAAAGCTGACTTTCTGCAGAAGAGGCACAGCTCAAGTTTTTTGCCCTGGCTCTTCGGCTGTGGGAGCAGAGGCCAACCGTTCGTGCTCTACTCCCTGGGATGCTGGGCAGCCCAGCACGGGTGCCAAAGAGGTTCCATTGTAAGGGACTTTGAGTTGGGAAATGGAGGAGCGACAGCAATGCGGATGACACAGTTGCAAAGCTGACATTCTGCAGAAGAGGCACAGCTCCAGTTTTTTGCCCTGGCTCTTCGGCTGTGGGAGCAGAGGCCAACCGTTCGTGCTCTACTCCCTGGGATGCTGGGCAGCCCAGCACGGGTGCCAGAGATGTTCCATTGTAATGGACTTTGAGTTGAGAAATCGAGGAACGACAGCAAAGCGGATGGCACCGTTGCAAAGCTGACTTTCTGCAGAAGAGGCACAGCTCAAGCTTTTTGCCCTGGCTCTTCGGCTGTGGGAGCAGAGGCCATCCGTTCGTGCTCTACTCCCTGTGATGCTGGGCTGCCCAGCACGGGTGCCAAAGAGGTTCCATTGTAATGGACTTTGAGTTGGGAAATGGAGGAGCGACAGCAAAGCGGATGGCACCGTTGCAAAGCTGACTTTCTGCAGAAGAGGCACAGCTCCAGTTTTTTGCCCTGGCTCTTCAGCTGTGGGAGCAAAGGCCAACCGTTCGTGCTCTACTCTCTGGAATTCTGGGCATCCGAGCACGGGTGCCAAAGAGGTTCCATTGTAATGGACTTTGAGTTGGGAAATCGAGGAACCTCAGCAATGCGGATGGCACCGTTGCAAAGCTGACTTTCTGCAGAAGAGGCACAGCTCAAGTATTTTGCCCTGGCTCTTCGGCTGTGGGAGCAGAGGCCAACCGTTCGTGCTCTACTCCCTGGGATGCTGGGCAGCCCAGCACGGGTGCCAAAGAGGTTCCATTGTAATGGACTTTGAGTTGTGAAATCGAGGAGCCACAGCAAAGCGGATGGCACCATTGCAAAGCTGACTTTCTGCAGAAGAGGCACAGCTCAAGTTTTTTGCCCTGGCTCTTCGGCTGTGGGAGCAGAGGCCAACTGTTCGTGCTCTACTCCCTGGGATGCTGGGCAGTCGGGCACGGGTGCCAAAGAGGTTCCATTGTAATGGACTTTGAGTTGGGAAATCGAGAAGCGACAGCAATGAGGATGGCACCGTTGCAAAGCTGACTTTCTGCAGAAGAGGCACAGCTCAAGCTTTTTGCCCTGGCTCTTCGGCTGTGGGAGCAGAGGCCAACCGTTCGTGCTCTACTCCCTGGGATGCTGGGCAGCCCAGCACGGGTGCCACAGAGGTTCCATTATAATGGACTTTGAGTTGGGAAATCGAGGAGCGACAGCAAAGCGGATGGCACCGTTGCAAAGGTGACTTTCTGCAGAAGAGACACAGCTCCAGTTTTTTGCCCTGGCTCTTTGGCTGTGTGAGCACAGGCCAACCGTTCTTGCTCTACTCCCTGGGAGGCTGGGCAGCAGAGCACGGATGCCAAAGATATTCCATTGTAATGGACTTTGAGTTGGGAAATAGAGGAGCGACAGCAATGCGGATGGCACCGTTGCAAAGCTGACTTTCTGCAGAAGAGGCACAGCTCCAGTTTTTTGCCCTGGCTCTTCGGCTGTGGGAGCAGAGGCCAACCGTTCGTGCTCTACTGCCTGGGATGCTGGGCAGCCCAGCACGGGTGCCAAACAGGTTCCATTGTAATGGACTTTGAGTTGGGAAATGGAGGAGCGACAGCAATGCGGATGGCACCGTTGCAAAGCTGACTTTCTGCAGAAGAGGCACAGCTCCAGTTTTATGCCCTGGCTCTTCGGCTGTGGGAGCAGAGGCCAACCGTTCGTGCTCTACTCTCTGTAATGCTGGGCAGCCCAGCAGGGGTGCCAAAGAGGTTCCATTGTAATGGACTTTGATTTGGGAAATCGAGGAACCTCAGCGATGCGGATGGCACCGTTGCAAAGCTGATTTTCTGCAGAAGAGGCACAGCTCCAGTTTTTTGCCCTGGCTCTTCGGCTGTGGGAGCAGAGGCCAACCGTTCGTGCTCTACTCCCTGGGATGCTGGGCAGCCCAGCACGGGTGCCAGAGAGGTTCCATTGTAATGGCCTTTGAGTTGCGAAATCGAGGAACCTCAGCAATGCGGATGGCACCGTTGCAAAGCTGAATTTCTGCAGAAGAGGCACAGCTCAAGTTTTTTGCCCTGGCTCTTCGGCTGTGGGAGCAGAGGCCAACCGTTCGTGCTCTACTGCCTGGGATGCTGGGCAGCCCAGCACGGGTGCCAAAGAGGTTCCATTGTAATGGACTTTGAGTTGGGAAATCGAGGAGCGACAGCAATGCGGATGGCACCGTTGCAAAGCTGACTTTCTGCAGAAGAGGCACAGCTCCAGTTTTTTGCCCTGGCTCTTTGGCTGTGGGAGCAGAGGCCAACCGTTTGTGCTCTACTGCCTGGGATGCTGGGCAGCCCAGCACGGGTGCCAAAGAGGTTCCATTGTAATGGACTTTGAGTTGGGAAATCGAGGAGCGACAGCAATGCGGATGGCACCGTTGCAAAGCTGACTTTCTGCAGAAGAGGCACAGCTCAAGCTTTTTGCCCTGGCTCTTCGGCTGTGGGAGCAAAGGCCAACCGTTCGTGCTCTACTCCCTGGGATGCTGGGCAGCCGAGCACGGGTGCCAAAGAGGTTCCATTGTAATGGACTTTGAGTTGGGAAATGGAGGAGTGACAGCAACGCGGAAGGCACCGTTGCAAATCTGACTTTCTGCAGAAGGGGTTCAGCTCCAGTTTTTTGCCCTGGCTCTTCTGCTGTGGGAGCAGAAGCCACCAGTTCATGCTCTACTCCCTGGGATGCTGGGCAGCCCAGCACGGATGCCAAAGAGGTTCCATTGTAATGGACTTTGAGTTGGGAAATGGAGGAGCGACAGCAATGCCGATGGAACCGTTGCAAAGCTGACTTTCTGCAGAAGAGGCACAGCTCCAGTTTTTTGCCCTGGCTCTTCGGCTGTGGGAGCAGAGGCCAACCGTTCGTGCTCTACACCCTGGGATGCTGGGCAGCCCAGCACGGGTGCCAGAGAGGTTCCATTGTAATGGACTTTGAGTTGGGAAATCGAGGAACCTCAGCAATGCGGATGGCACCGTTGCAAAGCTGACTTTCTGCAGAAGAGGCACAGCTCAAGTTTTTTGCCCTGGCTCTTCGGCTGTGGGAGCAGAGGCCAACCGTTCGTGCTCTACTCCCTGGGATGCTGGGCAGCCGAGCACGGGTGCCAAAGAGGTTCCATTGTAATGGACTTTGAGTTGGGAAATGGAGGAGTGACAGCAATGCGGATAGCACTGTTGCAAAGCTGACTTTCTGCAGAAGAGGCACAGCTCAAGTTTTTTGCCCTGGCTCTTCGGCTGTGGGAGCAGAGGCCAACCGTTCGTGCTCTACTCCCTGGGATGCTGGGCAGCCCAGCACGGGTGCCAGAGATGTTCCATTGTAATGGACTTTGAGTTGGGAAATCGAGGAACGACAGCAATGCGGATGGCACCGTTGCAAAGCTGACTTTCTGCAGAAGAGGCACAGCTCAAGTTTTTTGCCCTGGCTTATCGGCTGTGGGAGCAGAGGCCAACCGTTCGTGCTCTACTCCCTGTGATGCTGGGCTGCCCAGCACGGGTGCCAAAGAGGTTCCATTGTAATGGACTTTGAGTTGGGAAATGGAGGAGTGACAGCAAAGCGGATGGCACCGTTGCAAAGCTGACTTTCTGCAGAAGAGGCACAGCTCAAGCTTTTTGCCCTGGCTCTTCGGCTGTGGGAGCAGAGGCCAACCGTTCGTGCTCTACTCTCTGGGATGCTTGGCAACCCAGCACGGGTGCCAAAGAGGTTCGATTGGAATGGACATTGAGTTGTGAAATCGAGGAGCGACAGCAAAGCGGATGGCACCATTGCAAAGCTGACTTTCTGCAGAAGAGGCACAGCTCAAGTTTTTTGCCCTGGCTCTTCGGCTGTGGGAGCAGAGGCCAACTGTTCGTGCTCTACTCCCTGGGATGCTGGGCAGTCGGGCACGGTTGCCAAAGAGGTTCCATTGTAATGGACTTTGAGTTGGGAAATGGAGGAGCGACAGGAATGCGGATGGCACCGTTGCAAATCTGACTTTCTGCAGAAGGGGTTCAGCTCCAGTTTTTTGCCCTGGCTCTTCTGCTGTGGGAGCAGAAGCCACCAGTTCATGCTCTACTCCCTGGGATGCTGGGCAGCCCAGCACGGGTGCCAAAGAGGTTCAATTGTAATGGACTTTGAGTTGGGAAATCGAGGAGCGACAGCAATGCCGATGGAACCGTTGCAAAGCTGACTTTCTGCAGAAGAGGCACAGCTCCAGTTTTTTGCCCTGGCTCTTCGGCTGTGGGAGCAGAGGCCAACCGTTCGTGCTCTACTCCCTGGGATGCTGGGCAGCCGAGCACGGGTGCCAAAGAGGTTCCATTGTAATGGACTTTGAGTTGGGAACGGATGAGCGACAGCAATGCGGATGGCACCGTTGCAAAGCTGACTTTCTGCAGAAGGGGTTCAGCTCCAGTTTTTTGCCCTGGCTATTCGGCTGTGGGAGCAGAAGCCACCCGTTCATGCTCTACTCCCTGGGATGCTGGGCAGTCCAGCACGGGTGCCAAAGAGGTTCCATTGTAATAGCCTTTGAGTTGCGAAATCGAGGAGCGACAGCAATGCGGATGGCACCGTTGTAAAGCTGACTTTCTGCAGAAGAGGCACAGCTCCAGTTTTTTGCCCTGGCTCTTCGGCTGTGGGAGCAGAGGCCAACCGTTCGTGCTCTACTCCCTGGGATGCTGGGCAGCCGAGCACGGGTGCCAAAGAGGTTCCATTGTAATGGACTTTGAGTTGGGAACGGATGAGCGACAGCAATGCGGATGGCACCGTTGCAAAGCTGACTTTCTGCAGAAGACGCACATATCAAGTTTTTTGCCCTGGCTCTTCGGCTGTGGGAGCAGAGGCCAACCGTTCGTGCTCTACTCCCTGGGATGCTGGGCAGCCGAGCACGGGTGCCAAAGAGGTTCCATTGTAATGGACTTTGAGTTGGGAAATGGAGGAGCGACAGCAATGCGGATGGCACCGTTGCAAAGCTGACTTTCTGCAGAAGAGACACAGCTCAAGTTTTTTGCCCTGGCTTTTCGGCTGTGGGAGCAGAGGCCAACCGTTCGTGCTCTACTCCCTGGGATGCTGGGCATCCGAGCACGGGTACCACAGAGGTTCCATTGTAATGGACTTTGAGTTGGGAAATCGAGGAGCGACAGCAAAGCGGATGGCACCGTTGCAAAGCTGACTTTCTGCAGAAGAGACACAGCTCCAGTTTTTTGCCCTGGCTCTTCGGCTGTGGGAACACAGGCCAACCGTTCTTGCTCTACTCCCTGGCAGGCTGGGCAGCAGAGCACGGGCGCCAAAGAGGTTCCATTGTAATGGCCTTTGAGTTGGGAAATGGAGGAGCGACAGCAATGCGGATGGCACCGTTGCAAAGCTGACTTTCTGCAGAAGAGGCACAGGTCCAGTTTCTTGCCCTGGCTCTTCGGCTGTGGGAGCAGAGGCCAACCGTTCATGCTCTACTCCCTGGGATGCTGGGCAGCCCAGCACGGGTGCCAAAGAGGTTCCATTGTAATGGACTTTGAGTTGGGAAATCGAGGAGTGACAGCAATGCGGATGGCACCGTTGCAAAGCTGACTTTCTGCAGAAGAGGCACAGCTCAAGCTTTTTGCCCTGTCTCTTTGGCTGTGGGAGCAGAGGCCAACCGTTCGTGCTCTACTCTCTGGAATGCTGGGCAGCCCAGCACGGGTGCCACAGAGGTTCCATTGTAATGGACTTTGAGTTGTGAAATCGAGGAGCGACAGCAATGCGGATGGCACAGTTGCAAAGCTGACTTTCTGCAGAAGAGGCACAGCTCAAGTTTTTTGCCCTGGCTCTTCGGCTGTGGGAGCAGAGGCCAACCGTTCGTGCTCTACTCCCTGGGATGCTGGGCAGCCGAGCACGGGTGCCAAAGAGGTTCCATTGTAATGGACTTTGAGTTGGGAAATCGAGGAAAGACAGCAATGCGGATGGCACCATTGCAAAGCTGACTTTCTGCAGAAGAGGCACAGTTCCAGCTTTTTGCCCTGTCTCTTTGGCTGTGGGTGCAGAGGCCAACCGTTCGTGCTCTACTCTCTGGAATGCTGGGCAGCCCAGCACGGGTGCCAAAGAGGTTCCATTTTATGGACTTTGAGTTGTGAAATTGAGGAGCGACAGCAATGCGGATGGCACCGTTGCAAAGCTGACTTTCTGCAGAAGAGGCACAGCTCAAGTTTTTTGCCCTGGCTCTTCGGCTGTGGCAGCAGAGGCCAACCGTTTGTGCTCTACTCCCTGGGATGCTGGGCAGCCCAGCACGGGTGCCAAAGAGGTTCCATTGTAATGGACTTTGAGTTGGGAAATGGAGGAGCGACAGCAATGTGGATGGCACCGTTGCAAAGCTGACTTTCTGCAGAAGAGGCACAGCTCAAGTTTTTTGCCCTGGCTCAACGGCTGTGGGATCAGAGTCCAAACGTGCCTGCTCTACTCCCTGGGATGCTGGGCAGCCGAGCACGGCTGCCAAAGAGGTTCCATTGTAAGGGAGTTTGAGTTGGGAAATGGAGGAGCGACAGCAATGCGGATGGCACCATAGCAAAGCTGACTTTCTGCAGAAGAGGCACAGCTCAAGTTTTTTTCCCTGGATCTTCGGCTGTGGGAGCAGAAAACCACATAATCGCATAAAGCACAGAATCCACAACAGAAACCTTCTACTCTGCCTGAAAAGCCACCAGTGAGCCCTGCAGCACTCTCTTCAGAATGTCAGTGCACCACAGTTTTCCTGCCGAAAACGGTAGAATCAAGCATCTGTAAGTGTGAACACACAGCCTCTGCTTCTCTGGAGCAGGAGGCAGAGCAGAAATCTTCTTTGGAATTCAGCTGACAGATCCAACCACAGCTGCCACCGTGGAGGTGCGAGGGCAGAAAGAGGGTACGGAAAATCACCTGCACAGCGTGAGCAGTGCTCCATTGTCATCAGAATAGCAATGTGAACTACCTTTTAAAGTTAAGTCCCTCTTCCTATACTGCTTATTTACGTCCCTCGCCAGACCCTGATGCAGTGCTCACAGAAAGCAAACGTCCAGGGAAAGCTCATAAAGCACAGAATCCACAACAGAAGCTTTCTACTCACCCTGAAAAGCCACCAAGGAACCCTGCATAACTCTCTTGAGAATGTCAGTGCACCACAATTTTCCTGCCGGAAACGGTAGAATCAAGCATCTGAAAGTGTGAACACACAGCCTCTGCTTCTCTGGAGCAGGAGGCAGAGCAGAAATCTGCTTTGGAATTCAGCTGACAGCTCCAACCACTGCTGCCACCGTGGAGGTGCGAGGGCAGAAAGAGGGTGCTGGGAATCACCTGCACAGCGTGAGCAGTGCTCCAGTGTCATCAGAATATCAATGTGAACTACCTTTTAATGTTAAAGTCCATCTTCCTAAACTGCTTATTTACGTTCCCTCGCCAGACCCTGAAGCAGTGCTCACAGAAAGCAAAAGTCCAGGGAAAGCGCATAAAGCACAGAATCCACAACAGAAGCCTTCTACTCTGCCTGAAAAGCCATCAGGGAGCCCTGCTGCACTCTCTTCAGAATTTCAGTGCGCCTCATTTTTCCTACCGAAAACGGTAGAATCAAGCATCTGAAAGTGTGAACACACAGCCTCTGCTTCTCTGGAGCAGGAAGCAGAGCAGAAATCTGCTTTGGAATTCAGCTGACAGCTCCAACCACTGCTGCCACCTTGGAGGTGCGAGGGTAGAAAGAGTTTGCGGGGAATCACCTACACAGCGTGAGCAGTGCTCCAGTGTCATCAGCATGTCAATGTGAACTACCTTTTAATGTTAAGTCCATCTTCCTGAACTGCTTATTTACGTTCCCTCGCCAGAACCTGAAGCAGTGCTCACAGAAAGCAAACGTCCAGGGAAAGCGCATAAAGCACAGAATCCACAACAGAAGCCTTCTACTCTGCCTGAAAAGCCATCAGGGAGCTCTGCAGCACTCTCCTGAGAATGTCAGTGCACTACAGTTTTCCTGCCGGAAACGGTAGAATCAAGCATCTGAAAGTGTGAACACAGAGCTTCTGCTTCTCTGGAGCAGGAGGCAGAGCAGAAATCTGCTTTGGAATTCAGCTGACAGCTCCAACCACTGCTGCCACCGTGTAGGTCCGAGGGCAGAAAGAGGGTACGGAAAATCACCTGCACAGCGTGAGAAGTGCTCCAGTGTCATCAGCATGGCAATGTGAACTACCTTTTAATGTTAAGTCCATCTTCCTGAACTGCTTATTTACGTTCCCTCGCCAGACCCTGAAGCAGTGCTCACAGAAAGCAAACGTCCAGGGAAAGCGCATAAAGCACAGAATCCACAACAGAAGCTTTCTACTCACCCTGAAAAGCCATCCGGGAACCCTGCGTAACTCTCTTCAGAATGTCAGTGCACCACAGTTTTCCTGCTGGAAACGGTAGAATCAAGCATCTGAAAGTGTGAACACACAGCCTCTGCTTCTCTGGAGCAGGAGGCAGAGCAGAAATCTGCTTTGGAATTCAGCTGACAGCTCCAACCACTGCTGCCACCGTGGAGGTCCGAGGGCAGAAAGAGGGTGCTGGGAATCACCTGCAGAGCGTGAGCAGTGCTCCAGTGTCATCAGAATAGCAATGTGAACTACCTTTTAATGTTAAAGTCCATCTTCCTAAACTGCTTATTTACGTTCCCTCGCCAGACCCTGAAGCAGTGCTCACAGAAAGCAAACGTCCAGGGAAAGCGCATAAAGCACAGAATCCACAACAAAAGAATTCTACTCTGCCTGAAAAGCCATCAGGGAGCCCTTGAGCACTCTCTTCAGAATGTCAGTGCACCTCCTTTTTTCTGCCGAAAACGGTAGAATCAAGTATCTGAAAGTGTGAACACACAGCTTCTGCTTCTCTGGAGCAGGAGGCAGAGCAGAAATCTGCTTTGGAATTCAGCTGACAGCTCCAACCACTGCTGCCACCGTGGAGGTCCGAGGGCAGAAAGAGGGTGCTGGGAATCACCTGCACAGCGTGAGCAGTGCTCCAGTGTCATCAGCATGTCAATGTGAACTACCTTTTAATGTTAAGTCCATCTTCCTGAACTGCTTATTTACGTTCCCTCGCCAGACCCTGAACCAGTGCTCACAGACTGCAGACGTCTAGGAAAAGCGCATAAAGCACAGAAGCCACAACAGACGCCTTCTACTCTGCCTGAAAAGCCATCAGGGAGCCCTGCTGCACTCTCTTCAGAATTTCAGTGCGCCTCATTTTTCCTACCGAAAACGGTAGAATCAAGCATCTGAAAGTGTGAACACACAGCCTCTGCTTCTCTGGAGCAGGAAGCAGAGCAGAAATCTGCTTTGGAATTCAGCTGACAGCTCCAACCACTGCTGCCACCGTGGAGGTGCGAGGGGAGAAAGAGGGTGCTGGGAATCACCTACACAGCGTGAGCAGTGCTCCAGTGTCATCAGCATGTCAATGTGAACTACCTTTTAATGTTAAGTCCATCTTCCTGAACTGCTTATTTACGTTCCCAAGCCAGAACCTGAAGCAGTGCTCACAGACAGCAAACGTCCAGGGAAAGCGCATAAAGCACAGAATCCACAACAGAAGCCTTCTACTCTGCCTGAAAAGCCATCAGGGAGCTCTGCAGCACTCTCCTGAGAATGTCAGTGCACTACAGTTTTCCTGCCGGAAACGGTAGAATCAAGCATCTGAAAGTGTGAACACACAGCTTCTGCTTCTCTGGAGCAGGAGGCAGAGCAGAAATCTGCTTTGGAATTCAGCTGACAGCTCCAACCACAGCTGCCACCGTGGAGGTCCGAGGGCAGAAAGAGGGTGCTGGGAATCACCTGCACAGCGTGAGCAGTGCTCCAGTGTCATCAGAATAGCAATGTGAACTACCTTTTAATGTAAAGTCCATCTTCCTGAACTGCTTATTTACGTTCCCTCGCCAGACCCTGAACCAGTGCTCACAGACTGCAGACGTCTAGGAAAAGCGCATAAAGCACAGAATCCACAACAGAAGCCTTCTATTCTTCCTGAAAAGCCATCAGGGAGCCCTGCTGCACTCTCTTCAGAATTTCAGTGCACCTCATTTTTCCTACCGAAAAAGGTAGAATCAAGCATCTGAAAGTGTGAACACACAGCCTCTGCTTCTCTGGAGCAGGAGGCAGAGCAGAAATCTGCTTTGGAATTCAGCTGACAGCTCCAACCACTGCTGCCACCGTGGAGGTCCGAGGGCAGAAAGAGGGTGCTGGGAATCACCTGCACAGCGTGAGCAGTGCTCCAGTGTCATCAGAATAGCAATGTGAACTACCTTTTAATGTTAAGTCCATCTTCCTGAACTGCTTATTTACGTTCCCTCGCCAGACCCTGAACCAGTGCTCACAGACTGCAGACGTCTAGGAAAAGCGCATAAAGCACAGAAGCCACAACAGACGCCTTCTACTCTGCCTGAAAAGCCATCAGGGAGCTCTGCAGCACTCTCCTGAGAATGTCAGTGCACTACAGTTTTCCTGCCGGAAACGGTAGAATCAAGCATCTGAAAGTGTGAACACACAGCTTCTGCTTCTCTGGAGCAGGAGGCAGAGCAGAAATCTGCTTTGGAATTCAGCTGACAGCTCCAACCACTGCTGCCACCGTGGAGGTCCGAGGGCAGAAAGAGGGTGCTGGGAATCACCTGCACAGCGTGAGCAGTGCTCCAGTGTCATCAGCATGTCAATGTGAACTACCTTTTAATGTTAAGTCCATCTTCCTGAACTGCTTATTTACGTTCCCTCGCCAGACCCTGAAGCAGTGCTCACAGACTGCAGACGTCTAGGAAAAGCGCATAAAGCACAGAAGCCACAACAGACGCCTTCTACTCTGCCTGAAAAGCCATCAGGGATCCCTGCTGCACTCTCTTCAGAATTTCAGTGCGCCTCATTTTTCCTACCGAAAACGGTAGAATCAAGCATCTGAAAGTGTGAACACACAGCCTCTGCTTCTCTGGAGCAGGAAGCAGAGCAGAAATCTGCTTTGGAATTCAGCTGACAGCTCCAACCACTGCTGCCACCGTGGAGGTGCGAGGGGAGAAAGCGGGTGCTGGGAATCACCTACACAGCGTGAGCAGTGCTCCAGTGTCATCAGCATGTCAATGTGAACTACCTTTTAATGTTAAGTCCATCTTCCTGAACTGCTTATTTACGTTCCCTCGCCAGAACCTGAAGCAGTGCTCACAGACAGCAAACGTCCAGGGAAAGCGCATAAAGCACAGAATCCACAACAGAAGCCTTCTACTCTGCCTGAAAAGCCATCAGGGAGCTCTGCAGCACTCTCCTGAGAATGTCAGTGCACTACAGTTTTCCTGCCGGAAACGGTAGAATCAAGCATCTGAAAGTGTGAACACACAGCTTCTGCTTCTCTGGAGCAGGAGGCAGAGCAGAAATCTGCTTTGGAATTCAGCTGACAGCTCCAACCACAGCTGCCACCGTGGAGGTCCGAGGGCAGAAAGAGGGTGCTGGGAATCACCTGCACAGCGTGAGCAGTGCTCCAGTGTCATCAGAATAGCAATGTGAACTACCTTTTAATGTAAAGTCCATCTTCCTGAACTGCTTATTTACGTTCCCTCGCCAGACCCTGAACCAGTGCTCACAGACTGCAGACGTCTAGGAAAAGCGCATAAAGCACAGAATCCACAACAGAAGCCTTCTATTCTTCCTGAAAAGCCATCAGGGAGCCCTGCTGCACTCTCTTCAGAATTTCAGTGCACCTCATTTTTCCTACCGAAAAAGGTAGAATCAAGCATCTGAAAGTGTGAACACACAGCTTCTGCTTCTCTGGAGCAGGAGGCAGAGCAGAAATCTGCTTTGGAATTCAGCTGACAGCTCAAAACCACTGCTGCCACCGTGGAGGTCCGAGGGCAGAAAGAGGGTGCTGGGAATCACCTGCACAGCGTGAGCAGTGCTCCAGTGTCATCAGAATAGCAATGTGAACTACCTTTTAATGTTAAAGTCCATCTTCCTAAACTGCTTATTTACGTTCCCTCGCCAGACCCTGAAGCAGTGCTCACAGAAAGCAAAAGTCCAGGGAAAGCGCATAAAGCACAGAAGCCACAACAGAAGCCTTCTACTCTGCCTGAAAAGCCATCAGGGAGCCCTGCTGCACTCTCTTCAGAATTTCAGTGCACCTCATTTTTCCTACCGAAAACGGTAGAATCAAGCATCTGAAAGTGTGAACACACAGCCTCTGCTTCTCTGGAGCAGGAAGCAGAGCAGAAATCTGCTTTGGAATTCAGCTGACAGCTCCAACCACTGCTGCCACCGTGGAGGTGCGAGGGTAGAAAGAGGGTGCGGGGAATCACCTACACAGCGTGAGCAGTGCTCCAGTGTCATAAGCATGTCAATGTGAACTACCTTTGAATGTTAAGTCCATCTTCCTGAACTGCTTATTTACGTTCCCTCGCCAGACCCTGAAGCAGTGCTCACAGACAGCAAACGTCCAGGGAAAGCGCATAAAGCACAGAATCCACAATAGAAGCCTTCTATTCTGCCTGAAAAGCCATCAGGGAGCTCTGCAGCACTCTCCTGAGAATGTCAGTGCACTATAGTTTTCCTGCCGGAAACGGTAGAATCAAGCATCTGAAAGTGTGAACACACAGCTTCTGCTTCTCTGGAGCAGGAGGCAGAGCAGAAATCTGCTTTGGAATTCAGCTGACAGCTCCAACCACAGCTGCCACCGTGGAGGTGCGAGGGCAGACAGAGGGTGCTGGGAATCACCTGCACAGCGTGAGCAGTGCTCCATTGTCATCAGAATAGCAATGTGAACTACCTTTTAATGTAAAGTCCATCTTCCTGAACTGCTTATTTACGTTCCCTCGCCAGACCCTGAAGCAGTGCTCACAGAAAGCAAACGTCCAAGGAAAGCGCATAAAGCACAGAATCCACAACAGAAGCCTTCTACTCTGCCTGAAAAGCCACCAGTGAGCCCTGCAGCACTCTCTTCAGAATGTCAGTGCACCACAGTTTTCTTGCCGAAAACAGTAGAATCAAGCATCTGAAAGTGTGAACACACAGCCTCTGCTTCTCTGGAGCAGGAGGCAGAGGAGAAATCTGCTTCGGAATTCAGCTGACAGCTCCAACCACTGCTGCCACCGTGGAGGTGCGAGGGCAGAAAGAGGGTGCTGGGAATCGCCTGCACAGCGTGAGCAGTGATCCATTGTCATCAGCATGTCAATGTGAACTACCTTTTAATGTTAAGTCCATCTTCCTGAACTGCTTATTTACGTTCCCTCTCCAGAACCTGAAGCAGTGCTCACAGTTTTTTGCCCTGGCTCTTCGGCTGTGGTAGCAAAGGCCAACCGTTCATACTCTATGGCCTTTGATGCTGGGCAGCCCAGCACGGGTGCCAAAGAGGTTCCATTGTAATGGACTTTGAGTTGGGAAATGGAGGAGCGACAGCAATGCGGATGGCACCGTTGCAAAGCTGACATTCTGCAGAAGAGGCACAGCTCCAGTTTTTTGCCCTGGCTCTTCGGCTGTGGCAGCAGAGGCCAACCGTTCATGCTCTACTGCCTGGGATGCTGGGCAGCCGAGCACGGGTGCCAAAGAGGTTCCATTGTAATGGACTTTGAGTTGAGAAATCGAGGAAAGACAGCAATGCGGATGGCACAGTTGCAAATCTGACTTTCTGCACAAGAGGCACAGCTCAAGGTTTTTGCCCTGGCTCTTCGGCTGTGGGAGCAGAGGCCAACCGTTCGTGCTCTACTCCCAGGGATGCTGGGCAGCCCAGCACGGGTGCCAAAGAGGTTCCATTGTAATGGACTTTGAGTTGGGAAATGGAGGAGTGACAGCAATGCGGATGGCACCGTTGCAAAGGTGACTTTCTGCAGAAGAGGCACAGCTCCAGTTTTTTGCCCTGGCTCTTTGGCTGTGGGAGCAGAAGCTACCCGTTCATGCTCTACTCCCTGGGATGCTGGGCAGCCCAGCACGGGTGCC
Source organism: Psittacula echo (assembly GCF_963264785.1). Taxonomy (NCBI): domain Eukaryota; kingdom Metazoa; phylum Chordata; class Aves; order Psittaciformes; family Psittacidae; genus Psittacula; species Psittacula echo. The sequence goes on from NC_137758.1 coordinate 7,423,711, forward strand.
AAAGAGGTTCCATTGTAATGGACTTTGAGTTGGGAAACGGAGGAGCGACAGCAATGCGGATGGCACAGTTGCAAAGCTGACTTTCTGCACAAGAGGTACAGCTTAAGCTTTTTGCCCTGGGTCTTCGGCTGTGGGAGCAGAGGCCAACCGTTCGTGCTCTACTGCCTGGGATGCTGGGCAGCCGAGCACGGGTGCCAAAGAGGTTCCATTGTAATGGACTTTGAGTTGGGAAATGGAGGAGCGACAGCAATGCGGATAGCACTGTTGCAAAGCTGACTTTCTGCAGAAGAGGCACAGCTCCAGTTTTTTGCCCTGGCTCTTTGGCTGTGGGAGCAGAGGCCAACCGTTCATGCTCTACTCCCTGGGATGCTGGACAGCCGAGCACGGGTGGCAAAGAGGTTCCATTGTAATGGACTTTGAGTTGGGAAATGGAGGAGCTACAGCAATGCGGATGGCACCGTTGCAAAGCTGACTTTCTGCAGAAGAGGCACAGCTCAAGGTTTTTGCCCTGGCTCTTCGGCTGTGGGAGCAAAGGCCAACCGTTCGTGCTCTACTCCCTGGGATGCTGGGCAGCCCAGCACGGGTGCCAAAGAGGTTCCATTTTATGGACTTTGAGTTGGGAAATGGAGGAGCGACAGCAATGCGGATGGCACCGTTGCAAAGGTGACTTTCTGCAGAAGAGGCACAGCTCCAGTTTTTTGCCCTGGCTCTTCGGCTGTGGGAGCAGAGGCCAACCGTTCATGGTCTACTCCCTGGGATGCTGGGCAGCCGAGCACGGGTGCCAAAGAGGTTCCATTGAAATGGACTTTGAGTTGGGAAATGGAGGAGCGACAGCAATGTGGATGGCACCGTTGCAAAGCTGACTTTCTGCAGAAGAGGCACAGCTCCAGTTTTTTGCCCTGGCTCTTTGGCTGTGGGAGCAGAAGCTACCCGTTCATGCTCTACTCCCTGGGATGCTGGGCAGCCCAGCACGGGTGCCAAAGAGGTTCCATTGTAATGGACTTTGAGTTGGGAAATGGAGGAGCGACAGCAATGCGGATGGCACCGTTGCAAAGCTGACTTTCTGCAGAAGACGCACAGCTCAAGGTTTTTTCCCTGGCTCTTCGGGTGTGGGAGCAGAGGCCAACCGTTCGTGCTCTACTCCCTGGCATGCTGGGCAGCCCAGCACGGGTGCCAAAGAGGTTCCATTGTAATGGACTTTGAGTTGGGAAATCGAGGAGCGACAGCAATGCGGATGGCACCGTTGCAAAGCTGACTTTCTGCACAAGAGGTACAGCTTAAGCTTTTTGCCCTGGGACTTCGGCTGTGGGAGCAGAGGCCAACCGTTCGTGCTCTACTCCCTGGGATGCTGGGCAGCCGAGCACGGGTGCCAAAGAGGTTCCATTGTAATGGACTTTGAGTTGGGAAATGGAGGAGCGACAGCAATGCGGATAGCACTGTTGCAAAGCTGACTTTCTGCAGAAGAGGCACAGCTCCAGTTTTTTGCCCTGGCTCTTCGGCTGTGGGAGCAGAGGCCAACCGTTCGTGCTCTACTCCCTGGGATGCTGGGCAGCCGAGCACGGGTGCCAAAGAGGTTCCATTGTAATGGACTTTGAGTTGGGAAATGGAGGAGCGACAGCAATGCGGATGGCACCGTTGCAAAGCTGACTTTCTGCAGAAGAGACACAGCTCCAGTTTTTTGCCCTGGCTCTTCGGCTGTGGGAGCAGAGGCCAACCGTTCGTGCTCTACTCCCTGGGATGCTGGGCAGCCTAGCACGGGTGCCAAAGAGGTTCCATTGTAATGGCCTTTGAGTTGGGAAATCGAGGAGCAACAGCAATGCGGATGGCACCTTTGCAAAGCTGACATTCTGCAGACGAGGTACAGCTTAAGCTTTTTGCCCTGGCTCTTCGGCTGTGGGAGCAGAGGCCAACCGTTCGTGCTCTACTCCCTGGGATGCTGGGCAGCCCAGCACGGGTGCCAAAGAGTTTCCATTGTAATGGACTTTGAGTTGGGAAGTGGAGGAGCTACAGCAATGCCGATGGCACAGTTGCAAAGCTGACTTTCTGCAGAAGAGGCACAGCTCAAGCTTTTTGCCCTGGCTCTTCGGCTGTGGGAGCAGAGGCCAACCGTTCGTGCTCTACTGCCTGGGATGCTGGGCAGCCCAGCACGGGTGCCAGAGAGGTTCCATTGTAATGGACTTTGAGTTGGGAAATGGAGGAGCGACAGCAATGCGGATGGCACCGTTGCAAAGCTGACTTTCTGCAGAAGAGGCACAGCTCCAGTTTTTTGCCCTGGCTCTTCGGCTGTGGGAGCACAGGCCAACCGTTCATGCTCTACTCCCTGGGATGCTGGGCAGCCGAGCACGGGTGCCAAAGATTTTCCATTGAAATGGACTTTGAGTTGGGAAATGGAGGAACGACAGCAATGCGGATAGCACTGTTGCAAAGCTGACTTTCTGCAGAAGAGGCACAGCTCAAGCTTTTTGCCCTGGCTCTTCGGCTGTGGGAGCAAAGGCCAACCGTTCGTGCTCTACTCCCTGGGATGCGGGGCAGCCCAGCACGGGTGCCAAAGAGGTTCCAATGTAATGGCCTTTGAGTTGGGAAATGGAGGAGTGACAGCAATGCGGATGGCACCGTTGCAAAGCTGACTTTCTGCAGAAGAGGCACAGCTCCAGTTTTTTGCCCTGGCTCTTCGGCTGTGGGAGCAGAAGCCACCCTTTCAAGCTCTACTCCCTGGGATGCTGGGCAGCCCAGCACGGGTGCCAAAGAGGTTCCATTGTAAGGGACTTTGACTTGGAAAATCGAGGAGCGACAGCAATGCGGACGGAACCGTTGCAAAGCTGACTTTCTGCAGAAGAGACACAGCTCCAGTTTTTTGCCCTGGCTCTTCGGCTGTGGGAGCAGAGGCCAACCGTTCATGCTCTACTCCCTGGGATGCTGGGCAGCCGAGCACGGGTGCCAAAGAGGTTCCATTGTAATGGACTTTGAGTTGGGAAATGGAGGAGTGACAGCAATGCGGATGGCACCGTTGCAAAGCTGACTTTCTGCAGAAGAGACACAGCTCCAGTTTTTTGCCCTGGCTCTTCGGGTGTGGGAGCACAGGCCAAGCGTTCATGCTCTACTCCCTGGGATGCTGGGCAGCCCAGCACGGGTGCCAAAGAGGTTCCATTTTAATGGACTTTGAGTTGGGAAATGGAGGAGTGACAGCAATGCGGATGGCACCGTTGCAAAGCTGACTTTCTGCAGAAGAGACACAGCTCCAGTTTTTTGCCCTGGCTCTTCGGCTGTGGGAGCAGAGGCCAACCGTTCGTGCTCTACTCCCTGGGATGCTGGGCAGCCTAGCACGGGTGCCAAAGAGGTTCCATTGTAATGGACTTTGAGTTTGGAAATCGAGGAGCAACAGCAATGCGGATGGCACCGTTGCAAAGCTGACATTCTGCAGACGAGGTACAGCTTAAGCTTTTTGCCCTGGCTCTTCGGCTGTGGGAGCAAAGGCCAACCGTTCGTTCTCTACTCCCTGGGATGCTGGGCAGCCCAGCACGGGTGCCAGAGAGGTTCCATTGAAATGGACTTTGAGTGGGGAAATCGAGGAACCTCAGCAATGCAGATGGCACCGTTGCAAAGCTGACTTTCTGCAGAAGAGGCACAGCTCCAGTTTTTTGCCCTGGCTCTTCGGCTGTGGGAGCAGAGGCCAACCGTTCGTGCTCTACTCCCTGGGATGCTGGGCAGCCGAGCACGGGTGCCAAAGAGGTTCCATTGTAATGGACTTTGAGTTGGGAAATGGAGGAGCGACAGCAATGCGGATGGCACCGTTGCAAAGCTGACTTTCTGCAGAAGAGGCACAGCTCCAGTTTTTTGCCCTGGCTCTTCGGCTGTGGGAGCAGAGGCCAACCGTTCGTGCTCTACTGCCTGGGATGCTGGGCAGCCCAGCACGGGTGCCAAAGAGGTTCCATTGTAATGGACTTTGAGTTGGGAAATGGAGGAGCGACAGCAATGCGGACGGAACCGTTGCAAAGCTGACTTTCTGCAGAAGAGGCACAGCTCCAGTTTTTTGCCCTGGCTCTTCGGCTGTGGGAGCAGAGGCCAACCGTTCGTGCTCTACTCCCTGGGATGCTGGGCAGCCCAGCAGGGGTGCCAAAGAGGTTCCATTGTAATGGACTTTGAGTTGCAAAATCGAGGAGCGACAGCAATGCGGATGGCACCGTTGCAAAGCTGACTTTTTGCAGAAGAGGCACAGCTCAAGCTTTTTGCCCTGGCTCTTCGGCTGTGGGAGCAAAGGCCAACCGTTCGTGCTCTACTCCCTGGGATGCGGGGCAGCCCAGCACGGGTGCCAAAGAGGTTCCATTTTAATGGACTTTGAGTTGGGAAATGGAGGAGTGACAGCAATGCGGATGGCACCGTTGCAAAGCTGACTTTCTGCAGAAGAGGCACAGCTCCAGTTTTTTGCCCTGGCTCTTCGGCTGTGGGAGCAGAAGCCACCCTTTCATGCTCTACTCCCTGGGAAGCTGGGCAGCCCAGCACGGGTGCCAAAGAGGTTCCATTGTAAGGGACTTTGACTTGGAAAATCGAGGAGCGACAGCAATGCGGACGGAACCGTTGCAAAGCTGACTTTCTGCAGAAGAGACACAGCTCCAGTTTTTTGCCCTGGCTCTTCGGCTGTGGGAGCAGAGGCCAACCGTTCATGCTCTACTCCCTGGGATGCTGGGCAGCCCAGCACGGGTGCCAAAGAGGTTCCATTGTAATGGACTTTGAGTTGGGAAATGGAGGAGCGACAGCAATGCGGATGGCACCGTTGCAAAGCTGACTTTCTGCAGAAGAGGCACAGCTCCAGTTTTTTGCCCTGGCTCTTCGGCTGTGGGAGCAGAGGCCAACCGTTCGTGCTCTACTCCCTGGGATGCTGGGCAGCCGAGCACGGGTGCCAAAGAGTTTCCATTGTAATGGACTTTGAGTTGGGAAATCGAGGAGCGACAGCAATGCCGATGGCACCGTTGCAAAGCTGACTTTCTGCAGAAGAGGCACAGCTCCAGTTTTTTGCCCTGGCTCTTCGGGTGTGGGAGCAGAGGCCAACCGTTCATGCTCTACTCCCTGGGATGCTGGGCAGCCCAGCACGGGTGCCAAAGAGTTTCCATTGAAATGGACTTTGAGTTGGGAAATGGAGGAGCGACAGCAATGCGGATAGCACTGTTGCAAAGCTGACTTTCTGCAGAAGAGGCACAGCTCCAGTTTTTTGCCCTGGCTCTTCGGCTGTGGGAGCAGAGGCCAACCGTTCGTGCTCTACTGCCTGGGATGCTGGGCAGCCGAGCACGGGTGCCAAAGAGGTTCCATTGTAATGGCCTTTGAGTTGCGAAATCGAGGAGCGACAGCAATGCGGATGGCACCGTTGCAAAGCTGACTTTCTGCAGAAGAGGCACAGCTCAAGCTTTTTGCCCTGGCTCTTCGGCTGTGGGAGCAAAGGCCAACCGTTCGTGCTCTACTCCCTGGGATGCTGGGCAGCCGAGCACGGGTGCCAAAGAGGTTCCATTGTAATGGACTTTGAGTTGGGAAATGGAGGAGTGACAGCAATGCGGATGGCACCGTTGCAAAGCTGACTTTCTGCAGAAGAGACACAGCTCCAGTTTTTTGCCCTGGCTCTTCTGCTGTGGGAGCAGAAGCCACCCGTTCATGCTCTACTCCCTGGGATGCTGGGCAGCCGAGCATGGGTGCCAAAGAGGTTCCATTGTAATGGACTTTGAGTTGGGAAATCGAGGAGCGACAGCAATGCGGATGGAACCGTTGCAAAGCTGACTTTCTGCAGAAGAGGCACAGCTCCAGTTTTTTGCCCTGGCTCTTCGGCTGTGGGAGCAGAGGCCAACCGTTCATGCTCTACTCCCTGGGATGCTGGGCAGCCCAGCACGGGTGCCAAAGAGGTTCCATTTTAATGGACTTTGAGTTGGGAAATGGAGGAGCGACAGCAATGCGGATGGCACCGTTGCAAAGCTGACTTTCTGCAGAAGAGGCACAGCTCAAGCTTTTTGCCCTGGCTCTTCGGCTGTGGGAGCAAAGGCCAACCGTTCGTGCTCTACTCCCTGGGATGCTGGGCAGCCCAGCACGGGTGCCAAAGAGGTTCCATTGTAATGGACTTTGAGTTGGGAAATGGAGGTGTGACAGCAATGGGGATGGCACAGTTGCAAAGCTGACTTTCTGCAAAAGGGGTTCAGCTCCAGTTTTTTGCCCTGGCTCTTCTGCTGTGGGAGCAGAAGCCACCCGTTCATGCTCTACTCCCTGGGATGCTGGGCAGGCGAGCACGGGTGCCAAAGAGGTTCCATTGTAATGGACTTTGAGTTTGGAAATCGAGGAGCGACAGCAATGCGGATGGCACCGTTGCAAAGCTGACTTTCTGCAGAAGAGGCACAGCTCCAGTTTTTTGCCCTGGCTCTTCGGGTGTGGGAGCAGAGGCCAACCGTTCATGCTCTACTGCCTGGGATGCTGGGCAGCCGAGCAGGGTTGCCAAAGAGGTTCCATTGAAATGGACTTTGAGTTGGGAAATGGAGGAGCGACAGCAATGCGGATAGCACTGTTGCAAAGCTGACTTTCTGCAGAAGAGGCACAGCTCCAGTTTTTTGCCCTGGCTCTTCGGCTGTGGGAGCAGAGGCCAACCGTTCGTGCTCTACTGCCTGGGATGCTGGGCAGCCGAGCACGGGTGCCAAAGAGGTTCCATTGTAATGGCCTTTGAGCTGCGAAATCGAGGAGCGACAGCAATGCGGATGGCACCGTTGCAAAGCTGACTTTCTGCAGAAGAGGCACAGCTCAAGCTTTTTGCCCTGGCTCTTCGGCTGTGGGAGCAAAGGCCAACCGTTCGTGCTCTACTCCCTGGGATGCTGGGCAGCCGAGCACGGGTGCCAAAGAGGTTCCATTGTAATGGACTTTGAGTTGGGAAATGGAGGAGTGACAGCAATGCGGATGGCACCGTTGCAAAGCTGACTTTCTGCAGAAGGGGTTCAGCTCCAGTTTTTTGCCCTGGCTTATCGGCTGTGGGAGCAGAAGCCACCAGTTCGTGCTCTACTCCCTGGGATGCTGGGCAGCCCAGCACGGGTGCCAAAGAGGTTCCATTGTAATGGACTTTGAGTTGGGAAATGGAGGAGTGACAGCAATGCAGATGGCACCGTTGCAAAGCTGACTTTCTGCAGAAGAGTCACAGCTCCAGTTTTTTGCCCTGGCTCTTCGGCTGTGGGAGCAGAAGCCACCCTTTCATGCTCTACTCCCTGGGATGCTGGGCAGCCCAGCACGGGTGCCAAAGAGGTTCCATTGTAAGGGACTTTGACTTGGAAAATCGAGGAGCGACAGCAATGCGGACGGAACCGTTGCAAAGCTGACTTTCTGCAGAAGAGACACAGCTCCAGTTTTTTGCCCTGGCTCTTCGGCTGTGGGAGCAGAGGCCAACCGTTCATGCTCTACTCCCTGGGATGCTGGGCAGCCCAGCACGGGTGCCAAAGAGGTTCCATTGTAATGGACTTTGAGTTGGGAAATGGAGGAGCGACAGCAATGCGGATGGCACCGTTGCAAAGCTGACTTTCTGCAGAAGAGGCACAGCTCCAGTTTTTTGCCCTGGCTCTTCGGCTGTGGGAGCAGAGGCCAACCGTTCGTGCTCTACTCCCTGGGATGCTGGGCAGCCGAGCACGGGTGCCAAAGAGTTTCCATTGTAATGGACTTTGAGTTGGGAAATGGAGGAGCGACAGCAATGCCGATGGCACCGTTGCAAAGCTGACTTTCTGCAGAAGAGGCACAGCTCCAGTTTTTTGCCCTGGCTCTTCGGGTGTGGGAGCAGAGGCCAACCGTTCATGCTCTACTCCCTGGGATGCTGGGCAGCCCAGCACGGGTGCCAAAGAGTTTCCATTGAAATGGACTTTGAGTTGGGAAATGGAGGAGCGACAGCAATGCGGATAGCACTGTTGCAAAGCTGACTTTCTGCAGAAGAGGCACAGCTCCAGTTTTTTGCCCTGGCTCTTCGGCTGTGGGAGCAGAGGCCAACCGTTCGTGCTCTACTGCCTGGGATGCTGGGCAGCCGAGCACGGGTGCCAAAGAGGTTCCATTGTAATGGCCTTTGAGTTGCGAAATCGAGGAGCGACAGCAATGCGGATGGCACCGTTGCAAAGCTGACTTTCTGCAGAAGAGGCACAGCTCAAGCTTTTTGCCCTGGCTCTTCGGCTGTGGGAGCAAAGGCCAACCGTTCGTGCTCTACTCCCTGGGATGCTGGGCAGCCGAGCACGGGTGCCAAAGAGGTTCCATTGTAATGGACTTTGAGTTGGGAAATGGAGGAGTGACAGCAATGCGGATGGCACCGTTGCAAAGCTGACTTTCTGCAGAAGAGACACAGCTCCAGTTTTTTGCCCTGGCTCTTCTGCTGTGGGAGCAGAAGCCACCCGTTCATGCTCTACTCCCTGGGATGCTGGGCAGCCGAGCATGGGTGCCAAAGAGGTTCCATTGTAATGGACTTTGAGTTGGGAAATCGAGGAGCGACAGCAATGCGGATGGAACCGTTGCAAAGCTGACTTTCTGCAGAAGAGGCACAGCTCCAGTTTTTTGCCCTGGCTCTTCTGGTGTGGGAGCAGAGGCCAACCGTTCATGCTCTACTCCCTGGGATGCTGGGCAGCCCCGCACGGGTGCCAAAGAGGTTCCATTGTAATGGACTTTGAGTTGGGAAATGGAGGAGCGACAGCAATGCGGATGGCACCGTTGCAAAGCTGACTTTCTGCAGAAGAGGCACAGCTCAAGCTTTTTGCCCTGGCTCTTCGGCTGTGGGAGCAAAGGCCAACCGTTCGTGCTCTACTCCCTGGGATGCTGGGCAGCCCAGCACGGGTGCCAAAGAGGTTCCATTGTAATGGACTTTGAGTTGGGAAATGGAGGTGTGACAGCAATGGGGATGGCACAGTTGCAAAGCTGACTTTCTGCAAAAGGGGTTCAGCTCCAGTTTTTTGCCCTGGCTCTTCTGCTGTGGGAGCAGAAGCCACCCGTTCATGCTCTACTCCCTGGGATGCTGGGCAGGCGAGCACGGGTGCCAAAGAGGTTCCATTGTAATGGACTTTGAGTTTGGAAATCGAGGAGCGACAGCAATGCGGATGGCACCGTTGCAAAGCTGACTTTCTGCAGAAGAGGCACAGCTCCAGTTTTTTGCCCTGGCTCTTCGGGTGTGGGAGCAGAGGCCAACCGTTCATGCTCTACTGCCTGGGATGCTGGGCAGCCGAGCAGGGTTGCCAAAGAGTTTCCATTGAAATGGACTTTGAGTTGGGAAATGGAGGAGCGACAGCAATGCGGATAGCACTGTTGCAAAGCTGACTTTCTGCAGAAGAGGCACAGCTCCAGTTTTTTGCCCTGGCTCTTCGGCTGTGGGAGCAGAGGCCAACCGTTCGTGCTCTACTGCCTGGGATGCTGGGCAGCCGAGCACGGGTGCCAAAGAGGTTCCATTGTAATGGCCTTTGAGCTGCGAAATCGAGGAGCGACAGCAATGCGGATGGCACCGTTGCAAAGCTGACTTTCTGCAGAAGAGGCACAGCTCAAGCTTTTTGCCCTGGCTCTTCGGCTGTGGGAGCAAAGGCCAACCGTTCGTGCTCTACTCCCTGGGATGCTGGGCAGCCGAGCACGGGTGCCAAAGAGGTTCCATTGTAATGGACTTTGAGTTGGGAAATGGAGGAGTGACAGCAATGCGGATGGCACCGTTGCAAAGCTGACTTTCTGCAGAAGGGGTTCAGCTCCAGTTTTTTGCCCTGGCTTATCGGCTGTGGGAGCAGAAGCCACCAGTTCGTGCTCTACTCCCTGGGATGCTGGGCAGCCCAGCACGGGTGCCAAAGAGGTTCCATTGTAATGGACTTTGAGTTGGGAAATGGAGGAGTGACAGCAATGCAGATGGCACCGTTGCAAAGCTGACTTTCTGCAGAAGAGTCACAGCTCCAGTTTTTTGCCCTGGCTCTTCGGCTGTGGGAGCAGAAGCCACCCTTTCATGCTCTACTCCCTGGGATGCTGGGCAGCCCAGCACGGGTGCCAAAGAGGTTCCATTGTAAGGGACTTTGACTTGGAAAATCGAGGAGCGACAGCAATGCGGACGGAACCGTTGCAAAGCTGACTTTCTGCAGAAGAGGCACAGCTCCAGTTTTTTGCCCTGGCTCTTCGGCTGTGGGAGCAGAGGCCAACCGTTCGTGCTCTACTCCCTGGGATGCTGGGCAGCCCAGCAGGGGTGCCAAAGAGGTTCCATTGTAATGGACTTTGAGTTGCAAAATCGAGGAGCGACAGCAATGCGGATGGCACCGTTGCAAAGCTGACTTTCTGCAGAAGAGGCACAGCTCAAGCTTTTTGCCCTGGCTCTTCGGCTGTGGGAGCAAAGGCCAACCGTTCGTGCTCTACTCCCTGGGATGCGGGGCAGCCCAGCACGGGTGCCAAAGAGGTTCCATTTTAATGGACTTTGAGTTGGGAAATGGAGGAGTGACAGCAATGCGGATGGCACCGTTGCAAAGCTGACTTTCTGCAGAAGAGGCACAGCTCCAGTTTTTTGCCCTGGCTCTTCGGCTGTGGGAGCAGAAGCCACCCTTTCATGCTCTACTCCCTGGGAAGCTGGGCAGCCCAGCACGGGTGCCAAAGAGGTTCCATTGTAAGGGACTTTGACTTGGAAAATCGAGGAGCGACAGCAATGCGGACGGAACCGTTGCAAAGCTGACTTTCTGCAGAAGAGACACAGCTCCAGTTTTTTGCCCTGGCTCTTCGGCTGTGGGAGCAGAGGCCAACCGTTCATGCTCTACTCCCTGGGATGCTGGGCAGCCCAGCACGGGTGCCAAAGAGGTTCCATTGTAATGGACTTTGAGTTGGGAAATGGAGGAGCGACAGCAATGCGGATGGCACCGTTGCAAAGCTGACTTTCTGCAGAAGAGGCACAGCTCCAGTTTTTTGCCCTGGCTCTTCGGCTGTGGGAGCAGAGGCCAACCGTTCGTGCTCTACTCCCTGGGATGCTGGGCAGCCGAGCACGGGTGCCAAAGAGTTTCCATTGTAATGGACTTTGAGTTGGGAAATCGAGGAGCGACAGCAATGCCGATGGCACCGTTGCAAAGCTGACTTTCTGCAGAAGAGGCACAGCTCCAGTTTTTTGCCCTGGCTCTTCGGGTGTGGGAGCAGAGGCCAACCGTTCATGCTCTACTCCCTGGGATGCTGGGCAGCCCAGCACGGGTGCCAAAGAGTTTCCATTGAAATGGACTTTGAGTTGGGAAATGGAGGAACGACAGCAATGCGGATAGCACTGTTGCAAAGCTGACTTTCTGCAGAAGAGGCACAGCTCCAGTTTTTTGCCCTGGCTCTTCGGCTGTGGGAGCAGAGGCCAACCGTTCGTGCTCTACTGCCTGGGATGCTGGGCAGCCGAGCACGGGTGCCAAAGAGGTTCCATTGTAATGGACTTTGAGTTGCGAAATCGAGGAGCGACAGCAATGCGGATGGCACCGTTGCAAAGCTGACTTTCTGCAGAAGAGGCACAGCTCAAGCTTTTTGCCCTGGCTCTTCGGCTGTGGGAGCAAGGGCCAACCGTTCGTGCTCTACTCCCTGGGATGCTGGGCAGCCGAGCACGGGTGCCAAAGAGGTTCCATTGTAATGGACTTTGAGTTGGGAAATGGAGGAGTGACAGCAATGCGGATGGCACCGTTGCAAAGCTGACTTTCTGCAGAAGGGGTTCAGCTCCAGTTTTTTGCCCTGGCTCTTCTGCTGTGGGAGCAGAAGCCACCCGTTCATGCTCTACTCCCTGGGATGCTGGGCAGCCGAGCATGGGTGCCAAAGAGGTTCCATTGTAATGGACTTTGAGTTGGGAAATCAAGGAGCGACAGCAATGCGGATGGAACCGTTGCAAAGCTGACTTTCTGCAGAAGAGGCACAGCTCCAGTTTTTTGCCCTGGCTCTTCGGCTGTGGGAGCAGAGGCCAACCGTTCATGCTCTACTCCCTGGGATGCTGGGCAGCCCCGCACGGGTGCCAAAGAGGTTCCATTGTAATGGACTTTGAGTTGGGAAATGGAGGAGCGACAGCAATGCGGATGGCACCGTTGCAAAGCTGACTTTCTGCAGAAGAGGCACAGCTCAAGCTTTTTGCCCTGGCTCTTCGGCTGTGGGAGCAAAGGCCAACCGTTCGTGCTCTACTCCCTGGGATGCTGGGCAGCCCAGCACGGGTGCCAAAGAGGTTCCATTGTAATGGACTTTGAGTTGGGAAATGGAGGTGTGACAGCAATGGGGATGGCACAGTTGCAAAGCTGACTTTCTGCAAAAGGGGTTCAGCTCCAGTTTTTTGCCCTGGCTCTTCTGCTGTGGGAGCAGAAGCCACCCGTTCATGCTCTACTCCCTGGGATGCTGGGCAGGCGAGCACGGGTGCCAAAGAGGTTCCATTGTAATGGACTTTGAGTTTGGAAATCGAGGAGCGACAGCAATGCGGATGGCACCGTTGCAAAGCTGACTTTCTGCAGAAGAGGCACAGCTCCAGTTTTTTGCCCTGGCTCTTCGGGTGTGGGAGCAGAGGCCAACCGTTCATGCTCTACTGCCTGGGATGCTGGGCAGCCGAGCAGGGTTGCCAAAGAGTTTCCATTGAAATGGACTTTGAGTTGGGAAATGGAGGAGCGACAGCAATGCGGATAGCACTGTTGCAAAGCTGACTTTCTGCAGAAGAGGCACAGCTCCAGTTTTTTGCCCTGGCTCTTCGGCTGTGGGAGCAGAGGCCAACCGTTCGTGCTCTACTGCCTGGGATGCTGGGCAGCCGAGCACGGGTGCCAAAGAGGTTCCATTGTAATGGCCTTTGAGCTGCGAAATCGAGGAGCGACAGCAATGCGGATGGCACCGTTGCAAAGCTGACTTTCTGCAGAAGAGGCACAGCTCAAGCTTTTTGCCCTGGCTCTTCGGCTGTGGGAGCAAAGGCCAACCGTTCGTGCTCTACTCCCTGGGATGCTGGGCAGCCGAGCACGGGTGCCAAAGAGGTTCCATTGTAATGGACTTTGAGTTGGGAAATGGAGGAGTGACAGCAATGCGGATGGCACCGTTGCAAAGCTGACTTTCTGCAGAAGGGGTTCAGCTCCAGTTTTTTGCCCTGGCTTATCGGCTGTGGGAGCAGAAGCCACCAGTTCGTGCTCTACTCCCTGGGATGCTGGGCAGCCCAGCACGGGTGCCAAAGAGGTTCCATTGTAATGGACTTTGAGTTGGGAAATGGAGGAGTGACAGCAATGCAGATGGCACCGTTGCAAAGCTGACTTTCTGCAGAAGAGTCACAGCTCCAGTTTTTTGCCCTGGCTCTTCGGCTGTGGGAGCAGAAGCCACCCTTTCATGCTCTACTCCCTGGGATGCTGGGCAGCCCAGCACGGGTGCCAAAGAGGTTCCATTGTAAGGGACTTTGACTTGGAAAATCGAGGAGCGACAGCAATGCGGACGGAACCGATGCAAAGCTGACTTTCTGCAGAAGAGACACAGCTCCAGTTTTTTGCCCTGGCTCTTCGGCTGTGGGAGCAGAGGCCAACCGTTCGTGCTCTACTCCCTGGGATGCTGGGCAGCCTAGCACGGGTGCCAAAGAGGTTCCATTGTAATGGCCTTTGAGTTGGGAAATGGAGGAGCAACAGCAATGCGGATGGCACAGTTGCAAAGCTGACATTCTGCAGACGAGGTACAGCTTAAGCTTTTTGCCCTGGCTCTTCGGCTGTGGGAGCAGAGGCCAACCGTTCGTGCTCTACTCCCTGGGATGCTGGGCAGCCCAGCACGGGTGCCAAAGAGGTTCCATTGTAATGGACTTTGAGTTGCGAAATGGAGGAGCGACAGCAATGCGGATGGCACCGTTGCAAAGCTGACTTTTTGCAGAAGAGGCACAGCTCAAGCTTTTTGCCCTGGCTCTTCGGCTGTGGGAGCAGAGGCCAACCGTTCGTGCTCTACTCCCTGGGATGCTGGGCAGCCCAGCACGGGTGCCAAAGAGTTTCCATTGTAATGGACTTTGAGTTGGGAAATCGAGGAGCGACAGCAATGCCGATGGCACCGTTGCAAAGCTGACTTTCTGCAGAAGAGGCACAGCTCCAGTTTTTTGCCCTGGCTCTTCGGGTGTGGGAGCAGAGGCCAACCGTTCATGCTCTACTCCCTGGGATGCTGGGCAGCCCAGCACGGGTGCCAAAGAGTTTCCATTGAAATGGACTTTGAGTTGGGAAATGGAGGAGCGACAGCAATGCGGATAGCACTGTTGCAAAGCTGACTTTCTGCAGAAGAGGCACAGCTCCAGTTTTTTGCCCTGGCTCTTCGGCTGTGGGAGCAGAGGCCAACCGTTCGTGCTCTACTCCCTGGGATGCTGGGCAGCCGAGCACGGGTGCCAAAGAGGTTCCATTGTAATGGCCTTTGAGTTGCGAAATCGAGGAGCGACAGCAATGCGGATGGCACCGTTGCAAAGCTGACTTTCTGCAGAAGAGGCACAGCTCAAGCTTTTTGCCCTGGCTCTTCGGCTGTGGGAGCAGAAGCCACCCTTTCATGCTCTACTCCCTGGGATGCTGGGCAGCCCAGCACGGGTGCCAAAGAGGTTCCATTGTAAGGGACTTTGACTTGGAAAATCGAGGAGCGACAGCAATGCGGACGGAACCGTTGCAAAGCTGACTTTCTGCAGAAGAGACACAGCTCCAGTTTTTTGCCCTGGCTCTTCGGCTGTGGGAGCAGAGGCCAACCGTTCATGCTCTACTCCCTGGGATGCTGGGCAGCCCAGCACGGGTGCCAAAGAGGTTCCATTGTAATGGACTTTGAGTTGGGAAATGGAGGAGCGACAGCAATGCGGATGGCACCGTTGCAAAGCTGACTTTCTGCAGAAGAGGCACAGCTCCAGTTTTTTGCCCTGGCTCTTCGGCAGTGGGAGCAGAGGCCAACCGTTCGTGCACTACTCCCTGTTATGCTGGGCAGCCCAGCACGGGTGCCAAAGAGGTTCCATTGTAATGGACTTTGAGTTGGGAAATCTAGAAGCGACAGCAATGCCGATGGCACCGTTGCAAAGCTGACTTTCTGCAGAAGAGGCACAGCTCAAGCTTTTTGCCCTGGCTCTTTGGCTGTGGGAGCAGAGGCCAACCGTTCGTGCTCTACTCCCTGGGATGCTGGGCAGCCCAGCACGGGTGCCAAAGAGGTTCCATTGTAATGGACTTTGAGTTGGGTAATGGAGGAGCGACAGCAATGCGGATGGCACCGTTGCAAAGCTGACTTTCTGCAGAAGAGGCACAACTCAAGCTTTTTCCCCTGGCTCTTCGGCTGTGGGAGCAGAGGCCAACCGTTCGTGCTCTACTGCCTGGGATGCTGGGCAGCCGAGCACGGGTGCCAAAGAGTTTCCATTGTAATGGACTTTGAGTTGGGAAATCGAGGAGCGACAGCAATGCCGATGGCACCGTTGCAAAGCTGACTTTCTGCAGAAGAGGCACAGCTCCAGTTTTTTGCCCTGGCTCTTCGGATGTGGGAGCAGAGGCCAACCGTTCATGCTCTACTCCCTGGGATGCTGGGCAGCCCAGCACGGGTGCCAAAGAGGTTCCATTGAAATGGACTTTGAGTTGGGAAATGGAGGAGCGACAGCAATGCGGATAGCACTGTTGCAAAGCTGACTTTCTGCAGAAGAGGCACAGCTCCAGTTTTTTGCCCTGGCTCTTCGGCTGTGGGAGCAGAGGCCAACCGTTCGTGCTCTACTGCCTGGGATGCTGGGCAGCCGAGCACGGGTGCCAAAGAGGTTCCATTGTAATGGCCTTTGAGTTGCGAAATCGAGGAGCAACAGCAATGCGGATGGCACCGTTGCAAAGCTGACTTTCTGCAGAAGAGGCACAGCTCAAGCTTTTTGCCCTGGCTCTTCGGCTGTGGGAGCAAAGGCCAACCGTTCGTGCTCTACTCCCTGGGATGCTGGGCAGCCGAGCACGGGTGCCAAAGAGGTTCCATTGTAATGGACTTTGAGTTGGGAAATGGAGGAGTGACAGCAATGCGGATGGCACCGTTGCAAAGCTGACTTTCTGCAGAAGGGGTTCAGCTCCAGTTTTTTGCCCTGGCTCTTCTGCTGTGGGAGCAGAAGCCACCCGTTCATGCTCTACTCCCTGGGATGCTGGGCAGCCGAGCACGGGTGCCAAAGAGGTTCCATTGTAATGGACTTTGAGTTTGGAAATCGAGGAGCGACAGCAATGCGGATGGAACCGTTGCAAAGCTGACTTTCTGCAGAAGAGGCACAGCTCCAGTTTTTTGCCCTGGCTCTTCTGGTGTGGGAGCAGAGGCCAACCGTTCATGCTCTACTCCCTGGGATGCTGGGCAGCCCAGCACGGGTGCCAAAGAGTTTCCATTGAAATGGACTTTGAGTTGGGAAATGGAGGAGCGACAGCAATGCGGATAGCACTTTTGCAAAGCTGACTTTCTGAAGAAGAGGCACAGCTCCAGTTTTTTGCCCTGGCTCTTCGGCTGTGGGAGCAGAGGCCAACCGTTCGTGCTCTACTGCCTGGGATGCTGGGCAGCCCAGCACGGGTGCCAAAGAGGTTCCATTGTAATGGACTTTGAGTTGGGAAATGGAGGAGCGACAGCAATGCGGATGGCATCGTTGCAAAGCTGACTTTCTGCAGAAGAGACACAGCTCCAGTTTTTTGCCCTGGCTCTTCGGCAGTGGGAGCAGAGGCTAACCGTTCATGCTCTACTCCCTGGGATGCTGGGCAGCCCCGCACGGGTGCCAAAGAGGTTCCATTGTAATGGACTTTGAGTTGGGAAATGGAGGAGCGACAGCAATGCCGATGGCACCGTTGCAAAGCTGACTTTCTGCAGAAGAGGCACAGCTCAAGCTTTTTGCCCTGGCTCTTCGGCTGTGGGAGCAAAGGCCAACCGTTCGTGCTCTTCTCCCTGGGATGCTGGGCAGCCCAGCACGGGTGCCAAAGAGGTTCCATTGTAATGGACTTTGAGTTGGGAAATGGAGGAGCGACAGCAATGCGGATGGCACCGTTGCAAAGCTGACTTTCTGCAGAAGAGGCACAGCTCAAGCTTTTTGCCCTGGCTCTTCGGCTGTGGGAGCAAAGGCCAACCGTTCGTGCTCTACTCCCTGGGATGCTGGGCAGCCCAGCACGGGTGCCAAAGAGGTTCCATTGTAATGGACTTTGAGTTGGGAAATGGAGGTGTGACAGCAATGGGGATGGCACCGTTGCAAAGCTGACTTTCTGCAGAAGGGGTTCAGCTCCAGTTTTTTGCCCTGGCTCTTCTGCTGTGGGAGCAGAAGCCACCCGTTCATGCTCTACTCCCTGGGATGCTGGGCAGCCGAGCACCGGTGCCAAAGAGGTTCCATTGTAATGGCCTTTGAGTTTGGAAATCGAGGAGCGACAGCAATGCGGATAGCACCGTTGCAAAGCTGACTTTCTGCAGAAGAGGCACAGCTCCAGTTTTTTGCCCTGGCTCTTCGGGTGTGGGAGCAGAGGCCAACCGTTCGTGCTCTACTCCCTGGGATGCTGGGCAGCCGAGCACGGATGCCAAAGAGTTTCCATTGAAATGGACTTTGAGTTGGGAAATGGAGGAGCGACAGCAATGCGGATAGCACCGTTGCAAAGCTGACTTTCTGCAGAAGAGGCACAGCTCCAGTTTTTTACCCTGGCTCTTCGGCTGTGGGAGCAGAGGCCAACCGTTCGTGCTCTACTCCCTGGGATGCTGGGCAGCCGAGCACGGGTGCCAAAGAGTTTCCATTGTAATGGACTTTGAGTTGGGAAATCGAGGAGCGACAGCAATGCCGATGGCACCGTTGCAAAGCTGACTTTCTGCAGAAGAGGCACAGCTCCAGTTTTTTGCCCTGGCTCTTCGGGTGTGGGAGCAGAGGCCAACCGTTCATGCTCTACTCCCTGGGATGCTGGGCAGCCCAGCACGGGTGCCAAAGAGTTTCCATTGAAATGGACTTTGAGTTGGGAAATGGAGGAGCGACAGCAATGCGGATAGCACTGTTGCAAAGCTGACTTTCTGCAGAAGAGGCACAGCTCCAGTTTTTTGCCCTGGCTCTTCGGCTGTGGGAGCAGAGGCCAACCGTTCGTGCTCTACTGCCTGGGATGCTGGGCAGCCGAGCACGGGTGCCAAAGAGGTTCCATTGTAATGGCCTTTGAGTTGCGAAATCGAGGAGCGACAGCAATGCGGATGGCACCGTTGCAAAGCTGACTTTCTGCAGAAGAGGCACAGCTCAAGCTTTTTGCCCTGGCTCTTCGGCTGTGGGAGCAAAGGCCAACCGTTCGTGCTCTACTCCCTGGGATGCTGGGCAGCCGAGCACGGGTGCCAAAGAGGTTCCATTGTAATGGACTTTGAGTTGGGAAATGGAGGAGCTACAGCAATGCGGATGGCACCGTTGCAAAGCTGACTTTCTGCAGAAGGGTTTCAGCTCCAGTTTTTTGCCCTGGCTCTTCTGGTGTGGGAGCAGAGGCCAACCGTTCATGCTCTACTCCCTGGGATGCTGGGCAGCCGAGCACGGGTGCCAAAGAGTTTCCATTG
Source organism: Psittacula echo (assembly GCF_963264785.1). NCBI lineage: Eukaryota > Metazoa > Chordata > Aves > Psittaciformes > Psittacidae > Psittacula > Psittacula echo. Next base: position 7,442,149 of record NC_137758.1, read on the forward strand.
AAATGGACTTTGAGTTGGGAAATGGAGGAGCGACAGCAATGCGGATAGCACTTTTGCAAAGCTGACTTTCTGCAGAAGAGGCACAGCTCCAGTTTTTTGCCCTGGCTCTTCGGCTGTGGGAGCAGAGGCCAACCGTTCGTGCTCTACTGCCTGGGATGCTGGGCAGCCCAGCACGGGTGCCAAAGAGGTTCCATTGAAATGGACTTTGAGTTGGGAAATGGAGGAGCGACAGCAATGCGGATGGCATCGTTGCAAAGCTGACTTTCTGCAGAAGAGACACAGCTCCAGTTTTTTGCCCTGGCTCTTCGGGTGTGGGAGCAGAGGCCAACCGTTCATGCTCTACTCCCTGGGATGCTGGGCAGCCTAGCACGGGTGCCAAAGAGGTTCCATTGTAATGGACTTTGAGTTGGGAAATGGAGGAGCGACAGCAATGCGGATGGAACCGTTGCAAAGCTGACTTTCTGCAGAAGAGACACAGCTCCAGTTTTTTGCCCTGGCTCTTTGGCTGTGGGAGCAGAGGCCAACCGTTCGTGCTCTACTCCCTGGGATGCTGGGAAGCCGAGAACGGGTGCCAAAGAGGTTCCATTGTAATGGACTTTGAGTTGGGAAATGGAGGAGCGACAGCAATGCGGATGGAACCGTTGCAAAGCTGACTTTCTGCAGAAGAGGCACAGCTCAAGGTTTTTTTCCTGGCTCTTCGGCTGTGGGAGCACAGGCCAACCGTTCATGCTCTACTCCCTGGGATGCTGGGCAGCCGACCACGGGTGGCAAAGAGGTTCCATTGTAATGGACTTTGAGTTGGGAAATCGAGGAGCGACAGCAATGCGGATGGAACCGTTGCAAAGCTGACTTTCTGCAGAAGAGGCACAGCTCAAGCTTTTTGCCCTGGCTCTTCGGCTGTGGGAGCAAAGGCCAACCGTTCGTGCTCTACTCCCTTGGATGCTGGGCAGCCCAGCACGGGTGCCAAAGAGGTTCCATTTTATGGACTTTGAGTTGGGAAATGGAGGAGCGACAGCAATGCGGATGGCACCGTTGCAAAGGTGACTTTCTGCAGAAGAGGTACAGATCCAGTTATTTGCCCTGGCTCTTCGGGTGTGGGAGCACAGGCCAAGCGTTCATGCTCTACTGCCTGGGATGCTGGTCAGCCCAGCACGGGTGCCAAAGAGGTTCCATTGTAATGGACTTTGAGTTGGGAAATCGAGGAGCGACAGCAATGCGGATGGCACAGTTGCAAAGCTGACTTTCTGAAGAAGAGGCACAGCTCCAGTTTTTTGCCCTGGCTCTTCGGGTGTGGGAGCAGAGGCCAACCGTTCGTGCTCTACTCCCTGGGATGCTGGGCAGCCCAGCACGGGTGCCAAAGAGGTTCCATTGTAATGGACTTTGAGTTGGGAAATCGAGGAGCGACAGCAATGCGGATGGCACCGTTGCAAAGTTGACTTTCTGCAGAAGAGGCACAGCTCCAGTTTTTTGCCCTGGCTCTTCGGGTGTGGGAGCAGAAGCCACCCTTTCATGCTCTACTGCCTGGGATGCTGGGCAGCCCAGCACGGGTGCCAAAGAGGTTCCATTGTAATGGACTTTGAGTTGGGAAATGGAGGAGCGACAGCAATGCGGACGGAACCGTTGCAAAGCTGACTTTCTGCAGAAGAGACACAGCTCCAGTTTTTTGCCCTGGCTCTTCGGCTGTGGGAGTAGAGGCCAACCGTTCGTGCTCTACTCCCTGGGATGCTGGGCAGCCCAGCATAGGTGCCAAAGAGGTTCCATTGTAATGGCCTTTGAGTTGGGAAATCGAGGAGCGACAGCAATGCGGATGGAACCGTTGCAAAGCTGACTTTCTGCAGAAGAGGCACAGCTCAAGGTGTTTCCCCTGGCTCTTCGGCTGTGGGAGCAGAGGCCAACCGTTCATGCTCTACTCCCTGGGATGCTGGGCAGCCGAGCACGGGTGCCAAAGAGTTTCCATTGTAATGGACTTTGAGTTGGGAAGTGGAGGAGCTACAGCAATGCGGATGGCACAGTTGCAAAGCTGACTTTCTGCAGAAGAGGCACAGCTCCAGTTTTTTGCCCTGGCTCTTCTGCTGTGGGAGCAGAGGCCAACCGTTCATGCTCTACTCCCTGGGATGCTGGGCAGCCGAGCACGGGTGCCAAAGAGTTTCCATTGAAATGGACTTTGAGTTGGGAAATGGAGGAACGACAGCAATGCGGATAGCACTGTTGCAAAGCTGACTTTCTGCAGAAGAGGCACAGCTCCAGTTTTTTGCCCTGGCTCTTCGGCTGTGGGAGCAGAGGCCAACCGTTCGTGCTCTACTCCCTGGGATGCTGGGCAGCCCAGCAGGGGTGCCAAAGAGGTTCCATTGTAATGGACTTTGAGTTGGGAAATGGAGGAGCGACAGCAATGCGGATGGCACCGTTGCAAAGCTGACTTTCTGCAGAAGAGGCACAGCTCCAGTTTTTTGCCCTGGCTCTTCGGCTGTGGGAGCAGAGGCCAACCGTTCGTGCTCTACTGCCTGGGATGCTGGGCAGCCCAGCACGGGTGCCAAAGAGGTTCCATTGTAATGGACTTTGAGTTGGGAAATCTAGAAGCGACAGCAATGCCGATGGCACCGTTGCAAAGCTGACTTTCTGCAGAAGAGGCACAGCTCAAGCTTTTTGCCCTGGCTCTTTGGCTGTGGGAGCAGAGGCCAACCGTTCGTGCTCTACTCCCTGGGATGCTGGGCAGCCCAGCAGGGGTGCCAAAGAGGTTCCATTGTAATGGACTTTGAGTTGGGAAATGGAGGAGCGACAGCAATGCGGATGGCACCGTTGCAAAGCTGACTTTCTGCAGAAGAGGCACAACTCAAGCTTTTTCCCCTGGCTCTTCGGATGTGGGAGCAGAGGCCAACCGTTCGTGCTCTACTCCCTGGGATGCTGGGCAGCCGAGCACGGGTGCCAAAGAGTTTCCATTGTAATGGACTTTGAGTTGGGAAATCGAGGAGCGACAGCAATGCCGATGGCACCGTTGCAAAGCTGACTTTCTGCAGAAGAGGCACAGCTCCAGTTTTTTGCCCTGGCTCTTCTGGTGTGGGAGCAGAGGCCAACCGTTCATGCTCTACTCCCTGGGATGCTGGGCAGCCGAGCACGGGTGCCAAAGAGTTTCCATTGAAATGGACTTTGAGTTGGGAAATGGAGGAGCGACAGCAATGCGGATAGCACTGTTGCAAAGCTGACTTTCTGCAGAAGAGGCACAGCTCCAGTTTTTTGCCCTGGCTCTTCGGCTGTGGGAGCAGAGGCCAACCGTTCGTGCTCTACTCCCTGGGATGCTGGGCAGCCCAGCAGGGGTGCCAAAGAGGTTCCATTGTAATGGACTTTGAGTTGGGAAATGGAGGAGTGACAGCAATGCGGATGGCAACGTTGCAAAGCTGACTTTCTGCAGAAGAGGCACAGCTCCAGTTTTTTGCCCTGGCTCTTCGGCTGTGGGAGCAGAGGCCAACCGTTCGTGCTCTACTGCCTGGGATGCTGGGCAGCCCAGCACGGGTGCCAAAGAGGTTCCATTGTAATGGACTTTGAGTTGCGAAATGGAGGAGCGACAGCAATGCGGATGGCACCGTTGCAAAGCTGACTTTTTGCAGAAGAGGCACAGCTCAAGCTTTTTGCCCTGGCTCTTCGGCTGTGGGAGCAAAGGCCAACCGTTCGTGCTCTACTCCCTGGGATGCGGGGCAGCCCAGCACGGGTGCCAAAGAGGTTCCATTTTAATGGACTTTGAGTTGGGAAATGGAGGAGTGACAGCAATGCGGATGGCACCGTTGCAAAGCTGACTTTCTGCAGAAGAGGCACAGCTCCAGTTTTTTGCCCTGGCTCTTCGGCTGTGGGAGCAGAAGCCACCCTTTCATGCTCTACTCCCTGGGATGCTGGGCAGCCCAGCACGGGTGCCAAAGAGGTTCCATTGTAAGGGACTTTGACTTGGAAAATCGAGGAGCGACAGCAATGCGGACGGAACCGTTGCAAAGCTGACTTTCTGCAGAAGAGACACAGCTCCAGTTTTTTGCCCTGGCTCTTCGGCTGTGGGAGCAGAGGCCAACCGTTCATGCTCTACTCCCTGGGATGCTGGGCAGCCCAGCACGGGTGCCAAAGAGGTTCCATTGTAATGGACTTTGAGTTGGGAAATGGAGGAGCGACAGCAATGCGGATGGCACCGTTGCAAAGCTGACTTTCTGCAGAAGAGGCACAGCTCCAGTTTTTTGCCCTGGCTCTTCGGCAGTGGGAGCAGAGGCCAACCGTTCGTGCACTACTCCCTGTTATGCTGGGCAGCCCAGCACGGGTGCCAAAGAGGTTCCATTGTAATGGACTTTGAGTTGGGAAATCTAGAAGCGACAGCAATGCCGATGGCACCGTTGCAAAGCTGACTTTCTGCAGAAGAGGCACAGCTCAAGCTTTTTGCCCTGGCTCTTTGGCTGTGGGAGCAGAGGCCAACCGTTCGTGCTCTACTCCCTGGGATGCTGGGCAGCCCAGCACGGGTGCCAAAGAGGTTCCATTGTAATGGACTTTGAGTTGGGAAATGGAGGAGCGACAGCAATGCGGATGGCACCGTTGCAAAGCTGACTTTCTGCAGAAGAGGCACAACTCAAGCTTTTTCCCCTGGCTCTTCGGCTGTGGGAGCAGAGGCCAACCGTTCGTGCTCTACTCCCTGGGATGCTGGGCAGCCGAGCACGGGTGCCAAAGAGTTTCCATTGTAATGGACTTTGAGTTGGGAAATCGAGGAGCGACAGCAATGCCGATGGCACCGTTGCAAAGCTGACTTTCTGCAGAAGGGGTTCAGCTCCAGTTTTTTGCCCTGGCTCTTCTGCTGTGGGAGCAGAAGCCACCCGTTCATGCTCTACTCCCTGGGATGCTGGGCAGCCGAGCACGGGTGCCAAAGAGGTTCCATTGTAATGGACTTTGAGTTTGGAAATCGAGGAGCGACAGCAATGCGGATGGAACCGTTGCAAAGCTGACTTTCTGCAGAAGAGGCACAGCTCCAGTTTTTTGCCCTGGCTCTTCTGGTGTGGGAGCAGAGGCCAACCGTTCATGCTCTACTCCCTGGGATGCTGGGCAGCCCAGCACGGGTGCCAAAGAGTTTCCATTGAAATGGACTTTGAGTTGGGAAATGGAGGAGCGACAGCAATGCGGATAGCACTTTTGCAAAGCTGACTTTCTGAAGAAGAGGCACAGCTCCAGTTTTTTGCCCTGGCTCTTCGGCTGTGGGAGCAGAGGCCAACCGTTCGTGCTCTACTGCCTGGGATGCTGGGCAGCCCAGCACGGGTGCCAAAGAGGTTCCATTGTAATGGACTTTGAGTTGGGAAATGGAGGAGCGACAGCAATGCGGATGGCATCGTTGCAAAGCTGACTTTCTGCAGAAGAGACACAGCTCCAGTTTTTTGCCCTGGCTCTTCGGCAGTGGGAGCAGAGGCCAACCGTTCATGCTCTACTCCCTGGGATGCTGGGCAGCCGAGCACGGGTGCCAAAGAGGTTCCATTGTAATGGACTTTGAGTTGGGAAATGGAGGAGCGACAGCAATGCCGATGGCACCGTTGCAAAGCTGACTTTCTGCAGAAGAGGCACAGCTCAAGCTTTTTGCCCTGGCTCTTCGGCTGTGGGAGCAAAGGCCAACCGTTCGTGCTCTTCTCCCTGGGATGCTGGGCAGCCCAGCACGGGTGCCAAAGAGGTTCCATTGTAATGGACTTTGAGTTGGGAAATGGAGGAGCGACAGCAATGCGGATGGCACCGTTGCAAAGCTGACTTTCTGCAGAAGAGGCACAGCTCAAGCTTTTTGCCCTGGCTCTTCGGCTGTGGGAGCAAAGGCCAACCGTTCGTGCTCTACTCCCTGGGATGCTGGGCAGCCCAGCACGGGTGCCAAAGAGGTTCCATTGTAATGGACTTTGAGTTGGGAAATGGAGGTGTGACAGCAATGGGGATGGCACCGTTGCAAAGCTGACTTTCTGCAGAAGGGGTTCAGCTCCAGTTTTTTGCCCTGGCTCTTCGGCTGTGGGAGCAGAAGCCACCCGTTCATGCTCTACTCCCTGGGATGCTGGGCAGCCGAGCACCGGTGCCAAAGAGGTTCCATTGTAATGGCCTTTGAGTTTGGAAATCGAGGAGCGACAGCAATGCGGATGGCACCGTTGCAAAGCTGACTTTCTGCAGAAGAGGCACAGCTCCAGTTTTTTGCCCTGGCTCTTCGGGTGTGGGAGCAGAGGCCAACCGTTCGTGCTCTACTCCCTGGGATGCTGGGCAGCCGAGCACGGATGCCAAAGAGTTTCCATTGAAATGGACTTTGAGTTGGGAAATGGAGGAGCGACAGCAATGCGGATAGCACCGTTGCAAAGCTGACTTTCTACAGAAGAGGCACAGCTCCAGTTTTTTACCCTGGCTCTTCGGCTGTGGGAGCAGAGGCCAACCGTTCGTGCTCTACTCCCTGGGATGCTGGGCAGCCGAGCACGGGTGCCAAAGAGTTTCCATTGTAATGGACTTTGAGTTGGGAAATCGAGGAGCGACAGCAATGCCGATGGCACCGTTGCAAAGCTGACTTTCTGCAGAAGAGGCACAGCTCCAGTTTTTTGCCCTGGCTCTTCGGGTGTGGGAGCAGAGGCCAACCGTTCATGCTCTACTCCCTGGGATGCTGGGCAGCCCAGCACGGGTGCCAAAGAGTTTCCATTGAAATGGACTTTGAGTTGGGAAATGGAGGAGCGACAGCAATGCGGATAGCACTGTTGCAAAGCTGACTTTCTGCAGAAGAGGCACAGCTCCAGTTTTTTGCCCTGGCTCTTCGGCTGTGGGAGCAGAGGCCAACCGTTCGTGCTCTACTGCCTGGGATGCTGGGCAGCCGAGCACGGGTGCCAAAGAGGTTCCATTGTAATGGCCTTTGAGTTGCGAAATCGAGGAGCGACAGCAATGCGGATGGCACCGTTGCAAAGCTGACTTTCTGCAGAAGAGGCACAGCTCAAGCTTTTTGCCCTGGCTCTTCGGCTGTGGGAGCAAAGGCCAACCGTTCGTGCTCTACTCCCTGGGATGCTGGGCAGCCGAGCACGGGTGCCAAAGAGGTTCCATTGTAATGGACTTTGAGTTGGGAAATGGAGGAGCGACAGCAATGCGGATGGCACCGTTGCAAAGCTGACTTTCTGCAGAAGAGGCACAGCTCAAGGTTTTTTTCCTGGCTCTTCGGCTGTGGGAGCACAGGCCAACCGTTCATGCTCTACTCCCTGGGATGCTGGGCAGCCGACCACGGGTGGCAAAGAGGTTCCATTGTAATGGACTTTGAGTTGGGAAATCGAAGAGCGACAGCAATGCGGATGGAACCGTTGCAAAGCTGACTTTCTGCAGAAGAGGCACAGCTCAAGCTTTTTGCCCTGGCTCTTCGGCTGTGGGAGCAAAGGCCAACCGTTCGTGCTCTACTCCCTTGGATGCTGGGCAGCCCAGCACGGGTGCCAAAGAGGTTCCATTTTATGGACTTTGAGTTGGGAAATGGAGGAGCGACAGCAATGCGGATGGCACCGTTGCAAAGGTGACTTTCTGCAGAAGAGGTACAGATCCAGTTATTTGCCCTGGCTCTTCGGGTGTGGGAGCACAGGCCAAGCGTTCATGCTCTACTGCCTGGGATGCTGGGCAGCCCAGCACGGGTGCCAAAGAGGTTCCATTGTAATGGACTTTGAGTTGGGAAATCGAGGAGCGACAGCAATGCGGATGGCACAGTTGCAAAGCTGACTTTCTGAAGAAGAGGCACAGCTCCAGTTTTTTGCCCTGGCTCTTCGGGTGTGGGAGCAGAGGCCAACCGTTCGTGCTCTACTCCCTGGGATGCTGGGCAGCCCAGCACGGGTGCCAAAGAGGTTCCATTGTAATGGACTTTGAGTTGGGAAATCGAGGAGCGACAGCAATGCGGATGGCACCGTTGCAAAGTTGACTTTCTGCAGAAGAGGCACAGCTCCAGTTTTTTGCCCTGGCTCTTCGGGTGTGGGAGCAGAGGCCAACCGTTCATGCTCTACTCCCTGGGATGCTGGGCAGCCCAGCACGGGTGCCAAAGAGGTTCCATTGAAATGGACTTTGAGTTGGGAAATGGAGAAACGACAGCTATGCGGATAGCACTGTTGCAAAGCTGACTTTCTGCAGAAGAGGCACAGCTCCAGTTTTTTGCCCTGGCTCTTCGGCTGTGGGAGCAGAAGCCACCCTTTCATGCTCTACTGCCTGGGATGCTGGGCAGCCCAGCACGGGTGCCAAAGAGGTTCCATTGTAATGGACTTTGACTTGGAAAATCGAGGAGCGACAGCAATGCGGACGGAACCGTTGCAAAGCTGACTTTCTGCAGAAGAGACACAGCTCCAGTTTTTTGCCCTGGCTCTTCGGCTGTGGGAGTAGAGGCCAACCGTTCGTGCTCTACTCCCTGGCATGCTGGGCAGCCCAGCACGGGTGCCAAAGAGGTTCCATTGTAATGGCCTTTGAGTTGGGAAATCGAGGAGCGACAGCAATGCGGATGGAACCGTTGCAAAGCTGACTTTCTGCAGAAGAGGCACAGCTCAAGGTGTTTCCCCTGGCTCTTCGGCTGTGGGAGCAGAGGCCAACCGTTCATGCTCTACTCCCTGGGATGCTGGGCAGCCGAGCACGGGTGCCAAAGAGTTTCCATTGTAATGGACTTTGAGTTGGGAAGTGGAGGAGCTACAGCAATGCGGATGGCACAGTTGCAAAGCTGACTTTCTGCAGAAGAGGCACAGCTCCAGTTTTTTGCCCTGGCTCTTCTGCTGTGGGAGCAGAGGCCAACCGTTCATGCTCTACTCCCTGGGATGCTGGGCAGCCGAGCACGGGTGCCAAAGAGGTTCCATTGAAATGGACTTTGAGTTGGGAAATGGAGGAACGACAGCAATGCGGATAGCACTGTTGCAAAGCTGACTTTCTGCAGAAGAGGCACAGCTCCAGTTTTTTGCCCTGGCTCTTCGGCTGTGGGAGCAGAGGCCAACCGTTCATGCTCTACTCCCTGGGATGCTGGGCAGCCCAGCACGGGTGCCAAAGAGGTTCCATTGTAATGGACTTTGAGTTGGGAAATGGAGGAGCGACAGCAATGCGGATGGCACCGTTGCAAAGCTGACTTTCTGCAGAAGAGGCACAGCTCCAGTTTTTTGCCCTGGCTCTTCGGCTGTGGGAGCAGAGGCCAACCGTTCGTGCTCTACTGCCTGGGATGCTGGGCAGCCCAGCACGGGTGCCAAAGAGGTTCCATTGTAATGGACTTTGAGTTGGGAAATCTAGAAGCGACAGCAATGCCGATGGCACCGTTGCAAAGCTGACTTTCTGCAGAAGAGGCACAGCTCAAGCTTTTTGCCCTGGCTCTTTGGCTGTGGGAGCAGAGGCCAACCGTTCGTGCTCTACTCCCTGGGATGCTGGGCAGCCCAGCAGGGGTGCCAAAGAGGTTCCATTGTAATGGACTTTGAGTTGGGAAATCGAGGAGCGACAGCAATGCGGATGGCACCGTTGCAAAGCTGACTTTCTGCAGAAGAGGCACAACTCAAGCTTTTTCCCCTGGCTCTTCGGATGTGGGAGCAGAGGCCAACCGTTCGTGCTCTACTCCCTGGGATGCTGGGCAGCCGAGCACGGGTGCCAAAGAGTTTCCATTGTAATGGACTTTGAGTTGGGAAATCGAGGAGCGACAGCAATGCCGATGGCACCGTTGCAAAGCTGACTTTCTGCAGAAGAGGCACAGCTCCAGTTTTTTGCCCTGGCTCTTCTGGTGTGGGAGCAGAGGCCAACCGTTCATGCTCTACTCCCTGGGATGCTGGGCAGCCGAGCACGGGTGCCAAAGAGTTTCCATTGAAATGGACTTTGAGTTGGGAAATGGAGGAGCGACAGCAATGCGGATAGCACTGTTGCAAAGCTGACTTTCTGCAGAAGAGGCACAGCTCCAGTTTTTTGCCCTGGCTCTTCGGCTGTGGGAGCAGAGGCCAACCGTTCGTGCTCTACTCCCTGGGATGCTGGGCAGCCCAGCACGGGTGCCAAAGAGGTTCCATTGTAATGGACTTTGAGTTGTGAAATGGAGGAGCGACAGCAATGCGGATGGCACCGTTGCAAAGCTGACTTTCTGCAGAAGAGGCACAGCTCAAGTTTTTTGCCCTGGCTCTTCTGCTGTGGGAGCAGAGGCCAACCGTTCGTGCTCTACTCCCTGGGATGCTGGGCAGCCGAGCACGGGTGCCAAAGAGGTTCCATTGTAATGGACTTTGAGTTGGGAAATCTAGAAGCGACAGCAATGCCGATGGCACCGTTGCAAAGCTGACTTTCTGCAGAAGAGGCACATCTCAAGGTTTTTGCCCTGGCTCTTTGGCTGTGGGAGCAGAGGCCAACTGTTCGTGCTCTTCTCCCTGGGATGCTGGGCAGCCCAGCAGGGGTGCCAAAGAGGTTCCATTGTAATGGACTTTGAGTTGGGAAATGGAGGAGCGACAGCAATGTGGATGGCACCGTTGCAAAGCTGACTTTCTGCAGAAGAGGCACAGCTCCAGTTTTTTGCCCTGGCTCTTTGGCTGTGGGAGCAGAGGCCAACCGTTCGTGCTCTACTGCCTGGGATGCTGGGCAGCCCAGCAGGGGTGCCAAAGAGGTTCCATTGTAATGGACTTTGAGTTGGGAAATGGAGGAGCGACAGCAATGCGGATGGCACCGTTGCAAAGCTGACTTTCTGCAGAAGAGGCACAGCTCCAGTTTTTTGCCCTGGCTCTTCAGCTGTGGGAGCAGAGGCCAACCGTTCGTGCTCTACTCCCTGGGATGCTGGGCAGCCCCGCACGGGTGCCAAAGAGGTTCCATTGTAATGCCTTTGAGTTGCGAAATCGAGGAGCGACAGCAATGCGGATGGCACCGTTGCAAAGCTGACTTTCTGCAGAAGAGGCACAGCTCAAGCTTTTTGCCCTGGCTCTTCGGCTGTGGGAGCAAAGGCCAACCGTTCGTGCTCTACTCCCTGGGATGCTGGGCAGCCCAGCACGGGTGCCAAAGAGGTTCCATTGTAATGGACTTTGAGTTGGGAAATGGAGGTGTGACAGCAATGCGGATGGCACCGTTGCAAAGCTGACTTTCTGCAGAAGGGGTTCAGCTCCAGTTTTTTGCCCTGGCTCTTCGGGTGTGGGAGCAGAAGCGACCCGTTCATGCTCTACTCCCTGGGATGCTGGGCAGCCGAGCACGGGTGCCAAAGAGGTTCCATTGTAATGGACTTTGAGTTTGGAAATCGAGGAGCGACAGCAATGCGGATGGCACCGTTGCAAAGCTGACTTTCTGCAGAAGAGGCACAGCTCCAGTTTTTTGCCCTGGCTCTTCGGGTGTGGGAGCAGAGGCCAACCGTTCGTGCTCTACTGCCTGGGATGCTGGGCAGCCCAGCACGGGTGCCAAAGAGGTTCCATTGAAATGGACTTTGAGTTGGGAAATGGAGGAGCGACAGCAATGCGGATGGCACCGTTGCAAAGCTGACGTTCTGCAGAAGGGGTTCAGCTCCAGTTTTTTGCCCTGGCTATTCGGCTGTGGGAGCAGAAGCCACCCGTTCATGCTCTACTCCCTGGGATGCTGGGCAGCCGAGCACGGGTGCCAAAGAGGTTCCATTTTAAGGGACTTTGAGTTGGAAAATCGAGGAGCGACAGCAATGCGGATGGAACCGTTGCAAAGCTGACTTTCTGCAGAAGAGACACAGCTCCAGTTTTTTGCCCTGGCTCTTCGGCTGTGGGAGCAGAGGCCAACCGTTCATGCTCTACTCCCTGGGATGCTGGGCAGCCGAGCACGGGTGCCAAAGAGGTTCCATTGTAATGGACTTTGAGCTGGGAAATGGAGGAGCGACAGCAATGCGGATGGCACCGTTGCAAAGCTGACTTTCTGCAGAAGAGGCACAGCTCCAGTTTTTTGCCCTGGCTCTTCTGGTGTGGGAGCAGAGGCCAACCGTTCGTGCACTACTCCCTGGGATGCTGGGCAGCCCAGCACGGGTGCCAAAGAGATTCCATTGTAATGGACTTTGAGTTGGGAAATCTAGAAGCGACAGCAATGCCGATGGCACCGTTGCAAAGCTGACTTTCTGCAGAAGAGGCACAGCTCAAGGTTTTTGCCCTGGCTCTTTGGCCTTGGGAGCAGAGGCCAACCGTTCGTGCTCTACTCCCTGGGATGCTGGGCAGCCGAGCAGGGGTGCCAAAGAGGTTCCATTGTAATGGACTTTGAGTTGGGAAATGGAGGAGCGACAGCAATGCGGATGGCACCGTTGCAAAGCTGACTTTCTGCAGAAGAGGCACAGCTCCAGTTTTTTGCCCTGGCTCTTCGGGTGTGGGAGCAGAGGCCAACCGTTCGTGCTCTACTGCCTAGGATGCTGGGCAGCCGAGCACGGGTGCCAAAGAGGTTCCATTGTAATGGACTTTGAGTTGGGAAATGGAGGAGCGACAGCAATGCGGATGGCACCGTTGCAAAGCTGACTTTCTGCAGAAGAGGCACAGCTCAAGCTTTTTGCCCTGGCTCTTCAGCTGTGGGAGCAAAGGCCAACCGTTCATGCTCTACTCCCTGGGATGCTGGGCAGCCCAGCACGGGTGCCAAAGAAGTTCAATTGTAATGGACTTTGAGTTGGGAAATGGAGGAGTAACAGCAATGCGGATGGCACCGCTGCAAAGCTGACTTTCTGCAGAAGGGGTTCAGCTCCAGTTTTTTGCCCTGGCTATTTGGCTGTGGGAGCAGAAGCCACCCGTTCATGCTCTACTCCCTGGGATGCTGGGCAGCCCAGCACGGGTGCCAAAGAGGTTCCATTGAAATGGACTTTGAGTTGGGAAATGGAGGAGCGACAGCAATGCGGATGGCACCGTTGCAAAGCTGACTTTCTGCAGAAGGGGTTCAGCTCCAGTTTTTTGCCCTGGCTCTTCGGGTGTGGGAGCAGAAGCCACCCGTTCATGCTCTACTCCCTGGGATGCTGGGCAGCCGAGCACGGGTGCCAAAGAGGTTCCATTTTAAGGGACTTTGACTTGGAAAATCGAGGAGCGACAGCAATGCGGATGGCACCGTTGCAAAGCTGACTTTCTGCAGAAGAGGCACAGCTCCAGTTTTTTGCCCTGGCTCTTCGGCTGTGGGAGCAGAGGACAACCGTTCATGGTCTACTCCCTGGGATGCTGGGCAGCCGAGCACGGGTGCCAAAGAGGTTCCATTGTAATGGACTTTGAGTTGGGAAATGGAGGAGCGACAGCAATGCGGATGGCACCGTTGCAAAGCTGACTTTCTGCAGAAGAGGCACAGCTCCAGTTTTTTGCCCTGGCTCTTCGGCTGTGGGAGCAGAGGCCAACCGTTCGTGCACTACTCCCTGGGATGCTGGGCAGCCCAGCACGGGTGCCAAAGAGGTTCCATTGTAATGGACTTTGAGTTGGGAAATGGAGGAGCGACAGCAATGCGGATGGAACCGTTGCAAAGCTGACTTTCTGCACAAGAGGCACAGCTCCAGTTTTTTGCCCTGGCTCTTCGGCTGTGGGAGCAGAGGCCTACCGTTCGTGCTCTACTCCCTGGGATGCTGGGCAGCCCAGCACGGGTGCCAAAGAGGTTCCATTGTAATGGACTTTGAGTTGGGAAATGGAGGAGCGACAGCAATGCGGATGGCACCGTTGCAAAGCTGACTTTCTGCAGAAGAGGCACAGCTCCAGTTTTTTGCCCTGGCTCTTCGGCTGTGGGAGCAGAGGCCAACCGTTCGTGCTCTACTCCCTGGGATGCTGGGCAGCCGAGCACGGGTGCCAAAGAGGTTCCATTGTAATGGACTTTGAGTTGGGAAACGGAGGAGCGACAGCAATGCGGATGGCACTGTTGTAAAGCTGTCTTTCTGCAGAAGACGCACATATCAAGTTTTTTGCCCTGGCTCTTCGGCTGTGGGAGCAGAGGCCAACCGTTCGTGCACTACTCCCTGGGATGCTGGGCAGCCCAGCACGGGTGCCAAAGAGGTTCCATTGTAATGGACTTTGAGGTGGGAAATGGAGGAGCGACAGGAATGCGGATGGCACCGTTGCAAAGCTGACTTTCTGCACAAGAGGCACAGCTCCAGTTTTTTGCCCTGGCTCTTCGGCTGTGGGAGCAGAGGCCAACCGTTCGTGCTCTACTGCCTGGGATGCTGGGCAGCCGAGCACGGGTGCCAAAGATGTTCCATTGTAATGGACTTTGAGTTGGGAAATGGAGGAGCGACAGCAATGCGGATGGCACCGTTGCAAAGCTGACTTTCTGCAGAAAATGCACAGCTCAAGCTTTTTCCCCTGGCTCTTCGGCTGTGGGAGCAGAGGCTTGCCGTTCGTGCTCTACTCCCTGGGATGCTGGGCAGCCGAGCAGGGGTGCCCAAGAGGTTCCATTGTAATGGCCTTTGAGTTGCGAAATCGAGGAGCGACAGCAATGCGGATGGCTCCGTTGTAAAGGTGACTTTCTGCAGAAGAGGCACAGCTCAAGTTTTTTGCCCTGGCTCTTCGGCTGTGGGAGCAGAGGCCAACCATTCATGCTCTACTCCCTGGCATGCTGGGCAGCCGAGCACGGGTGCCAAAGAGTTTCCATTGTAATGGAATTTGTGTTGGGAAATGGAGGAGTGACAGCAATGCGGATAGCACTGTTGCAAAGCTGACTTTCTGCAGAAGAGGCACAGCTCAAGTTTTTTGCCCTGGCTCTTCGGCTGTGGGAGCAGAGGCCAACCGTTCGTGCTCTACTGCCTGGGATGCTGGGCAGCCCAGCACGGGTGCCAAAGAGGTTCCATTGTAATGGACTTTGAGTTGGGAAATGGAGGAGCGACAGCAATGCGGATGTCACCGTTGCAAAGCTGACTTTCTGCAGAAGAGGCACAGCTCAAGCTTTTTGCCCTGGCTCTTCGGCTGTGGGAGCAGAGGCCAACCGTTCATGCTCTACTCCCTGGGATGCTGGGCAGCCGAGCACGGGTGCCAAAGAGTTTCCATTGTAATGGACTTTGTGTTGGGAAATGGAGGAGTGACAGCAATGCGGATAGCACTGTTGCAAAGCTGACTTTCTGCAGAAGAGGCACAGCTCCAGTTTTTTGCCCTGGCTCTTCGGCTGTGGGAGCAGAGGCCAACCGTTCGTTCTCTACTCCCTGGGATGCTGGGCAGCCCAGCACGGGTGCCAAAGAGGTTCCACTGTAATGGCCTTTGAGTTGCGAAATCGAGGAGCGACAGCAATGCGGATGGCACCGTTGCAAAGCTGACTTTCTGCAGAAGAGGCACAGCTCCAGTTTTTTGCCCTGGCTCTTCAGCTGTGGGAGCAAAGGCCAACCGTTCGTGCTCTACTCCCTGGGATGCTGGGCAGCCCAGCACGGGTGCCAAAGAGGTTCCATTGTAATGGACTTTGAGTTGGGAAATGGAGGAGTGACAGCAATGCGGATGGCACCGTTGCAAATCTGACTTTCTGCAGAAGAGGCACAGCTCCAGTTTTTTGCCCTGGCTCTTCGGGTGTGGGAGCAGAAGCCACCCCTTCATGCTCTACTCCCTGGGATGCTGGGCAGCCGAGCACGGGTGGCAAAGAGGTTCCATTGTAATGGACTTTGAGTTGGGAAATGGAGGAGCGACAGCAATGCGGATGGCACCGTTGCAAAGCTGACTTTCTGCAGAAGAGACACAGCTCCAGTTTTTTGCCCTGGCTCTTCGGCTGTGGGAGCACAGGCCAACCGTTCATGCTCTACTCCCTGGGATGCTGGGCAGCCGAGCACGGGTGCCAAAGAGGTTCCATTGTAATGGACTTTGAGTTGGGAAATGGAGGAGCGACAGCAATGCGGATGGCACCGTTGCAAAGCTGACTTTCTGCAGAAGAGGCACAGCTCCAGTTTTTTGCCCTGGCTCTTCGGCTGTGGGAGCAGAGGCCAACCGTTCGTGCTCTACTCCCTGGGATGCTGGGCAGCCCAGCACGGGTGCCAAAGAGGTTCCATTGTAATGGACTTTGAGTTGGGAAATGGAGGAGTGACAGCAATGCGGATGGAACCGTTGCAAAGCTGACTTTCTGCAGAAGGGGTTCAGCTCCAGTTTTTTGCCCTGGCTCTTCGGCTGTGGGAGCAGAGGCCAACCGTTCGTGCTCTACTCCCTGGGATGCTGGGCAGCCGAGCACGGGTGCCAAAGAGGTTCCATTGTAATGGACTTTGAGTTGGGAAACGGAGGAGCGACAGCAATGCGGATGGCACTGTTGTAAAGCTGTCTTTCTGCAGAAGACGCACATATCAAGTTTTTTGCCCTGGCTCTTCGGCTGTGGGAGCAGAGGCCAACCGTTCGTGCACTACTGCCTGGGATGCTGGGCAGCCCAGCACGGGTGCCAAAGAGGTTCCATTGTAATGGACTTTGAGTTGGGAAATGGAAGAAAGACAGCAATGCGGATGGCACCGTTGCAAAGCTGACTTTCTGCAGAAGAGGCACAGCTCCAGTTTTTTGCCCTGGCTCTTCGGGTGTGGGAGCAGAGGCCAACCGTTCGTGCTCTACTCCCTGGGATGCTGGGCAGCCCAGCACGGGTGCCAAAGAGGTTCCATTGTAATGGACTTTGAGTTGGGAAATCGAGGAGCGACAGCAATGCGGATGGCACCGTTGCAAAGCTGACTTTCTGCAGAAAATGCACAGCTCAAGCTTTTTCCCCTGGCTCTTCGGCTGTGGGAGCAGAGGCTTGCCGTTCGTGCTCTACTCCCTGGGATGCTGGGCAGCCGAGCACGGGTGCCAAAGAGGTTCCATTGTAATGGACTTTGAGTTGGGAAATGGAGGAGCGACAGCAATGCGGATGGCACTGTTGCAAAGCTGACTTTCTGCAGAAGAGACACAGCTCCAGTTTTTTGCCCTGGCTCTTCGGCTGTGGGAGCACAGGCCAACCGTTCATGCTCTACTCCCTGGGATGCTGGGCAGCCCAGCACGGGTGCCAAAGAGGTTCCATTGTAATGGACTTTGAGTTGGGAAATGGAGGAGTGACAGCAATGCGGATGGCACCGTTGCAAAGCTGACTTTCTGCAGAAGAGGCACAGCTCCAGTTTTTTGCCCTGGCTCTTCGGCTGTGGGAGCAGAGGCCAACCGTTCGTGCTCTACTGCCTGGGATGCTGGGCAGCCCAGCACGGGTGCCAAAGAGGTTCCATTGTAATGGACTTTGAGTTGGGAAATCGAGGAGCGACAGCAATGCGCATGGCACCGTTGCAAAGCTGACTTTCTGCAGAAGAGGCACAGCTCAAGCTTTTTGCCCTGGCTCTTCGGCTGTGGGAGCAGAGGCCAACCGTTCATGCTCTACTCCCTGGGATGCTGGGCAGCCGAGCACGGGTGCCAAAGAGGTTCCATTGTAATGGACTTTGTGTTGGGAAATGGAGGAGTGACAGCAATGCGGATAGCACCGTTGCAAAGCTGACTTTCTGCAGAAGAGGCACAGCTCCAGTTTTTTGCCCTGGCTCTTCGGCTGTGGGAGCAGAGGCCAACCGTTCGTGCTCTACTCCCTGGGATGCTGGGCAGCCGAGCACGGGTGCCAAAGAGGTTCCATTGTAATGGACTTTGAGTTGGGAAATGGAGGAGCGACAGCAATGCGGATGGCACCGTTGCAAAGCTGACTTTCTGCAGAAGAGGCACAGCTCCAGTTTTTTGCCCTGGCTCTTCGGCTGTAGGAGCAGAGGCCAACCGTTCATGCTCTGCTACCTGGGTAGCTGGGCAGCCGAGCACGGGTGCCAAAGAGGTTCCATTGTAATGGACTTTGAATTGGGAAATGGAGGAACGACAGCAATGCGGATGGCACCGTTGCAAAGCTGACTTTCTGCAGAAAAGGCACAGCTCCAGTTTTTTGCCCTGGCTCTTCGGCTGTGGGAGCAGAGGCCAACCGTTCGTGCTCTACTCCCTGGGATGCTGGGCAGCCCAGCACGGGTGCCAAAGAGGTTCCATTGTAATGGACTTTGAGTTGGGAAACGGAGGAGCGACAGCAATGCCGATGGCACCGTTGCAAAGCTGACTTTCTGCACAAGACGCACAGCTCAAGTTTTTTGCCCTGGCTCTTCGGCTGTGGGAGCAGAGGCCAACCGTTCGTGCTCTACTCCCTGGGATGCTGGGCAGCCCAGCACGGGTGCCAAAGAGGTTCCATTGTAATGGACTTTGAGTTGGGAAATCGAGGAGCGACAGCAATGCGGATGGCACCGTTGCAAAGCTGACTTTCTGCAGAAAATGCACAGCTCAAGCTTTTTGCCCTGGCTCTTCGGCTGTCGGAGCAAAGGCCAACCGTTCGTGCTCTACTCCCTGGGATGCTGGGCAGCCCAGCACGGGTGCCAAAGAGGTTCCATTGTAATGGACTTTGAGTTGCGAAATGGAGGAGTGACAGCAATGCGGATGGCACCGTTGTAAAGCTGACTTTCTGCAGAAGAGGCACAGCTCCAGTTTTTGCTCTGGCTCTTCGGCTGTGGGAGCAGAGGCCAACCGTTCGTGCTCTACTCCCTGGGATGCTGGGCAGCCCAGCACGGGTGCCAAAGACGTTCCATTGTAATGGACTTTGAGTTGGGAAATCGAGGAGCGACAGCAATGCCGATGGCACCGTTGCAAAGCTGACTTTCTGCACAAGAGGCACAGCTCCAGTTTTTTGCCCTGGCTCTTCGGCTGTGGGAGCAGAGGCCAACCGTTCGTGCTCTACTCCCTGGGATGCTGGGCAGCCGAGCACGGGTGCTAAAGATGTTCCATTGTAATGGACTTTGAGTTGCGAAATCGAGGAGCGACAACAATGCGGATGCCACCATTGCAAAGCTGACTTTCTGCAGAAGAGGCACAGCTCAAGCTTTTTGCCCTGGCTCTTCGGCTGTGGGAGCAAAGGCCAACCGTTCGTGCTCTACTCCCTGGGATGCTGGGCAGCCCAGCACGGGTGCCAAAGAGGTTCCATTGTAATGGACTTTGAGTTGGGAAATGGAGGAGTGACAGCAATGCGGATGGCACCGTTGCAAAGCTGACTTTCTGCAGAAGAGGCACAGCTCCAGTTTTTTGCCCTGGCTCTTCGGGTGTGGGAGCAGAAGCCACCCGTTCATGCTCTACTCCCTGGGATGCTGGGCAGCCCAGCACGGGTGCCAAAGAGGTTCCATTGTAAGGGACTTTGACTTGGAAAATCGAGGAGCGACAGCAATGCGGATGGCACCGTTGCAAAGCTGACTTTCTGCAGAAGAGACACAGCTCAAGCTTTTTGCCCTGGCTCTTCGGCTGTGGGAGCAGAGGCCAACCGTTCATGCTCTACTCCCTGGGATGCTGGGCAGCCGAGCACGGGTGCCAAAGAGGTTCCATTGTAATGGACTTTGAGTTGGGAAATGGAGGAGCGACAGCAATGCGGATGGAACCGTTGCAAAGCTGACTTTCTGCAGAAGAGGCACAGCTCTAGTTTTTTGCCCTGGCTCTTCGGCTGTGGGAGCAGAGGCCAACCGTTCGTGCTCTACTCCCTGGGATGCTGGGCAGCCCAGCACGGGTGCCAAAGAGGTTCCATTGTAATGGCCTTTGAGTTGGGAAACTGAGGAGCGACAGCAATGCGGATGGCACCGTTGCAAAGCTGACTTTCTGCAGAAGAGACACAGCTCCAGTTTTTTGCCCTGGCTCTTCGGCTGTGGGAGCAGAGGCCAACCGTTCATGCTCTACTCCCTGTGATGCTGGGCAGCCGAGCACGGGTGCCAAAGAGGTTCCATTGTAATGGACTTTGAGTTGGGAAATGGAGGAGCGACAGCAATGCGGATGGCACCGTTGCAAAGCTGACTTTCTGCACAAGAGGCACAGCTCCAGTTTTTTGCCCTGGCTCTTCGGCTGTGGGAGCAGAGGCCAACCGTTCGTGCTCTACTCCCTGGGATGCTGGGCAGCCGAGCACGGGTGCTAAAGATGTTCCATTGTAATGGCCTTTGAGTTGCGAAATCGAGGAGCGACAACAATGCGGATGCCACCATTGCAAAGCTGACTTTCTGCAGAAGAGGCACAGCTCAAGCTTTTTGCCCTGGCTCTTCGGCTGTGGGAGCAAAGGCCAACCGTTCGTGCTCTACTCCCTGGGATGCTGGGCAGCCCAGCACAGGTGCCAAAGAGGTTCCATTGTAATGGACTTTGAGTTGGGAAATGGAGGAGTGACAGCAATGCGGATGGCACCGTTGCAAAGCTGACTTTCTGCAGAAGGGGTTCAGCTCCAGTTTTTTGCCCTGGCTATTCGGCTGTGGGAGCAGAAGCCACCCGTTCATGCTCTACTCCCTGGGATGCTGGGCAGCCGAGCACGGGTGCCAAAGAGGTTCCATTGTAAGGGACTTTGACTTGGAAAATCGAGGAGCGACAGCAATGCGGATGGCACCGTTGCAAAGCTGACTTTCTGCAGAAGAGGCACAGCTCCAGTTTTTTGCCCTGGCTCTTCGGCTGTGGGAGCAGAGGCCAACCGTTCATGCTCTACTCCCTGGGATGCTGGGCAGCCCAGCACGGGTGCCAAAGAGGTTCCATTGTAATGGACTTTGAGTTGGGAAATGGAGGAGCGACAGCAATGCGGATGGAACCGTTGCAAAGCTGACTTTCTGCAGAAGAGGCACAGCTCCAGTTTTTTGCCCTGGCTCTTCGGCTGTGGGAGCAGAGGCCAACCGTTCGTGCTCTACTCCCTGGGATGCTGGGCAGCCCAGCACGGGTGCCAAAGAGGTTCCATTGTAATGGACTTTGAGTTGGGAAATGGAGGAGCGGCAGCAATGCGGATGGCACCGTTGCAAAGCTGACTTTCTGCAGAAGAGGCACAGCTCCAGTTTTTTGCCCTGGCTCTTCGGCTGTGGGAGCAGAGGCCAACCGTTCGTGCTCTACTCCCTGGGATGCTGGGCAGCCCAGCACGGGTGCCAAAGAGGTTCCATTGTAATGGACTTTGAGTTGTGAAATCGAGGAGCGACAGCAATGCGGATGGCACCGTTGTAAAGCTGACTTTCTGCAGAAGACGCACATATCAAGTTTTTTGCCCTGGCTCTTCGGCTGTGGGAGCAGAGGCCAACCGTTCGTGCTCTACTGCCTGGGATGCTGGGCAGCCGAGCACGGGTGCCAAAGATATTCCATTGTAATGGACTTTGAGTTGGGAAATGGAGGAGCGACAGCAATGCGGATGGCACCGTTGCAAAGCTGACTTTCTGCAGAAGATGCACAGCTCAAGCTTTTTCCCCTGGCTCTTCGGCTGTGGGAGCAGAGGCTTGCCGTTCGTGCTCTACTCCCTGGGATGCTGGGCAGCCGAGCACGGGTGCCAAAGAGGTTCCATTGTAATGGCCTTTGAGTTGCGAAATCGAGGAGCGACAGCAATGCGGATGGCTCCGTTGTAAAGCTGACTTTCTGCAGAAGAGGCACAGCTCAAGTTTTTTGCCCTGGCTCTTCGGCTGTGGGAGCAGAGGCCAACCGTTCGTGCTCTACTCCCTGGGATGCTGGGCAGCCCAGCACGGGTGCCAAAGAGTTTCCATTGTAATGGACTTTGAGTTGGGAAATGGAGGAGCGACAGCAATGCGGATGGCACCGTTGCAAAGCTGACTTTCTGCAGAAGAGGCACAGCTCCAGTTTTTTGCCCTGGCTCTTCGGGTGTGGGAGCAGAGGCCAACCGTTCATGCTCTACTCCCTGGGATGCTGGGCAGCCGAGCATGGGTGCCAAAGAGTTTCCATTGTAATGGACTTTGTGTTGGGAAATGGAGGAGTGACAGCAATGCGGATGGCACCGTTGCAAAGCTGACTTTCTGCAGAAGAGGCACAGCTCCAGTTTTTTGCCCTGGCTCTTCGGCTGTGGGAGCAGAGGCCAACCGTTCATGCTCTACTCCCTGTGATGCTGGGCAGCCGAGCACGGGTGCCAAAGAGGTTCCATTGTAATGGCCTTTGAGTTGCGAAATCGAGGAGCGACAGCAATGCGGATGGCACCGTTGCAAAGCTGACTTTCTGCACAAGAGGCACAGCTCCAGTTTTTTGCCCTGGCTCTTCGGCTGTGGGAGCAGAGGCCAACCGTTCGTGCTCTACTCCCTGGGATGCTGGGCAGCCGAGCACGGGTGCTAAAGATGTTCCATTGTAATGGCCTTTGAGTTGCGAAATCGAGGAGCGACAACAATGCGGATGCCACCATTGCAAAGCTGACTTTCTGCAGAAGAGGCACAGCTCAAGCTTTTTGCCCTGGCTCTTCGGCTGTGGGAGCAAAGGCCAACCGTTCGTGCTCTACTCCCTGGGATGCTGGGCAGCCCAGCACAGGTGCCAAAGAGGTTCCATTGTAATGGACTTTGAGTTGGGAAATGGAGGAGTGACAGCAATGCGGATGGCACCGTTGCAAAGCTGACTTTCTGCAGAAGGGGTTCAGCTCCAGTTTTTTGCCCTGGCTATTCGGCTGTGGGAGCAGAAGCCACCCGTTCATGCTCTACTCCCTGGGATGCTGGGCAGCCCAGCACGGGTGCCAAAGAGGTTCCATTGTAAGGGACTTTGACTTGGAAAATCGAGGAGCGACAGCAATGCGGATGGCACCGTTGCAAAGCTGACTTTCTGCAGAAGAGGCACAGCTCCAGTTTTTTGCCCTGGCTCTTCGGCTGTGGGAGCAGAGGCCAACCGTTCATGCTCTACTCCCTGTGATGCTGGGCAGCCGAGCACGGGTGCCAAAGAGGTTCCATTGTAATGGCCTTTGAGTTGCGAAATCGAGGAGCGACAGCAATGCGGATGGCACCGTTGCAAAGCTGACTTTCTGCACAAGAGGCACAGCTCCAGTTTTTTGCCCTGGCTCTTCGGCTGTGGGAGCAGAGGCCAACCGTTCGTGCTCTACTCCCTGGGATGCTGGGCAGCCGAGCACGGGTGCTAAAGATGTTCCATTGTAATGGCCTTTGAGTTGCGAAATCGAGGAGCGACAACAATGCGGATGCCACCATTGCAAAGCTGACTTTCTGCAGAAGAGGCACAGCTCAAGCTTTTTGCCCTGGCTCTTCGGCTGTGGGAGCAAAGGCCAACCGTTCGTGCTCTACTCCCTGGGATGCTGGGCAGCCCAGCAGGGGTGCCAAAGAGGTTCCATTGTAATGGACTTTGAGTTGGGAAATGGAGGAGTGACAGCAATGCGGATGGCACCGTTGCAAAGCTGACTTTCTGCAGAAGGGGTTCAGCTCCAGTTTTTTGCCCTGGCTATTCGGCTGTGGGAGCAGAAGCCACCCGTTCATGCTCTACTCCCTGGGATGCTGGGCAGCCCAGCACGGGTGCCAAAGAGGTTCCATTGTAAGGGACTTTGACTTGGAAAATCGAGGAGAGACAGCAATGCGGATGGCACCGTTGCAAAGCTGACTTTCTGCAGAAGAGACACAGCTCCAGTTTTTTGCCCTGGCTCTTCGGCTGTGGGAGCAGAGGCCAACCGTTCATGCTCTACTCCCTGGGATGCTGGGCAGCCCAGCACGGGTGCCAAAGAGGTTCCATTGTAATGGACTTTGAGTTGGGAAATGGAGGAGCGACAGCAATGCGGATGGAACCGTTGCAAAGCTGACTTTCTGCAGAAGAGGCACAGCTCCAGTTTTTTGCCCTGGCTCTTCGGCTGTGGGAGCAGAGGCCAACCGTTCGTGCTCTACTCCCTGGGATGCTGGGCAGCCGAGCACGGGTGCCAAAGATATTCCATTGTAATGGACTTTGAGTTGGGAAATGGAGGAGCGACAGCAATGCGGATGGCACCGTTGCAAAGCTGACTTTCTGCAGAAGATGCACAGCTCAAGCTTTTTCCCCTGGCTCTTCGGCTGTGGGAGCAGAGGCTTGCCGTTCGTGCTCTTCTCCCTGGGATGCTGGGCAGCCGAGCAGGGGTGCCAAAGAGGTTCCATTGTAATGGCCTTTGAGTTGCGAAATCGAGGAGCGACAGCAATGCGGATGGCTCCGTTGTAAAGCTGACTTTCTGCAGAAGAGGCACAGCTCAAGTTTTTTGCCCTGGCTCTTCGGCTGTGGGAGCAGAGGCCAACCGTTAGTGCTCTACTCCCTGGGATGCTGGGCAGCCCAGCACGGGTGCCAAAGAGTTTCCATTGTAATGGACTTTGAGTTGGGAAATGGAGGAGCGACAGCAATGCGGATGGCACCGTTGCAAAGCTGACTTTCTGCAGAAGAGGCACAGCTCCAGTTTTTTGCCCTGGCTCTTCGGGTGTGGGAGCAGAGGCCAACCGTTCATGCTCTACTCCCTGGCATGCTGGGCAGCCGAGCACGGGTGCCAAAGAGTTTCCATTGTAATGGACTTTGTGTTGGGAAATGGAGGAGTGACAGCAATGCGGATGGCACCGTTGCAAAGCTGACTTTCTGCAGAAGAGGCACAGCTCCAGTTTTTTGCCCTGGCTCTTCGGCTGTGGGAGCAGAGGCCAACCGTTCGTGCTCTACTCCCTGGGATGCTGGGCAGCCCAGCACGGGTGCCAAAGAGGTTCCATTGTAATGGACTTTGAGTTGGGAAATGGAGGAGTGACAGCAATGCGGATGGCACCGTTGCAAAGCTGACTTTCTGCAGAAGGGGTTCAGCTCCAGTTTTTTGCCCTTGCTCTTCGGCTGTGGGAGCAGAAGCCACCCGTTCATGCTCTACTCCCTGGGATGCTGGGCAGCCGAGCACGGGTGCCAAAGAGGTTCCATTTTAATGGACTTTGAGTTGGGAAATCGAGGAGCGACAGCAATGCCGATGGCACCGTTGCAAAGCTGACTTTCTGCAGAAGACGCACAGCTCAAGTTTTTTGCCCTGGCTCTTCGGCTGTGGGAGCAGAGGCCAACCGTTCATGCTCTACTCCCTGGGATGCTGGGAAGCCGATCACGGGTGCCAAAGAGGTTCCATTGTAATGGACTTTGAGTTGGGAAATCGAGGAGCGACAGCAATGCGGATGGCACCGTTGCAAAGCTGACTTTCTGCAGAAGAGGCACAGCTCAAGCTTTTTGCCCTGGCTCTTCGGCTGTGGGAGCAAAGGCCAACCGTTCGTGCTCTACTCCCTGGGATGCTGGGCAGCCCAGCACGGGTGCCAAAGAGGTTCCATTGTAATGGACTTTGAGTTGGGAAATGGAGGAGCGACAGCAATGCGGATGGCACCTTTGCAAAGGTGACTTTCTGCAGAAGAGGCACAGCTCCAGTTTTTTGCCCTGACTCTTCGGCTGTGGCAGCAGAGGCCAACCGTTCATGCACTACTCCCTGGCATGCTGGGCAGCCCAGCACGGGTGCCAAAGAGGTTCCATTGTAATGGCCTTTGAGTTGGGAAATGGAGGAGCGACAGCAATGCGGATGGCACCGTTGTAAAGCTGACTTTTTGCAGAAGAGGCACAGCTCCAGTTTTTTGCCCTGGCTCTTCGGCTGTGGGAGCAGAGGCCAACCGTTCATGCTCTACTCCCTGGGATGCTGGGCAGCCCAGCACGGGTGCCAAAGAGTTTCCATTGTAATGGACTTTGAGTTGGGAAATGGAGGAGCGACAGCAATGCGGATGGCACCGTTGCAAAGGTGACTTTCTGCAGAAGAGGCACAGCTCAAGTTTTTTGCCCTGGCTCTTCGGCTGTGGGAGCAGAGGCCAACCGTTCGTGCTCTACTGCCTGGGATGCTGGGCAGCCCAGCACGGGTGCCAAAGAGGTTCCATTGTAATGGACTTTGAGTTGGGAAATGGAGGAGCGACAGCAATGCCGATGGCACCGTTGCAAAGCTGACTTTCTGCAGAAGAGGCACAGCTCAAGCTTTTTGCCCTGGCTCTTCGGCTGTGGGAGCAAAGGCCAACCGTTCGTGCTCTACTCCCTGGGATGCTGGGCAGCCCAGCACGGGTGCCAAAGAGGTTCCATTGTAATGGACTTTGAGTTGGGAAATGGAGGAGCGACAGCAATGCGGATGGCACCGTTGCAAAGCTGACTTTCTGCAGAAGAGGCACAGCTCCAGTTTTTTGCCCTGGCTCTTCGGCTGTGGGAGCAGAGGCCAACCGTTCGTGCTCTACTCCCTGGGATGCTGGGCAGCCCAGCACGGGTGCCAAAGAGGTTCCATTGTAATGGACTTTGAGTTGGGAAATCGAGGAGCGACAGCAATGCGGATGTCACCGTTGCAAAGCTGACTTTCTGCAGAAGAGGCACAGCTCAAGCTTTTTGCCCTGGCTCTTCGGCTGTGGGAGCAGAGGCCAACCGTTCATGCTCTACTCCCTGGGATGCTGGGCAGCCGAGCACGGGTGCCAAAGAGTTTCCATTGTAATGGACTTTGTGTTGGGAAATGGAGGAGTGACAGCAATGCGGATAGCACCGTTGCAAAGCTGACTTTCTGCAGAAGAGGCACAGCTCCAGTTTTTTGCCCTGGCTCTTCGGCTGTGGGAGCAGAGGCCAACCGTTCGTGCTCTACTCCCTGGGATGCTGGGCAGCCCAGCACGGGTGCCAAAGAGGTTCCATTGTAATGGACTTTGAGTTGGGAAACGGAGGAGCGACAGCAATGCCGATGGCACCGTTGCAAAGCTGACTTTCTGCACAAGACGCACAGCTCAAGTTTTTTGCCCTGGCTCTTCGGCTGTGGGAGCAGAGGCCAACCGTTCGTGCTCTACTCCCTGGGATGCTGGGCAGCCCAGCACGGGTGCCAAAGAGGTTCCATTGTAATGGACTTTGAGTTGGGAAATCGAGGAGCGACAGCAATGCGGATGGCACCGTTGCAAAGCTGACTTTCTGCAGAAGAGGCACAGCTCAAGCTTTTTGCCCTGGCTCTTCGGCTGTGGGAGCAAAGGCCAACCGTTCGTGCTCTACTCCCTGGGATGCTGGGCAGCCGAGCACGGGTGCCAAAGAGGTTCCATTGTAATGGACTTTGAGTTGCGAAATGGAGGAGTGACAGCAATGCGGATGGCACCGTTGTAAAGCTGACTTTCTGCAGAAGAGGCACAGCTCCAGTTTTTGCTCTGGCTCTTCGGCTGTGGGAGCAGAGGCCAACCGTTCGTGCTCTACTCCCTGGGATGCTGGGCAGCCCAGCACGGGTGCCAAAGAGGTTCCATTGTAATGGACTTTGAGTTGGGAAATGGAGGAGCGACAGCAATGCGGATGGCACCGTTGCAAAGCTGACTTTCTGCAGAAGAGGCACAGCTCCAGTTTTTTGCCCTGGCTCTTCGGCTGTGGGAGCAGAGGCCAACCGTTCGTGCTCTACTCCCTGGGATGCTGGGCAGCCCAGCACGGGTGCTAAAGATGTTCCATTGTAATGGCCTTTGAGTTGCGAAATCGAGGAGCGACAACAATGCGGATGCCACCATTGCAAAGCTGACTTTCTGCAGAAGAGGCACAGCTCAAGCTTTTTGCCCTGGCTCTTCGGCTGTGGGAGCAAAGGCCAACCGTTCGTGCTCTACTCCCTGGGATGCTGGGCAGCCCAGCACGGGTGCCAAAGAGGTTCCATTGTAATGGACTTTGAGTTGGGAAATGGAGGAGTGACAGCAATGCGGATGGCACCGTTGCAAAGCTGACTTTCTGCAGAAGAGGCACAGCTCCAGTTTTTTGCCCTGGCTCTTCGGGTGTGGGAGCAGAAGCCACCCGTTCATGCTCTACTCCCTGGGATGCTGGGCAGCCCAGCACGGGTGCCAAAGAGGTTCCATTGTAAGGGACTTTGACTTGGAAAATCGAGGAGCGACAGCAATGCGGATGGCACCGTTGCAAAGCTGACTTTCTGCAGAAGAGACACAGCTCCAGTTTTTTGCCCTGGCTCTTCGGCTGTGGGAGCAGAGGCCAACCGTTCATGCTCTACTCCCTGGGATGCTGGGCAGCCGAGCACGGGTGCCAAAGAGGTTCCATTGTAATGGACTTTGAGTTGGGAAATGGAGGAGCGACAGCAATGCGGATGGAACCGTTGCAAAGCTGACTTTCTGCAGAAGAGGCACAGCTCTAGTTTTTTGCCCTGGCTCTTCGGCTGTGGGAGCAGAGGCCAACCGTTCGTGCTCTACTCCCTGGGATGCTGGGCAGCCCAGCACGGGTGCCAAAGAGGTTCCATTGTAATGGCCTTTGAGTTGGGAAACTGAGGAGCGACAGCAATGCGGATGGCACCGTTGCAAAGCTGACTTTCTGCAGAAGAGACACAGCTCCAGTTTTTTGCCCTGGCTCTTCGGCTGTGGGAGCAGAGGCCAACCGTTCGTGCTCTACTCCCTGGGATGCTGGGCAGCCGAGCACGGGTGCCAAAGAGGTTCCATTGTAATGGACTTTGAGTTGGGAAATGGAGGAGCGACAGCAATGCGGATGGCACCGTTGCAAAGCTGACTTTCTGCAGAAGAGGCACAGCTCCAGTTTTTTGCCCTGGCTCTTCGGCTGTAGGAGCAGAGGCCAACCGTTCATGCTCTGCTACCTGGGTAGCTGGGCAGCCGAGCACGGGTGCCAAAGAGGTTCCATTGTAATGGACTTTGAATTGGGAAATGGAGGAACGACAGCAATGCGGATGGCACCGTTGCAAAGCTGACTTTCTGCAGAAAAGGCACAGCTCCAGTTTTTTGCCCTGGCTCTTCGGCTGTGGGAGCAGAGGCCAACCGTTCGTGCTCTACTCCCTGGGATGCTGGGCAGCCCAGCACGGGTGCCAAAGAGGTTCCATTGTAATGGACTTTGAGTTGGGAAACGGAGGAGCGACAGCAATGCCGATGGCACCGTTGCAAAGCTGACTTTCTGCACAAGACGCACAGCTCAAGTTTTTTGCCCTGGCTCTTCGGCTGTGGGAGCAGAGGCCAACCGTTCGTGCTCTACTCCCTGGGATGCTGGGCAGCCCAGCACGGGTGCCAAAGAGGTTCCATTGTAATGGACTTTGAGTTGGGAAATCGAGGAGCGACAGCAATGCGGATGGCACCGTTGCAAAGCTGACTTTCTGCAGAAGAGGCACAGCTCAAGCTTTTTGCCCTGGCTCTTCGGCTGTGGGAGCAAAGGCCAACCGTTCGTGCTCTACTCCCTGGGATGCTGGGCAGCCGAGCACGGGTGCCAAAGAGGTTCCATTGTAATGGACTTTGAGTTGCGAAATGGAGGAGTGACAGCAATGCGGATGGCACCGTTGTAAAGCTGACTTTCTGCAGAAGAGGCACAGCTCCAGTTTTTGCTCTGGCTCTTCGGCTGTGGGAGCAGAGGCCAACCGTTCGTGCTCTACTGCCTGGGATGCTGGGCAGCCCAGCACGGGTGCCAAAGAGGTTCCATTGTAATGGACTTTGAGTTGGGAAATGGAGGAGCGACAGCAATGCGGATGGCACCGTTGCAAAGCTGACTTTCTGCACAAGAGGCACAGCTCCAGTTTTTTGCCCTGGCTCTTCGGCTGTGGGAGCAGAGGCCAACCGTTCGTGCTCTACTCCCTGGGATGCTGGGCAGCCGAGCACGGGTGCTAAAGATGTTCCATTGTAATGGCCTTTGAGTTGCGAAATCGAGGAGCGACAACAATGCGGATGCCACCATTGCAAAGCTGACTTTCTGCAGAAGAGGCACAGCTCAAGCTTTTTGCCCTGGCTCTTCGGCTGTGGGAGCAAAGGCCAACCGTTCGTGCTCTACTCCCTGGGATGCTGGGCAGCCCAGCACGGGTGCCAAAGAGGTTCCATTGTAATGGACTTTGAGTTGGGAAATGGAGGAGTGACAGCAATGCGGATGGCACCGTTGCAAAGCTGACTTTCTGCAGAAGAGGCACAGCTCCAGTTTTTTGCCCTGGCTCTTCGGGTGTGGGAGCAGAAGCCACCCGTTCATGCTCTACTCCCTGGGATGCTGGGCAGCCCAGCACGGGTGCCAAAGAGGTTCCATTGTAAGGGACTTTGACTTGGAAAATCGAGGAGCGACAGCAATGCGGATGGCACCGTTGCAAAGCTGACTTTCTGCAGAAGAGACACAGCTCCAGTTTTTTGCCCTGGCTCTTCGGCTGTGGGAGCAGAGGCCAACCGTTCATGCTCTACTCCCTGGGATGCTGGGCAGCCGAGCACGGGTGCCAAAGAGGTTCCATTGTAATGGACTTTGAGTTGGGAAATGGAGGAGCGACAGCAATGCGGATGGAACCGTTGCAAAGCTGACTTTCTGCAGAAGAGGCACAGCTCTAGTTTTTTGCCCTGGCTCTTCGGCTGTGGGAGCAGAGGCCAACCGTTCGTGCTCTACTCCCTGGGATGCTGGGCAGCCCAGCACGGGTGCCAAAGAGGTTCCATTGTAATGGCCTTTGAGTTGGGAAACTGAGGAGCGACAGCAATGCGGATGGCACCGTTGCAAAGCTGACTTTCTGCAGAAGAGACACAGCTCCAGTTTTTTGCCCTGGCTCTTCGGCTGTGGGAGCAGAGGCCAACCGTTCATGCTCTACTCCCTGTGATGCTGGGCAGCCGAGCACGGGTGCCAAAGAGGTTCCATTGTAATGGACTTTGAGTTGGGAAATGGAGGAGCGACAGCAATGCGGATGGCACCGTTGCAAAGCTGACTTTCTGCACAAGAGGCACAGCTCCAGTTTTTTGCCCTGGCTCTTCGGCTGTGGGAGCAGAGGCCAACCGTTCGTGCTCTACTCCCTGGGATGCTGGGCAGCCGAGCACGGGTGCTAAAGATGTTCCATTGTAATGGCCTTTGAGTTGCGAAATCGAGGAGCGACAACAATGCGGATGCCACCATTGCAAAGCTGACTTTCTGCAGAAGAGGCACAGCTCAAGCTTTTTGCCCTGGCTCTTCGGCTGTGGGAGCAAAGGCCAACCGTTCGTGCTCTACTCCCTGGGATGCTGGGCAGCCCAGCACAGGTGCCAAAGAGGTTCCATTGTAATGGACTTTGAGTTGGGAAATGGAGGAGTGACAGCAATGCGGATGGCACCGTTGCAAAGCTGACTTTCTGCAGAAGGGGTTCAGCTCCAGTTTTTTGCCCTGGCTATTCGGCTGTGGGAGCAGAAGCCACCCGTTCATGCTCTACTCCCTGGGATGCTGGGCAGCCGAGCACGGGTGCCAAAGAGGTTCCATTGTAAGGGACTTTGACTTGGAAAATCGAGGAGCGACAGCAATGCGGATGGCACCGTTGCAAAGCTGACTTTCTGCAGAAGAGGCACAGCTCCAGTTTTTTGCCCTGGCTCTTCGGCTGTGGGAGCAGAGGCCAACCGTTCATGCTCTACTCCCTGGGATGCTGGGCAGCCCAGCACGGGTGCCAAAGAGGTTCCATTGTAATGGACTTTGAGTTGGGAAATGGAGGAGCGACAGCAATGCGGATGGAACCGTTGCAAAGCTGACTTTCTGCAGAAGAGGCACAGCTCCAGTTTTTTGCCCTGGCTCTTCGGCTGTGGGAGCAGAGGCCAACCGTTCGTGCTCTACTCCCTGGGATGCTGGGCAGCCCAGCACGGGTGCCAAAGAGGTTCCATTGTAATGGACTTTGAGTTGGGAAATGGAGGAGCGACAGCAATGCGGATGGCACCGTTGCAAAGCTGACTTTCTGCAGAAGAGGCACAGCTCCAGTTTTTTGCCCTGGCTCTTCGGCTGTGGGAGCAGAGGCCAACCGTTCGTGCTCTACTCCCTGGGATGCTGGGCAGCCCAGCACGGGTGCCAAAGAGGTTCCATTGTAATGGACTTTGAGTTGTGAAATCGAGGAGCGACAGCAATGCGGATGGCACCGTTGTAAAGCTGACTTTCTGCAGAAGACGCACATATCAAGTTTTTTGCCCTGGCTCTTCGGCTGTGGGAGCAGAGGCCAACCGTTCGTGCTCTACTCCCTGGGATGCTGGGCAGCCGAGCACGGGTGCCAAAGATATTCCATTGTAATGGACTTTGAGTTGGGAAATGGAGGAGCGACAGCAATGCGGATGGCACCGTTGCAAAGCTGACTTTCTGCAGAAGATGCACAGCTCAAGCTTTTTCCCCTGGCTCTTCGGCTGTGGGAGCAGAGGCTTGCCGTTCGTGCTCTACTCCCTGGGATGCTGGGCAGCCGAGCAGGGGTGCCAAAGAGGTTCCATTGTAATGGCCTTTGAGTTGCGAAATCGAGGAGCGACAGCAATGCGGATGGCTCCGTTGTAAAGCTGACTTTCTGCAGAAGAGGCACAGCTCAAGTTTTTTGCCCTGGCTCTTCGGCTGTGGGAGCAGAGGCCAACCGTTCGTGCTCTACTCCCTGGGATGCTGGGCAGCCCAGCACGGGTGCCAAAGAGTTTCCATTGTAATGGACTTTGAGTTGGGAAATGGAGGAGCGACAGCAATGCGGATGGCACCGTTGCAAAGCTGACTTTCTGCAGAAGAGGCACAGCTCCAGTTTTTTGCCCTGGCTCTTCGGCTGTGGGAGCAGAGGCCAACCGTTCATGCTCTACTCCCTGGCATGCTGGGCAGCCGAGCACGGGTGCCAAAGAGTTTCCATTGTAATGGACTTTGTGTTGGGAAATGGAGGAGTGACAGCAATGCGGATGGCACCGTTGCAAAGCTGACTTTCTGCAGAAGAGACACAGCTCCAGTTTTTTGCCCTGGCTCTTCGGCTGTGGGAGCAGAGGCCAACCGTTCATGCTCTACTCCCTGGGATGCTGGGCAGCCGAGCACGGGTGCCAAAGAGGTTCCATTGTAATGGCCTTTGAGTTGGGAAATGGAGGAGCGACAGCAATGCGGATGGCACCGTTGCAAAGCTGACTTTCTGCACAAGAGGCACAGCTCCAGTTTTTTGCCCTGGCTCTTCGGCTGTGGGAGCAGAGGCCAACCGTTCGTGCTCTACTCCCTGGGATGCTGGGCAGCCGAGCACGGGTGCTAAAGATGTTCCATTGTAATGGCCTTTGAGTTGCGAAATCGAGGAGCGACAACAATGCGGATGCCACCATTGCAAAGCTGACTTTCTGCAGAAGAGGCACAGCTCAAGCTTTTTGCCCTGGCTCTTCGGCTGTGGGAGCAAAGGCCAACCGTTCGTGCTCTACTCCCTGGGATGCTGGGCAGCCCAGCACAGGTGCCAAAGAGGTTCCATTGTAATGGACTTTGAGTTGGGAAATGGAGGAGTGACAGCAATGCGGATGGCACCGTTGCAAAGCTGACTTTCTGCAGAAGGGGTTCAGCTCCAGTTTTTTGCCCTGGCTATTCGGCTGTGGGAGCAGAAGCCACCCGTTCATGCTCTACTCCCTGGGATGCTGGGCAGCCGAGCACGGGTGCCAAAGAGGTTCCATTGTAAGGGACTTTGACTTGGAAAATCGAGGAGCGACAGCAATGCGGATGGCACCGTTGCAAAGCTGACTTTCTGCAGAAGAGACACAGCTCCAGTTTTTTGCCCTGGCTCTTCGGCTGTGGGAGCAGAGGCCAACCGTTCATGCTCTACTCCCTGGGATGCTGGGCAGCCGAGCACGGGTGCCAAAGAGGTTCCATTGTAATGGACTTTGAGTTGGGAAATGGAGGAGCGACAGCAATGCGGATGGAACCGTTGCAAAGCTGACTTTCTGCAGAAGAGGCACAGCTCCAGTTTTTTGCCCTGGCTCTTCGGCTGTGGGAGCAGAGGCCAACCGTTCGTACTCTACTCCCTGGGATGCTGGGCAGCCCAGCACGGGTGCCAAAGAGGTTCCATTGTAATGGACTTTGAGTTGGGAAATGGAGGAGCGACAGCAATGCGGATGGCACCGTTGCAAAGCTGACTTTCTGCAGAAGAGGCACAGCTCCAGTTTTTTGCCCTGGCTGTTCGGCTGTGGGAGCAGAGGCCAACCGTTCGTGCTCTACTCCCTGGGATGCTGGGCAGCCCAGCACGGGTGCCAAAGAGGTTCCATTGTAATGGACTTTGAGTTGGGAAATCGAGGAGCGACAGCAATGCGGATGGCACCGTTGTAAAGCTGACTTTCTGCAGAAGACGCACATATCAAGTTTTTTGCCCTGGCTCTTCGGGTGTGGGAGCAGAGGCCAACCGTTCGTGCTCTACTCCCTGGGATGCTGGGCAGCCGAGCACGGGTGCCAAAGATATTCCATTGTAATGGACTTTGAGTTGGGAAATGGAGGAGCGACAGCAATGCGGATGGCACCGTTGCAAAGCTGACTTTCTGCAGAAGATGCACAGCTCAAGCTTTTTCCCCTGGCTCTTCGGCTGTGGGAGCAGAGGCTTGCCGTTCGTGCTCTACTCCCTGGGATGCTGGGCAGCCGAGCAGGGGTGCCAAAGAGGTTCCATTGTAATGGCCTTTGAGTTGCGAAATCGAGGAGCGACAGCAATGCGGATGGCTCCGTTGTAAAGCTGACTTTCTGCAGAAGAGGCACAGCTCAAGTTTTTTGCCCTGGCTCTTCGGCTGTGGGAGCAGAGGCCAACCGTTAGTGCTCTACTCCCTGGGATGCTGGGCAGCCCAGCACGGGTGCCAAAGAGTTTCCATTGTAATGGACTTTGAGTTGGGAAATGGAGGAGCGACAGCAATGCGGATGGCACCGTTGCAAAGCTGACTTTCTGCAGAAGAGGCACAGCTCCAGTTTTTTGCCCTGGCTCTTCGGGTGTGGGAGCAGAGGCCAACCGTTCATGCTCTACTCCCTGGCATGCTGGGCAGCCGAGCACGGGTGCCAAAGAGTTTCCATTGTAATGGACTTTGTGTTGGGAAATGGAGGAGTGACAGCAATGCGGATGGCACCGTTGCAAAGCTGACTTTCTGCAGAAGAGGCACAGCTCCAGTTTTTTGCCCTGGCTCTTCGGCTGTGGGAGCAGAGGCCAACCGTTCGTGCTCTACTCCCTGGGATGCTGGGCAGCCCAGCACGGGTGCCAAAGAGGTTCCATTGTAATGGACTTTGAGTTGGGAAATGGAGGAGTGACAGCAATGCGGATGGCACCGTTGCAAAGCTGACTTTCTGCAGAAGGGGTTCAGCTCCAGTTTTTTGCCCTTGCTCTTCGGCTGTGGGAGCAGAAGCCACCCGTTCATGCTCTACTCCCTGGGATGCTGGGCAGCCGAGCACGGGTGCCAAAGAGGTTCCATTGTAATGGACTTTGAGTTGGGAAATCGAGGAGCGACAGCAATGCCGATGGCACCGTTGCAAAGCTGACTTTCTGCAGAAGACGCACAGCTCAAGTTTTTTGCCCTGGCTCTTCGGCTGTGGGAGCAGAGGCCAACCGTTCATGCTCTACTCCCTGGGATGCTGGGAAGCCGATCACGGGTGCCAAAGAGGTTCCATTGTAATGGACTTTGAGTTGGGAAATCGAGGAGCGACAGCAATGCGGATGGCACCGTTGCAAAGCTGACTTTCTGCAGAAGAGGCACAGCTCAAGCTTTTTGCCCTGACTCTTCGGCTGTGGGAGCAAAGGCCAACCGTTCGTGCTCTACTCCCTGGGATGCTGGGCAGCCCAGCACGGGTGCCAAAGAGGTTCCATTGTAATGGACTTTGAGTTGGGAAATGGAGGAGCGACAGCAATGCGGATGGCACCTTTGCAAAGGTGACTTTCTGCAGAAGAGGCACAGCTCCAGTTTTTTGCCCTGGCTCTTCGGCTGTGGCAGCAGAGGCCAACCGTTCATGCACTACTCCCTGGGATGCTGGGCAGCCCAGCACGGGTGCCAAAGAGGTTCCATTGTAATGGCCTTTGAGTTGGGAAATCGAGGAGGGAGAGCAATGCGGATGGCACCGTTGCAAAGCTGACTTTCTGCAGAAGAGGCACATATCAAGCTTTTTGCCCTGGCTCTTTGGCTGTGGGAGCAGAGGCCAATCGTTCGTGCTCTACTCCCTGGGATGCTGGGCAGTCGAGCACGGGTGCCAAAGAGGTTCCATTGTAATGGCCTTTGAGTTGCGAAATCGAGGAGCGACAGCAATGCGGATGGAACCGTTGCAAAGGTGACTTTCTGCAGAAGAGGTACAGGTCCAGTTTTTTGCCCTGGCTCTTCGGCTGTGGGAGCAGAGGCCAACCGTTCGTGCTCTACTCCCTGGGATGCTGGGCAGCCCAGCACGGGTGCCAAAGAGGTTCCATTGTAATGGCCTTTGAGTTGCGAAAAGGAGGAGCGACAGCAATGCGGATGGCACCGTTGTAAAGCTGACTTTCTGCAGAAGAGGCACAGGTCCAGTTTTTTGCCCTGGCTCTTCGGGTGTGGGAGCAGAGGCCACCAGTTCATGCTCTACTGCCTGGCATGCTGGGCAGCCCAGCACGGGTGCCAAAGAGTTTCCATTGTAATGGACTTTAAGTTGGGAAATGGAGGAGCGACAGCAATGCGGATAGCACTGTTGCAAAGCTGACTTTCTGCAGAAGAGGCACAGCTCCAGTTTTTTGCCCTGGCTCTTCGGCTGTGGGAGCCGAAGTCAACCGTTCCTGCTCTACTCCCTGGGATGCTGGGCAGCCCAGCACGGGTGCCAAAGAGGTTCCATTGTAATGGACTTTGAGTTGGGAAATGGAGGAGCGACAGCAATACGAATGGCACCGTTGCAAAGCTGACTTTCTGCAGAAGAGGCACAGCTCCAGTTTTTTGCCCTGGCTCTTCGGCTGTGGGAGCAGAGGCCAACCGTTCGTGCTCTACTGCCTGGGATGCTGGGCAGCCCAGCACGGGTGCCAAAGATGTTCCATTGTAATGGACTTTGAGTTGGGAAACGGAGGATCGACATCAATGCCGATGTCACCGTTGCAAAGCTGACTTTCTGCAGAAGAGGCACAGCTCAAGTTTTTTGCCCTGGCTCTTCGGCTGTGGGAGCAGAGGCCAACCGTTCGTGCTCTACTCCCTGGGATGCTGGGCAGCCCAGCACGGGTGCCAAAGAGGTTCCATTGTAATGGACTTTGAGTTGGGAAACGGAGGAGCGACAGCAATGCGGATGGCACCGTTGCAAAGCTGACTTTCTGCAGAAGAGGCACAGCTCCAGTTTTTTGCCATGGCTCTTCGGCTGTGGGAGCAGAGGCCAACCGTTCGTGCTCTACTCCCTGGGATGCTGGGCAGCCGAGGACGGGTGCCAAAGAGGTTCCATTGTAATGGACTTTGAGTTGCGAAATCGAGGAGCGACAGCAATGCGGATGGCACCGTTGCAAAACTGACTTTCTGCAGAAGAGGCACATATCAAGCTTTTTGCCCTGGCTCTTCGGCTGTGAGAGCAGAGGCCAACCGTTCGTGCTCTACTGCCTGGGATGCTGGGCAGCCGAGCACGGATGCCAAAGAGGTTCCTTTGTAATGGACTTTGAGTTGGGAAATCGAGGAGGGACAGCAATGCGGATGGCACCGTTGCAAAGCTGACTTTCTGCAGAAGAGGCACAGCTCCAGTTTTTTGCCCTGGCTCTTCGGCTGTGGGAGCAGAGGCCAACCGTTCGTGCTCTACTCCCTGGGATGCTGGGCAGCCCAGCACGGGTGCCAAAGAGGTTCCATTGTAATGGACTTTGAGTTGGGAAATGGAGGAGTGACAGCAATGCGGATGGCACCGTTGCAAAGCTGACTTTCTGCAGAAGAGGCACAGCTCCAGTTTTTTGCCCAGGATCTTCGGCTGTGGGAGCAGAAAATCACATAATCGCATAAAGCACAGAATCCACAACAGAAGCCTTCTACTCTGCCTGAAAAGCCATCAGGGAGCCCTGCTGCACTCTCTTGAGAAAGGCAGTACACCACAGTTTTCCTGCCGAAAACGGTAGAATCAAGCATCTGAAAGTGTGAACACACAGCCTCTGCTTCTCTGGAGCAGGAGGCAGAGCAGAAATCTGCTTTGGAATTCAGCTGACAGCTCCAACCACAGCTGCCACCGTGGAGGTCCGAGGGCAGAAAGAAGGTGCGGAAAATCACCTGCACAGCGTGAGCAGTGCTCCATTGTCATCAGAATAGCAATGTGAACTACCTTTTAAAGTTAAGTCCCTCTTCCTATACTGCTTATTTACGTTCCCTCGCCAGAACCTGAAGCAGTGCTCAGAGAAAGCAAACGTCCAGGGAAAGCGCATAAAGTACAGAATGCACAACAGAAGCCTTCTACTCTGCCTGAAAAGCCATCAGGGAGCCCTGCAGCTCTCTCTTCAGAATGTCAGTGTAACACAGTTTTCCTGCCGAAAACGGTAGAATCAAGCATCTGAAAGTGTGAACACACAGCCTCTGCTTCTATGGAGCAGGAGGCAGAGCAGAAATCTGCTTTGGAATTCAGCTGAGAGCTCCAACCACTGCTGCCACCGTGGAGGTGCGAGGGAAGAAAGAGGGTGCTGGGAATCACCTGCACAGCGTGAGCAGTGATCCATTGTCATCAGCATGGCAATGTGAACTACCTTTTAAAGTTAAGTCCATCTTCCTATACTGCTTATTTACGTTCCCTCGCCAGACCCTGAAGCAGTGCTCACAGAAAGCAAAGGTCCAGGGAAAGCGCATAAAGCACAGAATCCACAACAGAAGCCTTCTACTCTGCCTGAAAAGCCATCAGGGAGCTCTGCAGCACTCTCTTCAGAATGTCAGTGCACCACAGTTTTCCTGCCGAAAACAGTAGAATCAAGCATCTGAAAGTGTGAACACACAGCTTCTGCTTCTCTGGAGCAGGAAGCAGAGCAGAAATCTGCTTTGGAAATCAGCTGAGAGCTCCAACCACTGCTGCCACCGTGGAGGTGCGAGGGCAGAAAGAGGGTGCGGGGAGTCACCTGCACAGCGTGAGCAGTGCTCCAGTGTCATCAGCATGGCAATGTGAACTACCTTTTAATGTTAAGTCCATCTTCCTGAACTGCTTATTTACATTCCCTCGCCAAACCCTGAAGCAGTGCTCACAGACTGCAAACGTCCAGGGAAAGCGCATAAAGCACAGAATCCACAACAGAAGTCTTCTACTCTGCCTGAAAAGCCATCAGGGAGCTCTGCTGCACTCTCCTGAGAATGTCAGTGCACCACAGTTTTCCTGCCGAAAACAGTAGAATCAAGCGTCTGAAAGTGTGAACACAGAGCTTCTGCTTCTCTGGAGCAGGAGGCAGAGCAGAAATCTGCTTTGGAATTCAGCTGACAGCTCCAACCACTGCTGCCACCGTGGAGGTCCGAGGGCAGAAAGAGGGTGCGGGGAGTCACCTGCACAGCGTGAACAGTGCTCCAGTGTCATCAGCATGGCAATGTGAACTACCTTTTAATGTTAAGTCCCTCTTCCTATACTGCTTATTTACGTTCCCTCGCCAGACCCTGAAGCAGTGCTCACAGACTGCAAACGTCCAGGGAAAGCACATAAAGCACAGAATCCACAACAGAAGCCTTCTACTCTGCCTGAAAAGCCATCAGGGAGCTCTGCAGCACTCTCCTGAGAATGTCAGTGCACCACAGTTTTCCTGCCGAAATCGGTAGAATCAAGAATCTGAAAGTGTGAACACACAGCCTCTGCTTCTCTGGAGCTGGAAGCAGAGCAGAAATCTGCTTTGGAATTCAGCTGACAGCTCCAACCACAGCTGCCACCGTGGAGGTCCGAGGGCAGAAAGAGGGTGCGGAAAATCACCTGCACAGCGTGAGCAGTGCTCCATTGTCATCAGAATAGCAATGTGAACTACCTTGTAAAGTTAAGTCCCTCTTCCTATACTGCTTATTTACGTTCCCTCGCCAGAACCTGAAGCAGTGCTCACAGACTGCAAACGTCCAGGGAAAGCGCAAAAAGCACAGAATCCACAACAGAAGCCCTCTACTCTGCCTGAAAAGCCATCAGGGAGCTCTGCAGCACTCTCCTGAGAATGTCAGTGCACCACTGTTTTCCTGCCGAAAACGGTAGAATCAAGCATCTGAAAGTGTGAACACACAGCCTCTGCTTCTCTGGAGCAGGAGGCAGAGCAGAAATCTGCTTTGGAATTCAGCTGACAGCTCCAACCACTGCTGCCACCGTGGACGTCCGAGGGCAGAAAGAGGGTGCTGGGAATCACCTGCACAGCGTGAGCAGTGCTCCAGTGTCATCAGCATGGCAATGTGAAATAACTTTTAATGTTAAGTCCGTCTTCCTGAACTGCTTATTTACATTCCCTCGCCAGACCCTGAAGCAGTGCTCACAGAAAGCAAACGTTCAGGGAAAGCGCATAAAGCACAGAATCCACAACGTAAGCCTTCTACTCTGCCTGAAAAGCCATCAGGGAGCCCTGCAGCACTCTCCTGAGAATGTCAGTGCACCTGAGTTTTTCTCCCGAGAACGGTAGAATCAAGCATCTGAAAGTGTGAACACACAGCTCCTGCTTCTCTGGAGCAGGAGGCAAAGCAGAAATCTGCTTTGGAATTCAGCTGACAGCTCCAACCACTGCTGCCACCGTGGAGGTGCGAGGGAAGAAAGAGGGTGCTGAGAATCACCTGCACAGCGTGAGCAGTGCTCCAGTGTCATCAGCATGGCATTGTGAACTACCTTTTAATGTTAAGTACATCTTCCAAAACTGCTTATTTACGTTCCCTCGCCAGAACCTGAAGCAGTGCTCACAGTTTTTTGCCCTGGCTCTTCGGCTGTGGGAGCAGAGGCCAACCGTTCGTGCTCTACTCCCTGGGATGCTGGGCAGCCCAGCACGGGTGACAAAGAGGTTCCATTGTAATGGACTTTGTGTTGGGAAATGGAGGAGCTACAGCAATGCGGATGGCACCGTTGCAAAGCTGACATTCTGCAGAAGAGGCACAGCTCCAGTTTTTTGCCCTGGCTCTTCGGCTGTGGGAGCAGAGGCCAACCGTTCGTGCTCTACTCCCTGGGATGCTCGGCAGCCGAGCACGGGTGCCAAAGAGGTTCCATTGTAATGGACTTTGAGTTGGGAAATGGAGGAGCGACAGCAATGCGGATGGCACCGTTGCAGAGCTGACTCCCTGCAGAAGAGGTGCAGCTCAAGCTTTTTTCCCTGGCTCTTTGGCTGTGGGAGCAGAGGCCAGCCGTTCGTGCTCTACTCCCTGGGATGCTGGGCAGCCCAGCACGGGTGCCAAAGAGGTTCCATTGTAATGGACTTTGAGTTGGGAAATCGAGGAGCGACAGCAATGCGGATGTCACCGTTGCAAAGCTGACTTTCTGCAGAAGAGGCACAGCTCCAGTTTTTTCCCCTGGCTCTTCGGCTATGGGAGCAGAGGCCAACCGTTCGTGCTCTACTCCCTGGGATGCTGGGCAGCCCAGCACGGGTGCCAAAGAGGTTCCATTGTAATGGACTTTGAGTTGGGAAATGGAGGAGCGACAGCAATGCGGATGGCACCGTTGTAAAGTTGACTTTCTGCAGAAGAGGCACAGCTCCAGTTTTTTGCCCTGGCTCTTCGGCTGTGGGAGCAGAGGCCAACCGTTCATGCTCTACTCCCTGGCATGCTGGGCAGCCCAGCACGGGTGCCAAAGAGGTTACATTTTAATGGACTTTGAGTTGGGAAATCGAGGAGCGACAGCAATACGAATGGCACCGTTGCAAAGCTGACTTTCTGCAGAAGAGGCACAGCTCCAGTTTTTTGCCCTGGCTCTTCGGCTGTGGGAGCAGAGGCCAACCGTTCTTGCTCTACTGCCTGGGATGCTGGGCAGCCCAGCACGGGTGCCAAAGAGGTTCCATTGTAATGGACTTTGAGTTGGGAAACGGAGGATCGACATCAATGCCGATGTCACCGTTGCAAAGCTGACTTTCTGCAGAAGAGGCACAGCTCCAGTTTTTTGCCCTGGCTCTTCGGCTGTGGGAGCAGAGGCCAACCGTTCGTGCTCTACTCCCTGGGATGCTGGGCAGCCCAGCACGGGTGCCAAAGAGGTTCCATTGTAATGGACTTTGAGTTGGGAAACGGAGGAGCGACAGCAATGCGGATGGCACCGTTGCAAAGCTGACTTTCTGCAGAAGAGGCACAGCTCCAGTTTTTTGCCATGGCTCTTCGGCTGTGGGAGCAGAGGCCAACCGTTCGTGCTCTACTCCCTGGGATGCTGGGCAGCCGAGGACGGGTGCCAAAGAGGTTCCATTGTAATGGACTTTGAGTTGCGAAATCGAGGAGCGACAGCAATGCGGATGGCACCGTTGCAAAACTGACTTTCTGCAGAAGAGGCACATATCAAGCTTTTTGCCCTGGCTCTTCGGCTGTGAGAGCAGAGGCCAACCGTTCGTGCTCTACTGCCTGGGATGCTGGGCAGCCGAGCACGGATGCCAAAGAGGTTCCTTTGTAATGGACTTTGAGTTGGGAAATCGAGGAGGGACAGCAATGCGGATGGCACCGTTGCAAAGCTGACTTTCTGCAGAAGAGGCACAGCTCCAGTTTTTTGCCCTGGCTCTTCGGCTGTGGGAGCAGAGGCCAACCGTTCGTGCTCTACTCCCTGGGATGCTGGGCAGCCCAGCACGGGTGCCAAAGAGGTTCCATTGTAATGGACTTTGAGTTGGGAAATGGAGGAGTGACAGCAATGCGGATGGCACCGTTGCAAAGCTGACTTTCTGCAGAAGAGGCACAGCTCCAGTTTTTTGCCCAGGATCTTCGGCTGTGGGAGCAGAAAATCACATAATCGCATAAAGCACAGAATCCACAACAGAAGCCTTCTACTCTGCCTGAAAAGCCATCAGGGAGCCCTGCTGCACTCTCTTGAGAAAGGCAGTACACCACAGTTTTCCTGCCGAAAACGGTAGAATCAAGCATCTGAAAGTGTGAACACACAGCCTCTGCTTCTCTGGAGCAGGAGGCAGAGCAGAAATCTGCTTTGGAATTCAGCTGACAGCTCCAACCACAGCTGCCACCGTGGAGGTCCGAGGGCAGAAAGAAGGTGCGGAAAATCACCTGCACAGCGTGAGCAGTGCTCCATTGTCATCAGAATAGCAATGTGAACTACCTTTTAAAGTTAAGTCCCTCTTCCTATACTGCTTATTTACGTTCCCTCGCCAGAACCTGAAGCAGTGCTCAGAGAAAGCAAACGTCCAGGGAAAGCGCATAAAGTACAGAATGCACAACAGAAGCCTTCTACTCTGCCTGAAAAGCCATCAGGGAGCCCTGCAGCTCTCTCTTCAGAATGTCAGTGTAACACAGTTTTCCTGCCGAAAACGGTAGAATCAAGCATCTGAAAGTGTGAACACACAGCCTCT
The DNA here is from genome assembly GCF_963264785.1 of Psittacula echo. Classification (NCBI taxonomy): domain Eukaryota; kingdom Metazoa; phylum Chordata; class Aves; order Psittaciformes; family Psittacidae; genus Psittacula; species Psittacula echo. The sequence goes on from NC_137758.1 coordinate 7,484,785, forward strand.
GCTTCTATGGAGCAGGAGGCAGAGCAGAAATCTGCTTTGGAATTCAGCTGAGAGCTCCAACCACTGCTGCCACCGTGGAGGTGCGAGGGAAGAAAGAGGGTGCGGGGAATCACCTGCACAGCGTGAGCAGTGATCCATTGTCATCAGCATGGCAATGTGAACTACCTTTTAAAGTTAAGTCCATCTTCCTATACTGCTTATTTACGTTCCCTCGCCAGACCCTGAAGCAGTGCTCACAGAAAGCAAAGGTCCAGGGAAAGCGCATAAAGCACAGAATCCACAACAGAAGCCTTCTACTCTGCCTGAAAAGCCATCAGGGAGCTCTGCAGCACTCTCTTCAGAATGTCAGTGCACCACAGTTTTCCTGCCGAAAACAGTAGAATCAAGCATCTGAAAGTGTGAACACACAGCTTCTGCTTCTCTGGAGCAGGAAGCAGAGCAGAAATCTGCTTTGGAAATCAGCTGACAGCTCCAACCACTGCTGCCACCGTGGAGGTCCGAGGGCAGAAAGAGGGTGCGGGGAGTCACCTGCACAGCGTGAGCAGTGCTCCAGTGTCATCAGCATGGCAATGTGAACTACCTTTTAATGTTAAGTCCATCTTCCTGAACTGCTTATTTACATTCCCTCGCCAAACCCTGAAGCAGTGCTCACAGACTGCAAACGTCCAGGGAAAGCGCATAAAGCACAGAATCCACAACAGAAGTCTTCTACTCTGCCTGAAAAGCCATCAGGGAGCTCTGCAGCACTCTCCTGAGAATGTCAGTGCACCACAGTTTTCCTGCCGAAAACAGTAGAATCAAGCGTCTGAAAGTGTGAACACAGAGCTTCTGCTTCTCTGGAGCAGGAGGCAGAGCAGAAATCTGCTTTGGAATTCACCTGACAGCTCCAACCACTGCTGCCACCGTGGAGGTCCGAGGGCAGAAAGAGGGTGCGGGGAGTCACCTGCACAGCGTGAACAGTGCTCCAGTGTCATCAGCATGGCAATGTGAACTACCTTTTAATGTTAAGTCCCTCTTCCTATACTGCTTATTTACGTTCCCTCGCCAGACCCTGAAGCAGTGCTCACAGACTGCAAACGTCCAGGGAAAGCGCATAAAGCACAGAATCCACAACAGAAGCCTTCTACTCTGCCTGAAAAGCCATCAGGGAGCTCTGCAGCACTCTCCTGAGAATGTCAGTGCACCACAGTTTTCCTGCCGAAATCGGTAGAATCAAGAATCTGAAAGTGTGAACACACAGCCTCTGCTTCTCTGGAGCTGGAAGCAGAGCAGAAATCTGCTTTGGAATTCAGCTGACAGCTCCAACCACAGCTGCCACCGTGGAGGTCCGAGGGCAGAAAGAGGGTGCGGAAAATCACCTGCACAGCGTGAGCAGTGCTCCATTGTCATCAGAATAGCAATGTGAACTACCTTGTAAAGTTAAGTCCCTCTTCCTATACTGCTTATTTACGTTCCCTCGCCAGAACCTGAAGCAGTGCTCACAGACTGCAAACGTTCAGGGAAAGCGCAAAAAGCACAGAATCCACAACAGAAGCCCTCTACTCTGCCTGAAAAGCCATCAGGGAGCTCTGCAGCACTCTCCTGAGAATGTCAGTGCACCACTGTTTTCCTGCCGAAAACGGTAGAATCAAGCATCTGAAAGTGTGAACACACAGCCTCTGCTTCTCTGGAGCAGGAGGCAGAGCAGAAATCTGCTTTGGAATTCAGCTGACAGCTCCAACCACTGCTGCCACCGTGGACGTCCGAGGGCAGAAAGAGGGTGCTGGGAATCACCTGCACAGCGTGAGCAGTGCTCCAGTGTCATCAGCATGGCAATGTGAAATAACTTTTAATGTTAAGTCCATCTTCCTGAACTGCTTATTTACATTCCCTCGCCAGACCCTGAAGCAGTGCTCACAGAAAGCAAACGTTCAGGGAAAGCGCATAAAGCACAGAATCCACAACGTAAGCCTTCTACTCTGCCTGAAAAGCCATCAGGGAGCCCTGCAGCACTCTCCTGAGAATGTCAGTGCACCTGAGTTTTTCTCCCGAGAACGGTAGAATCAAGCATCTGAAAGTGTGAACACACAGCTCCTGCTTCTCTGGAGCAGGAGGCAAAGCAGAAATCTGCTTTGGAATTCAGCTGACAGCTCCAACCACTGCTGCCACCGTGGAGGTGCGAGGGAAGAAAGAGGGTGCTGAGAATCACCTGCACAGCGTGAGCAGTGCTCCAGTGTCATCAGCATGGCATTGTGAACTACCTTTTAATGTTAAGTACATCTTCCAAAACTGCTTATTTACGTTCCCTCGCCAGAACCTGAAGCAGTGCTCACAGTTTTTTGCCCTGGCTCTTCGGCTGTGGGAGCAGAGGCCAACCGTTCGTGCTCTACTCCCTGGGATGCTGGGCAGCCCAGCACGGGTGACAAAGAGGTTCCATTGTAATGGACTTTGAGTTGGGAAATGGAGGAGCTACAGCAATGCGGATGGCACCGTTGCAAAGCTGACATTCTGCAGAAGAGGCACAGCTCCAGTTTTTTGCCCTGGCTCTTCGGCTGTGGGAGCAGAGGCCAACCGTTCGTGCTCTACTCCCTGGGATGCTCGGCAGCCGAGCACGGGTGCCAAAGAGGTTCCATTGTAATGGACTTTGAGTTGGGAAATGGAGGAGCGACAGCAATGCGGATGGCACCGTTGCAAAGCTGACTCCCTGCAGAAGAGGTGCAGCTCAAGCTTTTTTCCCTGGCTCTTTGGCTGTGGGAGCAGAGGCCAGCCGTTCGTGCTCTACTCCCTGGGATGCTGGGCAGCCCAGCACGGGTGCCAAAGAGGTTCCATTGTAATGGACTTTGAGTTGGGAAATCGAGGAGCGACAGCAATGCGGATGTCACCGTTGCAAAGCTGACTTTCTGCAGAAGAGGCACAGCTCCAGTTTTTTCCCCTGGCTCTTCGGCTGTGGGAGCAGAGGCCAACCGTTCGTGCTCTACTCCCTGGGATGCTGGGCAGCCCAGCACGGGTGCCAAAGAGGTTCCATTGTAATGGACTTTGAGTTGGGAAATGGAGGAGCGACAGCAATGCGGATGGCACCGTTGTAAAGTTGACTTTCTGCAGAAGAGGCACAGCTCCAGTTTTTTGCCCTGGCTCTTCGGCTGTGGGAGCAGAGGCCAACCGTTCATGCTCTACTCCCTGGCATGCTGGGCAGCCCAGCACGGGTGCCAAAGAGGTTACATTTTAATGGACTTTGAGTTGGGAAATGGAGGAGCGACAGCAATGCGGATAGCACTGTTGCAAAGCTGACTTTCTGCAGAAGAGGCACAGCTCAAGTTTTTTGCCCTGGCTCTTCGGCTGTGGGAGCAGAGGCCAACCGTTCGTGCTCTACTCCCTGGGATGCTGGGCAGCCCAGCACGGGTGCCAAAGAGGTTCCATTGTAATGGACTTTGAGTTGGGAAACGGAGGAGCGACAGCAATGCGGATGGCTCCGTTGCAAAGCTGACTTTCTGCAGAAGAGGCACAGCTCCAGTTTTTTGCCCTGGCTCTTCGGCTGTGGGAGCAGAGGCCAACCGTTCGTGCTCTACTCCCTGGGATGTTGGGCAGCCCAGCACGTGTGCCAAAGAGGTTCCATTGTAATGGACTTTGAGTTGGGAAATGGAGGAGCGACAGCAATGCCGATGACACCGTTGTAAAGCTGACTGTCTGCAGAAGAGGTACAGCTCCAGTTTTATGCCCTGGCTCTTTGCTTGTGGGAGCAGAGGCCAACCGTTCATGCTCTACTCCCTGGCATGCTGGGCAGCCGAGCACGGGTGCCAATGAGTTTCCATTGAAATGGACTTTGAGTTGGGAAATGGAGGAGCGACAGCAATGCGGATGGCACCGTTGCAAAGCTGACTTTCTGCAGAAGAGGCACAGCTCAAGTTTTTTGCCCTGGCTCTTCGGCTGTGGGAGCAAAGGCCAACCGTTAGTGCTCTACTCCCTGGGATGCTGGGCAGCCCAGCACGTGTGCCAAAGAGGTTCCATTGTAATGGACTTTGAGTTGGGAAATGGAGGAGTGACAGCAATGCGGATGGCACCGTTGCAAAGCTGACTTTCTGCAGAAGAGGCACAGCTCCAGTTTTTTGCCCTGGCTCTTCGGCTGTAGGAGCAGAGGCCAACCGTTCGTGCTCTACTGCCTGGGATGCTGGGCAGCCGAGCACGGGTGCCAAAGAGGTTCCATTGTAATGGACTTTGAGTTGGGAAATGGAGGAGCGACAGCAATGCGGATGGCACCGTTGCAAAGCTGACTTTCTGCACAAGAGGCACAGATCCAGTTTTTTGCCCTGGCTCTTCGGCTGTGGGAGCAGAGGCCAACCGTTCGTGCTCTACTCCCTGGGATGCTGGGCAGCCCAGCACGTGTGCCAAAGAGGTTCCATTGTAATGGACTTTGAATTGGGAAATGGAGGAGCGACAGCAATGCGGATGGCACCGTTGCAAAGCTGACTTTCTGCAGAAGAGGCACAGCTCCAGTTTTTTGCCCAGGATCTTCGGCTGTTGGAGCATAAAACCACATAATCGCATAAAGCACAGAATCCACAACAGAAGCCTTCTACTCTGCCTGAAAAGCCATCAGGGAGCCCTGCTGCACTCTCTTCAGAAAGGCAGTGCACCACAGTTTTCCTGCCGAAAACGGTAGAATCAAGAATCTGAAATTGTGAACACACTGCCTCTGCTTCACTGGAGCAGGAGGCAGAGCAGAAATCTGCTTTGGAATTCAGCTGACAGCTCCAACCACAGCTGCCACCGTGGAGGTCCGAGGGCAGAAAGAAGGTGCGGAAAATCACCTGCACAGCGTGAGCAGTGCTCCATTGTCATCAGAATAGCAATGTGAACTACCTTTTAAAGTTAAGTCCCTCTTCCTATACTGCTTATTTACGTTCCCTCGCCAGAACCTGAAGCAGTGCTCACAGAAAGCAAACGTCCAGGGAAAGCGCATAAAGCACAGAATCCACAACAGAAGTCTTCTACTCTGCCTGAAAAGCCATCAGGGAGCTCTGCAGCACTCTCCTGAGAATGTCAGTGCACCACAGTTTTCCTGCCGAAATCGGTAGAATCAAGAATCTGAAAGTGTGAACACACAGCCTCTGCTTCTCTGGAGCAGGAAGCAGAGCAGAAATCTGCTTTGGAATTCAGCTGACAGCTCCAACCACAGCTGCCACCGTGGAGGTCCGAGGGCAGAAAGAGGGTGCGGAAAATCACTTGCACAGCGTGAACAGTGCTCCATTGTCATCAGAATAGCAATGTGAACTACCTTGTAAAGTTAAGTCCCTCTTCCTATACTGCTTATTTACGTTCCCTCGCCAGAACCTGAAGCAGTGCTCACAGACTGCAAACGTCCAGGGAAAGCGCAAAAAGCACAGAATCCACAACAGAAGCCCTCTACTCTGCCTGAAAAGCCATCAGGGAGCTCTGCAGCACTCTCCTGAGAATGTCAGTGCACCACAGTTTTCCTGCCGAAAACGGTAGAATCAAGCATCTGAAAGTGTGAACACACAGCCTCTGCTTCTCTGGAGCAGGAGGCAGAGCAGAAATCTGCTTTGGAATTCAGCTGACAGCTCCAACCACTGCTGCCACCGTGGACGTCCGAGGGCAGAATGAGGGTGCTGGGAATCACCTGCACAGCGTGAGCAGTGCTCCAGTGTCATCAGCATGGCAATGTGAAATAACTTTTAATGTTAAGTCCATCTTCCTGAACTGCTTATTTACATTCCCTCGCCAGACCCTGAAGCAGTGCTCACAGAAAGCAAACGTTCAGGGAAAGCGCATAAAGCACAGAATCCACAACGTAAGCCTTCTACTCTGCCTGAAAAGCCATCAGGGAGCCCTGCAGCACTCTCCTGAGAATGTCAGTGCACCTGAGTTTTTCTCCCGAGAACGGTAGAATCAAGCATCTGAAAGTGTGAACACACAGCTCCTGCTTCTCTGGAGCAGGAGGCAAAGCAGAAATCTGCTTTGGAATTCAGCTGAGAGCTCCAACCACTGCTGCCACCGTGGAGGTGCGAGGGAAGAAAGAGGGTGCTGGGAATCACCTGCACAGTGTGAGCAGTGCTCCAGTGTCATCAGCATGGCATTGTGAACTACCTTTTAATGTTAAGTACATCTTCCAAAACTGCTTATTTACGTTCCCTCGCCAGAACCTGAAGCAGTGCTCACAGTTTTTTGCCCTGGCTCTTCGGCTGTGGGAGCAGAGGCCAACCGTTCATGCTCTACTCCCTGGGATGCTGGGCAGCCCAGCACGGGTGACAAAGAGGTTCCATTGTAATGGACTTTGAGTTGGGAAATCGAGGAGCGACAGCAATGCGGATGGCACCGTTGCAAAGCTGACTTTCTGCAGAAGAGGCACAGCTCCAGTTTTTTGCCCTGGCTCTTCGGCTGTGGGAGCAGAGGCCAACCGTTCGTGCTCTACTCCCTGGGATGCTGGGCAGCCGAGCACGGCTGCCGAAGAGGTTCCATTGTAATGGACTTTGAGTTGGGAAATGGAGGAGTGACAGCAATGCGGATGGCACCGTTGCAAAGCTGACTTTCTGCAGAAGGGGTTCAGCTCCAGTTTTTTGCCCTGGCTCTTCGGCTGTGGGAGCAGAGGCCAACCGTTCGTGCTCTACTCCCAGGGATGCTGGGCAGCCGAGCACGGATGCCAAAGAGGTTCCATTGTAATGGACTTTGAGTTTGGAAATCGAGGAGCGACAGCAATGCGGATGGCACCGTTGCAAAACTGACTTTCTGCAGAAGAGGCACATATCAAGCTTTTGGCCCTGGCTCTTCGGCTGTGGGAGCAGAGGCCAACCGTTCGTGCTCTACTCCCTGGGATGCTGGGCAGCCCAGCACGGGTGCCAGATGTTCCATTGTAATGGACTTTGAGTTGGGAAATGGAGGAGCGACAGCAATGCGTATGGCACCGTTGCAAAACTGACTTTCTGCAGAAGAGGCATATATCAAGCTTTTTGCCCTGGCTCTTCAGCTGTGGGTGCAGAGGCCAACCGTTCGTGCTCTACTCCCTGGGATGCTGGGCAGCCGAGCACGGGTGCCAAAGAGGTTCCATTGTAATGGACTTTGAGTTGGGAAATGGAGGAGTGACAGCAATGCGGATGGCACCGTTGCAAAGCTGACTTTCTGCAGAAGAGGCACAGCTCAAGTTTTTTGCCCTGGCTCTTCGGCTGTGGGAGCAGAGGCCAACCGTTCCTGCTCTACTCCCAGGGATGTTGGGCAACCGAGCACGGATGCCAAAGAGGTTCCATTGTAATGGACTTTGAGTTGGGAAATCGAGGAGCGACAGCAATGCGGATGGCACCGTTGCAAAGCTGACTTTCTGCAGAAGAGGCACATATCAAGCTTTTTGCCCTGGCTCTTTGGCTGTGGGAGCAGAGGCCAACCGTTCGTGCTCTACTCCCTGGGATGCTGGGCAGCCCAGCACGGGTGCCAAAGAGGTTCCATTGTAATGGACTTTTAGTTGGGAAATGGAGGAGCGACAGCAATGCGGATGGCACCGTTGCAAAACTGACTTTCTGCAGAAGAGTCATATATCAAGCTTTTTCCCCTGGCTCTTTGGCTGTGGGAGCAGAGGCCAACCGTTCGTGCTCTACTCCCTGGGATGCTGGGCAGCCCAGCACGTGTGCCAAAGAGGTTCCTTTGTAATGGACTTTGAGTTGGGAAATGGAGGAGCGACAGCAATGCGGATGGCACCGTTGCAAAGCTGAATTTCTGCAGAAGAGGCACAGCTCCAGTTTTTTGCCCTGGCTCTTCGGCTGTGGGAGCAGAGGCCAACCGTTCGTGCTCTACTCCCTGGGATGCTGGGCAGCCCAGCACGGATGCCAAAGAGGTTCCATTGTAATGGACTTTGAGTTGGGAAATCGAGGAGCGACAGCAATGCGGATGGCACCGTTGCAAAGCTGACTTTCTGCAGAAGAGGCACATATCAAGCTTTTTGCCCTGGCTCTTTGGCTGTGGGAGCAGAGGCCAATCGTTCGTGCTCTACTCCCTGGGATGCTGGGCAGCCCAGCACGGGTGACAAAGAGGTTCCATTGTAATGGACTTTGTGTTGGGAAATGGAGGAGTGACAGCAATGCGGATGGCACCGTTGCAAAGCTGACTTTCTGCAGAAGGGGTTCAGCTCCAGTTTTTTGCCCTGGCTCTTCGGCTGTGGGAGCAGAGGCCAACCGTTCGTGCTCTACTCCCTGGGATGCTGGGCAGCCCAGCACGGATGCCAAAGAGGTTCCATTGTAATGGACTTTGAGTTGGGAAATGGAGGAGCTACAGCAATGCGGATGGCACCGTTGCAAAGCTGACTTTCTGCAGAAGAGGTACAGCTCAAGCTTTTTTCCCTGGCTCTTCGGCTGTGGGATCAAAGGCCAACCGTTCGTGCTCTACTCCCTGGGATGCTGGGCATCCCAGCACGGGTGCCAGAGGTTCCATTGTAATGGACTTTGAGTTGGGAAATGGAGGAGCGACAGCAATGCGGATGGCACCGTTGCAAAACTGACTTTCTGCAGAAGAGGCATATATCAAGCTTTTTGCCCTGGCTCTTCGGCTGTGGGTGCAGAGGCCAGCCGTTCGTGCTCTACTCCCTGGGATGCTGGGCAGCCGAGCACGGGTGCCAAAGAGGTTCCATTGTAATGGACTTTGAGTTGGGAAATGGAGGAGTGACAGCAATGCGGATGGCACCGTTGCAAAGCTGACTTTCTGCAGAAGAGGCGCAGCTCCAGTTTTTTGCCCTGGCTCTTCGGCTGTGGGAGCAGAGGCCAACCGTTCCTGCTCTACTCCCAGGGATGCTGGGCAGCCCAGCACGGATGCCAAAGAGGTTCCAATGTAATGGACTTTGAGTTGGGAAATAGAGGAGCGACAGCAATGCGGCTGGCACCGTTGCAAAGCTGACTTTCTGCAGAAGAGGCACATATCAAGCTTTTTGCCCTGGCTCTTCGGCTGTGGGAGCAGAGGCCAACCGTTCGTGCTCTACTCCCTGGCATGCTGGGCAGCCCAGCACGGGTGCCAAAGAGGTTCCATTGTAATGGACTTTGAGTTGGGAAATCGAGTAGCGACAGCAATGCGGATGGCACCGTTGCAAAACTGACTTTCTGCAGAAGAGGCATATATCAAGCTTTTTCCCCTGGCTCTTTGGCTGTGGGAGCAGAGGCCAACCGTTCGTGCTCTACTCCCTGGGATGCTGGGCAGCCCAGCACGGGTGCCAAAGAGGTTCCATTGTAATGGACTTTGAGTAGGGAAATGGAGGAGCGACAGCAATGCGGATGGCACCGTTGCAAAGCTGACTTTCTGCAGAAGAGGCACAGCTCCAGTTTTTTGCCCTGGCTCTTCGGCTGTGGGAGCAGAGGCAAACCGTTCGTGCTCTATTCCCTGGGATGCTGGGCAGCCCAGCACGGGTGCCAAAGAGGTTCCATTGTAATGGACTTTGAGTTGGGAAACGGAGGAGCGACAGCAATGCGGATGGCACCGTTGCAAAGCTGACTTTCTGCAGAAGAGGCACAGCTCCAGTTTTTTGCCCTGGCTCTTCGGCTGTGAGAGCAGAGGCCAACCGTTCGTGCTCTACTCCCAGGGATGCTGGGCAGCCCAGCACGGGTGCCAAAGAGGTTCCATTGTAATGGACTTTGAGTTGGGAAATGGAGGAGCGACAGCAATGCGGATGGCACCGTTGCAAATGTGACTTTCTGCAGAAGAGGTACAGCTCCAGTTTTATGCCCTGGCTCTTTGGCTGTGGGAGCAGAGGCCAACCGTTCGTGCACTACTCCCTGGGATGCTGGGCAGCCCAGCACGGGTGCCAAAGAGGTTCCATTGTAATGGACTTTGAGTTGGGAAATCGAGGAGCGACAGCAATGCGGATGGCACTGTTGCAAAGCTGACTTTCTGCAGAAGAGGCACAGCTCCAGTTTTTTGCCCAGGATCTTCGGCTGTGGGAGCAGAGGCCAACCGTTCGTGCTCTACTCCCAGGGATGCTGGGCAGCCGAGCACGGATGCCAAAGAGGTTCCATTGTAATGGACTTTGAGTTGGGAAATGGAGGAGCGACAGCAATGCGGATGGCACCGTTGCAAAGCTGACTTTCTGCAGAAGAGGCACATATCAAGCTTTTTGCCCTGGCTCTTTGGCTGTGGGAGCAGAGGCCAACCGTTCGTGCTGTACTCCTTGGGATGCTGGGCAGCCCAGCACGGGTGCCAAAGAGGTTCCATTGTAATGGACTTTGAGTTGGGAAATCGAGGAGCGACAACAATGCCGATGGCACCGTTGCAAAGCTGACTTTCTGCAGAAGAGGAACAGCTCCAGTTTTTTGCCCTGGCTCTTCGGCTGTGGGAGCAGAGGCCAACCGTTCATGCTCTACTCCCTGGGATGCTGGGCAGCCCAGCACGGGTGCCAAAGAGGTTCCATTGTAATGGCCTTTGAGTTGGGAAATCGAGGAGCGACAGCAATGCGGATGGCACCGTTGCAAAGCTAACTTTCTACAGAAGAGGTACAGCTCAAGCTTTTTTCCCTGGCTCTTCGGATGTGGGATCAAAGGCCAACCGTTCGTGCTCTACTCCCTGGGATGCTGGGCAGCCCAGCACGGGTGCCAGAGGTTCCATTGTAATGGACTATGAGTTGGGAAACGGAGGAGCGACAGCAATGCGGATGACACCGTTGCAAAACTGACTTTCTGCAGAAGAGGCATATATCAAGCTTTTTGCCCTGGCTCTTCGGCTGTGGGAGCAGAGGCCAACCGTTCGTGCTCTACTCCCTGGGATGCTGGGCAGCCCAGCACGGGTGCCAAAGAGGTTCCATTGTAATGGACTTTGAGTTGGGAAATGGAGGAGCGACAGCAATGCGGATGGCACCGTTGCAAAGCTGACTTTCTGCAGAAGAGGCACAGCTCAAGTTTTTTGCCCTGGCTCTTCGGCTGTGGGAGCAGAGGCCAACCGTTCGTGCTCTACTCCCTGGGATGCTGGGCAGCCCAGCACGGGTGCCAAAGAGGTTCCATTGTAATGGACTTTGAGTTGGGAAACGGAGGAGCGACAGCAATGCGGATGGCACCGTTGCAAAGCTGACTTTCTGCAGAAGAGGCACAGCTCCGGTTTTTTGCCCTGGCTCTTCGGCTGTGGGAGCAGAGACCAACCGTTCGTGCTCTACTGCCTGGGATGCTGGGCAGCCGAGCACGGGTGCCAAAGAGGTTCCATTGTAATGGACTTTGAGTTGGGAAATGGAGGAGTGACAGCAATGCGGATGGCACCGTTGCAAAGCTGACTTTCTGCAGAAGGGGTTCAGCTCCAGTTTTTTGCCCTGGCTCTTCGGCTGTGGGAGCAGAGGCCAACCGTTCGTGCTCTACTCCCAGGGATGCTGGGCAGCCGAACACGGATGCCAAAGAGGTTCCATTGTAATGGACTTTGAGTTGGGAATTCGAGGAGCGACAGCAATGCGGATGGCACCGTTGCAAAACTGACTTTCTGCAGAAGAGGCACATATCAAGCTTTTTGCCCTGGCTCTTTGGCTGTGGGAGCAGAGGCCAACCGTTCGTGCTCTACTCCCTGGGATGCTGGGCAGCCGAGCACGGGTGACAAAGAGGTTCCATTGTAATGGACTTTGAGTTGGGAAATGGAGGAGTGACAGCAATGCGGATGGCACCGTTGCAAAGCTGACTTTCTGCAGAAGAGGCACAGCTCCAGTTTTTTGCCCTGGCTCTTCGGCTGTGGGAGCAGAGGCCATCCGTTCGTGCTCTACTGCCTGGGATTCTGGGCAGCCGAGCACGGATGCCAAAGAGGTTCCATTGTAATGGACTTTGAGTTGGGAAATGGAGGAGCGACAGCAATGCGGATGGCACCGTTGCAAAGCTGACTTTCTGCAGAAGAGGCACATATCAAGCTTTTTGCCCTGGCTCTTTGGCTGTGGGAGCAGAGGCCAACCGTTCGTGCTCTACTCCTTGGGATGCTGGGCAGCCGAGCACGGGTGCCAAAGAGGTTCCATTGTAATGGACTTTGAGTTGGGAAATCGAGGAGCGACAACAGTGCCGATGGCACCGTTGCAAAGCTGACTTTCTGCAGAAGAGGCACAGCTCCAGTTTTTTGCCCTGGCTCTTCGGCTGTGGGAGCAGAGGCCAACCGTTCGTGCACTACTCCCAGGGATGCTGGGCAGCCCAACACGGATGCCAAAGAGGTTCCATTGTAATGGACTTTGAGTTGGGAAATCGAGGAGCGACAGCAATGCGGATGGCACCGTTGCAAAGCTGACTTTCTGCAGAAGAGGCACAGCTCAAGGTTTTTGCCCTGGCTCTTCGGCTGTGGGAGCAGAGGCCAACCGTTCGTGCTCTACTGCCTGGGATGCTGGGCAGCCGAGCACGGGTTCCAAAGAGGTTCCATTGTAATGGACTTTGAGTTGGGAAATGGAGGAGCGACAGCAATGCGGATGGCACCGTTGCAAAGCTGACTTTCTGCAGAAGAGGCACAGCTCCAGTTTTTTGCCCTGGCTCTTCGGCTGTGGGAGCAGAGGCCAACCGTTCGTGCTCTACTCCCTGGGATGCTGGGCAGCCCAGCACGGGTGCCAAAGAGGTTCCATTGTAATGGACTTTGAGTTGGGAAATCGAGGAGTGACAGCAATGCGGATGGCACCGTTGCAAAGCTGACTTTCTGCAGAAGAGGCACAGCTCCAGTTTTTTGCCCTGGCTCTTTGTCTGTGGGAGCAGAGGCCAACCGTTCGTGCTCTACTCCCTGGGATGCTGGGCAGCCGAGCACGGATGCCAAAGAGGTTCCATTGTAATGGACTTTGAGTTGGGAAATCGAGGAGCGACAGCAATGCGGATGGCACCGTTGCAAAGCTGACTTTCTGCAGAAGAGGCACAGCTCAAGGTTTTTGCCCTGGCTCTTCGGCTGTGGGAGCAGAGGCCAACCGTTCGTGCTCTACTGCCTGGGATGCTGGGCAGCCGAGCACGGGTGCCAAAGAGGTTCCATTGTAATGGACTTTGAGTTGGGAAATGGAGGAGCGACAGCAATGCGGATGGCACCGTTGCAAAGCTGACTTTCTGCAGAAGAGGCACAGCTCCAGTTTTTTGCCCTGGCTCTTCGGCTGTGGGAGCAGAGGCCAACCGTTCGTGCTCTACTCCCTGGGATGCTGGGCAGCCGAGCACGGGTGCCAAAGAGGTTCCATTGTAATGGACTTTGAGTTGGGAAATGGAGGAGCGACAGCAATGTGGATGGCACCGTTGCAAAGGTGACTTTCTGCAGAAGAAGCACAGCTCCAGTTTTTTGCCCTGGCTCTTCGGCTGTGGGAGCAGAGGCCAACCGTTCGTGCTCTACTCCCTGGGATGCTGGGCAGCCGAGCACGGGTGCCAAAGAGGTTCCATTGTAATGGACTTTGAGTTGGGAAACGGAGGAGCGACAGCAATGCGGATGGAACCGTTGCAAAGCTGACTTTCAGCAGAAGAGGTACAGCTCCAGTTTTTTGCCCTGGCTCTTCGGCTGTGGGAGCAGAGGCCAACCGTTCGTGCTCTACTCCCTGGGATGCTGGGCAGCCCAGCACGGGTGCCAAAGAGGTTCCATTGTAATGGACTTTGAGTTGGGAAATGGAGGAGCGACAGCAATGCGGATAGCACTGTTGCAAAGCTGACATTCTGCAGAAGAGGCACAGCTCAAGCTTTTTTCCCTGGCTCTTCGGCTGTGGGAGCAGAGTCCAACCGTTCGTGCTCTACTCCCTGGGATGCTGGGCAGCCGAGCACGGATGCCAAAGAGGTTCCATTGTAATGGACTTTGAGTTGGGAAATGGAGGAGTGACAGCAATGCGGATGGCACCGTTGCAAAGCTGACTTTCTGCAGAGGAGGTACAGCTCAAGCTTTTTTCCCTGGCTCTTCGGCTGTGGGATCAAAGGCCAACCGTTCGTGCTCTACTCCCTGGGATGCTGGGCAGCCCAGCACGGGTGCCAAAGAGTTTCCATTGTAATGGACTTTGAGTTGGGAAATGGAGGAGCGACAGCAATGCGGATGGCACCGTTGCAAAGCTGACTTTCTGCAGAAGAGGCATATATCAAGCTTTTTGCCCTGGCTCTTCGGCTGTGGGAGCAGAGGCCAACCGTTCGTGCTCTACTCCCTGGGATGCTGGGCAGCCGAGCACGGGTGCCAAAGAGGTTCCATTGTAATGGACTTTGAGTTGGGAAATGGAGGAGTGACAGCAATGCGGATGGCACCGTTGCAAAGCTGACTTTCTGCAGAAGGGGTTCAGCTCCAGTTTTTTGCCCTGGCTCTTCGGCTGTGGGAGCAGAGGCCAACCGTTCGTGCTCTACTCCCAGGGATGCTGGGCAGCCGAGCACGGATGCCAAAGAGGTTCCATTGTAATGGACTTTGAGTTGGGAAATCGAGGAGCGACAGCAATGCGGATGGCACCGTTGCAAAACTGACTTTCTGCAGAAGAGGCACATATCAAGCTTTTTGCCCTGGCTCTTCGGCTGTGGGAGCAGAGGCCAACCGTTCGTGCTCTTCTCCCTGGTATGCTGGGCAGCCCAGCACGGGTGACAAAGAGGTTCCATTTTAATGGACTTTGAGTTGGGAAATCGAGGAGCGACAGCAATGCGGATGGCACCGTTGCAAAGCTGACATTCTGCAGAAGAGGCACAGCTCCAGTTTTTTGCCCTGGCTCTTTGTCTGTGGGAGCAGAGGCCAACCGTTCGTGCTCTACTCCCTGGGATGCTGGGCAGCCGAGCACGGGTGCCAAAGAGGTTCCATTGTAATGGACTTTGAGTTGGGAAATGGAGGAGCGACAGCAATGCGGATGGCACCGTTGCAAAGCTGACTTTCTGCAGAAGAGGTACAGCTCAAGCTTTTTTCCCTGGCTCTTCGGCTGTGGGATCAAAGGCCAACCGTTCGTGCTCTACTCCCTGGGATGCTGGGCATCCCAGCACGGGTGCCAGAGGTTCCATTGTAATGGACTTTGAGTTGGGAAATGGAGGAGCGACAGCAATGCGGATGGCACCGTTGCAAAACTGACTTTCTGCAGAAGAGGCATATATCAAGCTTTTTGCCCTGGCTCTTCGGCTGTGGGTGCAGAGGCCAACCGTTCGTGCTCTACTCCCTGGGATGCTGGGCAGTCCAGCACGGGTGCCAAAGAGGTTCCATTGTAATGGACTTTGAGTTGGGAAATGGAGGAGTGACAGCAATGCGGATGGCACCGTTGCAAAGCTGACTTTCTGCAGAAGAGGCACAGCTCCAGTTTTTTGCCCTGGCTCTTCGGCTGTGGGAGCAGAGGCCAACCGTTCGTGCTCTACTGCCTGGGATGCTGGGCAGCCGAGCACGGATGCCAAAGAGGTTCCATTGTAATGGACTTTGAGTTGGGAAATCGAGGAGCGACAGCAATGCGGATGGCACCGTTGCAAAGCTGACTTTCTGCAGAAGAGGCACATATCAAGCTTTTTGCCCTGGCTCTTTGGCTGTGGGAGCAGAGGCCAACCGTTCGTGCTCTACTCCTTGGGATGCTGGGCAGCCCAGCACGGGTACCAAAGAGGTTCCATTGTAATGGACTTTGAGTTGGGAAATCGAGGAGCGACAACAGTGCCGATGGCACCGTTGCAAAGCTGACTTTCTGCAGAAGAGGAACAGCTCCAGTTTTTTGCCCTGGCTCTTTGGCTGTGGGAGCAGAGGCCAACCGTTCGTGCTCTACTCCCTGGGATGCTGGGCAGCCGAGCACGGGTGCCAAAGAGGTTCCATTGTAATGGACCTTGAGTTGGGAAATGGAGGAGCGACAGCAATGCGGATGGCACCGTTGCAAAGCTGACTTTCTACAGAAGAGGTACAGCTCAAGCTTTTTTCCCTGGCTCTTCGGCTGTGGGATCAAAGGCCAACCTTTCGTGCTCTACTCCCTGGGATGCTGGGCAGCCCAACACGCGTGCCAGAGGTTCCATTGTAATGGACTTTGAGTTGGGAAATCGAGGAGCGACAGTAATGCGGATGGCACCGTTGCAAAACTGACTTTCAGCAGAAGAGGCATATATCAAGCTTTTTGCTCTGGCTCTTCGGCTGTGGGAGCAGAGGCCAACCGTTCGTGCTCTACTGCCTGGGATGCTGGGCAGCCGAGCACGGGTGCCAAAGAGGTTCCATTGTAATGGACTTTGAGTTGGGAAATGGAGGAGCGACAGCAATGCGGATGGCACCGTTGCAAAGCTGACTTTCTGCAGAAGAGGCACAGCTCCAGTTTTTTGCCCTGGCTCTTCGGCTGTGGGAGCAGAGGCCAACCGTTCGTGCTCTACTCCCTGGGATGCTGGGCAGCCGAGCACGGGTGCCAAAGAGGTTCCATTGTAATGGACTTTGAGTTGGGAAACGGAGGAGCGAAAGCAATGCGGATGGCACCGTTGCAAAGCTGACTTTCTGCAGAAGAGGTACAGCTCAAGCTTTTTTGCCCTGGCTCTTCGGCTGTGGGAGCAGAGGCCAACCGTTCGTGCTCTACTGCCTGGGATGCTGGGCAGCCGAGCACGGGTGCCAAAGAGGTTCCATTGTAATGGACTTTGAGTTGGGAAATGGAGGAGTGACAGCAATGCGGATGGCACCGTTGCAAAGCTGACTTTCTGCAGAAGGGGTTCAGCTCCAGTTTTTTGCCCTGGCTCTTCGGCTGTGGGAGCAGAGGCCAACCGTTCGTGCTCTACTCCCAGGGATGCTGGGCAGCCGAGCACGGATGCCAAAGAGGTTCCATTGTAATGGACTTTGAGTTGGGAAATCGAGGAGCGACAGCAATGCGGATGGCACCGTTGCAAAACTGACTTTCTGCAGAAGAGGCACATATCAAGATTTTGCCCTGGCTCTTTGGCTGTGGGAGCAGAGGCCAACCGTTCGTGCTCTACTCCCTGGGATGCTGGGCATCCCAGCACGGGTGACAAAGAGGTTCCACTGTAATGGACTTTGAGTTGGGAAATGGAGGAGCTACAGCAATGCGGATGGCACCGTTGCAAAGCTGACATTCTGCAGAAGATGCACAGCTCCAGTTTTTTGCGCTGGCTCTTCGGCTGTGGGAGGAGAGGCCAACCGTTCGTGCTCTACTCCCTGGGATGCTGGGCAGCCGAGCACGGGTGCCAAAGAGGTTCCATTGTAATGGACTTTGAGTTGGGAAATCGAGGAGCGACAGCAATGCGTATGGCACCGTTGCAAAGCTGACTTTCTGCAGAAGAGGTACAGCTCAAGCTTTTTGCCCTGGCTCTTCGGCTGAGGGATCAAAGGCCAACCGTTCGTGCTCTACTCCCTGGGATGCTGGGCAGCCGATCACGGGTGCCAAAGAGGTTCCATTGTAATGGACTTTGAGTTGGGAAATGGAGGAGCGACAGCAATGCGGATGGCACCGTTGCAAAACTGACTTTCTGCAGAAGAGGCATAGCTCCAGTTTTTTGCCCTGGCTCTTCGGCTGTGGGAGCAGAGGCCAACCGTTCGTGCTCTACTCCCTGGGATGCTGGGCAGCCCAGCACGGGTGCCAAAGAGGTTCCATTGTAATGGACTTTGAGTTGGGAAACGGAGGAGCGACAGCAATGCGGATGGCACCGTTACAAAGCTGACTTTCTGCAGAAGAGGCACAGCTCCAGTTTTTTGCCCTGGCTCTTCGGCTGTGGGAGCAGAGGCCAACCGTTCGTGCTCTACTGCCTGGGATGCTGGGCAGCCCAGCAAGGGAGCCAAAGAGGTTCCATTGTAATGGACTTTGAGTTGGGAAATGGAGGAGCGACAGCAATGCCGATGGCACCGTTGCTAATGTGACTTTCTACAGAAGAGGTACAGCTCCAGTTTTATGCCCTGGCTCTTTGCCTGGGGGGGGAAAGGCCAACCGTTCGTGCACTACTGCCTGGGATGCTGGGCAGCCCAGCACGGCTGCCAAAGAGGTTCCATTGTAATGGACTTTGAGTTGCGAAATCGAGGAGCGACAGCAATGCGGATGGCACCGTTGCAAAGCTGACTTTCAGCAGAAGAGGTACAGCTTAAGCTTTTTGCCTTGGCTCTTCGGCTGTGGGAGCAGAGGTTAACCGTTCGTGCTCTACTCCCTGGGATGCTGGGCAGCCCAGCACGGGTGCCAAAGAGGTTCCATTGTAATGGACTTTGAGTTGGGAAATGGAGGAGCGACAGCAATGCGGATAGCACTGCTGCAAAGCTGACTTTCTGCAGAAGAGGCACAGCTCAAGCTTTTTTCCCTGGCTCTTCGGCTGTGGGAGCAGAGGCCAACCGTTCGTGCTCTACTCCCTGGGATGCTGGGCAGCCGAGCACGGATGCCAAAGAGGTTCCATTGTAATGGACTTTGAGTTGGGAAATGGAGGAGCGACAGCAATGCGGATGGCACCGTTGCAAAGCTGACTTTCTGCAGAAGAGGCACAGCTCCAGTTTTTTGCCCTGGCTCTTCGGCTGTGGGAGCAGAGGCCAACCGTTCGTGCTCTACTCCCTGGGATGCTGGGCAGCCCAGCACGGGTGCCAAAGAGGTTCCATTGTAATGGACTTTGAGTTGGGAAATGGAGGAACGACAGCAATGCGGATGGCACCGTTGCAAAGCTGACTTTCTGCAGAAGAGGTACAGCTCAAGCTTTTTTCCCTGGCTCTTCGGCTGTGGGATCAAAGGCCAACCGTTCGTGCTCTACTCCCTGGGATGCTGGGCATCCCAGCACGGGTGCTAGAGGTTCCATTGTAATGGACTTTGAGTTGGGAAATGGAGGAGCGACAGCAATGCGGATGGCACCGTTGCAAAGCTGACTTTCTGCAGAAGAGGCATATATCAAGCTTTTTGCCCTGGCTCTTCGGCTGTGGGAGCAG